>NC_091283.1:561533953-562968953 GCF_032444005.1 Ranitomeya imitator
TGGGGGTGATGGTTAATTTGAGGGGAAAAAAAGTACGAGATCACTGCCAGAGTCATGGAGGTAAGAAGCAGGGGTAGCTGTATCGTTTGGGTAGCTTTTTCGCTGAGGATTGGGCAGAAGGTTTATGCCATGTTGATGGGACAAGTCATTCTGGCTATAAGCCTATAACGCTGATCTATTGAGGAGCAGCCGATTAGCAGTCAGCACACGTCTGCCCATGCTCTGCCAGGCCGAGGTGCCAACCTACAGCCATTGTGTTCTCATTCTCATATCTGCCCATTCTATACAGCAGCTGGCAGAGATCAGAAAACCGGGCGCTGCCCCATAGGAGACCCCCAATGATGGACGATCACGGATGGATCTTGTTACCTGACTGCTGATCGGGAGGCTGCACACGAAACTTCCAGAAGACGCAGCAGAACTGCTGAGGAGCCGCAGATGAGTTATTGCCAGCTCTTATCTCCCAGCGTCTCCTGCCAGGCATTAAGTACCAGCGGCTGTGAAAGGCTTCTCTGGGAACTATGGCAACGCTCCGCCCGTGTACACAGCTTCCAGCGTTCCGATTGGCCGGTGAGTCTCCATGGTGAGGGCAGTCATGCCGCCACGCCCCCTCCTGTGGCTGCGCGCTGTGTCTGGCAGGACATGGTTGGCACGCTGGCATGTTCATGGTGAGGGGCAAGAAGGCAGCGGGGGAGGGGCTGCTCTGCATGCTTCATGTCACACTGCCTTGTAGCGTGTGTCCGCCTGCTGGGGGCGCTGTCAGAGGGGTCTGAGCTGGTGCCTATATGGTGCAGATGCTCCTATAGAGGGGGTAGTCAGTGACTAGAATGGGGGCTCACAATTTGCTTTAGTCTCCTATATAAATCAGCATGTTTTGCACCTAATAGTCACCACTCATGGGTTTAACCAGGCTGCTGATACTTATTTTGGGGGGTGATCTCCATATTGGTAAATCGATCGCCCTTTTAGGCTGTGTGCACACGTTGCTGATTTTTCGCGTTTTTTTTCGCGATAAAAACCGCAAAAAAAAGCATACAATATGCATCCCATAATTTAGAATGAATTCCGCATGTTTTGTGCACATGATGCGTTTTTTTCAGCAAAAAAAAAAAGCACCGCGGTAAAAAACGCAGCATGTTCATTAATTTTGCGTTATTTTGTGGATTTCCCACTATAAAATGCATTGGGAAATGTCTGGAAAAAAAACATCAAAAATGCGGCAAAAACGCAACAAAAACACGCAAGAAAACGCATGCAGATTTCTTGCAGAAAATTTCAGTTTTTTCTCAGGAATTTTCTGCAAGAAATCCTGAACGCGTGCACATAGCCTTAGTGTAGACTAACGCGCTTGCTGCTATTCGCCAACAGTGCAAGTTGCAGATTCCGCCATTTTAGCCATAATACTTTGTAGGATCGTCCGAAATCCCACCCAAATGCTGATAAATCCCTCCGGTGCGGGGGCAGATTTCTATGTGGAGGGTAAATATATGGCGAATATGTAAAACCTTATTTCGCATGGGACCTCAGATGTCACCAGTTGCACAGTGATCGGACTGGTTTGTGTCCTGGAGGAGCTTTAACCCTTCGCATTCTCTCCCCGTTGTTACATCTGTTGTCACTAGTATATAGCGCTGTACACACGGTATACAGACGTGGGGAGGCAGTGATGTGTCTGCTTATGATGGGGGAAGGATGAAGTGGGGGTTACAGACTGTGCCCCAGGAAAACAATTTCACTTAACGCAGTCACTGGCCTCTATTCTGCCTGGCAGGCGCACCTCCCGCCCCTCCTCTTCTTTTGGTGACAGCCCTGTCCCCTCTGTGCCGTGGCAAAGCAAAAGACCCATTCATTTGGGTTTTTTCCCATAGGCAAAATATGGGATCTGAAAAGGTCCCCCAAAATACTAGGAGAGGCGGAGGGTGGTGTGATTGGAGGAATGCCAAAGACATGGCACCTATTTGCATAATAAGGGATTGCAGGCAATTTACCCATTCAGTTCTGCTGACATAACTGAAGTGTGGGCAAAGGTGGCCTGAAAAATGGGTTAACTGGATTTGTGTTAGGACAGAACTGCGCTTCCTTCCTTGTGCTCGGCGTTGTATGGGAGTAAATTCAGACGGCTAGTACTTCTAGAGAAACAGTCGCTTTCGGATGGTAAATTGACTCAGATATGGCAGAATTTCCCACCAAAATCTCTCTTCAAAAAGCCCCCACCATGTTGCCCCCAGCAAGAGCCCAGTGAGCAGGTACCAGTCCTATCTCCCGCTGTATCTGCTGCCTTTCCCTCTCTCAGTGCTGGACACCAGGACAATAACAGCCTTTTATATGCGTGATTGACCAATTTACCTCCTGGGGATGAGCCCAACTTCCCTCTTTTACACCTTCATTATCTGTCTTTGATCACTTGCACTGAGGTGAGACAGATGTGTCCTGTACTAGCCATAGGCTACTTTCACACTAGCGTCGGACTCGGCCCTTCGCAGTGCGTCGGGCCGAGGTTCCGACGCTAGCAGTGAAACGGAGGCAGCGGATGCATTTTTCCTGCGCATCCGCTGCCCCATTGTAAGGTGTGGGGAGGTGGGGGCGGAGTTCCGGCCGCGCATGCGCGGTCGGAAAAAGTGGTCCGACGGCAGCAAAAAACTTTACATGTAACGTTTTTTGCTCCCGGCGGTCCGCCACAACACGGCGCAACCGTCGCACGACGGTTGCAACGTGTGTCAATGCGTCGCAATGCGTCGCTAATGTTAATCTATGGGGCAAAAACGCATCCTGCAAACAACTTTGCAGGATGCGTTTTCCCCCTAAACGACGCATTGCGACGTATTGCAAAAAACGCCAGTGTGAAAGTAGCCATAGACATAGGATGACTGGCCAGTTGTCAGCCCTGACACCTCCCATAAACATGATGGACACTGTATGTGAGATGCCAAGAAGGTCTCCACTGACCACAATTAAAGAGGACCTGTCACCAAATCAAAAGTGAGCGCTTTTTGCTCTTATTTTATTCTCAAAGCTTCCAGAGATACGGAGCTTTTTACTTAAAGGGACTCTGTCACCTGAATTTGGCGGGCTCTGTTTATGGTGAGATGGGCGGTGTTTTCTGTTCTTTCATTCACCCCTTCCTTTCCCGCTGGCCACAATATTGTCTTGAATTTGATTAGGTTTCCTCCGTAGTACACGCGTGCGCAGTGCAATCTCGCCTTGCGCACGCGCAGTATGCTTTGCCCAACTGTGGGCAAAGCCGAAAAGCATTAGTGCACATGTGCCGGCGCACTATGTCCCGGAAGTATTTTGCTGTGTTCCAGGACATAGTGCGCCGGCACATGCGCATTAATGCTTTTCGGCTTTGCCCACAGTTGGGCAAAGCATACTGCGCGTGCGCAAGGCGAGATTGCATTGCGCACGCGTGTACTACAGAGGAAACCTAATCAAATTCAAGACAATATTGCGGCCAGCGGGAAAGGAAGGGGTGCATGAAAGAACATAAAACACTGCCCATCTGACCACTAACAGAGCCCGCCAAATTCAGGTGACAGAGTCCCTTTAATGCTAATTTTATGATCTTTACCAAAGCGGCCGGGCTCAGGATTCTCTAGGGGTATGTGTTATTACCTTGCCACTGAAAAAAGGTGAACATTGAAAGGAGCAGAGGGAATAAAATAAGAACAAAAAATTGACAAGGGTGTAACCACCACTCTTAGGCCGGGGTCACACTTGCGAGTGCAATGCGAGAAACTCACGCGAGTCTCTCGCCTCAATACCCGGCACTGCCGCCGGCACTCGGGACCGGAGTGTGTGGCTACATGTATTTCTATGCAGCAACACACTTTGGTCCCGAGTGCCGGAGGCAGTGCCGGGTATTGAGGTGAGAGACTTGCCCGAGTTTCTCGCATTGCACTTGCAAGTGTGACCCCGGCCTTATAGACAGAATTGAGCAATGGTTGTACATGCTCATTACCATTCAGGGATGTTGCCATTTTGGGTGCAGGGGTAACAATCACACATGGGCCCTGGAGCCTAAGAATGGGTCCAAAGGGTTCCTTTGGTCTAAAACAAATTAAAATAAATGTGAGCCTTGTTGAAGATGTTGATAATGGCCCTCAAGTTTCACAATAACTACTAACTTTCTATTCTCTCCAGGTCCTTTGGGATCTCCCTTCTTGTAATCGGTGGCGGTTCTTCAGTCGGACATCTATCAATTACACATTTATCATCTTTAGGTTTAACTTCATATGCAATGGGCCACTCTGTCGGGGTGTGATTTTCATCCCAGAATAATTGAGCACTCATCCAGCACTATGGGCAGGTTCCTAAGTATTCCCTTTTGTTACAGATTTGATGTCCAACATCGCTGATTTTATGAGATCAAGTGATGATCTAATACAGGGGTGTCAAACTGCATTCCTCGAGGGCCTCAAACCATGCGTGTTTTCAAGATTTCCTGAGCATTGCACAAGGTACTGGAATCATTCTCTGCAGGTGATTAAATTATCACCTGTGCAATGCAAGGAAATCCTGAAAACATGACCTGTTTGCAGCCCTCGAGGAATGCAGTTTGACACCTCTGATCTAATAAGTATTGAAGTAGCCCACCAGTCTCGCAATATCGATTTGCATTTTACCATATTCTCTTGGGAAAAGAACTACACAAATGTCTGCCAGAAGGATATAGCTTCTCGGAAAACAATACATGATAGAAAGCAGAGGGTGGTTATAAATGGTATAGTCTCTAACTGGGTCGCTGTGACCAGTGGGGTACCGCAGGGGTCAGTATTGGGACCTGTTCTCTTCAACATATTCATTAATGATCTGGTAGAAGGTTTACACAGTAAAATATCGATATTTGCAGATGATACAAAACTATGTAAAGCAGTTAATACAAGAGAAGATAGTATTCTGCTACAGATGGATCTGGATAAGTTGGAAACTTGGGCTGAAAGGTGGCAGATGAGGTTTAACAATGATAAATGTAAGGTTATACACATGGGAAGAGGGAATCAATATCACCATTACACACTGAACGGGAAACCACTGGGTAAATCTGACAGGGAGAAGGACTTGGGGATCCTAGTTAATGATAAACTTACCTGGAGCAGCCAGTGCCAGGCAGCAGCTGCCAAGGCAAACAGGATCATGGGGTGCATTAAAAGAGGTCTGGATACACATGATGAGAGCATTATACTGCCTCTGTACAAATCCCTAGTTAGACCGCACATGGAGTACTGTGTCCAGTTTTGGGCACCGGTGCTCAGGAAGGATATAATGGAACTAGAGAGAGTACAAAGGAGGGCAACAAAATTAATAAAGGGGATGGGAGAACTACAATACCCAGATAGATTAGCGAAATTAGGATTATTTAGTCTAGAAAAAAGACGACTGAGGGGCGATCTAATAACCATGTATAAGTATATAAGGGGACAATACAAATATCTCGCTGAGGATCTGTTTATACCAAGGAAGGTGACGGGCACAAGGGGGCATTCTTTGCGTCTGGAGGAGAGAAGGTTTTTCCACCAACATAGAAGAGGATTCTTTACTGTTAGGGCAGTGAGAATCTGGAATTGCTTGCCTGAGGAGGTGGTGATGGCGAACTCAGTCGAGGGGTTCAAGAGAGGCCTGGATGTCTTCCTGGAGCAGAACAATATTGTATCATACAATTATTAGGTTCTGTAGAAGGACGTAGATCTGGGTATTTATTATGATGGAATATAGGCTGAACTGGATGGACAAATGTCTTTTTTCGGCCTTACTAACTATGTTACTATGTTACTATGTTACTATGGCTACGACAACCGGTGAATATAGTGGCGTTACATTCTATACATATAGACCTACAGTACCAGAGATGTATGTAGGTTTTCTGGCACCAGAGGCAAGAATTCAGTTTGGTTCCCCCCCATCCAAGCACATACAGTGGGTACGGAAAGTATTCTGCCCCTGTAAAATTTTCACTCTTTGTTTCATTGCAGCCATTTGGTAAATTGAAAAAAGTTAATTTTTTTCTCATTAATGTACATTCTGCACCCCATCTTGACTGAAAAAAACAGAAATATAGAAATTTTTGCAAATTTATTAAAAAAAAAAAACTGAAATATCACATGGTCAAGTATTCGACCCTTTGCTCAGTATTGAGTAGAAGCACCCTTTTGAGCTAGGACAGCCATGAGTCATCTTGGGAATGATGCAACAAGTGTTTCACACCTAGATTTGGGGATATTCTGCCATTCTTCCTTGCAGATCCTCTCCAGTTTCGTCAGGTTGGATGGTGAACGTTGGTGGACAGCCATTTTCAGGTCTCTCCAGAGATGCCCCAATTGAGTTTAGTTCAGGGTTCTGGCTGGGCCAGTCAAGAATGGTCACAGAGTCGTTCCGAAGCCACTCCTTTGTTATTTTATCTGTGTGCTTAGGGTCATTGTATTGTTGGAAGGTGAACCTTCAGCCAGGTCTGAGGTCCAGAGCACTCTGGAAAAGGTTTTCATCCTGGATATCTCTGTACTTGGTCGCATTCATGTTTCCTTCAATGTTAACCAGTCTTCCTGTCCCTGCAGCTGAAAATCACCTCCAAAGCATGATGCTGCCACCACCATGTTTCACTGTTGGGATTGTATTGGGCAGGTGATGAGCAGTGCCTGGTTTTCTCCACACATACCGCTTAGAATTACCACCAAAAGGTCTATCTTCATCTCATCAGACCAGAGAATCTTATTTCTCATAGTATGCAAGTCCTTCATGTGTTTTTTAGCAAACTCTATGCGGGCTTTCATATGTCTTGCACTGAGGACAGGCTTCCATTGGGCCACTCTGCCATAAAGGCCCAACTAGTGGAGGGCTGCAGTGATAGTTGACTTTGTGGAACTTTCTTCCATCTCCCTACTGCATCTCTGGAGCTCAGCCACAGTGATCGTGGGGTTCTTATTTACCTCTCACCAAGACTCTTCTCCCACGATTGCTCATTTTGGCTGGACGGCTAGGTCTATAGGAAGACTTCTGGTGGTTCCAAACTTCGTCCATTTAAGGATTGTGAGGCCACTGTGCTCTAAGGAACCTTGAGTACTGCAGAAATTCTGTTGTAACCTAGGCCAGATCTGTGCCTTGCCACAATTCTGTCTCTGAGCTCCTTGGCCAGTTCCTATGACCTCATGATTCTCATTTGGTCTGACATGCACTGTGAGCTGTGAGGTCTTAGGCTGAGTACACAGTTGCGTTTGGCTGGTCTGCGTATGACTGCGTACATCCTCCGTTAAGCTCTGCCTACTTCCACATGCATCCTGCGTACCTATCTTTAACATTGGATACGCAGGGATATACGTTGTATGCGGATGTGTCCGCATGCGTCATTTTGACGTGCCCGCCGACCGCACAAGAACGCAACTTTTTGCGTTCTCGTGCGGTCGGCGGGCACATCAAAACGCTGCATGCGGACACATCCGCATTCAACGCAATTTCCTGCATACCCAATCTTAAAGATAGGTACGCAGGATGCATGTGGAAGTAGGCGGAGTGTAGGCAGAGCTTAACGGAGGATGTACGCAGCCATATGCAGACCAGCCAAACGCAAGTGTGAAACCAGCCTAATATAGACAGGTGTGTGCCTTTCCAAATAAAGTCCTATCAGTTTAATTAAACAGCTGGACTCCAATGAAGCAGTAGGACCATCTCAAGGAGGATCACAAGTGAATGGACAGCATGTGACTTAAATATGAATGTCTGAGCAAAGGGTCTGAATACTTATGACCATGTGATATTTCAGTTGTTCTTTTTTAATAATTTTGCAAAAATGACTACATTTCTATTTTTTTCAGTCAAGATGGGGTGTAGAATGTACATTAATGAGAAAAAAATGAACTTTTTTGAATTTACCAAATGGCTGTAATGAAACAGAGTGAAAAATTTAAAGGGGTCTGAATACTTTCCTTACCCACTGTTTGCCATTTGCACACTTACTCACATGCCGACGATCTCGCCCTAATTCAGTGCCCAGTAAAAAAACTGAGAGAAGCAGGAAGAAAAGCTAGTTGTCACGTGACCATAAGTATGAAAATCGCATATGAATGAAGTGGCCATGTGATGACTGGTGTAAGCAGCAAGCAGAGCTGAATCCTGATATTGGGGATATTACACGTTGTTAAGATTGGCTTCAGGGCTTCATTTTATAAGTAAAGGTTGTGTCCAAATTTGAGAAGAAAGTCTGCAGTCACTATGGGTGGCTGTAGGCTTCTGAATTCTCACAGCGCACGCACTGCACAATTTTAGGAAATTCACTTTCATTGAGTGAGGCCATGCATGTCTAGTCGGTACGTGACCACATGTATGCAAATCACGGGCACGAGAAAATCCTGACAGCGTGCAGTGCTCACTGTGAGAAATCAAAAGTCTGCAGTCACATAGAATGACTGCAGACTCTTATCAAACTTAGACAACTCCATTAATGCTCATAACATAAATATAAATATGAGACTTAGTATCACAAAAAAATAATTTAAATCCAGATACCTGATAGATGACGTTGTCTCTGGAGTCTGGAGTCGTTCTCTTTCTTTTCGTCATCTTGTCCAGGTGCCATGATGACTCTTCTCATCCACAGCTCGTCTCTGCAGACTTCCATCTTCTCTGGTCTTGTGCAGCACATCCCCACACAACACCCTTAAAGATAGCAGTGTCATTATAATGCTCCTGAATAAAAATATCTGCAATATGCTGATCCCCTGAATAAATGATTGCCCCTCACTGTATTACCTGCACAAAATATGATCCCACACTGTCCCTCTTATAGTACATGCTATCCACACTGCCCCCTCCTTTCCATAATGAGCCACCTCTTCACACTGGGTCCCCCCTATAGGGTCCAGTCTCTATCTTATGCCCCCACCACACTCCATCCACCTGGGTATACTGTCCCCTCTTTTTTATGGCCTTACACTGTTCCATCATGCTACCCCCCACACTACTCAGTATCTATTCAGTGTCCAGTCACACTTTTCTTCCCCATACGGTCTACTCGCGCTTTTCCCCTCAATAGTCTCCTCACACGTTTCCCCCTCCCCATATATTTACCCTCTCACTTTCCATACTGCCTCCTCACACACCCCTCCAACTCCCCATACTGTGTCCGCACCCATCCCATCACCCTCGCTCCCCATACTGTGTCCGCATACATTATGCCCTCGTTCCTCATACTGTGTCTGAACCCATGCCCCCACTCACCATACTGTGTCTGCACCGATCCCCCATCTTACCCCTTCCTCCTCATATTGTGTCTTTAAATTCAAATACACCTCCACACACAGTAAATACCCACTAAACACAGAAAATACACCACACACAATAAGTACACCCCCCACACACAGTAAATAGACCCCCACATACACAGTAAATACACCACCCACACAGGGGTGCCACACAGAGTAAATACCCGCCAAGGGAGTAAATACATCACACAGAGTAAATACCTGTGACGCTGTAAGAATCTGGCTGCACTCGGATGTCACCCGAGTGCAGTCCGATTAGAGCATGTATATTCAAACGGAGAGTGGACCCACTGGACCGTGATGACGAACCCCTCTCGGACGAGCTGACCAGGTGGACCGCCCCCTATACAGGGAGAGTTAGGGGCAGGCCCGTGTGGGACTATCGCCACGGAAGCTGGAGGGTCGACTGAGAACAGATGGGAACACAGCAGGCACAAAGGGAAAGAGGGAACAGAAAGGAAATACTGAGACAAGGGAGAAGATGGGAATGCTACAGAGGCACGGAGACTGGCAGGACAATATGGAGAGACCGAGGCTGACGGGAGCAAGGAAAAGATATAGGAGCCGGGCAGGTACTGCAGAGGAAAAGGAACTGAAGGAACAAGACAGGAACACAGGAAACAGGCAGGCACTGCAGAGGGCGGAGGAGACCCAAGGTCAGAGAGCTAGGAACGCTCAGAGACCACAGGTGGCCAGAAGCACTTGTAAACACAAATGAACATCAGGCACAGAGAAGCAGCAGGAAGCAGTTTACATAGCAGCATGGGAGCTACTTCCGGGTTACAGTCCTCCAGGATGACAGAGAGGACAGGAAAGAGCGCCAAAAGAGGAATCAGATGTGCGCACGCGCAGAGCTGAATGCGGCGCGCGCGCGCACCCGGCGAGCTGCAGTGGGAAGAGCCGGCGGCAGCAACGGCATGACAGTACCCCCACCTTTACGCCCCTCCTTTTTAAGACTAGAAAGAAACCGGGACAAAATACGAGGAGCCCGAATGTTCTCTCGAGGCTCCCAGGACCTCTCCTCAGGACCAAAACCCTTCCAGTCAACCAAAAACAAAGTTCTCCCTCTAAGTTTTTTCATGGCTAAGATGTCCCTAACCTCAAAGACATCATCCTCGGAAACAGGCGAAGGAGAACAAAGGTTAGAAGAATGAAACTGATTAAAAACTACAGGTTTAAGGAGAGACACATGAAAAGAATTAGAAATACGCAGAGAGGCAGGCAACTTAAGTTTGTAAGAAACGTCATTAATACGAGACAAAACTTTGAATGGACCGATATAGCGAGGACCCAGCTTATGTGAAGGGATTTTGAGACGGATAAATTTAGAAGAAACCCAAACCTTGTCCCGAGGATGGAATATAGGAGAATCAAGACGTCTTTTGTCCGCATGTCTCTTCATCCTAACTTGAGTCAACTCAAGGGCGGACTTGGTCTCCTGCCAGACCCTGGAGAACTCTCTAGACAGAAGATCAGCCGCTGGTACAGTAGAGACAGGAGGAACCGGAAGAGGAAGACCAGGATGTTGACCGTAGATGATAAAAAATGGAGATTTGTTAGTAGCTTCGCTGGGATGGTTATTGTAAGAAAACTCAGCCCATGGCAGTAAGTCAGACCAATCATTCTGATGAGAATTGGAGAAATGGCGGAGATAAGTTACCAAGGTCTGATTAGTACGTTCCACCTGGCCATTGGACTGTGGATGGTAGGCCGAAGAAAAATCAAGCGAAATGTTCATAGATCTGCAGAGGGATCTCCAGAAGCGGGCGGTGAATTGAACACCTCGGTCAGAAACAATATGTAAAGGAAGACCATGAAGACGAAAAATATGGTGAACAAAAATCTTTGCCAATTCGGGAGCAGAAGGTAAACCTGGGAGAGCGATGAAATGAGCCATCTTGGAGAAACGGTCCATGACCACGAAGATGACGGTGGAACCAGAAGAATGAGGCAGATCAGTGATGAAATCCATAGATAAATGTTGCCACGGAGAGGAAGTGGGTACTTGTTTTTGATCGTGATGGTGTTGAGACCCTGGTAGTCTATACAAGGGCGAAGAGAACCGTCCTTCTTTTTAACGAAGAAGAACCCAGCTCCTGCAGGTGAGGAAGACTTTCGAATGAAGCCTCTGGCCAGATTCTCTTGAATATATTCGAACATGGCTTGCGTCTCGGTAGGAGACAATGGGTAAATACGACCCCTAGGTGGAGTAGAACCAGGAACAAGGTCTATCGGGCAGTCATAAGAACGGTGCGGCGGCAAAATCTCCGCTTCCTTCTTGTTAAAGACGTCCGAGAAAGCGCAATAGGCAGGAGGAATTCCCATGGATTCCGAAGCAGACCAAGAGGAGGATGCAGGCTTGACGGGAAGCAGGCACCTGTTCAGACAAGACTGTCCCCACCGTAGAACATCTCCAGTACGCCAGTCCAGCGTGGGTTTGTGATCTCTCAACCAAGGAAGACCCAAAAGGAAAGAATGAGACAAAGAAGGTAAAACATAAAAGGCCAGTTTCTCACGATGAAGTGCTCCAATCTGAAGTTCGACTTCCTCCGTAACCAAATTGACGGTCTCCCGCAAAGGCTGACCATCGACAGAAGCTATTTGTCTAGGAGTCTCCAAGGGTCTAACAGGTATCCCAAGCCTGTTAACAACCTCGAGCTGAACAAAGTTCCCAGCCGCTCCTGAATCAACATAAGCCTCCAGAGAAAAGTGATGGGAACCTAAATGAAGAATAACAGACAAAACCAGAGGCGGAGAGGAATCATAACCACCTAGGAAGGCCTCTCTTACCTGTCCTAGGCGGATGCGTTTCCCGACTTCTGAGGACACGCGCGTAAGAGATGAGAGGCACTGCCGCAGTAAAAACAAAGACCTTGTGCGAGTCTCTCTTTGCGGCGTTGCTCAGAAGACTTAAGGCGATCGACCTGCATGGGTTCAGGAGAAGATGAAGAAGCCACCGGGGCTGCTTGAGAACAGGAAGTCCCTCGAGCAACAGTGGTCTGGCGAAGAGGTCTCCTCTCTCTGGCAAGCTCACGAGTGCGCTCCTGAAAGCGCAGATCAATGCGTATGGCCAAGGAGATAAGATCATCCAAAGAGGTGGGAGTGTCCTGTCCCGCCAACTCATCCTTAATCCGTGAAGACAAACCACGCCAAAACGCTCCAACCAAAGCCTCATTATTCCACCCAAGGTCTGAGGACAGAATCCGGAAACGGATGGCGTACTGGGCTACTGAGAGAGTACCCTGGTAAAGGTTAAAGAGGGACTCAGTGGTAGAGACCAGACGACCAGGTTCATCAAAAACCGTACGGAAGGTATCCAGGAACGGATTGAGTTGGGAGACCAAAGGATCATCACGCTCCCAGAGGGGATTAACCCATGCCAAAGCCTCACCCTCCAAATGGGATACTATAAAAGCAACCTTAGCTCGGTCGGTAGGATAAAGTAGCGGAGACAATTCAAAATGCAACTGGCATTGATTAAGAAAGCCACGGCACGCTTTAGAATCCCCACCATACCGAGGAGGTCTAGCAAGTCGGGGAGAGGGTTGTGGCGCAGAGACAGGAGTGGAACCAGAGGCCACATTCTGGAGGGAGCGAAGCCGATCATTAATGGAGGCCATAAAATTCAAAATATGGGACCGAGTGTCCCGTTGTTGATCTAGCTCCTGCTGAAGGGCAACCAACTGCGGAGCAATACCAGGATCAGAAGGCTGTAAAGCCGCTAGGCGAGACTCCATATTCTTTAAAAATGACATGATCCTAGTCTGGTTTTCACGCAAAAAGAGTAACTCCTTTTGAGTGGCAGAGACTCCAGCGGGGTCCATGGCCTGATGTTACTGTGACGCTGTAAGAATCTGGCTGCACTCGGATGTCACCCGAGTGCAGTCCGATTAGAGCATGTATATTCAAACGGAGAGTGGACCCACTGGACCGTGATGACGAACCCCTCTCGGACGAGCTGACCAGGTGGACCGCCCCCTATACAGGGAGAGTTAGGGGCAGGCCCGTGAGGGACTATCGCCACGGAAGCTGGAGGGTCGACTGAGAACAGATGGGAACACAGCAGGCACAAAGGGAAAGAGGGAACAGAAAGGAAATACTGAGACAAGGGAGAAGATGGGAACGCTACAGAGGCACGGAGACTGGCAGGACAATATGGAGAGACCGAGGCTGACGGGAGCAAGGAAAAGATATAGGAGCCGGGCAGGTACTGCAGAGGAAAAGGAACTGAAGGAACAAGACAGGAACACAGGAAACAGGCAGGCACTGCAGAGGGCGGAGGAGACCCAAAGTCAGAGAGCTAGGAACACTCAGAGACCACAGGTGGCCAGAAGCACTTGTAAACACAAATGAACATCAGGCACAGAGAAGCAGCAGGAAGCAGTTTACATAGCAGCATGGGAGCTACTTCCGGGTTACAGTCCTCCAGGATGACAGAGAGGACAGGAAAGAGCGCCAACAGAGGAATCAGATGTGCGCACGCGCAGAGCTGAATGCGGCGCGCGCGCGCACCCGGCGAGCTGCAGTGGGAAGAGCCGGCGGCAGCAACGGCATGACAATACCCCCCAGCCCCGTTACATTAAATGTTACCACAAATGCTCTCCACGCCGGTGAGTGACGTCAGCAGCGTGATCACATGACCTGATCACACTGCTGACATCACCCTGACCTGGTGATCAGAAATTCAAGTGTACTCACATCTGAAAGACGCAAGTACATTTGTTCACTGGGAACTGGTGCTGCAGCTTCTCTGAATCGGCTGTCAGCTTGATAGCTGGTTCAGAGAACTGCCGACTCCCAGTCCAGGAGGCGTCAGAAAGCAGCTGCCAGGGGAGACACTTTGGACCGTCACATTAGGCGGCCTGACTGCACCCCCTGGCCGGCTGCACTCGGGGCACATGCCCCGCCTGCTACCCCCTAGATACGCCTTTGTACAGAACTGTGCAACAGTGTTAAACAGGTGTGGAAAAAATGCAGCAGAAGGTATATTGCGTGGGGGGAATTTACTGTGTGTGGGAGGTGTATTTACTGTGTGTGTAGTTACTGTGGGTGGGGTATTTACTGTGTGTGGGGGTGTATTTACTGTGTGTGGCATTAACTATAAGGGCTAGATTTACTGTGATGGGGGTATTTAGTGAAAATGGGGCGATGATTTGATGACAAATTTGGGGAGCAAAAAAGAGACAGGTATAGACACAATATGGGGAGCGGAAGATATGTGAAGACAATATGAGGAGGAAGTGGTGAGAAGAAGGCATATATGGGGGGATAGGAGCAGACACAATTTGGTGAGTGGGGGAATTGATGCGGACACAGTATGATTAGTGAGGGGAAAATGTATGCAGACACAGTATTGGGAGCGAGGGTGATGGGTTGGGTGTGGACACAGTATGGGGAGTCAGAGTGATGTGTGAGGAAGCAGTATGGCAAGTGAGAGGGTACATTTATGAGGAGGAAGGAGGAAACATGAGGAGACTATTGAGAGAATTAGTGCCAGCAGACAGTATGGGAGAAGAAAAATATGAGCGGGCACAGAATAGAGACTGAGTAGTGTGGGGGTAGCATGGGGAACCATGTAAGGGCACAGCCAGCAGGGGACAGTATACTAAGAAGGGGCAGTGTAGTGAGGTGCTCATAGTATACAGTAGAGACTGGGCCCTATTAGGGCTACCCAGTGTGAGAGGATAGTGTGAAGAGGGGGCCCAGTATGGAAAGGAGGGGGCAGTGTGGAGAATTTGTACCATAAGAGGGACAGTGGGGGTCATATTTTGTGCAGGGAATATAGTGAAGGCAATTATAGATTCATGGGCTCAGCGTAGGTTAGATATTTTTATCCAGCAGCATAATGACACTGCTATCTTTAAGGGCATCATGTTAGGATGTGATGCAGAAGACCAGAGAAGATGGAAGTCTGCAGAGATAAGCTGTGGAGGGGGAAACTCATCATTGGGTCTGGACAAGATGAAGACAGAAAGAAAGAGAATGACTCAAGTGACAACGTCATCTATTAGGTATCTGGATGTAAATTTTTTTTGTGATACTGACTATTTCTCATATATTTATTTACGCTAGGAGCATTAACCCCTTTCCGACATCGGGTGTAATAGTAGTTGGACACTCTCCCTTTGACGTGGGCTCCGCAGTTAGTCCACATCTTTCCTGTTTTGAACAGCTGACATGTGCCTAAAACAGCCACGAGTGGATTCTCGAGGAGAGGGGAGCCAAATTGAATTCTTGCCCCGGGTGCCAGAAAACCTAGATACACATCTGTGTGCCCCCACAGAGCCCTGATCTCAATGTAATCCAGTCTGTGTGGGATTACATGAACAGACAGAAGAATTTGAGTAAGCGTACATCCACAGAAGATCTGTGGTTACTTCTCCAAGAAGTTTGGAAGAATCTCCTTGGTGACTTTCTTCAAAAACTGTGTGCAAGTGTACGTAAAAGAACTGATGCTGTTTTGAAAGCAAAAAGTGGTCACCCCAAATTTTGATCTGATTTAGATTTCTCTTTTGTTAATTCACTTTTAATTTTGTTAATTGGTAAAAAACAAACGATTAACCTTCCTCTTTTTAAAGGGAATCTGTCACACAAAAAATTGTATATGAGCTAAGGCCACTGGCATCAGGGGCTTATCTACAGCATTCCGTAATGCTGCAGATAAGCCCCCGATGTAACCTGAAAAGTAAGAAAAACAGGTTAGATTATGCTCACCCAGGCGCAGTCCCGGTTCGTTTCGGGTCCGATGGGCGTCGCGGTCTGCGTCCGGCACCTCCTATCTTCATACGATGACGTCCTCTTCTTGTCTTCCTGCCGTGGCTCCGGCGCAGGTGTACTTTGTCTGCCCTGTTGAGGCCAGAGCAAAGTACTGCAATGCGCAGGCGCCGGGCCTCTCTGACCTTTCCCGAAGCCTGCGCACAGCAGTACTTTATGCTGCCCTCAACAGGGCAGACAAAGTACACCTGCGTCGGAGCCGCGGCAGGAAGACAAGAAGAGGACGTCATCGTATGAAGATGGGAGGTGCTGGACCAGGACCGCGACTCCCATCGGACCGGACCACAGCAGGACCGCCCCTGAGAGTATAATATAGCCTGTTTTTCTTACCTTTCAGGATACATCGGGGGGCTTATCTACAGCATCACAGAATACTGTAGATAAGCCCCTGATGCCGGTGGCCTTAGCTCATATACGATTTTTGGGGTGACATATTCCCTTTAGAATCAATCTTTGCAGCATTTCTTCTTCATCTTCATAAAACTTTTGCACTGTTCTGTATTAGAAGGGACCCTGGATGCAGGGACATGCTCCAGAACTTGGATGCTGCAGGTATAAGTATGGTAAGAATATTCAGCATTATACATCCCAACCACTTGTGCAAAGCTGAATACTTAGAAATCCCAGGTTTCTTTCATGTTCTTTGGACCTGTATAAGGTAACAGGTTTCACTGTATGTTAATACACAGGCTGTACTTCCTTCTGTCTCATGTGTGCTTTCACAGCTTGTGTTTCAAGAAAGCAAACAACAGAGTACAGCAGGAATTAACCATTTCCAGGCTGTATTCCAGCACCATCATCTAAATCTTGGCCTTCCCAAATATCTAAAGACAAGAAGCGTGACTTTAATACCTTGGCAAGGTATGGAGCCTCCTTCCAACCTCATCTAAAGTTGACAGTCAATACACATCAATACAATTTATTGTTTTTATATGGTCACGTGCAGAGGAGAATCCATGGCAACATCTGAGTGGAATCTCATGTGGGAGCTGCTTCATACCATCACCTCCTTCCCAGCTGCCTTGATCCTTAATGCCCTCATGTCTTCCAAGAGAGAGGGCACCATGTAGTAGGCTAGCAGTCATCTTCTGATGTGCCATTGAGGAAACAGATCAACAGAGTGATTTTTTAACCCTTCTGACCCTATTGTTTTTTTTTCTTAGATGAGTGGGGTAATAAGTGCTGCCTGATAGCCACTTTTTTCTGTTCCCATAATAGAAATAAAATAGCCATTCATCCTACCCCAATGGGAATGATTACTATTATTCTACCAAGAGTTATCTCATGCCTTTGGTCTTTTCCCCTTCACTTGTGATTGTGGATAGGGGGCCTGTACAGGCTCACATAGCTCATAGAAAAAGGAGATAGGGTTTAGTCTAAGCTGGGCCTCCTTCTCACGGGCCCCCATAGCAGCTACATGGGCTGTATGCTCTTGCTTGTATTGTGAGATGTCTCCAGCTAGTCTGATTATATTATTGTGCATTGACAAATTCCTGCACCCCCTTCTTCCAGTCCTGCTTTCTAATGTCGCTGGATGTCTCATAACAAAAAGAGAAAGTATTGATAAAATTCCCCTTATTTGAGCTTGAAGCTGATGAGTTAGAAGGAGGAATAAGGGCAAGGGTAATGTATTGAGCAGCTTTGACGAGGGTCAAATTTGAATGAATCGACAGCTGGGTTAGAACATTTCAAAAACAGCAAGACTTGTACAGTGTTCCATAGTTGATAAAAAGTGATCCAAGGAAGGACAATTGGTGACAGGACCATGGGCAACCATGAGTGTTGTGTTGAAAATAAGGCTAGTCTGTTCCATTCAGCGCCACAGAAGACTTACTGTAGCCAGGGCTGCCACTAGAAATTTCGGGGCCCCATACTGGCAAAATTTTCGGGGCCCCCTTGAGACTCCACCCAGGCTCCACCCCAGCCCCGCCTCCAGGCTCCACCCCTCGAACTGTCCACAGTCCCACCGCTCTCTCTTGGAAAAACTCCACTTCTCACCAATCACACATTAACAGTTCCCATCACCAGATCACACATATAGCAGGCAGCTTTTGTTTTGGCCAAAAGATTTTTTAAGCCGCCACCATAACACGGTAGACACTTTTGGCCGGGCCCTACTCTGCTGTAACCTATTAAATATTTGTTAAAATATGCAATACAATTTAGGTATATTTTTATTTATTTTTCAATTTTTAAAATGCCCAATAATATCACATAGAAGGAACAAATACCACAACACCACGACCAGATGACATATTACCACCACAGTGATCGAATAATATCACATACAAGGAACAAATACCACAACACCATGACCAGACCACATATTACCACCACAGTGATCGAATAATATCACATACAAGGAACAAATACCACAACACCATGTCCAGACCACATATTACCACCACATAGTGACTGAATACTACAATTCTGATCAGTAATTTTTAAAAAAGCACCATACTATCACCATAAGTGCCATTATACACAGGAGATCTGTACTTAGTATGCAGTGTCTGTGTACAGATAATATAGTGATCACTAGTGAAATTATACACAGGAGCTCTGTATACAGTGTATAGTGTCAGTGTATAGGTAACACACTGACTCACCAGTGACGTCTCTAGGTGAAGTCCTTCATCTTTCATCCAGCACAGACCGCCATCATTTCATCCAGCCAGGACTTCTCTCTGCAGGAAATAACACAGTTATCTCGAGCTCCGCTTGCAGAACACATTACTTAATTTTTCACAACTTCTACATTACACCACATGAAGAAGGCGACATAGTATCACTCTATACAGTAACAGGACCGCCCCCCATTTAAAACAGTATACTCAAAAAATAAAATAAATACATCACTGCAGTAATAATTGTTGTGAGTTCTGTTTTTGGGCTCCCTCTGGTGGTTACTGATGGTACTGGGTGACTTGTCTTTCCTGGGTTTCTGGGTTCCACCTGTTCCATCAGCATATGGGAGTTTCCTATTTAACCTGGCTTTGCTGGCATTTCCTCGCCGGTTATCAATGTATCCAGTGTGTCTTGTTACCTCTGCTCCCTGCTCCTAGAACCTTCTGGTCAAGCTAAGTTTGGATTTTCCTGTTTTGGTGTTTTGCTTTATTTGGTTTTTAGTCCAGCCTGCAGATATGTGATTCTTGCTGCTGGTTGCTCTAGTGGGCTGAAATTGCTCCTCATGTACCATGAGTTGGCACATGAGTTCAAATAATTTCAGGATGGTTTTTTTAAGGGTTTTTCACTGACCGCGCAGTTCACTTTTGTATCCTCTGCTATCTAGCTTTAGCGGGCCTCATTTTGCTGAAACTGTTTTCATACTGCGTATGTGCTTTCCTCTCATTTCACCGTCATTATATGTGGGGGGCTGCTATTTCTGTAGGGGATTTCTCTGGAGGCAAGAGAGGTCTGTGTTTCTTCTAATAAGGGAAGTTAGATCTTCGGCTGGAGTGAGACGTCTAGGATCATCGTAGGCACGTTCCCCGGCTACTTTTATTTGTGTGTTAGGTTCAGGGTCGCGGTCAGCTCAGGTTCCATCGCCCTAGAGCTTGTTTGTATCTGTGCTTGTCCTTTAGTGATTCCCTGCCATTGGGATCATGACAGTATAACCGGCCCACAAAGTGTTAATTGTATTGGCTGAAGTAGGAGGATAAGTAGTCTGAGGAAGTTTTTTTTTTTTTTTTTTTCTTTCTCTTTCCCTCAGAGTTTGCTGCCTAGCCTTATTGCAGCCTGGCTACTTCCTCCTCCTCTTAATCTTTGAATGGCTCTGATCCCAGCTGTTTATCATGGATGTCCAGAGTTTGGCTTCCAGCCTGAATAATCTTGCCACTAAGGTTCAAAATATACAGGATTTTGTTGTACATGCTCCTATGTCTGAACCTAGAATTCCTGTCCCAGAGTTTTTTTCTGGAGATAGATCTCGTTTTCTGAATTTTAGGAACAATTGCAAGTTGTTTCTTTCTTTGAAATCTCGCTCCTCTGGAGACCCTGCTCAGTAAGTCAAGATAATTATATCTTTCCTGCGGGGTGACCCTCAGGATTGGGCATTTGCATTGGCACCAGGGGACCCTGCGTTGCTTAATGCGGATGCGTTTTTTCTGGCATTGGGTTTGCTCTATGAGGAACCTAACCAAGAGATTCAGGCTGAAAAAGCTTTGTTGGCCCTCTCTCAGGGGCAAGATGAAGCAGAAATTTATTGTCAAAAATTTCGGAAGTGGTCGGTGCTTACTCAGTGGAATGAGTGCGCTCTGGCTGCAAAGTTCAGAAATGGCCTTTCTGAGGCCATTAAAGATGTTATGGTGGGGTTCCCTGCGCCTGCTGGTCTGAATGAGTCTATGACTATGGCTGTTCAGAATGATCGGCGTTTACGGGAGCGCAAACCTGTGCATCATTTGGCGGTGTCGTCTGAACCGTCACCTGAGATAATGCAATGTGATAGAATTCAGTCCAGAAGTGAACGGCAAAAGTATAGGCGGAAAAAAGGGTTGTGCTTTTATTGTGGTGATTCAGCTCATGTTATATCAGCATGCTCTAAACGCACAAAAAAGGTTGATAAGTCTGTTGCCATTAGTACTTTACAGTCTAAGTTCATTCTGTCTGTGACTCTGATTTGTTCATTATCATCCATTTCCGTCGATGCCTATGTGGATTCAGGCGCTGCCCTGAGTCTTATGGATTGGTCATTTGCCAATCGCTGTGGGTTTAGTCTGGAGCCTCTGGAAGTCCCTATTCCTTTGAAGGGAATTGACTCTACACCTTTGGCTATGAATAAACCTCAGTACTGGACACAAGTGACCATGCGTATGACTCCCGTTCATCAGGAGGTGATTCGCTTCCTGGTACTGTATAATTTGCATGATGTTCTAGTACTTGGTCTGCCATGGTTACAAACTCATAATCCAGTCCTTGACTGGAAATCAATGTCTGTGTTAAGCTGGGGTTGTCAGGGGGTTCATGATGATGCACCTCCGATTTCTATCGCTTCATCTACTCCTTCTGAGATTCCTGTGTTTTTGTCTGACTATCGGGATGTTTTTAAGGAGCCTAAGCTCAGTTCGCTTCCTCCTCACAGGGATTGCGATTGTGCTATAAATTTAATTCCAGGCAGTAAATTTCCTAAAGGTCGTTTGTTCAATCTGTCAGTGCCAGAGCATACTGCTATGCGGGATTATGTTAAGGAGTCCTTGGAAAAGGGACATATCCGTCCATCTTTGTCCCCTTTGGGAGCAGGTTTTTTTTTCGTGGCCAAAAAAGATGGTTCCTTGAGGCCTTGTATAGATTATCGTCTTTTGAATAAGATTACCGTAAAATATCAGTATCCTTTGCCATTGTTGACTGATTTGTTTGCTCGCATTAAGGGGGCTAAATGGTTCACTAAGATTGATCTTCGGGGTGCGTATAATCTTATACGAATAAAGCAAGGTGATGAGTGGAAAACCGCATTTAATACGCCTGAGGGCCATTTTGAGTATTTGGTAATGCCTTTTGGACTTTCTAATGCTCCTTCAGTCTTCCAGTCCTTTATGCACGATATTTTCCGTGAATATCTGGATAAATTTATGATTGTGTATTTGGATGATATTTTGGTTTTTTCTGATGACTGGGAGTCTCATGTTCAGCAGGTCAGGAAGGTGTTTCAGGTCCTGCGGGCCAATTCCTTGTTTGTAAAAGGCTCAAAGTGTCTCTTTGGAGTCCAGAAGATTTCTTTCTTGGGGTATATTTTTTCCCCTTCTACTATTGAGATGGATCCCGTCAAGGTTCAGGCTATTTGTGACTGGACGCAGCCTACATCTCTTAAGAGTCTACAGAAGTTCTTGGGCTTTGCTAATTTCTATCGTCGTTTTATAACTAATTTTTCTAGTGTTGTTAAGCCTTTGACGGATTTGACTAAGAAGGGTGCTGATGTTGCTAATTGGTCTCCTGCGGCTGTGGAGGCCTTTCAGGAACTTAAGCGCCGGTTTTCTTCTGCTCCTGTGTTGCGTCAGCCAGATGTTTCGCTCCCTTTTCAGGTTGAGGTTGATGCTTCCGAGATTGGAGCGGGGGCGGTTTTGTCACAGAGAAGCTCCGATGGCTCAGTGATGAAGCCATGCGCGTTTTTTTCTAGAAAGTTTTCGCCGGCTGAGCGGAATTATGATGTTGGTAATCGGGAACTTTTGGCCATGAAGTGGGCATTTGAGGAGTGGCGTCATTGGCTAGAGGGTGCTAGACATCGTGTGGTGGTCTTGACTGATCACAAAAATTTGATTTACCTTGAGTCTGCCAGGCGTCTGAATCCTAGACAGGCTCGTTGGTCACTGTTTTTCTCTCGTTTCAATTTTGTGGTTTCATACCTGCCAGGTTCAAAGAATGTGAAGGCGGATGCTCTTTCTAGGAGTTTTGTGCCTGACTCCCTTGGAAATTCTGAGCCCTCTGGTATCCTTAGGGATGGGGTGATTTTGTCTGCTGTCTCCCCAGACTTGCGACGTGCTTTGCAGGAGTTTCAGGCGGGTAAACCTGATCGTTGTCCGCCTGAGAGACTGTTTGTTCCGGATAATTGGACCAGTAGAGTCATCTCCGAGGTCCATTCTTCTGCGTTGGCAGGTCATCCTGGAATATTTGGTACTAGAGACTTGGTGGCCAGGTCTTTTTGGTGGCCTTCCTTGTCGAGGGATGTGCGTTCTTTTGTGCAGTCTTGTGAGGTTTGTGCTCGGGCTAAGCCTTGCTGTTCTCGGGCCAGTGGATTGTTGTCACCTTTGCCTATCCCGAAGAGGCCTTGGACGCACATTTCCATGGACTTTATTTCGGATCTCCCTGTCTCTCAAAAAATGTCCGTCATCTGGGTTGTGTGTGATCGCTTTTCTAAAATGGTTCATCTGGTACCCTTGCCTAAGTTGCCTTCCTCCTCTGAGTTGGTCCCTCTGTTTTTTCAGAATGTGGTTCGTTTGCATGGGATTCCTGAGAACATCGTTTCTGACAGGGGATCCCAGTTTGTGTCTAGATTTTGGCGGACGTTCTGTGCTAAGATGGGCATTGATTTGTCTTTTTCATCTGCATTCCATCCTCAGACGAATGGCCAGACTGAACGAACTAATCAGACCTTGGAAACTTATTTAAGGTGTTTTGTTTCTGCTGATCAGGATGACTGGGTTACCTTTTTGCCGCTGGCCGAGTTTGCCCTTAATAATCGGGCTAGTTCTGCTACCTTGGTTTCTCCTTTCTTTTGTAATTCGGGGTTTCATCCTCGTTTTTCCTCTGGTCAGGTGGAACCTTCTGATTGTCCTGGAGTGGACATGGTGGTGGATAGGTTGCATCGGATTTGGAGTCATGTGGTGGACAATTTGAAGTTGTCCCAGGAGAAGGCTCAGCAGTTTGCTAACCGCCGTCGCCGCGTGGGTCCTCGACTTCTTGTTGGTGACTTGGTGTGGTTGTCTTCTCGTTTTGTTCCTATGAAGGTCTCTTCTCCTAAGTTCAAGCCTCGGTTCATCGGTCCCTATAGGATCTTGGAAATTCTTAACCCTGTGTCGTTTCGTTTGGATCTCCCGGCATCGTTTGCTATTCATAATGTGTTCCATCGGTCGTTGTTGCGGAAGTATGAGGTACCTGTTGTTCCTTCGCTTGAGCCTCCTGCTCCAGTGCTGGTGGAGGGAGAATTGGAGTATGTTGTGGAGAAGATCTTGGATTCTCGTGTTTCCAGACGGAAACTCCAGTATTTGGTCAAGTGGAAGGGTTATGGTCAGGAGGATAATTCTTGGGTGGTTGCCTCGGATGTTCATGCTGATGATTTGGTTTGCGCTTTTCATAGGGCTCATCCTGGTCGCCCTGGTGGTTCTCGTGAGGGTTCGGTGACCCCTCCTCAAGGGGGGGGTACTGTTGTGAGTTCTGTTTTTGGGCTCCCTCTGGTGGTTACTGATGGTACTGGGTGACTTGTCTTTCCTGGGTTTCTGGGTTCCACCTGTTCCATCAGCATATGGGAGTTTCCTATTTAACCTGGCTTTGCTGGCATTTCCTCGCCGGTTATCAATGTATCCAGTGTGTCTTGTTACCTCTGCTCCCTGCTCCTAGAACCTTCTGGTCAAGCTAAGTTTGGATTTTCCTGTTTTGGTGTTTTGCTTTATTTGGTTTTTAGTCCAGCCTGCAGATATGTGATTCTTGCTGCTGGTTGCTCTAGTGGGCTGAAATTGCTCCTCATGTACCATGAGTTGGCACATGAGTTCAAGTAATTTCAGGATGGTTTTTTGAAGGGTTTTTCGCTGACCGCACAGTTCACTTTTGTATCCTCTGCTATCTAGCTTTAGCGGGCCTCATTTTGCTGAAACTGTTTTCATACTGCGTATGTGCTTTCCTCTCATTTCACCGTCATTATATGTGGGGGGCTGCTATTTCTGTAGGGGATTTCTCTGGAGGCAAGAGAGGTCTGTGTTTCTTCTAATAAGGGAAGTTAGATCTTCGGCTGGAGCGAGACGTCTAGGATCATCGTAGGCACGTTCCCCGGCTACTTTTATTTGTGTGTTAGGTTCAGGGTCGCGGTCAGCTCAGGTTCCATCGCCCTAGAGCTTGTTTGTATCTGTGCTTGTCCTTTAGTGATTCCCTGCCATTGGGATCATGACAAATAATATCCCTAAATTAGCCCCTATGGTATTAATAATATCACCCAGCCTGGCCCCGTGTGTCTCATTCCTGGCGTCAGCCAGATATTCTCCCATCCTGCCCTCATGAGTATCCATTCTGCCCCATATGATCTCCTTATCCTGCCCCATATGATCGCCCCATGTGATCTCTCCATCCTGCCCCATCTGTCTCCATCATATCCATCCTGCCCCATGATCCTGCACGATCTGTCTCCAATTCTGCCCCCAGTGTCTCCAATCATGCCCCATGTCTCCATTCTGCCCCCTATGTCTCCAACCATGCCCCCATGTCTGCAATCCTGACACTTGTGTCCAATCATGCCCCCTGTGTCTCCAATCCTGCCCCATCTGTCTCCAGTCATGCCCCCATGTCTTTCATCCTGCCCCGTGTCTCCAATCATGCCCCGTATCTCCATTCTGCCCCTGGGTCTCACAGTCTGCCCCTGTGTCCAGCATTCTGCCCCTGTCACTGTGTCCAGCATTTCTGCCCCACTGTGTGTCCAGCATTTCTGCCCCACTGTGTCCAGCATTTCTGCCCCACTGTGTCCAGCATTTCTGCCCCACTGTGTCCAGCATTTCTGCCCCACTGTGTCCAGCATTTCTGCCCCACTGTGTCCAGCATTTCTGCCCCACTGTGTCCAGCATTTCTGCCCCACTGTGTCCAGCATTTCTGCCCCACTGTGTCCAGCATTTCTGCCCCACTGTGTCCAGCATTTCTGCCCCTGTGTGTCCAGCATTTCTGCCCCACTGTGTCCAGCATTTCTGCCCCACTGTGTCCACCATTCTGCCCCACTGTGTCCACCATTCTGCCCCACTGTGTCCAGCATTTCTGCCCCTGTGTGTCCAGCATTCTGCCCCACTGTGTCCACCATTCTGCCCCTGTGTGTCCAGCATTTCTGCCCCTGTGTGTCCATCATCCTGCCCCCCTGGATCGCAGCAGCTCTCAAAGAAAAAAAAACAACACAACTTCTTACCTGGCCAAGCTCCAGCGCCGGGTGAAGCTCCCTCTCCAGGCTCCACACAGACGCACTCGCCGCCGGGCCCGGCGGCTGACAATGACGTCAGACGCCGGCGACGCCGGCGAGTGCGCACTGCCGCCCTATTCAGCCGCCAGCCTCAGACTGGCTGGCGGCTGTTAACTATTGACGTGCGGGCGCGGGCCCGCACGTCAATAGTGTGCCGCTGCCGCAGCGCCTGCAGGGGGGGCCCGGTGACCAGATGAGACGGGGCCCGATGCGGGCCCCCTCTGCTCACCGGGCCCCATACGCCAGTCACGGCTGTCATGCCCTGATGGCGGCCCTGACTGTAGCATAAACTTCAGCAAAGTGCTTGTTATAATGAAGAGGTGACACAATGCATCACAGTTTGCTGTGTGTGGTGTTGCATTGCCCCCAACTTGTCAGACTGCCCCAGCTTATTTCTCTCCACTAATAAATAGTTCAAGGTGTTGACTTGGAGGACCCAGCTTGCAACCTACAGCCATACAGAGCCTCTACTGCTAAAGTCTTAGTGCCAGATAACGTGGCGTTAAACATCTTTAGAAGTGTGTAAAATCCATGCCACAATGGGTCAGCGGGGTTTCAATGGTATCAGTGAAATTTATAAAATATTAGGCAGAAGGACTATAACTAAAGATGCACAAAGTGCCTGAAATGCATCAGTTTGGGGTGTTCTTATCTGCAAAGCCTTTTTTGCAAAGTCTTTTCCAGTCCCATTTTTTAATGGATTTTTGAATAAAGTTTGAAATATTTATTTTCACACTTTAAATTAAGTATAGATTCTTTTTAACCCTTATCAAGGAGAAATACTTTAGCTCACTATCTGAAGTAACACAAAATATGGACTAATATAGTATGTTGCACCCAGTAAAAAAGAAAGTAGACTAGGTGGTATATACAGGGTCATGTAAAAAGGATGGTGTACAAAATAAGGTACTGTAGTTAAAGTCACGTTAGTATTTAATGGCCAGTGGCTTAAAATGAATGCAAAACTGGCTTAGTTGTCCATTGCAGCAGCCAATCATAGCACAGCTTTCAAAGTCGACATCCCATCTTTTTTTTTGCTGAGGATACTGTCACTGGCCACTCCTACTTAGACATGTTAAAGTAATGGGTTATGCCACATAGAATCATAGAATGTTAGAGTTGGAAGGGAGCTCCAGGGTCAGCATGTCCAACCCTCTGCTCAATGCAGGATTTACTAAACCATCTCCGACAGATGTCTGCCCAGCTTCTGTTTGAAGACTTCCATTGAAGGAGAACTCACTACCTCTCGTGGCAGCCCGTTCCACTCATTGATCACCCTCACTGTCAAAAGTTTTTTCTAATATCTAATCCATATCTTCTCCCTTTTGGTTTCATTCCATTGCTTCTCGTGTTTCCATGTGCAAATGAGAATAATGATGATCCCTCTACACTGTGACATCCATTCAGATATCTGTAGACCGCTGTTAAAGGGAGGGTGCCGTGATTTTAGTTTTTGTATTAATAATTATTGATTATATAATCAATTATTTTTAATACAAAAGTAAATGTACTACTTTAATACTTTTTTATTTATTCATTTTTACTTTTGCCACTGGAGGCCGCCATTTTCATTAGTGTGGGTGTAAGTGTCTGGGCACGACACTTGCACTCCTCACTTACGGCAGCCATGGGCATAGGAGCCAACAGTCGGGCTCCGACCGCTCCTCCTGCCTCTCAGCTGTGACTTGGGCACGCCCACTGGGCTGCTACGTCACAGCTGTGAGAGGAGATCGCGGCCATTTTGTTTTTTTCCTCTGTCAAGCTGTGTGTGCGATCGTAGCAGGAGCTGCCAGAGAGAAGCTGCTGCTGGGAAGAGAGGTTCGGGGTGAGTATCTGCAGCCAGGAGCTGTGATTGCAGCCTGTACTTATTATTACAGCACAGGCTGCAATCACTGCTCACTGCCGACCTGTTCAGAGCAGAGCAGGGAGATCGTCACACTGCTCTGCCCTGAACATGACTCAGCACTTCCTGGGAGAGGACTGAAGGTAAGTACAGAGTTTTTATTTTCTTATGCATCTACCACTGCTACCTGTCCCTATATACCACTGCTACCAGCCCTTATATACCACTGCTACCTGTCCCTATATACCACTGCTACCTGTCCCTATATACCACTGCTACCAGCCCTTATATACCACTGCTACCTGCCCCTATATACCACTGCTACCTGTCCCTATATACCACTGCTACTAGCCCTTATATACCACTGCTACCTGTCCCTATATACCACTGCTACCTGTCCCTATATACCACTGCTACCTGCTCCTATATACCACTGCTACCTGCCCCTATATACCACTGCTACCTGCTCCTATATACCACTGCTACCTGCCCCTATATACCACTGCTACCTGCTCCTATATACCACTGCTACCTGCCCCTATATACCACTGCTACCAGCCCTTATATACCACTGCTACCTGCTCCTATATACCACTGCTACCAGCCCTTATATACCACTGCTACCTGCCCCTATATACCACTGCTACCTGCCCCTATATACCACTGCTACCTGCTCCTATATACCACTGCTACCTGCCCCTATATACCACTGCTACCTGCTCCTATATACCACTGCTACCTGCCCCTATATACCACTGCTACCTGCTCCTATATACCACTGCTACCTGCCCCTATATACCACTGCTACCTGTCCCTATATACCACTGCTACCAGCCCTTATATACCACTGCTACCTGTCCCTATATACCACTGCTACCAGCCCTTATATACCACTGCTACCTGTCCCTATATACCACTGCTACCAGCCCTTATATACCACTGCTACCTGCTCCTATATACCACTGCTACCTGTCCCTATATACCACTGCTACCAGCCCTTATATACCACTGCTACCTGTCCCTATATACCACTGCTACCAGCCCTTATATACCACTGCTACCTGTCCCTATATACCACTGCTACCTGCTCCTATATACCACTGCTACCTGTCCCTATATACCACTGCTACCAGCCCTTATATACCACTGCTACCAGCCCTTATATACCACTGCTACCTGTCCCTATATACCACTGCTACCTGCTCCTATATACCACTGCTACCTGCCCCTATATACCACTGCTACCTGCTCCTATATACCACTGCTACCTGCCCCTATATACCACTGCTACCTGCTCCTATATACCACTGCTACCTGCCCCTATATACCACTGCTACCAGCCCTTATATACCACTGCTACCTGCTCCTATATACCACTGCTACCAGCCCTTATATACCACTGCTACCTGCCCCTATATACCACTGCTACCTGCCCCTATATACCACTGCTAGCTGCTCCTATATACCACTGCTACCTGCCCCTATATACCACTGCTACCTGCTCCTATATACCACTGCTACCTGCCCCTATATACCACTGCTACCTGCTCCTATATACCACTGCTACCTGCCCCTATATACCACTGCTACCTGTCCCTATATACCACTGCTACCAGCCCTTATATACCACTGCTACCTGTCCCTATATACCACTGCTACCAGCCCTTATATACCACTGCTACCTGTCCCTATATACCACTGCTACCAGCCCTTATATACCACTGCTACCTGCTCCTATATACCACTGCTACCTGTCCCTATATACCACTGCTACCAGCCCTTATATACCACTGCTACCTGTCCCTATATACCACTGCTACCAGCCCTTATATACCACTGCTACCTGTCCCTATATACCACTGCTACCAGCCCTTATATACCACTGCTACCTGCCCCTATATACCACTGCTACCAGCCCCTATATACCACTGCTACCAGCCCTTATATACCACTGCTACCTGCCCCTATATACCACTGCTACCAGCCCTTATATACCACTGCTACCTGTCCCTATATACCACTGCTACCAGCCCTTATATACCACTGCTACCTGTCCCTATATACCACTGCTACCAGCCCTTATATACCACTGCTACCTGCTCCTATATACCACTGCTGCCTGCCTCTATATACCATCTACTACTGCTGCCTGCCTCTGTATACCACCGCTACCTGCCTCTGTATACCACCTAACAGTGCTGCCTGCCTCTATATACCATCTACCACTGCTGCCTGCCTCTATATACCATCTACCACTGCTGCCTGCCTCTATATACCATCTACCACTGCTGCCTGTCTCTATATACCATCTACCACTGCTGCCTGCCTCTATATACCATCTACCACTGCTACCTCTGTCCTGTGTAGCTAATCTAGTCTTGTGTAGCTAATCCTGTCCTGTGTACAGTATCACACAAGATAGGATTAGATACACGGCGCAGCACAGTATCACACAGGACAGGATTAGATACACGGCTCAGCAGTCATTATCTAATCCTCTCCTATGCACTCCTCTCCCCCCTGCGTGTCTTTCCCCATTGTGGTTTATTATTTTTGTTGTGGGAAATGAGGGAGTCGAGGATTATGCGTTCGGTATGGTATAAAAAAGATTAATAAAGGACTTTATTCTGGCCGATTCTTTATTTACAATACATGTGAGATCTATGTGGCGGCATTATGGGTGATCTATATGGCGGTATTATGTGAGAAGCATATGGTGGTATGTGAGAACACTGGCGGTATTATGTGTGATCTATATGGCGGTATGTGAGAACACTGGCGGTATTATGTGTGATCTATATGGTGGTATTATGTGAGAACTGTATGACAGTATTGTGTGATCTATTTGATAGTATTGTGTGTGATCTATATGGCGGTATTATGCGAGAACACTATGGCAGTATTATCTTCAGAAAGCGGACCCATTCTATAGTGGTTCTGGCTGAGCACCTGCACGCGGGTCTGGGGTAATAGAGGGGGCAGCATGACCTCCAGTTAGGTGCAGTCAGGGGAAGGCTGGTGAGGCGGCTGAAGAGAGGGGTCTCATTTTTATTGTTACTACATGGCTACATTTCCTTCCCAGCGTCACCCCGTACTTCGCCTGTCGCCTCGCTTTCACACATTGCCAGGACAGGATGGGGAAGACAGGATCTGAGGAGGGGAATGGGGTCTGCATGCAAAGTCTGGATCAGACCAGGCCATCAATCCGCAGAAATGTTTCCTGGATTTCTGTGAAGCAGACGGTCCATCCATGTGTATAAAAGACAGCGCTCTAGGTACAATCCCTGGCTGCTCAGCGCACCAAACAGGGGGCCCCCCTATAGACCAGCACACTGCTCTCCTGAAATACTCTGTGCTGCTGTCACCCTGCTTCCTCCACCACATATCTCCCAGAATCCTTGCTGCCTGCCATCCTCAGTGACTGTCTACTTGTCAGTATAAGGCTGCCTTCACACTATCAGTATTTGGTTTGTATTTTACCTCAGTATTTATAAGCCAAAACCAGGAGTGGGTGATAAATGCAGACGTGGTGCATATGTTTCTATTATACTTTTCCTCTAATTGTTCCACTCCTGGTTTTGGCTTACAAATACTGAGGTAAAATACTGACCAAATACTGATAGTGTGACGGCAGCCATACTCTGCAGTCACCAACAAAATGGCTGCTCACTGGGTTCCTGAATATCATCCTCTCTAATCCCTTAGCAAACACCCAGAAGGGGAGGAGAGGAGACATCACACACGTCAGCAGACTCCGCCCATAATTACTGCAGTGCAGTAATGTGAGCTATTTGTACACTAGGTTTTTCTGAAATTTCAGCAGCTGCTCCCCCTAGTGTTGAAAAGTGGAAATTCCTAAACTTTTCAAATAATTTTTCATATTTTACTAAATTATAAACAAATGATAATATTTTTTAAGAAAATGTAATCATTAATTCTTTACATTTTTACAATTTCTGAAAAAAATTTTTTTTTGATGGTACCTTCCCTTTAAGTCTCCTCTTAGCCTTCTTTTTTGCAAGCTAACCTTTAACTGTTCCTCATAGGACACACTTTGTAGTCCGCTCACCATCCTGGTAGCTCTTCTCTGAACTTGCTCCAGATTGACAACATTTGCTAGATCTTCCTGTATCGGCAGGATCGAACATCCATTTGGATGTTCACCAATACCAGAATAAAGCTCTACTGGAAGGTTCGATCAGCCAAGCTGGAAACAAGTCACCAATGTTACGCTGGCCTCCATGATTGCCAGATATACCAGCCTGCAACTTCTTTCTATGGGGCTACATCAAGAACTCGATATATCTGATCCTCCAGCCACAGAATCTGAACTATTTGAGATAATAAATCACTGAAATAGTGGACAGAACCAGATGAGCACCTAGACATCTGCAGTGTCACCAATGGAAATCATTTTGAACACTTGTAGTCTATAGATAAGACTTGGATAGATAGTGTGTCTTTTCATGTTAATAAATTTGTGTTATGGTCTCTCGGTTATGAATTTTGAGGCTATAATTTTGCCCCATTCTTTTTGAATCCAATAGCATTTTTATATAATGGTTTCCCACTACACTTATTTAAGAAATAAGTTAGGAGCTTTACTAGGCAGATTAAATTATTGGAGGTCATAAAAACAATATCAATAGGGCCTTATGCTGCCTCCACAACTTTCATATTGAACTGACCTGATACTAGGGGAGTCAAACACCCATCACCTCCACCAATTAACCATCGCCCAACTGTCCCTATTTGATATCTCAATCCCGGCTTCTACTACTCACCTCTCTCTGATGTCATCATCGCTCCTCCTCTGGGGTGTGGCCACAGGGCTCTGCTTATTAAATTAATTCACACTTCTCCTGTAATCAGATTGCCCAAGGACTTGATCTTGCATCTCCATGTTCTCAGGCTGCAACTTTAGCTATGAGCCACAGCCCTCAGTGATAAAGATAGGAGAATTTGGTAATCTCCAGTTGTATTGCAGGCAATGAACCCAAAAGCAGATTATGCAGAATTTCTATCCGCTCCTCACGTGTTAACCTCTGCGACATGTCAATGGCTGTAAACAAAGAGAAACTTGTAAATAACTCATGAAAGAATAAAGTTACGTTAAAAACAAGCACACCATTGTTTTTCTTGTGAAATTCTCAATAAGTTTGATGTGTCACATGACCCTCTTCCCATTGGAAAAAATAAAGTTGGATCCAAAATGGCCGACTTCAAAATGGCAGCCTTGGTCACCACACATCTTGAAAAGTTTTCCCCCTCCCATATACTAATGTGCCACAAATAGAAAGTTGATATCACCAACCATTCCCATTTTATTTAGGTGTATCCATATACATGACCCACCCACTCTGTACATGTCCATAGAGGTATATAGCAATGTATTTCTATGCTCCCTGTATACTAGAGAATTAAAAAGTCAGAATTTTTTGTTCCTATAATACTACTAAATATAATAAAAAGGCAATTCCAAAAATGTAATTTTTTAGTTTTTTGAGCGAGTCTCCCCGCTAGTCGAAACCTCAACCTTCATCGTCACAGGCAGGAGCTAAAGCAATTGAGCCACAGACTCTGGTAATGTAATGGGGAACATTTTGTGTACTTGATCTGTGTTGCAGGCACTGACTCCACAGGCAGATTGTACTGAAGAATTGTACATAGCAGTGTATTTCTATGTATTTTTATTCCAGAAGAAGAATAGAAGAGACTTTTTTCATTCCTATAAAATTACTAAAAAAAAACGAAAAATACTTAAAATAATGTATTTATTAATGCTTTTTAAAAAAAAAAAATTATCACAAATCAGCAAGTAACACAGATATATTTGGTGCCCCTGTAATCGTAATGATCTGCACAACACAGTGATCAAATTATTTACTGAGAGCGGTATATGACATAAAAAATGGCGTGATTGATATTTTTCTCTATTAGGCCGGTTTCACACGTCAGTGGCTCCGGTACGTGAGGTGACAGTTTCCTCACGTACCGGAGCCACTGACACACGTAGACACATTCAAATCAATGCATCTGTGCAGATGTCATTGATTTTTTACGGACCGTGTCTCCGTGTGCCAAACACGGAGACATGTCAGTGTTCGTGGGAGCGCACGGATTACACGGACCCATTAAAATCAATGGGTCCGTGTAAAACACGTACTGCACACAGTCCGTGTGCCGTGCAGGAGACAGCGTTACAGTAAGCGCTGTCTCCCCCACATGGTGCTGAAGCCGCGATTCATATCTTCTCTGCAGCAGTGTTTGCTGTAAAGATGATATAAATAATCCTTTTTTTGTTGTTTCTCGTGTTTAAAATAAAGGTCCATGTCCCCACCCCCCTGCCACCCCCTGTGCGCCCGCCCGCTGTTCTTAAAATACTCACCCGGCTCCCTCGCTGGCGCTGCTTCCTGTCCTGGCCGCACTTTCTACTGTATGAGCGGTCACGTGGGGCCGCTCATTTACAGTGATGAATATGTGGCTCCACCCCTATGGGAGGTGAAGCTGCATATTCATGACTGTAATCGGCGGCCCCACGTGACCGCTCATACAGTAGAAGGTGCGGCCAGAACAGGAAGCAGCGCCAGCGAGGGAGCCGGGTGAGTATTTTAAGAACAGCGGGCGCTCGCACATGGGGTGGGAGGGGGGTGGGGACATGGACCTTTATTTTAAACATGAGAAACAACAAAAAAAAGGATTATTCATATCTTCTTTACAGCAAACGCTGCTGCAGAGAAATATGAATCGCGGCTTCAGCACCTGATGCAGGGGACAGCGCTAAACTTTTGCGCTGTCTCCTGCACGGTGCGTGCGGTACCCAGTGGGCACACGGGCAGCACACGTGTGCCGCACGTGTGCCACACTGATGTGCTACAGAAACACACGGGCACATGGACACGGATAATTCCGGTACCGATTTTTCCGGTACCGGAATTATCTGGACGTGTGGGACTGCCCTTAAACGCATAAAAAAAGGTAATAAAAATTAAATGGTGAGCCCGTGATCATTTGTAGCGTGAATGCTGTGTTTTTTTATACTGCTTTTTTTTCTACACGTTTTATGCAGGTGTTAACATTACACAATGCAATAACAATCTCCTCTGATTATTGCGTATTTGCTGCCTTTCTTTTATGCATTTTCCCACTTATTTGATATGATTTTGGTGCAGATGTGAAGCAGACTTTTAACGCTTTTTTTAATAGTACAGAAGAACTTTGATTCTGGGCTTATTCAATGGCGTTTATTTTTTCATGTGTTCTTTTCAGAGGAAGCCTATAGAGAAAAAATGCACCAAAAAATCCCTCAGCATTCACCATTGTCTTTAGACGCACCGAGGGTGGAGATTTCATGAACTCACAACCACTTTGTTTGGACATTTAGCCTGTGTTCACAGTTAGCGTAAATGCTGCATTTTTTGCACAGACATTCTGCCGTGTTCAACTGTCCAAGCAAAGACATTATAGACATTATCATTGCCGCTTTTGGCTGCCGAGCCTTTGAAAACTTGGTTAAATCGGTTTGAGTATAGGACCACTGAACCCAGGACACTTGGAGGGTATATACTGCTGTGAAAGATGCTGGAAGCTGGAGATGCCTCTCAAATTACTCCTGTGTGATGATACGATACACCCAGTATTTGTAAGCCATTATTGGACATGCAATATGAAGAATGAATATGGCCAAAGAGAACATGTATGACAGAAAGGCAAAAAACTGTTTGAAAACTTGATGACTATAGCAAGTAATCACATAGTTATTCGGAGCCTATTGGCAGTGGAAGCAGTGATCAGGTTTGGTTGGTGTGGGAAATGCAGCCTTTTTTTCTCATAACAGTTGTTATGTTCCAGGTGCAGAGCTTTTGTTTTGGTTTGTGCTGCTGTAGTATTTTATTTCTGTTCTTTGTTTATTCATGAATGCAAAGAAACTGCATCATGGATTGAGTCCAGCTCAGAGTAAAACTGGTTTTGTTGACAAAGCAACCAATCAGTTTGTCCACTACATTTTCATTGATTAATCAATGTCTGGTCAGTTGGGGTCTAACACCCCCACCAATCAGCTGTTATTGGTGCCAGTGGAGCTTACGGAGCTGCTCCTTCTTCTGATAGTGGCCACCGCAGGGTACCACACATCCACCTCATTTTGATTTGAATAGGAAGTGGATGTGTAGTACCAAACCTCGGCCACTACCAGAAGATGGACAACTCCGCAAGTGAGTACCTCTGGCCGGCGGCTGCCACCAACACCAACAGCTGACCTTGACCGATCAGACATTGATGACCTATCTTATGAATAGGTCATCAATGAAAAAGTAGTGGACAACCTCTTTAAGCTTTCATTTTCTAACTAGTAATCTGACACAAGGACCATTCTCCATATTCGAGGCACGTTGATTCCTCCAGAGCTCCAGTAGGGACAAGGATTGATATAAGTGTACAGAATACTATAGTTCTATATAAGTAATAGAATAGTGTACATATGGGTATATTATTCACATCACTTCTTACTACAGCAGTCTGTTCTAGAGCCACTCTTCCTACTGTAAATTCCATTCAGGGGTCTCTGGATAGCGGTCTTTTAGCCACTAATTTCAGCGCCAGGGGCAAGGAAAGTATTTAGTGCCCCCTAACCTGTGTATTATTACCCTGACCTTGGTATAACTAAAATTCTATGATATAAAAGCTGGACATGGGCCCCCATCAGTATGTTGGTCAGATGTATGGGCTTCTGTAAAACTCTAATTCCTATACAAACATATATGTTCGTTTTCCTCCCATCTCCCATTAAAAAAAAGATAAATTACATAAATTCCATAGAAAATACGGCAAAAAGTTAATTTTCTAAGTACTTAATACTTAAAATAGTAGTCATACCGGTTACCAAATATCACCACATTGGTACTGAACAAGTCCGCTATACCAAAACTAATATATCAATAGTAAACTACATAAAGAGGATATATACCAGCGCATAATGACCATGTATTATCACAGAGTGTCTGAATATAACCACGATACTGTTAATGAACAAAATCCACTTTACCTACATCAGTGGTGAGCATTTTTATTGGTACATTTATACAGAGCCTTCAATAAAATTGTGCTGGCGATCGCGGTATGTGCATGTGCGGACTCCGGTGCCATTTTATTGAAGTAATGTACGACAAGGTCAAAATAGCAGTGTGCATGCGCCGGCCATAGGGCTAATGGTGCTGGCACTCCCATGCCCACTGCTATGTAGACGTAGTAGAATTTTTCAATAAAGTGGCGCCGCAGTCAACGCATGCACATATCGCGCCTATGCCCGGCGCATGTGCTTTGCAATAAGTTCCGTGAAACCACTTTTTTTTTAAGTCAGTGGTATTGATTTATGTTAGGTTGTTTGGTGTGGGAGTCTTTCTCCTCTGGCTGCTTTCCTCTCTTTTATTTTCTTTTTTCACAATGCCCGGACATTCTAGGTCAGATGTTAGAGTTCAATAAAAGTCAGCGTGTGCGCATACCGCTCTAATGCCCGGTGCGTGCGCACTGCTATATTAACGTTGTAGTATATTACTTCAATAAAATTGCGCCGGAGTCAGCACGCGCTCATACCGCAATCTCTGGCACCATTTTATTGAAGTAATGTACTACAACGTTAACATAGCAGTGTGCACGCAGCGGGCATAGACATAATAGCGATTGTCGGCACGTGTGTACTGCTATGTTGATGTTATAGAACTTCAATAAAATGGTGCCGGAGTCAGCGGCTTCGCATACCATGCTAGCTAGCGCCATTTTTGTGAAGACAAAGTGTCTGCGAATTCACATGTACATTGTTTTCAATAAAATGGCACCGGAGATCGACATATATGCATGCACTGACATTTTATTGAAGTAATGTACTACAGCGTCAACAATAAAATGGCGTCGGAGTCAACGCGTGCGCATTTCAAGATATCTGGCGCCATTTTATTGAAGACACTTTGTCGGCGAATTTGCATACACAGTGTCTTCAATAAAATGGTGCTTGATAAAGGTTATTGTACCGAAACGTCGCCGCAGGAGGCAGATTAAACACGTAAGATCTTCATCACTGACCGTTGTGGCGCTGTCTTTCTTCTATTCTGGGATATGGACTTGCAGCCGGGCTGGACCCCTTGGCATTGACTTGCGCCAAAATGCGAATGGAAGCTGTATGGACATAGGGTGCGGTTTTTCTCTTTTTGGATTTCTTCAATAAAATGGTGTCATAGTGCGGTATGTGCACGCGGTGACTCCGGATCCACACTGCGCAGGCGCCGCTCATTCTGTCTTGGAACAGAAGAACGCATCCACCATTATATATAACATATGCAGCAGAAAAAATTCCTCACAGTAAATAAATATTGAACTGTTTAAAAACCAACCTATTAACACCAAAAAAAAACATCTGAAGGATCAGTCAATAGAAGTAATATATAAAATATCAAATAAAATTATAACATACGATTAGCACCAAAGTAACATACATTAGGACTAAAAATGAGATCACAATAATATATAAATGAAGTAACATTTTAACACAATATATTAAGTCCTTCAATGCACTATAGCCACTTTATATCACTCTGTGATATTGTTCATTATAAAGGGTGATTCCATATACATATCTAGTGTTACTTCATTTACCGTATATAAAATTGCTATCTCATTGATATGTATTGTGGTGGTAACTGCTGTGTTTGGTCTCAAGTTTGCTATCCCTTGTTCATTTTTAGGCCGACCTCACACTAGCGTGTTTTACGGACGTAAGAGAGGTGAGGAAAATACGGATTGCATACGGTACAATGCTTCTCTATGCCCCTGCTCCTATCTGCTGTATTTTACTGATCCGTATTAAATGGTCTTCTACGGCCGTAGAAAATCGCAGCATGCTGCGTTTGTCACCGTATTGCGCAAAAAATCCGCCAATGAAAGTCTATGGGGGCGAGAAAAATACGGATTACACACGGACCAGCAGTGTGACTTGCGAGAAATACGCAGCGGTGTTAGAGAGAAAAGCCGGCAATTCAGTGCGGTGTACAGTAAAATCACACTGACAGCTTACAGTAGGTAGAATAAATGTGCACACATAGAATAGGTATATATATACATATGTCATTGAGACACATATATGTATATATATATTAATATTTCATCCAGCGCGAGATAGCTTTAAAGCCGGTAATTCAATTGCTGGCTTTTGCTATCTCCTTCACAAACCCGACATGATATGAGATATGGTTTACATACAGTAAACCATCTCATATCGCCATTTTTTTTTGCATATTCCACACTACTAATGTTAGTAGTGTGTATGTGCAAAATTTGGGCGCTCTAGCTATTAAATTAAAGGGTTAAATGGCGGAAAAAATTGGCGTGGGATTTTCTCCGCCAGAGTAGTAAAGCCAGTGACTGAGGGCAGATATTAATAGCCTGGAGAGGGTCCACGGTTATTGCCCACCCCCCCCCAGCTAAAAACATCTGCCCCCAGCCACCCCATATTTTTAATATGCCCCATTGTGGAGTAATAAAGTCCCCTATTGTTGCCTCCACACAGTAATATTGTCCCCCAATTAGCTTCATTTAACCCCTTTCTGACTTTGGACGGGATAATACGTCCGAGGTCAGAACCCCAGCTTTGATGCGGGCTCCGGCGGTGAGCCTGCATCAAAGCCGGGACATAGCAGCTGTTTTGTACAGCTGACATGTGCCCGCAATAGTGGCAGGTGGAATCGTGATCCACCCACCGCTATTAACTAGTTAAATTTCGCTGTCAAACGCTGACAGCGGCATTTAACTAATGCTTCTGGCCATTGGGCCGGAAATGAGCGCATCGTTGACCCCCGTCACATGATCGGGGGTCAGCGATATGTCGGCATGACAACCAGAGGTCTATTGAAAACCTCTATGGTTGTTGATGCCGGATTGCTGTGAGCACCACCCTGTGGTCGGCACTCATAGCAATGCTGTAATTCAGCTACATAGGAGCGATCTATGCATCGCTTCAATGTAGCAGAGCCGATTGAGTTGTGCCAGCTTCTAGCCTCCCAAGGAGGCTATTGAAGCATGGCAAAAGTAAAAAAAAAATGTTTAAAAAAAACTAAAAAAACAAAAAATTTAAATCACCCCCCTTTCGCCCCATTCAAAATAAAACAATAAAAAAAAATTCAAACCTACACATATTTGGTATCGCCGAGATCAGAATTGTCCAATATATCAATAAAAAAAGGATTAACCTGATCGCTAAACAGCGTAGAGAGAATAAATTTCTAAAACGCCAGAATTACGTTTTTTTGGTTGCCGCAACATTGCATTAAAATGCAATAAATGGAAATCAAAAGAACGTATCTGCACTGGGTTGGGTGAGGGCTTATTTTTTGCACCATTTCAGTGCGCAAAAAATAATCCCTTACCCAACCCCAGATCACAAAAAATGGAGATGCTATGGGTATTGGAAAATTGCGCAATTTTTTTTTTTTTTAAGCAAAGTTTGGATTTTTTTTTTACCACTTAGATAAAAAATATGAACATACTGACCAACGATGCTGTTATTAAACTACGCTGAATCAAAGAAGTGTTGTTTCTTTTTGATTAAAAAGTTATAACTTTATTGACACAGACATAAAACATATACTAAAAATAGTGCCTCTGAACCGCAAAAATAACAATAATGGCAGGTAAGCGCTAGCAACACGCACGGTATGGGAAATTACAAATTTGTCCGTTTCAAGTAGCAGTACAATAATATTCATTCATTAAACGGGACGTATAGGATAGGGAACAATATTAAACAAAAGACATGCTAAAAGAACACCTCCATCATTAAGCCTAATTAGCTTTTTTATGGTGTTACAAGCAAAACCTTTTAATTATATTAATATTTGCTAAATGTATAAAGCATGCTAAGAAAACACCTCAATCATTATACCAACATATCTTTTTGGGATTTCATGCAAAAGCAATAAATTATTTATTAATTGCTACCACAAAGACAAATGTCAGAAAAAGCTGGTACCTAGAGACAATCCAACAATAGCACACATTGTGCAGATTTTAACAATGATAGTATTTCTTTTTAAACAATCCTATAAGCCCTCATGCAAAAAGACAATCAATGATAATTAAGTGCTGACTAAACTAAATGTGTCTGGTAATAGTAGCTATCAATTAACCCAGACCAACATTAAAATATGCAAGTTTAGTAATGACCATATATCATACAGTACAAATGTATCCTCTACAACAAATCATCAAACCACCGCAATGCTTGTTTACTCAGACCGCCACAAAATATGCAGGTTTGGTAGCAACTACATCAGCTTAACAAGACTCATGTGATACAATCTTACTAGCAATAGAGATTGCCAAACATATAAATGAAGCTACAGAAACTCAACAATACATATTACCCTTAAATGCGTGATGATATTTTCTCACGCACGAGTGCATCAGAGGTTATGCCAGCAAGGGGTGCAGCACTGCAAGTCTAGGCTGCTACGTTCCCCTGCTTTCCATTCATTCCCCGGGTTTTTACAAGCAGGGGCGGCTGCATTAGCAGGCTTCTGCTTGTAAAATTATTTAACCCCTTCAGATGGATTTACAGCGTGGGACAAGACTGAACGACGGAAGGTACGGGATATTGTTGTTTTTTTATTTTAACTTTGTTTCAGGTGACAAGGGTCTTCAATTGGATTGAGAGTATAATAAACTATTACAACACCCTGTGTCTTTATTTCATTAAAATACTTTTTCCATAATGTGTGTGTGTTTTATTAACCATTTACTACTATTGGATTAATAATGGATAGATGTCTTATTGACATCTCTCCATTATTAACCAGGCTTAATGTCACCTTACAATAGCAAGGTGACATTAACCTTTTATTACCCCATATCCCACTACTACACGGGAGTGGGAAGAGAGTGACCAAGTGCCAGAATAGGCGCATCTTACAGATGTGCCTTTTCTGGGGTGGCTGGGGGCAGATGTTTTTAGCCAGGGGGCTATTTATTATAGACTATTTATATCTGCCCTCAGTCGCTGGCTTTACCGCTCTGGCGGAGAAAATTGCGCGGGAGCCCACGCCAGTTTTTTCCGCGATTTAACCCTTTATTTTTACAGCTAGAGCCCCCAAATTTTGCACACATACACTTCTAACATTAGTAGTGAGGAATATGTGAAAAAATAAGGAATATGAAAAGGTTACTGTATGTAAACCATGTCTCATATCCTGTCAGGTTTGGGAAGGAGATAGGAAAAGCCGGCAATTGAATTACCGGCTTTTCTGCTATCAAGCGCTGTATGAAATATATATATATATATATATATATATATGTGTCTCACTGATATATATATATATATATATATATATATATATATATATATATATATATATAGACTGTATATATGTTTTAACGAATATTTTTTGCAAGCCGGCGAGAAAGTCTCGCTGTACGGATGCCATGCGGATTACATACAGAGGTTTACAAGCGCAAAATACGCTGACACACCCTGCCTACGGATGACATACGGATCACTATTTTGGGAACACTTCTGCATATTACGGCCGTAAAAAAACGGACCATATTTACTATGACTCCTTTTAGAGAGAAATAATTACTTTGGGGGGGGGGGAGTGAGTAGGGTTGGATGCAGAATAGATCCCCCACCCCCAAGGCATCGGCTGTTGTGTGGAGGACCTCCTGCTAGCCTATTAGGGTATGTTTCCACGTTCAGGATTGCATCAAGATTTGATCAGGATTTGATGCAGGTAAAATCTGCACCAAATCTGCACCAGAGGTCACTGGCAGGTCACCTGCGTCCCCTTTATTTTTGATAACCAGCCAGATGAAGCAGACTGCTGCGACCTGGTATTAAAAGACTGGCAAGGCCCATACATTTTGGCCCTCACCAGCCTAAAAGTACCAGCCTGCATCAGCCCCACAATTGGCGCATCTAAAGATCTGCCAATTGTGGAACTTTACCTGGCTCTTCCCACTCCCGAGTAGCGGTGGATATGGGGTAAAGGGTTAATGTCACCTTGCTAATGTAAGGTGACATTAAGCCTTGTTAATAATGGAGAGATGTCAATAAGACACATATTCATTATTAATCCAAAGTTTGTAAATGGTTAAAAAAATAAACAGCCAGAATAAAAAATGTTAATGAAATAAAACACAACACAGTTTTAACATATTTTTATTGTTCTCTCATTCCTGCGAAGCCCTCAATCTCCTGCAAAAAAAACAAAAAAACAACAGTATACTCCCTGTTCCGCCGTTGTCCAAAATAATGAAGGTCCCACGACGAGTCCAGCTCTGCTACATCTGGATGCCAGGCTAGGCCTGGCATCCAGACACAGCAGAGCTGCTTACCGGAGGAGATTCCCCGGCGGTCACGTCCAATGCATTTCTCACAGCCAGCTGATCGCGAGAGTACAGGTGACCGGAGATTACCCCGTCCCCGGCAGTCACATGCACGGAACTTATCGCGATAAGCTTGGTGTGAGAAATACACTAATACCGCCAGGGATAGGGTAATGGCCGATCACCTGTACTCTCTGCTGGCCGCGAGAAATCCATTCCACGTGACAACCGGGGCATCTCTTCCGGTAAGCAGCTGGGCATCGCGCAGAGGGCTATTAATTTAAAAAAAAAAAAAAAAAAGGACAGGACGAATGCACTAACCTCTCTCCGGAAGTTCCTGTGTCACGTACTTCCGTATGTGGCACAGGAACTCAACATATGTTAATTAGCCGACATGCATAGCAAGCTGAATTAACGCAGTTAGTACGCATGTGACTAATCATTAGATGCTGTTTTACCACATCTAATGATTGTCTATGGGAAATTTACGGTGCGGCGATGGAGCGTCGCCGCATTGTAAACAAACATGCTGCATTCTGAAAACACGCGCCACATGTCCGTTTACGCGGGTCTGCCGTCTGCATGTTTTAACGCATAGTGGAGACGGGATTTCAGGAAATCCCCTCCACTATACTGTAACATCTGGACGCTGCGGCTCTACGCAGCGCCAAACACACAGCGTTTCCTGACCGTGGAAACACACCCTTAGGTTAAAACTACACTCCAGGTGACAAGTCCAGGATCTACTCCACGGCCTCCCGGCTAAATGGCAGAACGGGCGATCAACCAGCCTCTACAATGACTAGGTTACGGCCGCTAAGTTCTGAGCTCAAGCCCCACCACAGGGATCCTGGTCATAGCATGCACGCAGACTAGAGACTTACAGAGAGTTTGGCGCCAAGTGTAGATTCTCAGCTTGAGAAATTGGTTGCTAGTTGAACTGTATAACCAGAGCTAAATACTCATCTCATTAGGGGGAATTTGTATACATACATATAGCTTAACAGAATTGTAATCATAGAGAATTGTTAAAGGGAATCTGTTACCCCAAAAATGGCCTATAAACTAAGGCCACCGGCATCAGGGGCTTATCTACAGCATTCTGTAGAGTAGAGATCGCCTCTTGCATCCATCTAATTACACCTTTGCCCTTGGTTAATTCCCTGTTACCGCATTAGGCAGAACCACAGGTCAGGCAAATTATAGTGTATCTGACGTCTTGGGCCTAATTAGTTTTGCAGCGCAGGGGTCCTAGCCAACACGGGCTAGGTTTACTTAAATTTAAATATGTTAGTGTCTTGCATTGTTGGCGTAGCTCAGATTCCGTTGTTAGTAAAAATTAGTTCACCCCAATTACTCTGATAAATACAGCTAGAATATCTCCCAGTATTTATCCAATAACATCTCCACGATAGACTCCAAGCCAGAAAAATCCAACCATCGCCCTTCCAATTTTCTACTATACTGCTATGCTTCTGGTATTGTAAACCTCTTTAAAACAACATTCCCTGCTATGAGAGAATAGACGTGGCTTGATCTGCTCTTCAATGACCTCTTCCCTGTCCAGAGAGGAATTTAAAAAAATATGCGATCATTTAATCTCCCCAATGACTTCCTATAAACCAACCTTCCTCCTCTCATGGGAAAAAGTACTAAATATCAGATGTAAAGTCCATTCTATACCTAATTCATATGGCTTCTCCAGGTGCATACTCCTGCAAGGAAATTCTTACAAAATATTATCCTGCTGGTATAGAACCCCAGACATATGAAGTTTTTGCCTCCATATGGACATCTGTAATAATATATGTGAAACCTGGATGATAAAGAAACAAGACAGAAGAAGATTTAATGTCTTTGAAATGTGGTAGTGGAGAAGGATGCTATCAATACCATGGACCAATCAGTATTTCCACAAACATTTCGTGACTTTTGTGGTTCACTCAATGGAAAATGTTCTGAAATGAGAATGGAGCTTGCTCATTTGTCATCTATACCCTGTTGGTGACATGGTGTACATCACAAATTGATCATAATTTAAGACAAAAAAGCCATAAATTATGATAGAAATTTGGTGTACGGTGGCTGAAAGATGCACCAAATTCATAAAGAATCTTATCTCATCTATCTTACTTCAATGCATTCTTCATCAAGACTGGCCTACAAAATGCTAGACTTGAATCAGAGCCTGAAGTTTATTTTTGGCACCTTTTTTGTGTATTTTTGTGTAATGGACATTTTTTTCTGTTTAGAAGTCAAATTTAGAATTTTTTTTGAAAGTAGAAATGCTTCAGGAGTTGACAATGTGCTTCTTTGTATACAAGGTAAGAGCGGATGAAAACAAATTTATCTTATTAAAAGAGTATTTGATGTGTTTTTTTTCACATGGATTTTGAACCAGTCTGCTCCTAATCCACATAAAAACCTCCGTTTGAACATATTTTAAGGTGCAATTCTTAAGACGTTTCAGCTTAAAAAAAATCGCTACAAATTTTACAACTGAATAAATGGAAGGAGGTAAAGGAACAAAAGTGCTTTAAATAGTACAAAATATCATGTGTGTTGAAACTTTTTTTTTCCAAACTCTGAACGTACTCTATTTCAACTTAAAAGTATGTGTAGATAATACAGAGAAATGCCAAAAATATTGCAACTGGCATTGTCTGGTGCAAAGCTGCTGGAAAAGCTAGTTCCTATCAATATGGTGCATAAGTATAATGCCTTTTTATGAAGTCTTGGTTTTTGCATACGAGAAAAAAAATCGCCAAGCTTTTCTTACTCTTTAAAAAATGGACTGCACTCAGATGACACATGGATGGCATCCATGTATTGTCTATTTTTTCCATGGACCCATTGATTGAGTGCATTTAATCCGTGGCTCCTTTTTTATTTTAGATACACTTGGTCAGAAAACAAAATACAAAAACAGAGATGTGTGAACAGACCCATAACATTTAATGTGCGCTCTGTTTGTGAAAAACATGAATAGAATAAGTTCTGATGATTTGTTTGTAATGTGTGGAATTATTGTGGTCACTGCAAGAGAAATGGAGTATTGCACAATACTTAATAAAATTGGTGGGTGGTCCATATAATCCAAACAGAGGTGCTCTGGCTAATAGATGAGGGTCGCCATTACATTAAACTCAGAATTTCCTAATAGGGTATTCAAAACTATTTTAAAGCAGACAACGAATTTAATCTCTGAAAGATATATAATTGGAAATGTAATTTAATATAATGTGTCGGATCTTCCTGTGGAATATAAATTGTAAGTGGGATATTCATACAGCTGCACATCCTATTAACCTTTGCACTTTGCTGTAAACATACAATATCTATACCCCGTTTCAGTGGCTTTTGTCAGTGAAACTGTCACCTTAGGACTTGTCATTTCCTTTTTAGACCAGGACTGTCACCTGAGAATCAAATACACAGAGGTGTAAGATGGTAATGGAAAGGTGTACACCATTAATATAGCTAGAACTTACCAGGGAAATTTACTCCAGTTTGCTCCCACAGTCCAAAGACTTACTGATAGGGAATTTATATTGGGACCCCCAATGGGGACACTGATGCTGATGTCTAAAAATTAATATTTAAGTGAGTGAAATAAATATTAAACTCGATATAGATATAATTAATGATATAATGGATTCCATATCAATAGTGGCATGTTCCATCACATAATATATCACGGAGAGACATGGCTTGGTTCTGCAATACTACTACATGTGCTGAGCACTACAGGGCCAGTGCACACAACATGAGGGAACCTGGCAGCTGATTCATGCTACCAGACCATGGGCACATGCTTTTCTCTGAAACACTCCTTTATTTCAGAGAAAATATAGTATAAAGAGCTAGCCGGGGGGCCATAGCCAAAGATGAGACTAATCTGGTGCTTCCCCTAGCCAGCTTCTCCCAGCACGAGGATTGACAGGTCTGTAAGGAGGTAGACAAGTGAGAAGACGCACACAGTTAAAGCCTAACAGAGTGTCTGCAAGCGAGCACCACCATCTGCTCAAAGATAGAGAAAGGGAAAGCAGAGAGAATTACGCGAGCAGGAACTTAAGGGTGAAGTGCATGTTACCTCATGAAAGATTGGAGGAGACTCCGGGTTATGTGATAGCTGTGGCACAGTTAGTAATTGTAAAAGGCCCAGGATGGCAGTGAAGGAGAGGAGTTGGCACTTGGACCTGTAGCAAGATGAACATGCAATACAGCGAGTGAAGATCCGAGAGAAATCAGAACCAAGTAAAGACTCGAATGAGACCAGACCCAAGTGAAGACCCGAGAGAGACCAGACCCGACTGAAGATCCAAGAGAGACCAGACCTGAGTGAAGACCTGTGAAGACCTAAGAGAGGCCAGAGCTGGGAGAACTGAACTGAGTGAGCTTCCAGGGTAAATGTACGGTACGAAGTAGAGACGAGGGCCATGCTTCAGGGAATGAAGGCGACCAGTGTGACGAGTGGGTAGAGTAACTCAACAACCTGGGTCTTGCTGCCTAGCGAGTAGTATCGTTGACCCCAGTTAGGGCCTGTGTGATGTTTTGTGTTGCCTAGTAGAGAGTGACAATGGAGACGGGCCCAATAGTGACAATGACACCATGTTGGTTGGGGTATTAGGGCTAAGACTTCACTGACGATAACAGTTATCTAATGGTAATAATAGAACAATAGTGTGTAAATAGCATTGTGTTAATATCCTCATCTGAATTACTGTATTCTTTTAGTAACATAACTTGTTTCATTTTCACCATTTGCGCTATCATATGAACTCGAGCGTGGCAAAATATTCTGAAAAGTTCCCAGGCTCGAGTTCATATGAGTTCATCCAGCAGAGGGTGCATCACCGCGACTCGAGGTAACTACAGTACATTCCCCTGCATTCCATTCATTCACCAAGTTCAAGTCAGGAGCACAGCTGCATTAGCAGAGCTCCTGGGTATAAAATGATTTAATCCCTTCAGATGGATTTACAGCGTGGGACAGGACTGTAACGACGGAAGGTATGGAATATTGTTGTTTGATTTTTTAACTTTGTTTCAGGTGACAAGGGTCTTCAGGTGGATTAAGAGTATAATAAAATATTAAAACACCATGTGCCTTTATTTCATTAAAATACTTTTTAATAATGTGTGTGTGTTTTATTAACCATTTCGTACTATTGGATTAATAATGGATAGGTGTCCATTATTAACCTGGCTTAATGTCACCTTACAATAGCAAGGTGACATTAACCCTTCATTACCCCATATCCCACCACTACACGGGAGTGGGAAGAGAGAGGCTAAGTGCCAGAATAGGTGCATCTTACAGATGTGCCTTTTCTGGGGTGGCTGGGGACAGATGTTTTTAGCCAGGGGGCATCCTATAACCATGGTCCCTCTCTAGGCTATTAATATCTGCCCTCAGTCACTGGCTTTCCCACTCTGGCGGAGAAAATTGCGCGGGAGCCCACGCCAATTTTTTCCGGGATTTAACCCTTTAATTTAATAGCTAGAGACCCCAAATTTGACACAAAAACACTTCTTACATTACTAAAGAGGAATATGTAATAAAAGAAGGGATATGAGATGGTTTACTGTATGTAAATCATGTCTCATATCCTGTTGGGTTTGTGAAGGAGATAGGAAAAGCCGGCAATTGAATTACCGACTTTTCTGCTATCTAGCGCTGTATGAAATATAAATATATGTACATATATGTGTCTCACTGACATATATATATATATATATATATATATATATATATATTTAGACTGTATATATGTTTTTAATAATTTTTGAGGCCATGGATCCATTCTATGTCCGTTTTGAAAGCTGGCGAGAAAATCTAGCCGTACGGATGCCATACGGATGCCATACGGATGTCACACGGATAATTTGATGCGAGGAAATTGCATCCTCGCACTGCACACGGATCACTGTTTTGTAAAGATTTGTGCGATTCTCGTCCGTGTAAAACGGACCGTATTTTTATACGTTGTGTGTGTCCCCGGCCTTATAGAAATGTTATCAGTTTTAGGAGGGAGTGGTTATATAAAGATCTGACAGCATGGACAAAGGAAAAAGTATCTTAAGTAGGGCAAAAATATAATCTATAAATAGTTATGAAAACCAATGGAAAAAAAAACAAGAAAAGTCTCAAACTTGGAACAAGTTGCAAATTTGTAGACTGAAACTTAGTGCAATGTTATTAACTAAAGGAAACCAATATCTTTTTTTAATGTGAAAGGTGTCCATAGATTTTAAAGGTGTTTTTAGTAATAATAATAATAAATGGAGGCATACTCACTGCAGGTCCTGTGTAGGGTGCCCTGGAGGCGACTAGAAGTGTGTGTCACCAGAAAAACGTCTGATGGCACACTTTTCTAGAAACTTGACCGCTGCAGCCAATCACAGGCAGCAACCGTGTTGAGGCTTCCAAACAAAGCAGATACTGCTTCTGGAGTTGACAGAGATCTCTGAAGTGACAGGTGTTGGATCCACAGGGGGGCCTGGAACGAGAGTATGCCTCGATTTATTATTTTTAATTATTCCATGCCCCCCAAAATTATTTTCCTTCTGGACAACCCCTTTAATGCTACAGAATAACATTTTATAGCTAAATCCTCCTGGCACATGTTGCATACAGTGGGTATGGAAAGTATTCAAATGCCTTTAAATGTTTCACTCTTTGTTTCATTTCAGCCATTTGGTAAATTCAAAAAAGTTCATTTTTTTCTCATTAATGTACACTCTGCAACCCATCTTGACTGAAAAAAACAGAAATGAAGAAATGTTTGAATATTTATTAAAAAAGATATGCAAATTGCCTCTTCTGAAAAAAAGAGGACTTAAACTCTATAGCGCCACTTGTTGGAAGTAGCGATCCTACAAGTCACAATCAACTCTTTAACAAGTCGTGCAATATGACTTAGGATAAAAGCCAAATTAGTATCTCAATAGGCAGACACGGTGTTTCGGGCTGTTGGCCCTCGTCAGTTTGAAGCATGAGAACTGATTTGGCTAGGTGAGAGGCTGTGGGCTGGGGTCTAAGGGGTATCGTTTCTCCTTATGGAGAGTGACATACCATCTGTGGCTTGTCAAGGTAAGGAGGCTTATTCGCCGTGCAATGCTCCTCTGGGAAATATAATATGCAAATTGCCTCTTCTGAAAAAAAGAGGACTTAAACTCTATAGCGCCACCTGTTGGAAGTAGCGATCCTACAAGTCATTATCAACTCTTTAACGAGTCGTGCAATATGACTTAGGATAAAAGCCAAATTAGTATCTCAATTCGCAAACACGGTGTTTCGGGCTGTTGGCCCTCGCAAGGCGTGTACTATTGTATATATTGTGTATATATATTATATATACACAAGATCACTGTGGCTGACCTCCAGAGATGCAGTAGGGAGATGGGAGAATGATCACTGCAGCCCTCCACCAGTCAGGACTTTATGGCAGAGTGGCCCAACGGAAGCCTCTCCTCAGTGCAAGACATATGAAAGCCCACATAGTTTGCTAAAAAACACATGAAGGCAGGCTCGGACTGGCCCACCGTAGAACCGGAGGATTCTCCGGTGGGCCCTGGCACTGACACCTGCTGGCATACTGGCCAGCAGCTGCCTAGGGCCCCCACTGCTCCAGGGGCCCCTTGCCAGTGGCTATAGGGCTCCTGAGTCAAGGGGGCCCGCCCTGTGCCAGTAGCAGCAGCTGGAGACAGGATCATGTCCCCATTGCTAAAGCAAAATGAATATTCACGCTTCCCCACGCCCCTATGGGCATGGGGAGGAGTGAATACCATTTCTCTTTACTAGCGGGCACAGTTAGCCGCAGGGTGCAGCTAACACTGCCTGCATGTAAAGCCGCACCACACACACACACACACTCACAAAGTATTACACACCCACACACACACAGCACCGCACCGCAAACAGACTCACACGCAGGCACACAGACTCACAGAGCAGCTCATCTCCCGACGTCCTGCTTCCTGTCTGAGACATCCCAGCTGGATGACGTCATCATCCAGCGTGCTGCTGCTGTCTCAGTCAGAAAGCTTCCAGGAATCCAGCGGGGAAGAGGCTGCTGGGATGAGCTGCTGCTGCGGGGAAGTGAGCTGTGCTGTGTGCCTGCGTGTGTGTGTGCCTGCGTGTGTGTGTGAGTGAGTGTATGTGTGTGTGTGATGATGAGCTGCTGCGGTGAGCTGTGTGTGTGTGGTGAAGGACAATGATATTGATGGGGGAGACAATGATGGAGGTCATGGGCAATGATGGTGGTGGGGGGAGACAATGATGGAGGTGATGGGCAATGATGGTGGGGGGAAGACAATGATGGAGGTGATGGGCAATGATGGTGGTGGTGGGGAGGCAATGATGGAGGTGAGGGGAGGCAATGATGGAAGTAATGGGCAATGATGGTGGGGGAGACAATGATGGAGGTGATGGGCAATCACGGTGAGGGAGGGAATGATGGAGGTGATGGGCAATGAGGGTGAGGGGTGGCAATGATGGAAGTGATGGGCAATGATGGCGGGGGAGGCAATGATGGAGGTGATAGGTAATGATGGTATGGGAGGCAATGATGGAGGTGATAGGCAATGATGGTGGGGAGGCAATGATGGAGGTGATGGGCAATGGTGGTGGGGGAGGCAATGATGGAGGTGATGGGCAATGGTGGTGGTGGGAGGCAATGATGGAGGTGATGAAATGGGCAATGGTGGTGGGGGAGGCAATGATGGAGGTGATGGGCAATGATGGAGGTGATGGACAATTATGGTGGTGGGGGGAGGCAATGATGGAGGTGATGAAATGGACAATGATGGTGGAGAGGAGGCAGTGATGCAGGTGGTGGAATGGTCAGTGATAGAGGTGGTGGGGGAGAATGATAGGGGTGGTGGGGGAGAAGGCAATGATGGAGGTGGTGATGAGGACAATGATGGGGGTGGAGAGGGGCTGCATTATACTTTATGTGGGGGGACTGCATTATTCTCAGGGGACTACATTATTTTATGGGGGGCTACATCATACTATGTGAGGGGGCTACAGTATACTCTATGGGAGGCTGCATTATATTCTGTGGTGGGGCTGCATTCTCTCAGTTGACTACAGTATATTCTGTGGTGGCTGCATTATACTATATGAGGGGGGCTGCATTATACCCTATGAGGGTGCTACATTATATTCTATAGTGGGGACTGCGTTATACCTGAGGGGGTTGCATTATATTTTGTGGGGAGCTGCATTATATTCTATGAGAGGGGACTGCGTTTTATTTTATGAGGGGGCTAAATTATATTCTGTGAAGGGGCTACCCCAACCCCTGCTACATAATTAAGACGTGAACTACCTTATATTATATCCTGATATTAGCGCTTTTTACTGCACAATTGGTGGTCTTGTATCTATTTCTATGTAGCTACATAGTGGGCCCCAAGAATGATTTTCTCTGGTGGGCCCAAGGTGCTCCAGTCCGACGCTGCATGAAGGACTCCCAGACTATGAGAAATAAGATTCTCTGTTCTCAGGGGTCTACATTATATTATGGGGGGCTACATCACACTATGTGAGGGGGCTACAGTATACTCTATGGGGGGGCTGCATTATATTCTGTGGTGGGGCTGCATTCTCTCAGTTGACTACATTATATTCTGTGGTGGCTGCATTATACCATATGAGAGGGGCTGCATTATATTCTATGGTGGGGACTGCGTTATACCTGAGGGGGTTGCATTATATTTTGTGGGGAGCTGCATTATATTCTATGAGAGGGGACTGCATTATATTTTATGAGAGGGCTAAATTATATTCTGTGAGGGGGCTAAATTATATTCTGTGAGGGGGCTACCCTAACCCCTGCTACATGATTAAGACGTGAACTACCTTATACCTTGATATTAGCACTTTTTACTGCACAATTGGTGGTCTTGTATCTATTTCTATATAGCTACATAGTGGGCCCCAAGAATGATTTTTTCTGGTGGGCCCAAGGTGCTCCAGTCCGACGCTGCATGAAGGACTCCCAGACTATGAGAAACAAGATTCTCTGGTCTGATGAGACAAATATAGACCTTTTTGGTGATAATTCTAAGTGGTATATGTGGAGAAAAACAGGCACTGCTCATCACCTGCACAATATAATGCCAACAGTGAAACATGGTGGTGGCAGCATCACGCCATGGGGGTGTTTTTCAGCTGCAGGGACAGGACGACTGGTTGTCATTGAAGGAAACATGAATGCGGCCAAGTACAGAGATATCCTGGATGAAAACCTCTTTCAGAGTGCTCTGGACCTCAGACTTGGCCAAAGCTTCACCTTCCAACAATACAATGTCCCTAAGCGCACAGCTAAAATAACAAAGGAGTGGCTTCAGATCATCTATTACCATTCTTGACTGGCCCAACCAGAGCCCTGAACTAAACCCTATCGAGCATCTCTGGAGAGACCTGAAAATGGCTGTCCACCAAAATTCACCATCCAACCTGATGGAACTGGAGAGGATCTGGAAGGAAGAATGGTAGAAGATCCCCAAATCTTGGGTGCTAATTTGTGTGCATCCCGACAATGTTTTGAAATTTATCCATTCCATAGAAAATCAGTGGAAATTAGCAAATTTATAAAGAAAGTTAAGGCTGGGTACACAGTTGTCGGGTCTGTAATCTCGAGTCTGCACATTCCCACTGCTGTTGTTCCTCATCAATTCATCTTCAGTGTTCCGTCCTCCTATGGGCATTGGCTTCACTTTGCTTCTGCATAGGCGCCGGCAAGTTCCAGTGACTCGCTGACAGGTAGCACCGGGTTTACATGGGCCACGGGCGAAAGTATCTAAGTGGGCCCCTTTAACACATACCACAATTCATGATGCAGAGATAAGAAATATAGTACAATGCCAAAGATTTCATTTACTTCTTACATTACACGAATGAAATCTATTGTACATTCTATGATAGCTCAGAAACAGGCGAATCCTCGCAGCAGTGCGTGCGCTGGTGGGATTCCAAAGTATGGCACACAGAGTGACTGCTGTCTTTTCATTTTAGACCGGACAGTACAGTCCTTCCTTCATAGAATATTATGGACACCACATAGTCCTGCATACAGTATTTTGGGCATCACATAGTCCTCCATATAGTATTATGGGAACAACATAGTCCTCCATACAGTATAACAGGCACCACATAGTCCTCCATACAGTATTATAGTCACCACATAGTCCTTCATACAGTTTTATGGTACATATATTGCTCCATACAGTATAACGGGCCATATATATTGCATCATATAGCATATGATGACTCCATATAAAGCTCCATACAGTATAATGGGCCCCATATAATGCTCCACACAGTATATAATGGCCCCATATAATGCTCCATTCAGTATATAATGGCCCCATGTAATGCTCCATACAGTATAATGGACCCCATATATTGCTCCAGACAGAATTATGGCCCTATATAGTGTTTGCTATAGTATAATAGCCCCATATACCGCTCCATACAGTATAATGGGCCCCATATAGTGCTCCATACAGTATATAATGGCTCCATATTTTGTTCCATATAGTAACATAGTAACATAGTTATTAAGGTTGAAGGAAGACTTTAAGTCCATCTAGTTCAACCCATAGCCTAACCTAACATGCCCTAACATGTTGATCCAGAAGAAGGCAAAAAAAAACATGTGGCAAAGAGTAAGCTCCACATTGGGGAAAAAAATTCCTTCCCGACTCCACATATGGCAATCAGACTAGTTCCCTGGATCAAAACCCTATCAAGGCATCTAGTATATATAACCTGTTACATTATACTTTTCAAAAAAGGCATCCAGTCCCCTCTTAAATTTAAGTAATGAATCACTCATTACAACATCATATGGCAGAGAGTTCCATAGTCTCACTGCTCTTACAGTAAAGAATCCACGTCTGTTATTATGCTTAAACCTTCTTTCATCCAGTCGTAGAGGATGCCCCCTTGCCCCTGTCTCAGGTCTATGATTAAAAAGATCATCAGAAAGGTCTTTGTACTGTCCCCTCATATATTTATACATTAACATAAGATCACCCCCTAGCCTTCATTTTTCCAAACTAAATAGCCCCAAGTGTAATAACCTATCTTGGTATTGCAGACCCCCCAGTCCTCTAATAACCTTGGTCGCTCTTCTCTGCACCCGCTCCAGTTCAGCTATGTCTTTCTTATACACCGGAGACCAGAACTGTACACAGTATTCTAAGTGTGGTCGAACTAGTGACTTGTATAGAGATAAAATTATGTTCTCCTCATGAGCATCTATGCCTCTTTTAATGCATCCCATTATTTTATTTGCCTTTGTAGCAGCTGCCTGACACTGGCCACTAAATGTGAGTTTGTCATCCACCCATACACCCAGGTCTTTTTCATTGACGGTTTTGCCCAGAGTTTTAGAATTAAGCACATAGTTATACATCTTATTACTTCTACCCAAGTGCACGACCTTACATTTATCCCCATTAAAGCTCATTTGCCATTTATCAGCCCAACCTTCTAGTTTACATAAATCATCCTGTAATATAAAATTGTCCTCCTCTGTATTGATTACGCTGCAGAGTTTAGTGTCATCTGCAAATATTGAAATTCTACTCTGTATGCCCCCTACAAGATCATTAATAAATATGTTAAAAAGAAGAGGACCCAATACTGACCCCTGTGGTACCCCACTGCTAACCGCGACCCAGTCCGAGTGTGCTCCATTAATAACCACTCTTTGTTTCCTATCCCTGAGCCAGCTCTTAACCCACTTACACATATTTTCCCCTATCCCCATTATTCTCATTTTATGTATCAACCTTTTGTGTGGCAACATATCAAAAGCTTTTAAAAAGTCCATATACACTACGTCCACTGGGTTCCCTTGGTCCAGTCCGGAACTTACCTCTTCATAGAAGCTGATCAGATTAGTCTGACAGGAACGGTCCCTAGTAAACCCATGTTGGTATTGGGTCATGAGGTTATTCCTCTTCAGATACTCCAGCATAGCATCCCTTAGAATGCCCTCCAGGATTTTACCCACAGTAGAGGTTAAGCTTACTGGCCTATAATTTCCGAGTTCAGTTTTTGTCCCCCTTTTGAATATTGGTACCACATTTGCTATATGCCAGTCCTGTGGTACAGACCCTGTTATTATGGAGTCTTTGAAGATTAAAAATAACACTGGGGAACAATTTGAAAAAATTTTTCTGTTGAGTTAGGTTTTTGAGCTGATTTATACTAAAATTAGCATGCTGATTCCAAAAATGTAGTCAGTTTTTTTTCTAGCACGTCAAGTTTTTCCTCCACAACTTACCTGCCAGAGAAGTACAATTGCACTGATATCTGTAATAAGACTTGTTATCTGATTACAATTCGACTCATGTAGAGCTACGTGGCAACTTGTAAGAGTAGTCACAACTGAGACAGTGTGGTGAGAGGTGTGTGCAGCTCCCAATACGTCATAATTATCAATATCTTAACAAAAGCACAAGAAACAAGAGCCATCAAAATATCTGCACACCACCAAAGTTATGATAAAAATAATATAAGCTTTATTGGGAACATAATTAAAAACATCTAAAATCACACATAACCTCCGTGCAGATTTCCCCTGACGAAGCTGTCTTAGAACAGCGACACACGTTGGGCTTCTCCTCCGGTCGCATTTGCCCTGTGACTATTCAGCCTCACAGCCTCCTGCAGCAGGATTTATCCTATGGTGCTTTCTCCAGCACTATTTTCACCTTTTGACCACTCCTAGGATCAGACTATGCAGGGTATTTCTGTGTACATATTCGGACATCTTCCCCTGTCCCTTTCTTTGGATATCTAGGGCAGTTTATTTTATCTGCTCCTCTGGGTCCATAGGTTTTTTTGCTGGAAGCTGCATATTGTGGTGGGGTGGTGCATGCTATTTGCATGCTGTTTGGCTTGTATTATACTTGACTGTGTGCATATTTGTTATTATATGGTTGTATACAGCGTGTTCATTCCAAATTTTGACTATATATAGTTACATTAATAATATTAAGTGCAGAGGGCAGGGACACGTCTGTAAGATTTCATACGTTCATACATCTATGTATATTTTGGCATACAGTGTTCACAGGGGCATCGGCACGGAGGTTATGTGTGATTTTAGATGTTTTTAATTATGTTCCCAATAAAGCTTATATTATTTTTATCATAACTTTGGTGGTGTGCAGATATTTTGATGGCTCTTGTTTCTTGTGCTTTTGTTAGTATGCATTATTAGCCATCAGTCTTGCACCCCCTCTGTATATCTGCATATTGCAGTGGTGCGTCAGCCATCCCATATGTTACAATTATCAATATATTTACACAAAAAATTTATCATAGTAGGAATAAATAGGATTTGTGATAGCTTTTCTCTTTACATTGGGCGCTTAGTTGTAATTTATATATCTTTTATGATTTTTTTCTTTGTTAGTTTTCAAAGCTTGTAACTTTCCATCTCAGTGTTTTATTTACATATGTACATATTTCCTTTGTTTCAGATCATGTCTGCTCCTTCTTCCTCTCGTCGTAAATGCCTATTTGTACTATTTAAAAAAAAACAACACTTTTTAGGTACAGTAGTTTACATATTTTTGAGAAGACAAAAATCCTATAGTTCAAAAACTTGAAGTGATAGAGAAAAACTGAGATCATTTCTGGATTCAGCATCCAAAAATTAGTTAAGAACAGTTGTCTGACCTAACTCCTAAAAAATTGTGTTCCCCAGTGTAATGGTTTATCAATGACTGTACCTAATTCCTGCAGTACTCGGGGGTGTATACCATCCGGGCCCAGAGATTTGTCAATTTTAGTGATTTTTAGACGCTGCCGTACTTGCTGCTGGGTTAAGCAGGTGACACTTAATGGGGAATTTTTGTTATCACTGATCATATTGTCTGCCATGGGATTTTCTTGTGTAAATACTGATGAAAAAAGTCATTTAGCATATTGGCCTTTTCCTCATCCTCATCCACCATTTCACCCAGACTATTTTAAGGGGGCCAACACTATCATTTTTTAGTTTCTTACTATTTACGTAGTTAAAGAATATTTTGGGATTATTTTTACTCTCTCTGGCAATGAGTCTCTCTGTCTCAATCTTTGCTGCCTTGATTTGCTTTTTACAGACTTTATTTAATTTTCTGTATTTATTTAATGCCTCATCACTACCTACTTCCTTTAATTCTCTAAATGCTTTCTTTTTGTCACTTATTGCACCTCTTACAGCTCTATCTAGCTATATTGGTTTCCTCCTATTTCTAGTATGTTTATTCCCATACGGTATATACTGTGCACAGGTCCTATCCAGGATGCTAATAAACGTCTCCCATTTTCTTTGTGTATTTTTATGTCTCAGGGTATCGTCCCAGTTAATTGCACCAACATCATCTCTCATTCCTTGGAAATTTGCCCTCCTGAAGTTTAGTGTCCTTGTAACCCCTCTACTACACATCTTATTAAAGGATACATGAAAACTTATTAATTTGTGATCACTATTTCCCAAGTGACCCTGGTCTGGCCTGTTGGTTAATATTAGGTCTAGCAGTGCCCCCCTTGTTGGGGCCTGAACCAGTTGTGAAAGGTAATTGACTGCCACGACCCACAATCTACTTCTCCCATCAAGTGACGCCACACCATTTTCATTAACACGTAAGAGTTTATTGGGAAAGATTTTAATATATCTTTCATCTTTTACTTTGGCTTCAAGTTTTTGGTCGCAGCTCAACACGGGCAATATTTGCCAACAAATAGGGTGTAGGGAGATTATCTGCCTTCCGGTCTCCCGATGCAGGTATCTTCACCACCAAAAACTCCACCCTTCCACAGCTGCAACTGTAATAAAACCAGAACAAAGGGGGAGGGAGGGCGTGAACAGGTCCGGGTACAGGGAGACCGGATGTGACGTCGATTCCCCGGAAGCAGCGTCAGATGGTAAGCCCGCCCATTTCGGGGGTGTGGCCCAAACTTCTTGTTGGCATCACTGAATGGGAGATCTCTTCACCACCATGGGGGAAGGCGCGGCAGTCAGGGGACAGCGGCCTAAGCCTCAGTGTCCCTAAGACTGCCACGACCCACAATCTACTTCTCCCATCAAGTGACGCCACACCATTTTCATTAACACATAAGAGTTTATTGAGAAAGATTTTAACTTTCATCTTTTACTTTGGCTTAAAATTTTTGGTCGCAGCTTAACATGGGCATATAATCGGGTGTAGGGAGATTATCTGCCTTCCGGTCTCCCGGTGCAGGTATCTTCACCACCAAAAACTCCACCCTTCCGCCAAGGAGGAGCGAGGGCAGCAAGCTACGACCCCCCCAAAGAATGAATCGCCTGAACCACCCCTTCACGAAGACCATTAAGGAAAATATCTAAACCCGCATCATTAAGATGGACTCCATCTGAAAGAAGGAAACCAGTATTATCTCCCTCAAGACGATGGTGCCTTACCACTACACTATTTTTAAACCTGACAAAATGCGATATGCGCTGATTCAGGGTACGTCTGGATCTCTCCATGGCATTTAACTCTCTGGCACCCCGCCATACCAGCCTTGGAATTACTTCTGACCAAACTATTCGCATCGCGGGAAAGAAGCTTGGAAATTTGTCCATGTCCGATCTCATGAGTGTTAACAGTTCAGCGAGCGGAGATGAAGCCAAATCGTTCCCTTCGGCATGTATAACCACGACTGTTGGGGATGAAGCCACTCGTGCGATGCGAACTACCTCCGGAAGAACCTGAGACGACATAAGAACTCTTGTGCCGCGCCAGATCACGTCCAAATCGGCGAAACCCAACGATCGCCCTCCTGGGCACAATTCAGCTCACCGAGCCACCCAATAAATGTAGGAATGACCCACGAGCCAAACACTGGGCCGCAGTCCATCTGGGAAAATAAAGTGTAAATTTAGGCCATGTTCACACTTTGCGGGTTTTACCTCAGAACCGCCGCGATTTTGCAGCTGCTGGTCCGCTGCAGTTTCCATTGCGTTTACAGTAACATGTAAACCCTATGGAAACTGCAAACCGCTGTGCACATGCTGCGGGAAAAACCGTGCGGGAATGCAGCGGTTTACAGCCCGCAGCATGTCACTTCTTTGTGCAGAATCGCGGCGGTTCTGCACACATAGAAATGCATTTATCCGCTTACTTCCCGCATGGGGCTGTGCCCACCATGCGGGAAGTAAGCGGATAATGTGTGGGTGGTACCCAGGGTGGAGGAGAGGAGACTCTCCTCCAGGCCCTGGGAACCATATTTGTGTAAAAAAAAATAATTAAAATAAAAAATAATGCTATACTCACCTCCCAGCGCTGCACGCGGCCGTCCGGTCTCAGGTTTGCTATGCGAGCAGGACCTGCGGTGACGTCGCGGTCACATGACCGTGATGTCGCGGTCACATGACCGTGACGTCACGAAGGTCCTTCTCGCATAGCATCTCTGGAACCGGACCGCCGCCTGCAGCGCCGAGGAGATCGGGACGTCAGACGTCTGAGGGTGAGTATATCATTATTTTTATTATTTTTAACATTACTATTGATGCTGCATATGCAGCATCAATAGTAAAACCAGTGCAGGATAAACCCGCAGCGGAACCCGCAACACAAACCGCGATAAATCTGCAGGGATAACCGCAGCGGGTTTGCCCTGCAGATTTATCAAATCCGCTGCGGGAAAACCCGCGGGAGAACTCGCAGCCCCCTTCCCACATGTGAGCATAGCCTTAGACAAACCTAAATGCTACATTTATATGTATGTCCCTTTAGTTTTTTTTTTTTCGTATATATATATTTTTTAATTATTCCTATAACACTAAAGGTACCTTCACACATAACGATATTGTTAATGATATCGTTGCTTTTTGTGACGTAGCAACGATATCGTTAATAAAATTGTTCTGTGTGACAGCGACCAACGATCAGGCCCCTGCTGGGAGATCGTTGGTCGCTGAAGAAAGTCCAGAACTTTATTTCGTCGCTGGATCTCCCGTGGACATCGCTGGATCGGCGTGTGTGACACCGATCCAGCGATGTCTTCACTGGTAACCAGGGTAAACATCGGGTAACTAAGCGCAGGGCCGCGCTTAGTAACCCGATGTTTACCCTGGTTACCATCCTAAAAGTAAAAAAAACAAACAGTACATACTTACCTACCGCTGTCTGTCCCCCGGCGCTGTGCTCTGCACTCCTCCTGCACTGGCTGTGAGCGTTGGTCAGCCGGAAAGCAGAGCGGTGACGTCACCGCTCTGCTTTCCGGCCGCTGTGCTCACAGCCAGTACAGGAGGAGTGCAGAGAAGCAGAGCGCCGGGGACAGACAGCGGTAGGTAAGTATGTACTGTTTGTTTTTTTTACTTTTAGGATGGTAACCAGGGTAAACATCGGGTTACTAAGCGCGGCCCTGCGCTTAGTAACCCGATGTTTACCCTGGTTACCGGCATCGTTGGTCGCTGGAGAGCTGTCTGTGTGACAGCTCTCCAGCGACCAAACAGCGACGCTGCAGCGATCCGGATCGTTGTCGGTATCGCTGCAGCATCGCTTAATGTGAAGGGGCCTTAAGTCAGGCCTGATGTACCTAGTAAAACAGCGAGATCTCCATCTGCCAACTCTTTGAATGTCCGACTCAAATAACCCCACCCTGGAAACTTCTGTCGCCGCCCGAAAGGAATGCGTTCCAAATTCGGCTGCGGGCAGCCCCAAGAATAACATCGTGCGTCTTAATATTGCTAAGAATTGGCCCGACAACCGGTGACCGTTCTCGTGAATAAAAAATTGGGCACCGTCACTTCTAACCAACATGTACTCATTAATTAACACTACTGGGCAAATATCCTCGTTAATGTCAAAAACTGGAAACCAAGTGCCTCTCCCTTCTTGATTGGTCTTGGATCTACGGATTCTAATCCTCAAGCCATTGTTGCAAATTAAAATATCTTCCCACCGCAAGCCACCTGTCTTATTGAGAGTGGGGTAAGATCTCACACGCATGGCCCCAATAAAGGCTATGCCAAAAGCCGCTGATATAAGCGCAGTTTCGTATTTTGAGTCGCATGTGAATCTTGTGGCCTTAATTAAACTGGCTAACAACTTGAAGGAAATGGGGCACCTACTGTCGCTATGATTATCTTTTCTCCGCCAGCCTTTCAATATAATTGACCAACTAGAAAATGTTTTGTGGAATCCGTCCAACCTCGCAGTTTGAAATGAAAAGCTAATGCGGATACACGGTTGCGCGCCACCGCTCCCGACACCCCTTTGGCATGCATTCGGGATAAGAATGCCATTGTCACCTGCATCCTTGCATCATCCGAAGACCCCACCATTTTTTCTGCTGCTAAGAGACACCACTCCTCCCACGCCTTACCATAGGCTCTCCAGGTCGACGGGGCTATCAACGAACGTATCAAGGGAATCAAGTCTCCAGGACATCCCAGATCAAATGCGGACATTCCAGCTCCTCCAAGTGCTCCTGTACCCACAGATCCGGCTGCTCCTATGAAACAGACCCATTTATCATATCTGTTAAAAAATCATTATTCTTGGTACCTACACTTGCTTTGAACCAAACATTGAAAATCAGACTTTTTAAAACTACAAACCTGATTAAATCTATGACTGGCGGGCAAGAGGATGACAGGTAGTTTATGGCGTGTGCAGCACCATCAGTTTCTAGTTGTAAACGTATTCGTTTATTGGCTAATTGTGGTCCCCAAATTACTATAGCGACCGCTACAGGGAAAAGTTCAAGAAGGGTTGAGTCCCTATTCCAAGCCCTGCTGACCCAAGAATCGGGCCATTTGTCTGCGCATTTCTGTTGCCCGCCGCTTCAAAAAACAGATTTATATCACCGTTCGTGCACTCCTCTTCTTGGAAACAGGTCCTCCCGTTGTAAGTGCTGAGAAAATGTTTCCATTTGGTCAGATCGGATCGCAACTGCGCCGTGATCCTGATCCTATGATGAGGTTGTTTTATGCCTCTCGTGGCAAGCGTCAGCCTACAAGAAAAAATCCTGCCCGTTGGCATAACCCTGCAAGCGAAATTTAAAGAGCCAAGTAAAGACTGCATTTGGGTTAAGGAAACTTTACCAACAGATATGCAACCATTGATGAGCTCTAATATCTTGTCAATCTTTTCCTGTAGCAACCTGAATTCCATGGCGATCGAATCAATTTCAATACCGAGAAAAGTAATTACTGATACTGGACCTCTTGTCTTCTTGGGGGATAAAGGAATGCCGAAATGCGCCATGATGTCTTTAAACTATGCTAAGGCTTGCGAACATACCTCCATATTAGCTGGTCCTACTACCAAAAAGTCATCGAGGTAATGTGTGATGGCGGGTAGACCCGTGATCTTGTGTGCGACCCACTCTAAAAACGTGCTAAACATTTCGAAGTAAAAACAAGAAATAGAACACCCCATCGGGAGGCATGTGTCATAATAATATAAATCTTCAAACGTGGCTCCCAGTAAGTGATGACAATCCGGATGAACCGGGAGTAGACGAAAGGTGGCTTCTATATCCGATTTGGCCATAAGAGCCCCCGACCGGCCTTTCTGACTAACTCGATGGCCTTGTCGAAAGAAATATATGTAACGGCGGTGTCCTCACTGGGAATACCATCATTCACTGACAGCCCTCTGGGGTAGGACAAATGGTGAATCAACCGGTATTTTCCCTGCTCTTTTTTGGGGACTATACCCAGAGGGGAAACTCGTAAATTGGAAAACGGGCGGGCTTTGAAGGGACCCTGAAACCGCCCCAACTTAATTTCTTTGTCTAATTTCTCTAATAATATGTCAGGCAATTTCCTTGCTGATTTTAAGTTTGGAGCTGACTGTGGTTCATGGGACAAATTAAACGGGATGAAAAACCCAAAGGAAAAAAGGAAAAACCGAAACGGAGTTGCGACACAGCCGATTTATTGGAGTATTTCTCCAGCCACGGCCCCATTCTTTTTACGTTCACCGGCGTCGTGGGTTTCGCCCGCGGCAGCTGTTTTACCGTTATTTGTTTTTTGGGAAGGACGAGTACATTTTGCTGTAGAATGGGATCCTCCGCAAATTGAACATTCATGTTTGTATTTACAAAGGCCGTAGAATTTGCAATGACCTTCGTTAAATAACCAACATGAGCCTGGTCTGCGAATGGCCGCTGAACCCGCGCTATTGCTGGATTCAGCGGCGGACCCGGGAAAGGATTGGATATGTTTCTGAGCCATCATAAGGCGAAGCCATGAATCAGTGGCTTTTACTCCCCCACCTAAATGAGGGTTAACGGCCAAATGCCGATGAAAATATTCGTCATATTTCCACCATGCAGATTCCCCGTGGGCCTTGTATGAGTTGTAAATGCTGTCTAGGTAAATAAATAATTCGGAGTACCTTTCCGGGTGTTTTTCCCCCATAACACAACCTAAAACCACAAAAGCTTGAAGCCAGTTGTTAATGGTCTTAGCCACTTTGGGTTTTCGTTCGTACGTTTTATCACCCAATCGCCATTCTCTGTCGATTGGGTGCTGGTCAGTGGACACCAGGGACTATATGTCAATAAACTCATTTGCCCAAATTTGTTCCTTGAGATTACTGTCTAAGTGGGACCCTAGCGGGGAAGTCCGCAGAAAAGGCCATCTTTATAAACATCCGGGGTACTAGCACCTCGGATAGGGGCACCAACACCGGTTGGTGAATGAGGTGTGCTAAAAATGGCTGGGTATGAGGGAAAAGGTGCCTCACCCCCAACAGACATTATCTTCCCCTCCTATAAAATGAATACCCTCCCCCCCCCCAATTTCTAGTTTAAACACTCCTCCAACCTTCTAGCCATTTTCTCCCCCAGCACAGCTGCACCCTCCCCATTGAGCGTAGAACCTGTAGCCAACTAAGAAGTCGGCGCAGTTCTGCAGAAACCCAAACCCCTCCTTCCTACACCAATTCTTGAGCCACTTATTAACCTCCCTAATCTCACGTTGCCTCTCTGGCGTGGCACATGGTACAGGCAGTATTTCGGAAAATACTACGTTGGAGGTCCTTGCTTTCAGCTTGCAGCCTAAGGCCAGGTTCACACTGCGTTTTAGCGGTCCATTAGACGGACTGCGTTACACCGCGGCATAACGCGGTGTAACGCAGTCCATTAACGCCGCCATTAAGCCCTGTGGCGGACGCATCACTAGCGCACGCCCACAATGGGCGTGCGCTAGCCATGTTCCGTCATTGAGTGACGGACCCTGGAATGCGAGCTGCAGCGTTTCCGGGTCCGTCACTGCTAGCGTAGATAGAGCATCTGCTATCTCTATCTGCGCTAGCGGTATGACAAGTCGGCACTTGCGTTAACAGCAGCCCGTTAACGCATGTGTTGAACGGGCTGCTGTTAACACAATGTGAACCTAGCCTTATTCGCTGAAATCTTTTTTAAGGACTTTCCACCTACCTCTAACTTTGTCATTTGTACCAATGTGCACCATGACCACTGGGTCCTCACCAGCCCCTTCCAGTAATCTGTCAACCCGATCGGCGATGTGTCGGACTCAAGCGCCAGGTAGGCAGCACACCGTTCGACGATCCCTGTCTTTGTGACAGATTGCCCTATCTGTTCCCCTAATATATACTGTATAGTGTAATGGGCCCCATATATTGCTCCATACAGTATATAATGGCCCAATATATTACTCCATATAATATAATGGGCAACATATATTGCACCATATAATGGCCCTATATAATGCTCCATACAGTATAATAACCCCATATATTCTTCCACACAGTATAATGGCCCCATATATTGCTCCATACAGTATAATTGCCCCATATATTGCTACATACATAAAAAATCAAATACTCACCTCCTCTTGCTCCTCGCTGCTGCGGTCACCTCAGCATTTTCTGACTCCCTGCACTGCTCGGCAGAGGGTGCGCAGTAGTGATGTCATTGCACCCTCTGCCCTGAGACATCACAGAAAGTCAGAAGAGGCTAAAGAGCCCAAAGCAGAGTAGAACAGGGAGAAGTGAGTATTTGAGGGGGGGGGGGGGGGTGCTGGTGACAGTGCTGGGCTCCCCCAACTCACAGGCCCCATAGTGTGCTCGTGTCCCCGGCAGCAAGGGGGTCCCCCTGTTCATCCAGAGCTGCTGCACTTGCCCTGGAATGTCGGGGGGCAAAGCTGGCTCTGCTTGCTGAAGAAGAGGAGCGACGGCAATGGGAATGCACAGGCGCAAAATTACAGGATGAAAACCTGCCGTCACAGGGACACAGTAACGATCCGGAAGGCGATATATACAGTCATGATCGAAAGTGTTGGTAACCTTGAAATTGTTCCAGAAAATGAAGATACTTCTCCCAGAAAATTATTGCAATGACACATTTGGTTATACACATGTTTGTTTCCTTTAAGTGTATTGGAACAACAGAAAAAACTGAAAAAAGGCAAATTGAACATCATTTCATACAAAACTCCAAAAATGGGCCTGACAAAATTGTTGCCACCCTAAACTTATTACTTGTTAGCACACCCTTTGGAATAAATAACGGCAATCAATTGCTTCCTATAACCACTTCTATGCTCATATTAATAGGTTACATAGCTCAAAAATGGTGGCAGATTCCCTGTAAGACCAAAAAGGGTGGTAGGAGAGAACACAGGCCTCCGCACCGTAGCCTTAAAGGAGAGTGCACTCTACTGACTCAACAGGAGAACTGCTGGGCAAAAACTGGACTGTTTCAGGAGCTGAAATCTGGCTCCTGCAGTCAGTGACACCTTCCCTAAATGGTGTGGTATAATCCATCTTTGTGATAGACAGATACAGGTGCTGACGAAACCGTGGGTGGGTGGTGAAACGCACATCGAGAGGTGCAACAATTTTCTCATTTCATCATGACCACAGGTAATTACTATGTCTAACTGATCAATATGATATAAGCTGCATATATGTCCTGTAAATAATATTTGGTTTGGATATATGGTTGACATACATAGGTTCTGGAGGCTATTGAAGTCATTAAAGTTTTCCTACCTGTGTATGAACATGCTCTAATTGAGTACGTGCTATAGAAGGCCGATTCATATAGTCTTACACAGCTGTAAGTGGCAGGGAATTTGAACTCATTTGGGTAATTTATACCCTTTAATATAGTTGGGTATGCTATACTTTTTTACTCTAGCCTTTTTACATGTACTCTTTACACTGGACACCTATACTGGGGTGCACAGTTATTTTGGGGCTTTTGTTTTTGTCCATTGTTACTTTTGTAGTATTTAGTGGTGACTTATTTTAGCTTAACCATCTTTTTATGATCTTTACGTTATTGTGTATAAATAAACTTTAATAAAATTTGATATATTTTGAAGTCCATCGCTTGTTTTTGAACTCTGCAAGTTATATATTTGCTGTATGAAGGGATTCTAGATTTTATAGAGAATTATTATATGCTTCTAGGTGTAGGCTCTGGTCTGATCACAACATTTGAGGTAACATTGGGATCCAGCCCCAGACCAATGCCAGGGTAAATGGTAAAAAAGCCTCATAACAACTGATGCATTTGTGCTTAGTTTTGCCATCAGCTCTAATCCGATGAATTGCATCAGGCTTAAAAAATGTAGCCTGATGCAACAGATAAATGTGAATTGTGAACCAAGCCTGAAAGGGAATCTGTCACTCCCTGGGATGTTTATGTGACGCCCTAGGGTCCTGGTCATCACAGTGTTATTGCTTTTCTCACTGGGAGAGTGATGTCAAGCTTGGAAGCGATGAAAGATCTCTTATATCAGGTAATCACATACACACAACACGTTCATACTCCAGGCCAGAAGGGGGAGCTCTGAACCCGGATTAAGGGGAACTTCCCTAATATATTCTGGCTGTAGGGGAAGTTAGTAGGCAGTCTGTCAGAGGACAGAAGAGAGAGTACCGGCCGGAGATGAGACGCCCCTCCCCCCAGCATCGTAAGTGGAGGCCAGCATGACGATGGTATGGAGGGAGGGGTTAGGGTGGAGGAGGCGGGGAGGTTGGTTTTCAAAGGGAAACAAGTTTGGAGAGGGGGATGGGAGTTGGCTAATCACTTCCCGCTCTCTAGACAGCGTGTGTGGACGCATAATGGCGGCCGTGGATAGAGTGCTAGAGAGCTTGCGGGCGGCAGCAGCGTTGCAGCCCCAGGGCTGGTTAGAGCAGCAGGTGGCGGCTATTATCGGCGGGAGCACGGCCTCGGTGCCAGCGGCTGCGGCATCGCCGGCGCGGCGGTCCAGGCAGACTAGGCCGCCGGAGCGGTTGTCTCCTGATTCAGCTCCCAGAGCCCCCCGTAGGCGCAGGAGCCCCTCCAGGGACCCTCCAGGCCGGGCGCCGGTAAGTTGCGCTGCCCGCAGGCCCCGGCCTGGGAGGAATCCTATAGCCCGGCGGGGTTCGGCGGTGGCTGCTAGGCCTTCACCCCGCAGTGCTCGGGGGGTGGAGCCAGCGCGCGCCAGGCAGCCATCTACCATTTCTAGTTCTGGGGGCCGCGGCGGTGATGTTCCTGCCACGCGGCCTGCCTCTGCAGCATCTTCCGGTGGGCGAAGCAGCGCTGCACGATCAGGGCCGGGAGGTCCCAGCGCGGTGCTATCAGGGCCGGGCGGTCCCGGTCAGTCTTCTGCGGGGCCTGCTCTTTTTGCTACTGCAGGGTGCTCACCTGCGCGGGTGGATGTGGCCACGTTTCAGGGGTCTCCCCTGAATGATGGGGGCCTAGTCGTCGCTGCAGCAGGATCTCAGGCACGCCAGCCCTCCCAGAGTCACCAATCTGGTCTGTCTTCAGCCACAAGCGATGCGGAGTTGCAGACTACAAGCCGCGGGTCCCAGCAACAGGTTTCCACGGTCGGTCAGGGCATGGATCCATCTGGACAGTGGCGTCAGGAGCCCGGCATTCCGGCTGGAGGGATCACAGCTCCCTCGCAGCCTGGTGAGTATGCATCTTTGTCATTACTGTCTTCACAACTCTCTTCTTCTCCTGCTGGTGGGGGGCGGCAGGGGGATTTGTTTCCCGTGGGCGCGGCGGGGGTCCCGGGGGGTGTTGATGGGATCGGTGTGGGTGCGGTGCTAGCAAATGTCAGGGATCTGCTATTGCGGCTGGAGAGGGGTATGGAGGAGCAGCGGCATTTGGCGGCGTGGGTAGGTCCACATGTAGGGGCGGTTGGCTTAAGGGAGGTGGTGGTGCCAAGCGTGGTACCTGTCTCTGTCTCGGTGCAGACTGAGAGGGAAAAAGAGTGTAGGATTCATTTGGATGATAGGGCTCACGGGGAGGTCTACGTCTGTTTTGAGGGCCCACTGGGGGCACATCTTAAAAAAGAGGTTAGGGAAAAAAATTTAAAAGATGAATACGTGGAAATTTTTTCGCTTCTCCCTCTGGAAACATTTAATTTGGACAGGGGGAAGAAGGAAGACAGCAAAAAAGAGGAGGAAGAGAAGCGTAGGTGGTGGTTAATACCGCAGACTTTTATTAACTGGCTTCAGGCCTTTGCTATATTAGCAAGTGTGATTGGGGAGAGAGCGCCAGAAAATTGTTCGGGCCTTTTCTGCTACATGGATTATATTGGGGAGGCTCACAGAGTATATGGAGGGCAGGCCTGGCTAAGATATGACGAGCAATTTCGGCAGAGAAAAGCCATCCGCCCGGCTCTAAGATGGGACCAGAAGGACATTGGGCTGTGGCTGCGGGTTATGGCACAGTATAAGTTTGGTCACTCCTTTCCAGGGGCGTCCGGAAGTTCCGGTCACAATAGTCAGTCCAGTTCGGCAGGACAATCGGGTCAATCAGGGGGGAACAAATCATGTTTATGTTGGCAGTACAACGATGGTCAGTGTAAGTTCAGGGTCAACTGTAAATTCAAACATCTTTGTTCCCACTGCAGTGCTCCCGGTCACGGAGCCTCAAAATGCTTTAAGAAAGCGAAGTCAAAATCGGGGGCCGGTAATACCCATGGGGGAGACTCCGGTGAATCTGGCAAGGATGGCCCCTTATCTAAGTAGATATCCTGCTAGGGAGGCTGCGGAGCTGTTGTTTCAAGGTTTTCAGGATGGTTTTGTTATCCCTTCCCCTCCGTTTGAGGCCCCGCGAACTCTTAAAAATTTGCAGTCCGCGGTAGCATACAAGGCTGTGGTTTCAGAGAAGTTGCAGAAGGAGGTGGCTTTTGGTCGAATGTCCGGCCCCTTTGGGTCTCCTCCGTTTGAGGATTTGGTTGTTTCTCCTTTGGGGGTAGTTCCCAAGAAGGAGGTTGGAAAATTCCGTTTGATTCACCACCTGTCGTACCCTCGTGGGTTGTCCGTTAATGATGGTATTGCGCCGGAGCTTTGTTCGGTTGTACATGCGTCGTTTGATGAGGCGATTGCATGGGTTCGTAGGTCCGGGAAAGGTGCCCTGTTGGAAAAAACGGACATTGAGGCGGCGTTTAGGTTATTGCCGGTTCATCCAGATAGTGTTAAACTTCTGGGTTGTTTTTGGGAGGGGGGTTTCTTTGTGGACAGGTGTTTGCCCATGGGTTGTTCCATATCGTGTGCATTGTTTGAAACGTTTAGTTCTTTTCTGGAATGGGTAGTGAAGGATGTTTCGGATTGCGATTCGGTTATTCACTACCTGGATGATTTTTTGTGTATAGGCCCAGCGGGGTCGGATCGGTGTTGGAGGCTTTTGAAGGCTGTGGAGTGGGTGGCTGATCGCTTTGGTGTTCCCCTGGCTCCCGGGAAGACGGAAGGCCCGAGTAGGTGCTTGAGTTTTTTGGGCATTGTTATAGACACAGTTAGATGGGAGTTCAGATTGCCTGTGGATAAGATTGAGGGGCTGCGCAGGGACTTGTCACGGATGCAGCGTTTGAAGAAAGTGACGTTGCGGGACCTTCAATCTTTGCTTGGTAAGCTTAATTTTGCATGTCGGGTTATGCCCATGGGGAGAGTGTTTTCCAGGAAACTGGCGAGGGCAACGGCTGGTGTTCGTGCCCCGCATCATTTCATTCGGTTACCTGCGGAGCTGAAAGAGGATTTGGCAGTGTGGAGTACGTTTTTGGAGACTTATAACTGTCGTTCTTTGCTAATGGATGAAGTTGTGGATAACGATTCGTTGGAGTTGTTTACAGATGCAGCTGGTGGTGTTGGTTTTGGAGCGTACTTCAGTGGGCAGTGGTGTGCGGCGCCCTGGCCAGCAGAGTGGGTTGCGTCGGGTATGGTTCGAAATATCGCGTTATTGGAACTTTTTCCAATTTTGGTGTCAGTCCATTTGTGGCAACAGGAATTTCGTAACAGACGTGTTCGTTTCAACTGCGATAACATGGGGGTGGTTTGCGCAGTAAACGGTCTCACGGCATCATCACCGCCTGTGGTGCGGGTGCTTCGCCAGTTGGTGTTATTGTGTTTGGCCCTTTACTCTCATGTTACAGCGTCTCATGTGCCTGGTATTCATAACTCCATTGCCGACTCTCTTTCTCGATTTCAGTTCGAGCGTTTTCGGTCGTTGGCTCCGGAAGCAGAGGCCATCGGTTTGGAATGCCCTGCGGAACATTGGCTTGTGGCATCAGGGACGCAGAAGAATTGATCAAGTCGTCGTTGGCTCCAAAAACGTGGGAGGCCTATCAGGCGGTTTGGGCGTCTTGGGAGGGGGTATTGGCGGCGTGCCCTGATGTTGGTGGCACAGACGGGCAGATAGGGGTTTTGTTATCTTGGTTAAGTCGTGGGGTTTCTGAGGGTTGGTCTTGTGCGAAAGTGTCTCGCATCATGGCTGCGCTGGCATTCAGCTTTAAATTGCGGGGGCAGCAGGATTTGTCCAAGGCCTTTTTAGTGAGACAAGCCGTTAAGGGTTTTCATAGAGGGAAGGGTCGATTGGATTCGAGGCGTCCGGTGTCTTTTTCCTTGCTGGAAAGTTTGGGGGAGGTGTTGTTTTCATGTTGCGGGTCAGTTTTTGAATGTCGTCTTTTCAGGTTGGCTTTTTCGTTTGCATTTTTTGGGGCGTTGAGAATCGGGGAATTGGTGTCTCCCACCAAAAAACTGATGGGGGGCATTCTGGCACAGGATGTGTTGTTGTCCCCGGGGCAGGTGGAGTTTTGGTTACGCCGATCTAAGACGGACCCTGAAGGACGGGGTAAGAGGACTGTGTTGGGTGCGGTTGCCGGGTCGGGAATGTGTCCGGTTGATTGTTTGGTGCGTTTTTAGGAAGTTATGCCTCGTAGGGTAGGTCCTCTGCTCTGCCACGAGGACGGTTCCTTCCTTTCCAGATATCAGTTTAATATGGTTTTCAGGAAGGCACTTAGAGTTTTGGGTTTGGATGAGGAGCGTTTCGCTCCTCACTCGTTTTGGATTGGGGCGGCGACTGCGGCGGCTGTTGGTGGTCTGGGGGTTGACGCCATCAAGCGTATTGGAAGATGGAGATCTGATAGGTATCGCAGCTATGTAAGGACATAGGAGGTCGTGGGTTGAGCCTTGGCATTGTTAACCTGTTTTTTATATTTAAAAAAAAAAAATTTTGGGGACAAGGCTGTTTTGTGAGTGATTTGTGTTTGTATTTTGCAGGTCCTTTGCCGCTTTTGGTGTGGATTTTCGGCCATTCCTATGTACACTGGGGAGCGCTGTGAGCGGATGTACGGTCGGAGGGTAGACAGCTGGGATTTGACCGAAGGACGGCCGTGGTCAGATGGATCGGATTTAGAGGAATGGCGTGGAACAGGGTGTTGCGGGAAATACATAATGCTGTCGTTTTGGATAGTAAGAACGTAATGGAGTGCACTCAGCCTATAGCGAGGTGCTGGTGTAATAGACCAAGGTGTCGTTTTGGATAGGGCGCCTGATATTTTGGTGCTACATGTTGGGGGTAACGATCTGGGGGTGCAGCCTTTTAGGGAACTGATCAGGGATATAAAGCAGGATTTGTTACGATTGGGGTTGTTGTATCCCAGGTTATCTGTGGTCTGGTCGGATATTGTGCCGCGGAAACGTTGGAGGAATATGCGGTCGTTGGAAAAACTTGATAAGGCCAGGATAAAAGTTAACAGGGCAGTGGCGGCTTTTGTGGTTAGGAACGGTGGGGTTGCTGTTCGGCATTTTGAGTTGGAGAAGGGTGATGGTGTTTTTTGGTTGGCCGATGGGGTTCACTTAAATGGGGTCGGCATGGATTTCTGGGCTCTTGGTTTGCAAGAGGGTGTGGAGAAGGCCATAGCTTTTCGTTGTGGTGGGGTCTCGGGTCTTTGAGGTGTTCAAAGACCCTCGTGGTGGTGGCTGGGTGGAATCCTTGGAGTTGGTGGAAATTGGGTTGGGGGATCCATTGGATTATGGCTCCTCTGTCTTTGGAATTCAACTCGTTTGTTGGATCTGGTGAATTGGGGAAGGGAGTTCCGGAAGGTGGTCGGTTCCCCTTGAATTTTTAGCGTGAACAGTGAACCCGCTGGGTTTTTGGTGCTCCCGAGCCAGTGTGGTATCGGCTGGGAGTAATTCTGGTTTTGATGTGCGTTCACGCTATGCAGTGTTTAATCACCAGATTCTTGGGAGCTCCAAGGACTCCTCCTAGTCTTAAAAATATTAATGTTTATTGTAATGTATTTTGTATTATGTTAAATAAAATGGCTGCTGTGGCCTTTAATTTCCAAAGAAATTGACTTATGGTTTTTATTTGGAGTTGACGGCTTTCTTCATGGGGGTTTTAGAAGGTGAGGTGAGAAGTCCTTTATCACCCCGGGTACTCGACATTACCAAGGTCATGCAGTCGGACAGTGAGTGTCAGCAGGACTGAAGGGGCCATGTAGCCAGAGTTGCTACAGCTCCTAGAAAACGAGAACTAAGAAGGAAAGGACAGCTTGTGGAAAGTGTGCAGGAGAGAAAAGGCACAGGAGAGTCACACTTAGGGAGCAGAGTAGTGATTTGGTTACCTCCCTGGCTGTGCGCAGATTCCAGTAGTCAGAAGACTGAGGCCGTGTCGGACTCTAAGAGACACCGCTGAGACCGGCAGGACAGCTGAACTTTAAGTTACCTGTCTGCCTTTTCACTCAGGAGGCACACTGATACATAGGGCCCGGGTCGTGATAGAGACCCTGTAAAATAGCTCGAGTCACCTGTCATACGGGTTTGTGTCCTAACTTATATGGAGGACAGAGAGGAACTGTGAGGACCAAATCAGAAGCCGTAGGCAGTAAGGGACTACAACATCACCGCACTTTGAGGAAGGCTTTCATCTCCACCTGGTAAAGGGGACTCTGGATTCGCTTCCAAGCCTGCCGCACCCTGCCTGTACCTGTGATCTGGTGCCCTGGACTGCGGTTGCCTGAAGCAACAGTAAACCAGGTAAAGAGACTGCAAACCTGCATCCTCGTTCTTTACCTACTTCACCTGTGGGAAGTTATACCATCTTGCTGCCATAACATTCCCCCAACGGACCCCTTTAAGTGGCGTCAGTCCCGACTGACCAAAAGCCACAGGTGGCGTCACAAACAAACTTTATTCTCAAAACCCCTTTAATTGGGCGCCCGGGGCCACGGACCAGGTCGCAGTCACTGTGACATCCCCTTTAAGTACCAGACTCGGTACCAAGTGCCCCACGGCCCTGGCGGGTGACTCATATATAACCTATTAATATGGGCATACAGGTTCTACCTGTCTGCCACATATTTATTATTATTATTCATTTTTATAGCGCCATTTATTCCATGGCGCTTTATATGTGAAAAAGGGGACAAATATAGACAAATACACTAAACATGAGCAAAAAAAACAAGGAACTAACAGGTACAGAAGGAGGGAGGACTCTGCCCGTGAGGGCTCACAGTCTGCAGGGGAAGAGTGAGGATACGCTAGGAGATGGTAGAGCTGGTTGTGCGGCAGTTCAGTAGGTTGAGGATCACTACAGGCTATAGGCTTGTCAGAAGAGGTGAGTCTTCAGGTTCTTTTTGAAGGTTTCTATGGTAGGCGAGAGTCTGATTTGTTGGGGTAGAGCGTTCCAGAGTATGGGGGAAGCATGAAAGAAGTCTTGGATGCAGTTGCGGGATGAAGAGATAAGAGGGGAGTAGAGAAGGAGATCTTGTGAGGATTGTAGGTTGCGTATAGGTAAGTACCGGGAGACCATGTCACAGATGTTTGGAGGAGACTGGTTGTGGATGGCTTTGTATGTCATAGTAAGGGTTTTGAACTGAAGTCCCTGGACAATAGGAAGCCAGTGAAGGCCTTGGCATAGGGGAGAGGCTGAGGAATAGCGGGGAGACAGATAGATTAGTTGGGCAGCAGAGTATAGGATGGATTGGAGTGGTGCCAGAGTGCTAGAGGGGAGACCAGAGAGTAGGAGGTTGCAGTAGTCAAGGTGGGAGATATTAAGGACGTGCGTGCACTAGTGTTTTTGTGGTTTCGTGGTCAAGGAATGCGCGGATCTGGGAAATATTTGTGTTTCAGATGGCAGGAGGAGGCAAGGGCTTGGATATGTGGCTTGAAAGAGAAGGCAGAGTTGAGGATCACCCCGAGGCACTGAGCATGCGGGAGTGGGGAAATTGAGCAGCCATTGACATTGATGGATAGGTCTGGTGGAGGGGTAGAGTGAGATGGGGGAAAGATGATGAATTATGTTTTGTCCATGTTCAGTTTTAGAAAGCAAGCAGAAAAGAAGGCCGAGATAGCAGATAGACATTGTGGGATTTTGCTGAGTAAGACAGTGAGGTCAGGTTCGGATAGATAGATCTGTGTGTTGTCGGCATAGAGATGATACTGCAAACCGTGGAAATCTATGAGGTGTCTCAGGCCGAAGGTGTAGATGGAAAAGAGTAGGGGTCCTAAAACTGAGCCTTGAGGAACAGCAACAGACAAGGGGCGAGGTGAGGAGGTGGTGTGGGAGAGGGAGACACTGAATGTTTGGTCCGTTAATATGACGAGATCCAGGATAGTAATGAATCAATTGGCAGTCAAATGGTTTCTTTCAGATGAAAAAGTGAACATCCCATTTATTTGTGCATCCAGTTCAAAGATTATTTAAACGTTTTCGGTCCAATCACAAGACCTTCATCAGAAATATCTTTAACAAAACTGGAAGCATAGGACAATGGGGTATATGAGCCTAGGCAACAGGGGATGGAAAGCGCACCTGGAACGTCTCACAGATCCTGAAGGGAGAAGGAGGCCATATGCAGCGGCGGATAAACGCCCTCCTTCTCCCTTCAGGATCTGTGAGATGTTCCAGGTGCGCTTTCCATCCCGGGTTGCCTAGGCTCATATACCCCATTGTCCTATGCTTCCAGTTTTGTTAAAGATATTTCTGATGAAGGTCTTGTGATTTGACCGAAAACATTTAAATAATCTTTGAACTGGATGCACAAATAAATGGGATGTTCACTTTTTCATCTGAAAGAAACCATTTGAGTGGCAAGTGATTTATTACTATTGGATTGACGGGCTGGAAACCTGACTTGGGCACCACACAGGATCCTTGAGTGCCGTGTGTTTTGTCTTTATCAAGATCCAGGATAGGGCCAAGTCTGTGATGCCATGGGATAATAGAATCTGTAGTAGGAGGGAGTGGTCCACAGTGTCAAAGGCAGAAGACAGGTCAATGAGGAGGAGGACAGAGTAGTGTCGCTTGATCTTAGCAGTTAGTAGGTCATTGGTGACTTTAAATAGGGCAGTTTCAGTTGAGTGATGGGGTCGGAAGCCAGATTGTAACTGGTCAAAGAGGGAGCAGGAGGAGAGGTGGGAGGACAGTTCAAGATGGACATGCTGTTCCAGGAGTTTTGAGGCATAAGGAAGAAAAGATATCGGGCGATAGCTAGACACAGAGGATGGGTCGAGGGAGGGCATTTTTTAGGATGGGTGTGATCTTGGCATGTTTGAAGGATGAGGGGAAGACACCAGTTGTGAATGAGAGGTTGAAGAGGTGTGTTAGGGTTGGGATGAAGACTGTGGCGAGGTTAGGGATGAGGTGGGATGGGAGCCGATCAAGCGTGCAAGTGGTGGGGTGTGATCTTGACAGGAGGGTGGAAAGTTGATCTTCTGTCACGGTGGAGAAGCTGGTTTTGGAGGAACAGGGTTGAGCAGCTAAGAGGGGCATTGGGCACTGTGGGCTAAAGCTTTCTCTGATCGTATCGATCTTCTGTTTAAAGAAAGAGGCAAAGTCTTCAGCAGAGATGAGAAGTAAGTTTGTTTTGTGGTAGTGAGCGTGGACTTGAAGCTGGCAAGGGACTGCTTGTATGCGATGAAGTGCTCGGCAGAGAGGGATCTCTTCCATCTCCGCTCAGCGACCCTGGAAGCCAGTCTCAGTTCTTTGGTCAGGCTGGTCAGCCAGGGCTGTATGTTGAGTGTACAAGTTTTGCTATGCATGAGGGGGGTGGCCAAATCGAGTGTCACTGTGTTATTGTGTTGTTATAAAAAGTGGCAGCAGCATCTGTGTCATGAAGGGAAGCTGTGTCTATAAGAGAGAGAAGGGACTGGGAGAGTAATGGTAAATTGAGGTGTTTGAGATTTCTGCGTGGGTGAGTGAGTTTGTGGAGTGGGGGTTGCGCACTAGGAGAGGAGAGGGAAGAGAATGTCAGTAAAGGGAGGGGTGAGTTAGTGAGATTAGTAAGGGAACAGAAGCCGGTAAAGATAAGGTCTAGTGTGTGACCATCTTTATGAGTGGCCGCAGAAGACCATTGAGTGATTCCAAAGTAGGCAGTGAGCGATAAAAGTTTAGAGGCAACTGAGGTAGAAGTGTCAATGGGGATATTGACGTCACCAATGATGATAGTGGGGATGTCAGCAGAGAGGAAATGAAGTAGCCAGGTGGTGAAGTCGTTGAGAAAGGTGGAGCTGGCTAGTTCTGGGGGGCATTAGATGACAGCCAGCTGGAGGTTGGAGGGGGAATAAATGCAGACGGAGTGCACCGTAAACGAGGGAAGAGTAGCGGAGGGTGGTAGCTGGATTGGAATAAAGGAGCAGGTGTTGGACAGGAGCAAGCCACCTCCTCCACCACATTTGGTGCTGGGGTGAGGGGTGTGAGAGAGGTGGAATCTGCCATAGGAAAGTGCAGCTGGAGAGGCTTATAGAGAAATCTTATTTTATTTCTTTATGTTAATGATTCATTACAGGTTCTGGGCGTGAGGAGCCTGGAAGAAATCTTTGCCTCCTGTCTTCATTATCATACCAACCCTCTCCCATCAGCATCACAGTGCCCTATGACACTTAGGCTACGTTCACATTTGCGTTGTGCGCTGCTGCGTCGGCGACGCAACGCACAACGCAAACAAAAACGCAACAAAACGCACGCAAAAACCCTGCGTTTTGCGACGCATGCGTCGTTTTTTGCCGAAATTTGGACGCAAGAAAAATGCAACTTGTTGCGTTTTCTTGACCCGACGCTTGCGGCAACAAAAACGCATGCGTCGCACAACGCATCACAAAAAGACGCATGCGTCCCCCATGTTAAATATAGGGGCGCATGACGCATGCGTCGCCGCTGCGTCGCCCGACGCAAACATGCATAACGCTAATGTGAACGTAGCTAATGATGACCTCAGAATCCCGCACCTGCACCCTGCAGTAGGGCGATTATACAGTGCATTCTATGGGCACTGGCTTCAGTGTTCTGAGAGTCAATGCTACTTCCGTTGCAGTGACCTCCAGCATGTGCGCAGCAATAAGGTTCTCTCTGAAGCGATGGCTGGGGGACCACCACGGTGCAGAAAGACTACTGTACACAAGATGAGGTGCAAACAACAAAGGGTAGATTTATTGGAAGGCAAGGAATGAAGTGGATGAGGAAGATGCAAACAGGGGTATACAGGGGTAAAATAGCACGGTGTTACAACTATTGCAGGCTCAAAATATGTCTAACAAGCAAATGTAAACAATAAACGAGTGATGATGCTACTCTACGTATAACCTCCCTGGCCTTTACTAAGCAGGCCACACGGCTCCCGTGTACTGACTATTGAAGCCTACAATAGGCCCTAACAGATGCACCAAACAGGAACAAATTCACGGTGATGTTGGAGAATCAAATCCAGTCCCAGGGGGCCCCCAGCAGTCTAATACGGTGGTGCACACGGCTTTCTGTCAGCTCTGTGAAATGTGGTCTTCTCCTTGCTTCTGGATCCCAGGGATGCTCCTGGAAGCTGTAAATTCCTTTCTCGGTATCTTCGTAGCTCTCTTGCAGCTATATCAGGACACAGTTCTTCTCTCTTTCAGCTATTAGCACAAAAAGTCCTCTCTGCAGCAGCCTCAGCTCACACACGCTGCTCCAGCTCCACACCTGCACTCTGCACAGACTAGTTCATTACACCGATTATTCCAGGGAAGAAGCAGAACATTCCATCACACCAGACAAGGGGGTGCAGCCTCTTAACCCCTTCCCGACCCATGACGCCACGTAGGCGTCATGAAAGTCGGTGCCATTCCGACCCATGACGCCTATGCGGCGTCATGGAAAGATCGCGTCCCTGCAGATCGGGTGAAAGGGTTAACTCCCATTTCACCCGATCTGCAGGGACAGGGGGAGTGGTAGTTTAGCCCAGGGGGGGTGGCTTCACCCCCTCGTGGCTACGATCGCTCTGATTGGCTGTTGAAAGTGAAACTGCCAATCAGAGCGATTTGTAATATTTCACCCATTATAACGGGTGAAATATTACAATCCAGCCATGGCCGATGCTGAAATATCATCGGCCATGGCTGGAAATACTAGTGTGCCCCCACCCCACCCCACCGATCGCCCCCCCACCCCCCCGATCTGGCCGGTACACTGCTCCGGCTCCCCTCCGTCCAGTGCTCCGCTCCCCCCCGTGCTCGTGCCCGCTCCCCCCGTGCTCCAATCACCCCCCCGTGCTCCAATCACCCCCCCTGCACTCCGATCCACCCCCCCCGTGCTCCGTTCCACCCCCCCGTGCTCCATTCCAGCCCCCCCGTGCTCCGTTCCACGCCCCCCGCGCTCCGTTCCACCCCTCCCGCGCTCCGATTCCCCCCCCCCATGGTCCCCCCCCCACCCTATCATACTTACCGATCCAGCCGGGGTCCCGTCCGTCTTCTCCCGGGCGCCGCCATCTTCCAAAATGGCGGGCGCATGCGCAGTGCGCCCGCCGAATCTGCCGGCCGGCAGATTCGTTCCAAAGTGCATTTTGATCACTGAGATATAATCTATCTCAGTGATCAAAATAAAAAAAATAATAAATTACCCCCCCCCCTTTGTCACCCCCATAGGTAGGGACAATAAAAAAATAAAGAATTTTTTTTTTTTCCACTGTTAGAATAGGGTTAGGGGTAGGGGTAGGGTTAGGGGTAGGGGTAGGGTTAGGGGTAGGGTTAGGGGTAGGGCTAGGGGTAGGGTTAGGGGTAGGGTTAGGGTTAGGGTTAGGGTTAGGGTTAGGGTTAGGAATGTGCACACGTATTCTGGTCCTCTGCGGATTTTTCCGCTGCGGATTTGATAAATCCGCAGTGCTAAACCGCTGCGGATTTATGGCGGATTTACCGCGTTTTTTTCTGCGCATTTCACTGCGGTTTTACAATTGCGATTTTCTATTTGAGCAGTTGTAAAACTGCTGCGGAATCCGCACAAAGAAGTGACATGCTGCGGAATGTAAACCGCTGCGTTTCCGTGCAGTTTTTCCGCAGCATGTGTACAGCGATTTTTGTTTCCCGTAGGTTTACATTGAACTGTAAACTCATGGGAAACTGCTGCGGATCCGCAGCGTTTTCCGCAGCGTGTGCACATACCTTTAGAATTAGGCTATGTGCACACGGTGCGGATTTGGCTGCGGATTCGCAGCAGTGTTCCATCAGGTTTACAGTACCATGTAAACATATGAAAAACCAAATCCGCTGTGCCCATGGTGCGGAAAATACCGCGCGGGAACGCTGCGTTGTATTTTCCGCAGCATGTCAATTCTTTGTGCGGATTCCGCAGCGTTTTACACCTGTTCCTCAATAGGAATCCGCAGGTGAAATCCGCACAAAAAACACTGGAAATCCGCGGAAAATCCGCAGGTAAAACACAGTGCCTTTTACCCGCAGATTTTTCAAAAATGGTGCGGAAATATCTCACACGAATCCGCAACGTGGGCACATAGCCTTAGGGTTAGGGTTGGAATTAGGGTTGTGGTTAGGGTTAGGGGTGTGTTGGGGTTAGTGTTGTGGTTAGGGGTGTGTTGGGGTTAGGGTTGTGATTAGGATTATGGCTACAGTTGGGATTAGGGTTAGGGGTGTGTTGGGGTTAGTGTTGGAGGTAGAATTGAGGGGTTACCACTGTTTAGGCACATCAGGGGTCTCCAAACGCAACATGGCGCCACCATTGATTCCAGCCAATCTCGTATTCAAAAAGTCAAATGGTGCTCCCTCACTTCCGAGCCCTGACGTGTGCCCAAACAGTGGTTTACCCCCACATATGGGGTACCAGCATACTCAGGACAAACTGCGCAACAATTACTGGGGTCCAATTTCTCCTGTTACCCTTGTGAATCTAAAAAAATGCTTGCTAAAACATAATTTTTGAGGAAAGAAAAATGATTTTTTATTTTCACGGCTCTGCGTTGTAAACGTCTGTGAAGCACTTGGGGGTTCAAAGTGCTCACCACATATCTAGATAAGTTCCTTGGGGGGTCTAGTTTCTAAAATGGGGTCACTTGTGGGGGGTTTCTACTGTTTAGGCACACCAGGGGCTCTGCAAACGCAACGTGACACCCGCAGACCATTCCATCAAAGTCTGCATTTCAAAAGTCACTACTTCCCTTCTGAGCCCCGACGTGTGCCCAAACAGTGGTTTACCCCCACATATGGGGTATCAGCGTACTCAGGAGAAACTGGACAACAACTTTTGGGGTCCAATTTCTCCTGTAACCCTTGGGAAAATAAAAAATTCTGGGCTAAATAATTATTTTTGAGGAAAGAAAACGTATTTATTATTTTCACGGCTCTGCATTATAAACTTCTATGAAGCACTTGGGGGTTCAAAGTGCTCACCACACATCTAGATAAGTTCCTTTGGGGGTCTAGTTTCCAAAATGGGGTCACTTGTGGGGGGTTTCTACTGTTAAGCCACATCAGGGGCTCTGCAAACGCAACGTGACGCCCACAGAGCATTCCATCAAAGTCTGCATTTCAAAACGTCACTACTTCACTTCCGAGCCCCGGCATGTGCCCAAACAGTGATTTACCCCCACATATGGGGTATCAGCGTACTCAGGAGAAACTGGACAACAACTTTTGGGGTCAATTTCTCCTGTTACCCTTGGGAAAATAAAAAATTGCAGGCTAAAAGATCATTTTTGAGAAAATATTTTTTTTTTTTATTTTCATGGCTCTGCGTTATAAACTTCTGTGAAGCACTTGGGGGTTCAAAGTCCTCACCACACATCTAGATTAGTTCCTTTGGGGGTCTAGTTTCTAAAATGGTGTCATTTCTGGGGGATCTCCAATGTTTAGGCACACAGGGGCTCTCCAAACGTGACATGGTGTCCGCTAATGATTGGAGCTAATTTTCCATTTAAAAAGCCAAATGGCGTGCCATCCCTTCCGAGCCCTGCCGTGCGCCCAAACAGTGGTTTACCCCCACATATGGGGTATCAGCGTACTCAGGACAAACTGGACAACAATATTTGGGGTCCAATTTCTCCTATTATCCTTGGCAAAATAGGAAATTCCAGGCTAAAAAATCATTTTTGAGGAAAGAAAAATTATTTTTTATTTTCATGGCTCTGCGTTATAAACTTCTGTGAAGCACCTGGGGGTTTAAAGTGCTCAATATGCATCTAGATAAGTTCCTTGGGGGGTCTAGTTTCCAAAATGGGGTCACTTGTGGGGGAGCTCCAATGTTTAGGCACACAGGGGCTCTCCAAACGCGACATGGTGTCCGCTAACAATTGGAGCTAATTTTCCATTCAAAAAGTCAAATGGCACGCCTTCTCTTCCGAGCCCTGCCGAGTGCCCAAACAGTGGTTTACCCCCACATATGAGGTATCGGCGTACTCGGGAGAAATTGCCCAACAAATTTTATGATCCATTTTATCCTACTGCCCATGTGAAAATGAGAAAATTGAGGCGAAAAGAATTTTTTTGTGAAAAAAAATTACTTTTTCATTTTTACAGATCAATTTGTGAAGCACCTGAGGGTTTAAAGTGCTCACTAGGCATCTAAATTAGTTCCTTGGGGGGTCTAGTTTCCAAAATGGGGTCACTTGTGGGGGAGCGCCAATGTTTAGGCACACAGGAGCTATCCAAACGCGACATGGTGTCCGCTAACGATGGAAATAATTTTTCATTCAAAAAGTCAAATGGCGCTCCTTCCCTTCCGAGCCTTACCATGTGCCCAAACAGTGGTTTACCTCCACATGTGAGGTATTGGTGTACTCAGGAGAAATTGCCCAACACATTTTAGGATCCATTTTATCCTGTTGCCCATGTGAAAATGAAAAAATTGAGGCTAAAAGAATTTTTTTGTGAAAAAAAAGTACTTTTTCATTTTTACGGATCAATTTGTGAAGCACCTGGGGGTTCAAAGTGCTCACTATGCATCTAGATAAGTTCCTTGGGGCGTCTAGTTTCCAAAATGGGGTCACTTGTGGGGGAGCTCCAATTTTTAGGCACACGGGGGCTCTCCAAACGTGACATGGTGTCCGCTAAAGAGTGGAGCCAATTTTTGATTCAAAAAGTCAAATGGCGCTCCTTCCCTTCCAAGCCCTGCCGTGCGCCAAAACAGTGGTTTACCCCCACATATGAGGTATCAGCGTACTCAGGACAAATTGGACAACAACTTTCGTGGTTCAGTTTCTCCTTTTACCATTGGGAAAATAAAAAAATTGTTGCTAAAAGATAATTTTTGTGACTAAAAAGTTAAATGTTCATTTTTTCCTTCCATGTTGCTTCTGCTGCTGTGAAGCACCTGAAGGGTTAATAAACTTCTTGAATGTGGTTTTGAGTACCTTGAGGGGTGCAGTTTTTAGAATGGTGTCACTTTTGGGTATTTTCAGCCATATAGACCCCTCAAACTGACTTCAAATGTGAGGTGGTCCCTAAAAAAAACGGTTTTGTAAATTTCGTTGTAAAAATGACAAATCGCTGGTCGAATTTTAACCCTTATAACTTCCTAACAAAAAAAAATTTTGTTTCCAAAATTGTGCTGATGTAAAGTAAACATGTGGGAAATGTTATTTATTAACTATTTTGTGTCACATATCTCTCTGGTTTAACAGAATAAAAATTCAAAATGTGAAAATTGCGAAATTTTCAAAATTTTCGCCAAATTTCCGTGTTTATCACAAATAAATGCAGAATTTATTGACCTAAATTTACCACTAACATGAAGCCCAATATGTCACGAAAAAACAATCTCAGAACCGCTAGGATCCGTTGAAGCGTTCCTGAGTTATTACCTCATAAAGGGACACTGGTCAGAATTGCAAAAAACGGCAAGGTCTTTAAGGTCAAAATAGGCTGGGTCTTGAAGGGGTTAAAGTGACAGCGTGTTCCTTACTGTCCAAAACAGCACCAGCCTTTTACATCTCCACACAATGCATACATGGGTGACAGGCACATCAGAAACTGTATGGTTCTTAACAATGAAAGGAGGAAGGAAGTTGGCAGAGCACCTTATCTCCGCACATGCTGGCGCCAGTGCAGAAGAACACTGAAGCCAATGCCCATAGAAGGGCAGAATAGGTACTGTGTAATCACACTACTGTAGGGCGCGGGATTCCAGGACCACCATTACGCGTCACAGGGCACTGTATACGTAGCCACGTTATTGCAGGGCACAGGCACGGGATTCAGGGACCACTATTACGCATCAAAGGGCACTGTGACGCTGATGGGAGGGCGGTGCTATGAAAATAAAGACAGCAGGCAGAGATTTCTTCCAGGCACTGCATGCCCCAGAACCTGGAAGAAATCATGAGTTTGCAGAAATAAAATATGATTTGTCAACAAGCCCGCAAATTTAAGGCATACAGGTAGGACTATTTTAACATATCTATCACCTGTATGCCCATATTAATAGGTCATATACATCCCAGGGGGTGACAGAGTCCTTTAAAGTACTTTTCCACTTTCAGCAAAGTGGTCTACAAATGCTTGCAGACATGTAAAATAATAAAACCAGATGGCACCCACCCTCCTGTGCTTCAGCTTGCCTCTATTGTTTCGACATCTGTGTTTTGGCTGCAGTCAATCACTGAGTTCTGCAGCTTTTTCAATGTGTACAGCCAAGTTGCTACACTATATGATTGGTTATAGCAATGATGTGTGCTGTTGATATGATGTCACTGCTACAGTAAAAATATAGAAGCTAAAGGAGTGGTGGAGATAGGGTCCACTTAGCGGAAAGTGGAAAACAACTTTAAAGCCCCTTACATATTAGGCTAAAATCAGCTGAACCTGCCGATAATGGCTGCTATTTTGATGTGTATGGGGGCCTCCTGTTTTGGCTGTCAGGTGATGTATGGGAGAGAAGGATCTTGCCTACTGAATTTCAGAGACTAATCCTTTTGTTTTCTTGTGAGGAGTCTGGCAATGGCTCTCTCATAGAGATCAAAGAAGCACTTGACCGGGCCCTGTGCTCCTGTGTGTAGAGGAGTAGGTAGAGTTAGCTGTTGGCCAAATGATTTTTTCAGCTGATAGATACATAATGTGTAAAGGATCCTTCAGGGTACATGCCCACGATCAATAAATACTGCGGGTTTGACACTGTGTACTTATGCAGCATCAAACCCGCAGCGGGCAGATGTTACAGCATAATGGATGGAATTTCAAAAAATCCCATGCCCACTATGCGTCCACAGACACCTGCGGAGAATAACGTGCGGCACATCTTTCCAGACCGCAGCACGGCAATTTCTCTTGTGGAGATGCTAGCATCCGCCAGAGAAATTTCACCTGTAGAATGTATTGGACGCTGTGAATCCACACGGTTCAGTGAACACATGCGGATTCACTTGTGTTCAATAGGCGCAGCGCTTTGGACGCAGCGGGCATGCACTGCATCCAAAGCACTGCTACTTCCAGATCATGTGCACGCGGCCTTAGTTCTCCATTCTATGGGGAGCAAAACGGTCATGATTTGTGTCTGACTAAAGTAATCACAAACTTAGTGCACAACGTCCTGAGGCGACCATTCTGTGCAAGGATGTCCTGTCCTGCACGCCCTGCTGTGAATACAAAAATCTTGTTTTTCTGGCCTCCCAGCATGTAGTTCCAGTTCTTCAAATGTATACCTCTGTAGACAGTGGCAGATCTTGTGTTCCAAGCCCTTGTTAAATGTGAATTTGTATTTGTTCAGGCACTTTACAAGCAGGGCCAGTTTTAGACAAAATGGAACCTTAGGGCAAAAGTTCAAAGTGTAGCACTAAATGCTCACATATTGCTCCATCACACCGAAACATTTTGGATGTATTTACATGCACTGAGTTCAGGCCGATAAATGAGCGTGATTGACAATATTGAAGTTGTTCGACGCTTGTTTCCTGGCCTCTTTACACCGGCTGAGGAAGAATGATGGGCACCGAGTGATTACTAGTAGATAAATCTGTCTCCATACAGTATCTTGTTATCAGCATCATTTCTGCAGTTTTCACCGGCGATGTGCTGCTGACAACAATGATTTTTGTTCTGGCATAAACAATCGAATAACTCAATGAATAGACAACATTTTGCTCATTTAGTATAATGCACCCCATAGTCCTCCATATAGTATAATGCACTTGCAGCGCCCCAGGGTTCTGGTCGTTGCAGTAATGTCATTCTTCCACCAGGGGGAGTGATGTTACGTCTGGAGGCAATAAAGGAGATCACCTTACCAGGTATCACAAACCACACAACACACTTCACACTCCAGTCCACCAGGGGGAGCTATGCTCCTATCTAGTAGGGCACTCCTCACAGTTGGGGAAAACTGGTGGTCTGGATAGGAAGTTAGACAGAAGCTGACTGGGCATTGACCCAGGCAGAAGCTGGCTGGGGATTGACCGAGTCAGAAGCGGACTGGGCTTCACCCAGGCAGCACCTGTCAGGCAGACAGGGGAAAGGAGGAACATCAAACAGCTGCAGACAGAGAGGTCCCTGAAAGCGGTGGGATCCTGTCAGAGGCCTAGCCAGAGGGTTACGGAGCTGCGCCTGCCCCACGTGCGGCAGCATCCTAAGAAAGGACACAAAGGGAATTGTGTTGCTGAGAGTGAGAAACGAAGTCATAGCGAAAGGAGAGAAAACCAGAAGGAGTTCTGCCCTGCACAGGCTGCCTCCTTCTGAGGCGCAGAAGCCGGTAGCCAGAACACCGAGGGAGCAATCGTCTCCAAGCCTTGCTTCAGAGACTGGCAGGACAGCTAGTTCCATATTAGTTGCCCGACCCATACCCAGGAGGCACAGTGGCAACTTGTGGGGGCTGGGGCGTCGTAGGGTCCCTGTAAAAAGCCTCAGGCCATCAGTCATACGGGTTTGTCCTTTCCATATCATCTGGGGGACAGAGAGAAAGAGGAATAACATCTAGAACACCAGCATCAGTTGTGAGGACCTCACCGAGAAGCTCAGCAGGGAGGTACTACAACACTCAGGCGCTAGAGGAAGGCTACTGATTTCCACCTGAATAAGAGGACTCTGGAATTGCCTTAAGAACGGCTGGACTCTGCCTGCCCCGTGATCCAGTGCTCTGGACAGTGGACGCTGAAGCCTTCAGTAAAGGTAAAGAGACTGCAACCTTGTGTCCTCATTCTTCACTGTGCCTTACAACATCCACCATTCACCATCTACACTCTGGGAAGCCCTGGCTGCCATAACATCACCCCAGCGGACCCCTAAGCAGCGTCGGTCACCCTGACCGAATACCACAGGTGGCGTCACGAACACTATCCCTTTAAAGACCTTTCCCCCCATTTATTAACGGACGTCCCCTAGGGCCACGGACCGGGTCAGCCACCGTGACATCCCCACTGAGAACAGAAGAAGGGCCCGGATCAGAGTACCTCACTGCCCTACTGGGGGGCGATCCACATGCACATATATTTTTTTTAAATGTATAGGAAAAAAAATATTGCAATACATTTCCTGTACAATTAATCCTTATGGATGGTTGTGGGATGTCTCCGCCTATATCATGACACTGGCCACCATTAGATGCTTAGCGCTGGAGCGTATTCGGCAGGTGTTGGCCACAAACAGTCTAGTAAGACTAAGGGTATGTGCACACGTCAGGATTTTTTACGTTTTTTTTTGCGGATTTTCCCGATAAAAACGCTATAAAATTGCTAAAAAAATGCAAACAATATGCATCCTATCATTTAGAATGCATTCTGCATGTTTTGTGCACATGTTTGCGTTTTTTTCCGCAAAAAAAAACGCATTACGCAAAAAGAAGTAGTATGTTCATTATTTTTGCGGATTTCCCATTAAATTGGAGTGTCCGGTAAAAAAAACAAAAAATCCGCTAAAAATCCACACAAAAAACGCGTAAAATCTGCGCAAAAAACGCATGCGGATTTCTGGCAGAAATGTCCTGATTTTGTCAGGAAATTTCTGCAAGAAAATCCTGACGTGTGCACATCGTTAATTCTGTTCAAGCTTTAGGCTAACTGCAGTTAATTGTTCATCTGTTGACCAAGGAAATGGATTCTTTGTATATACGTCCTTAATATGGATAGGTCATCGTCAGGCTGGTTTTGCAATAAGCTGTAAACTACAATGTTAAGATAGTAGTAAATTTGCCCTCTGATGTCCCCAACACAAAGTATAAGGCTATGTGTGCACGTTGCGTATTTGTTTGCAGAAATTTCTGCAAGGTTTGTGAATCTCTTGGCGGAAGAACGCAGCTGAAAATACAAGTGTTTTTTATGCGTTTTTGTAAATCCATAAAGATAAATAAAGATATATTATTGAAAAAAAAAAATAATTGTGATGTCATTTCCTTGTTCAACCTATACAGCCAGATACCCTCATCAATATTAAATAAAGACACACACACACACCAGCCTATGTAGGAGCATTAACATAATATGCTGTAAGAAAACAGCAACTGTCAGACATCTGCATGAAATGCAGTATGTTTATTTTTCAAAAAATAAAAATTTGCTTAGGCCCCTGCATAATTTACATAACCAGCAGAGGGAACATTCTGGGAAGGAGCCAATAGCTAAAGGTTCCCAGGATATTAATATTAGCTCACAGCTGTTTGCTTAGCCTTTATTGGCCAGTTTACAGGGAAACCCCAGAAAAAAATTGACATGGCCCCCCCACTATAAAAATCAAACCAGCAAAGGCTATAGGCAGACAGCTGCAGGTTGATATCAATAGCCTGTGAAGGGGCCATGGATATTGGCACCCCCAGTCTAAAACATCAGCTCTCAGCAGCCCCAGAAATGGCGCACCTTATAGATGTGCCAATTCTGACACTTAGCCTCGCTCTTCCCACTTGCCCTGTAGCGGTGGCAAGTGGGAATTCATATTTGTGGGGTTGATGTCACCTTTGTATTGTCAGGTGACATCAAGCCCACAGGTTAGTAATGGAGAGGCATCTATAAGACACCTATCCATTACTAATCCTATAGTTGCATGGTAAATAAAGACACCTCCAGAATAAAGTCCTTTATTTGAAATAATCACACACACTCCTTTATTGAGTCTAAATTTACCATACTTACTCAACGCCTAATCCCTGACACCCTTGTCTCCTGCAAACAATTAAATAAATATAAAACATATACTATCCTGTCCGACGTATTCCACTTAATACCGAGTGTCCCATGGCGACCTCACTTGTAGAAGTCACATCGGGAGATGTGACTGCTCTACCCGGCCGCCAGAGATACACTGACAGGAAGTAATTGCTCCTGCAGTGTATCATGGAGCTGCCCTTAGATTTCACCGGAGTTTATCAGCTCCAGTCCTCTCACTTATGGTACTATCGATGTAACTTTCCCACGCAGCAATACCGTAAGTGAGAGCACTGGAGCGGATCAGCTGATGAACTCCGGTGAACGCTCACTGCGGCTCAGGGATACACTGTGTGAGCAATCACTTCCTGTCAGTGTGTCGCCTGCGGCCGGGTGAGATCGACATGGGACACTCAGTATTAGGGCTCATACTCACTTGCGTGAAACTCAGATGAGTCTCGCATGTTAATACCCGGCGCTGCTGCCGGCACTCAGATCAGAGCGTGCGGCCGCATAGCAATACATGCAGCTGCACGCTCCGCTCCTGAGTGCTGGGTTCAGTGCCGGGTATTGCCGTGCAAGACTCATACGAGTTTCTCGCAAGTGAGTATGAGCCCTTAAATGGACTACGGGAGAAAGGTGAGTGTATGTTGGTTAATTATTTTTGATTGTTTACAGTAGACACGGGCATCAGGGATTAGGCGTTCGGTGAGTATGTATTGTGTATGTGAATATGTATGTAAATATATATATATATATTTTTTTACAATTGAACCCTTGCGCTGCATGGTGAGACTATTCTCCCATCATCGGCTCATGTCGTCTGTTATATGTGACAAAATACATAGCCGGATGGGAGTAGTAGTCCTATCAGACGACGCCTGGGTACACAAGTCGCATGGGTATAGACAGATACACACATTCTCCGCCCACACACTTCCTCCTTCTGACATTTCCCTTTGACAATTTGCTGCGTTTTTGGCAACAAATCCACAAACCTTTTTACACCTGCGTTTTTGCTACAGATTTGACTGACTCAATTGAAGGCAGAAACGCAAAGAGAACAGACATGCTGCAGAAAATAAAACGCTGCAAATACAGATGGAAATTTACGGATCATGTGCACAACACTTCAGGATTGTCATTGAATTACCTTGCTTTAGTATTCCATTGCGTTTTTGGACCATTTGCACGCATAAAAAACCGCCGCGAAAACGCACATAGCCTAAGAGACCACACACAGTCCAGAAATAAAGAGATTTACCGTTTATTCATCTGTGTAGCCATGCAGGGCCGTACATACACTTACATACTGCCTTTATACAAAAGTGAGGAGAGGAAGGCAGGTGTAACCACCCGTGTGAGGACACTGCAGCACGGGAGAATGTCAGCAGGGTGATTTCTGGAGTGTAGTCATCATATTATTACATGTGCATAGAAAAATAAGACATACGACCTGCCCTAAGCTGTACACGAATGTCCTGGATGGTGCATACATGAATGGTATATTGCTCTATTTCACATACGCCTGTATGGACCTCAGTGGTATACAAGTCTGGTTATACGCAAGGTTGGACCGTCTGGTTACTGACCAGGCTTGAATGTATAGAAAACAGTGTTGGACAATTAAAGGCTTAGAGTACATGTGCATAGTAATATGCAGGACGTATATATGTACATGATTTATTTGCCGTGTCTATACAACACCCCACATGGCAACATACATACTGTATTTCAGCTAATGCAGACCCTAACAAAGATATGTGCGCATAATCTAAAGCTAGGATGGCTCTGCCCATGATGTTACTAGTATACAGCAGTTACAAAATTAACATTATTTTTCATGTGAAATATGTATAAATGCTTTTACTGATTTGCGCAGCAAGGCTTAACAATAAAGAGAGCTATTGGTGTCCTTTAAGCATCGAATCCCCTTAGTTATGGTAAGATTTCCCCCAACATTGGAAATGCCAATCCTGAGTACACCCTCAGATATGCTGGAGATAAAATGGTAACCATTGTTTACAACCTTTGCTAAAAGCAATAGTAAAAGCAAACAAAATAAACCTTGTTTTACAGCTTTGCTTTTTTTCCCCCTATAGTTGTGAGTTGTTCCTCTCACACCCCCGCTTCCTGGTCTCACCATGCCCTTTAGGGTAAAAAAAAGCCGAGTTTAAATCAATCTTGGTCAAAGAGAGACGACTGCCAGCACTATGACATATCCTATTACACAACATATTGATGTCTGTGGAGAGGTGTAAGGAAGGAGTAATCGGCACAGTAAGAAACCAGGTGGACACAGGTAGATTGTGCTGCAGATTCTAGTAAACATATTTCACTTGAGTGCTGGATTCACAGCTACACAGCTCAGTACTGCTGTATAGTATCCTCCTTGCTGCTGCTGTCAGTGTGCTACAAAGCAAAAACAGCAGATCTCTTATTTTTCTGTATACTATGATATGATTTCTATCAGTTATTCTGCACCCACTAGGTCAGAGACTTGGAAATTGGAAAAAAAAGCCTGCAAAAGGCAAAAACAGGTGAAAAATGCAGGATACAAGTCATATATAGTGTTGTTCCTCATGTACACACAGGAAAGCCAATTCGGAAAAATTACTGCAAGAATTAGGATAGTAGTCACGGTCCAAAGGAAGGGGCACTGCCAAATTTTCATGGAATTCCAGAGAGATGCATGTTCATTTCTCAGATACCTGACTGACTCCATAACTGTGGTATAAGGCTACGTTCACATTTGCGATGCGTCGGGCGCAACCGCGGCGACGCATGAGTCATGCGCCCCTATATTTAACATGGGGGGGGCGCATGGACATGCGTTGTCCTGCGCTTTGCGACGCATGCGTTTTTTCTGCCGCAAGCGTAGGGCGCAGAGGACGCAGCAAGTTGCATTTTTTTGGCGTCCAAAATTCGGCAAAAAAGGATGCATGCGTCGCAAAATGCTGCGTTTTATTGCGTTTTTGTTTGCGTTGTGCGTTGCGTCTCCGACGCAACATCGCACAACGCAAATGTGAACGTAGCCTGAGCAGCCAGTTAGAAATGCTGTGGAACAACTGTAAATATTTACTACCATGTCTTTATCTTTACGGTATTTCTCCTTTTTCTCCCCAGCACTAGAGTGTGTAAGTCTCAAACCCTATGCGAACCTTATAACATAAATGAGGAGGTCCTTAGAAATGTGACTGTACAGTGGCTTGCAAAAGTTTTCACCCCCTTGGCTTTTTACCTATTTTGTTACATTAGAACCTGTGTTCAAATATTTTTGTAATCCAATTTGTGTGTAATGCATCAGCACTAAATAGTGTAAGTTGGTGAAGTGAAAAAAATATGGGCACAAATTCAATTTATGGGATCAAATAACTAAAAATTACATGTGCATATGTATTTACCCCTTTAGCGATGAAGCCCCTAAAAGTTTCTAGTGCAAGCAATTACCTTCATAAGTCCCATACTTAGATCATGTGACAGGAAGTCCACCTGTGTGCAATCTATCAGTATATACACACCTTTTCTAAAAGGCCACAGAGGCTGCAACACCATTAAGCAAGAAGCACGACTAACCAAGCACCATGAAGACCAAGGAGATCTCCAAACAATTCAGGGACAAAGTTGTTGAAAAGCCCAAGTCAGGGATGGGTTATAAAAAAATAGAATTAAACTTACCAGTAATTCAGTTTCTAGTATCCCACCACGACAGCACACAGGAGGATGTTACCCCTTTCTTAATGGGGACAGGAAATGCCAAAGAGGTTAAATAACCCCTCCCACATCCTTTCACTCAGTTTTATTATAAAGGACCACAGGAGAAGGAATGCTTCAAATCATATTTATGATCCTTAAAGAACGTGTGAAGGAACAAATTATGAAAGATTCTCCATTTTGTGCTTTGACTCCATTTTCTTGTTGGTTAAAGATAAATTCTGTTATTTACTTAGGTAGAAGGTTACAGCTGCTATGAAGCAATTCTGTCCTGTTTCTCACGAAGATAACATTTTGTTATTCAACTAGGCTATGATTTATAATTGGTATAAAGACCTTGAGTGTTCTAACTCGAGCCAGATAAGAGACTCGTGGGTGTATCGCTATACAAGACTGAGGCATCTGTTAATATCTTTTTTATGCCAAAAAGACATGACTATATCTGTAGTTTCCATTTTTCCTGTATCCTCATGGGTTAAGTTTTTCCTGTATTCTTATAGGTTAAGAACTGTGAGCGTGTTCTTATGCTGATTGGTTGAAGTATAATTTCTATGACTATGAAAACTCATACACAATAAACGGGGGCCCAGAGATCTGCTCGATCCTCCATACAGAGGCACGAGTCTCCGTCTGGTCATTTTCAGTTGCCGGCAACGCCCTGTAGATTAATTTGGAAATCAGAGTCAACCGTGAAGGATCACTTTAGATCCTCCCTCAAAAGCTTGGCGCCCGAAACGTGGGGCCCCAAACAGGAATGCCTCTGCCCCCCGGAGGACAACCAGACAAAGGACCCTCGGAGCAGACACGGGCACTGGAAAATTGGGACTGATCATCCCCCACAACAACCACGTTAAGTTGGCAGTTATACTGTCCAGACTGACCGTTTGGTGTGGTTTTCCTGTGTTTGTGCTGCAAAGAGGATCTGAGGTTTGTCCCCGATGGTGGGGTGATTTTTGGGTGGAATCATATAGAGGTGTAGTTCTGTTGGGAGCCCAGTGCTCGAACCGTACCTCGTAAGGCACGGACACCCCGGATTGACCAGTGATGTAATTCTCTTTATAGTCAAAATATCCTGAATTCCTGATCATTGTTAGAATCAGGTGTGGTGAGGTGATCGAAGATGGGGTAGGATGCGTAACTCAGGAATATATAGAAGTATACAGTATATATATCCAGAGGTATCCGGAGGGAAGTCTAAGACGCCCTCCTCCTTTCACTGAGTACCGCGTTTATGGGTTGTCCCAGCGGGGGACAGGTAAACCTAGTGGAATAGACTATATACGGCCGCTCTTGTACTATGCACGACAAAGTAAGGATATTTAGCTCTAAAGGAGAATCATGTTTCCATGGAAGTAAGAGAAGACTTTGAATTTGTGTGATGAATCTGATATTGTTAGCCCAAAGATGAGGAAAATATTCTCAATCATAGGTTTTTCTAAGGTGGTCTGGATTTTCATATGAATTGTGTGATGAAGGTTTTGTAGAAATTAATTAAGTCTGAGAACTTCTGTATTCCGTTTCTGTGTGAAATTTTCAAGATGGGAGGGGGGAGTCAAACAGCTGCGCTATTGTTTTTGTTCTTTCTGTAATGAGGAATGCTGTGATGTTCTTATCTGTTCCGTGTCTCTGGTATGGAGGGGGCACAATGCTGCATCCTCTCTGAATTTTCTATCCTTGTGTAGTACGTGCTGGGAGATCTGTGTTTTGTTTAAAACAACAATATTGTATTGAATTAGAAAGAAATATTGTAAATTTAAAATAAAAAATGGCGCCTAGTTTTAGAAGGAAACTTGTAAGAGATTCTTTGTTTATCATTGTAGTTGAAAGATTGGTAAAAGATTCATCTGCTTCAAGTTGAATGGTTGATATATAGCAAATTAAGGATTAACAGAGGAAATTAATTTGGATTTGTTTTTGTTACGTTGAAAAAGGAAAGTTGTCTATTACTATGACAAAAAACTGGATGTTTGTGGTGCAAGAAGGAACTGAGAAAGTGATTGAGAATAATGTGTCAGAAAGACAAACAATTAAAAATGATGATCTGGAACAGGGGGTCTCCCTGCTAGATTATAAGGTCCCTCCCCAGGAAATCAAGCCTCTTCTCCCGACTGTAAGCTCTGTGCCCCTTAACCCCAAAGCTCCAATATATCCTGGGTTGCCAAAACTTAGTGCGCCCCCACCCTATGATCCTGCCGGGTGGATTTGTGATGTATGCAGAGTTACTAATTCTCAGTGGAGACAGGTCTGTTACAATTGTGAAGCAAGAAGGCCCGGAGTTGTAGCCCCCACCTTTCCCTTGCTAAACGCTGACGGCACTTATTATTAGCCACCGCCAGCACCAGTCCCTGCTATGCCTAGTATTGCTAGTGGTTATGAGTATCCACCCCCACCTACTTTAGTTACCCAATTCAGAAACATCCCCCATGGCCTTCTATAGACAAATAGCAGCGAATCGAGAGATTTATTCCACTCCCCGGAGAGATCTATTACACTTACTCCAGGTGAAGGCTGGAGAGGGGTATTTTCCAATTATTAAGGGTGGCATGATGTATAATCTGGACAGGGGAACCTATGAGAGTGGTGTTGATTTCTGTAATGCTTTAAAGGTTTGGGCACAAGATAGATTAGCGGACCAAGCTACCTCCCTCACAGATGTCACACAGGACAAGGGGGAGACTGCCGAGAAGTTCTATGGGCGTCTTATGGTAGTATTTAAAGATCTGGGGTTTTCACTGTATAATAAAGCCCATTCACACCTTTTTGTGGCAGCTTTGATGTCCGGCCTTAAATCTGAATTGAAAGAGGCATTAATGTCAGTTAGATCCGATATTGAGACTTCCATTCTGGACGATGCATTGAAAAAAAAGGTAGTACAAAGTTTCCAGAAGAACTTAACCCGCTCTGCATCAAGTGAGATCAAGGGTTAAATCAGTAGCTGCAGCGATTTCTGCTCCAATCTCAGCCCCCCCCCCCACAGCTGCAAGGACGCAGCTCCATTCCTTATCAGTGGCCCACCAGACTCCAGCTCCTGCCCTCCTCCCACCTTACACAAATCCAGTCCCATACTCCAATATCCATTTTAACCCTATGTCTGGGAATCTCCCTCCCAAGCCCCGCCATGTCAATTCTCAGATCAAGAGCTTGTTTTAGAGTAGATGGCAGACCCAATAAATATACTCTCACAAAACCCATCCCTGTGGGACCTTTCCCTGAAGTTCCTGCTCAGTTCGTAATCTCTCCCTCATGTCCGGTAAATTTACTGGGGGCAGATTTATTATTACAGTTCTGCTCCAGAATATAATTCCAAGATGATGGTGAGATGGTATTTACGTTATATAACCCCTATGCAGATGAACATAATGAGATGTGTATCTTACATGCCCTTCCCACGGTTATGATGGCCCTGATAGGCCCAGATCCACCCCCAATAATGCCTGTAAAACCAGTAAAAGTGTTTCTCAAACCTGGTGCCCCTTTTCCCAAAGTCCATCAGTACCCTTTGAAATATGATCAGGAGCAGGGCCCCAAGGGGCAAATACAAACGTTACTCGATAATGGTACAGTGTTTCCCCATATAACATGACTTTGTTTCCCATTAAGAAAAAGACCCCACCCGGCCAACCCCCTGTGTAATGGCTGGTAGAAGACCTACGGGCAGTTAATGCAGCTACTGTTCTAGAACTCCGGTGGTGCCTAATCCACATACTCTTGTCCCAGATATCTCAGGATGCTGCTTGGTTCACAGTTATCGACCTTGCCAATGCCTTCTTCATCATTCCATTACACCCAGATTGCCAGTTTCTGTTTGCATTCACTTATCAGGGACGACAATTGATGTGGACAGTTATGCCACAAGGGGCCCAAAATAGTCCCAATCAGTTTGCAAAAAAATATGGGCCAATGTCTTTTACCCTGGCAGTTAAATCACCCCTATGTCACGTTGCTTCAGTATGTGAATTATCTTTTCTTGTGTGTATGGACAGAGCAGGAAGCCATTGTCGCCACTGTTAGCCTCCTCAAGTATCTGGCAGATCTGAACTGTCGGGTTTCGGCCTCGAAACTTCGGTTCTGCCTTGGTCAAGTGATATTTTTGGGTCACTGTCTCCTTCAGGGTGTCAGACACCTCACAGAAGAAAGAAAAATAGCCGTCAGCTCCCTTCCTTTTCCAAAAGATGATACTGAACTCAAGCATTTTCTTGGACTATGTACTTATTGTTGTCAGTGAATACCGGACGCATCCCGCATAATGCAACCTCTACAATGCCCTGAAAGACTGTTCAAGTTATGGTGATGATTTTGGCAGATTCCACACCGGATACACTGTTACTACGGAAGACACTGTAGTGCACGGAGCTGCACTCCCTCCCTCACTGTCAGCACAAGAAGCAGAACTTCAGGCTCTGTCTACTGCATGTGTTCTGGCTAAAGACAGGCGGGCTAATATATACACGGACTCACAGTATGCATTTGGTATTGCTCATGATTTCTATGGGCCAATCGAGGGTTTGTTACTACTGCCGGGACTCCAGTGAAGAATGCTGAAGCTGTTAAAACCCTCATGGACTCAATCAAATTACCTACCCAAGTGGCCATTATCAAAGTTAAGGAGCATGCTACTATGGAACAGTCCACAGACTGTTGGTAACGCCTTTGCGGATATGCAAGCAAAAGCTGCTGCTCTCCTACCTGTTGAACCGCCCATACCAGCAATGGTGACCACACGCTCTCAGCGTAAACAGTTACAAGAAACACTGGCTCTACAGGAACCTGATGATCCACGACAGATTGAGGTTTTCTGCCGGACCCCGCGAGACCGCTTAATGACGATGCAGAGAATGTCTCCAAAGGAAGAAATGAAGCAGTGGAAAGCTGATGGAGCATGTATGGACAATGGTCTCTGGAAAAAGGACCAACTTGTGTGTTTCCCTAAGCGGATGTACCCTGCTATTGCCACGTGGGCACATGGGCCCACACATCGAGGAAAAAAAAAACCAGACACTTGCCCTGGTACAAAAATTCTACTGGACTCCAGGTATTTCTACAGTCCTGACAGCACTTAACCGTGCATGCAACATCTGTCAGACCTGCAATCCCGGTCAACTTCAACGTGTACCCCCGAAGCACCTTGCTAAGCCCGACTATCCTTTCCAAAGGCTACAGGTGGACCACATCACGTTGCCTAAGTCTGGAAGGTATGAATATTGTCTGGTGGTTGTCGACATGTTCTCCAGTTGGCCAGAAGCATTTCCCGTTACCAACATGACTGCAAAAATCACAGCAAAGAAACTGGTGATGGAAGTTATATGCAGATATGGTGTTCCAGAAGTTGATGAAAGTGACCAAGGCCCGGCCTTTTCTTCTCATGTGTATCAGGGGGTTCTGACAATGCTTGGATCCACTGTAGCCCTCCATACTCCGTACCATCCACAATCTAGTGGGAAAGTTAAGAGGCTGAACGGCACACTGAAGGGACAATTGACCAAAATGATGCAGGAGACTACGGCTCCATGGCCAGAGCTCCTACCCATTGTACTGTACCACATTTGTACTACCCCTAAGGCAAAACATGGCCTGTCCCCATATGAGATACTGTTTGGTGCTAGGCCCTCAGTTGCAAATTTCAAGCCTCAGTAGTTATCGAAGAAACTGACCGTGCTGTTCAATATGTTATTCAGCTTAGTAAAAATGTTGCTAACACCCATGTTTTAGTTTTTTTCTTCCCTTCCAGACTCAGCAGAAACCGACACTTGTCACAATTTGAAGCCTGGTGGTTTTATGGTCGTGAAAAGCTATGTCAGAAAACACGGACTAGAACCCTTGTATGACGGTCCCTACCAAGTCCTCCTCATTACTCCTATGTCAGTAAAGCTGGAAGGAAGGCCGATGTGGATCAACGTATCACACTGCAAGCTGGTCAAACAAACTAGCAGCAAATAAGGGAACATAATGTTTTGGTTTTTCGTATTGCTATATAATAATATTGAAAACTGAATGGGACAGTCTAAATTCCCCAACATCCTTGAATAATAAGTTTGTACAATATCATGAAAGATTAGTAGTACAGATGGGTATAGCCAATAAAATTGTCAGTTCTATTTCCATTTACCCTACGATTACACAAATGTGGGATAAATTGGTTAGGGCCACAGACTATCTAGATGATCAAATTTGGGATATATTGGATATACTTAATACTACTGTCGCTGTCCAAAACCAACTTATCATAGTCACTAATCAACACACTGTAGTACTGGACTACTTAACAGCAGCACAGGGTGGTATGTGTCAGGTTATTGGACCCGCTTTCTGTTATTATATAGATCCCAATAGTACTTTAAAGTTAAAGTTAGAAGACATTCAAAAACTCAGAGATTAATATGATAAAGACAATGACCATAATAAGGTCAGTTGGTGGGCAGATATCTTCTCCTTTCTTAATCCAGCCAATTGGTTTGAGGGACTTGCGGCTGGATCGCTGGAATCTTGCAAAGTTTGTTACACATCGCTGCCTTTATCGTTGTCATGTATGTAATAATAAAACTTGTTCTTTGGTGTATTTCTGTATGTATTAGGAAATTCTGCACTAAGACAACTAATGATGAAACCAAAAGCGTTGCCACGCCTGCTCTTCTCTACACTGATTTTACAAAGTTACCTGATGAAGATGTTGAAGCCAAGCGCATGGCTATCTTCAAAAGATCCCCACCACCGTCATCAATAATTGCTATTCGTAAATTCTAGTATACAGGGGGGACGGGTACGCCGCAACAGCCATGGCTGGTAACATGGCACCAGTCATGTGAAGACCAGTACCCCTCGAGCTTATAGCTTGGGATAGTACCTCTGATGCTGGACATTAATTAAAATTTATCTGGGGGGGAATGTGAAGGAACAAATTATGAAAGATTCTCCATTTTGTGCTTTGACTCCATTTTCTTGTTGGTTAAAGATAAATTCTGTTATTTACTTAGGTAGAAGGTTACAGCTGCTATGAAGCAACTCTGTCCTGTTTCTCACGAAGATAACATTTTGTTATTCAACTAGGCTATGATTTATAATTGGTATAAAGACCTTGAGTGTTCTAACTCGAGCCAGATAAGAGACTCGTGGGTGTATCGCTATACAAGACTGAGGCATCTGTTAATATCTTTTTTATGCCAAAAAGACATGACTATATCTGTAGTTTCCATTTTTCCTGTATCCTCATGGGTTAAGTTTTTCCTGTATTCTTATAGGTTAAGAACTGTGAGCTTATGCTGATTGGTTGAAGTATAATTTCTATGACTATGAAAAGTCATACACAATAAACAGGGGCCCAGAGATCTGCTCGATCCCCCATACAGAGGCACGAGTCTCCGTCTGGTCATTTTCAGTTGCCGGCAACGCCCTGTAGATTAATTTGTAAATCACTGAGTCAACCGTGAAGGATCACTTTAGATCCTTCCTCAACAAACAAAAAGTAAGCAAAGGGAGGGATTACACATGCTGTTGTGGTGGGTTACTAGAAACCGAATTACCGGCAAGTCTAATTCTATTTTCTCTAGTAACCCCCCACGACACCACACCAGAGCAGTACCCAAGACTAATGTTTTAGGGAGGAACTTTGGCTCGGAGGACTTTTCTCCCGAAAGCCAAGTCCTCTTCTGACATCAGGTCCAGGTCTAGCCTATAATGCTTGGAGAACGTATGGACCGAGGACCAGGTAGCAGCTCTGCATATCTACTGGATGGAAGCACTGGCTTTCTTGACCCAGGAAACACATTGCTTTGGTAGAGTGAGCCGTAAATCTCTCTGGCGGTGGAAGGCCCTGGACATGATATGCTTCTGAGATTGCTCTCTTGATCCAGTTGGCGATCGTAGATCTGGAAGTCTTCCCCTTATTCTTGCATCGAAAGTGAACAAACAGGTTTTGGTCCTTCCTAGTTTTTTCCATCACCGGAAGGTAATGGAGTACCATTCTCAGAACGTCCAAAGTGTGGAAATGTTCTTTTCCTTATTTCCCGGCTCTTAATAGGAGGGAAGAATTATCTTCTGAGTCTTGTGAAACTCTACTACGGGAAGAAATGACGGATCCAATCGCAGAATAAGTCGGACATGCAATATTTTCATGTAGGGTTCGTTGATTGAGAGAGCTTGTAATTCACCCACTCTCCTGGCTGTAGTTATTGCTACCAGGAAGGCTGCATTCCAGGAGAGTGTCTACGTCTATGGATGACAAAGGCTCGAAAGGTGGTAGTGAGCCCCTTCAAGACCACATTGAAGTCCCAGAACGGAACTAAGTTCGTAGCTCTCAGACGTATGCGAGATGCTGCTGTCATAAACCTTCTAATCCATCAGTGGACGGCTCAAAATATGAGCTTCAGGCCACCACCTGGACTTTGAGGGTGCTAGGGCTGAGACCCATCTCTAGCCCTCCTTGCTGAAAATCCAGGATCCGAGCTAAGTTCGGTTGGTGTGGGTTAGGTCATTTGGGTGCACTCCATGAGATAAAGGTCTTCCATAACTTCTAGTATATAAAGTTTGTTACTGCCTTTTGGCTTTTCTGTAGTGTCCTAATGACCCTTTCTGACAATCCTCTGGTCTTCAAGATTGAGAACTCAGAAGCCAGGCCTTCAGATGTAACTTCTCGGGATCCGAATGAAAGATTGGCCCTTGGTGGAGGAGGCTTCTGACTGAGGGGTAGCTCTACTGGTACTTCTATACTGAGGTTGACAAGGGTCCCGAACCAGCTTCTTTTGGGCCAGAACGGCACTACCAAGATTACCTTGACCTTTTCCACTCTTATCTATTGTAGAACCCTTGGTAGGATTGGTAATGGAGGGAAGGCATAGAGGCCAGTCTGAGTGTCCATGGGTGGGCTCATGCATCTACACCTAAGCAGGGATCGGCTGGATTTAGCGAATAATATTGATCCACTTTTGTGTTCTGTCCACTTGCAAATAGATCTATCTCTGGATGGCCCAACCTTCTGGTCAATATCTGAAAGACCTCCGGATCTAGACCCCATTTCCATGGATGGATTTCTGTTCTGCTAAGGAAAATTGGCCTGTATGTTTACCGCACCCAATATGTGCAGAGCAGACAGGGAAAAGTGTTATTTGGACCACGAGAATATTCTGGCTGATATTGCCTTCAGGTCCTCGTGCCTTGTACTTTTTTTGATGACGAAGGTGGGAACTGTTATGTTGTCTGAGTATATTCTGACATGGGTATCCTGGACTAGGGTTACTGCAGTAACTGCAGGACCTGCTCTACCACCTTCAGTTCTTTGAGGATCGTTGGCTTTTCTCATCTGACCAGCATCTCTGAAATACGTGTTGTGACACCATGGCTTCCCCATCCTTTTCCGCTGGCATTCACTTTTATAGTGATCGCTGGGTCATGCATCCAGGGAAACCCTCTGCTCAAGGTCCTTGTTTTTAGCCACCATGTCAACGAGGTTTTCACATGAGGCAGTGTCTGGATGTTCTTTTCCAAGGATTCTGGGGATCCATCCCAGTTTGCCAGGATGTGCATCTGAAATGTTCTGGTGTTCTTGTGCCTATACTACCATCTAGATGCAGGATGTCATAGATCCGAGAACAGACATGGCCCATCTTAATGGCACCAATTTCTTGTTCTGTAGTATCCTTATCTTTTGATTTTAACAAGAAGTTTTTGTTTTGGTAAGAAAGATGTTTGGCTGTGTGAGTCTAGTAGGACTCCAAAGAATGTTTTTGTTGTTGCAGGAACCAAATCTAATTTGTTGAGGTTCACTATCCAGCCTAGAGACGATAAGATCTGGGTCGTCATCTGTAGAAGGTCCTGTAGCATTGGTACTGAAGGAGCCACCAACAAGAGGTATGGAACTATGCATATGTGCTAACCACTGATATATGCCATGAAGTCTGACATGATCTTTGTGAAGATCCATGGGGGCGAGGATAAACCGAATGGGAGGACATTGAACAGATAATGGCCTGTGTGCTCTCCCTGGGCAATTGCGAATCTAAAGAATCTCCGATAAGTTCGATGCATCGGGATGTGATAATATGCATCCTGTAGGTCTATTGTCGCCATGACGAAATCCTGCCCAATCATAGGTATTGTTAATCTGACAGTTTCAGGGGTTTCAGATTGATTATAACCCGATGGGACCCGTTTGGTTTCTTTATAAGGAACAAGTTTGAGTAAGGTCCCGTTTCTTTGCCTTTCTGGGACTATGGAGACTACCTTTGTGGATAATAGGTTTTTTACTCCTGCTATCAAGGTGGATTGCAGCTCTGGAGAGGAGTCGCGTTGTCTATCGTTTCTGGAGAATATGAGGCAAACTATCTTTATTCCTTCCCTGACTGATGTTAGAGTCCATTGGTCTGAACAGATCTTGTGCCACTGTGGAAGGAAGTTTGAGATGCGACCTCCTACCGTATTGGCGTTATGGCTTCTTTTTGTCTCTGAGAGTGGGGAAGAAAAAGATAACTGTCTTTTCCTCCTTTTGGTTAGCTCCAGCAACCTGACTTGACCCTCCCCTTGTACTGAGGTGTATGCTCTTGCTGGGGGCGAAAGGGTTTTTTACTAGTACTCCTAGGTTCTGGTAAGGTCTTTTTTGCCGTCTCGTCGTCTATAGGAAACCTGTCCTTCATCTCCGATGGAATAGCCAGCCTCTTTTCTGGGGATTCCCACTCTTTTAGGACCAGGTCCCGGATGTTTTTATGAATGGGAAATACCTGTTTCTTTGTAGAATGGAGACCTCTGAACATTTCTTCCTGTACCGTCTGGGCAGTCTTCTCCTCTTCTAGATCACCTGAGAAATAATATCTCTCCTATTGGGAGACCTCGGGGTCCAAGATTAATTCACCGTCTTCCAGAGGTTCGTCTGGGATCGATGTTTCATCCTGAGAGTCATCATCCCTTTCTTTCCTCTAAATTAAGATTTCTCCTTTTAGCTTCTGGAGGGACACTGGGAGAGGGTGCAGGCTGGGAAACAGCGGCCAGGGAGATTTTTTTTTATATCTCCTCTTGGAATAGGCCCCTAATTTTTCCATCAAGGATGGTTGCTCTTCCTTGAGGACTTTCTCAGTGAACTCTTTACAAAATGTTTTGTTATGCGAAGAGGCCAGCTTTTTTGTACAGACTGCACACCTCCGTGAAGTCTTGGACTTGCTTCCTGGTCCTTTTCCCACTACAAAAAATGGGAGAAGGAATAATAAGGCTCTAAACCTGCACACAGGGAATAGACACTCCGTGCCAGAGTACTACTGGGACCAGGAGGGTGCTGGGATCTGCAGACGTAGCGCGAGAGAGACCCGACATCTCCATGCGGTTTACCACACAGTGGTCCTACCTTAGATGTCTTCCCTGCCCAGGGCTCTTATATGGGTGACCTAACTCCAGCACCCATCCTCTGATTAGAGGACCTCCTCCCTCCGATGTCCAGGTGTGAGGTGGTGGGGAGGGGCCCACCGACACTATCTGAACTGTAATTAGCCTATGCGTTCCAGCATGGAAAGCAAGAACCCTCTGTGTATGCTGAAGCCGGCCGGTGTGAGGTCACATCCTGCTGCCGGCTTCAGACCCGGAAGTCTTCACGTGTGCACGCCTAGCGCGAGACACTACTCTAGATCCACAACACCGGAGGAGAGGGGGCTGGAGAGCTCAAAGAGGCCTCCAGCCGAAGAATCCCTCACAGACATTACCTGAAGGTGCGGACTCGAGAGGGGTCAGGAGTCCAGAATGGAGACCGGAGCAGCGCTCGGGGAGGAGATGCAAGTCTGCTTCCCTGCTGCCCAGCCTGAATCGCTTTCCCACCGGTGACTGTTGCCGACAGCACACCGTGGATGACCTCTTCATTCCTAGTAGGGACAGGAAAGAACACTAGTGCCAAACCAACACAGCTCATCACCCCCAAGAACACCATCCCCACAGTGAAACATGGTGATGACAGTATCATGCTGTGGTGATTTTTTTTTCGGCAGCAGGGACACAGAGAATGATCCGAGTCCAGGGGAAGATGGATGGTGTGAAATATAGGGATATTCTTGAGGAAAAATCTTGTTTCAGTGTGTCAGTGATTTGAGACTGGAACGGGGGTTCACCTTCCAACACCCAAAGCATACTGTAAGATAAACAGGATAAAGGGTGCACTACTATCACAAATTATGTCAATAAATAGCAAAACATGGGGTGCACTACCTAGTCTGTGTAGAACATAAGCTGAAAGAAGAAAAAGACTAGACTAATGATGGTATGCACATCCACAATATGGCAAGAAATGAAAAAAACTTTTATTACACCTCGAAACAGGACAATAATAAAACCATTTAAAAACACATATACATGATTAATAAACCAACACCCCCAAATTGCCAGGCTGAATAGGCCATAAAATAATATAGAGATGGAATGATTAGCTGGCTGTAAATACAAGCACAAGTCAGAACTAGGTCATAGCGTAGTAGTTCTGATATGTGCTTGTATTTACAGCCAGCTAATAATTCTAGCTCTATATTATTTTATGGCCTATTCAGCCTGGCAATTTGGGGGTGTTGGTTTATTGGTCATGTATGTGTTATTAAATGGTTTTATTATTGTCCTGTTTTGAGGTGTAATAAAAGTTTTTTCATTTCTTACCATATTGTGGGTGTGCATACCATCATTAGTCTAGTCTTTTTCTTCTTTCAGCTAATGACCCAAAGCATACTGCTAAGGCAACACTCGAGTGGTTTAAAAAGAAACAAGCAAATGTTTTGGAGTGGCTCGGTCAAAGCCCAGACCTTAATACAATCTGTGGTCAGACTTGAAGTTTGCTATTCAACAGAGGAAACCATCTAAATTAAAGGAGCTAGAACAGTTTTGCCTTCAGGAATGGGGAAAAAAATCTCAGTGGCCAGATGTGGAAAGCTCAAGCAAAGTACAGCTGTAATTATTGCAAAAGGACGCACCACAAAAGTACTGATTTTAGGGGGGTGAATAATTATGCACACGGAAGTTTTCAGTTATTTTGTTGTATTTGTTGTTTGCTTCACAATAAAAAAGAAAAAAAAATGTTCACAGTTGTAGGCATGTTCTTTGAATGAGCTGATGCAAACTCTAAAAAAATAAAACAAAAAACAAAAAAAAACAAAACCCAACAACAGTGAAGTTCCTAGTTGTGAGGTAGCATAAAATGGAAAATGCCAACGGTGTTGAATACTTTTGCAAGCCACTGAGGAAGCAGTTTCACAATTTCTGCAGAAAAGCCTGGTGCCAAACGTCAACATCTACTGGCCCCCACTATGCTGGTTGATTGCAATCAACTGAATTATTTGTAATTAAATGGCAGTGGTGACCAATCATCTGCTTCCTTATTATATGCAACAAGTATTTTAAGGATTATCTGAGGTTATGTAGTGATATGACTACTTTCCAGGGGTAACATATACAGTATGAGCTTGTGATGTCCTTCAAAGACCAAAAGAAATTCTTGAAAACTGAATTAAACAGACACATTAGTGTCTCAGGGACTCAGTGAGGTAGAATGGATAAGAAACTTTCACTTTTGATTTTTGGGCATCTGACGGCACAGGAAGAAGCATCACAAGGACAGTACGCACAAAAAGGTGAGAAAAATTACTATAGTTTTGTCCACCTTTACATCACTGCTTTTTCCCCCACCCAAAAAGAGCCAAAATTCGGGGCTAACTGACTTCTTAATATATATTTAAAGTGGAAGAAACTCCATTTTTTCATATAAAGCTATAAATTACCTGCATAGGAAGCTTCATGCATGGTATTTTTCACATTAAAGGGGTAATCCACTACTGGACAACCCCTGCTTAATCAATTCAGGGCCTCATTTAAATTAAAAATAGTAGATACTCACCTCCTGCAGCTGCGCCGTTGCAGCGCCTTTGGCACTACTATTTCCGGCAGCTCATGTGATACTCTTGCGTTACAAGACTGCTGCATCCTGTACTATTTCATGTGAATGGATGTTAGCCCTAATGGAATACTTATGAACCACAGCCGAGTTGCTGCTGTAGCTCATTACCATAACAATGGCATTTGAACCACTAGGAATAGCGATGTCGCCATTGCTTCGGCCCTGAAATGATTACGCTGGGGTTTCCCAGTGGTGGACAAGCCCTTTAAACGGAATAGTAAACCAACATGCACTCAGCTCCCGATGACTACAGACAGACAAGAGTTTATTGTTAAAAACTATTCGTCAGCGTTTTTTTTTCTCTTGTAGCCCTCATATACTTGAAGAACAAGAGGGATTTGCAATACTTTTGTTAAAAAAAAAAAAATATATATATATATATATATATATATTTTTATCTATATCTATATCTATATCTATATCTATATAGATATATATATATATATATATATACACACACACACACACACACACACACACACACAGCTCTGGCAAAAATTAAGAGACCACTGCAAAATATTCAGTTTGTCTGATTTTTCTCTTTATAGGTATATTTTTTAGTAAAATGTAAATTGTTCTTTTAGTCTATAAACTTCTGACAACATGTCTCCAAATTTCCAAGCATTAAGTTTTGTTTTGTCAAAGAATGGTCAAAATAAAAAACAAACAGTGCTTTCAGACCTCAAATAATGCAAAGAAAACAAGTTCATAATCATTTAGAAACAACAATACTAATGTTTTAACTCAGGAAGAGTTCAGAAATCAGTATTTTGTGGAATAACCATGATTTTTAATCACAGCTTTCATGCGTCTTGGCATGCTTTCCCCAGTCTTTCACACTGCTTCTGGGGCAAAAATGTAAGCAGTTCTTCTACGTTTGATGGCTCCATGATCCTCTTGATTACATTTCAGAGGTTTTCAATGGGGTTCAGGTCTGGAGATCGGGCTGCCCATGACAGGGTTTTGATGTGGATGTCCCTTAATTTTTGCCAGAGTATATTGATGTTTATGGTGATTGTGAATGCTCTTCATTGAACATCTAATTACTACAATGGCCCACCTCGTAATACCTTGGTGAATCCCTTAAAGTAAGCCCTAGAATGATTTTGCAAGATTTTTGGAGTATGCTTGAAATAAAAGCCCTACTGCAAAAATAAGCCCTAGTTACATTGATGGCTTGCAGGTTTTTTGTTTTCTATTTTGGAGATTAAGACGACTGTGATGTCACCAAAGGTTCTTAAGTAATGTGTCCATGAAGTTACCAAAGATTCTTTAACTGCAGGAGTCTAGAGGAACTGAAAAGGTATGTATCGTAGGTGCGGTTTGTGTGTATACACACCCTTTAGAATGTAAGTCCACAAGGGCAGTGTCCTCGCCCCTCTGTATAAGTCTGTCATTGTTAGTTTGCTTACTGTAAGTGATATCTGTAATTTGTATGTAACCCCTCCGCATGTACAGCACCATGGAATCAATGGTGCTTCATAAATAATAATACTACACACACACGCACACACACGTCCATGTGTGCTGACATGACTATAATTGAATGAAATGCCAATTTTTTTTGTTGAAGAATAAACGTGGATCACCCATGGAAAAAAAAAAAAAAAAAAAAAAAGACATCCCCTCAAAGTAAGCCCTAGCTCATCTTTTGGAGTAATAGATAATAGCAGACCATGTTTTATTTTTGGGGAAACACTGTCTTTCCAGTTCATGAGACTTAACATACAGAGTAGAAGATAACCTTTCAATAACTGATCATTTTTCTGAACACTTTTGATAGGACGGTGGCTCAGTGGTTAGCACTGTTTTGCAGCACTGAGGTCCTAAAGTCAAATCCAACCAATGACAACATCTGCAAGGAGTTTTTAATGTTCTCCTCATGTTTGCAAGGGATCCTGCCACACTGGAAAGTCATACTGATAGGAAATTTAGATTGTGTTCCCCCAATGTGGACAGAGGTGATGAGGTCTGTAAAGTGCTGTGGAGTAAATACTGCTATACAAATTAATAATAATAATAATAATGATTCTTATATATGCTATTATTTACACAGATCAATAATGTGGGTATAGGTGAGCATAACTGAGTGTGGTTGGTGTGCCTATTGTTGTGCAAATCAAAGAAAATCAAAACCAAATACGTGAACTGTAAGTAGAATCGTAAGCAGAGATTTACAGGAAGGGCTGAGGTAGAAATAAGAAAAAGCAAATGAACACGATGGAAGGAACATGCCAGGAAAGTCAAGCAAATAAACGTAAGACTTAAATACACAAACAAAATACTGCAGAGCTGCCATACTGGCCAGGGGAACACTGCATCTAAAGGAGAGTATGCAGATAAGCCGGCTCCTCAGTCAGTGATCACGTCGCACCTCAGTCAGTGATCACGTCGCACCTCAGTCAGTGATCACGTCGCACCTCAGTCAGTGATCACGTCGCTCCTCAGTCAGTGATCACGTCGCACCTCAGTCAGTGATCACGTCGCTCCTCAGTCAGTGATCACGTCGCACCTCAGTCAGTGATCACGTCGCACTTCAGTCAGTGATCATGTCGCACCTCAGTCAGTGATCACGTCGCACTTCAGTCAGTGATCATGTCGCACCTCAGTCAGTGATCACGTCGCACCTCAGTCACTGATCATGACTCATCTACTCTGATGCCAATTGCTTTCTACAAATAATAATAATAATAATAATAATAATAGCAATTTTACTAATCATGCCCAATATTTAAACAGTGGAAACTTAGACTAGACAATCTGAAAGTGTGCCAAATTGTCCCATTGACTCATTCTTTAAAAAAAACCCTGTATTTATGACTTCCACCACATTTATGTGTTTGACACTTTTTTGCAGCTTGTCTGGCATGCTGAAAAGGGGCATGACTTTGGCAGAAAAAAAAAAGCCGGACTTAACATATGACTTTGAGCCCAAAAATGCACCAAAATCTTGTAAAGAAATTTCTGGCACAAGCTAAACCAACTGATTTATGGTGCAATAAGACTAGATAAACCATACTCAGCCTCCTCAGGTCAACCAGCAAGTCTCCACTTGCCAGTGTCTGTCTATGTTACACCACATCCAATGCCAAACAGCGAGCTCAGCGGCTCGGCCATTGTAGACGAAATGCCCCCATTAGAGCCGCTGAGCTGATAGAGCAGTAGTGGAGACTCACCGGTGGCCCCAAGGAAGGGGAGTACAGAAAGGTTTATTGTTATTTAACAAATTGCAGCCAGAGGCTGAATTTTATCTGAAAGGAAACAACCCAATTAATTATAAATTTGCCACATCTTTGGAGCACGATAGTCAATAGCATCCAATATGTAAACCTAGTGGTTTATGGCGCTTAATAAATTTGGTGCATCTTTAGACTGTCTTGTCTTATTGCATCTATTACCAGGCTTCGTTTGCACAAGAAAAATGACAAGAGTTTGGTGCATTTTGGGGGTCTGAAGCAAAACTTTTTTTTTTTTTTTTTAATTATTTTTATTTTAACCAAAGCCATGCTTCGTTTCAGAAAAGTTCTTACATCAGTCAAGGCACAAAAAAATGTCTAAAACACAAACTGCAAATAATAAACATTTTTTTTGGTGCATTTAGCATAATAATTCTCCCCCGACATTGCACAGAATTTACGCCTCTTGATTGGCAGATTTTGCACCCTCTTGAGTGCGTAAACTTTGGTGCACATTACTGCATTTTAAGCCTCAACCACTTTCACTCTATGCCACGCCACTTCCATCTTAGCTAAACCAGCCTTGATAAATTAACTGCGGATAGGTCTTAAACACATAAAATAGGTCTCAAATACAGTTATATAAAAAAGTTTGGGCACCCCTATTAATCTTAAGCTTAACGTTTTATAAAAATTGTTTTTTTTTTTTGCAACAGCTATTTCATTTTCATATATCTAATAACTGTTGGACACAGTAATGTTTCTGCCTTGAAATGAGGTTTATTGTACTATCAGAAAATGTGCAATCTGCATTCAAACAAAATTTGACAGGTGCATAAGTATGGGCACCCTTATCGTTTTCTTGTTTTAAATACTCCTACCTACTTTTTACTGACTTACTAAAGCACTTTTTTTGGTTTTCTAACCTCATTGAGCTTTGAACTTCATAGCCAGGTGTATGCAATCATGAGAAAAGCTACTTAAAGTGGCCACTTGCAAGTTGTTCTCCTGTTTGAATCTCCTCTGAAGAGTAGCATCATGGGCTCCTCAAAACAACTGTCTAATGATCTGAAAACAAAGATTAGTCAACATAGTTGTTCAGGGGGAAGGATACAAAAATCTGTCTCAGAGATTTAACCTGTCAATTTCCACTGTGAGGAACATAGTAAGGAAATGGAAGAACACAGGTACAGTTCTTGTTAAGGCCAGAAGTGGCAGGCCAAGAAAAACATCAGAAAGGCAGAGAAGAAGAATGGTGAGATCAGTCAATGACAATCCTCAGACCACCTCCAGAGAGCTGCAGCATCAACTTGCTGCAGATGGTGTCACTGTGCATCGGTCAACTATACAACGCACTTTGCACAAGGAGAAGCTGTATGGGAGAGTGATGCGAAAGAGGCTGTTTCTACAAGCACGCCACAAACAGAGTCGGCTGAGGTATGCAAAAGCACATTTGGAGAAGACAATTTCTTTTTGGAAGAAGGTCCTGTGGACTGATGAAACCAAGATTGAGTTGTTTGGTCATACAAAAAGGCGTTATGCATGGCGGCCAAAAAACACAGCATTCCAAGAAAAACACTTGCTACCCACAGTAAAATTTGGTGGAGGTTCCGTCATGCTTTGGGGCTGTGTGGTCAATGCCGGCACCGGGAATCTTGTTAAAGTTGAGGGACACATGGATTCCTCTCAGTATCAGCAGATTCTTGACAATAATGTTCATGAATCAGTGACAAAGTTGAAGTAACGCAGGGGATGGATCTTTCAGCAAGACAATGATCCAAAACACTGCTCCAAATCTACTCAGGCATTCATGCAGAGGAACAATTACACTGTTCTGGAATGGCCATCCCAGTCCCCAGACCTGAATATCATTGAACATCTGTGGGATCATTTGAAGAGGGCTGTCCATGCTCAGCGACCATCAAACTTAACTGAACTGGAATTGTTTTGTAAAGAGGAATGGTCAAAAATACCTTCATCCAGGATCCAGGAAGTCATTAAAAGCTACAGGAGGCGACTAGAGGCTGTTATTTTTGCAAAAGGAGATTCTACTAAATATTAATGTCACTTTTCTGGTGGTGTGCCCATACTTATGCACCTGTCAAATTTTGTTTGAATGCAGATTGCACATTTTCTGTTAGTACAATAAACCTCATTTCAAGGCAGAAACATTACTGTGTCCAACAGTTATTAGATATATGAAACTGAAATAGCTGTTGCCAAAAAAAAACAATTTTTAGAAAACATTAAGCTTAAGATTAATAGGGGTGCCCAAACTTTTTCATATAACTGTATATGTGAAAAATAAAAAGTGTGTGAAAATCTGTGCAAACTAAATATAGACTACCGTTTATAATGGATTTCTTTATCATAAAGCTTTACTACTTCTTGTGCAGTCTTATGCTGCAGTATGTTGAAGCAAGTTAGCCAATTCGTCTGCCACTTCTGCACATGGTTTGTAGTCAAATCGGGAGGAACAGTAGTCCAGCAATTACTCCATTGGAATTGGCCAAATTCTACCTCCCATTACAACATGTAAGGGGTTGTCTTAGTAAACCACTGCATACAAGATTTATGTGCTTACAGCAATATAGATTCAGGTTCGGCACGCAGGATGCCGGCGGCTGCACTGTAGATTAAATGTGAGCGATTGAATAGAGGTTAGGTGGCTAGACTAATACCCTTACCTATTATGGTTGTGTAGGAGCAACATGCAGAAGAGCAGTTCTCTACTTACAAACCGTAATCTATACATAAAAGAATTAACCAGCAAATTTGATCTCGAAAGATTAATACTTAACAGATGCTTATGTTAATACTGTTACACAGCAAGAGTTGACTTGTGGGGAAGTGGTCATTAACAGACGCTTACTACATAAAGCTTTTTGTAGGATACGTGGCTGGAAGAGCCTTAAATAGGACGGTCATGGAAAACTGATCCTGAACGGAGACATAATACAGGTGCAGTATAACACTGGTGGTTTATGATACAGAAGATCCAGCACCTCAGAAGTGGAGCCACCAACCCCTCTAATCACACAGTTTGTGGCAAGGCTAAATGCTTCCTGAACTGAGTTGGCCACCTCTGAAGTATACTCACTCTACACTTACCCCATTGCCTTTCTACACCCTCACCAACAACCTCCTCAAATATTAAAATTGACCCGTTTTCTCTGAAACCAATCAGTGCACCGATCTTTCTACCTCTGCCATGGCACTGAACAGGAGCTTCAGAAGTAAGTGGACAGCTCGGAGCCTCCATAAGTGGGTATTCCTTCTTCCCGGCTTCTATACCAGAGGGCTTTACTTTTCACTCCAGAAAAAAGTGTTGCAGTAGGCTGTGCCAATCACAACTGCATACAGAACAGATATATTGCTAGCTTTCTACTAGGAAACAAATACTTGTGTCACAACCTAAGACATCTTAGTGCATGTTTTCCCTGTTGCAAATGTATACACAGGCTATATACAACATAACTAGATATACAGTGACCAGTACCATCGCACCTTGAAGAGGCAGCAAGAGTACACATCAACCTCCTCAAAGGTGAAGTGTTACACAAGGTGACTGAGGGCACTCAGCTGGCACCGGGTATAAACAGTGAGGTGTCCTGAGTGACTTTACAGAACCGAGTCTCTCTCAGTGACCGGTGAGAAGTGTCCACAGGATAGCAGCTAACCCATCACACGTCCTGAGCGCCAAGCCGACCATGTCTGTCTCCCACCTCCTGTAAAGAGATGCAAGTGTCCGAACTGTGGTATGGATGTCTTCTTCTCTGACTCGGAGTACCCAGGTAACAGGCATCTGAAAGAAGCATAGGCAAGAAGGCCAAAAAATTAGAAGTTTCTCCCCAGAAAAGATCTACGTGAATGACAGAGGAGTTAAACAATGAGACACAATGGAACAAAGGAAAGGACTAAAGAGTAAACTGGAGATGGAAGGAAAAAGGACAATGATTTAATGAGACATACAGGACTGTGCAAAGTTTTAGGCAGTTGTGGAAAAAATGCTACAAAGTAAGAATAGTACCAAAAATAGAAGTGTCAATAGTTTATTTTATATCAATTAACAAAATCCAAAAGGGAATGAAATTAAATTTATGTTTGGTGTGACCAGCCTTTGCCTTCAAAAGTGCATCAATTCTTCTAAGTAGACTTGCACATGGTTTTTGAAGAAACTCAGCAGGGAGGCTGTTCCAAACATCTTGGAGAACTAACCACAGATCTTCTGTATACTTTAGTAAACCCTTCAGTCTCTTATTGTAAACCCACACAGACTCGATTATGTTGAATTCAGGGTTTTGTGGGGCCACATCATCACTTTCAGTGCTCAATGTTCTTTTTTATGCTGAAGATATTGGTTAGGGACATTGACTGTATGTTTGGGCTGTGTTGTTCTATTGCAGAAAAAAATTGGTGCAAATCAGAAGACTCCGTGATGGCATTGCATAATGGATAAGTATATTTCTGTATTTCTCAGCACTGAGGACACCACTATGCTTGATCAAATCCACAACTTCATTTGAAATGCAGCCCCAAACTTGCAAGGAACCTCCACCATGCTACACTGTTGCCTGCAAACAAGAGACTCATTCTACCACTCTTCAGTCCCTATTAGTGATGAATGAATGTGCTCGGATAAAATGTTATCTAAGAATGCCCGGGTGTTATTAGAGTATCTTAGGTGTGCTCGAATAATAAGTTCACGTCCCCGCGGCTGCATGTTTCGCGGCTGTTAGGCAGTCTTCACATGGGTTGTGGCTATAACAGCTGCAAAACATGCAGCCGCAGTGACTCAAACATAATATCAGAGCACACCCAAGATCTTGTTCACCCATCACTAGTTCCTATGTTTTCATGCAGAGTTGAGTCACTTGTCCTGTTTTCATGTCAAGTTTATAGCTTTTCGGCTGCAGCTCCTCCTTGAAGTCCACTTCTGTTAGGACTTCTCTGAAAAGTACAGTAGATGAGTAACTCAATCCCAGTAGTTACTGTCAGTTTTGAGCAAAAGGCACTGCTGGACATCGGATTTTGAAGTCAAAAATGTTGAGTTGTTAATTGATAAAAATAAACCATTAACAATTCTATTAAAGCAATTTTACTATACAGCATCTTTTTCACACATGCCTAAAACTTTTGGACAGTGCTGGAAATTCAACAAAAGGTAGAAGTAGCTCCATATATTTAGTACATCAGATGACAGAATATACAGCCTCAACACACTTAAAGCCAAGAGGTCTGGCACAAAGAACCGTTTAAGGAACTAATGTCTTTGGCGGTCTAAGACTGGCCGTCTATGAAAACTAAGAACTAAAATCAGCAGATTCATATTTGTTAATAGCAATGATAGAGCAATAATCTGCAGTGCCAGGCTGTCATACCTAATCTTCAATCGGTATGGGTTGGGGGTCCGGAACAGCCACTGCGGATGGGCGGTAGAGAAGGAAACAACAAGATGGGTAGAGAAGAGGAGATTGAAGCAGAGATAGGAAAAAAAGAAGACAAATGGACAACAGGTGTAGAAAAAAAACATCACACAAGAGTGGCAGGACACAGCAGCAAGGCCAGACTACTCACGACATCAATGATGAAACAACGGATCATACCCCATGCCACTGAAAGAAAAAGGGGTATTCCCACACAAGAGCCAACATTTAGCATCAATCCACAGGCAGTAACTGCTGCAACCCACACTGCCCACTACATTCCCGATTTCTCCTACACGAGGTATGGACTGGGGCAGCATGGTCACGCATGACTTCTGCCAAATGCTTCCTCAATCACTCTCTTCAACGCAAGGATAGTCGTGCACAACCATTCAGTCCTGACAGTATTGAGAATGAATGGGGGATTGGGCCTCCCATGTTCTAGTAATTGGTGGAAGACCCAGTAGCAGGGCACATGGTGATAAGAGATTTATCACATAGTCGGGGGATAGATGACGAATGCCATTTATGAGAAAACATCTTTAAGGTTGGTAGGACGGCATCCACTTTATCTCCTCTTGCAGATGACAAAGAAATCTCTAAAGTTGCCTTAATGAACTTGACTGCAAAGGTTTCTAGATTGGAAACCCCACTTTTAAATCAGTCATTAGGACATTCTGGCCCACAGCTAATAGCCTGAGTGAAAGATGACATTACATTCAATGAAATCTGAGTAATGCTTTATTTCTAATTTGGTGGTGCAAAAAAAAAAAAAACACTTAGAAACTAGCTGCCATATTAAAAGGACTGTACTATAAAAGGGATAGAATAAATCATAGTAAGAACCTTTAAAATAATGCCTATAAATAGAGGTTCCTAACCTTTTTTTCAGTCATAAGTCACATTACTTACTAGTGGAAAAATATTGTTCTACATCTAAGAGTCAATTGCCAGCCTGGTGCCAAATACCAGTAATGGTTTCACATCCTGGCACAATATTTTAGAAGTGGTAGAACGTCTAAATAATTTACAAAGTTGAAGGCTTTTTTTCCGTAAACAAAGTTCATTGTACTCAATAGATCTTGGAATAACAATAAGTTCCACAATGCTGTCCTGTCTCTATCCTCTTTTGCTTCTTCCCCTGCCCAGGAGCTGTGGTATGATCAGACCATGTCCCTGTACGGTCAGACACAGCCATTACATGGCAGGGGCACATTTATAAGATTCTCAGCACGGGAACATTTTATTTATAACACATCCAATGGTGTAAGTTATTATTCCAAGATTAATTGATTAAAATGACCTTTGATCATGTGAAAACCTTTTTAACTAGTTATGTAGATGTAATGGGGAGCTTTATTATTAAACTTTGCCATTGCTCTGTGGGACTGTGGGCAGAATACAGGAGTGTATACTTGGCACAGGAGGTATATAGCAGGAATACTGTAGATTGTTCAGTGCACATAGATTACACTGGACGATGTGCTGCCGAGAATAATGGTCTATTCATATTCCAGTAGTAGATCATCATAAGCTGCCATTGTTCTCGCAGCGAGATTCTTATTCACACAGTACGATGTGCTGCCGAGGACGATGATCTTTTATTATCAAACAAAAAGATTACTTCACTTGACAAACGAGCGTTTTGCTCATTCACTGGGTGATCGGCAGCTTATTTAGACTGCACGATTATCGGGAGACAAGCGTTCCTAGAATTGCCTGGTCATGCTAATCGTGCTGTGCAGATGCACCTTACGTGAAAGGGCAGTTTTCGTGCATAACTACCAATACTAAAACTATAGCATACATGTAGGGAAACAAGATAAGGGTGGAACGGCAACTTACAGTCCTGTGTTATTCCATAGCTTCCCTCCATATACCACGCTAGCCTGCGAGCATGACAAGGGCCGGCCCTGGAAACATTCCACGTGCAGCTTCCACAGTGGGCACCGGCTCAGATTAGCTCACTTTTGGAATTACCCAATCAGTGCCATAAATATCCTGATGTTTTGAAGGGTACATGCCATCCTTGTGTTTAGGACAACAGCATGTAAGCCAAGAAGTGAATACACAACGCTGGCTGTATCGCATACCCCAAAACATAGACAAATATTGCTGAAAATCCGGTGATTGTAATGCCATTATTAGAATGTGCATAGAGTGGCCTTGCTGGGTTTTAGATCATGCAGCTGAAGCCACCCAAGTCAGATGCCTCCAAGCCAATTAGTACACAAAGCCCTGGAGAAAAGCTGCAACCATATGGGCATGCTAGTGGGCACCTGGGTTGCAGCAGGAGACCGGTAGGTAGCACAGTCAAGCGGAGCAGAAAGCAGTGAGCACAGCTGACACATAGTGAACATGAACTTTTACAGCAATTAAGTGACAAGTGAGAAAGGAAACAGACAAAAAGTGGGGTGAAAAGGATTAGATGGGATTGATAGGGAGAAGACATAGGGGGGTGAAGAGCTATATATGTACTTGGGATCAAAGACAAATGGTGGACTCCTGCGAGATCACAGAAGCTGTTGTGTGATGGCGCTGAGGCCGAAATTTGCAACTGAATTGTTAGGGTCCTGTTGGGAACAACGTAGAGAATCCACTACATGAAGCCTCAGATTAATGCGGTGCATGGAAAAAAGTAACCGAAGCAGAGAGGAGGAGATAATCCATACACAAAAGAAGAGAAGAATCAGACTTCATGAGATTTAGTACTGCCGTTCCTTATGAAAGGATCGTCACTCATTGCCTACAGGGAACTCGAGATCCACTCTGCGGCCTTCCAGTATACAGTACTGCTAAAAAAAAGCCTGTATTCATGTATGCCATAAGAAAGACCAAGGGAGCAGACATAACTTGCATCAGCAGGCAAGAAGTCAGTAGTGCTAGACCCTAGATCACTTCCTTATTGATTAAATATGGCGCAGTTGGAGATCTGCATAATCATCCCTAACCTTGCCCAACCTGACTTCCAAGATGAGCGCAAGGTCCTGCTGAGACAAGGCTAGACCTGTAAAAGGCAAGTAACTCACTACACAACATGTAAGAAACTCTACCTAGCCTTAGACTCCCCCATGGATCCTATCATTAACACTTTTACTACCATAGACCTCCAGGGATATTACAAATAACTCCTTAACCATCTCTGAACAGTAGAGTTACAGGAATACTCCCATCTCCAAGACCCTATCCCAATATGTAGTAGGTGGAATAACAATAATATAAGCAAATCCCTCCAATTAGAAATGTAGTATATGCTATGCCTCTTTCCTCATGTGCAGGCATTGCAGGATCTTAGCTAGTTGCTAGTGGTTGCAACCATGGATTCCTAAGGTCCTGCAATGCCTGCACATGAGGAAAGAGGCATAGCCTATAATATATTTCTTATTGGAGATATTTGCTAATGTTATTACCACACCTACTACATATTGGGATAGGATCTTAGAGATAGGAATACCCCTTTAAGTGTCCCATCACCACCATATTGGCTGCCAGGGATAAAAATATACATTCGTGGACACAATAATCAGCACCCTTGATTGTTAATTTACAAAAAGCCAATATCTCCAGAAACCAGTGAATATTGTGAATCATTAGATTATATTAATGGCATGTCCAAATACATTCAACAATAAGTTGAACAAGAATCGTACATGAATTCATTTCAACTAAGAAATAAAGAAGAATACAAGTATATGAAATGGACAGGATTAAAGGCCTCTGGAACTCTTGGCTGTGCAAGCTTTGGTAACAATGACAACATCCAAGGGCTTGGGTAGCCATCTGCGTTCTTCTTGCACCGGACTGCTGCTAGTTTCTTCCAGTACAATGCTCTCAAGCTCTTAAATATTTGCAGGGTCTTTTCCCCCAAAATTATTAAATCAGGGTACCATTAGTCCAAAATCATAATAAACTCCATAAAACCAATTTTATTCATTAATATTAAAATGCCACCAACCTGTGGCCATACCACACAAACTCACAAACACCGTGAATAAAAACTGGTACATTGTATAAATTGGGATATTATTCCCTAGAATGGTGCCTATGCTGATGCCTTCATAAACAGATTAGGTGCTGCAAATTTCTAGGTACAGAGATCTATGAAAGGATATAATTGCATTATCCATACATAATTAATCATAGATGGACATCATGCCAAATATATATTTCTTGCCGTCCGATGCGATTATACATGTTCTCTATTGTTTTTAAACACGGTGTGGGGAGTAGGTTTTCCCTATGTATAGGTGTGACCTTTGTTTAGATATTAGGGGTCCTTTAGTCAGTATCTGGGTAGAGGGACCCAATTAGTTCTGCAGGGTATATCTAGGGACCCTATGGCTAGCCATCGTTGAGCGAGGGCACCACAACCCTCCCCTTAGGGTGCCAACCCCGGCAGTCAGGAAGGCATCAGCATAGGCACCGTTCTAGGGAATAATATCCAAATTTATCCCCTGTACCAGTTTTTGTTAACGGTGTTTGTGAGTTTGTGTGGTATGGCCACAGGTTGGTGGCATTTTAATATTAATGAATAAAATCGGTTTTATGGGGTTTGTTATGATTTTGGGCAGGGTCTTTCCCCCCCTAGTACCAGATATCAGCTTTCTCCAAAGATTTTTAATTGGATTGTGATCAGGGCTATTTGCCGGTCAGATCGTTTTTCCTCGTTACCTGTTCTTGTGTACGTCTGGAGGAGATTTGAGACATTATTCTGCAAGGCCTGTTTTGATTGAATATAACCTACAATAGTTTTCTTGAGAGGATATTTTGTTCTAAAATGGTCCCATAATCCTCCGATTTCATTCTTCTCGTAACACGTTCAAGGTCTCAAGTCACTGGTGCAGCACAGCAGCTCTACAACATTATGGATCCTCTACCAAATTACATTATAGGTAGGGAAGACTTCATTGGCTTAATTTTGTAGTCAGTAATCATTACACTGGTCTGCATTGCCAATGAGCTCTAGTTTGGATTTATTCGCCCATACAATATGTATAGCCTGTCTCTGCAATGTCCAGTAACTCTTTTTATGCCTTAGTTGAAGCAGTAGGCTCCTCCTTGGCCTTCATCCATACAACCCTGCTTTGTGCACTGAGCAGCATATGGTGTGGGTTATCAATCCAGATGTCTCCAGCTCAGCCAGAAGTTCATTAGATGTTGTATTTGGTTACTCTGATACAATCTGAACCAACTTTCATAGTGTTCTCTCATCAATTCTCGTCTTTTCTCCACTTCTTGGAAGAATTCTTGACTGTTCCCTAAGTAGCAAACTACTTGATAACATTTAAAATGGTTGTGGCCAAGGTCTTTGGACATGGTCTTCTTCACTTTAAACTGCTGGTGCTTGGCAATAATAGCGCTTCTGATAAGCTTTAGTCATTGTGAAGAGGGAGATAAAACTGGCCTTTTTTAAGCATCACAAGCTTATTAGGTTAAATTCACATGCTACATATTTGGGGTGTATTCTCGGAGCAGATTTCCGTGCACAATATCTGTAGCATACCAGCAAGGTTAATGAGCACTTAAAAATCTCATCTACACTTTGTGGAACTTTTCTGTCCATAAATTGACCTGCTGTGTGAATTTTAAAATCCGCAGCATGTCAATTTTTTGTGCAGAACTCATTGTAGTCTTCACTCTTGCAAAACATCAGGTGAAAAATCCCAGAAAAACTTTGACGTGGAAATGCAACAGAAATGTTGCGGATATACAGCACAAAATCCACAACATATGTAACAAAAAACGTGATGTACGCACATGTTACTGTGCCAGCAAATTAATGAGATTTCTGAAATCTCATGCACACGCTGCTAATCGTTTTCTTGCAGATTTGAAGCTGCAGCTTATCCATTCTTTCAGAATTTTCTACCCATTTCCCAGCAAAAACGTGCATATTTTTCTGCATTGTTTTTTCTGCTAAAAGACAAATCTCTGATGCAGAAATGTCTGCAGCGAAAACTTACTGTGTGCATATTCCCCTAAGTTATTTTAGCACATTGCCACTGTGTCCTGGCATCGTTTTTTCAATTTTGTGTAATTTTTCCCCTTAAGTTAATTTTTTTTTTTTTTTATGTCTTGTGCTTTTTTTCTTTCAAACATATACATTTATGTATATCCAAGCACACACTATTTCAGGAGATATGTTACAATGTTGACCACAATTGCATCTACTCCTGAGCTCCGTCAGATCACCAGATTCAAAAGAAACACTAAATGTACAAAATGCGAAACAAAGCGCCGGTACTCTTCCGGTTTAGCATCATTCTTTGCTTAGCTCCCATGCCTTCTCATGATGCAAAACTGCAAACTATATAATGAATTCTGCCATATCTCTCCAGCCATTTGTCCCTTCCCCGAGCTCCCACCTTCTCAATGATATACATCTTGCTGTAAAACTAATGGCTTCCATTTATGGCCGGCAAATTTGCAAAGAGCAAAACGACTAACGTCTGCGTTGTCTGTAATATTTTGACAAAAGTGTTGCGGAAATATGCAAAAAAAATTCTAGAAGCAGACAAATAGCAAGGACAAGATTTATATTTCCACTAGTATCTGCAGAAGGGGAGGACGGTCCCTCAAAATGTTGTGGTCTCAGGAGGGGATGGCTTTCGACAGACATTTGTGCAATTAATTGGTTGCATATGTCACTCTTCCAGCAATGAGTGGAGAGAGACGTGCAGATACCTCTCTCATCACTGCAGATGGGGCACCAGCCAGAACTGGTGATCAGGGCCACCCGCAATGGAGACAGTGAGCATCTCATCCAGCAGAAATCTATGTAATCTCCCATGGACACGGCACAACTGTCACCTTTATATTTACAGTAATCCCTTTAAGTTCACAAGCCCTAATTTCTCATTATTCATAAACCATCCAGAGACGCCTCTACCAGACGATATGATGGGTCTGAAATTTTTGACTCACAGTAGGAGATAGTTAAAGAATGAAAGGGGAAATAAATAATGCAAGGAAAAGTAAGATGCATAAAATGGCTGTGTAACAAGAGAAGAGGCACCTAGCCAAGGAAAATGCGTGAACAGTGACACAAATAGAGGGAAAGCGTAAGAAAAAGACAGAGAGAAACATAGGGAGTCACAGCTGAATTTGGAGACAGACAAGGAGAGGGCATGTTTCCTAATCACATTCATTACAGGGTGTGTTCAGCTTTGGAAAATTAGTGGAACCCATCACTATAGATGGACGGGCAGCAGGAGAGTTCATGTTCAGGAGGCAGCCACTCACCGGCCAGGCAGCCCTCAGAGCCCCGCACATTGTCCAGAGCGTCCCGCAGTGTGACGTGAGCAGCATTGTTATTGTCACACTCTCTGCCAGTCCTCTGCCCTGCAACAGAGTTAAGGAAGTTAGAGGTGGGCAGGGTAGGGCACAAGACAGACTGCCCAAGGTATCTAGTGTGCACTGTAAGAAGAGGAAGAGAGTTGTGGACATCAGCAGAGATGCCATGCAGGAATGACAGGCGCAAAAAAAAGTCAACAGAAGACATGCAGAATAATGGTATAGAGTGACAGTACGAGAAGGTGAGTGCAGGTGCCCTGTATGCTGATGGTGGACCCGACGAGCACAGGGACATGTAGGCAGGGAGGAACATGCACATGGGACATTCAGGAAAGTAAATGCTGGGAGTGTTACCATCATCCTCCTCCGGGGATGCAAATTCCTCCTCTGTGACATTTCCCTAGGAGAAATTTAAAAAAAAGTAACGTCAGTGGTGCATTATACAGTCAGTTAATCGAGAGCCGCTAACACTCCCCCATCTGACCCCACACAGGTCCTAACCGTGCAGGTCTTAGCTATGCACAGCTCATAGTTTGGTACCTCTGCATCCATTTCCTCTGCAGACACAGTCACAAAATGTCCCTCTGGTGAGAGCTATGAAAGAGGAGAGGAGTTAATTACTTCATGTGATGACCAGGTAATAGTCCACAGACAAAACCCCTGTCAGGCCTTACCTCCCCTTCTTCAGAGGGGGATCCACTGGGAGCCATAGGAGGCGATGGTGTGATCCCCCCTTCCTCTTCCTCCATTATACCTGCTGTGTAGGACCCAGACATGGAGGACACTGTGTCTGTGCTGAGCTGGGACTGCTGGCTGTGGGACGAGGCCATGGACATTACGGACTGCGCCAGGCTACTGCTTAAGGGGTCTGCGCAAAAGATGAGGGTGGAGGATGGCAGAAGAGGAAGTATTGAAAAATAAAGAGGACAATGTAAAAAAGGGGGGTAGAGAGCAGTGAGAGTGAAAAGTAGTATTAAAGGCGAGACCGAAGAATGGAAGGGCAAAACAGATACAAAAACCCCCCCGCCCCCCCAGAAAAACCAGTATGTGATGGGCAAGGTAGAGGGCACAGAACAAGGGGCATGGAGTGGGTGAGGAGTACAATTAAATGGTTATAGAATTAAAGAAGGCCACAGTGACATCTTGTGGTCAAATCAAGTATATACAATTGTCCTACCTAGAAGACAACAAGCTATAAACACAGTGAGGCTGCCACCTTGTGGTCGAGACCAGTTCCTAGAACACCCTAGCTAACCAAACACTGCCAATCAATGACATAGGTTGGATAGTCCAGTGAGGGTTGCAGTAGTTCTAGGCCTGAGACGTAGTGAAACCCAATCAGTCAATGTTTACAATTCTTGGTGGATTCTTCATTACAATAATTACAACAATTTTGTTAACTTATTGAACTTTATTTATATTCAAAAGCAAAATGTCTGACCTTCTGGAGAGGTGATGGTGGAGGACAGCGGCGTTCCAGTGCAGGAAGACTGGTCAATGGCTCCTGACGATGAGAGAGTCACATTCTCACTTTCTGGAGTTGCTCCACATTCCTGAGAAGTGGAAGTATATTCATTACTGCCACATAGTCTTAGCTCTGTAGATGGACTCAATAGCACCCATCCCAGGTCTCCCCAAACTATGTGTGCATTGCAGGACCTTCGGTATCCATGGTTACGACCACTAGCAACTAGCGGTCACTATATCAGTGGTCGTAACCATGGATACCCAAGATCCTACAATGCCTGCACATGAGAAAAGAGACATAGTGAACCAGAAAAACTATACTACATCTCTAATTAGAGGCATTTGCTAATATTATTACCCCTACTACATATTGGGATAGGATCTTAGAGATGGGAATACCCCTTTAAGGTCCATGAATCACATACTTGTTCTATCCCTGTCTTTCACCGATAGATCTGTACCCATTATAGTCTATGCTGCTGGCAACATGTCTGTGGACCAAGTGATCAGCCAAAAAAAATAATGGTCTGTTTTTGATCTAATTCAAAATTACCCATACAAGTCTGCAGGTCTGTGAATATTACTGACAGCACATACCGCCTGCAGGAGGAGGAGGACAGGCGAAGATTAAAGTTCATTTATTGTTTCATCCGAGAAAATCACAGATTAAAAACTGACACATTAACCACACACGTGCGAAACTCATCAAAACCACTAATGGATAAATAATAAAACTTTAAAATAGCTGTGCAGCAGTAAGACGCTGACAAGTTGCCCAGATATTTTTGTGTCTGGGAATTGTGGTCGTGCGAGACAGGTCACTGCAGCCCCAACCTTACTCATGCATCATCTACTGCCAGTGATGGGATGTTAATAACAAATAATGCTACATGGGACTGCCTACTAAATGTAACCAAACACTAACCAAGACTCAAAGTACTGGAGGCGGAGTAATGAAGAGATCCATATTATTACAAAGGACTGGCGCATGACTTATTCCTTCCAAAGACCATACTAAGGACCAGGGGGCACTCATTGCGGGTGGAAGAAAGGTGATTCCGACAGCTAAGCAGGCAAGGGTTCTTTACAGTTAGAGCGGTCAGACCCGACCACAGGAGGTAGTAATGGCAGACACTATTATAACAGCTTTTATAAAAGGGCTGGATGACTTCCTCAATCACAAAGGTGTGGGATATAGTTAAATTAGTGACAAAACGTATACGTGGTGGAGAAAGGTTGAACTTGATGGACCTAGGTCATTTTTTTTTTCAACCTATATAACATTAACCCCTTCATGACCCAGCCTATTTTAACCTTAAAGACCTTGCCGTTTTTTGCAATTCTGACCAGTGTCCCTTTATGAGGTAATAACTCGGGAACGCTTCAACGGATCCTAGCGGTTCTGAGATTGTTTTTTCGTGACATATTGGGCTTCATGTTAGTGGTAAATTTAGGTCAATAAATTCTGTGTTTATTTGTGATAAAAACGGAAATTTGGCGAAAATTGAAAATTTCGCAATTTTCACATTTTGAATTTTTATTCTGTTAAACCAGAGAGTTATGTGACACAAAATAGTTAATAAATAACATTTCCCACATGTTTACTTTACATCAGCACAATTTTGGAAACAAATTTTTTTTTGCTAGGAAGTTATAAGGGTTAAAATTTGACCAGCGATTTCTCATTTTTACAATGAAATTTACAAAACCATTTTTTTTAGGGACCACCTCACATTTGAAGTCAGTTTGAGGGGTCTGTATGGCTGAAAATACCCAAAAGTGACACCATTCTAAAAACTGCACCCCTCAAGGTGCACAAAACCACATTCCAGAAGTTTATTAACCCTTCAGGTGCTTCACAGCAGCAGAAGCAACATGGAAGGAAAAAATGAACATTTAACTTTTTAGTCACAAAAATGATCTTTCAGCAACAATTTTTTTATTTTCCCAATGGTAAAAAGAGAAACTGAACCACGAAAGTTGTTGTCCAATTTGTCCTGAGTACGCTGATACCTCATATGTGGGGGTAAACCACTGTTTGGGCGCACGGCAGGGCTTGGAAGGGAAGGAGCGCCATTTGACTTTTTGAATGAAAAATTGGCTGCACTCTTTAGCGGACACCATGTCACATTTGGAGAGCCCCCGTGTGCCTAAAAATTGGAGCTCCCCCACAAGTGACCCCATTTTGGAAACTAGACCCCCCCAAGGAACTTATCTAGATGCATACTGAGCACTTTAAACCCCCAGGTGCTTCACAGAAGTTTATAATGCAGAGCCATGAAAATAAAAAATAATTTTTCTTTTCTCAAAAATGATTTTTTAGCCTGGAATTTCCTATTTTGCCAATGGTAATAGGAGAAATTGGACCCCAAATGTTGTTGTCCAGTTTGTCCTGAGTACGCAGATACCCCATATGTGGGGGTAAACCACTGTTTGGGCGCACGGCAGGGCTCAGAAGGGAAGGCACACCATTTGGCTTTTTAAATGGAAAATTTGCTCCAATCATTAGCGGACACCATGTCGCGTTTGGAGAGCCCCTGTGTGCCTAAACATTGGAGATCCCCCACAAATGACCCCATTTTGGAAACTAGACCCCCAAAGGAACTAATCTAGATGTGTGGTGAGCACTTTGAACCCTCAAGTGCTTCACAGAAGTTTATAACGCAGAGCCATGAAAATAAAAAAAAAAAAAATTTCTTTTCTCAAAAATGATTTTTTAGCCCGCAATTTTTTAATTTTCCCAAGGGTAACAGGAGAAATTTGACCCCAATATTTGTTGTCCAGTTTCTCCTGAGTACGGTGATACCCCATATGTGGGAGTAAACTATTATTTGGGAACTTGCCGGGGCTCGGAAGTGAAGTAGTGACGTTTTGAAATACCGACTTTGATGGAATGCTCTGTGGGAGTCACGTTGCGTTTGCAGAGCCCCTGATGTGACTAAACAGTAGAAACCCCCCACAAGTGACCCCATTTCGGAAACTAGACCCCGAAATGAAATTATCTAGATATGTGGTGAGCACTTTCAACCCCCAAGTGCTTCACAGAAGTTTATAACGCAGAGCCGTGAAAATAATAAATACGTTTTCTTTCCTCAAAAATAATTTTTTAGCCCAGAATTTTTTATTTTCCCAAGGGTTACAGGAGAAATTGGACCCCAAAAGTTGTTGTCCAGTTTCTCCTGAGTATGCTGATACCCCATGTGTGGGGGTAAACCACTGTTTGGGCACACGTGGGGGCTCAGAAGGGAAGTAGTGACTTTTGAAATGCAGACTTTGATGGAATGGTCTGCGGGCGTCACGTTGCGTTTGCAGAGCCCCTGGTGTGCCTAAACAGTAGAAACCCCCAACAAGTGACCCCATTTTGGAAACTAGACCCCCAAAGGAACTTATCTAGATATGTGGTGAGCACTTTGAACCCCCAAGTGCTTCACAGACGTTTACAACGCAGAGCCGTGAAAATAAAAAATCATTTTTCTTTCCTCAAAAATGATGTTTTAGCAAGCAATTTTTTATTTTCCCAAGGGTAACAGGAGAAATTGGACCCCAGTAATTGTTGCACAGTTTGTCCTGAGTATGCTGGTACCCCATATGTGGGGGTAAACCACTGTTTGGGCACACGTCGGGGCTCGGAAGTGAGGGAGCACCATTTGACTTTTTGAATACAAGATTGGCTGGAATCAATGGTGGCGCCATGTTGCGTTTGGAGACCCCCTGATGTGCCTAAACAGTGGAAACCCCTCAATTCTAACTCCAACACACCCCTAAACCTTATCCCAACTGTAGCCGTAACCCTAATCACAACCCTAACCCCAACACACCCCTAACCACAACCCTAACCCTAAGGCTATGTGCCAACGTTGCGGATTCGTATGAGATTTTTCAGCACCATTTTTGAAAAATCCGCGGGTAAAAGGCACTGCGTTTTACCTGCGGATTTACCGCGGATTACCAGTGTTTTTTGTGCGGATTTCACCTGCGGATTCCTATTGAGGAACAGGTGTAAAACGCTGCGGAATCCGCACAAAGAATTGACATGCTGCGGAAAATACAACGCAGCGTTCCCGCGCTGTATTTTCCGCACCATGGGCACAGCGGATTTGGTTTTCCATATGTTTACATGGTACTGTAAACCTGATGGAACACTGCTGCGGATCCGCAGCCAAATCCGCACCGTGTGCACATAGCCTAATTCTAAAGGTATGTGCACACGCTGCGGAAAACGCTGCGGATCCGCAGCAGTTTCCCATGAGTTTACAGTTCAATGTAAACCTATGGGAAACAAAAATCGCTGTACACATGCTGCAGAAAAACTGCACGGAAACGCAGTGGTTTACATTCCGCAGCATGTCACTTCTTTCTGCGGATTCCGCAGCGGTTTTACAACTGCTCCAATAGAAAATCGCAGTTGTAAAACCGCAGTGAAATGCGCAGAAAAACCGCGGTAAATCCGCGATAAATCCACAGCGGTTTAGCACTGCGGATTTATCAAATCCTCTGCGGAAAAATGCGCAGAGGACCAGAATACGTGTGCACATCCCGAACCCTAACCCTACCCCTAACCCTACCCCTAGTTCTTATCCCAACCTTAGTGGGAAAAAAAAAAATATTTTTTTTATTGTCCCTACCTATGGGGGTGACAAAGGGGGGGGGGGGGGGTCATTTACTATTTTTTTTATTTTGATCACTGAGATATAACCTATCTCAGTGATCAAAATGCACTCTGGAACGAATCTGCCGGCTGGCAGATTCGGCGGGCGCATGCCGGGCGCACTGCACATGCGCCCGCCATTTTGGAAGATGGCGGCGCCCAGGAAAGAAGACGGACGGACCCCGGGAGGCTAGGTAAGTATAAGGGGGGGGGGGCGGGGGAGATCAGGGCACGGGGGGGGGGGGGGGGGGGCGTCGGAGCACGGGGGGGTGGATCGTCGGAGCATGGGGGGGTGGATCGGAACACGGGGGGGGGGGTGGATTGGAGCACGGGGTGGGGGATCGCTGTGCGGGGGGGGGGTGGATCGGTGCACGGGGGGATCACTGTGCGGTGGGGGGGGATCGGAGTGCGGGGGGGTTTGATTGGAGCACGGGGGGTGTGATTGGAGCACAGGGGAAGCGGACAGGATGACGGGGGAGCGGAGCACAGGAAGGAGGGGAGCGGACCACAGATCGGGGGGCTGGGGGGGCGATCGGTGGGGTGGGGTGGGTGCACATAAGTGTTTCCAGCCATGGCCGATGATATTGCAGCATCGACCATGGCTGGATTGTAATATTTCACCAGTTTTTTAGGTGAAATATTACAAATCGCTCTGATTGGCTGTTGAAAGTGAAACTGCCAATCAGAGCGATCGTAGCCACGGGGGGGTGAAGCCACCCCCCCTGGGCTAAACTACCACTCCCCCTGTCCCTGCAGATCGGGTGAAATGGGAGTTAACCCTTTCACCCGGCCTGCAGGAACGCGATCTTTCCATGACGCATATGCTGCGTCATGGGTCGGAATGGCACCGACTTTCATGACGCAGCGTATGCGTCAAAGGTCGGGAAGGGGTTAAAAAAGGTAATTTTTTTATCGAAACATAAAATACTAAAAGACAAAAAAGCAGCATGCCATGTAGGGGATGCTGAAATTGCTAGTAAAGGAACAATGTACTGTACCCAAAAATAGAGAATATGTTATTATTGATGGGCCTACAATAATCTGAGAGCTGACCCCCCCCCCCCCCCTTCCCCAAAGCTGCAATGCTCCTCTGGGAAATATGCAAATAGTCTCTTCAGAGAGGAAGAGGACTAGAGTTCTAGTCCTCTTCTTCTTTTATAGAAAACGTTCACACTTTTCCAGTTAGATTGAGGATTTCTTACATGTTGGATGCACTGGATTGGGAAACTCATCTTGCTGTTTTGCAATTTATTATATTGGCACTTCCCAATTAGTGATCTCACTTGGTCATTGTTCTGTTATTCTGATATATGCTTTCTTCACAAATGTCAATTGATGATTGTTCCGGCAAGAATAATAACTGGTGGACATTTTTGATTTATAAGGCTCAAATCTTCAATATAAACTAATTTTATACAAAACATATTAAGATTGTTCTATATCTGTAAATCTCCTTTAATGGCTATTTGGTAGTGTTCATCTATCCTATTCCCTTACTTCTGCTAGTTGGGGCGCCTTTTTCCGCGGTGTTCGAATCTCGGCGTCACTGAACGATTTTTCCATCTCGTCTTCTTGCAGCACTGAGGAGTTCTGGGAAATGGACCTGTAAGTGCACCATCTATCAATCATACACTAGTCATCGCATGCACAGGTGATGGAGTATATAGAGGAGCACGAGAAGGGCGAGGACAGACACTCATCACATGCACAGGTGACGGAGTATATAGAGGAGCACGAGTAGGGAGAGGACAGACACTCATCACATGCACAGGTGACGAGTATATAAAGGAGCACGAGTAGGGCGAGGACAGACACTCATCACATGCACAGGTGATGGAGTATATAGAGGAGCACGAGTAGGGAGAGGACAGACACTCATCACATGCACAGGTGACAGTGTATATAGAGGAGCTCGAGTAGGGAGAGGACAGACACTCATCACATGCACAGGTGACGAGTATATAAAGGAGCACGAGTAGGGCGAGGACAGACACTCATCACATGCACAGGTGATGGAGTATATAGAGGAGCACGAGTAGGGCGAGGACAGACACTCATCACATGCACAGGTGACAGTGTATATAGAGGAGCACGAGTAGGGCGAGGACAGACACTCATCACATGCACAGGTGACAGTGTATATAGAGGAGCTCGAGTAGGGAGAGGACAGACACTCATCACATGCACAGGTGACGAGTATATAAAGGAGCACGAGTAGGGCGAGGACAGACACTCATCACATGCACAGGTGATGGAGTATATAGAGGAGCACGAGTAGGGCGAGGACAGACACTCATCACATGCACAGGTGACAGTGTATATAGAGGAGCACGAGTAGGGCGAGGACAGACACTCATCACATGCACAGGTGACAGTGTATATAGAGGAGCACGAGTAGGGTGAGGACAGACACTCATCACATGCACAGGTGACAGTGTATATAGAGGAGCACGAGTAGGGAGAGGACAGACACTCATCACATGCACAGGTGACAGTGTATATAGAGGAGCACGAGTAGGGTGAGGACAGACACTCATCACATGCACAGGTGACGAGTATATAAAGGAGCACGAGTAGGGCGAGGACAGACACTCATCACATGCACAGGTGATGGAGTATATAGAGGAGCTCATAGGGAGAGGACAGACACTCATCACATGCACAGGTGACGAGTATATAGAGGAGCACGAGTAGGGCGAGGACAGACACTCATCACATGCACAGGTGACAGTGTATATAGAGGAGCACGAGTAGGGCGAGGACAGACACTCATCACATGCACAGGTGACGAGTATATAGAGGAGCACGAGTAGGGCGAGAACAGACACTCATCACATGCACAGGTGACGAGTATATAGAGGAGCACGAGTAGGGCGAGGACAGACACTCATCACATGCACAGGTGACGGAGTATATAGAGGAGCACGAGTAGGGCGAGGACAGACACTCATCACATGCACAGGTGACGAGTATATAGAGGAGCACATAGGGTGAGGACAGACACTCATCACATGCACAGGTGACGAGTATATAGAGGAGCACGAGTAGGGCGAGGACAGACACTCATCACATGCACAGGTGACGGAGTATATAGAGGAGCACGAGTAGGGCGAGGACAGACACTCATCACATGCACAGGTGATGGAGTATATAGAGGAGCTCATAGGGAGAGGACAGACACTCATCACATGCACAGGTGACGAGTATATAGAGGAGCACGAGTAGGGCGAGGACAGACACTCATCACATGCACAGGTGACGAGTATATAGAGGAGCACGAGTAGGGCGAGGACAGACACTCATTACATGCACAGGTGACGGAGTATATAGAGGAGCTCGAGTAGGGCGAGAACAGACACTCATCACATGCACAGGTGACGGAGTATATAGAGGAGCACGAGTAGGGCGAGAACAGACACTCATCACATGCACAGGTGACGAGTATATAGAGGAGCACATAGGGTGAGGACAGACACTCATCACATGCACAGGTGACAGTGTATATAGAGGAGCACGAGTAGGGCGAGAACAGACACTCATCGCATGCACAGGTGACGGAGTATATAGAGGAGCACAAGTAGGGCGAGGACAGACACTCATCGCATGCACAGGTGACGGAGTATATAGAGGAGCACAAGTAGGGAGAGGACAGACACTCATCACATGCACAGGTGACAGTGTATATAGAGGAGCACATAGGGCGAGGACAGACACTCAATATGATACCTTGGCATTGACAAACCTGGAAATACTTTTTTTCAGCTTTAGAGCTTGGCTTCCGCAGAGGTGCTGGAGAGGCGAGTGCATGCGCAGGTGGGGCAGCTGGATGTCACTGCCATATGAAGGAAGCACTCCTGACCGTCGAGAGTCCCCCAGAGCTCTTAATGGGGGAGCGGATGGTGATGGCGTTAGTGGTCCATTCAAAGCCTCCAAAAGGGACACAACTTCATACCCGGGAGGAACGTGTTCGGCTGCCTAGAATGGGATCAGACAGAATATTAGTGTTATGAGATATGGGCAGGAGATCATTAATAGTGAACACACAGCTCAGGCTCACCGTGTGCTCCTCAGAATCAGAACTCGGGGCAGCAATGATCGGGCTAAAACCGGCAGGCGAGTGAGGACCAGGAAGCTTTCTCATGGCTCGGATCTGAAGAAGCGCTCGGAAGGCTGTATGGGTGGAGGAGGTACATTTACATGACAAATTTTGCGATTCGTTGAACATATTTATCAGGTACAGAGAATAAAAAGGAGCATGTGTGAGGTAGGGAGGAAAAGGGAAGACATTTAGGCCCCGATATAACACATCATTTTTGACACCTATCTGGCATAAAACAGTTTTCAATATTGCAAAACTGTTCGCTGCACAAAAAATCTGCAACTTTTGGCAATTTCAGGGACTGGTATAAAAACAAACAATATATAGTACAAGAGATCACAGGTTCAAATCCCCTAAGGTGGTCCAAAAAAGAAATAATAATAATAATAAGAATAATAATAATGTTATTAATAATAATTGTAAAAATATTATAATACAAAAACACACAAATTTAAAGTCACCTCCCCCCTTCTCCACATAGTGAAAAAAAATATTTGGCATTAACAGGTCTGCAAAAGACCAAGCTATCAAAATACAACATGACTTAACCCATAAGGCAAACTGTGTAGCAAAAAAAAAAAAAAAGATGCTATAATTGCTGTCACTGCACCCAGTCTCAAAATGTAATAAAAAGCAATAAAAAAAAATATATTAAAAAAAAGAGTCATGGGTCATAAAATAAAGAGAGAAACTTATTTTTTCACAAAGTTGTGAGATTGTTTTCAGGTCACTTTTGCCCCACAATGAATGCCAAAAACACTTTTCTCACGTTTTCAGTACTTGACATGGTGTAGTGACTGGTGTCAATGAAAAGCACAACTTGTCCCACAAAAAAAAAAAAAAAAAAAAAAAGATCAAGCCTTCACACGGCTAATTTGATGAAGAGAAAAAAAAGTTAAGAATCTTGGAATAACAGGAAGGAAAAAAACAAAACCATAAAAAATTGGCAGTGTCAGGAAGAGGGTAATGCACGATGCATATGTAAGATGGCAACGCAAAGGTCTCGGAGACTCACGTAGGCGGCAGATGGGGCAGTTGCTCGCCTGGTAACGCAGGGTATCTGCACAGGTATTACACAGGCAAAGATGACGGCACGGCAAAATAAGAGTGTCCCGGACATCGGACAGGCAGACAACACACTCGGCACTGTTGTCACTGACTTCATCTTCTGTAACCTGGAACATGTAATGATACAGTGTACCCCGCCATATAGTACAGACAGCGCACAATGGCAGCACACATGTAGGATGCCTGCTATATGTCTACATTACCTTAGAGTCATGCGAGTTGTATTTGTTTTCTATCCCATAGATTTCCTGCAAAAGGTAACTGACCCCATCCACCTGAAGAGGAACGAGAGAAGAGATTAGGTTGATGCAAACCCCACGAAGTGGAATGGCGCCTGAAATTAACCCTGTCTCACCACTTGTTTCTGCTTCAAGGGCTTCACACAAAAACTGCCATCTGCATGCTGCAAAAAATACAAACAAAAAGTACTAAAATAATGACAAGATAAGCCAACCGTCTAAAGGTACCGTCACACTAAGCGATGCTGCAGCAATACTGACAACGATGTCGATCGCTGCAGCGTCGCTGTTTGGTCGCTGGAGAGCTGTCACACACACAGCTCTCCAGCAACCAACGATCCCAAAGTCCCCGGGTAACCAGGGTAAACATCGGGTTACTAAGCGCAGGGCCGCGCTTAGTAACCCGATGTTTACCCTGGTTACCATTGTAAATGTAAAAAAAAAAAACAAACACTACATACTTACATTCCCAGTGTCTGGTCAGGTCCCTCGCCTTCAGCTTCCAGCACTGACTGAGCGCCGGCCGTAAAGTACAGTGGTGACATCACAGCTGTGCTGTGCTTTACGGCTGGCTGGCCGGCGCTCACCAGTCAGTGCGGGAAGCTGAAGGCGAGGGACATGACCAGACACCGGGAATGTCTAACTGCATAGGACAGGAAGTCAGTGCTTTATTTAAAGGGGCTGTCCAGCCAGAGGAAAAACAAAACGTTATTATATGGGTATTTATAAAACTTACTAATGGAACTTCAGTGCAAAAAAAAAAGTCACAGTTTGTCCTGCTGCACCTCATGCAAACCACATAATTGTGGTCACATGACTGCCTGTTCCCGGCACCAGTGAATCATGTGCACTGTGCCAAAAGTAGTGCAAGGCTGGACAACCTCTTTAAGATATAACATTTTGGACACAAATGCAACAGGAGTCGTCTCATGGCAAACAATCACATATAGAAACGATCACCACTTTTATAAATGTGTCCTATTATAAGTCTTCTGCAAAGAAGCACAAGCAGATCTCATCTGCAGGACTTCTCTCCTGCTGCACCCACGCTCTGGAACTCGCTTCCCTGGACCATTAGATTTGGTCCTGACAGTCTCAGTTTAAAGTGAGTATTAAAAAAGTAATTTCCTGAAGTGGATCCATAATACATAATTATAGAGGTCAATGAGTTCGGAACTTGTCACATATATGTGACAATAGGGTCATGCAGCAGATTTATACTCTATTTGATGATATAAGTCTTCGTTCTCTGATCAAAAGGAGCACCTCGCACCTACTAGGGGAGTCCTCCGGGACTATGCTACATTGTAAGCTGCTATCCACGGGATCTGCTTTCATTTTAGCTCATGGTTTGTTCTTAATACTTGCTATTTCAGGGTTTTTTTCTTCAACTGTCAAACAGTACAGGGTGCTAGATAAGAAATATATGTACAGCACTGTGAATACTCTCAGCGCATGGGCAAATGCAGTATAACTGCTATTATTTAGATAGGAGATGGCAGTTGGTGCGATTAAGGTTCTATGCAGAAATGTAACCTTGCAGCAGAATGTATAGGTCTGCCTTCAGCTCTTCACACAACTTCTCCGTAGAATATTATAAGCACCAACTGTCACCTCTTCTCTCAGTAATGTAAGAATCCATTCACTGAACACGATAGAAATAATACAAGTGTAAACCAAGACTTTCTCAATTGTCATAAAATGTCAAGCAAAAAGATGTAACAGACAGAGGGTTAAGAAACACTCACCCGCTCAAATGTTGCCATCAACACATGGCAATGCCCGAGATGTTCTGCAAAGGAAAAGAAGCGTTTTACCTCCGTTCTGTCATACATGCAAATCAAGGAAGGTAAAGTCTGCGCCACGTAATAGTCAGCTGGTAAGATAGTTTCCCTTCACCTCCTCCTATGTGAGCCGCTGTACCGGTCAGTGTGTGGTGATCCAATGTGCTATATAGAGCTACCAGCAGACACCTGCCATCGTTGTGTGTCACCATCCAGCCCCTCCGATAAGGCCATATGGCCAACCTTTCTTCAGTACTGCTCCACACTCACAGAATGTACAGATGCAGGAGTGTAAAAGAGAACCAGCCTTTATGACAAATGCCCAATATGACATAAGGGATCGTACAATCACAGTCTATGTACATGCTAAATAAGTGATGTTTATTCATTATTAAAGGAAATCTGGCAGCAGGTCTTTGTTATACAATCTGAGAGTACCATAATGTAGGAGCAGAGTTTGTAATTACAGGAATGTGTCACTTACTGGGTTGTGTTTTGCTGACTCAATTCAATCAGCGTTTTATCAGCAGGAAATTATCAACAAAAGACAACTGCCCTCCTGCCTCCCAGTCCAACCATGCTCCTAGCACTGATTAGCAGCTCTCTGACACTACGCAAGGTACACAGAAAGCGGCGATGTGGTCGGAGTTATACACAGCTTAACAACTGAGCTCTGCTGGATCCACAGCAGATAAAAAAAGTGACCATCATAACTGCTGCACCCAGTAAACTAAGTGATACATCACTGGAATCAGGATCTCTGCCCCTACACCATGGTGTGGTCAGATTACATAATAAAAATCCGCTGATTGAATTATTCAGACATTTTCTAATGAAATGGAGTCAATGTCTTTTCTGGCACGAAAACGAGGCATTGCTAATTCTATAAAGGAGGAGCATGGAAAAGGCATGGCATTGATCCAGGCAAAGGTTTTGTGCCAATATTTCATCAAATTGTGCAAAATGCTAATTAAAGGGGTTTTTCCATTGTATTTATTTTACCAGACAGGTTGGAGAAATTCCAGGTTCTCCTCCTGTAAATGATAGTGCAGCCGTCCCCACAGACTGCACAAAGTAGATAGGAGCTCTGTGCAAAACCTACCACGTGCAGGAGGACCAGTAAGGCTACGTTCACATTTGCGGTGCGTTGGGTGCAACCGCGGCAACGCATGCGCCCCTATATTTAACATGGGGGGCGCATGGACATGCGTTTTGTTGTGTTTTGTGACGCATGCGTTTTTTGGGCGCAAGCGTCAGGGCGCAGAGGACGCTGCTTGTTGGATTTTTTTGCGCTATAAAAATGAACGCATGCATCACAAAACGCAGTGTTTTGCATGCGTTTTTGCGTGCGTTGCGTCGCCGACGCAGCACACAACAACGCAAATGTGAACGTAGCCTAATACCTTTCTATCAGTAAGGGTTATGTCCCCAACACGACTGTTACAGTAAAGTGGCATCTATCGCTCACCTTCTCCTTCCTCCACCACCGCATGGACAACCATAGGATATACTTCTCGATCAAGATCAAAGGTCAACTGGAGGGGGGGGAAAACAGAAAAAGAAGGTAAATGGAGCATACGGTACTTCTGTCGGTAAATCCACATTGTATGCAAATACTAGTAATAATCCCCCTTACCTCTTCTTCTCTCCACTCAGAGGGGTCCACAGTATGTGATGGAAGACAGAACTGCTGGCTGACCCCTTTCTTGAAGTGCACGGTCTCAGACTGCAGGTTGCTGGACTTGGGAATGTAACTAATGAGGACATTACAGCAGAGAAAGCACTAGTCATCCATGATATTACCAATTTTCCACCCCTAGCTTTTTTTTTTTGCATCTCCAACTATTACAAAATTTTAATTCTGCGATCCTCACCTTGCAATGCCCCCTTGAAAGTCTTCCGTGGCTTGGTAATAGATGGTAATTGCCACTCTCGCATCGGTGTCAAATGTAAACTCCACGTTATAATGTACTTTGGGCCGGCTAATCTCAGCTCCACTGGCCTTCACCTCCTCTGTACCCCTACAAGAGGAAGAACATTGCAACACGTCAAAGGATAGCAGAAAGTACTGAAAACACAAGATCAAACCAGACCCCGAGTCCCTTTCCATATTATGGCCCTGTCCATGTCATACAGCGTCCCATCTGCATCAATCTGAACAGAAAGGGCAAAGATGGCTGATCGGCCTCCATCACAACTCACTAAAGAATCCTAAAAAACATTGTTCTACCAACAAGCGGAAAGGAAGAGCATCTGTCACTGCAGCGATGGGAAAAGGCAGAGAAGAAGGTAGCCTTGCAGCAGGCTCACATTCCTACAGTAGCATACTACATGGCTGCACCCACTGGCAGGACTTTAGAACGTAGAGCTCTTGATTTTAGGGCAATGTATCAAGCTTACGCTTTTTCAAGAAGTATGTCGTACAAGAGCCAATGTAAGTTTGTACGGTTTCACTAAACGTAGAATTCTAGTGGAAGTTTTTGTGCAATGTGTAAGGAGACTTTTTGCACTATCATATGGAAACAAGATTTTTTTTTTTTAACTAATGAAGTTCTAAAAACACAAAAATCATAAGGTTGTTTTTCTTCCTAAATGTACAGCTTTCAGACAGCTATTTTCACTAAACATAGAATTCTAATGGAAGGTTTTGTGGAATGTGTAAGGAGACTTTTTTGCAGTATCATATGGAAACTAGATTTTGTTTAACTAATGAAGTTCTAAAACACAAACATAAGGTTGTTTTTCTTCCTATATGTAGTTTTCAGACAGCTATAAACACGTATTAAACACTGGGATGCCCTACGATAAGTGTGCATGTCACACGCATTAGGTCGTATCCTCACCATGATTAGCCTACATATTATTACGAGCCTGTGAGTGCTGATCTGTCCTATGTCTGTCCCCTATATCCTGCATGGCTTTTCTACCCCAGTTCCGCTATACTTTTTGTTTTATATTATAACCCCCTCCTTATCTTGACATAGCTGTGTTTTTATACCTTTTTAAACCTATGCCTGGCATGGCAGGTTCTGAACTGTGCAGCTGCTTTCTTATAGAGCCCAGTAGGCGCTGCTGAAAGGGGTTACATGGTTACATTTCATGATCATTCCATCTCTGGCCATACGGATACGGTGATCCGGTTTCCATTGCTTGGACACAAAGACTATTATATATTGGAGCACATAATAAAAGATCTTTATGCCCACCATTCGCGAGGCACTGCTGCCCTTTATCATGCTGGCCGCCATCATTAATTGCAGCAGGGTATCAGATCAGATTAGCTTAGCTTTAATACAGCATCAGTAAGATAAGAAACAACAAGTGTTGCCCTTGGTTCCTGCACATGATAGGTTAGTCCTGGATCAAACTATCCCCATAATACTGGAGGCTCCAGGTCAGTATTCAGCAGGAGATATTCACCTGACGAGGCGCAACGTGTCTTTTCGGATATTGATCAGGCTGCGTAGTGTTTTCACAGGCTCCTGCGGGGAAGGTGCAGCATATGGGAACTAGAAGAGATGACAGAAAGAAATCCCTGGGAATATTCATATCAACATGTAGAAAGAAATCATAGGACCCCATAACAAAGTTCACCAAAGGCGCGATTATCTAGCTTTTTGTTATTTTTATTGTTTTTACGCACACAACCGCATCAGAGTAGCAAACAACCAGTGATGTGTATGGGTACATCCACACGGCCCCAATCTCATACATCGCCATATGGATACTGTTTCAATATTTTTGGTATTTTTTTAAATAAAGTATAACAGGAAAAAAAAAAGTGCCATATTTTATTAGATGCCCTATTACGGAGGTAGTTTTCTCCTAGAAGTAAATCATTTCTCCAGAATATGGCACCCTACTTGTTCATGGCCTATTTGTTAAAGGAGTCGTTAAAAAAAAAAATAATAATAAATTCGTAGGCTTGGATTATTAGAAAACAGGTCACAGAGGAATAGTCACTTACTATTGATCCAGTGCAGTGGTAGCTGGCTTGGCTCCAGAAGCAATGACTGCGCCATCAGGAGGTCACAGGATCGCTGGTGCCCGAGATTGGCTGCAGCAGTCCGGTGAATGGATCAGACGTCTCTGATGACGCACTGATCCAGTCACCTGATTGGCTGCAGCAATCACAGGATTTAGCGGTCCTGTAATATCTGGATGGTGGCGCTATTATTTCTATAGCTTGCACCGGCTCCCAGAGAGTCACCTGTGATGGATCCACTGGGTGGCAGCAAAGGAGCATACCCATGTTATTTTTTAATAATACATTTCTAAGCAATTTTCTTTTTAAACTTGGGAAAAACAAAGCTCCCCTAGTGGTGACTGAAGGTAAATACTATAATGGGAAGCCCGGTGAACTTTTCAGTGCCTGCCTGTCCTCTCCCCTTGCTCCCTATACAGCACAATGGAAGGAAAGATCAGCTGTTTAGTGACCTGGGCCTTACAAAGAATTAGAAGAGTTTCATTAATTTCCAGAAGTATCATAGGGAAACCACAACACTGATAGTATATAATTATTTTACAGAAAACAATGCACCTAGGAGAAATACATGAAAACTGGATCACTAGGTCTTTGGCATCTAGACCAGTAGTCCCTCCTTGTACCAGACAGGAAGTAAACACAGAGCTTTTGGAGGGGTATTATCCTTCCAAGCACTTATTGTACGTCTGCAAGATAAGCCAAAAGTACCTAATAAGTAAGGTGTCCTCCATCTGGCTACATGAAGAGTCAGTGTTCGGTTTCCATAAAATAGAGATCGTAACAGATTCTGTAGACGTCACACAGGGAATATTATGGTTTACACAGCTACCATTAACCTCAATGAGAACTGTAAGATTCTGTATGTGGCAGCTCCCTCTAGTGGTTACAGCAGGGAAGTGCTACGGGGTAAGCATTCTCTTACCAGATGCTCATCTATACAGCTAGAATTAAACTCAGGAAGGAAAAAAAAAAAGTAAACATTTGTGCAGTATGCTACCCATATAGGCAGCTGCTAGTGAATCCTGTGCAAGGGACAGCACTTTCTACAACTTCTGTATACTTCAATAGAAAAAAAGTCCAATAACCATTTAAATTGGAGTGAAAAAGAACAAAATTGCTTAAAAATACACTGCATCACTTCTCCTGCAGTCCTGATTGCAGGCTGCATCACAGCATAACACCAGAGCAAGAAGGAAAACCACCAAGAGATGCCAGGACTTAAAGGGTTATTAAAAAAAAAATCAGGGGATAGGGGAAAACAATGACCCTCGCAGGTCCAAATGCTGAGACCCTAGAACGGGGCTTTGGCTCCAGGGAGCAGAATCTGCATAATGAAGCAGAACTCTGCTTTCTCCAGCAGTCCCCTAGACTAACAATGGTGCGACAGTCGAGCATGTGCCCCTCCGCTTTGTTCAAGACGGGGCTCGGAAGGGTCTGCATCCTGGGATCCAAAGGTAATTATGCCCCTCCTATAGATAGGGATGACTTGAATTTGAGAATATCCCCTTGGGGGCTTTTTCCATAGGTTGATGATCTGCAGTATATAAACGTGCCCAGCGATTAGCCGACATAAGGACAGGCTTTGTCGGATGACTGCATCCAGGCCTAAAAATTAATGCTTGATGCACAGTCCCTTCGAGGGACTATGTTGCTAACAATAATGCAAACTGTATGTGGGGAGGGTAACAGTGATTGTGCAAACTGTATGGGAAGGAACATTCATAAGAAAGCAGAGTGAGCAGTTTATCTGCCCAAGTAAAATGATCTTCACAGACCTCCAAATTAGCAAGATCAACCTACAAAAATCTCAAGCTTTGGCGGCCCACCTGTGTTCTCTATGAGAAACCTGACGGCTAACACAATGGCAGGTTATCTACATGAGAATAAAGAGATCGACAGGCCAAAATCGGACATGCGTGATTGACATCTACCTCAAAAATCAGACAGTCAGCGGCGCCAAGTGAATAGGCCAATACGTTTGGTGGCCTTAAGGCACGCTTATAATAGTGATCAATCACTGCAAGCATGAGCGACCAGGGCACTGCGATGGGCCGATGTTAGACACCAACCATCTATCTACTATATAATTGTCTAAGGGTCACTTCGGTCTTTCGGTCTTTCCTTCTTTCTGTCACGGATATTCATTGGTCGCGGCCTCTGTTTGTCATGGAAATCCAAGTCGCTGATTGCCGCGACCAATCAGTGACGGGCACAGTCCGGAAGAAAATGGCCGCTCCTTACTCCCCGCAGTCAGTGCCCGGCGCCCGCATACTCCCCTCCAGCCACCGCTCACACAGGGTTAATGCCGGCGGTAACGGACCGAGTTATGCCGCGGGTAACGCACTCCGTAACCGCTGCTATTAACCCTGTGTGTCCCCAACTTTTTACTATTGATGCTGCCCATCAATAGTAAAAAGATCCAATGTTAAAAATAATAAAAAAACAAAAAACCTGCTATTCTCACCCTCCATCGTCCGACGATGCGCTCGCACCTGCCGCCATCTTCCGTTCACGGCGATGCATTGCGAAATTACCCAGAAGACTTAGCGGTCTCGCGAGACCGCCAAGTCATCTGGGTAATTTCGCAATGCATCCTGGGAACGGAAGATGGCGGCAACCGCGCGCGTATCGCCGGAGCTTCGGTGGATCCCAGGGGGAGAGTATACAGTTAGGTCCATATATATTTGGACAGAGGCAACATTTTTCTAATTTTGGTTATAGATATTACCACAATGAATTTTAAACAAAACAATTCAGATGCAGTTGAAGTTCAGACTTTCAGCTTTCATTTGAGGGTATCCACATTAAAATTGGATGAAGGGTTTAGGAGTTTCAGCTCCTTAACATATGCAACCCTGTTTTTAAAGGGACCAAAAGTAATTGGACAGATTAAATAATTTTAAATAAAATGTTCATTTTTAGTACTTGGTTGAAAACCCTTTGTTGGCAATGACTGCCTGAAGTCTTGAACTCATGGACATCACCAGACGCTGTGTTTCCTCCTTTTTGATGCTCTGCCAGGCCTTCACTGCGGTGGTTTTCAGTTGCTGTTTGTTTGTGGACCTTTCTGTCTGAAGTTTAGTCTTTAACAAGTGAAATGCATGCTCAATTGTGTTGAGATCAGGTGACTGACATGGCCATTCAAGAATATTCCACTTCTTTGCTTTAATAAACTCCTGGGTTGCTTTGGCTTTATGTTTTGGGTCATTGTCCATCTGCAGTATGAAATGACGACCAATCAGTTTGGCTGCATTTGGCTGGATCTGAGCGCACAGTATGGCGGCTCTGAAGACCTCAGAATTCATCCGGCTGCTTCTGTCCTGTGTCACATCATCAATAAACACTAGTGACCCAGTGCCACTGGCAGCCATGCATGCCCAAGCCATCACACTGCCTCCGCCGTGTCTTACAGATGATGTGGTATGCTTTGGATCATGAGCTGTACCACGCCTTCACCATACTTTTCTCTTTCCATCATTCTGGTAGAGGTTGATCTTGGTTTCATCTGTCCAAAGAATGTTCTTCCAGAACTGTGCTGGCTTTTTTAGATGTTTTTAGCCAAGTCCAGTCTTGCCTTTTTATTCTTGATGCTTATGAGTGGCTTGCACCGTGCAGTGAACCCTCTGTATTTACTTTCATGCAGTCTTCTCTTTATGGTAGATTTGGATATTGATACGCCGACCTCCTGGAGAGTGTTGTTCACTTGGTTGGCTGTTGTGAAGGGGTTTCTCTTTACCATGGACATTATTCTGCGATCATCCACCACTGTTGTCTTCCGTGGGCGCCCAGGTCTTTTTGCATTGATGAGTTCACCAGTGCTTTCTTTCTTTCTCAGGATGTACCAAACTGTAGATTTTCGGAGTAATAAACACTGGCGCTGTACACTACGGACGATGGAGGAAATAGGGAAATAGGCTAATAAGGGAAGATGAGGGGAAAAAACGGGGGGGGAGGAAGAGAGAAGAGGACAGAGCTGCTGGTGGGGTGGCAGGGTCTGTGCTATACCCTGTCTGAAAGACTGGACTAAAAACTATATACTAATGAACCACCTGCGCTCATGAACCAAGTGGAATGCTAGCAATACAGAGGCATAGACGGAACCACTAGCGTACAGTTAAGTACAGTAAGTATGAGAGGCCAAAAAGTGAATAATATACTGGAAGTCTCCTATTACGGTGGCATGAGGATATGTCCACTACGGACCGACAGCAATGGAGTGCCCGCAATTAGTGTAACATCCACTTACTGGTATAGAAGGTCCGAGTGGCTGTGAAGAGCAGTGGGAGTCCCAGACTAGCGTCGGCTGATGTGCTGGGCTGCAATATGAGATTGCCGTAGAGTCCTGGGACCGGCTGTATCCAGAACAGGCGCTGAACGCTGGGGCGTCTGAAGAGGTGAGAACCGCCGACTCCTGGCGTGCCCCGGCCGGAAGCAACGCCGGAGCGATAGCGGTGTGTGGAGGGGGCGTGGCTAGGATCGTGACGTCACGGATAGGGCGGGCTTAGCAACAGGGGGAACCAATCCAACGCGTTTCGAAGGAGGTACTCCTTCTTCGTCAGGGCTGGAGTTCCCTGAAAGATCCGTCCTAATATAGCCTCCGCCCCCCCCTTTTTTTGCTTTAGTTCAGACCTGCCCCTATGGGTGCCGGATAGTACCATCTACATGCTGAGATATGGCCTCATGATTATGGAACGTTCTAAAGTGAATGTGTGAATGGGGACATAAGTAAATCTAAAATGCAGAAACACTAAATAGTGATAAGTATCCTGGTTGTGATACCTAAGTGGTGTGTGTGTGTGTGTAACCATAAACTTACTAAAGAAAAAGGGAGGGGGAGGGGGGGGGAAGAAAAAAAAAAAATAATAAATAAAAAATGATGAATAAAAATAAATAAAAGGGGAAAAAAAGGGGGGATTAGGGGAAGGGAGGAAGGGTTACAAATGTGCAAAAGTTAAAACCACTGTTTAATAGTCCTTTATTAAAATTACGCTATATGTTTAAAAGGCCAGATAGGTATATATTAATTCTAAACCAGGAAAGGACCTATAGTTAAATGGGTCTATATTAATGTATAAAATATAGGAACTAAAATTAGAATTAAAATAAAATCAATAAAGATGATCCATCGGGGTCACCAAGGTATTAGCTAAAAGACGTGTACCTCAGTACCTATAAACAAAATAAAGCAAAATCCATAATGTAATATATAATACATAAGATAACGACTAGTACGCTAATGTAGTGCATAAAAAGTTAAAAAGATAATCATACTATTAGAATGCATATAGCTCAATCTCTTGGTTGAGCCCTTTAGGGGCCAGACTGTCCAGAGTAAAAATCCACTTGGATTCCACCCTGGACATCAATTTTAGGAAATCACCTCCCCTAGGATTTTGTTGAACTACTTGTATGCCACAAAACGAAACATTCGTGCAGGATCGGTTAAGTTGTTCTACAAAATGGCGCGATAGGGGGTGTCCTTTAAAGCCTTTCTGAATGTTATCCAGATGTTCTTTAATCCTAACTTTCAAAGGCCTCTTAGTTCGGCCTACATATATTTTCTTGCAAGGGCAAATAAGAATGTAAATGACCCCAACTGTTGCACAGGAGATCGAGTCTTTTATGGAAAAACTTTTGGTGCCACTGGAATCTTTAAATGTTGTTTGGGTACATTTTTTACGGGATGTACGTATACAGCAAGAGCACTGTCCACATGATGTAAACCCCACAGGGCGGTGATTTGCTACTGATGTGGATACACCCTTTCTTAAGATCGATTTTGTTGTGGGTGCTACAAGGAGGCCCAGATTTGGTGCCCTCGTATAAAAAAATCTGGGATTCTTAGATAGGAGATCCCCAATGATCTTGTCCCCTTGTAAAATGGGCCAATGTTTCCTCACTATATTCGTAAATTTCTTATATCCTGAATGAAACTGAGTTATTATCGATAATTTATTAATCTGTTGATGTATATCTTCAGGAGGGTTATTATTGCCCATTTTGTGGATCAAATTTTCCCTGGGTATTTGGCTCACTGCCCGTCTAGCTTCATTCAAGATTTGTGGGTCATATCCTTTGGCTTCGAAATATTTGGTGACGTGTGACGTTTCATCAATATAGTCCTTGAGATCAGTGCAATTCCTTCTAATACGGGTATATTGGCCCCCTAGGAATGTTGGTGAGCCAGACTGGGAGGTGACAGCTTTGAATGTGTATGTAGCTGTTTGAATCTACCTCCTTGTGGAAACATTTAGTTTTTAATGTATTGTTTTCCACGTAGATTGTAAGATCTAGAAAATTGATTTGAGAATGGCTTACCGTAGGTGTAAACTCCAGACCAAAGGAATTATTGTTTAGATTGGAAATGAACAAATCTAGATCAGCAGTCGTACCCTCCCAGATAAACAGAATATCGTCGATGAATCGACGCCACAGTATAAGACCCGTATGTATTGAACCTTCTTTAAAGATGTATTGTTGCTCCCAGTTGCCTACATAGAGGTTTGCATAACTTGGCGCAAACCGCGTGCCCATTGCGGTGCCCCACGTCTGCAAATAGTGTTGGTTCTCATACTGGAAGTGGTTATGTTTGAGTATGAACTCTATACTCTCCAAAATGAATTGGATTTGAGATTCTTTGTATGCACCCAAGGCATGAAGGAATAGCTGTGCTGATTTACAACCCAGTTCATGATTAATGACGGTGTATAGTGACTTAGTGTTAAGGGTACCTAAAATGAAGTGTTTTTGCCAAACGATAGATTCTAAAATTTGTATGGTATGGGTGGTGTCCTTAAAGGTAGGCCGGAATCAGTGACATACATTTTTGAAGATGTAAATCCACATATTTCGAAAGGTTGGCCGTGAGGCAGTTTATGCCTGATATAATGGGGCGGCCTGGTGGATTTGCACTATCTTTGTGGATTTTGGGTATATGATAAAAAATGGCTAATGTGGGAGTTTTGTTATTAACAAAATAGAATTCCTTTTTATTAAGGATACCTAAAGATTTGCCTTTTAGGGCTAAACAATTAAGCTTGTGTGTGTATTTGATAGTCGGGTCAGACGACAATTTTTTATATGTTATGGTATCACTAAGAAGTCTTAGTGCTTCGTTGTGATATGCAGCACGATCTAGCACAACAATGCCTCCCCCTTTGTCCGCAGGGCGGATGACAATGTTGTGATTGGCTTGTAGATCCACAATTGCTCTCTTTTCATTAGTGCTAAGGTTATGTGGCGTATATTTGGAATGATTTACGTTAAGTTTTTTAATATCTGCAGTAACCAAGGTCTCAAAGGACCGGAAGGAGTTTGAATATTCATTGATAGGGTTAAACCTAGACTGAGGAGCCAAATCATTGTGGATGAATTCCGTAGTGGTGGTAGAATAGGTCCTGGTTGTATTATATGCATTGGTACCCTTTTTTAAAAAATATTTTAAAAAAGGGGGGGGGGGGGGGGGCGGAGGTTATATTAGGACGGATCTTTCAGGGAACTCCAGCCCTGACGAAGAAGGAGTACCTCCTTCGAAACGCGTTGGATTGGTTCCCCCTGTTGCTAAGCCCGCCCTATCCGTGACGTCACGATCATAGCCATGCCCCCTCCACACACCGCTATCGCTCCGGCGTTGCTTCCGGCCGGGGCACGCCAGGAGTTGGCGGTTCTCACCTCTTCAGACGCCCCAGCGTTCAGCGCCTGTTCTGGATACAGCCGGTCCCAGGACTCTACGGCAATCTCATATTGCAGCCCAGCACATCAGCCGACGCTAGTCTGGGACTCCCACTGCTCTTCACAGCCACTCGGACCTTCTATACCAGTAAGTGGATGTTACACTAATTGCGGGCACTCCATTGCTGTCGGTCCGTAGTGGACATATCCTCATGCCACCGTAATAGGAGACTTCCAGTATATTATTCACTTTTTGGCCTCTCATACTTACTGTACTTAACTGTACGCCAGTGGTTCCGTCTATGCCTCTGTATTGCTAGCATTCCACTTGGTTCATGAGCGCAGGTGGTTCATTAGTATATAGTTTTTAGTCCAGTCTTTCAGACAGGGTATAGCACAGACCCTGCCACCCCACCAGCAGCTCTGTCCTCTTCTCTCTTCCTCCCCCCCCCCCCGTTTTTTCCCCTCATCTTCCCTTATTAGCCTATTTCCCTATTTCCTCCATCGTCCGTAGTGTACAGCGCCAGTGTTTAATACTCCGTATTTCTTCTCTCTGTGCATTCACAATTAGGCAGCTACACCATGGCACTAGATGCACTCAAAACTGATAGAGATGTCCGACGCAGATTCATCCAGACCCAATTCTCCCAACACAAATTGTCTATTAATGAACTAGATCAGGTCAAATCTCTACTGAGATCATTAGAAAAACAGCTAGTAAACGAAATGCGTAACCTCTGGGAGATTGCTTCATTGGAAAAATATGCAGAAGCAGATATTGTCCCAAAGGGGTTGGTTATTCAGAAAACCCTGGCAGGTGATTTTGGAGAACCAGAAATCCAAAAAGAATGGGATGCCCTATTCAAAATGTTTTCTAATAAAGCCCTTCACTTTATAATTGAAAAACGCCGCACTAATCTGGCTAAAATCAACCAGTCAATTACTGAGCTATTTGACCAATTGAAAATGTATAACCATATTGAAGAACTACATGATCTTATCCCTAGGATTATGTATAGAATTAAAGAAAAAGAAAAGGATATTATTAATAAAAAAATTTGCTAGGGACAACCTACCGTTTGAAAACATTGTGCCTAATAATTGTCTGAACGAACCTTTATCCAGCCCCAGTAATGAACTGGTCACAGTAGATGAATACAATCTTTCCCCAACCCACCATCTGGAGGACATATCTTTAGTTTTTTCTACTTATACGAATACCAACTCGACCCAGTACACTCCTGTGTCAATTCGAACTAGAACTAATGGTGGGGCGATACAAACAGAACCTTTAACGAACATTGACTCTCCTGATGTCTATATTAAGCAAGTCCTCACCCCCCCCATCAGGAGTACCTAGTACTGTGGATCATATTCAAATCCCCACTTCTAATCATTTTTCCCAGCTCTCAATTATGGGGGAGGATGTGGAAACTACCACAGAATGGTAGTGTACAGCGGCAGTGTTTATTACTCCGAAAATCTACAGTTTGGTACATCCTGAGAAAGAAAGAAAGAAAGCACTGGTGAACTCATCAATGCAAAAAGACCTGGGCGCCCACGGAAGACAACAGTGGTGGATGATCGCAGAATAATCTCCATGGTGAAGAGATATATACTACATGGCTCCTATATACTACGTGGCCTGTGCTATATACTATGTGGCTGCTATATACATACATAAATACATATTCTAGAATACCCGATGCATTATAATCGGGCGACTATCTAGTATATATATAATTGTCTAAGGGGTACTTCCGTCTTTCTGTCGGCAACTTCCGTAACGTAAATCCCATGTCGCTGATTGGTCTCGCCAGCTGCCTGTCATGGCTGCCGCGACCAATCAGCGACGGGCACAGTCCGATTAGTTCCTCCCTACTCCCCTGCAGTCAGTGCCTGGCACCCGCTCCGTAATCCCCTCCAGTCACCGTTCACACAGGGTTAATGCCAGCGGTAACGGGTCACGGGTACCGCACTCCGTTACCGCTGCTATTAACCCTGTGTGTCCCCAACTTCTTTACTATTGATGTTGCTTATGCAGCATCAATAGTAAAAAGATGTAATGTTAAAAATAATAAAAAAACAAAAAAACCTGCTATTCTCACCTTCCGTCGTCTGACTATGCGCTCGTGCCGGCCGCCATCTTCCATTACCAGAGATGTATTGCGAAATTACCCAGAAGACTTAGCGGCAATGCATCCTGGGAACGGAAGATGGCAGCAGCCGCGCGCGCATCGCCAGAGTTTCGCTGGATCCCAGGGGTTGAGTATATAACTATTTTTTATTTTAATTATTTTTTTTTTAACAGGGATATGGTGCCCACACTAGTAAATACTGCGTGGGCAGCGTTATATACTCCGTGGGCTGTGCTGTATACTACGTGCCCTGTTATATGTTATGTGGGCTGTGTTATATACAGCGTGGCTGCTATATACTGCGTGGGCTGTGTTATATAGTACGTGGGCTGTGTTATATGCTGTGTGGCCTGTGTTATATACTACATCGCCTGTGTTATATACTGCGTGGCTGCTATATACTGCGTGGGTTGTGTTATATAGTATGTGGGCTGTGTTATATACTGTTTGGGCTGTGTTATATACTGCGTGGCCACGGTTATATGCTGCGTGGCCTGTATTAATGCATCGTGTATTCTACGATATGTATGTATATAGCAGCCACATAGTATATAGAAGAGGCCACGTAGTATATAGCAAATACTACATGACCTGTGCTATATACTATGTGGCTGCTACATACATACATACATACATATTCTACAATACCCGATGCGTTAGAATCGGGCCACCATCTAGTTTGTATTATATTCATACAACTCACTTGTATTGTGAGATATTATTTTTATTGGGGCATTGGATTTATACAGAAATGATCCATGTGAAGACATAATAAAGCCGAATATTTCAGCATCCAGCAATTATCTTCTCTACATCACATGCAATAGGTATCTTTGTAATCAATCAATTCAGTCCCTGGAAGATAGCAGATGGTACAATATACTACAGGAGGACATGTGAATGTAAGTTAACTGCTGGACCATTTTTCCATTTGGTTGGCACTACGAGACAGGGTCCTTGGACAGCGATGTGCCCACCTTCTGTATGATCCTACCCCCATACCATCATTCTGGTTTCACCAGCCTCATCTGCTTTCCCTGGGATATATGCATTTAACCTTGCTACTATGAAAGGACTGAGACCTCCGGCCCATTTATCTCCGGAGAGCTTGTCATCACCTTACACATGGCTGATTATTGCCCAGACAAGCAGGAAAACTCCTTTACACCGAGTGAAGACATAAATGTGAATGAAAAGGAAATGAAGAGCTACGTCAATCATTGGATACTTTGTACCCACAAACACTGCAATTACCCCACACAAAAAAAATAGATGTTACCCTGCCAGGACTGCTCTGCTAGTGCTGTTATTAGACAGATGTACATTATATAAGGCACAGTGAGCAAAACAATCCCTGCCCGTACAGCGCTACAGTCCTCCTATTGTGCTGACACAGGGACTTCAATCACAGGAAATCACCATTTATACAGGTCGCCATTTTATTATCTGTAACAGAACTCCAAGGTGAAACGTGACACGTCACTGTCTAATAAACCCCGTCTCCACTAACACAAAATGTGAGTGCAGCCAATAGTAGGAGGTATAGGGACCGCATATGGCATTGAGGGGGGGGGGGGGGGGGGTAGGTGGAGGGACGCAGAGCCGGCATGCACGGTTGGGGGGTGGAGGGACGCAGAGCCGGCATGCACGGTTGGGGGGAGGCGCAGAGCCTGCATGCACGGTTGGGGGGGGAGGCGCAGAGCCTGCATGCACGGTTGGGGGGGAGGCGCAGAGCCTGCATGTACGGTTGGGGGGGAGGCGCAGAGCCTGCATGTACGGTTGGAGGGAGGCGCAGAGCCTGCATACATGGCTGGGGGGAGGCGCAGAGCCTACATGCACGGTTGGAGGGAGGCGCAGAGCCTGCATGCACAGTTGGGGGGAGGCGCAGAGCCTGCATGCACAGTTGGGGGGAGGCGCAGAGCCTGCATGCACGGTTGGGGGAGGTGCAGAGCCTGCATGTACGGTTGGGGGGGATGTGCAGAGCCAGCATGCAATGTCAAGGGTGGGGCTGAGGTTGCACATGGCAGATAGTGGAATACTGTGTATGGAGGGCAGGTATTGTGGCTGCATACGGTATGGAGTGTAGAGTAAGGCATACATCGTGGAATAGGGCACCGCAGTTGCATACATCGTGGATTAGTGCACTGTAGGTGCATGTGGTATGGTACCATGCTTGTGAATGAAAGGGAAATGAATAGCTACACAGTGACAACTGTTGTGGGTTTGAGGCACTGTGAGCAGCATCTCCTTACTACTTAAACAACAACAAAAAAAAAACATTTAACATAGCAATAATCACCCATACAATCATTCACAAAATTCCCCAGTGTAAACATCATTTATGGCTACATAAAAGTCATTTGCAGTCATAACATTCCCTGTTTAAGGGGGGGGGGGGGAATGATGATGGCTTGAAAAATGGCATTGATGAAAAAAAATCTTGATTATTTTCACATATACATGCAAGTAACAAGGGCTGATAGACTTGCTATGTTGTCAGATTCATTCATTATAAACACGTTGGTGCACACCCATCAATCAGGACAATGTAAGCTTCTGATTAAGCTTCTTTGATGGTTGTCGGCGTTATGCTGGTTAGGCTGACAACTATTCCTCCTGAACATTCCTTGTATATGCAGCTCAATATGGCCAAACCTGGCTTTTGCCCAGTGTTTGGCTCTTCTACAACGCCTAAAGTTTTAAGTATCTTACGGTTATAGATCTCTTCCCGGATGAACCATGGCTTCTAAATGGCCCGGACATAATCTGTATGAGATTTGGCATTGGGATTACTTGCACTCGGTGCACAGCTAAATCTGCATGTAGTCCATAGCTCCTGGGTGGATCTGTCATGTAGTACCCAGATTCTTGCATTGGCCACAGGAGCTTTAAGGAAAGTGGCATCATAAGGCTTAACAGATTGGGGCTAAATACATTTTCTATAGAAGCACTGAGTCTACAATATTCTGATAGAAGGAAAAAATGGAATAATAATAACAATAACATATATAATAAATTGAATCACAATCCTGAAAAGAAAAAGGAAAGTCACAACCACAGCAGCCCTGGACAAGTAGCACGGAGGGTTAACATTGCATGTGTGCAGGATTAGCTATACACGTGTAAGCACTGTGATCCAGCCCTACATAAAGGAGGCGGGGGTATCCCTGTGTGCCCCCAACACACAGGCTGGCACAAGATGGAGGGGGCAGTGTGTTTGGAGTAGTGAACAGACAGATGCTTTGTTGGCTTATGATAGTTTTTCTAATTACTTCCTATTTTGCACCCATGAACTGTTAAATATAGAGCAAAACACTGCAGATAAAACACGGTTATCTTCGGAGCATTTCATCCATCCGGCATGTAGGAAGACAGGTTTTTACTAGGACTAAGGACACGGACCATTCAGATTACAGATCCAGCAGCAATCAGTACACATACCGTGACAGGGCGACTTCCGAGAAAGTTCAGGTCACTGTTTTCACCAAAAAGGTAGCCTTCAGGGTGGCTGGAATCAAACTTCTCTCCACCCATGATGAAATGACTGGCAAAGTAACTCCCTGGATATAGAAAGATGGACGTACAAATCAGACACACCAGAGTAATTCAGCCACATTATCTAACAGCACATATAGGATAGGCTACATCCTACCGATAAGAGCTGTCAAACTTACAGAGAACCTGACCGCTGATCCATGCTGCCCAATCCGTGGCCAGCAGGTATCAGGCACCAAACAGCTAGGCTTTAGGCTACGTTCACATTTGCGTTGTTGGGCGTTGGGTCGGCGACACAACGCATGCAAAAACGCATCGTTTTGTGACGCATGCGTCCATTTATGGCTTGATTTTGGACGCAAAAAAATGCAACATGCAGCGTCCTCTGCGCCCTGACGCTTGTGCCAAAAATGACGCATGCGTCACAAAACGCAAGACAACGCATGTCCATGCACCCCCATGTTAAATATAGGGGCGCATGACGCATGCGTCGCCGCGGTTGCGCCCGACGCAACGCAAATGTCAACGTAGCCATACACAAACGCTGGAGAGATTCAGAGAAAAAAAAAACAACATACTTTAAAAGACAAGAGCGCTATAGACTAGTCAGACAGGCGGGTTCCGGGTGACGTCTCCCCACCCGAGGCTGTGGATGAACAGGCAGTGGATGGGGAGAGCTCGCTGGGGACCCGCCTGGCCGATCACTCTACCACATAGCTGGGTCCATAGCGTCTGCCCTGGATTGACGGTTCTCCACCATCTGCATGCCCCCAGCGGCCGTTAAAGTATGTTTTTCTCTGAAAAAACCCATACCTGACTGAGGTCATATTGCCAGGGTCTAATACACACTGCCCATGGATTAATCAGCATGTATCCGCTAACAGGTTCAATTTAAAGGGGTCGTTCACCTTCAAGGACTAAAAATCACTTTTGCAATTGGGTTTCATTAAAATTTTAGCGCTGTTTCAGTTTTATAGTCGGTTTCCCTGCACATTCAACTTTGATGTGGTCTGTGGTCATCAATCAGCTGAGAAGAGCTTAGAAACAGCACATAAAAAAGTTACAAACTCTCATTGGATAGTCAGAAGGAGCTCACTGACAGATTCTCAGATAACTCTATTGCAGGCCACAGAATGATGGTGTACCATAGAGGCTATAGAAAGAAAAAACAGTGCATATAATCGAATCTAACATAATATAATATGCCCAGAAGTGGACAAACCCTTTAAGGACTAGGCCTCCTAACATTCAATCATAATGAATAGTATTATTACAAGTTATAAAGCATCAATAAAATTCTATTATTACATTATCACCATGACCAGGTGTCAGCTTAATGGAAATATAGACCTCTACATGTTTTATAGACATCATACATTTGTATACTACAGGCTTTGTGTGGACTCTAATCTGGGGCCTACATTACATCGCTGGAACCAATGTGGGCCCCTAAAGAGATATACACCGATCTCTGTTGTAGGGGTTAATGCTCTCAAGTAGCCGCTTGCATACATGTGGCACAGGATTTTATATCAAAACAGCATGTAGTTTATTGTCCATCATAAATTTTACAGCTCCAAAATGAAAATGGTCTTCCTTCAATATCAATGAATAACAGTCCTTAAATCAACATAAATGTAGCAGGCTCACCAATCTTTGTATTCCCAGCAGCAGCTCACATTTGTATTAACCCCTTAATGACCGCCAATACGTCTTTTAACTGACCTGAGATATAAGAGAATAGCCTCCCCATACAGGTGACAATCCATCATCTGTCGGCTGTACACTATAGCTGACAACTTGCTGCACCAGCCACGATCAGTATTTGCACCATCTAAATCTGTTTAACCCCTTAGATGCTGCTGTCAATAGTGACTACATCATTATAAATGGTTAACAGAGTGTGGGGGCTTCTTTTTTGTCCCAATTGGTACCCTCATATCATGATTTTGTTGTCCTGATGTTTTCCATGGCAATTCATGACCAAAGAGTGGCCTTAGGGTCTGACGGCTGTAGTAATCTGTTTAGAAGTTAGCAACATTTAGGTGGTAAAAATACACATTTTCATTTCTGTCATACCACTTTGCATTAATTCCTGTAAAGCACCTGAAGGGTTAATAAACTACCTGACAGCAGTTTTCAATATGTCAGGGGGTGCTGTTTTTAAAATGGTATCACGTTTGGGGGTTTCCCAATATATGGGACCCCTAAAGTCACTTCAAACATGGATAAGTCCCTAAAAAAAAAAAATTTTGTAAATTTCTTTGAAAAAATGAAAAATTGCTGCTACATTTTTAAACCTCCTAAAATGCTAACAAAATAAAATAACATTTTACAAATGGTCCTGATGTAAAGCAGACATGTGGGAAATGTTATTTATTAATGGTTTGCTGTTGTATGACTATCTGGATTAAAGGGATAATCATTCAAATTTAGAAAATTGCTAATTTTTTAACATTTTTCTCAAATTTTTGATATTTTTTATAAATAAACACAAAAAATGTTGAACAAAATTTACCATTATCATAAAGTATAATGTGTCACAAAAAAACAATCTCAAAATCACTGGGATTTGTAGAAGCGTTGCAGAGTTATTACCACATAAAGTGACACTGGTCAGATTTCAAAAATTTGGCTCGGTCACTAAGGGGTTAAATGTGGTCACCAAACAAACACCTCTCTATTTGGCACCAGCACACCTCTCTTTGAAGAGCAGGGTTATAAACAGCTTCTGTCTTTCTCCAGTATCAGCACACTCCACACTGTAGGAGGCCTGGAAACCCCAGACTGGATTATAGGATAGATTTTCCCCCCAAGTTCTTACCCAAAAAAATTCGGACCCAAAATCCAGTCACATTAAACACTTTCAGTATGGTACAGCTTACATTCCTAACACATACCTACCATCCAGGACCTTACAAAGTACAGTATAAAACATACTAATGCAAATACAGTTATTAACGTTGCCCATCTGTTCTGGTATCAGGTCATTTTCCAACTAATGCAGCATGAGATTATTTTTGTAGAATACTGGATTAAAATCATTTTAAGGATTTCATTGCATAATTGGGGAGGTTTGCCATCCAGGGCATAACTGGGTAGGCAGATCAATGGCCCCTGTAGGATCAGTAATGGCAGCCATATTGGTCACTAAAGAAGCCGATACATAGGAAACAACTAGAGAAAGCTTTTAGCAGCTTAGCATAGAAGGACACCTCAAGGACATAGGACTACTGGCACTTCATTTTAGGAGAATTTGCTCTCTAAAGAAAGGATTACAACATGGACCTTGTCAGACAGTACGGGTGGTAGGTGATGTATTAATGCCAGCAAAACATATGCAGGTCGCCATGATGGACCTAATGTACGCTAGCCGAGGCTGTGAAAATTACTTCATAGGGGAATAAAAGTCAGAGAAATGACTCGTCACAAAATTAGAAGACTATAAAAAGCTAAATATGAAATATTGGGCGCCAATTAAGAATATGCGGCCGAAGGTCATTAAGGAGAACAGTCTTTCTAGAAAGTGAAGGTCTGACAGGAATCTAATGAATAATCCATATTGGAAGGCTTGTCAGGCGGCTGACCTCTAGAATATATTAAGCCGAAGTCACCGAATGACCCACTTATTAGATGATGGTGACCGCCACCGACGCCAGCCCGCCCCTGTCAACGACCTCCATCCGACTGGCCAGAAAGGGGTTAACCCGAGGCACGAAACTATTTCACACTCGTAAAATGGTAGAACTTCCTCTGCGCGATTCATTATTCATGCAGATGGCTTTCTGAATCACCTGCATTATTTAGCAGCGGAGGTAGAGGTGCACTGAAGGATGAGGCCTGGAGGGGGTGGGGGACAAGGGCGAGCGCGCAGGTAAAATCTGGGCTTTAACACGAGGACCCACGTAAGGCGCAATGAATGGAGAAACCACCACCTCTAGCAAGTTTAATCTGTCCTGAGACTCCATTCTCCAGAGGTCGTCCACTTGACAAGTACTCAGTCTAAGAATTTATGGAAGAAGAGCACATTGCTGCATTCTATAGCATGCATGGACGACCGCACGGTATACACCAGAGAATCAGCTCCCTGTGACACGTCTGATCCGGAAATAAGGCCATGTGCTGTGACAATAGAGAATGACATTGCTGATGAAATGACAACAGCGCTGCGGAGACTCCTGCCCCTGGATGAGGCTCTGCAGGGCTGATGCAGCAACTTGATGCAGTCACGCTGGATGCAGACACACCGGCTGCTGTGACGCCCCTTCATCTGAGCGGCACCTGCCCCCAGAACACTGATCTTATAATGCCACACTACGACTCCCAGAAAGCCGTGTCAGGTATAAACACTTTCCCACGGACCCTGGCAGTCCCATGCAAACGACTGCAGCACAATGAGTGGTGTTATAGGGCATAGATTCGGAAAATAATCCACTCCTTGTGTCCCGAAATAACTCCCCCCACACATGCATAGTCATCGAAAACCATCTCATACCGAATTCTGTAATACACACAGTCACTGCTGACACGTCCGAATGTAAAGCTTAAAGGGTATTCGGGCTTGTAGAATAGTAGGGGTCATCACTGTGAAATCTCATCTGATAGACGGGAAAACTGATGAGAGCAATTACTCAATCTATTCCTATTAGAATGATCATGGGGAACGATGGGACGCAATTCCCTCTTATGGTCAGCGCTAATGGGAGGGGATGTACAGATCTGTGGCTGAGGGTGCACATGGCGTCCACCATGCAAGTCTATGGGAGAAGTGGAAAAAGCCACGGACATAAAACAGCAATATTATTAGAGGACAAAGATAGGAGAGGCACCAACTGTGGACCCTCATAGATCTAGCAATTATATAACATACATAAGTGAACATTAGTGAGGGTTATTAAAAAAAAACACATGCAGTAGATGCTGCATTGGCTACAATAAAGCAAAATGGCAATATGTGATATAGGCTTTAAATGCAGTTTTTTAAATCCAATAACGCACATAAAGAACCCGCAAAGCCACCTTATATGACTCGACATTCATAAAATCTGTCCGACGGGTTTTTAAATATTAAAAAGGAAAAAATCCACAGTCTAAAAATACCCTGGTTATACCTGTCTAACAAGAAGGAGCAGGCAATGCAGTCCCCGGGCGGCTTCTGACAGTCCTCTGTATCCAGGAGCCCTACGTGTCCTATAAGGCTGGGCACAGCCAGAGTATTCTGGTGGAAACAGCTGCAGTACATGATGTTTCTTTGGGGAATTTTTAGTTTCTTGAAGCGATTTGGATTTATTTTGGGTATTTTTGCAGCATTTTGATAGGACAGTGCCCAGATTGGGCAGAGTGGATGTGGTATGTGGGCTCATACCCTATAAATATCCAAGGGGCAGTGCGGCTTCTTTACCACGAGCACACAAGGAGCACGCAGTGCGCTGCAATACGTATGCAGGACAATGAAGGAACCGGCGGTATAGAGTGACAAGAGCGCCAGGTGCCACCTGATATAAGACAAGCGCAGGACGTGTAGCAGACGTCTTATCATTGCTTTACACGGAGCGAGTGACTTCTGATAAATCTCCCAGTGATCAATAGGGAAACCTCGAACTAAGTGTCCCACTCCCCTACAGTGCCCCAAAAGGCGAACAGAGGCATTGCAAGAGATTGATTATATGGACAATGGGATATAAAGTGTTCTCAAACAATAAGGAGACTGAAGCATCACATTAACTATATTAGAAAACTGCTCAAACATCCCGGAGACCCCCAGAAGAGCTGTCGAGTCTCATGGGTGCTGCAAAAGCTTCCCGAAACCTCACAAAAATAAGCGATAACTGAATGATTCTTTTACGGGCAGCTGGGATGTTAGGCCAGCAGACATCAACATGTAGAGCTGAGGAGGAACTGCCCAATACTTAGGCTACTTTCACACTGGCGTTTTTTGCAATACGTTGCAATGCGTCGTTTATGGCAAAAAACGCATCCTGCAAAGTTGTTTGCAGGATGCGTTTTTGCCCCATAGATTAACATTAGCGATGCATTGCGACGCTTTGCCACACGTCACAACCGTCGTGCGACGGTTGCACCGTGTTGTGGCGGACCGCCGGGAGCAAAAAACGTTACATTTAACGTTTTTTGCTCCTGACGGACCGCTTTTTCCGACCGCGCATGCGCGGCCGAAACTCCGCCCCCACCTCCCTGCACCTCACAATGGGGCAGCGGATGCGCCGGAGAAATGCATCCGCTGCACCCGTTGTGCAGTGCGTCAAACGCTAGCGTCAGAATCTCTGCCCGATGCATTGCGACGGGGAGATTCCGACACTTGTGTGAAAGTAGCCTAAGAACTCAGCTCCTGTTTTCCCCTCCTCACTGCTTCAGTTGTCTCTCTAGCGCCACTGGCCCGGGTGCCAACCACCGGCTACTCCGGGTGCCCCCATTAAGATCATGCTTTCTTAGCACCTCTGTTACAGGTATCTCTTCGACCTTCAAGCGCCTTTGCTCCGGTTTCCTCCTTGTAGTGTTTGTCCTACATTTGGCACAGGGTGGTGTGACTAATACCTGTATGTGCCATTCCCCACAGGGATGACAGTAACTAAGCCGCCCATAATTAACCATCTTCACGTGGCGTCGGTCACCAGGTACTTTGCTGGTATGAGATGCCATAACACATGCAGTTTTGCATTCACAATGACCAGAAGTCCCAGAAATCTCTACATATGAAGGACATCTGCGCACTAGTCCATTAGCACAATTTTAGAACCATCCTGGGGTCTGCATACAAGTTTATTCTGACCACACAGAGCTCACTTCTCACAGTCAGAGAGGGAAGGATTGCCACGGCGATAAGGAACAGTAGTGATGAGCGAACGTGCTGGGATAAGGTGTTATCTGAGCATGCTCGGGTGCTAACCCAGTGTCCTCGGCGTGCTTGAATACTATGTTCGTGTCCCCGCGGCTGCATGTCTCGTGGCTGGTTGACGCAGGCAGAACAAGCGGGGATTTCCTGTTGCCTGTGTTGCGGCTGTCGAACAGGTGCGGAGACTTGAACATATTATATCAGCACACAGAAGACCCTCGGTTAGCACCTGAGCATGCTCAGATAACACCTCATCACTAATGAACAGTAATACACACTTGGCCTCAGCAATCCATCCACTCCTCCATATAAAGATCCGGGAGGGAGAGGCAATCACCCACCATGGCATCGTGCCCGCCACTCCTGGTACTCACCAGACTTGGGTGGGTATCTGTAGACGGAGTTAGACGGCATATCCACCTCTTCTACTCCCGCGTGCTGCCGGCTTGTAAGTGCCCCCATCTTCACCAGGATGACAGGAACCTCCTCGTTCCTATAACTGGGCTGCCATCTCTCCAGTCACTAAGGTAAAGAGACAATGTGACGTCAGGGAGATACACGCCAGCGGATTGTGGTGCCCGGTGCCACCGCCGGTTGTCATGGCATCCAACAGCCATGCTCGGATCAGTCTCCTGGCACCAGGAGAGATGCGGGGCATGGTAAGCAGTCCTGGCAGAGTGGCACAAAGCCACATGTGACTCCCCTGACACCACACACACTGATGCCCACCACTGGCATCTGAGTGGGGAGGGGCTAGACACCCCTACATGTGCCCAGGTACCAGTGACAGCACCACCCATACATACTACAGCCCATACATAGTAACCTCCATGTGTGAGACGTGCCCTCAGACACCCCCTCACACTGGCATAGCGCTGCCATTCCCCCCTGCCCGCCACCACACAGCCAGCGTCTGTACCTGTCCCGTCCGGCTCCTCACACCGGTCCCTGCAGCAGCTGCAGCACACACCAGTGACGTCACTCCACCGCCTGGAACCCCTCCCCCTCGCCGAACGCTACCATTGATGATGAAGGAGGCGGAGTCACCTTCCCCATGACAACCATATTCTCTCACTCGGGAACCACGTGCTTAAAGTCCCATTTGGGAGGAGGGCCTGACACCTGTGGGCGGAGATTGTGCTGGTGACTGACAGCTTGTATGTCCGTGACTCTCAGGCTATATATCTGGAGGCAGAAAGCGGCAGGTACTGTCCATGGCGGAAAGGTCATCGGTGAGTGAGCGGGAAGTGACTGCTAAGGTGCGCCATCTAGTGGCACTGAGTGTCATTACAGCCGTCATAGAAAGCGGAGCAGTCCTCAGTGAGCACACACTCCTCCTCACTGCACTCTCAGGCACTGATGATGATATACATTGGTTTTCCTCACATCACTCTGGAAGCACAGAGGTTTTGTACTTGTAGAATGAGGTTTGTATCTTGGGGTACATATCATGTAGCAATTTCTACATTTATTACAGATTTTGCACTTTTATACCTTTTAAGCCAAGATGAGGAAAACGCCTATTCTGGCTGTGTTTTTCTAATTTTCTTTTTTTATGGTTTATAGTGTGCAAGATAAAATATACACACACATATAGGGTCAGACTGGGGTGTCTGGGCCCACCCTACAGCTATATGCAAATATCTGTTATCCAGGTTATAGTGAAGCATCGACTGTAGCACACAGGCGACTCCTGCACATCTACACCGTGTGCACCACCATAACTGGGATGTACAATTACCGTAGTTTGCATTAAAGGACTTTCTTATATTAATACCACATACGAGGGAGAAATACTGTCACACAATGGGTGGACTACATATTCTACCACATAGTGACCAAATAATACTGCATACAAGGAACAAATACTGCCACAATGTGAACAGGCCACATATTACCACCATATAGTGCCTGAATACCACATTCAAGGGATAAATACCATCACACGAGACAAGACTACATATTACCACCACAAAGTGACTGAATACTACATACAAGTGATACATACCATCATGCCGTGACGAGACTACAAATTACCACCACATAGTGACCGAATAATATCACATACAGAGGACAAATGCTGCCACAAGGTGACCAGACTACATATTACCACCACATAGTGACCGAATACTACAATACTGATCATAAATAAAAATCACAATACTAATATTATCATAAGTGTCATTATACACAGGAGCTCTGTATTTACTGCCAGTGTACAGGTTATATAGTGATCACCAGTGACATTATACACAGGAGCTCTGTATATAGTGTCAGTGTACAGGTAATACAGTGATCACAAGTGATATTATACACAGGAGCTCTGTATATAGTGTCAGTGTACAGGTAATACAGTGATCACTAGTGACATTATACACATGAGCTCTGTATATAGTATATAGTGTACAAGTAATACAGTGATCACTAGTGTCATTATACACAGGAGCTCTGTATATATTGTCAGTGTATACAATACAGTGATCCCTAGTGACATTATACACAGGAGCTCTGTATATAGTGTCAGTGTACAGGTAATACAGTGATCACTAGTGACATTATATACAGGAGCTCTGTATATAGTGTACAAGTAATACAGTGATCTCTAGTGTCATTATACACAGGAGCTCTGTATACAGTGTACAGGTAATACAGTGATCACTAGTGACATTATACACAGGAGCTCTGTATATGTTGTCAGTGTACACAATACAGTGATCACTAGTGACATTATACACAGCTCTGTATATAGTGTCAGTGTACAGGTAATACAGTGATCACCAGTGTCATTATACACAGGAGCTCTTTATATAGTGTATAGTGTACAGGGATAACCAGTGACACTATAAACAGGAGCTCTGCGTATAGTGTACAGGTAATACAGGAATCACAGTGATATTATACACAGGAGCTCTGTATATAGTGTGCGTGTACATGTGATACATTGACTCACCAGTGACATCTCTAGGTGAAGTCCTTCATCGTCACTTTTCTTCTTCATGTGGCACAGACTGCCATCACTTCTTTCTGTCAGGACTTATCTTTGCAGGAAATTACAGTCATTTAGAGCTGATCACTTCTAGAGCACATCCTCCACTTATTTCCCAACTTCTACACTATGCCAGATGACGTTGTTTGTTCCTCATTCTGGCCCCCATACAGTAATTAAAAAGAACCTGTCAGGTCTCCATGTCTTCCGAACCAGCAGCATTCACTTATTTATGAGTAAATTCCCAGCCTAAGTAGCCCTGTATAACGTTTTTTCTGTAACAACGAGGTATAAAAAAAAAGCATTTACTGTATATTGTCCCTGTTTGCTATGCTAATGGGGGTTTTGACTTATTGCCCCTGACTAGTCAGCCCTCTTTCCATGTCATCACACCCTTCTGGGGTCATAGCCAGGGATCAAGGAGGCAGAGCCAGGGCCTGTCCCTTCCTCTGGCCCCAGCATCATGCCGCACCCACAGTGACAGAAGTAAAAAAACAAACAAAAAAAAACCTCTCTTACCTACCTGTGTTCCTGGCGCCAGCGCAGTGTCCCCTTCTTAGTTCAGGTGTGTTTAAGTTAAAATGGCCGCTGACCTAGCAGAGGCCGGCGACTAACGTGAGTGCGCTCGTCGCAGGTGCCGCATGACAGTGACATCATACACTGGTGATGTCACTGTCATGCGCCAATTCTCTGCTAGGACGGCGGCCTATTACAACAACGCAATGCTTCTCAAATGAATGTGCATCCAAGGACGCACATTCAGTTGACACCAGCGGGCCACCTCTACATCCTGCTCGGGGGCCCGCCAAGGCCCCATCAGAGATTTTCTTGAGTGTACAATGCGATTTTTAGTACATAACATCCAAATGACATCTGACTGCAATGCATTTTAACATGAACTTCAACAAAGAGTAATTCTCTATCATTTACACATTGTTTTCAAAGAAAAAAAATCTATATATGGATAGCTACAGATAATAATAATCTTTATTTATATAGCGCCAACATATTCCGCTGCGCTTTACAGTTTAACAGTATCAATAATAACAATACAATAATTAAAGTGAAATAAGATGACCCTGCTCGTGAGAGCTTGCAATCTACAATGAGGTGGGGGAGATACAAAGTACAGGTGTGTATTTACAATGATCTATTTACAATGATGGTCCAGCCATCTTCAGGGGGTGGGGGGTAGATGGGGATAGTGAATGGGCTACACACACACAGACATAAAATGAGTTTGATTAGTGAATGTGATAGGCCGCTCTGAACAAATGTGTTTTGAGGGAGCGCCTAAAACTATGCAAATTGTGAATGGTCCTAATATCTTGGGGTAGAGCATTCCAGAGGATTGGCGCAGCACGGGAGAAGTCTTGGAGTCGGGAGTAGGAGGTATGGATTAGTGCAGAGGTTAGTTGAAAGTCGTTTGCAGAGAACAGCGGTCGGTTAGACCGATAGACAGAAATGAGGAAGAAGATGTATGGGGGTGCCGCACTGTGGAGAGCTTTGTGGGTGAGAACAAGTACTTTGAATTGTATCCTGTAATGGATGGGCAGCCAGTGTGATGACTGCGAAGAGCGGACGCGTCCGAGTAACGGTTAGCCAGATGTACGACCCTGGCTGCTGCATTAACCCCTTTCTGACCTCGGACGGGATAGTACGTCCGAGGTCAGAAGCCCCGCTATGATGCGGGCTTCGGCGGTGAGCCCGCATCAAAGCCGGGACATGTCAGCTGTTTTGAACAGCTGACATGTGCCCGTAATAGGCGCAGGCAGAATCGCGATCTGCCCGCACCTATTAACTAGTTAAATGCCGCTGTCAAACGCAGATAGCGGCATTTAACTACCGCTTCCGGCTGGGCGGCCGGAAATGATGTCATCGCCGACCCCCGTCACATGATCGGGGGTCGGCGATGCGTCAGGATGGCAACTATAGAGGTCCTAGAGACCTCTATGGTTACTGATCACCGGTGGCTGTGAGCGCCACCCTGTGGTCGGCGCTCACAGCACACCTCCATTTCTGCTACATAGCAGCGATCAGCAGATCGCTGCTATGTAGCAGAGGCGATCGAGTTGTGCCTGCTTCTAGCCTCCCATGGAGGCTATTGAAGCATGGCAAAAGTAAAAATAAAAAGTTTAAAAAAAATGTGAAAAAAATATAAAAGTTTAAATCACCCCCCTTTCGCCCCAATCAAAATAAATCAATAAAAAAAAATCAAATCTACACATATTTGGTATCGCCGCGCTCAGAATCGCCCGATCTATCAATTAAAAAAAAGCATTAACCTGATCACTAAACGGCGTAGCGAGAAAAAAATTCGAAACGCCAGAATTACGTTTTTTAGGTCGCCGCGACATTGCATTAAAATGCAATAACTGGCGATCAAAAGAACGTATCTGCACCAAAATGCTATCATTAAAAACGTCATCTCCGCACGCAAAAAATAAGCCGTCACCCGACCCCAGATCACGAAAAATGGAGACGCTACGAGTAGTGGAAAATGGCGCAATTTTTATTTTTTTTTAGCAAAGTTTGGAATTTTTTTTTTCACCACTTAGATAAAAAATAACCTAGTCATGTTAGGTGTCTATGAACTCGTACTGACCTGGAGAATTATAATGGCAGGTCAGTTTTAGCATTTAGTGAACCTAGCAAAAAAGCCAAACAAAAAACAAGTGTGAGATTGCACTTTTTTTGCAATTTCACCGCACTTGGAATTTTTTTCCCGCTTTCTAGTACACGACATGCTAAAACCAATGATGTCGTTCAAAAGTACAACTCGTCCCGCAAAAAATAAGCCCTCACATGGCCAAATTGACGGAAAAATAAAAAAGTTATGGCCCTGGGAAGGAGGGGAGTGAAAAACGAACACGGAAAAACGAAAAATCCCAAGGTGATGAAGGGGTTAAGGATGGACTGGAGAGGGGAAAGTCGAGTGAGGGGGAGGCCAATTAATAGAGCATTACAGTAGTCCAGGCGGGAGTGGATCAGGGCGACAGTGAGGGTTTTTGTTGTTTCCATGGTGAGAAAAGGGCAGATTCTAGAGATGTTCTTTAGGTGTAAGTGGCACGAGCGGGCAAGAGATTGTATATGGGATGTGAAGGAGAGATTGGAGTCAAGCATAACACCCATACAGCGTGCCTGCTGCCGGGGTGTTATTATGGTGCCACCCACGGAGAGGGAAACGTCATATTTAGGGAGGTTAGTAGATGGCGGGAGCAGAAGAAGTTCAGTTTTGGAGAGGTTGACTTTCAGATAGAGAGCGGACATGATGTTAGAGACTGCAGACAGTCAGTGGCGTTCTGTAGTACAGCGGGGGTAAGGTCAGGGGATGACGTGTACGTATAGTTGTGTGCCATCAGCATAAAGATGATACAGATAGATAGATATAGATATGTGAGTGAGATGTATAATGCTTTGCATGTGCAGCTTACTGTACATGTATTCTATTACTCCATAAATGATTTTCTGCAAAAAATGGCGTGGGATCCCCCTAAATTTTATTAACAAGTAGAGGGAAAACTAACAGGTGGGGGCAGATGTTTATAGCCTCGAAAGTGAGTACTACCCGTGCAACTTCACAGGCAACCATATTCCTCACCTGTTCAATGAGAAAATAATCCAATTGGCCCACGACACGTCTAGCCCTGCTACATCTAGATGGCAGGCTGCATTGTTACATAATGTGTCTATACAGCCTGTCATCCAGCAGAGACACTGAGCTGCCCATGCTTGCTCAGCAACTCGCGGTGACTTGCTAAAGTTCAGCAGAGTTCATATCAAATGAACTTGTTTCGCCTCACTGACGTCAGAAAGGTCATCGGAGTTCGGCACTGACGTCATGGAGTTCAACTGAGTTCATTGGCTCTGGTCTCCAATGACCTTTCTGACGGCACAGCGAGCGTGAGAACTTTCTCATAGAGGGACCCTACATCATATTTTTTGTGGGGGTCCCCCTATTTAATAACCAGTAAAGGCTAAGTATACAGCTGTGAGCTAATATTAATAGCATGGGAAGCTCCATGCGTATTGCCCCCTTCCCAGGCTATAAACATCAGCCCCCAGCTATCTTACCCTCTGCTGATTAATAAAATGTCGGGAGACCCCACGCCATATTTTACATATTTTTCAGAACATAATTTATTCTGTAATAAAATACATGCACAGTAAGCTACACAATCACTGTACTAATTAGATATGTGTCATTGACATCTATAGATCTATATAGCCTATGTGTATATATCTATTCCATCTATTATATTCTAACCTGTCAGTGTGATTTTACTGTACGCGGCAGATAAATTGCCGGCTTTTCTTCTATCCATTTATCTATGTAAATATATATAAAACTGTCCACTTAGGAAGCAACACTGTTTGACAATCAATTTCACATGCTGTTGTGCAAATGGAATAAACAACAGATGGAAATTATTGGCAATTATCAAGACACACTCAATAAAGGAGTGGTTCTTCAGGTGGGGACCACAGACCACATCTCAGTACCAATGCTTTCTGGCTCATGTTTTGGTTACTTTTTAATGTTGGTTGTGCTTTCACACTCATGGTAGCATGAGACAGACTCTACAACCCACACAAGTGGCTCAGGTAGTGCAGCTCATCCAGGATGGCACATCAATGCGAGCTGTGGCAAGAAGGTTTGCTGTGTCTGTCACCGTAGTGTCCAGAGGCTGGAGGCGCTACCAGGAGACAGGCTAGTACACCAGAAGACGTGGAGGGAGCCGTAGGAGGGCAACAACCCAGCAGCAGGACCACTACCTCAGTCTTTATGCAAGGAGGAACAGGAGGAGCACTGCCAGAGCCCTGCAAAATGACCTCCAGCAGGCCACAAATGTGTATATGTCTGCACAAACAGGTAGAAACCGACTCCATGAAGATGGTCTGAGTGCCCGACGTCCACAGATGGGGGTTGTGCTCACAGCCCAACACCGTGCAGGACGCTTGGCATTTGCCACAGAACACCAGGAATGGCAAATTCACCACTGGCGCCCTATGCTCTTCAAAGATGAAAGAAGGTTCACACTGAGCACTTGTGACAGACGTGACAGAGTCTGTAGACACCATGGAGAGAGATCTGCTGCCTGCAACATCCTTAAGCATGACCGCTTTAACAGTGGGTCAGTAATGGTGTGGGGTGGCATTTCTTTGGAGGGCCGCACAGCCCTCCATGTGCTCGCCAGAGATAGCCTGACTGCCATTAGGTACCAAGATGAGATCCTCAGACCCCATATGCTGATGCGGTTAGCCCTGGGTTCCTCCCAGTGCAGACAATGCCAGACCTCATATGGCTGGAGTGTGTCAGCAGTTCCTGCAAGATGGAGGCATTGAAGCTATGGACTGGCCCGCCCGTTCCCAGACCTGAATCCGATTGAACACATCTGGGACCACAGACTGTCCAGAAGATGGCGGATGCTTTAGTCCAGGTCTGGGAGGAAATCCCTTAGGAGACCATCTGCCACCTCATCAGGAGCATGCCCAGGAATTGTAGGGAGGTCATACAGGCACGTGGAGGCCACACACACTACTGAGCATCATTTCCTTGTCTTGAGGCATTTCCACTGAAGTTGGATCATGTCACGCTCACGCCCTGACAGATGGGCATGAGCCAAGGGGGGTTTGTGGCCCCACTGTGCCACGAACCAGACTACCCTAGAAGGGACGTGACTATGACAGCTGCCTTGGTTTTCACTGGAGCCTCTGATGGTGAGGTCAGGCTTGTGCGGCAGGCAGCTGCCAGGTGGTACTCCAGGGTGGTGTCTGGCTGTGGCTGCTGATCCCACTTGGAGAACCGGAACACTAGGACTGGTGCAAGCATCAGGCCGGACTGGCAGATGAGCATGGATGAAACTCAGACGAGTAGGCTGCCTCGGCTGAGAGACAGGGCTGGCAGAGACACTGGGCTGGCAGAAACGGCAGAGACACAGGGCTGGCAGGAATGGCAGAGACACAGGGCTGGCAGGAATGGCAGAGACACAGGGCTGTGTTATGATCTGGTGATTAAGGAGTGTGACAAAACACTCTGGGATCGCCTTTGCTGGGGTCAAAGGACACGTGGTTTGTGCATTGAATCTGAGGCGTACAGCAGGTTTCTGAGCAGGCTGACCTCAGGTCAGATTTATTAACGTGAAAGCAACACAAAAAACAAAACATAAAAATAAATCCTAGCCTGTCCGGCACTAACTAAACAAATACGTTGCTATCTCAACAACTGGGGGGGCTTCTCCCACCCAGCTAACATCATACAGATCTTGAGCAGAGCTCTTCACTCACGTTTGTCTCACACAGGCAGGCAATCTGTGTGCCCCAGGCAGACACTGGAAACACCCAGGCTGGTCATCTTTTATTCCTGCAATCATTAACCCATTAGCACCCTGAAGATACTGAGTGGCCTAATTCACATAGGACAAACACCTGGGCGAGATATACCTGCCTCCATCTACCACACCAGCATGAGTCTTACATATCCCCCCCCCTTGCTCAGACCACTCCGGTCGAGCAAGAACACTTTTGAAACAGTGCACTCGGGATAGGGCATCGGCGTTCCCCATCTGCACCCCAGGTCGGTGTTCCACCGTAAAAGAGTAAGCCTGCAGGGCAAGGAACCACCGGGTTACCCGACTATTACGGTCCTTGTGGAGGTGCATCCACTTGAGAGGGGCATGGTCGGTGACCAGCCTAAACTTCCTACCAGCCAGGTAATACTTGAGGGAGTCGAGAGCCCATTTAATGGCTAGGCACTCTTTTTCAACCACCGCATATCTCTGCTCATGTACATTCAGTTTCCGACTGAGATAGAGGACCGGGTGTTCGACTCCGTCCCTCACCTGGGAAAGTACAGCTCCGACACCAGTATCAGAGGCATCAGTTTGTACCACAAACTCGCTGCTGAAATCAGGAGTCACTAGTACGGGCTGAGAGCACAAAGCCCGTTTCAGGCTGTGGAAGGCCTCTTCAGCAGCTGAGGTCCATTTTACCATGACGGAACCCTTCCCCTTGGTAAGATCCGTCAAGGGAGTAGCCATGGCTGCAAAATTGGGTATGAACCGGCGATAATAGCCGGCAATCCCCAGGAAAGCCTGCACTTGTTTCTTGTTCACTGGTTGTGGCCAGCCCTGAATTGCCTGTATTTTGTCGATCTGGGGTTTAACCACTCCTCTGCCAATCACGTAGCCCAAGTATCGGGCTTCTTCAAGCCCGATGTGGCATTTCTTGGGGTTTGCCGTTAAACCTGCATCTCGCAGGTCATCAATCACCGCTTGTACCTTCTGGAGATGAGTTTCCCAGTCCATGCTGTAAATTACGATGTCATCCAGGTAGGCAGAAGCGTACTGTCTGTGAGGCCTCAAGACTCGATCCATCAATCTCTGGAACGTTGCGGGAGCTCCGTGAAGTCCAAACGGCATATAGACATACTGGAACAGACCTTCCGGTGTAGCAAATGCCGTCTTCTCTCTGGCCGCCTCGGCCAGAGGAATCTGCCAGTACCCCTTTGTTAAATCCAGGGTCGTAATGTATCGGGCTTTACCAAGCCGGTCGATCAACTCATCGACCCGGGGCATAGGGTACGCATCAAATTTAGAAACTGCATTCAGTTTCCTAAAGTCATTACAAAACCGGATGGAGCCATCCGGTTTAGGTATCAACACAATTGGACTGGACCAGGCGCTGTGTGACTCCTCAATGACTCCTAAGTCCAACATTGCCATCACTTCCCGGGAGACGGCTTCACGGCGGGCTTCCGGAATCCGGTAGGGCTTCACATGAACAGTGACGCCAGGCTCTGTGACAATCTCATGTTTCACCAACTTAGTCCGGCCAGGTTTTTTCGGAGAAAAACTGTCGGTTCTGTAACAAAAATTGCTTAACCTCAGATTTTTGTCGTTCTGAGAGAGTCTCAGCAACCTGCACCTCTGGTATAGTAGGTGAACAAACCGGACGGGGCAGATCCACCGTTAGGGCAGAGCGGTCTTTCCAGGATTTTATCAGATTCACATGATAAATCTGTTCCGGTTTTCTCTTACCCGGCTGGTACACTTTATAGTTCACTTCACCAACTCTTTCTCGGACCTCAAATGGGCCCTGCCATTTCGCCAGGAATTTACTATCCACCGTAGGGATTAGGACCAACACCCTATCGCCGGGTGCAAATGTACGGACCTTAGCGCCTCTATCGTAACTTTGCCTCTGGGCTCCCTGGGCCTGTAACATATGGTCCCTAACAATGGGCATGACAGCGGCAATACGATCCTGCATTTGTGTTACATGGTCGATCACCGTTTTAAAGGGAGTGACTTGACCTTCCCAGGTTTCTTTTGCGACGTCCAGCAGTCCCCGGGGACGACGGGCGTACAACAGTTCGAAAGGCGAAAATCCTGTGGAAGACTGGGGAACTTCCCTAATGGCAAACAGCAAATAGGGTAACAAGTAATCCCAGTTCTTCCCATCTTTGTCTATCGCCTTCCGGAGCATCTGTTTTAAGGTTTTGTTGAAGCGCTCAACCAGGCCATCTGTTTGAGGGTGATAGACAGACGTACGCAACGGGTCTATTTGTAAGAGCCTGCAGAGCTCCTTCATTACCCTCGACATAAAGGGAGTCCCCTGGTCGGTGAGTATCTGTTTTGGAATTCCCACCCGACTAAACACTTGTACCAATTCCTTGGCGATCGTCTTGGTAGCTGTGTTACGCAAAGGGACGGCTTCCGGGTAACGAGTGGCATAGTCCACGATGACGAGGATATGTTGGTGCCCACGTGCGGATCGGGGAAGCGGCCCAACCAAATCCATCCCAATTCTCTCAAAAGGGACCCCGATGATAGGAAGGGGTACCAAAGGGCTACGGAACTGAGATTTAGGGGCCGCGATTTGGCACTCTGGACAGGACTCACAATAGTTACGCACATCACAATGTATTCCAGGCCACACAAAACAATGCAATATCCTTTCTGTGGTTTTCTGTACCCCCAGATGTCCCCCCATTATATGTCCGTGGGCCAAATCCAGTACCTTCCGCCGATAAGGTTTGGGTACCACTAACCGTTGCACTGTGTCTTCCCCTTTTTTTTCTACCTGGTAGAGCAAATCATTTTCAAGAACCATATATGGGTATGCTAGCCTAGTGTCAGGTTCTACGGGTACCCCATCTATCATTTTTACATTTTTCCTAGCCGGAGTCAGGGTAGGATCTTTCATTTGCTCGCTGTGGAAGTCATCCACCTGGACTCCCAAATCTGGCAGGCAGGGTGCCGGATGGCTGTCTGCCTCCGCCTCTCGCTGAAGTTCCTCAGTTTCCTCTGTTTCCCCCGCCATGACGGAGAAGGGGTACTGAAGGTTAGATTCACTAACCTCCCCAGCAACATCTTCCTGTGGGGTCTCCTCTAGGGACTCGGGACCTCCAGATGGCATGGGAGAAGATTCACGGGTACAGCTACCGTGAAGGAGCAACTGATTCTCCCACAACTGCCAGAAATAGGGAAAATCCCTGCCCAGGATTACATCATGTAACAATGCGGTAACGAGTCCCACTTTGTGCTGCACTGACCCATAGGGAGTAGAAATCCATATGACCGCTGTTAAGTACGAGCGGGTGTCACCATGCACACACGTCACAGAAAACTTGTCAGACGGACCAGACGGAAGTGCCACTAGACTAGCTTTCACCAGAGTCACCACACTTCCAGAGTCTAGTAATGCCACAACATTTTTTCCATCAACAGATAATTCACACAGGTGTTTCACTGTATCATTTTGACCCGCATTCACACTCACTAGCTGTGTAACCAAAGACATGCGTTTTCTAGAGTCTATAACGTCGCACTGCATGGGTTCAGCGGTAACAGGACAGTTCGCAGAAACATGACCCTTCTCATGGCAGCGGAAACACCTAACAGGTCCCCTACTGAGACCACCGTCCAATACTCTTGGTCTCGGAGTGCGAGCAGTCCCGGACTCCTCCCCCACAGTTTTAAGCGATTTTCCTTCACCCGTGGTCCCTGGAACAGTCTTACCGGTTCCACGAGGAGGAGGCACAGACCGGGGTTTGGCGGTGTCGTCGGGAAGTCCTTCTGCCACGGAATAACGCTCGACCAACTCCACAAGTTGATCCGCTGTCGTGGGATTTCCTTGGCTTACCCACCTTTTCAGCGCTGGGGGTAGTACTCTCAGGTACTTGTCCAGGACAACCCGCTGGATTATTTCGGGTATTGTCAGTACCTCGGGTTGCAGCCATTTCTTTGTCAAGTAGATCAGGTCGAACATCTGAAACCGCGCTGGTTTATCTTGCTGGTATGTCCACTGATGTACCCTCTGTGCACGGACAGCCGTCGTCACACCCAGCCGGGCCAGGATCTCAGCTTTCAGCTTCTCAAAGTCCTGAGCGACCTCCGGGTCCAAATCATGGTAAGCTTTTTGGGCCTCGCCGGAGAGAAACGGGGCAATCAAATCGGCCCATCGTGCCTTCGGCCACTTCTCTCTCAATGCCGTCCGCTCAAACGTTGTCAGGTATGCCTCGACGTCATCTTCTGCAGTCAGCTTTTGCCAGTATCGACTCACATGGATCCTTCTGGACTCTGCTTCCGGGTCAGCGTCAGGCATGCTCACCAGGCGCTGCGCCACCTGTTGGAGAAGTTGGCGGTCTGCAACCGTCATGTCCAGTAACTCCTTCAGCTGTGCGGCCATCAAGCGATTAGCTTCGTGCTGTGCGGCAGTGGCCTGCTGCTGTACGGCAGTGGACTGTACTAAGGCTTTCACCACGTCTTCCATGCTGTCGACTGTGCCACGGTATGCCCGCGTTCTCCACCACAATGTGACAAAACACTCTGGGATCGCCTTTGCTGGGGTCAAAGGACACGTGGTTTGTGCATTGAATCTGAGGCGTACAGCAGGTTTCTGAGCAGGCTGACCTCAGGTCAGATTTATTAACGTGAAAGCAACACAAAAAACAAAACATAAAAATAAATCCTAGCCTGTCCGGCACTAACTAAACAAATACGTTGCTATCTCAACAACTGGGGGGGCTTCTCCCACCCAGCTAACATCATACAGATCTTGAGCAGAGCTCTTCACTCACGTTTGTCTCACACAGGCAGGCAATCTGTGTGCCCCAGGCAGACACTGGAAACACCCAGGCTGGTCATCTTTTATTCCTGCAATCATTAACCCATTAGCACCCTGAAGATACTGAGTGGCCTAATTCACATAGGACAAACACCTGGGCGAGATATACCTGCCTCCATCTACCACACCAGCATGAGTCTTACAGGAGTGACATGCGTCTAGCTCTGAGCAGGTGGCAACTATACTGACCGCAGTCCCTAAGCTCAACACAACACTAGAAGTAGCCGTGGAATGCTCCTAACTCTGCCTAGGCATCTCGTCACAGCCTAAGAGCTAACTACCCCTAAAGATAGTTTTCCTGCTTCTATCTTGCCTCAGTGAAAATCCCCAAAGGATAGATTAGCCCCCCACAAATAATGACTGTGAGAGGAGAAGGAAATGACATACGTAGTATGAAACAAGATTTAGCACAGGAGGCCACTACTAGCTAGATAGAAATAGTACAGAACAGAACGCTGTGCGGTCAGTAATAAAAACTAGAAAAAGTCCACCGCAGAGAAATGCAAAAATCTCCACACCTGACTAAAGGTGTGGAGGGCAAACTCTGCTGCCCAGAGCTTCCTGCTAACTGAATAGATCCATACTGAAAAGCTGGACAAATGAACAAAAACAAAGAAAGTGCTGAACAACAAAGTTCACAACAAGAGAACCGCAAAAGGACAAGCAAGGACTTAGCTTTGATGAACTGGTCAGAGAGTCAGGAAAGTCCTAAGAGCAATTTCAAAAACCTGACCGGCACATCCAAACCTAGACTAAGTGTGAACAGGTGCTGAACCTAGAGTCGCCAACTCGTATATAGTTAAGTAAATAAGGCAGCACACTGCAGCGCTAGAACATACAAACTTGAAAAACGAAATTTGAACTGCATTACTGCACTAGAAATATGAAAAATGAGAGCGTTTAGCGCATAAAATTGGCCAATTTTATGTGTACCTGGTAGCCCCTTTACGGCATCTCTCTTATACCAGGTCCTACACTTGCCTTACCTCGCTGAGAATAAACGTCTCCATCTGAATGGGTACATGTGAAAATTCTCTAGCCTTCTGATCGTGCACTCCGCCTCCTAGCCACAGGTGTTTTAATTACAGCAGGTCCAATACCCCTCCACAGAGAGAGAGAATTTTAGTCTAGGAAGAGGTTTTCACATGTACCCATTCAGATGGAGACGTTTATTCTCAGCGAGGTAAGGCAAGTGTAGGACCTGGTATAAGAGAGATGCCGTAAAGGGGCTACCAGGTACACATAAAATTGGCCATTTTTATGCGCTAAACGCTCTCATTTTTCATATTTCTAGTGCAGTAATGCAGTTCAAATTTCGTTTTTCAAGTTTGTATGTTCTAGCGCTGCAGTGTGCTGCCTTATTTACTTAACTATATACGAGTTGGCGACTCTAGGTTCAGCACCTGTTCACACTTAGTCTATGTTTGGATGTGCCGGTCAGGTTTTTGAAATGTATTCTCTAGCCTTCTGATCGTGCACTCCGCCTCCTAGCCACAGGTGTTTTAATTACAGCAGGTCCAATACCCCTCCACAGAGAGAGAGAATTTTAGTCTAGGAAGAGGTTTTCACATGTACCCATTCAGATGGAGACGTTTATTCTCAGCGAGGTAAGGCAAGTGTAGGACCTGGTATAAGAGAGATGCCGTAAAGGGGCTACCAGGTACACATAAAATTGGCCATTTTTATGCGCTAAACGCTCTCATTTTTCATATTTCTAGTGCAGTAATGCAGTTCAAATTTCGTTTTTCAAGTTTGTATGTTCTAGCGCTGCAGTGTGCTGCCTTATTTACTTAACTATATACGAGTTGGCGACTCTAGGTTCAGCACCTGTTCACACTTAGTCTGATTTGGTCTTCTCCCGGCTTTGCTCAATGAATGATTTCACAAACTCCCCTCTCCCACTCTCTGACCACAACCTTCTTTCATTCTCTATCAAGAACTGCCATCCCGCTCAGGTCACCCCCTCTTTCCACACTTATAGAAAGATACAGGCCATTAACACCCAGAAACTTATGAAGAACTTGCAGTCCTCATTGGCCCCAATCTTCTCCATCTCATGTCTTGATTCTGCTCTGAAGCATTACAATGAAACCCTGCAAAGTGCTCTGGATGAAGCTGCTCCTCCTATACATAAAACAACTCGGCACAGACGGCGACAACCGTGGCACAAGCTGCAAACACGTTTCCTGCAGCGGTGCTCCAGGTGCGCAGAACGTCTGTGGAGAAAATCTAATCTACCCGAAGATTTCATCCATTATAAGTTCATGCTAAAGACATACAATTCTGCCCTTCACCTCTGCAAACAAACCTACTTCAACACCCTCATCACCTCCCTGTCCAATAACCCTAAACGTCTCTTTGACACGTTCCAGTCCCTACTCAACCCAAGAGAGCAGGCCCCAACCACGGATCTCCGTGCTGACGATCTGGCCAATTACTTCAAAGAAAAAAATTGACCACATTCGACAGGAAATCATCTCCCAATCTCTTCATACCATGCACTGTCCTCCCTCCCCCACTGCATCTAGTTCACTCTCTGACTTTGAAGCAGTTACAGAAGAAGAAGTAATCAGGCTCCTTGCATCTTCTCGCCCGACCACTTGCACCAGTGACCCCATTCCGTCACATCTCCTCCAGTCCCTTTCCCCAGCTGTCACCTCTCACCTAACAAAAATATTCAACCTTTCCTTCACTTCCGGTATTTTTCCCTCCTCATTTAAGCATGCCATCATACATCCATTACTTAAAAAACCATCCCTCGACCAAAACTTTGCCGCTAATTATAGACCTGTCTCTAATCTTCCCTTCATCTCTAAACTCCTCGAACGCCTGGTCCACTCCCGTCTTACCCGCTATCTCTCAGATAACTCTCTTCTCGATCCTCTTCAATCTGGCTTCCGCTCTTTACACTCTACTGAAACTGCCCTCACTAAAGTCTCTAATGACCTACTAACAGGTAAATCTAATGGTCACTACTCCATGCTAATTCTCTTGGATCTCTCTGCAGCATTCGATACTGTGGATCATCAGCTCCTCCTCACTATGCTCCGCTCCATCGGCCTCAAGGACACCGTTCTCTCCTGGTTCTCCTCCTATCTCTCTGGCCGGTCCTTCACTGTATGTTTTGCTGGTTCCTCCTCCTCTCACCTTCCCCTTTCTGTTGGGGTTCCTCAAGGATCAGTCCTAGGCCCCCTCCTCTTTTCGTTGTATACTGCCCCTATTGGACAAACAATCAGTAGATTTGGTTTCCAGTACCATCTCTATGCTGATGACACCCAATTATACACTTCTTCTCCTGATCTCACGCCTGCCTTATTAGAAAACACCAGTGATTGTCTTACCGCTGTCTCTAACATCATGTCCTCCCTCTATCTGAAACTAAATCTGTCAAAAACTGAACTCCTCGTGTTCTCTCCATCTACTAACCTACCTTTGCCTGACATTGCCATCTCCGTGTGCGGTTCCACCATTACTCCAAAGCAACATGCCCGCTGCCTTGGGGTCATCCTTGATTCTGACCTTTCATTCACCCCCCACATCCGATCACTGGCTCGCTCTCCTTACCTGCATCTCAAAAACATTTCTAGAATTCGCCCTTTTCTTACTTTCGACTCTGCAAAAACTCTTACTGTTTCACTTATTCATTCTCGTCTGGACTATTGTAACTCTACTAATCGGCCTCCCTCTTACCAAACTTTCCCCACTCCAATCTGTCCTGAATGCTGCTGCCAGGATCATATTCCTCACCAACCGTTACACCGATGCCTCTACCTTGTGCCAGTCATTACACTGGCTACCCATCCACTCCAGAATCCAGTACAAAACTACTACCCTCATCCACAAAGCACTCCATGGCTCAGCACCACCCTACATCTCATCTCTGGTCTCAGTCTACCACCCTACCCGTGCCCTCCGCTCCGCTAATGACCTCAGGTTAGCATCCTCAATAATCAGAACCTCCCACTCCCATCTCCAAGACTTTACACGTGCTGCGCCGATTCTTTGGAATGCACTACCTAGGTTAATACGATTAATCCCTAATCCCCACAGTTTTAAGCGTGCCCTAAAAACTCATTTGTTCAGACTGGCCTACCGCCTCAATGCATTAACCTAACGATCCCTGTGTGGCCTATTTAAAAAAAAAAAAAAACAGGTTCCTCGCATTATGTTCTCATTCACTTTATGCAGTTAATGGCCCTCTGTGTCTGTACTGCTACATACTTAGGCAGTTAACTGGTTCATGCAGCTTTACATGAACACCCGAGCCTTACACTATGGCTGGTCCGAATAACTATAGCAATTGTTACCATCCACCTCTCGTGTCTCCCCTTTTCCCCATAGTTTGTAAGCTTGCGAGCAGGGCCCTCATTCCTCCTGGTATCTGTTTTGAACTGTATTTCTGTTATGCTGTAATGTCTATTGTCTGTACAAGTCCCCTCCATAATTTGTAAAGCGCTGCGGAATATGTTGGCGCTATATAAATAAAAATTATTATTATTATATTATTATGTTTGGATGTGCCGATCAGGTTTTTGAAATGTATTCTCTAGCCTTCTGATCGTGCACTCCGCCTCCTAGCCACAGGTGTTTTAATTACAGCAGGTCCAATACCCCTCCACAGAGAGAGAGAATTTTAGTCTAGGAAGAGGTTTTCACATGTACCCATTCAGATGGAGACGTTTATTCTCAGCGAGGTAAGGCAAGTGTAGGACCTGGTATAAGAGAGATGCCGTAAAGGGGCTACCAGGTACACATAAAATTGGCTATTTTTATGCACTAAACGCTCTCATTTTTCATATTTCTAGTGCAGTAATGCAGTTCAAATTTCGTTTTTCAAGTTTGTATGTTCTAGCGCTGCAGTGTGCTGCCTTATTTACTTAACTATATACGAGTTGGCGACTCTAGGTTCAGCACCTGTTCACACTTAGTCTATGTTTGGATGTGCCGGTCAGGTTTTTGAAATGTATTCTCTAGCCTTCTGATCGTGCACTCCGCCTCCTAGCCACAGGTGTTTTAATTACAGCAGGTCCAATACCCCTCCACAGAGAGAGAGAATTTTAGTCTAGGAAGAGGTTTTCACATGTACCCATTCAGATGGAGACGTTTATTCTCAGCGAGGTAAGGCAAGTGTAGGACCTGGTATAAGAGAGATGCAGTTCAAATTTCGTTTTTCAAGTTTGTATGTTCTAGCGCTGCAGTGTGCTGCCTTATTTACTTAACTATTCCTAAGAGCAATGACTCCAGGCAGGAACAATTGACAACTGGCATTGAATGAGGGATAAGGCCAGACTAATATAGCCGAGCCAGAAAGACGATCAGTGAAAACAGCTGCTGAAGCTAAATCCAAGAAGCAGCCATACCACTAAAAATCACAGGAGGGAGCCAAAGAGCAGAACTCATAAAAATGCTACTTACAACCACCGGAGGGAGCCCAAGAGCGGAATTCACAACAGGGCTGGCAGGAAAGGAGTATGAAGAAACAGGTTGGGACCTGTTCACACGGGAAGAGAAGAGCAAGGCTGCAGATAGGAGCGGAAGAGCAGCAAGAGATAGCGCAGAACAAAAGCTAAGCAGAGCGGAACCGCAAGAAGTGCGGAGAGGAGCTGATGCAAGAGATTACTGCAGCAGCAGAAGCTAAGCAGAGCTGAGCCACAAGGAATGTGGAGAGGAGCTGCAGCAAGAGATTCCTGCAGGAGCAGAGCAGAGTAGAACGGAGCATAACCGCAGAAGCGCGGAGCAGAGGTAAAGCTGCAAGAGAGCGGAGCACAGGCAAAGTCACAAGAGCCGCAAGAGTGCAGAGCATAAGGAGGCAAGGAAAGACACAGCAGGGAAGGAAGCCACAGACAAGGAGACAGAGGTAGGACAAAGTTCAAACAAGGTAATGGAACAAGACAAGGTACAAGAACAAACACAGGGACCAGGTTATTCTGCCTCCTGGAGGGCGGACAAACAAGATCAAGGCAAGGCAAGGAGAAAAGCCTCTAGAGAGGGTGTAACACAGAGCAAGGCCTGGCAACTCAGAAGCTAAACACAAACTGAGCTAACACATTGCACAGGCCCAGTCCACTGGGTGGAGCTGCACTAAATACTGGAGGCCTCTTGGTAATTGGTCAGGGACAGATTAGACAGGTGCACCTGATTCCTATAAGAACCAGAGAGTTCAGGCGCCGCCCCCCTATGCACAAAGCCAGGAAGCATGCAGAGAGCAGAGGCACAGATTATGAAGCTGGCAAGAAACAGAAACCACAACATGACCTGGAGCAGTGGGTAAGATAGTGTGAGAGATGAGAGGCCATGCCGTGATGCCAGCAGAGTTGTTACAGATCAGCCTGTAACTTCATTTTCCACTTTGATTTTCGGCATCATTTCAACTCCAGACCTCCGTGGGATATTAGTTGTGGTTTATGTTGAACATTTTTAGGTTTTATTCTTCTCAACACATTCCACTATGAAATGAATAAAGATTTACAACTAAAATATTTCATTCAGTGATATCTAGGATGTGAGATTTGTGTTCCCTTTATTTTTTTGAGCAGTGTATATATTTGTAAGAAAATATATAATATTTTTCATATAGAAATGTTTGCAAACAGTGCTAACATTGCATTAACACATTTTAATTACTATTTTAAACATAATTTTGCAGACAAAAAAAACTACAAGAAAACTGGTTGCACCTTCCCTTTAAATCATGACAACCCAAAACATCCAAATGACCCTGATCAAAAGTTCACATAGCCCATTTTGTAATACCGTGAATTGCCCCTTTTAACATCAATGACATATTGAAGTCTTTTGTGGTAGTTGTGGATGAGGTTCTTTGTTTTCTCAGATGGTAAAGCTGCCCACTATTCTTGGCAAAAAGCCTCCAGTTCCTGTAAATTCCTGGGCTGTCTAGCATGAACTGCGCGCTTGAGATCTCCCCAGAGTGACTCAATGATATTGAGGTCAGGAGACTGAGATGGCCACTCCAGAACCTTCAATTTGTTCTGCTGTAGCCAATGACAGGCTGACTTTGCCTTGTGTTTTGGATCGTTGTCATGTTGAAACATCCAAGTGCATTCCATGCGCAGCGTCCGGGCTGATGATTTGCAGTATTTGCTGATAACATGCTGCATTCATCTTTCTTTCAACTTTGACCAAGTTTCCTGTGCCACTGTAGCTCACACATCCCCCAAAACATCAGTGATCCACCTCTGTGCTTTACAGTAGGAATGGTGTTCCTTTCATCATAGGCCTTGTTTATCTCTCTCCAAATCTAACGTTTATGGTTGTGGCCAAAAAGTTCAATTTTGGTCTCATCACTCCAAATTACCTTGTTCCAGAAGTTTTGAGGCTTGTCTCTGTGCTGTTTTGCATATTGTAGGCGAGATACTTTGTGGCATTTGAGCAGTAATGGCTTTCTTCTGGTGACTTGACCATGCAGCCCATTTTTCTTCAGGCGCCTCCTTACTGTGCATCTTGAAACAGCCACACCACTAGTTTTCAGAGAGTCTAGTATTTCAGCTTATGTTATTTGTGGGTTTTTCTTTGCATCCCAAACAATTTTCCTGGCAGTTGTGGACAAAATTTCTGTTGCAGTGCGATTTTTTTTATTTATTTTTTTTATCACGCCCATTGACTTGCGTTGGCAGGTCTCGTCCGAGATACAAGGACTATCACAGATGAGCTGGGACTCATAGCTTAACATTGGTGATTTTATCGGATTGCACTCGTGCGTTTTCCTCGCAGATGAGTATGAGCCCTTATCCTTCTTAATAGTGTCTCCGCACTCTTTTTATACATTTGTATTAGCCTAGGACCAGGGACCTCATTCAGGCCTCATCACAACCATCATATTTCAGTGCATTTGTGAGCCCAGTGGAAATGACTAGGATCGTTGAGATGTGCAACTGTCCATGTGAAGAATCTTCAGCGCAATAGTTTTGTCTTTTAGGATGAGACTTTCACATAGACCTAATACAAAAAAATAATGGATGCCATATGCACACCACCTGTTTTTAACAGATCCATTGTATAGGAAACTGATTTTTTTTCTTTTATTACTATTTTTTTTAATTGTGGATGTGAAAAACAGACATATGGAACACCATATGGATGAAAATCAGACAAGTTTTCATCCACTTATATGAATGTGACCTTACATTGACAATGAGTCTCCTTTACATCTTTTACATGGCAGACTAACATGGAAACCAGGCCGTAACCACATCATGTGAGGTGTTTAGCTGCCATCCCTGGCACTGAACAAGGGTATGTTACAGCCAACATTTGCTGCAGATGGACTCTCATATAGAGTCATGGCGTCATGATTTTACAGCACTTCTCCCCCAACAGAGATCCCATGTGTCAGTCGTGAGAAATCTAGCATAGAAGCCATATGCAAATCAGGTTGGAACTGCACTGGGGAGGGTGTCAATGCACTTGGACAGTTTCTTTCAAAAACCTATACAGCAATACCACTGCTTCCATGTGTAGAAACATGCTGACAGCTTCCCTTTAACCACTTAACGTCTTATGATGGACCATACCCGTCATAAGTCAACTCTCTGCCTTAGATGAGGAACATATCCGTGTGTAATCAGTGTGACACGTACTGGCGCATGGGAAAAGCCGTACTAAAAATTGTCGTGGGCTCCCGCATAATGTTGATAACCAGCAGAGAGAAAGGCCACCACTGAGGGCTGATGTTACTAATCTGAGGAATAGGACAATATCCCAAAAGGTTCTCAGGCTATTAATAACGACTCACAGCTGTTTGCCTTCACTAGTTAGTTTACGAGGAACCCCAGAAAAAAAATGATGTAAGGTTCCCCTATAAATTCTAAACAGCAAAGGCTAAACAGACAACTGTGGGTTGATATTAATAGCCTTGGGAGGGGCCAGGGATATTGGCTCCCCTCCCAGGCTACCAACATCTGCCCTCAGCCGCCCCAGAAATAGCGCATCCATAAGATGCCCCAAATCTTTTGCTTAGTCTCGCTCATCCCACTTGCCCTGTGAGGTGGCAAGTGGGTTAATAGGGTTCAACAATTTCAACTTTTTATTGTCAGCGACATCAAGCTCAGAGGTTAGTAATGGAGAGGTGTCTATAAGACTCCCCCATTACTAATCCCATAATCATATTCTAAAAAAAATACACAGTCAGAATAAAATCCTTTAATTGAAAAACACACCCCACCCTAATTTTCCCATTACTGTAAAAATGAAATAAAACATATTCCTCCCCTGTCTACTCAGCCATAAATCCAGGACACACTGAGCTGAGCTTGGGGCGCAGCTTTAGTGTCAGGTGGTAATGTCATATAGGTTATCGCCGGTCACTGACAGCTGTTCAGTTCAGTGTGACCAGGCCGATGATCTGTGCTAACCTTCATCATGTCACCTATATCACAGTGAGAATTTTCACATTGAGGTCACCACAGTTCATCGGGCCACTCACAATGAGATGTCCTTGGGAACCGCAGCTTCAGTGACCTACAGTAGTCTCAATGACGTCACCGCAGGTCATTGAAGTTGCACTCAAACGCTCAGCTCAGTGTCTCCTGGGTGCCAAGCTGATCAGTTGCATCATGCCACAGTTCAGCAAGGCATCCAGATGAAGCAGAGATTACGGCGTGGGACAAATGGATTATCGCCGGACAGGTGAGGAATATGGTGGTTGTTTTATTTTTAATTTTACACTAATAAATAGGTAAAGGAGGGTGGGGAGTGGTTATTTCAAATAAAGGAGTCTGTGTCTTCTTTTCAATTAAATTACTTAATTCTGGCTGTTTTTTTTAACAATATAACTATGGGGTTAGTAATGGGGCATCTTATAGACACCTTTGTCACAATTCTTCCGCTCAGGCGCTGGCGTTTTGAACAGCTGACATGGGCCTCTAACCAGGGCTGCCACTAGGAATTTCGGGGCCCCCTTAAGACTCCACCCCTCAAACTGGCCACAGCCCCACAGCTCTGTTTTGGATCACACATATAGCCAGCAGCTTTTGCTTTAGCCAAAAGATTGTTTAAGCTGCCAAAATGACAAGGTAGACTCTTTTGGCTGAGCTCTACTCTACTCTATCCTATTAATCATTTGTTAAAATATGCAATACAGTTTAGGTATATTTTTATTTATTTTTCAATTTTTAAAATGACCAATAATATCACATACAGGGGACAAATACCACCGCACCATGATCAGACACCATATTACCACCACATAGTGACCTATAATACCACATACAAGGAACAAGTACCCCCCACACAATGTCCAGACCACATATTACAAAGACAGTGACCGAATAATATCACATACAAGGGACAAATACCACCGCACCATGTCCAGATCACATATTACCACCACACGGTGACCACATACATGGAACAAATACCACCGCACCATGACCAGACCACATATTACCACCACATAGTGACCAAATAGCACATACAAGGAACAAATACCACCACACCATGGCCGGACAACATATTACGAACACATAGTGACTGAATACTACAATACTGGTCATTAATAACAAAAACACAATACTAATATTACCATAAGTGCTGTTATACAGAGGAAATCTTGCCCACTCTGGCTTCCTATTGCCCAGAGGATACAGTTCAAAACACTAACAATGACATACAAAGCCATTCACAACCTGACTCTTCCATACATCTGTGACATGGTCTTCTGATACCTACCTACACGCAACCTCCGATCGTCTCATGATCTCCTTCTCTACTCCACTCTCATCTCTTCCTCCCACAACCGCATCCAAGCCTTCTCCCCTGCTTCCCCTATACTCTGGAACTCTCTACCCCAACACATCAGGCTCTCGCCTACCACGGAAACCTTCAAAAGGAACCTGAAGACCCACCTCTTCCGACAAGCCTACAACCTTCAGTGATCCTCAGTCTACTGAACCGCCACATGACCAGCTCTACCCTCTCCTAGTGTATCGTTACCCATCCCCTGTAGACTGTGAGCCCTCGCGGGCAGGGTCCTCTCTCCTCCTGTACTTGTGTGTGCCTTGTTTTACTCATGTTTAATGTACTTGTCTATATCTGCCCCGTTCACATGTAAAGCACCATGGAATAAATGGCGCTATAAAAATGTATAATAATAATAATAATAATAAAATCTGTCATATGATCCTACCCCATCTCTCCCATGATCCTGTCCCATCTGTCCCATGATCCTGCCCCATCTGTCCCATGATCCTGACCCATCTGCCCCATGATCCTGCCCCACCTATCTCATGATCCTGCCCCATGATCCTGCCCCATCTGTTTCCATTGCATCCATCCTGCCCATGATCCTGCACCATGTCTCCATACCTCCCCATGATCCTGCCCCATCTGTCTCCATCCTGCCCCATGATCCTGCCCCATCTGCCTCCATCCTGCCCTGTGATCCTGCCCAGTGATCCTGCCCCTTCTGTCTCCATCCTGCCCCATCTGTCTCCATCTTGCTCCATGATCCTGCCCCGAGTCTTCATCTTGCCCCCTGTGTCTCCCATCCTGCACCGTGTCTCCCATCCTGCCACCTGTGTCTCCCATCCTGCCACCTGTGGCTCCCATCCTGCCACCTGTCTCTCCCATCCTACCACCGTGTCTCCCATCCTGCCACCAGGTCTCCCATCATGCCCCCGTATTGCTTTCAATAAAAATTTTAAAAAAACCTTTCTACCTGGCTGCGCTCCTGCAGCGATGATCCCTCCTTGCAGTTCAAGAGCGCACTCACCGGTGAATGACAATGAAGTAATACATCAGTGACGTGCACGTTGAGATCAGCTGCCAGCCTCCGAAAGGCTGGCGGTTTTTAACTATTGCCGTGTGGGCCCAGATGGCAATGGAGTTTCACTGAACCTGCGTCTCGGATGTACAGTACAGACCAAAAGTTTGGACACACCTTCTCATTTAAAGATTTTTCTGTATTTTCATGACTATGAAAATTGTGCATTCACACTGAAGGCATCAAAACTATGAATGAACACATGTGGAATTATATACTTAACAAAAAAGTGTGAAACAACTGAAATTATGTCTTATATTCTAGGTTCTTCAAAGTAGCAACCTTTTGCTTTGATGACCGCTTTGCACACTCTTGTCATTCTCTTGATGAGCTTCAAGAGGTAGTCACCGGGAATGGTTTTCACTTCACAGGTGTGCCCTGTCAGGATTAATAAGTGGGATTTCTTGCCTTATAAATGGGGTTGGGACCATCAGTGGTGTTGTGCAGAATTCTGATGGATACACAGCTGATAGTCCTACTGAATAGACCAAAGATGGTGTCTTTGTGCGACGCAGAAAAGGTGAACGGATGGACTCTACATGCCTGGTTCCCACCGTGAAGCATGGAGGAGGAGGTGTGATGGTGTGGGGGTGCTTTGCTGGTGACACTATTGGGGATTTATTCAAAATGCCTTGTGCAGGCATGTACTACAGAGGACAGAGAATGAACTTCAATCCAATATTGCAGCCAGCATGCAGCCAGCAGGTAAGGAAAGGGTGAATCAAACACCGTAAACCCCGCCCCTATGGCTAAAGATTGTTCCCTCCAATTTCAGGTGACAGAGTCCCTTTAATGACCTGGAGAATCATATTGGCAAGTCAGTTTTAGCATTAGTGAACATGGTAAAAAAAAAAATCCATAAAACAACTGTGGGTTTGCACATTTTTTGCAATTTCACTGCAATCCACACTTGGAATTTTTTTTCCTGTTTTCCAGTACACAATATGTTAAAACCAATGGTGTCGTTCAAAAGTACAACTCGTCCCGCAAAAAACAAGCCCTGACATGGCCATTTTGACCAAAAAAATAAAAAAGCTATGGCTCTGGGAAGAAGGGAAGCAAAAAATAAAAATTGAAAACCAAAAATAACTCTGGCCGTTAAGGGGTTAATATCAGCCCGCAACTGTCTGTTTAGCCTTTGCTGGTTAGAATTTATAGTCGGACCACTGTATTGCCAAGTTTTTTTTAACACTAAGGTTTGGATACGGCTTTATAGAAGGTTACTGCTTGTGATATAACGCAATTTTATTTTAAAGTAAAAAATTACAGGAATAGTATGATTGAATAGTGTGAGTTCATACACTTTTGTATATTTTAACATACAAAGGTTAAGTACATAAAAAGAAAATTATTAAGTACATACAGTTAAATCCATATATATCTGGACAGAGACAACATTTTCCTAATTTTGGTAATAGACATTACCACAATGAATTTTAAACAAAACAATTCAGATGCAGTTGAAGTTCAGACTTTCAGCTTTCATTTGAGGGTATCCACATTAAAATTGGAAGAAGGGTTTAGGAGTTTCAGCTCCTTAACATGTGCCACCCTGTTTTTAAAGGGACCAAAAGTAATTGGACAGATTAAATAATTTTAAATAAAATGTTCATTTCTAGTACTTGGTTGAAAACCCTTTGCTGGCAATGACTGCCTGAAGTCTTGAACTCATGGACATCACCAGACGCTGTGTTTCCTCCTTTTTGATGCTCTGCCAGGCCTTCACTTTGGTGGTTTTCAGTTGCTGTTTGTTTGTGGGCCTTTCTGTCTGAAGTTTAGTCTGTAACAAGTGAAATGCATGCTCAATATGGTTGAGATCAGGTGACTGACTTGGCCATTCAAGAATATTCCACTTCTGTGCTTTAATAAACTCCTGGGTTGCTTTGGCTTTATGTTTTGGGTCATTGTTCATCTGTAGTATGAAACGACGACCAATCAGTTTGGCTGCATTTGGCTGGATCTGAGCACACAGTATGGCTCTGAATACCTCAGAATTCATTCGGCTGCTTCTGTCCTGTGTCACATCATCAATAAACACTAGTGACCCAGTGCCACTGGCAGCCATGCATGCCCAAGCCATCACACTTCCTCCGCCATGTTTTACAGATGATGTGGTATGCTTTGGATCATGAGCTGTACCACGCCTTCACCATACTTTTCTCTTTCCATCATTCTGGTAGAGGTTGATCTTGGTTTCATCTGTCCAAAGAATGTTCTTCCAGAACTGTGCTGGCTTTTTTAGATTTTTTTTTAGCAAAGTCCAGTCTTGCCTTTTTATGCTTGATGCTTATTAGTGGCTTGCACCGTGCAGTGAACCCTCTGTATTTACTTTCATGCAGTCTTCCCTTTATGGAAGATTTGGATATTGATACGCCTATCTCCTGGAGAGTGTTGTTCACTTGGTTGGCTGTTGTGAAGGGGTTTCTCTTCACCATGGAGACTATTCTGTGATCATCCACCACTGCTGTCTTCCGTGGGCGCCCAGGTCTTTTTGCATTGATGAGTTCACCAGTGCTTTCTTTCTTTCTCAGGATGTACCAAACTGTAGATTTTGCCACTCCTAATATTGTAGCAATTTCTCGGATGGGTTTTTTCTGTTTTCGCAGCTTAAGGATGGCGTGTTTCACCTGCATGGAGAGCTCCTTTGACCGCATGTTTACTTCACAGCAAAACCTTCCAAATGCAAGCACCCCACCTCAAATTAACTCCAGGCCTTTTATCTGCTTAATTGAGAACGACATAACGAAGGGATTGCCCACACCTGTCTATGAAATAGCCTTGGAGTCAATTGTCCAATTACTTTTGGTCCCTTTAAAAACAGGGTGGCACATGTTAAGGAGCTGAAACTCCTAAACCCTTCATCCAATTTTAATGTGGATACCCTCAAATGAAAGCTGAAAGTCTGAACTTCAACTGCATCTGAATTGTTTTGTTTAAAATTCATTGTGGTAATGTCTATAACCAAAATGAGAAAAATGTTGTCTCTGTCCAAATGTATATGGACTTAACTGTATAAAGATTAACCACATATACTTACATCATCACCACAGGGCTTTTAAACATCATCCATCTGGAATGTCAGAGAAGCATGCACCATGACAGAGAACCCCTGGGAGATTCACAACACTGCACGGGCGTCCCTACTTATGCAGGTGTCACAACACTGTACACGTGCTCACGTACCCCAGTACCCCAGTATATGTTTCTGTCTTAGTCACGCTTCTCTGGTCTTATATACAGGAGTGATTTGCACAATGTGTATCTCTGGTTTCACCCTGCCCTTCAAGTGGCCAGCTTTCAAGATGGGATGAAACCAAGATACCATGGAATCATCAGATAATGGGCACTAAACCCTCAGGCTATGTGCACACGTTCAGTATTTTTCGCTATAAAAATAATAAATAACATAATAAGAATATAAAAAGCCCACAAGGGTTAGATAAATAGACCACAGAGGTTAACCCCTTCATGACCTTGGGATTTTTCGTTTTTCCTTGTTCGTTTTTCACTCCCCTCTTCCCAGAGCCATAACTTTTTTATTTTTCCGTCAATTTGGCCATTTGAGGGCTTATTTTTTGTGGGACGAGTTGTACTTTTGAACGACATCATTGGTTTTAGCATGTCGTGTACTAGAAAATGGGAAAAAAAATTCCAAGTGCGGTGAAATTGCAAAAAAAGTGCAATCCCACACTTGTTTTTTGTTTGGCTTTTTTGCTAGGTTCACTAAATGCTAAAACTGACCTGCCATTATGATTCTCCAGGTCAGTACGAGCCCATAGACACCTAACATGACTAGGTTATTTTTTATCTAAGTGGTGAAAAAAAATTCCAAACTTTGCTAAAAAAAAAAAAAAAAAATTGCGCCATTTTCCGATACTCGTAGCGTCTCCATTTTTCGTGATCTGGGGTCGGTTGAGGGCTTATTTTTTTGCGTGCCGAGATGACGTTTTTAATGATAGCATTTTGGTGCAGATACGTTCTTTTGATCGCCCGTTATTGCATTTTAATGCAATGTCGCGGCGACCTAAAAAAAAGGAATTCTGGCGTTTTGAATTTTTTTCTCGCTACGCCGTTTAGCGATCAGGTTAATGCTTTTTTTTAATTGATAGATCGGGCGATTCTGAGCGCGGCGATACCAAATATGTGTAGATTTGATTTTTTTTTTATTGATTTATTTTGATTGGGGCGAAAGGGGGGTGATTTAAACTTTTATATTTTTTTTATTTTTTTCACATTTTTTTAAACTTTTTATTTTTACTTTTGCCATGCTTCAATAGCCTCCATGAGAGGCTAGAAGCAGGCACAACTCGATCGCCTCTGCTACATAGCAGCGATCTGCTGATCGCTGCTATGTAGCAGAAATGGAGGTGTGCTGTGAGCGCCGACCACAGGGTGGCGCTCACAGCCACCGGTGATCAGTAACCATAGAGGTCTCTAGGACCTCTATGGTTACCATCCTGACGCATCGCCGACCCCCGATCATGTGACGGGGGTCGGCGATGATGTCATTTCCGGCCGCCCGGCCGGAAGCGGTAGTTAAATGCCGCTGTCTGCGTTTGACAGCGGCATTTAACTAGTTAATAGGTGCGGGCAGATCGAGATTCTGCCCGCGCCTATTACGGGCACGTGTCAGCTGTTCAAAACAGCTGACATGTCCCGGCTTTGATGCGGGCTCACCGCGGAGCCCTGCATCAAAGCGGGGCTTCTGACCTCGGACGTACTATCCCGTCCGAGGTCAGAAAGGGGTTAAACAAACCTTAATGTTTTACAATAACAGAAACATAGAACTGTTTGTGAGGTGCAAGGCCTTCAGACAATAAGTAAGGCCATGTTCACACGTTCCTGATTTCCCTGCTGTTTTTTCTGCACTAAAAACCGCAGCTCTTGGCAGAAAACGCAGGTGCGTTTTTTGGTGCGTTTTTTGATGCGTTTTTTGATGCGTTTTTTAGTGCAGTTTTTTATGCAGTTTTCTCTGCAGAGTCAGTGTGTTTTCTAGGAAGTTTTTTTAGGGTTAAAATGGCTGAAAATACCCTAACCCTACCCCTAACCCTAACCCTACCCCTAGTTCTAACTGTAGTGGGGGAAAAAAAAAAAATTCTTTATTTTATTATTGTTACTACCTATGGGGGTGACAAAGGGGGGGGGCATTTACCTTTTTTTTATTTTGATCACTGTGAGGTTATCACAGTGATCAAAATGTGCCTGGAACGAATCTGCCGGCCGGCAGATTCGGCGGGCGCACTGGGCATGCGCCCGCCATTTTGGAAGATGGCGGCGCCCAGGGAGAAGACGGCCGGACGGACACCGGGAGGCCCGGTAAGTACGTCGGAGCACGGGGGAGTGGCATCGGAGTACGGGGGGTGGGATTGGAGCACGGGGGGGCAGCCACACTGCAGCGGTTCTGCACCACAAACCGCAGAAAACCCGCAGATATTTTTTTCGTCTGCGGGTTTTACTGCGGGTTTGACCTCACAATGGAGGTCAATGGGTGCAGAACCGCTGCAGTTCCGCAAAAAGAAGTGACATGGTACTTCTTTTTTACCGCAGCTATTCAGCGCGGCTTTTTTTGGGATTTTCCGCAATGTGGGCACAGCAGTTCCTGTTTTCCATAGGGTACATTGTAATGTACCCTGCATGGAAAACAGCTGCGGACCCGCAGCGGGAAAATCGCGGCGGTTCCGCATTAAAAAAAGGATGGTGTGAACATGGCCTAAATAGTTTTCAAGATTGTGTCACTATGAGCATTGTTGGTCTGGCGGTAAATATATGACCAGAAATGCTGCTTTGTAATGGTCTGAATGCATTCTGTATATTTCAATATGGACTCAAAATAGCCATTTTAATATTCACACTACAACCCCATGTCATTTTTTTCTGGGGTCCCACTGTAAACTAACCAGTAAAGGCTAAGCAAACAGCTGTGAGCTGTTATTAATAGCCTGGGAACCTTTAGGGCTAATGGCTCCTTTCTGAGATATTAACTCCCAGGGATCGGCTTTCCCTTTGCTGGTTATTAAAATTGCACGGGAGCCCAAACCATTTCTTTCAAATTCATTTAATTAAAAAACAAGTACAGAATTAAAAAAAACACAAAGCGCTGATTATATAGCATACTGACATTTCTACCTATCATCACTATCTCTATCTTTGACCATATTTAATACATAACACTTTAATTTCTATGCTACATTTCATTCCATACGTGGCACACTGACATGGCAGCACACGGACACATATATATCACATATGTACACACGGATGGCACACGGACCACGGATCTGACCAGTACTTTTTTTCCAGAACCAAAATCACCAGGATGTGTGAAGGAGGCCAAATGGCTGTGTCTGACCATGCAGTAACGTGGTCTGATCATACCACAACTTCTGGGCTGGGGAGGGAGAAAAAGAGTATACAGACATTACAGCATGGGATCCCAGCTGATTCTTTTTTCACTGCTTGTTTTTAAGCAATGTTTTACCGCAAAGAAAGAATTAGCTCTGATCGTCTCTTTTGCTTCCTCCCCTGCCCAAGATCTGTGGTATGACCATGTTCCTGCATGGTCAGACACAGCCATTACACAGTACACAGCAGGGGCACATTTGTAAGATTATCTCAGCACAGGAATATTTTTTTTAACCCATCAAATTGTGGAACTTATCATTATTCAAAAATCTACTGATTAAAATTAACTTTGCTTGTGGGTAAACCCCTTAATGACCGCCGATACGCCTTTTAACGGCGGCAGTTAAGGGTACTTAAACCACAGCGCCGTTAATTTATGGCGCTGTGGAAAAAGTGAATAGCGCCCCCCAGAGTCGGTTTTTCTCTGGGGTGTCGGTTGCCGGGGGTAGCCAAGACCCCAGGGAACATGATTCGGGTTTTTTTTTACTGCCCCCCCCCCCCGGGTTGCGATCGCCGGTAATTAACCGTTTACCGGCGGTCGCAAAAAAAACCTGCAATTTCCCATTTAATTTCTCTGTCCTCCGATGTGATCGCACATCAGAGGACAGAGAAAAGGGGTCCCCGATAGCCCCCCGATACTCACCTGTCTCCCCCGGTGCTCCTCGTGGCTCCCGATGGGCGCCGCCATCTTGTTCCGGCCAAAAAATGGCGGGTGCATGCGCAGTGCGCCCTCCGGCCGGCACCCAGAAAATCTTTGGGGTCTTGGCTGCCGGGGGTAGCCGAGACCCGAAAGAACATGATCGGGGTTGGTTTTTTCCGACCCCTGTTTTGCGATCGCCGGTAATTAACTGTTTACCGGCGAGCGCAAAAAAAAAAGCAATCTTTCATTCTCGTGATGTGATCGCACATCAGAGGACAGAGAAATATGGTGATTCGGGGACCCTGCTATACTTACCGGTGTCCCTGGGTCCTCCTGCTTCTCCTGGCCGCCAGCTTCTTCATCCGGAAAGAAAATGGCGGGCGCATTCGCAGTGCGCCCGCCATATTCTTCTGGCCACCAGGTGGAGTAGTTGGGGCTAAATTTAGGGTTAGGGTTGGGGCTAAATTTAGGGTTAGGGTTGGGACTAAATTTAGGGTTAGGGCTAAATTTAGGGTTAGGGTTGGGGCTAAATATAGGGTTAGGGTTGGGGCTAAATTTAGGGTTAGGGCTGGGGCTAAATATAGGGTTAGGGTTGGGGCTAAATTTAGGGTTAGGGTTGGGGCTAAATATAGGGTTAGGGTTGGGGCTAAATTTAGGGTTAGGCTCCTTTCACACTTGCGTCGGTACGGGGCCATCGCAATGCGTCGGCCCGACGTACCGATGCACGTTGTGAAAATTGTGCACAACGTGAGCAGCGGATGCAGTTTTTCAATGCATCCGCTGCCCAGTCTATGTCCTGGGGAGGAGGGGGCGGAGTTACGGCCACGCATGCGCGGTCGGAAATGGCGGACGCGACGTACAAAAAAAGTTACATTGAACTTTTTTTGTGCCGACAGTCCGCCAAAACACAACTGATCCAGTGCACGACGGACGCGACGTGTGGCCATCCGTCGCGATCCGTCGGCAATACAAGTCTATGGGCAAAAAACGCATCCTGCGGGCACATTTGCAGGATCCATTTTTTGTCCAAAACGACGGATTGCGACGGATGCCACACGACGCAAGTGTGAAAGTAGCCTTAGGGTTAGGGTTGGGGCTAAAGTTAGAGTTAGGGTTGGGGCTAAAGTTAGGGCTAGGGTTAGGGTTGGGGCTAAAGTTAGGGTTAGGGTTGGGGCTAAAGTTAGGGTTGGGGTTGGGGCTAAAGTTAGGGTTAGAGTTGTGATTAGGGTTAGGGTTTGGATTAGGGTTGTTGTTAGGGTTGGCATTAGGGTTACACTTGGGATTGGGATTAGGTTTGGGATTAGGGTTAAGGTTAGGGTTGGGATTAGGGGTGTATTGGGACTAGGGTTAGGTTTGAGGTTAGGGTTGAGATTAGGATTAGGGGTGTGTTGGATTTAGGGTTTTGATTAGGGTTATGGTTGACATTAGGGTTGTTTTGGGGTTAGGGCTGTGATTATTGTTAGGCTTGTGATTAGGATTATGGATCGGGTTGGGATTAGGGTTAGGGGTGTGTTTGGGTTAGGGTTGGAGTTATAATTGGGGGGTTTCCACTGTTTAGGTACATCAGGGGGTCTCCAAACACGACAGCCAATTTTGCGCTCAAAAAGTAAAATGGTGCTCCCTCCCTTCTGAGCTCTGCCGTGCGCCCAAACAGTGGGTTACCCCCACATATGGGGCATCAGCGTACTCGGGATAAATTGGACAACAACTTTTGTGGTCCAATTTCTCCTGTTACCCTTGTGAAAATAAAAATTTGGGGGCTACAATATCTTTTTTTGTGGAAAAAAATATTTTTTATTTTCACGACTCTGCATTATAAACTTCTGTGAAGCACTTGGGCATTCAAAGTTCTCACCACACATCTAGATAAGTTCCTTGGGGGGTCTAGTTTCCAAAATGGGGTCACTTGGGGGTTTCTACTGTTTAGGTACATCAGGGGCTTTGCAAACGCAACATAACGCTCGCAGACCATTCTATCAAAGTCTGCATTCCAAAACGGTGCTCCTTCCTTCCGAGCTCTGCCGTGCGCCCAAACAGTGGTTTACCCCCACATATGGGGAACCAGCATACTCAGGACAAATTGGACAACAACTTTTAGGGTCCAATTTCTCTTGTTACCCTTGTGAAAATAATAACTTGGGGCTAAAAAATCTTTTTTTGTGGAAAAAAAAATTTTTTTTATTTTCATGACTCTGCATTATAAACTTCTGTGAAGCACTTGGGCATTCAAAGTTCTCACCACACATCTAGAGAAGTTCCATTAGGGGTCTAGTTTCCAAAATGGGGTCACTTGTTGGGGGTTTCTACTGTTTAGGCACATCAGGGGCTCTCCAAACGTGACATGGCGTCCGATCTCAATTCCAGCCAATTCTACATTGAAAAAGTAAAACGGCACTCCTTCTCTTCCAAGCTCTGTGGTGCGCCCAAACAGTGGTTTATCCCTACATATGGGGTATTGACGTACTAAGGAGAAATTGCACAACAACTTTTGTGGCCTAATTTCTCCTGTTACCCTTGTGAAAATAAGAATTTGTGGGCGAAAAGATCATTTTTCTGTAAACAAATGCGATTTTTTATTTTCACGGCTCTACATTATAAACTTCTGTGAAGCACTTGGGGGTTCAAAGTGCTCACCACACATCTAGATAAGTTCCTTAAGGGGTCTAGTTTCCAAAATGGTGTCACTTGTGGGGGGTTTCCACTGTTTAGGCACATTAGGGGCTCTCTAAACGTGACATGGCGTCCGATCTCAATTCCAGCCAATTCTGCATTGAAAAAGTCAAACGGCGCTCCTTCACTTCCAAGCTCTGCGGTGCGCCCAAACAGTGATTTACCCCCACATAAGTGGTATCAGAGTATTCAGGAGAAATTGCACAACAAAATTTATGGTTTAATTTCTGTTTTTACACTTGTGAAAATAAAAAAAAATGGTTCTGAAGTAAAATGTTTGCAAAAAAAAGTTAAATGTTCATTTTTTCCTTCCACATTGTTTCAGTTCCTGTGAAGCACGTACAGGGTTAAACTTCTTGAATATGGTTTTGAGAACCTTGAGGGGTGCAGTTTTTAGAATAGTGTCCCACTTGGTTATTTTCTATCATATAGACCCCTCAAAATGACTTCAAATGTGATGTGGTCCCTAAAAAAAAATGGTGTTGTAAAAATGAGAAATTGCTGGTCAACTTTTAACCATTATAACTCCCTAACAAAAAAAAAGTTGTTTCCAAAATTGTGCTGATGTAAAGTAGACATGTGGGAAATGTTATTTATTAACTATTTTATGTGACATATCTCTCTGATTTAAGGGCATAAAAATACAAAGTTTGAAAATTGCAAAGATTTTAAAATTTGCGCCATATTTCCATTTTTTTCATAAATAATCGCAAGTAATATCGAAGAAATGTTACCACTAACATGAAGTACAATATGTCACGAAAAAACAATCTCAGAATCAGCGGGATCCGTTAAAGCGTTCCAGAGTTATAACCTCATAAAGTGACAGTGGTCAGAATTGTAAAAATTGGCCCGGTCATTAAGTACCAAATTGGCTCTGTAACTAAGGGGTTAAGGGTATAAATGGGTTTACTGGTTTCAGAAAAACCTCTGTCTGCAGTTATTTATTTTTTAAATAAATCCTTACTCACCCTCCCCAGGTCCAGGGCTGAATCTCTGCCACTGCTCTCAGTGTCTTTTATTGACTGCAGTGCTTACGTCACACCGATAGTGTCACACCGATAGTGTGACGTAAGCACACTCAATTTTGGCTGTAGACAATAATATACACCAGGAGTAGTGGTGGGGATTCGATACTAGTTGAGGGTGAGTAAAGCACGGGTTTGTTTGTTTTTTAACTGGAATCTGTCACAAGGTTTGGCTACTTCATCTGAGATCAGGATGAGGTAGGGGAAGGGACCCTAATTCCAGCAACGTATCACTTAATGAGCTGCTTGTTGCAGTTTTGATAAAATCAGTTGTATCTGCTGTAGATTTACCAATTCTCTGAATGCTGAGCTCTGCATAACTCCACCCACACCACTGATTGGCAGCTTTCCGTGTGCACTGTGCATAGGCTGCCAATCCATGGTGGAGGTGGAGTTGTAAAGTGCTAATAAATATACAGCACTACATGGAAGCAGGATTACTAGTCCTCTAGTCATAAATCATAATCTCCTACTGATAAGGCAACATGCAGACGTCCATTTAACACATATTGTTATGATACGGTGGTCTAGGAGCAACATGGAACGAGCTCTGAAGGAGTGGTAACTGTACTGACCGCAGTCCCTAAGCTCAACACAACACTAGAAGTAGCCGTGGAATGCTCCTAACTCTCCCTAGGCATCTCCTCACAGCCTAAGAGCTAACTACCCCTAAAGATAGAAGCAGGAAAGCTATCTTGCCTCAGAGAAAATCCCCAAAGGATAGATTAGCCCCCCACAAATAATGACTGTGAATGGAGAGGGAAAAGACATACACAGAATTAAACCAGGATGAGCACAGGAGGCCAGTCTAACTAAATAGATAGGACAGGATGGAATACTGTGCGGTCAGTATAAAACACTACAAAAATCCACGCAGAGTTTACAAAAAATCTCCACACCTGACTAAAGGTGTGGAGGGCAAATCTGCCTCCCAGAGCTTCCAGCAAGACAGAATAAATTCACACTGATAAGCTGGACAAACATAGAAAGCACAGAATAGATAAGTCCACAATCTATGGACAGAAAAGAGCAAGCAAAAATTTAGAGATGTGAATCCAACCAGGAACCATTTACAAGTGGCACTGGCTGAAGATAGAGCCAGACTTAAATAGCCGAGCAGAAGAGACGATAAGTGGAGGCAGCTGATGACAGCTAACTTCAAGGAGCAGCCATACCACTAGAAACCACAAGAGGGAGCCCAAGAGCAGAACTCACAAAAGTGCCACTTACAACCACCGGAGGGAGCCCAAGAGCGGAATTCACAACAGTACCCCCCCTTGAGGAGGGGTCACCGAACCCTCACCAGAGCCCCCAGGCCGATCAGGACGAGCCAAGTGAAAAGCACGAACCAAATCGGTGGCATGGACATCGGAGGCAACAACCCAAGAATTATCCTCCTGGCCATAACCCTTCCACTTGACAAAATACTGAAGCCTCCGCCTCGAAAAACGAGAATCCAAAATCTTCTCAACCTCATATTCCAACTCTCCCTCAACCAACACCGGGGCAGGAGGGTCAACCGAGGGAACAACGGGCACCACATATCTCCGCAACAAAGATCTATGCAAAACATTGTGAATGGCAAAAGAGGCAGGAAGAGCCAAATGAAAAGACACCGGATTAATAATTTCAGAAATTTTATAAGGACCAATAAACCGAGGCTTAAACTTAGGAGAAGAAACCTTCATAGGAACATGACGAGAAGACAACCAAACCAAATCCCCCACACGAAGCCGGGGACCAACACACCGACGGCGGTTGGCAAAACGTTGAGCCCTTTCCTGAGACAACGTCAAATTGTCCACCACATGAGTCCAAATCTGCTGCAGCCTGTCCACCACAGAATCAACACCAGGACAATCAGATGGCTCAACCTGCCCAGAAGAAAAACAAGGATGAAAACCAAAATTACAAAAGAAAGGTGAAAACAAAGTAGCCGAACTAGCCCGATTATTAAGGGCAAACTCGGCCAACGGCAAGAAAGTCCCAATCATCCTGATCAGCAGACACAAAGCATCTCAAATAGGTCTGCAAGGTCTGATTAGTTCGCTCAGTTTGGCCATTAGTCTGAGGATGAAACGCCGAAGAAAAAGACAAATCAATGCCCATCCTAGCACAAAAGGCCTGCCAAAATCTAGAGGCAAACTAAGAACCTCTGTCAGACACAATATTCTCCGGAATGCCATGCAAACGAACCACATGCTGAAAAAATAATGGAACCAGATCTGAGGAGGAAGGCAACTTAGGCAAAGGTACCAGATGGACCATTTTAGAGAACCGGTCACAAACAACCCAGATAACAGACATCTTCTGGGAAACAGGAAGATCCGAAATAAAATCCATGGAAATATGCGCCCAGGGCCTCTCAGGGACCGGCAAAGGCAAAAGCAACCCACTAGCGCGGGAACAGCAAGGCTTGGCCCGGGCGCAAGTCCCACAGGACTGCACAAAAGCACGCACATCGCGCGACAAGGAAGGCCACCAAAAGGACCTAGCAACCAAATCTCTGGTACCAAAAATCCCAGGATGCCCAGCCAACACTGAACAATGAACCTCAGAAATTACCTTACTTGTCCATCTATCAGGAACAAACAGCTTCCCCACTGGACAGCGGTCAGGCCTATCAGCCTGAAATTCCTGAAGCACCCGCCACAAATCAGGGGAGATAGCAGAAAGAATCACCCCCTCCTTAAGAATGCCAACCGGCTCAAGGACTCCAGGAGAATCAGGCGAAAAACTCCTAGAGAGGGCATCAGCCTTAACATTCTTAGATCCTGGAAGATACGAGACCACAAAATCAAAACGGGAGAAAAACAGGGACCATCGAGCCTGTCTAGGATTCAGCCGCTTGGCCGACTCGAGGTAAATCTGATTCTTATGATCGGTCAGGACCACAACACGGTGTTTAGCTCCCTCAAGCCAATGTCGCCACTCCTCAAACGCCCACTTCATAGCCAACAACTCCCGATTGCCGACATCATAATTGCGTTCCGCAGGTGAAAACTTTCTGGAAAAAAAAGCACACGGTTTCATCAAAGAACCATCAGACTCCCTCTGAGACAAAAGGGCCCCTGCCCCAATCTCAGAAGCGTCGACCTCAACCTGAAAAGGAAGAGAAACATCCGGTTTACGCAACACAGGGGCAGAAGTAAATCGGCGTTTAAGCTCCTGAAAGGCCTCAACAGAGGACCAATTCGTCACATCAGCGCCTTTCTTCGTCAAATCAGTAAGGGGCTTAACCACACTGGAAAAGCTGGCAATGAAACGGCGATAGAAATTAGCAAAACCCAAAAATTTTTGAAGACCCTTCACAGATGTGGGTTGGATCCAGTCATGAATAGCTTGGACCTTAACAGGATCCATTTCTATAGACGAGGGAGAAAAAATAAAACCCAAAAAAGAGACCTTCTGAACTCCGAATAGGCACTTAGACCCATTCACAAATAAAGCATTATCACGAAGGATCTGGAACACCATCCTGACCTGCTTCACATGAGACTCCCAATCATCGGAAAAAATCAAAATATCATCCAAATATACGACCATGAATTTATCAAGATAATTGCGGAAAATATCATGCATGAAAGACTGGAACACAGATGGAGCATTAGAGAGCCCAAATGGCATCACAAGGTATTCAAAATGGCCTTCGGGCATATTAAATGCAGTTTTCCATTTGTCACCCTGTTTAATACGAACAAGATTATATGCCCCTCGGAGGTCAATCTTAAGGTACCTTCACACATAACGATATTGTTAACGATATCGTTGCTATTTGTGACGTAGCAACGATATCGTTAATGAAATCGTTATGTGTGACAGCGACCAACGATCAGGCCCCTGCTGGGAGATCGTTGGTCGCTGAAGAAAGTCCAGAACTTTATTTCGTCGCTGGACTCCCTGGAGACATCACTGGATCGGCGTGTGTGACACCGATCCAGCGATGTCTTCACTGGTAACCAGGGTAAACATCGGGTAACTAAGCGCAGGGCCGCGCTTAGTAACCCGATGTTTACCCTGGTTACCATGCTAAAAGTAAAAAAAAACAAACACTAGATACTTACCTAACGCTGTCTGTCCTCCAGCGCTGTGCTCTGCACTCCTCCTGTACTGGCTGTGAGCCGGAAAGCAGAGCGGTGACGTCACCGCTCTGCTTTCCGGCTCCCAGCCAGTACAGGAGGAGAGCAGAGAAGCAGAGCGCAGCGCTGGAGGACAGACAGCGGTAGGTAAGTATCTAGTGTTTGTTTTTTTTTACTTTTAGCATGGTAACCAGGGTAAACATCAGGTTACTAAGCGCGGCCCTGCGCTTAGTTACCCGATGTTTACCCTGGTTACCGGCATCGTTGGTCGCTGGAGAGCGGTCTGTGTGACAGCTCTCCAGCGACCAAACAGCGACGCTGCAGCGATCCGGATCGTTGTCGGTATCGCTGCAGCGTCGCTTAATGTGAAGGGGCCTTTAGTAAACCAACTAGCCCCCTTAATCTGAGCAAACAAATCAGTAAGCAAAGGCAAGGGGTATTGGAATTTGACCGTGATCTTATTAAGAAGACGATAATCAATACAGGGTCTCAAGGAGCCATCCTTCTTAGCAACAAAAAAGAAACCCGCTCCCAATGGTGACGAAGAGGGCCGAATATGCCCTCTCTCCAAAGATTCCTTAACATAACTCCGCATGGCGGCATGCTCTGGCACAGACAGATTGAAAAGTCGGCCCTTAGGGAACTTACAACGAGGAATCAAGTTAATGGCACAATCACAGTCCCTGTGCGGAGGAAGGGAACTGGACTTGGGCTCATCAAATACATCCTGGAAATCCGACAAAAACTCAGGGACCTCAGAAGAGGGGGAAGAGGAAATTGACATCAAAGGAACATCACTATGTACTCCTCGACAACCCCAACTAGTCACCGACATAGTTTTCCAATCCAACACCGGATTATGTTCCTGTAACCATGGAAATCCCAGTACAACAACATCATGCAGGTTATGCAACACCAGAAAACGGCAATCTTCCTGATGTGCAGGAGCCATGTACATAGTCATCTGTGTCCAGTACTGAGGTTTATTCTTGGCCAAGGGTGTAGCATCAATGCCCCTCAAAGGAATAGGGCTCTGCAAAGGCTGCAAGGAAAAACCACAGCGCCTGGCGAATTCTAAGTCCATTAAGTTCAGGGCAGCGCCTGAATCCACAAATGCCATGACAGAAAAGGACGACAATGAGCAAATCAGGGTCACAGATAAGAGAAATTTAGGCTGTATAGTACTAATGGTAACAGACCTAGCGACTCTCTTAGTACGCTTAGGGCAATCAGAGATAACATGAGCCGAATCACCACAGTAAAAACACAGCCTATTCTGACGTCTGAATTCCTGCTGTTCTATTCTAGTCAAAATCCTATCACATTGCATAGGTTCAGGACTTTGCTCAGAGGATACTGCCATATGGTGCACAGCTTTGCGCTCGCGCAGACGCCGATCAATCTGAATGGCTAGAGACATAGATTCGCTCAAACCGGCAGGCGTAGGAAAGCCCACCATAACATCTTTAAGGGTTTCAGAAAGACCTTTTCTGAAAATAGCAGCCAGAGCCTCTTCATTCCATTTAGTGAGCACAGACCATTTTCTAAATTTCTGGCAGTATAACTATGCCGCTTCCTGACCTTGACACAAGGCCAACAGGGTTTTTTCCGCATGATCCACAGAATTAGGTTCGTCATACAATAATCCGAGCGCTTGAAAAAATGCATCTACATTCAATAATGCCAGATCCCCTGTTTCAAGAGAAAAAGCCCAGTCTTGAGGGTCACCACACAGCAAGGATATGATGATTTTTACTTGCTGAATGGGATCACCAGAAGAATGGGGTTTCAAAGCAAAAAAACAATTTGCAGTTATTTTTAAAGTTCAAAAACTTGGATCTGTCCCCAAAAAACAAATCAGGAGTAGGAATTCTGGGCTCTAAAGCCGGAGTCTGGACAACATAGTCCTGGATACTCTGTACTCTTACAGCAAGTTGATCCACACGAGAAAACAAACCCTGAACATCCATGCCAAAGCATATATCCTGAACCACCCAGATATCAAGAGGAAAAGAAAAAAAAAAGACAAACTAGAGCACAGAAAAAAAATTGGTTCAGAACTTTCTTTTCCTTCTTTTGAGAGGCATTTAATTCATTTTTGGCCACTTGTACTGTTATGATACGGTGGTCTAGGAGCAACATGGAACGAGCTCTGAAGGAAGTGGTAACTGTACTGACCGCAGTCCCTAAGCTCAACACAACACTAGAAGTAGCCGTGGAATGCTCCTAACTCTCCCTAGGCATCTCGTCACAGCCTAAGAGCTAACTACCCCTAAAGATAGAAGCAGGAAAGCTATCTTGCCTCAGAGAAAATCCCCAAAGGATAGATTAGCCCCCCACAAATAATGACTGTGAGTGGAGAGGGAAAAGACATACACAGAATGAAACCAGGATGAGCACAGGAGGCCAGTCTAACGACATAGATAGGACAGGATGGAACACAGTGAGGTCAGTATAAAACACTACAAAAATCCACGCAGAGTTTACAAAAAATCTCCACACCTGACTAAAGGTGTGGAGGGCAAATCTGCCTCCCAGAGCTTCCAGCAAGACAGAATAAATTCACACTGATAAGCTGGACAAACATAGAAAGCACAGAATAGATAAGTCCACAATCTATGGACAGAAAAGAGCAAGCAAAAACTTAGCTTAGCTGAACTGGTCAGGATAACAGGGAACTCCAAAGAGATGTGAATCCAACCAGGAACCATTTACAAGTGGCACTGGCTGAAGATAGAGCCAGACTTAAATAGCCGAGCAGAAGAGACGATAAGTGGAGGCAGCTGATGACAGCTAACTCCAAGGAGCAGCCATACCACTAGAAACCACAAGAGGGAGCCCAAGAGCAGAACTCACAAAAGTGCCACTTACAACCACCGGAGGGAGCCCAAGAGCAGAATTCACAACACATATGCGTTCAATCCATGTTTTTCACAGAAGGAAAACATTAAAATCCATGGAGCTGTCCACTTCACCGCATATCCGCAAAAAAAAATCACAGAGACATGTCTGTTTTTTTTTATCAAGGTCACATATAAAAATGACCTATTCAAGTCTATGGGTGTTGTGATAGGCAATTCAGTATCACAATGGACATAGCGGTCAGAGCATATACAGTGATCTGACAATAACCCAAAATAATAGAACGAGCTCTGAGACGTGGGAACTCTGCAGACCGCAATCCCTAATCCTCTCCAAACAACACTAGAGGCAGCCGTGGATTGCGCCTAACTCTACCTATGCAACTCGGCACAGCCTGAGAAACTAACTAGCCTGAAGATAGAAAATAAGCCTACCTTACACAGAGAAATACCCCAAAGGAAAAGGCAGCCCCCCACATATAATGAGTTAAGATGAAAAGACAAACGTAGGGATGAAATAGATTCAGCAAAGTGAGGCCCGACTTTCTTAACAGAGCGAGGATAGGAAAGATAACTTTGCGGTCTACACAAAACCCTAAAGAAAACCACGCAAAGGGGGCAAAAAGACCCTCCGTACCGAACTAACGGCACGGAGGTACACCCTTTGCGTCCCAGAGCTTCCAGCAAAACAATTAGACAAGCTGGACAGAAAAAATAGCAAACAAATAGCAAAGAAGAACTTAGCTATGCAGAGCAGCAGGCCACAGGAATGATCCAGGGAAAAACAAGTCCAACACTGGAACATTGACAGGAAGCATGGATCAAAGCATTAGGTGGAGTTAAGTAGAGAAGCACCTAACGACCTCACCAGATCACCTGAGGGAGGAAACTCAGAAGCCGCAGTACCACTTTCCTCCACAAACGGAAGCTCCCAGAGAGAATCAGCCGAAGTACCACCTGTGACCACAGGAGGGAGCTCTGCCACAGAATTCACAACAGTACCCCCCGTTGAGGAGGGGTCACCGAACCCTCACCAGAGCCCCCAGGCCGACCAGGATGAGCCACATGAAAGGCACGAACAAGATCGGGAGCATGGACATCAGAGGCAAAAACCCAGGAATTATCTTCCTGAGCATAACCCTTCCATTTAACCAGATACTGGAGTTTCCGTCTTGAAACACGAGAATCCAAAATCTTCTCCACAATATACTCCAATTCCCCCTCCACCAAAACCGGGGCAGGAGGGTCAACAGATGGAACCATAGGTGCCACATATCTCCGCAACAATGACCTATGGAATACGTTATGTATGGAAAAAGAATCTGGGAGGGTCAGACGAAAAGACACAGGATTAAGAACCTCAGAAATCCTATACGGACCAATAAAACGAGGTTTAAACTTAGGAGAGGAAACCTTCATAGGAATATGACGAGAAGATAACCAAACCAGATCCCCAACACGAAGTCGGGGACCCACACGGCGTCTGCGATTAGCGAAACGTTGAGCCTTCTCCTGGGACAAGGTCAAATTGTCCACTACATGAGTCCACATCTGCTGCAACCTGTCCACCACAGTATCCACACCAGGACAGTCCGAAGACTCAACCTGTCCTGAAGAGAAACGAGGATGGAACCCAGAATTGCAGAAAAATGGCGAAACCAAGGTAGCCGAGCTGGCCCGATTATTAAGGGCGAACTCAGCCAAAGGCAAAAAGGACACCCAGTCATCCTGATCGGCAGAAACAAAGCATCTCAGATAGGTTTCCAAGGTCTGATTGGTTCGTTCGGTCTGGCCATTAGTCTGAGGATGGAAAGCCGAGGAAAAAGACAAGTCAATGCCCGTCCTACCACAAAAGGCTCGCCAAAACCTCGAAACAAACTGGGAACCTCTGTCAGAAACGATATTCTCTGGAATGCCATGCAAACGAACCACATGCTGGAAGAACAATGGCACCAAATCAGAGGAGGAAGGCAATTTAGACAAGGGTACCAGATGGACCATCTTAGAAAAGCGATCACAGACCACCCAAATGACTGACATCTTTTGAGAAACGGGAAGATCTGAAATAAAATCCATAGAGATATGTGTCCAAGGCCTCTTCGGGACCGGCAAGGGCAAAAGCAACCCACTGGCACGAGAACAGCAGGGCTTAGCCCGAGCACAAATCCCACAGGACTGCACAAAAGTACGCACATCCCGCGACAGAGATGGCCACCAAAAGGATCTAGCCACTAACTCTCTGGTACCAAAGATTCCAGGATGACCAGCCAACACCGAGCAATGAACCTCAGAGATCACTTTATTTGTCCACCTATCCGGGACAAACAGTTTCTCCGCTGGACAACGATCAGGTTTATTAGCCTGAAATTTTTGCAGCACCCGCCGCAAATCAGGGGAGATGGCAGACACAATTACTCCTTCCTTGAGGATACCCGCCGGCTCAGATAAACCCGGAGAGTCGGGCACAAAACTCCTAGACAGAGCATCCGCCTTCACATTTTTAGACCCCGGAAGGTACGAAATCACAAAGTCAAAACGGGCAAAAAACAGCGACCAACGAGCCTGTCTAGGATTCAAACGCTTAGCAGACTCGAGATAAGTCAAGTTCTTATGATCAGTCAATACCACCACGCGATGCTTAGCTCCTTCAAGCCAATGACGCCACTCCTCGAATGCCCACTTCATGGCCAGCAACTCTCGGTTGCCCACATCATAATTTCGCTCAGCAGGCGAAAACTTCCTGGAAAAAAAAGCGCATGGTTTCATCACTGAGCAATCAGAACCTCTCTGCGACAAAACAGCCCCTGCTCCAATCTCAGAAGCATCAACCTCGACCTGGAACGGAAGAGAAACATCTGGTTGACACAACACAGGGGCAGAAGAAAAACGACGCTTCAACTCTTGAAAAGCTTCCACAGCAGCAGAAGACCAATTGACCAAATCAGCACCCTTCTTGGTCAAATCCGTCAATGGTTTGGCAATACTAGAAAAATTGCAGATGAAGCGACGATAAAAATTAGCAAAGCCCAGGAACTTTTGCAGACTTTTCAGAGATGTCGGCTGAGTCCAATCATGGATGGCTTGGACCTTAACAGGATCCATCTCGATAGTAGAAGGGGAAAAGATGAACCCCAAAAATGAAACCTTCTGCACACCAAAGAGACACTTTGATCCCTTCACAAACAAAGAATTAGCACGCAGGACCTGAAAAACCGTTCTGACCTGCTTCACATGAGACTCCCAATCATCCGAGAAGATCAAAATGTCATCCAAGTACACAATCAGGAATTTATCCAGGTACTCTCGGAAGATGTCATGCATAAAGGACTGAAACACTGATGGAGCATTGGCAAGTCTGAATGGCATCACTAGATACTCAAAATGACCCTCGGGCGTATTAAATGCAGTTTTCCATTCATCTCCTCGCCTGATTCGCACCAGATTATACGCACCATGAAGATCTATCTTGGTGAACCAACTAGCCCCCTTAATCCGAGCAAACAAATCAGATAACAATGGCAAGGGGTACTGAAATTTAACAGTAATCTTATTAAGAAGGCGGTAATCTATACAAGGTCTCAGCGAACCGTCCTTCTTGGCTACAAAAAAGAACCCTGCTCCTAATGGCGACGATGACGGGCGAATATGCCCCTTCTCCAGGGATTCCTTCACATAACTGCGCATAGCGGTGTGCTCAGGCACGGATAAATTAAACAGTCGACCTTTTGGGAATTTACTACCAGGAATCAAATTGATAGCACAATCACAATCCCTATGCGGAGGTAGGGCATCGGACTTGGGCTCATCAAATACATCCCGGTAATCAGACAAGAACTCTGGAACCTCAGAAGGGGTGGATGACGAAATTGACAGAAATGGAACATCACCATGTACCCCCTGACAACCCCAGCTGGACACCGACATGGATTTCCAATCCAATACTGATTATGGGCTTGTAGCCATGGCAACCCCAACACGACCACATCATGCAGATTATGCAACACCAGAAAGCGAATAACCTCCTGATGTGCAGGAGCCATGCACATGGTCAGCTGGGTCCAGTATTGAGGCTTATTCTTGGCCAAAGGCGTAGCATCAATTCCTCTCAATGGAATAGGACACTGCAAGGGCTCCAAGAAAAACCCACAACGCTTAGCATATTCCAAGTCCATCAAATTCAGGGCAGCGCCTGAATCCACAAACGCCATGACAGAATACGATGACAAAGAGCAGATCAAGGTAACGGACAGAAGAAATTTTGACTGTACTGTACCAATGGTGGCAGACCTAGCGAACCGCTTAGTGCGCTTAGGACAATCAGAGATAGCATGAGTGGAATCACCACAGTAGAAACACAGCCCATTCAGACGTCTGTGTTCTTGCCGTTCAACTCTGGTCATAGTCCTATCGCACTGCATAGACTTAGGTTTAATCTCAGGTAATACCGCCAAATGGTGCACAGATTTACGCTCACGCAAGCGTCGACCGATCTGAATGGCCAAAGACATAGACTCATTCAAACCAGCAGGCATAGGAAATCCCACCATGACATCCTTAAGGGCTTCAGAGAGACCCTTTCTGAATATAGCTGCCAGCGCAGATTCCATTGAGTGAGAACGGACCACTTTCTAAATTTCTGACAATATACCTCTATCTCATCCTGAGCCTGACAAAGAGCCAGCAAATTTTTTTCTGCCTGATCCACTGAATTAGGCTCATCGTACAGCAATCCAAGCGCCAGGAAAAACGCATCGATATTACTTAATGCAGGATCTCCTGACGCAAGAGAAAATGCCCAGTCCTGAGGGTCGCCACGCAAAAAAGAAATGACGATCCTAACCTGTTGAACTGGGTCACCAGAGGAGCGAGGTTTCAAAGCCAGAAATAGTTTACAATTATTTTTGAAACTCAGAAATTTAGTTCTATCTCCAAAAAACAAATCTGGAATAGGAATTCTCGGTTCTAATAAAGAATTCTGAACCACAAAATCTTGAATATTTTGAACTCTTGCCGTGAGCTGATCCACACATGAAGACAGACCTTTAATGTCCATTGCTACACCTGTGTCCTGAACCACCCAAATGTCTAGGGGAAAAAAAAGGCAAAACACAGTGCAAAGAAAAAAAAAATGGTCTCAGAACTTCTTTTTTCCCTCTATTGAGAATCATTAGCACTTTTGGCTTCCTGTACTGTTGTGATAGGCAATTCAGTATCACAATGGACATAGCGGTCAGAGCACATACAGTGATCTGACAATAACCCAAAATAATAGAACGAGCTCTGAGACGTGGGAACTCTGCAGACCGCAATCCCTAATCCTCTCCAAACAACACTAGAGGCAGCCGTGGATTGCGCCTAACTCTACCTATGCAACTCGGCACAGCCTGAGAAACTAACTAGCCTGAAGATAGAAAATAAGCCTACCTTGCCTCAGAGAAATACCCCAAAGGAAAAGGCAGCCCCCCACATATAATGACTGTGAGTTAAGATGAAAAGACAAACGTAGGGATGAAATAGATTCAGCAAAGTGAGGCCCGACTTTCTTAACATAGCGAGGATAGGAAAGATAACTTTGCGGTCTACACAAAACCCTAAAGAAAACCACGCAAAGGGGGCAAAAAGACCCTCCGTACCGAACTAACGGCACGGAGGTACACCCTTTGCGTCCCAGAGCTTCCAGCAAAACAATTAGACAAGCTGGACAGAAAAAATAGCAAACAAATAGCAAAGAAGAACTTAGCTATGCAGAGCAGCAGGCCACAGGAATGATCCAGGGAAAAACAAGTCCAACACTGGAACATTGACAGGAAGCATGGATCAAAGCATTAGGTGGAGTTAAGTAGAGAAGCACCTAACGACCTCACCAGATCACCTGAGGGAGGAAACTCAGAAGCCGCAGTACCACTTTCCTCCACAAACGGAAGCTCCCAGAGAGAATCAGCCGAAGTACCACCTGTGACCACAGGAGGGAGCTCTGCCACAGAATTCACAACATATGGGTCTGTGAAAATCACAAACAGCATCAGTGTCCATGACTACCATGAAATGAAAATCACTGATAAAACGCTGATGGTAAAAACAGATAAAACTTGGATGAAAAACACTTTTTGTGTACGTGAAAAATTACCCACGTCTGAATGAACACTGAAGCTTATAGTGCCCCCATACACTGCTCCTCTATAATATCCCCCACATTGTCCTTCTCCATACTGTGCCCCCACACTGCTCCTCTCTAAACTCCACCCTATAATTAGAAATCTGCCCTTACAGTAACAATCCTACCTTCTATAATAGTCCTTACATTCAATGTCTAACTTGTCTGTGTAACCCTTACCATTCCCCGCCGTATCCCCCTCGTCTTTGCTGTCTCTGCTGTTACAGTACCACTATGATGAGGAGGTCAGCAGTGTGATTACTTCATCACAATGCTGCGGTGACCAGAAAATGCCCACAGGAAAATTGCCCACATGAAAAATGTCCACAGGAAAATTCCCCACACGGAAAATTCCCCACACGGAAAATTGCCAATTGCATCATCACAAAGTTTCAGATCTATGATATTTCAGGTGCAAGGTGTTGACATGATATGTGAAAAGTGCCCACAGACATGAATACCCACAGGAAAACAGTAGAGAGTTATAGGCTAAATGCTCTGCAGGACAGAGGGATAGTATGCAGGTATACGTGAGATGCTCTGCAGGGCAGGAGAATATAGAATTATAGGTGAGATGCTCTGCTGATCAGGAGAATAATATAGAATTAAAGGTGAGATACTCTGCAGGGCAGGAGAACAATATATAATTATTACAGGGGGTACAGGTGCCTGCTTCTGCTGGATCCGCGTCTTCACTGAAGATGCAGATCCAGATGACATGCATCATGTTGCAGAGACCCGTGGGGTCCCAGCACTGCGATACATGCTGCCGGCGCGTTGGCTGTGAGCTGACATCAGAGGTGCAGCCACAGGGAGCGGTGCATGAAATGGCGCACACTCCAATGTCAGCTGCCGGGCTGTGCGGTGGCTACAAAAGACACTGGGCGACGTGGGAGTAAAGGAAAGGTGAGTAGAATGTTATTGTTTTTAATTATGCATTAGGGTCAGAACAAGGACACATACACTAGCATACCTCCCAACCGTCCCGGATCCAGCGGGACTGTCCTGATTTTGACAGTCAGCCCCGCGATCCCGTGCGGGACATTAATTGTCCCGCACTGGTTGGGAGGTATGTGATATCACCCGGTCAGCTGAGAGCTGCCTGAGTCCCTGCACAGGCTGCACCCGCAGAGCAGCACACCACGTAATGGCTGCTCTGTGCAAACAGGACCTGTGATGAGGTCACAGGATGGGAGGAGTCAGGGATCACATGATAGATCGGGAGGACCTCCGTGTACAGGACTCTGCTGGTTGCCATGGCGCCAGAGGAAGGTAAGTGTATGTGTGAGGCCAGGATGTGTTTACAGTGTGGATGTAGCAGAGCCGTGTGTGTACGAGGTGTATGGATCGGAGCAGCGTGTGAAAGGTGTATAGAGCGGAGTCGTGTGTGTAAGACGTGTGCGGAGCGGAGCCGTGTGTGTAAAAGGTGTACGGAGTGGAGCAGCATGTGAAAGGTGTACGGAGCAGAGTCGTGTGTAAGAGGTGTACGGAGCCATGTGTACGAGGTGTACGGAGCACAGCCGCGTGTGTACGAGGTGTACGGAGCGGAGCAGCGTGTGAAAGGTGTACGGAGCGGAGCCATGTGTGTAAGAGGTGTGCGGATCAGAGCAGAGTGTGAAAGGTGTATGGAGCAGAGTCGTGTGTGTACGAGGTGTACGGAGCGGAGCCACAGGTGTACGAGGTGTACAGAGCAGAGCCACGTGTGTACGAGGTGTGCGGAGCAGAGCTATGCGTGTACAAGGTATACGGAGCGGAGCAGCGTGTGCAATGTGTATAGAGCGGAGCCGTGTGTGTACGAGGTGTATGGAGAGGAGCCGTATGTGTATGAGGTGTACGCAGCGGAGCCGTGTGTGTGCAAGGTATACAGAGCAGAGCAGCGTCTGCAATGTGTATGGAGCGGAGCGGTGTGTGTCCGAGGTGTACGGAGTAGTGCCGTGTGTGTACGAGATGTATGGAGAGGAGCCGTGGGTGTATGAGGTGTACGGAGCAGAGCAGCATGCGAAAGGTGTACGGAGCAGAGCCATGTGTGTAAGGCCTCTTTCACACGTCAGTGTCTCCGGTACGTGTACTGACAGTTTTCTCACGTACCGGAGACACTGACACACGTAGACCCATTCAAATGAATGGGTCTATGCACATGTCTCCGTGTTTTCATGGACCGTGTGTCCGTGTTGAAAACACCGAGACATGTCCATTTTTCTCCGGCAGCACGTACCGCAATACGTCCTGCACACGTGCACACGGAGAACAGTGTGCACTCTCCGTGTGCACGTACCGCCCGCAGGAGAGACAGCGCTACAGTAAGCGCTGTCCTTCCTGTGTGGTGCTGAAGCCGGCATTCATCTCTTCTCCCCCACAGGAGAGAAGAGATGAAAGATCAAGTTTTTGTTATTTTTTGTTAAAAATAAAGTTTGCTGGTGAGCTCCCGCCTCCCATCCCCCGTGCGCCGCCCGGCCCATTGCATAGAAATACTCACCCAGCTCCCGCGATGTCTCCTCTCTCCTCTCAGCGCTGGCTGCTTCTCCTGTGTGAGCGGTATGCGCATATTCCTTACTGTAATGAGCGGTCCCACGTGACCGCTCACACAGGAGAAGCTGCCAGCGCTGAGAGGAGAGAGGAGACATCGCGGGAGCTGGGTGAGTATTTCTATGCAAGGGTCCGGGCGGCGCACGGGGGATGGGAGGCGGGAGCTCACCAGCAAACTTTATTTTTAACAAAAAATAACAAAAACTTGATCTTTCATCTCTTCTCTCCTGCGGGGGAGAAGAGATGAATGCCGGCTTCAACACCACACAGGGGGGACAGCGCTTAGTGTAGCGCTGTCTGTCCTGCACGGTCCGTGTGGTCCTCAGGCGGCACACGGATGCCGCACGTGTGTCACACTGATATGCTACGTGAGCACACGGACACGGATAATTCTGATACCGATTTCTCTGGTACCGAAATTATCTGGACGTCTGAAAGAGGCCTAAGAGGTGTGCGGATCAGAGCAGAGTGTGAAAGGTGTATGGAGCAGAGTCGTGTGTGTACGAGGTGTACGGAGCGGAGCAACATGTGTACGAGGTGTACAGAGCAGAGCCACGTGTGTACGAGGTGTGCGGAGCAGAGCCATGCATGTACAAGGTATACGGAGCGGAGCATCGTGTGCAATGTGTATAGAGCGGAGCCGTGTGTGTACGAGGTGTATGGAGAGGAGCCGTATGTGTATGAGGTGTACGCAGTGGAGCCGTGTGTGTGCAAGGTATACAGAGCGGAGCAGCGTGTGCAATATGTATGGAGCGGAGCGGTGTGTGTACGAGGTGTACGGAGTAGTGCCGTGTGTGTACGAGATGTATGGAGAGGAGCCGTGTGTGTATGAGGTGTACGGAGTGGTGCCATGTGTGTACGAGATGTATGGATAGGAGCCGTGTGTGTATGAGGTTTCATATCATAGATCTGGAAATTTTGTGATTCTGTAATTGGCAATTTTCTGTGTGGGGAATTTTCCGTGTGGGGAATTTTCCGTGTGGGGAATTTTCCATGTGAAGAATTTTCCGTGTGGGGAATTTTCCTGTGGTCATTTTTCCTGTGGGCAATTTTCCTGTGGGCATTTTTCCTGTGGGCATTTTTCCTGTGGGCATTTTTCAGGGAACCCACAATCCAGAGTCGCTGCAGGTTTGATGCTGCGTACTTATACAGCCACCAAATGTTACAGCATAATGAATGGGATTTCAAGAAATCCCATGTCCACTATGCGTGCACAGACACCTGCAGACACTGACATGTGGCGTATCTTTCCAGACTGCAGCATGTTAATTTCTCTTGCAGAGACCCTAGTCTCGGCAAGAGAAATTTCACCCATAGAATGTATTGGATGCTGTGAATCCACATGGTTCAGTGATCAAATGCGGATTCTATAGGCGGCAGCGCTTTGGACGCAGCGAACATGCACTGTGTCCAAAGCGCTGCTACTTCAAGATCACCTTGCCTAATATGTATATAGATTTGAATGCAGTCAGGGCATGTGCACACATTAAGTATTTGATGCAGACAGGAAAAATGCTATATGACACAACGCATATTTTTGCGTGCTTTTTTTTCTGCATTTTTCTCCCATTCATTAAGATGGGTGAAAAAATGATTCAAAAACACTGAAAGAATTGATATGTTGCAGAGTTGAAATTGCTTCAAATCTGCAAAGAGAAAATAAGTAACATGTGTATGAGATTTCAGAAATCTTCTGTTGGCTGGAACAGTAACATTGTATTTTTTAGCTGGAAAAATGAGGCAAAAACCCAATCTATAAAACTGTCACACTAGATAACCCCTTCAGTGAACACTGTCAACAAAAATAAAACATTTTTTCATCATACTGCCAAAGAAAAAGTGGAATAAAATGCAATCAAAAAAACGAATGCAAGTAAAGATGGTGTCTCTAAAACTGTCATGTTGTCCCCCCAAAAACAAGCTGCCATCAATGGAAAAATAAAAAAAGCTATAGGTCTCAAAATAAAGTGATGTAAAAATAATTATTTATTTGATAAATTAGTTTTTATTGTGTAAAAGCAACAAAACATAAACAATTATATAAATGTGATATCGCCGTAATCGTACTGATCCAAAGAATAAAGCTGCCTTATCAATTTTACTGCATGCGGAATTGCTTTAAAAAAAAAAAATAATCCTAAATTGCTGATTTTTGTTCATTCTGCCTCCCAAAAGTTAGAAGAGAAAGCAATCAAAAAACGTTATGTGACTGAAAATGGTACCAATGAAAACCGATATTAGTCTGGTATTGCTGTAATCGCGGCGACCAGAAGAATAAACTTGTCTAATCACTTGTACCGTACGAGAAAAGACATAAAAAATAAATAATACCAATTCTTGATCTACTATTGATTTGTTTATTCTGCCTCCCAAAGATCCCAGTAAGGCTCGGCTCACATTCATCTTGCACTCTCTGCTGAATGCTTACACCGGGTTTTCTGTATAAATCTCTGAAATACGTGATGCAGACGGAACCCCGAAGGAAAATTTGTATAAATATATGTGTGGTCAATACAAAGGATTGGCACATGACTTATTCCTTCCAAAAACCATACTAAGGACCAGGGGGCACTCATTACGGGTGGAAGAAAGGCGATTCTGGCAGCTAAATAGGAAAGGGTTCTTTACAGTTAGTCAAGTCAGACTGTGGAATGCCCGACCACAAGAGGTAGTAATGGCAGACACTATATGGTACTCACCATAAAATCCATTTCTCCGAGCCAATCATTTGGGGACACAGGACCATGGGTGTTATGGTGCTGCCACTAGGAGGACACTAAGGTAACACATAAAGAATAGCTCCTCCCCTGCAGTATACACCCTCCTGCTGGCTCTAAGTGAAGCAGTTCGGTAAGAAAGCAGTAGGAGCTTAACAATTAACAAGAATGAACTATGTCAAAACCAAGTCAACACAGAAAAAAACTAAAGCCAATAGGCTAACAGGGTGGGTGCTGTGTCCCCCAATGATTGTCTCAGAGAAAAGGATTTTACAGTGAGTACACAAAAATCCCTATTTCTCCTACGCCTCATTGGGGACACAGGACCATGGGACATCCTAAAGCAGTCCCTGGGTGGGAAACAATCCACTGCAATTGCTCCTTGTACCACTGCAATTGCTCCTTAAACCCACAAGTTACAGATGCAGCACTGCTGCTTGCAAAATTCTTCTGCCGACGGACGTATCTGCCGAGGCCTGAGAATGGACATGGTAATGTTTCGTAAACGTATGCAGGCTGGACCAAGTCGCAGCTCTGCAGGCTTGTGCTGCCGACGCCTGGTGCCGGATGGCCCAAGACGCACCCACTGACCAAGTAGAATGAGCCTTAATCCCTGCTGGGATGGAGTGACCTAACTCGGTAGGACTCCTGGATAGCTGAACGAATCCACTTGGCTATCGTAGCTTTGGAAGCGGCTAGACCTTTCCTTGACCCTTCCGGGAGCACAAACAGGGCATCTGACCTGTGGAAAGACGCCGTCCTCGAGACTTATCTCCTAAGAGCTCTCACCAAGTCCAGTGTGTGGAGAGCCTTCTCAGTGCGATGTACTGGCACCGGGCAAAGTGAAGGCAAGACAATTTCCTCATTAAGGTGGAAAGATGAGACAACTTTTGGTAGACAAGACGGGGATGTTCTCAAAACCACCTTATCCTGATGAAAAATAAGGAAAGGAACTTGGCAAGACAAAGCCGCCAGTTCTGAGACTCGTCAGATGGACGTGACCGCAACCAGGAAGGCAACTTTCCATGACAGAAAGGACAGGGAAACGTCCTGCAGACATTCAAAAGGAGCCTCCTGCAAGACCCAGATGACCAAATTAAAGGTCCCATGGTTCCAGAGGCATCTTATAGGGCGGCACCACATGGGAGACTCCCTGAATGAACGTCTTCACCTATAGTCTGTTGGCAATTTTACGTTGGAACTGGACTGACAAGGCTGAAATCTGCCTTTTGAGAGAACTAAGGGCGAGACCTAAGTCCAAACCCGACTGAAGGAATTCGAGGATGGAAGGAACGGAAAATTCAAAAGGAGAGCGTCCACGGTCCTTGCACCATGAGAAGAAGGTCTTCCAAATGCGATGATATATACGCATAGACGTAGGCTTTCTAGCACTGATCATGGTAGACATGAGTTTCTGAGAGAAGCCTGCCTGTGTCCGCACCCAGGACTCAACGGCCATGCCGTCAAACACAGGGCCTCGGAGTTCTGTTGGTAAATGGGGCCCTGGGACAACAGGTCTGTGCGATTCGGTAATCGCCAGGGGACATCGGCGACTAGTTGAACTAGTTCGGCGTACCAGACCCTGCGCGGCCAATCTGGCGCAATGAGGATTACTGGTATCCCCTCCGCTCTGATCTTCTTGATGACTCTCGGCAGCAAGAGAAGCAGGGGAAATATGTACGGAAGCTGGAACTGATGCCACGAGTGAACGAGTGCATCTGCCCCGATGGCTGCAGAATTGTGGGACTGAGCTATGAAGTTGGGAACCTTGGAATTTAGCCGTGAGGCCATCAGATCCACGTCCGGGGTTCCCCAACGACAGCAGATCTGGTGGAAGATCTCCGGATGGAGAGACCACTCTCCGGAGTCGAGACCTTGACAGCTGAGGAAATCTGCCTCCCAATTTTCCACTCCCGGAATGTGAACCGCTGATATCATTGAGCGGTTTTCCTCGGCCCAACGAAGAATATGGCCTACCTCGGTCATGGCTACCTTGCTGCGTGCGTGTTCCCTCCTGCCGGTTGATGTATGCCACTGCCGTGGCATTGTCGGACTGAATCCTGATGGGACGACCCGTCAGGAAGGGATGGAATTGAAGAAGAGCCAACCTGATTGCCCGTATTTCAAGGATGTTGATGGGCAGGCGAGCTTCCTGAAGAGACCAGCAGCCCTGAGCAGTGTGATGGTGGAACACTGCTCCCCAGCCCAGAAGACTGGCATCTGTTGTCACAACTAGCCAATGTACTGGGAGAAAGGACTTCCCTTGATTCAGGGAGGACTTCAAAGTCCACCACCTGAGAGACTGTCTGACTCACTGGGGAAGAAGGAAATAACGATCGAGAGATAACGGGTTCCTGTCCCACACAGCCAGGAGAGAATATTGTAAGGGGCGGAGGTGTAGTTGATCGAATGGGACCGCCACCATAGCTGCTACCATCCTGCAGAGGACTCTCATACTGAAACGTAGAGAGTGAGTATGAGGTTGGGAGCGCTTCTGAGCTTCCCGCTGTAAGACTGAGATCTTTTCCGGGGGAAGAAGTACCAACCCCTGAGACGAGTCCAGTATCATTCCTAGAAAGGAAATTCGCTGAGCCGGTACTGGGGAAGATTTTTGGAAGTTTATCTTCCAACCCAGGCGAGAAAGAGTATCTATTGTGATGGTCACTGCCTCCTTGCAGCTGCAGAAAGAGGGTCTTTTGATGAGGATATCGTCTAGATACGGTAACACCACCACACCTCGGGTATGGAGGATGGCCCGGCAGCCGCCATGACCTTTGTGAGTACCCTGGGAGCGGGGACGAGGCCGAAGGGCAGAGCAACAAACTGAAAGTGATCTTCCTGAACTGCGAAGCGAAGAAACCTTTGGTGAGAAGGTTAAGATAGGAATGTGGAGGTGCGCGTCCTGGATGTCTATGGACGCTAGGAACTTGCCTTTCTCCATGGAGGCGATGACAGAATGAAGCGATTCCATCCGGAACCGTCGCACCCTGACAAACTTGTTCAGCAGTTTTAGGTCCAGTATGGGCTGTACTGTACCGTCCTTCTTTGGAACAATGAACAGGTTTGAATAAAAACCTTTAAACCTTTCGCTTTGAGGAACCGGGATAATAACCCCATCGTCTTTTAGAGAGCTTATGGCCTGGAAGAACTCTGATGCCTTTGCCCTGGGAGAAGACGGGAAGAAGCGATTTGGTGGAAGAGAGAAAAATTCTATCTTGTATCCGGAGGACAATAGGTCGCGGACCCATTCGTCGTGAACGACCGAGAGCCACTCGTCGCTGAAGGAAAGCAGGCGGCCGCCTACTTTGAGGGTGTCCTCCGGATACCGCAGGGAGTCATTGTGTGGGAGACCTGCCCGGTCTGGACCCTGACTGCCTAGGCCTGCCTCTCCAAGAGGGGGAAGGTTTGTAAGAGGTCTGAGGACCTCTATCCCTACGTTGTGCCCGGCCAGGTCCGGAAGATGTGGAAGTAGAGGACCAATTTGAGTTGAAGTGAAAAAATCGGGACCGGGCCTGCTGTTGCTGGTTCCGAAAGGGCCGAAAGGGTCTCTGTTGTGGAAGAAATTTACTCTTCCCTCCAGTGGCGTCGGAAATTAATTGGTCGAGCTTTTCGCCAAAAAGGTGACCACCCTGATATGGAAGAGAAGTCAATGACTTTTTGGAAGTCGAATTTGCACGCCAGTCCCTGAGCCATAAGGACCTCCGGATGGTGATGGTGTTTGCTGCTGCTTGCGAAGCACAGTTAGCAGCGTCCAGGGACGCGGTAACTACGAAATCTCCCGCTCTGGCTATCTGAGTAGCGAGGTCTGCTATCTCGGGGGGAGGGGGGGAGGGAGGGGGGCAGGGGGAGATCGGTATCCAGCACCGCTGCAGACAAGACCTCAGCCCAGTGCGTCATAGCCTTAGCCACCCACGTAGCAGCAAAAGATGGGAAGAGTGCGGCTGCTGAGGCTTCCAAGGCTGAACACACCATATTGTCGATCCGACGATCGGTTGGGTTTTTAATAGAGGTGCCCTCCGAAGAGGATAAAATAGATTTAGTAGCCAGGCGTGATACCGGAGGATCTACCTGGGGAGATTGAGACCAATCTTTTCTTAGATCCTGGGCAAAGGGATATTTTGATTCCATGGGCTTCTGCCCTGTGAATCGTTTATCGGGACGGATCCTGTGAGGTTCAACAATTTCCTTAAATTCAGGATGAGTAGCAAATACCTTGTGAGGTCGCTTGGTCCTCTTAAAGGACACGACATGATCCGTTTTAGATAAAGGTTCCTCCTCAAGTTTCAAAGCCTTATTCACTGACTCAATCATAGAGTCGAGAGTCTCCTGATCGTAATGAAATTCCTGATCTAGGGACGTGTCAGAATCGTCCTCTGAAACAGGTTCTCTACTAGCCCCAATGGAAGGGGAGCGAGAAATGGAGCTCTCAGAACCCGAATCCTGGTGATGATCTGGGAATATGGCATGAGTCCTTTTTCTGGATGGGCGAGAGCCCCTTGGCAAGGTACGACCCCTAGAGTACGAGGGTTTTTGAGGATCGGAAGTGTCGTCCTTAAGAGTGCCCTGGTTAGAGGAGGTGTCTCGGAAATATTCTAACGCTTTTGCCAGGGATGCCATAGACCGGGTAAGGGAGGTAGCCCACTCAGGGGGACCAGGCTCACTAGGTTCGGTATCAGTAACAGGTGGTTCCTGAACAGTCGCCGGTTCACAAGCTGTGCACAATGCAGTATTGTGACCCCGGGGTAATGAGACCTTACAAGAGGTACATGCAGCAAAAAATACAGTGTGGGTTTTCCCAGACTTTTTGTGAGGCCTTGATTGAGACATAGTAACCTTGAGGAGAGCGCTTACTAGCAGGGGAAGGGTTAAGCTATGTATCTGCAGCTTACACAGGTCCTGTGTCTTGAGTCCCCAGGGGAGGTCCGCAATGTATGGTCCTGAAGTCTGTAGATCGGTATCCAGAGATTAGGAGGGCTGGAGCAGCGCTGCAGGATCAGCGATGGGTGTACCAAGATGGCCACCTAGATCTGTAACAGCACTTCTCATGGAACGAGAAGCACTGGAAAAGATGGGCAGCGGTAATTGCCGATGGGCGTGGCCAAGGACTCCGGCCTGTATGAAGGGGAAAAGCCGGGGACTATGCACCCGGCTCCAGGAGAGGTAGATGGAGGGCTACTCCATGTGGTCGCCTGCTATGGAGGGGGGAGATCAGAACGCGAAGGAACCGTCGCCCGTAAGGTGAGTTCAGGGCTGGCATCCAACGTTGCAGGAAAGGATATGGGAGGGACGCTCCACGTACTTGCCTGTTGATGGTTCGGGGGAGATCGGAACCTAGAAAGGATCCGTCGCCCCCATTCGCTCCGTTGAGGGAAAAAATAGAATAAAAATTAAAATAAAAATGGTGTGGTCTGAAAGCAGACCCAAGTGCCTCCTACAGACACTAAGCAAGAACTGGTTCACTTGGAGCCAGCAGGAGGGTGTATACTGCAGGGGAGGAGCTATTCTTTATGTGTTAACTTAGTGTCCTCCTAGTGGCAGCAGCATAACACCCATGGTCAGATGTCCCCCAATGAGGCGTAGGAGAAAAGGGGCTGGATGATTTCCTCAATACAAATAATATTGTGGGTTATAGGTAAATTAGTGACAAAATGTATAATTGCTGGAGAAAATTTGAAATTGATGGACCTAGATCTTTTTTCAACCTATTTACCCAAGACTCCTATAATGAGGCAGATGGAGACACCGTGGACACTCTCTGGCCTGTGTCAGTCTTCCTGTATAAAGGAAGCAGTTGCATAGTGGAATAAGGCTTCTTTCACACTAGCGTTTTTGGCTGTACGTCGCAATGCGTCGTTTAGGAGAAAAAACGCATCCTGCAAAGTTGCCCGCAGGATGCGTTTTTTTCCCCATAGACTAACATTAGCGACGCATTGCGACGTACGGCCACACGTCGCAACCGTCGTGCGACGGTTGCGTCCTGTTTTGGCGCACCGTCAGCACAAGAAAAGTTACATGTAACTTTTTTTGCACGTCGTGTCCGCTATTTTCGGCCGCGAATGCGCAGACAAAACTCCGCCCCCTCCTCCCAGGACCTTACAATGGGGCAGCGGAAGCGTCGTAAGACTGGTTCCGCTGCCAACGTCGGGCATTATTTTCACAACACACGTCGGCACGTCGGGCCGACGCATAGCGACGGCCCCGTGCGGACGCTAGTGTGAAAGCAGCCTAACAATCTCAAAGTTGTTATTTTTACACGTTGTGCTCACACTGAGCATTTTTTATAAAACAAATGACATAGCATATATGTAATGTATTCTGATAAATTTCAGATATTGTAAGGCAGCGGCTTTTTCGTCCTTGCAGTAATTAGGCAGTTACCCAAGAAAGTTCAACATAAATGTCTTTATTTTCAAACTCACAAAATAAATCCAGAACTTTTATGCTCTGGTTCGCAGCCGGAACATCCATATCAGTCCTTTGCCATGGGCGACTGCACCGCCGTATCACTCGTGGGTGCATCAGTGGCTTTGCTTTCTCTGGTTGTGACTTGTGTTCAGTCTCACACAGACCTGTCCTACAAAGTGGTCCGACTGACTGACTGACACACCCAAACGTTAACTAAAAGTTTAAATGGGAATTGTGGACATGGGCCACTCACAAGACCCGGACTGAAGTGAGAGATCTGTCCCTTTACCATCCTACAGATATCTCCAAAAATAAAAGCCCATGTCAAGTTTTCTTTAATCTGCCTTGGTCAAATAGTTTCACCAAATCCACCCTCTCTTTTATTTTGCACTGTACACATAATGACCCTCGTATATGATTCCCCTCACTGCCCATATGGTCACTGAATATTATATATGTGACAACTACGAAACAATCTATTTCCTTTCCCTAAGTGTCCTTCATGGGCTCTGACCGATTGGATGCATCCCCTCCTCCCTGTTTTATATTACTATAATTTATTATATAGTCTAGAAAGGTTTATGAACATTTACAGAGAACATTTACAGAAAGCCTGCACATCTGGAAGGAGGAATAACAGTCTATTGTTAGGTGGCACTTTACAAAGATAAACCAGATCTAGACATTGGACATTGTCCTAACTTCAGTAAAGGAAGTGCAAGGCATAATAATTCCAGTACACAGTTTTCTATAGAATTAGTTAAAAGATTATTTGAGAGAAAAAGCCCAATACTGCCACTATTACCACTGCTGGCATGAGTGCACCCAGGATTATAGTCTCAGAGCATCAGCTCATTAGCAATATGTCACAGATCTGTCGCTTGTCAGACTGAGATGTGCACATTGCTGCAATGCAGAATAGTGAACGTCACACATGATGGAGTCCTGGCAGCGGTTCATCTTTGCATTACACTTCAGAAGCTGCTTCTAACCACTAACTACTATGAAGGGCTACGGGCAGCTGTGCTAAAGTGGACCCTAGAAATAGGCTTCTTGTTGGGGAATGAACAGACAAGGAGTGCTGAAAGGCAGCCCAAGCACAAAGCAAGCACATCACGGGGTTATTTCACTCTCAGCACACAAGTAGTATGACTGACTCTTAGGCTATGTGCACACGATGCGGATTTGCTGCGGATTTTTCCACGCAGAAACGCTGCAGATCCGCACTGTGATGTACAGTATAATGTTATTCAATGGGAAAAAAAAGCTGTGCAGATGGTGTGGAAAAATCAGTGCGGAATTGCTGCGGATTTCAAATAAGTGCATGTCACTTTTTTTGTGCGGATCTGCAGCGTTTCTGCACCCCTCCATGTTAAAATTCCGCAGTGGCAAAAACCGCAGAAAATCCACACAAAATACGCAGAAAAAACGCACAAAATCCGCCTAAAAACGCGACAAATCCGCGGCTGCGGATTCTGCCAGGAGATGTGGATTTTGTGCAGAAAATTCTGCACCTCTTTTCCTACGTGTGCACATAGCCTTACAGGCATCTTTATGTTGGGGACATCTTTGGACAGTTCTTATAGCTATAATTAGGATTAAGGAGTGGTCCCCTCAGGAATCCTTGCATTCACTAGAACAGAACATTATTGTAAAAAGTCACCATTTTTCCAGCAACTCCAGTTGCCAGTTTTCCTGAATGAGCACCAGTGGTGGAGTTGGGTGTCAGGGATATTGAGGAGTCGGAGTGGGAGGTTTGGCTTCCCAATTCCGCAGCCCTGAGTTGAGCACTATGTAACACTACAATGCCTCATCAGGAATATTGTATTTTGAAGTGGGCCTGCCCAAATGACAAGCTGGTCATAAATGCATAGCTGTCTGTTTCTACCAAACCAGAAGCAAATACAGTGGGGCAAAAAAGTATTTAGTCAGTCAGCAATAGTGCAAGTTCCACCACTTAAAAAGATGAGAGGCGTCTGTAATTTACATCATAGGTAGACCTCAACTATGAGAGACAAACTGAGAAAAAAAAAATCCAGAAAATCACATTGTCTGTTTTTTTATCATTTTTTTTGCATATTATGGTGGAAAATAAGTATTTGGTCAGAAACAAACAATCAAGATTTCTGGCTCTCACAGACCTGTAACTTCTTCTTTAACCCCTTAATCCCATATGACGTACTATCCCGTCAAGGTGACCTGGGACTTAATTCCCAGTGACGGGATAGTACGTCATATGCGATCGGCCGCGCTCACGGGGGGAGCGCGGCCGATCGCGGCCGGATGTCAGCTGCCTATCGCAGCTGACATCCGGCACTATGTGCCAGGAGCGGTCACGGACCGCTCCCGGCACATTAACCCCCGGCACACCGTGATCAAAGATGATCGCGGTGTGCCGGCGGTGCAGGGAAGCATCGCGCAGGGAGGGGGCTCCCTGCGTGCTTCCCTGAGATGATCGGTACACGGTGATGTACTCACCGTGTACCGAGCGTCTTCTCCCTGCAGTCCCCGGATCCAAAATGGCCGCGGGGCTGCATCCGGGTCCTGCAGGGAGCACTTCCGGGTCAGGATCAGGCTGCAGCTGCAGCTCTAATCCTGCCCGGCTGTATGTCAGATCACCGATCTGACAGAGTGCTGTGCACACTTTCAGATCGGTGATCTGTGATGTCCCCCCCTGGGACAAAGTGAAAAAGTAAAAAAAAAAAATTTCCACACGTGTAAAAAAATAAAATAAATAAATTCCTAAATAAAGAAGAAAAAAAATAATAATATTCCCATAAATTCATTTCTTTATCTAAAAAAAAACCAAAAAACAATAAAAGTACACATATTTAGTATTGCCGCGTCCGTAACGACCCAACCTATAAAACTGGCCCACTAGTTAACCCCTTCAGTGAACACCGTAAGAAAAAAAACGAGCCAAAAAACAACGCTTTATTATCATAACATCATAATGCTGAACAAAAAGTGGAATAACACGCAATCAAAAAGACGGATATAAATAACCATGGTACCGCTGAAAACGTCATCTTGTCCCGCAAAAAACAAGCCGCCATATAGCATCATAACCAAAAAAATAAAAAAGTTATAGTCCTCAGAATAAAGCGATGCCAAAATAATAATTTTTTCTATAAAATAGCTTTTATCGTATAAAAGCGCCAAAACATAAAAAAAATTATATAAATGAGGTGTCGCTGTAATCGTACTGACCCGAAGAATAAAACTGCTTCATCAATTTTACCAAACGCGGAACGGTATAAACGCCTCCCCCAAAAGAAATTCATGAATAGCTGGTTTTTGGTCATTCTGCCTCACAAAAAATCGGAATAAAAAGCGATCAAAAACTGTCACGTGTCCGAAAATGTTACCAATAAAAACGTCAACTCGTCCCGCAAAAAACAAGACCTCACATGACTCTGTGGACCAAAATATGGAAAAACTATAGGTCTCAAAATGTGGAGACGCAAAAACTTTTTTGCTATAAAAAGCGTCTTTTAGTGTGTGACAGCTGCCAGTCATAAAAATCCGATATAAAAAACGCTATAAAAGTAACTCAAACCCCCCTTCATCACCCCCTTAGTTAGGCTAGGTTCACATTGCGTTAATGGGTTAACGCTAACGGACAGCGTTGCACAGCGAAAATGTCACAATTAACGCCGTGCAACGGGTCCGTTAGCACACCCATTGACAGCAATGTGATTTTCGGGTGTAGCGCATCGCTAGAGCGTGCCATTTTCGGCTCGCGCTAGCAAGGTGCCGTTCTTTTGTGGCGCGCCTCGGACGCTGCTTGCAGCGTCCGCGGCACGCCCGAGGTCCGATCCCCGATCTTCCAGAGCGGGGACGTTAACGCGATCACTAAACGCGACACCTAAAAAGACATTGCGTTAGCGCAATCCGCTAGCGCTAAACGGATTTCCCTAACGCAATGTGAACCTAGCCTTAGGGAAAAATAATAAAATTAAAAAAATGTATTTATTTCCATTTTCCCATTAGGGTTAGGGCTAGGGTTAGGGTTAGGGTTAGGGCTAGGGTTAGGGTTTGGATTACATTTACGGTTGGGATTAGGGTTGGGATTAGAATTAGGGGTGTGTCAGGGTTAGGTGTGTGGTTAGGGTTACAGTTGGGATTAGGGTTAGGGGTGCGTTTGGATTAGAGTTTCAGGTAGAATTGGGGAGTTTCCACTGTTCAGGCACATCAGGGGCTCTCCAAACGCGACATGGCGTCCGATCTCAATTCCAGCCAATTCTGCATTGAAAAAGTAAAACAGTGCTCCTTCACTTCCGAGCTCTCCCGTGCGCCCAAACAGGGGTTTTACCCCAACATATGGGGTATCAGCGTACTCGAGACTAATTGGACAACAACTTTTTGGGTCCAAGTTCTCTTGTTATCCTTGGGAAAATAAAAATTTGGGGGGCTAAAAATAATTTTTGTGGGAAAAAAAAAGGATTTTTTATTTTCATGGCTCTGTGTTAGGAGTCGAGTTTCCTCTGCTGCACAGGAGGAATCTCGATCCGTGTCTGCTGCAGTCTCCCATTCGGTATCGGCCGCAGTGGGCTCTGCTCAGCGGAGACTTCGCTCCCAGCGTCTCGCTGGGGCTGATTCGGTGCATAGGGTCACTACTGCCTTTTCTGGCTTTCCTATGGTACCCTGCACTGATCTGCGGCGAGCGAGCCTCTCTGGGACTCAGTCCTTGTTTACTCACACTGAGCATGCCCAGGGCAGGGTCTCCCATTGGAGGTCGAGGGCCACATGTTCGGTCACATGCTCAGGTGCTGCAGTACATTCCATTGGTCCTTCTGGAAGGTCCTGAAAGGACAAAACATGCTCAGGTACTGCAGCACTTTCCATTGGTCCTTCTGGAAGGTCCTGAAAGGGCAAAAACTTCAGTAGCAGCTTCCTGTGCTGCAACTATATAAACTGCGCATGACCGCACGGCCATGCGCTAGTATCGTCTTATGCTATATGCTTTGCGCCAATGTGGTCATGTGTTTGAATGTGTTCAGGGACCCGGCTGAAATAAGCCCCTAGAATGCTGGCACCTCCGGCGAGGAGATTGTGTTTAAGTGTGTTCAGGGACCCGGCTGAAATAAGCCCCTAGAATGCTGGCATCTCCGGCGAGGAGTTTTGTATGCATGCATGACCACTCACTGCTCACATCTGGGTAGTTGGCCTGTGCCTCTGTGAAAGTCTAACAGGGCACAGAGCTTTCCTCTCGCGGTTACTCTGTGAAGCTAACAGAGTTGGTATATACCGCCATATAGAGCCGCCATTATTTAGCAGCAGGTGCTTTCCTGCACGGTGGATCCCGGGTTGCGAACGCACCAATTCCATTTAATAAATTATATATTTGGTGCGTTCCGCCAACCTTAACACTCTGCGTTGTAAACTGTAGTGAAACACTTGGGGGTTCAAAGTTTTCACAACACATCTAGATAAGTTCATTGGGAGGTCTAGTTTCTAATATGGGGTCACTTGTGGGGGGTTTGTACTGTTTGGGTACATCAGGGACTCTGCAAATGCAACGTTACTCCTGCAGACCAATCCATCTAAGTCTGCATTCCAAATGGCGCTCCTTCCCTTCCGAGCTCTGCCATGCGCCCAAACAGTGGTTCCCCCCCACAACTTTTGGGGTCCAATTTATTCTGTTACCCTTGTGAAAATACAAAACTGGGGGCTAAAAAATAATTTTTGCGAAAAAAAAAAAAAATTATTTTCACAGCTCTGCGTTATAAACTGTAGTGAAACACTTGGGGGTTCAAAGCTCTCAAAACACATCTAGATAAGTTCCTTAGGGGGTCTAGTTTCCAAAATGGTGTAACTTGTGGGGGGTTTTAATGTTTAGGCACATCAGGGGCTCTCCAAACAAACATGGCGTCCCATCTTAATTCCAGTCAATTTTGCATTGAAAAGTCAAATGGCGCTCCTTCCCTTCCGAGCTCTGCTATGCGCCCAAAAAGTGGTTTACCCCCACATATGGGGTATCGTCGCACTCAGGACAAATTGCACAACAACTTTTGTGATCTAATTTCTTCTCTTACCCTTGGGAAAATAAAAAATTGGGGGCGAAAAAATAATTTTTGTGAAAAAATAAGATTTTTTTATTTTTACGGCTCTGCATTATAAACTTCTGTGAAGCACTTGTTGGGTCAAAGTGCTCACCACACATCTAGATAAGTTCCTTAAGGGGTCTACTTTCCAAAATGGTGTCACTTGTGAGGGGTTCCAATGTTTAGGCACATCAGGGGCTCTCCAAACGCAACATGGCGTCCCATCTCAATTCCAGTCAATTTTGCATTGAAAAGTCAAATGGCGCTCCTTTCCTTCCGAGCTCTGCCATGCGCCCAAACAGTGGTTTGCCCCCACATATGGGGTATCGTCGCACTCAGGACAAATTGCACAACAACTTTTGTGGTCTAATTTCTTCTCTTACCCTTGGGAAAATAAAAAATTGGGGGCGAAAAGATCATTTTTGTGAAAAAATATGATTTTTTATTTTTACGGCTCTGCATTATAAACTTCTGTGAAGCACTTGTTGGGTCAAAGTGCTCACCACACATCTAGATAAGTTCCTTAAGGGGTCTACTTTCCAAAATGGTGTCACTTGTGAGGGGTTCCAATGTTTAGGCACATCAGGAGCTCTCCAAACGCAACATGGCGTCCCATCTCAATTCCAGTCAATTTTGCATTGAAAAGTCAAATGGCGCTCCTTTCCTTCCGAGCTCTGCCATGCACCCAAACAGTGGTTTACCCCCACATATGGGGTATCGTCGCACTCAGGACAAATTGCACAACAACTTTTGTGGTCTAATTTCTTCTCTTACCCTTGGGAAAATAAAAAATTGGGGGCGAAAAGATCATTTTTGTGAAAAAATATGATTTTTTATTTTTACGGCTCTGCATTATAAACTTCTGTGAAGCACTTGTTGGGTCAAAGTGCTCACCACGCATCTAGATAAGTTCCTTAAGGGGTCTACTTTCCAAAATGGTGTCACTTGTGAGGGGTTCCAATGTTTAGGCACATCAGGGGCTCTCCAAACACAACATGGCATCCCATCTCAATTCCAGTCAATTTTGCATTGAAAAGTAAAATGGCGCTCCTTCCCTTCCGAGCTCTGCCATACGCCCAAACAATGGTTTACACCCATATATGGGGTATCAGCGTACTCAGGACAGATTGTACAACAACGTTTGGCATCCATTTTATCCTGTTACCCTTGGTAAAATAAAACAAATTGGAGCTGAAATAAATTTTGTGTGAAAAAAAAGTTAAATATTCATTTTTATTTAAACATTCCAAAAATTCCTGTGAAACCCCTGAAGGGTTAATAAACTTCTTGAATGTGGTTTTGAGCACCTTGAGGGGTGCAGTTTTTAGAATGGTGTCACACTTGGGTATTTTCTAGCATATAGACCCCTCAAAATGACTTCAAATGAGATGTGGTCCCTAAAAAAAAAATGGTGTTGTAAAAATGAGAAATTGCTGGTCAACTTTTAACCCTTATAACTCCCTAACAAAAAAAAATTTTGGTTCCAAAATTGTGCTGATGGAAAGTAGACATGTGGAAAATGTTACTTATTAAGTATTTTGCGTGACATATCTCTGTGATTTAAGGGCATAAAAATTTAAAGTTGGAAAATTGCGAAATTTTCTAAATTTTTGCCAAATTTCCGTTTTTTTCACAAATAAACGCAAGTTATATCGAATAAATTTTACCACTACCATGAAGTACAATATGTCACGAGAAAACAATGTCAGAATCACCGGGATCCGTTAAAGCGTTCCAGAGTTATAACCTCATAAAGGGACAGTGGTCAGAATTGTAAAAATTGGCCCGGTCATTAACGTGCAAACCACCCTCGGGGCTTAAGGGGTTAAGAGTCTCCTCTTTCCTCCACTCATTACCTGTAGTAATGGCACCTGTTTAAACTTGTTATCAGTATAAAAAGACACCTGTGCACACCCTCAAACAGTCTGACTATAAACTCCACTATGGTGAAGACCAAAGAGCTGTCAAAGGACACCAGAAACTAAATTGTAGCCCTGCACCAGGCTAGGAAGACTGAATCTGCAATAGCCAACCAGCTTGGAGTGAAAAAATCAACAGTGGGAGCAATAATTAGAAAATGGAAGACATACAAGACCACTGAAAATCTCCCTCGATCTGGGGCTCCACGCAAAATCCCACCCCGTGGGGTCAGAATGATCACAAGAACGGTGAGCAAAAATCCCAGAACCACGCGGGGGGACCTAGTGAATGAACTGCAGAAAGCTGGGACCAATGTAACAAGGCCTACCATAAGTAACACACTACGCCACCATGGACTCAGATCCTGCAGTGCCAGACGTGTCCTACTGCTTAAGCCAGTACATGTCCGGGCCTGTCTGAAGTTTGCTAGAGAGCATTTGGATGATCCAGAGGAGTTTTGGGAGAATGTCCTATGGTCTGATGAAACCAAACTGGAACTGTTTGGTAGAAACACAACTTGTCGTGTTTGGAGGAAAAAGAATACTGAGTTGCATCCATCAAACACCATACCTACTGTAAAGCATGGTGGTGGAAACATCATGCTTTGGGGCTGTTTCTCTGCAAAGGGGCCAGGACGACTGATCCGGGTACATGAAAGAATGAATGGGGCCATGTATCGTGAGATTTTGAGTGCAAACCTCCTTCCATCAGCAAGGGCATTGAAGATGAAACGTGGCTGGGTCTTTCAACATGACAATGATCCAAAGCACACCGCCAGGGCAACGAAGGAGTGGCTTCGTAAGAAGCATTTCAAGGTCCTGGAGTGGCCTAGCCAGTCTCCAGATCTCAACCCTATAGAAAACCTTTGGAGGGAGTTGAAAGTTCGTGTTGCCAAGCGAAAAGCCAAAAACATCACTGCTCTAGAGGAGATCTGCATGGAGGAATGGGCCAACATACCAACAACAGTGTGTGGCAACCTTGTGAAGACTTACAGAAAATGTTTGACCTCTGTCATTGCCAACAAAGGATATATTACAAAGTATTGAGATGAAATTTTGTTTCTGACCAAATACTTATTTTCCACCATAATATGCAAATAAAATGTTTAAAAAAACAGACAATGTGATTTTCTGGATTTTTTTTTCTCAGTTTGTCTCCCATAGTTGAGGTCTACCTATGATGTAAATTACAGACGCCTCTCATCTTTTTAAGTGGTGGAACTTGCACTATTGCTGACTGACTAAATACTTTTTTGCCCCACTGGAAGTCCCAACCACGAGTCCCCTAACCCTGTAGCCAGTCAGGGGCCTCCGCAGTCCACTATTGGTCTTGCACAGTGGCAGCAATGGAACGGAAAGTAGAATCCGGTAGTAAGAATGCCTCCTTTTGTCCTTTCTCCAGGGTGGTCTCATTGTGTAGTTTAAAAATATATCAGAAATCTGTCAGTTTACCTGACATGTCTATGTTATAATCTCACCTGGTAAGGTGGATCTCTATGCTGTAGGTCAGGGTGAGCAACACAGGCTGAAGGTGATGGCGAAGCAGACAGGGCTTGCTGGATGGCGCGTGGATCACGAAGGACCAAGACCATGGGGTAAGCTGGACGGCAGACAGGCAAGCGGAGCAGGATTCACTAGAAGACACAGAGACAGGTGGTTAGACATGTACAGGAAATTAAAAAGAATAATTAATCCAAAACTGGCTAATGGCATAGTTGCATGTTATCAGGAGTCAGATAATCAATGACAGAGACAAAGGCAATCAGAGAACAAACGTCCCACTGCCGGTAGAAATGATGCCACGAGAAAAAAAATTGCAGCATGCTGCGAGTGCATCCGATAATTGGATCATGCGCACCCGTAAAAGTCTATGAAACATCAGACTGCACTTGGATGTCATTTAAGTGCAGTCTGATTACCACAGACACACAGACAATGGAAAAGATGGAGAAAGTAAGGTTTCCATCTTCTCCACACCTTTGACATGACTCTCTAATTTGAAAGAATCAGATCACGCTAAGGTGACACTCAGATCAAACTCCGACAGATCAGTGCGACATTAGCATAATCGGCCCGATTGTCTCGCATGAGAGAATCACCATTTAGTGCTACGTTCACTGTTAGTTGACGGTTGTAGAAGTTGCTATGTAAAACCTCACCAGACTGTGAGCCAAAATGCGGAGCCACTCTGAGGGACAGTCATTTATGTGTAGGGCCACCTTGTAACACTACATTGCCCCTGCAGGGGGAATGCCGCGCTGGTTGTTTATTCACCTTATAACATTATCAGTTTACCAGGAGCACAACAAGAACTTGGACTAGACAAGATAATGGCTGACTGCAGCTCGTGATGGGTGGTGGATTGGCTTGATAGGAGAATCACTTCAAAGTGTAAGTGCATGTTACATTTTTTAACACTGAGCACTCAGATTCCCTCCAATGAGAACAGAAGACTGGGCAAGCTGAATTCTGACATGCCCGATCTTCCTTTCCCACGACATCTACTGTCACTCTCATACACATTAGATACAGTGGGGAAAAAAGGTATTTAGTCAGCCACCAATTGTGCAAGTTCTCCCACCTAAAAAGATGAGAGAGGCCTGTAATTGACATCATAGGTAGACCACAACTATGAGAGTCAAAATGAGGAAACAAATCCAGAAAATCACCTTGTCTGATTTGGCAAGATATATTTTACAAATTATGGTGGAAAATAAGTATTTGGCCATTAACAAAGTTAATCTCAATATTTTGTTATAAATCCTTTGTTGGCAATGACAGTGGTCAAATGTTTTCTGTAAGTCTTCACAAGGTTGGCACACACTGTTGGTGGTATGTTGGCCCATTCCTCCATGCAGATCTCCTCTAGAGCAGTGATGTTTTGGGCCGGTCGCTGGGCAACACGGGCTTTCAACTCCCTCCAAAGGTTTTCTATGGGGCTGAGCTCTGGAGACTGGCTAGGCCACTCCAGGAACTTCATATGCTTCTTACGAAGCCACGCCTTCTTTGCCTTGGCGGTGTGCTTGGAATCATTATCATACTGAAAGACCCATTCACATTTCATCTTCAATGCCCTTGCTGATGGAAGCAGGTTTGCACTCAAAATCTCACGATACATGTCCCCATTCATTCTTTCATGTACACGGATCAGTCGTCTTGGTCTCTTTGCAGATAAACAGCCCCAAAGCATGATGTTTCCACCCCCATGCTTCACAGTCGGTAGGGTGTTCTTTGGATGCAACTCAGCATTCTGTCTCCTCCAAACACAACGAGTTTTGTTTCTATCAAACAGTTCTACTTTGGTTTCATCAGACCATGTGACATTCTCCCAATACTCTTCTGGATAATCCAAATGCTTTCTAGCAAACTTCAGACGGGTGCGGACATGTACTGGCTTAAGCAGTGGGACACGTCTGGCACTGCAGGATGAGAGTCCATGGTGGCGTAGTGTGTTACTTATGGTAGCCTTTGTTATGGTGGTCCCAGCTCTATGCAGGTCATTCACTAGGTCCCCCGTGTGGTTCTGGGATTTTTGTTCACTGTTCTTGTGATGATTTTGACCCCACTGGGTGAGATCTTGCGTGGAGCCCCAGATCGAGGGAGATTATTAGTGGTCTTATATGTCTTCCATTTTCTTATTATTGCTCCCACAGTTGATTTCATCACACCAAGCTGCTTGCCTATTGCAGATTCAGTCTTCCCAGCCTTGTGCGGGGCTACAATTGTCTTTCTGGGGTCCTTCGACAGCTCTTTGGTCTTCACCATAGTGGAGTTTGGAGTGTGACTGTTTGAGGTTGTGGACAGGTGTCTTTTATACTGATAACAAGATCAAACAGGTGCAATTAATACAGGTAACGAGAGGCCAATCCGACCCATGACGCCTATGTGGCGTCATGGAAAGATCGCGTCCCTGCAGATCGGGTGAAAGGGTTAACTCCCATTTCACCCGATCTGCAGGGACAGGGGGAGTGGTAGTTTAGCCCAGGGGGGGTGGCTTCACCCCCGCGTGGCTACGATCACTCTGATTGGCTGTTGAAAGTGAAACTGCCAATCAGAGCGATTTGTAATATTTCACCTATTATAACTGGTGAAATATTACAATCCAGCCATGGCTGATGCTGCAATATCATCGGCCATGGCTGGAAACACTAATGTGCCCCCACCCCACCCCACTGATCGCCCCCCCAGCCCTCCGATCTGTCCGGTACACTGCTCCGGCTCCCCTCCGTCCTGTGCTCTGCTCCCCCCGTGCTCTTGTCCGCTCCCCCCGTGCTATAATCACCCTCCCCGTGCTCCAATCACCCCCCCTGCACTCCGATCCACCCCCCCGTGCTCCGTTCCACCCCCCGTGCTCCGTTCGACCCCCCCGTGCTCCGTTCCACCCCCCCGTGCTCCGTTCCTCCCCTCCCGCGCTCCAATCCACCCCCCCATGCTCCGATCCTCCCCCACCCCCCGTGCTCCTCCCCACCCCATCATACTTACCGATCCTGCCGGGGTCCGTCCGTCTTCTCCCTGGGCCGGCAGATTCGTTCCAAAGTGCATTTTTATCACTGAGATAGATTATATCTCAGTGATCAAAATAAAAAAATAATAAATGACCCTCCCCCCCCCCTTTTGTCACCCCCATAGGTAGGGACAATAAAAAAATAAAGAATTTTTTTTTTCCCAGTAATGTTAGAATAGGGTTAGGGGTAGGGTTAGGGTTAGGGCTAGGGTTAGGGCTAGGGTTAGGGTTTCGGTATGTGTACACGTATTCTGGTCCTCTGCGGATTTTTCCGCTGCGGATTTGATAAATCCGCAGTTCTAAACCGCTGCGGATTTATGGCGGATTAACCGCGTTTTTTCTGCGCATTTCACTGCGGTTTTACAACTGCGATTTTCTATTGGAGCAGTTGTAAAACTGCTGCGGAACCCGCAGAAAAAAGTGACATGCTGCGGAATGTAAACCGCTGCGTTTCCGTGCAGTTTTTCCGCAGCATGTGTACAGCGATTTTTGTTTCCCATAGGTTTACATTGAACTGTAAACTCATGGGAAACTGCTGCGGATTCGCACCGTTTTCCGCAGCGTGTGCACATACCTTTAGAATTAGGCTATGTGCACACGGTGCGGATTTGGCTGCGGATCCGCAGCGGATTGGCCGCTGCGGATTCGCAGCAGTGTTCCATCAGGTTTACAGTACCATGTAAACATATGGAAAACCAAATCCGCTGTGCCCATGGTGCGGAAAATACCGCGCGGAAACGCTGCATTGTATTTTCCGCAGCATGTCAATTCTTTGTGCGGATTCCGCAGCGTTTTACACCTGTTCCTCAATAGGAATCCGCAGGTAAATCTGCGGAAAATCCGCAGGTAAAACGCAGTGCCTTTTACCCGCAGATTTTTCAAAAATGGTGCGGAAAAATCTCACACGAATCCGCAACGTGGGCACATAGCCTTAGGGTTAGGGTTGGAATTAGGGTTGTGGTTAGGGGTGTGTTGGGGTTAGGGCTGTGGTTAGGGGTGTGTTGGAATTAGGGGTGTGATTAGGGTTATGGCTACAGTTGGGATTAGAGTTAGGGGTGTGTTGGGGTTAGTGTTGGAGGTAGAATTGAGGGGTTTCCACTGTTTAGGCACATCAGGGGTCTCCAAACGCAACATGGCGCCACCATTGATTCCAGCCAATCTCGTATTCAAAAAGTCAAATGGTGCTCCCTCAATTCCGAGCCCCGACGTGTGCCCAAACAGTGGTTTACCCCCACATATGGGGTACCAGCATACTCAGGATAAACTGCGCAACAATTACTGGGGTCCAATTTCTCCTGTTACCCTTGTGAAAATAAAAAAATGCTTGCTAAAACATCATTTTTGAGGAAAGAAAAATGATTTTTTATTTTCACGGCTCTGCGTTGTAAACGTCTGTGAGGCACTTGGGGGTTCAAAGTGCTCACCACATATCTAGATAAGTTCCTTGGGGGGTCTAGTTTCTAAAATGGGGTCACTTGTGGGGGGTTTCTACTGTTTAGGCACACCAGGGGCTCTGCAAACGCAACGTGACGCCCGCAGACCATTCCATCAAAGTCTGCATTTCAAAAGTCACTACTTCCCTTCTGAGCCCCGACGTGTGCCCAAACAGTGGTTTACCTCCACACATGGGGTATCAGCGTACTCAGGAGAAACTGGACAACAACTTTTGGGGTCCAATTTCTCCTGTAACCCTTGGGAAAATAAAAAATTCTGGGCTAAATAATTATTTTTGAGGAAAGAAAACGTATTTATTATTTTCACGGTTCTGCATTATAAACTTCTATGAAGCACTTGGGGGTTCAAAGTGCTCACCACACATCTAGATAAATTCCTTTTGGGGTCTAGTTTCCAAAATGGGGTCACTTGTGGGGGGTTTCTACTGTTTAGCCACATCAGGGGCTCTGCAAACGCAACGTGACGCCCGCAGAGCATTCCATCAAAGTCTGCATTTCAAAACGTCACTACTTCAATTCCGAGCCCCGGCATGTGCCCAAACAGTAGTTTACCCCCACATATGGGGTATCACCGTACTCAGGAGAAACTGGACAACAAATATTGGGGTCAAATTTTTCCTGTTACCCTTGGGAAAATTAAAAAATTCTGGGCTAAATAATTATTTTTGAGGAAAGAAAACGTATTTATTATTTTCACGGCTCTGCATTATAAACTTCTGTGAAGCACTTAGGGGTTCAAAATGCTCACCACACATCTAGATAAGTTCCTATCGGGGTCTATTTTCCAAAATGGGGTCACTTGTGGGGGGTTTCTACTGTTAAGCCACATCAGGAGCTCTGCAAACGCAACGTGACGCCCACAGAGCATTCTATCAAAGTCTGCATTTCAAAACGTCACTACTTCACTTCCGAGCCCCGGCATGTGCCCAAACAGTGGTTTACCCCCACATATGGGGTATCAGCGTACTCAGGAGAAACTGGACAACAACTTTTAGGGTCAAATTTCTCCTGTTACCCTTGGGAAAATAAAAAATTGCAGGTTAAAAGATCATTTTTGAGAAAATAATTTTTTTTTTAAATTTTCATGGCTCTGCGTTATAAACTTCTGTGAAGCACTTGGGGGTTCAAAGTCCTCACCACACATCTAGATTAGTTCCTTTGGGGGTCTAGTTTCCAAAATGGGGTCATTTCTGGGGGATCTCCAATGTTTAGGCACACAGGGGCTCTCCAAACGTGACATGGTGTCCGCTAATAATTGGAGCTAATTTTCCATTTAAAAAGCCAAATAGCGTGCCTTCCTTTCCGAGCCCTGCCGTGCGCCCAAACAGTGGTTTACCCCCACATATGGGGTATCAGCGTACTCAGGACAAACTGGACAACAACATTTGGGGTCCAATTTCTCCTATTACCCTTGGCAAAATAGGAAATTCCAGGCTAAAAAATCATTTTTGAGGAAAGAAAAATTATTTTTTATTTTCATGGCTCTGCGTTATAAACTTCTGTGAAGCACCTGGGGGTTTAAAGTGCTCACTAGGCATCTAGATAAGTTCCTTGGGGGGTCTAGTTTCCAAAATGGGGTCACTTGTGGGGGAGCTCCAATGTTTAGGCACACAGGGGCTCTCCAAACGCGACATGGTGTCCGCTAACGATGGAGATAATTTTTCATTCAAAAAGTCAAATGGCGCTCCTTCCCTTCCGAGCCTTACTATGTGCCCAAACAGTGGTTTACCCCCACATGTGAGGTATTGGTGTACTCAGGAGAAATTGCCCAACAAATTTTAGGATCCATTTTATCCTGTTGCCCATGTGAAAATGAAAAAATTGAGGCTAAAAGAATTTTTTTGTGAAAAAAAAGTACTTTTTCATTTTTACGGATCAATTTGTGAAGCACCTGGGGGTTCAAAGTGCTCACTATGCATCTAGATAAGTTCCTTGGGGCGTCTAGTTTCCAAAATGGTGTCACTTGTGGGGGAGCTCCAATTTTTAGGCACACGGGGGCTCTCCAAACGTGACATGGTGTCCACTAAAGAGTGGAGCCAATTTTTCATTCAAAAAGTCAAATGGCGCTCCTTCCCTTCCAAGCCCTGCCGTGCGCCCAAACAGTGGTTTACCCCCACATATGAGGTATCAGCGTACTCAGGACAAATTGGACAACAACTTACGTGGTTCAGTTTCTCCTTTTACCATTGGGAAAATAAAAAAATTGTTGCTAAAAGATAATTTTTGTGACTAAAAAGTTAAATGTTCATTTTTTCCTTCCATGTTGCTTCTGCTGCTGTGAAGCACCTGAAGGGTTAATAAACTTCTTGAATGTGGTTTTGAGTACCTTGAGGGGTGCAGCTTTTAGAATGGTGTCACTTTTGGGTATTTTCAGCCATATAGACCCCTCAAACTGACTTCAAATGTGAGGTGGTCCCTAAAAAAAATGGTTTTGTAAATTTCGTTGTAAAAATGAGAAATCGCTGGTCAAATTTTAACCCTTATAACTTCCTAGCAAAAAAAAATTTTGTTTCCAAAATTGTGCTGATGTAAAGTATACATGTGGGAAATGTTATTTATTAACTATTTTGTGTCACATAACTCTCTGGTTTAACAGAATAAAAATTCAAAATGTGAAAATTGCGAAATTTTCAAAATTTTCGCCAAATTTCCGTTTTTATCACAAATAAACGCAGAATTTATTGACCTAAATTTACCACTAATATGAAGCCCAATATGTCACGAAAAAACAAACTCAGAACCGCTAGGATCCGTTGAAGCGTTCCTGAGTTATTACCTCATAAAGGGACACTGGTCAGAATTGCAAAAAACGGCAAGGTCTTTAAGGTCAAAATAGGCTGGGTCATGAAGGGGTTAATGAAGTTACAGGTCTGTGAGAGACAGAAATTTTGCACATTTTTAGGTGGCCAAATACTTATTTTCCAGCATAATTTGCAAAATAAATCTTTCCAAATCAGACAAGGTGATTTTCTGGCTTTGTTTTCTCATTTTGACTCTCATAGTTGTGGTCTACCTATGATGTCAATTACAGGCCTCTCTCATCTTTTTAAGTGGGAGAGCTTGCACAATTGGTGGCTGACTACTTTTTTCCCCATTGTAATTGATGGCTTTAGCAAACATCATCTAATGTGTATGAGCGTGTTTAATCTTCCAGTTATAATGGTATCTAATGTGCAACCCCAGACTCTTTCCAGATTTAGCTGAATTGCCACTTTTAGTAATACTGACCATTTTTAACCTCACTTGTTTTTCATACCTCTTCTGCTAGTCTGGACATTCCACGGTAATTATCTACAACCTCCGTCTGTTTTGTCAGAATTCTGCTTGGACTACAACTTTTTAATTCTTTGCTTATTCCATGTGCTTTGACATGCTATCTGAACACCGCACACTGCCTACTTCCCGCTAAACTAGGCTAAAGCTACATGGCTGTGTGGTTTGCACGTTAATGACCAGGCCAATTTTTACAATTCTGACCACTGTCCCTTTATGAGATTATAACTCTGGAACGCTTAAATGGATCCTGATGATTCTGACATTATTTTCTCGTGGCATATTGTACTTCATGTTGTTGGTAAAATTTCTTTGATATTACCTGCGTTTATTTGTGAAAAAAACTGAAATTTGGCGAAAATTTTGAAAATTTCACAATTTTCCAACTTTGAATTTTTAAGCCCTTAAATCACAGAGATATATCACACAAAATACTTAATAAGTAACATTTCCCACATGTCTACTTTACATCAGCACAATTTTGGAACCAAAAATTTTTTGGGTAGGGAGTTGTAAGGGTTAAAAGTTGACCAGCAATTTCTCATTTTTACAACACCATTTTCTTTTTAGGGACCACATCACATTTGAAGTCATTTTGAGGGGTCTATATAATAGAAAATAACCAAGTGTGACACAATTCTAAAAACTGCACCCCTCAAGGTGCTCAAAACCACATTCAAGAAGTTTATGAACCCTTCAGGTGTTTCACAGGAATTTTTGGAATGTTTAAAAAAAAAATGAACATTTAAGTTTTTTTCACAAAAAAATTACTTCAGCTTCAATTTGTTTTATTTTACCAAGGGTAACAGGAGAAAATGGACACCAAAAGTTGTTGTACAATTTGTCCTCAGTACGTTGATACCCTATATGTGGGGGTAAACCACTGTTTGGGCGCATGGCAAAGCTCGGAAGGGAAGGAGCGCTGTTTGACTTTTCAATGCAAAATTGACTGGAATTGAGATGGGACGCCATGTTGCGTTTGGAGAGCCCCTGGTGTGCCTAAACATTGAAACCCCCCAGTAGTGACACCATTTTGGAAAGGAGACCCCCTAAGCAACTTATCTAGATGTGTGGTGAGCACTTTGACCCACCAAGTGCTTCACAGAAGTTTATAATGCAGAGCCGTAAAAATTAAAAATCATGTTTTTTCACAAAAATCTTTTCACCCCCAATTTTTTGTTTTCCCAAGGGTAACAGAAGAAATTGGACCCCAAAAGTTGTTGTGCAATTTGTCCTGAGTACGCCGAAACCCCATATGTGGGGGTAAACCACTGTTTGGGCGCATGGCAGAGCTCAGAAGGGAAGGAGCGCCGTTTGACTTTTCAATGCAAAATTGACTGGAATTGAGATGGGACGCCATGTTGCGTTTGGAGAGCCCCTGATGTGCCTAAACATTGAAACCTCCCACAAGTGACACCATTTTGGAAAGTAGACTCCCTAAGGAACTTATCTAGATGTGATGTGAGAGCTTTGAACCCCCAAGTGTTTCACTACAGTTTATAACGCAGAGCCGTGAAAATAAAATTATTTTTTTTTCACAAAAATTATTTTTTAGCCCCCAGTTTTGTATTTTTCCAAGGGTAACAGGAGAAATTGGACCCCAAAGGTTGTTGTCCAATTTGTCCTGAGTACGCTGATACCCCATATATGGGGGGGAGCCACCGTTTGGGCGCACGGAAGAGCTCGGAAAGGAAGGAGCGCCTTTTGGAATGCAGACTTAGATGGATTGGTCTGCAGGTGTCACATTGCATTTGCAGAGCCCCTGATGTACCTAAACAGTAGAAACACCCACAAGTGACCCCATATTGGAAACTAGACCTCCCAAGGAAGTTATCTAGGTGTGTTGTGAGACTTTTGAACCGCCAAGTGTTTCACTATAGTTTATAACGCAGAGCCGTGAAAATAAAAAATCATTTTTTTTTCCACAAAAAATATTTTTTAGCCCTTAGTTTTGTATTTTCCCAAGGGTAACAGGGGAAATTGGACCCCAAAAGTTGTTGTTCAATTTGTCCTGAGTACGCTGATACCCCATATGTTGGGGTAAACCCCTGTTTGGGTGCACGGGAGAGCTCAGAAGGGAAGGAGCACTGTTTTACTTTTTCAACGCAGAATTGGATGGAATTGAGATTGGACGCCATGTCGCGTTTGGAGAGCCCTTGATGTGCCTAAACAGTGGAAAAACCCCAATTCTTACTGAAACCCTAACCCAAACACACCCCTAACCCAAACACACCCCTAACCCTAATCCCAACCACACCCCAAACCCTAATCCCAACCTTAACCACACCCCTAAATCCAACACACCCCTAACACTAATCCAAACCATAACCTTAACCACACCCCTAACTCTAATCCCAACCGTAAATGTAATGCAAACCCTAACTTTAGCCCCAACCCTAACCCTAACTTTAGCCCCCACCCTAACCCTAGCCCCAAACCTAACCCTAGCCCCAACCCTAACCCTAGCCCCAACCGTAACCCTAATGGGAAAATGGAAATACATTTTTTTTATTTGATTATTTTTACCTAACTAAGGGGGTCATGAAGGGGGGTTTGATTTACTATTTATAGCGGGTTTTTAGCGGATTTTTATGTTTGGCAGCTGTCACACACTAAAAGACGCTTTTTATCGCAAAAAATAGTTTTTGCGTCTCCACATTTTGAGATCTATAATTTTTCCATATATTGGTCCACAGAGTCATGTTAGGTCTTGTTTTTTGCGGGACAAGTTGACGTTTTTATTGGCACCATTTTCGGGCATGTGACATTTTTTGATCGCTTTTTATTCCGATTTTTGTGAGGCAGAATGACCAAAAACCAGCTATTCATGAATTTCTTTTTTTTTTTTTTTTTTTTGGGGGGGGGGGGAGGCGTTTATACCGTTCCATGCTTGGTAAAATTGATAAAGCAGTTTTATTCTTCGGCTCAGTTCGATTACAGCGATACCGCATTTATATCTTTTTTATGTTTTGACGCTTTTATAAGATAAAAACTACTTCATAGAAAAAGTAATTATTTTTGCATCGCTTTATTCTGAGGACTATAACTTTTTTTATTTTTTCGCTGATGATGCTGTATGGTGGCTCGTTATTTGCGGGACAAGATGACGTTTTCAGTGGTACCATGGTAATTTATATCCGTGTTTTTGATTGCGTGTTATTCCACTTTTTGTTCGGCTGTATGATAATAAAGCGTTGTTTTTTGCCCCGTTTTTTTTTTTTTTTTTACGGTATTCACTGAAGAGGTTACTGTTGTGAATTCTGCTCTTGGGCTTCCTCTGGTGGTTATGAGTGGTAGTGCTGCTGTCTTTGGATCGCAGCATTTATCAGGTGTGTCCACTTATTGCAATTTGGACTGGGCTATTTAGTCTTGCTTTATCCTTTAGTCAGTGCCAGTTGTCCATTGTTTTTGGAGGATTCACATCCCTACCTGGTCTCTCCTGTTTTGCTGTTCTTTTCAACAAAGATAAGTTCTGGCTTTGTTTTTGCTGTCCACATGCTGTGGGCCTTATAGTTCAGTGCATTTTCATGTTTTGTCTTGTCCAGCCTGGTCTGTGTAAGGATTTTTTGGCAGCCAAGCTGTATCTCTGGAGATGCAGATATACCCTCCATGTCTTTAGTCAGATGTGGAGATTTGTATTTTCTGTGGTGGCTATTTTCTAGTGTTTTAATACTGACCGCATAGTACTCTGTCCTATTCTCTCTTTTTAGCTAGAAAGGCCTCCTTTGCTAAATCCTGATTTAAGTCTGCGTATGTAATTTCCCTCTCCTCTCACAGTCAATATTTGTGGGGGGCTGTCTATCCTTTGGGGATTTTCTCTGAGGCAAGATAGTTTTCCCGTTTCTATCTTTAGGGAAAGTTAGTCCTTAGGCTGTGTCGAGGTGTCTAGGGAGTGTTAGGTACATCCCACGGCTACTTCTAGTTGCGGTGCTAAGTTCAGGGTCTGCGGTCAGTACAGGTACCACCTTCTCCAGAGTACGTCTCATGCTGTTCCTAGGCCACCAGATCATAACAGTACAACTGGCCAGCAATGAGTTAAACGCATCTCAGGAGAAGGGAAGGAAAGTGCTGAGCCATTTTTTTTTCTGTAGTCTGTTGTGTCTTTCCTTCCCTCTTTCCCTCTGGGTGGCTCAGGAGTTTGGCGCTGGCATGGAGGTTCAGGAATTGGTTTCTCGTGTGGACCAACTTGCTGCTAGAGTACAGGGTATTTCCAATTATATCGTTCAGACTCCAGTTTTAGAGCCTAGAATTCCAACTCCTGATTTGTTTTTTGGAAACAGGTCCAAATTTTTGAGCTTTAAAAATAACTGTAAACTGTTTTTTGCTCTGAAACCTCGTTCTTCTGGTGATTCCATTCAGCAGGTTAAAATTGTTATTTCCCTGCTGCGTGGTGATCCTCAGGATTGGGCATTTTCCCTGGAATCTGGGAATCCTGCTTTGCTTAATGTAGACACCTTTTTTTCAGGCGCTAGGGCTATTGTATGATGAACCTAATTCAGTGGATCATGCAGAGAAGACCTTGTTGGCCTTGTGTCAGGGTCAAGAAGCGGCAGAATCGTATTGCCAGAAATTTAGAAAATGGTCTGTATTGACTAAATGGAATGAGGATGCCTTGGCGGCAATTTTCAGAAAGGGTCTTTCTGAATCCGTTAAAGATGTTATGGTTCCCCACGACTGCTGGTCTGAGTGATTCTATGTCTCTGGCCATTCAGATTGATCGGCGCTTGCGCGAGCGCAGAGTTGTGCACACTGTGGCGTTGTCCTCCGAGCGGAGCCCTGAGCCTATGCAGTGTGATAGGATTTTGTCTAGAGCTGAACGATAAAGATTCAGGCATCAGAATAGGTTGTGTTTTTACTGCGGCGATTCTGCTCATGTTATTTCTGATTGCCCTAAGCGTACAAAGGGAATCGCTAGTTCTGTTACCATCAGTACTGTACAACCTAAATTTCTGTTATCCATAACCTTGATCTGCTCATTATCGTCATTTTCTGTCATGGCATTTGTGGATTCAGGCGCCGCTCTGAACTTAATGGACTTAGACTGCCAGACGTTGTGTTTTTCCCTTGCAGCCTTTGCAGAACCCTATTCCTTTAAGGGGCATTGATGCTACACCGTTGGCTAAAAATAAACCTCAGTTTTGGACACAGCTGACCATGCGCATGGCGCCAGCCCATCCGGAAGATTGTCGTTTTCTGGTGTTGCATAATTTGCATGATGCTATTGTGCTGGGTTTTCCCATGGTTACAGCTACATAATCCGGTGTTAGATTGGAAATCTATGTCTGTGACTAGTTGGGGTTGTCAGGGGGTTCATGGTCACGTTCCTTTGATGTCAATTTCCTCTTCCCCCTCTTCTGAAATTCCTGAGTTTTTGTCAGATTTCCAGGATGTATTCCATGAGCCCAAATCCAGTTCCCTTCCACCGCATAGGGACTGTGATTGTGCTATTGACTTGATTCCAGGTTGTAAGTTCCCTAAGGGCCGACTTTTCAAAATGTCTGTGCCAGAACATGCCGCCATGCGGAGCTATATTAAGGAGTCTTTGGAGAAGGGGCATATTCGGCCATCTTCTTCACCATTGGGAGCAGGTTTTTTTTTTGTTGCCAAGAAGGATGGCTCCTTGAGACCCTGTATTGATTATCGCCTCTTGAATAAGATCACGGTCAAATTTCAATACCCTTTGCCTTTGCTTACTGATTTGTTTGCTAGGATTAAGGGGGCTAGTTGGTTTACTAAGATTGACCTTCGAGGGGCATATAATCTTGTTCGTATTAAGCAGGGTGACGAATGGAAAACTGCATTTAATACGCCCGAAGGCCATTTTGAATACCTTGTGATGCCATTCGGACTCTCTAATGCCCCATCTGTGTTCCAGTCCTTCATGCATGATATCTTTCGGAGTTATCTTGATAAATTCATGATTGTATATTTGGATGATATTTTGATTTTTTCCGATGATTGGGAGTCTCATGTGAAACAGGTCAGGATGGTATTTCAGATCCTCCGTGATAATGCTTTATTTGTGAAGGGGTCTAAGTGCATCTTTGGAGTGCAGAAGGTTTCTTTTTTGGGCTTCATTTTTTCTCCCTCATCTATAGAAATGGATCCGGTTAAGGTTCAGGCCATTCATGATTGGATTCAGCCCACATCTGTGAAGAGCCTTCAGAAATTCTTGGGCTTTGCTAATTTTTATCGTCGTTTCATTGCCAACTTCTCCAGTGTGGTTAAACCTCTGACCGATTTGACGAAGAAAGGCGCTGATGTGACGAATTGGTCTTCCGCGGCTGTTTCTGCCTTTCAGGAGCTTAAACGCTGATTTACTTCTGCCCCTGTGTTGCGTCAGCCGGATGTTTCTCTTCCATTTCAGGTTGAGGTTGACGCGTCTGAGATTGGGGCAGGGGCCGTTTTGTCTCAGAGGAATTCTGATGGTTCCTTGATGAAACCGTGTGCCTTCTTTTCTCGGAAGTTTTCGCCTGCGGAACGCAATTATGATGTCAGGAATCGGGAGTTGTTGGCTATGAAGTGGGCATTTGAGTGGCGACATTGGCTTGAGGGGGCCAAGCACCGTATTGTGGTCCTGACCGATCATAAGAATGTGATTTACCTCGAGTCTGCCAAACGACTGAACCCTAGACAGGCTCGATGGTCCCTGTTTTTCTCCTGTTTTGATTTTGTGGTCGCGTATCTTCCGGGTTCTAAGAATGTTAAGGCTGATGCCCTCTCTAGGAGTTTTTTGCCTGATTCTCCTGGGGTCCTTGAGCCGGTCGGCATTCTGAAGGAAGGGGTGATTCTTTCTGCCATCTCCCCTGATTTACGCCGGGTTCTTCAGGAATTTCAGGCTGATAAACCTGACCGCTGTCCAGTGAGGAAACTGTTTGTTCCTGATAGATGGTCTAGTAAAGTGATTTCTGAGATTCATTGTTCTGTGTTGGCTGGCCATCCTGGGATTTTTGGTACCAGAGATTTGGTTGGTAGGTCCTTTTGGTGGCCTTCTTTGTCGCGGGATGTGCGTTCTTTTGTGCAGTCCTGTGGGACTTGTGCGCGGGCCAAGCCTTGTTGTTCCAGTGCTAGTGGGTTGCTTCTGCCTTTGCCGGTCCCTGAGAGGCCTTGGACGCATATTTCTATGGATTTTATTTCAGATATTCCGGTTTCCCAGAGGATGTCGGTTATTTGGGTGGTTTGTGATCGGTTTTCTAAGATGGTTCATTTGGTACCTTTGCCTAAATTGCCTTCCTCTTCTGATTTGGTTCCGTTGTTTTTTCAGCATGTGGTTCGTTTGCATGGCATTCCGGAAAATATTTTGTCCGATAGAGGTTCCCAGTTTGTTTCTAGGTTTTGGCGGGCCTTTTGTGCTAGGCTGGGCATTGATTTGTCTTTTTCTTCCGCATTTCATCCTCAGACAAATGGCCAAACCGAGCGAACTAATCAGACTTTGGAAACTTATTTGAGATGATTTGTGTCTGCTGATCAGGATGATTGGGTGGCTTTCTTGCCATTGGCCGAGTTTGCACTTAATAATCGGGCTAGTTCTGCTACCTTGGTTTCGCCTTTTTTTTGTAATTTTGGTTTTCATCCTCGTTTTTCTTCAGGGCAGGTTGAGCCTTCTGATTGTCCTGGTGTGGATTCTGTGGTTGACAGGCTGCAGCAAATTTGGGCTCATGTGGTGGACAATTTGGTGTTGTCTCAGCAGGAGGCTCAGCGTTTTGCTAACCGTCGTCGGTGTGTTGGTTCCCGGCTTCGGGTTGGGGATTTGGTCTGGTTGTCTTCCCTGTTATGATCTGGTGGTTTAGGAGCAACATGGAACGAGCTCTAAAGGAAGTGGTATCTGTACTGACCGCAGTCCCTAAGCTCAACACAACACTAGAAGTAGCCGTGGAATGCTCCTAGCTCTCCCTAGGCACCTCGTCACAGCCTAAGAGCTAACTACCCCTAAAGATAGAAACAGGAAAGCTATCTTGCCTCATAGAAAATCCCCAAAGGACAGATTAGCCCCCCACAAATAATGACTGTGAGAGGAGAGGGAAAAAGACATACACAGAATGAAACCAGGATGAGCACAGGAGGCCAGTCTAGCTAGATAGAGAGGACAGGATGGAATACTGTGCGGTCAGTATAAAACACTACAAAAATCCACGCAGAGATTACAAAAATCTCCACACCTGACTAAAGGTGTGGAGGGTAAATCTGCTTCCCAGAGCTTCCAGCAAGACAGAATTAATTCATACTTTTAACGCTGGACAAACATAGCAAGCACAGAACGGATAAGTCCACAACCTGTGGACAGAAAAGAGCAAGCAAGGACTTAGCTTTGCTGAACTGGTCAGGATAACAGGGAAATCCAAAGAGATGTGAATCCAACCAGGAACCATTTACAAGTGGCACTGGCTGAAGAAAGAGCCAGGCATAAATAGCCGAGCAGAAAAGACAATCAGTGGAAGCAGCTGAAGACAGCTAAATCCAAGGAGCAGCCATACCACTTGAAACCACAAGAGGGAGCCCAAGAACGGAATTCACAACACTTCCCGTCATGTTCCTATGAAGGTTTCTTCCCCTAAATTCAAGCCTCGGTTTATTGGTCCTTATAGGATTTCTGAGATTATCAATCCAGAGTCTTTTCGTTTGGCCCTTCCAGCCTCTTTTTCCATCCATAATGTTTTCCATAGATCTTTGTTGCGGAAGTATGTGGTGACCGTTGTTCCCTCTGTTGATCCTCCGGCCCCGGTGTTGATTGATGGGGAGTTGGAGTATGTGGTTGAGAAGATTTTGGATTCTCGTTTTTCGAGGCGGAAGCTTCAGTATCTTGTCAAATGGAAGGGTTATGGCCAGGAGGATAATTCTTGGGTTGTTGCCTCCGATGTTCATGCTGACGATTTGGTTCGTGCCTTTCATTTGGCTCATCCTGATCGGCCTGGGGGCTCTGGTGAAGGTTCGGTGACCCCTCCTCAAGGGGGGGTACTGTTGTGAATTCTGCTCTTGGGCTCCCTCCGGTGGTTATGTGTGGTAGTGCTGCTGTCTTTGGATCGCAGCATTTATCAGGTGTGTCCACTTATTGCAATTTGGACTGGGCTATTTAGTCTTGCTTGATCCTTTAGTCAGTGCCAGTCATGTTATAGGGTCAGATCGCCGATCTGACACTTTGCAGAGCACTGTGTCAGATCACTGATCTGACAGGCAGGAGTGCAGGCTTACGATCTGACGGGCAGGGCTGCAGGCTTACCAGCCACCTCCCTGCAGGACCCAGATGCAGCCCTTTTGGATTCGGGGCCTGCAGGGAGACGGAGGTAGGAGACCCTCGGAGCAACGCGATCACATCACGTTGCTCCGAGGGTCTCAGGAAAGCACACAGGGAGACCCCTCCCTGCGCAATGCTTCCCTATGCCGCCGGAACGCTGCAATCATGTTTGATCGCAGTGTTCCGGGAGTTAATGTGCCAGGAGCGGTCCATGACCGCTCCTGGCACATAGTGCCGTATGTCAGCTGCGATAGTCAGCTGACACCAGGCCACGATCGGCCGCCCTCCCCACGTGAGCGCAACCGATCGCATATGACGTACTATCCCGTCACTGAGAATTAAGTCCCAGGTCACCTCGACGGGATAGTACATCATATGATATAATAGGGTTAAAAAAGCACTCTTCCCATCAACATTTTTATCCTCCTAGCGTGTTGCAAGCATCATATTATACAGCACTATGTACATACAGTTGCTCATATTACCTTTCTACTCAGTAAATTCTATTTTTTCTCTGCTCTATGTAGAAACAAGAAGACTCATTTCCCTGCAGAAATCATTCCCTCTTGAACTCCTGACCCAGCTGCTCCCTCCCCCTCCTGCTAGGGACGTTTGCAGACTCCTGTTGACCTCCTGTTTCTACACAGAGCTACTCAATTTTGAATCATGTGACATCATAGACCTAATGGAAAGCAGAAGAATTAGCGGAGCAGAAAGGCAAAATGAGCAGTTGTAAATACACAGTGCTATATCATATGATGATTGCAATATACTAAGAGGATAAAATGTTGATGGGTGTGCTTATTCACCATAAGAAAAACTGAGCTCATTGCATAGGGTCCATCAGCTTGGTCTTTCCATGGTTCTCTAATGAGTGCCAGAAACGCTAAGCACAGTCTGAGACTTTGGGCTCGCTCACATGAGCGTGTACCAGGCGAGTGCTATCTGATGTTTTATCGGATAGCACTAGGCCCAGTGTTATAATATGGAGCAGTGCAGATCTGTGATTCTTTTCTCATGCCGATTTGGTATAAAAAACAATCACAACATGCTGAGAGTGGCCCTGGAATTCGGATCACACGCACTCATACAAGTCTATGGGTACTTGTGAAACCTCAGACTGCACAGGATGTCATCTGAGTGCAGTCTGACAGCCGCGGGCACAGACAATGGAGACATTATGTTCTCCGTCTTCTCCACACCTATGATATGATTCTCACACACGACAGAATCGGATCACATTAAGATGACACTTAGCTTTATCTCTGAGAGAGTTAGATCCGAGTGACATTTCCATAATCAGCCTGATTCACTCACCTGAGAGAATCATCGCTTGTTTGACCCCCGTCTTAATGGAACTTGTCATGAGGCACTTCCTATGTAATCCGAGAGGAGCAAGATGTAGTTGCAGTGACACTGATTCCAGCAATGTATCACATGCTGAGCTGCTTGCTGCAGTTTTGATACAATCACTGTTTTATTTGCTGTAGATCTATCAGTTCTCTGGATACTGAGCTCTGTATCACCTCTTCCACACCACTGATTGGCGGCTTTCTGTGAACACTCTGCATAGGCAGAAAGCTGCCGATCAGTGTCGGAGGCAATATTTCACAGAGAAAGAGGACTACATGGCATGAGACAACTCGTCTTCTAGTGATAATCTCCTGTGGATAAACCACAGATTTTATTGGAGCTACAACAAGCAGCTTAGTAAGTGTCACATCGCTAGCATCTGTCCCCTACATCATGCTGCTTTCAGATGACATAGAAAAACCTGCTCACTGATTTATTTTCAAGGGGTTGTCTGAGACTTGCATATTGTTAAATTAATAAGGCACCTTCACCAATCAGCTACTACCTGCTTCGGAAGTTGCCAAATAAAAGCAACTTATTGGCCATAATATAGCAGCCCCCCTCCACACTATCTCCTTGGAGATCAGGTGCAGTACCTGGCTGCAGCCACTAAATGTACAGGGCTGCTATGTTTTCGCTCGCACATTGCTTATTTCTGGCAACTGCTAGTAACCGCTGACGGGTAGGGGTGCTGGGTGTAGGACCCCCAACAATCTGATTTTGATAACTTGTGCTCTGGATAGGGGATCAATACGTAAGTCCATGACAACCCCCTCTACTACAGTACTGTCAGAATTTCCAGTCATTGACGCACCTTATGATACATCAACTATATTTCATATATTTCATATTACATTTCCTATTTAACCCTCGACAACTCCTTAAATAAAGCTGGAGAAGGAGGAAAACCAACGAATGGCTGTTTGTCTTCTGAAAACCATCAGGGCAAAGGTAATATCACCACAAACATTTTTTTTTCATCTGGCTACACATTTACCCAGCCAAATGAATGGGCAACTGTGTAAATAACTGAAATAACTGGAGTCGCACTTTGTTGGTAGTTCTGTGCTATGGCTGATGGTTCAGAGCCCTCAAGTCCTTCTTGTTATGTGTACATGTAAATCGTATGTAGACATATAATTATAGCCACATTGTAAAATAAAGACAATATCAATAATATTCTTGCATTTTTTTTTAAACGGTACATCAATCACAAAAGGTAAATTAATTCTCCAGGTTGTACCGGTTAAAACAATACCAATTACGGTAAGTCTATTACTAATTACACAAAAATTAAAGTAACATCAATCTCCGACAGACGGAGGTGCCGACATTGCTGGTACGGAGCTGCAGCGAGTGATGGGTATGCACTGTTTTTATTTTAATTGGGGTCCTAAATTGATTAAGCTGGGTTGGTCCAGTAGTGCACAACCCCTTTTAATAAAAAATGTATACGGTAAATTTGCGTTTCAGGTGGGTTTTACTAGATTGTAATCCTCTTTATAGAATTGTAAAAGCCTTCTTGAAATGTGATAGCAACATGTCAGCAGTTCTGATGGGTGACAGTGCTGTGCCCCGTTCGCTTCGGATTGGGTGCCCAGATAGGCTCCAGAAAGAGCTGCGCAGAACCAGGCGGCACAAGGGTCTGCTGAGCGCTGCTGCCCCTTTGTTTTAGTAGTTGGTTAGGTCCTCAGCACAGAGATCCCCATAGATCAAAACTACTGACACATCACTATAACATAGCAAAAGTTTTCTCTATGATTATTACCCTTTAACAGTCAGCTCTTGGAGCAAGGAGTATTGGGTGCCATGTGACTGGTGCTTCCTGCACACATTATACATATACACTCACACACATGCTGGCAGCTCAGCAAACATTCCACCATCTACACAATGAGAGAGGAAGTGACTCACCCTCCCACACAAAGGACGGCTTCTCCTGCTTTTTCTGTATGGCTACCCAAGTTTTCATGAACGGCACCGGGCGAGTCCGCTGTTCAAAACACTTCATCACAGCATAATGAAGGCAACTACTGTAGGTAGCAAAGAGTAGAGGAGAAAGAATGGGTTATTGAGGACATGCAGGAATACAGTTTTACTAAAGAAGCTAGTTATTGGCAATATGTGTAATACTTACAGTGAAAACTAGCTCCCATTAAAACAAGAAATTAACATTTCCATCTTAATGGAGTCTATCAGTAAGATCACCAACCCCCAGAAAAAATTGTGCATATGCTAGTATACAGGATTCGGTCTTTAAAATGTAACACACCCACTGACACCTTTTATATCTTCTATCTGTTGCTGCATTTCACAATTAGCGTTTCCGTTCATAAATGAGGCGTTAGATGTTGTGGGCATGACAGAGCACTTTCTGAGCCTTTGCCCCCCCTGGGTTATTTCCCCGCTAGCACCAGCCTCATTAGCATGATTGAGCTGCCTGTATATGTGATGTTAGAGGCCAGGAAAGGAAATAAGACAGTGAGTTATCAATCAAGCTACAGCAGTAGGGGGCAGGGTAGGGAAACAACCTTGGAAGTCAATGGCTCCTTAAGTTCTCTGCTACACCCAGAGTACTTAAAGGGACACTGTCACCTGAATTTGGAGGGAACAATCTTCAGCGATGGAGGCGGGGTTTTTGGGTGTTTGATTCACCCTTTCCTTACCCGCTGGCTGCATGCTGGCTGCAATATTGGATTGAAGTTCATTCTCTGTCCTTCATAGTACACGCCTGCGCAAAGCAAGATTACCTTGTGTAGGCGTGTACTATGGAGGACAGAGAATGAACTTCAATCCAATATTGCAGTCAGCATGCAGCCAGCGGGTAAGGAAAGGGTGAATCAAACACCCAAAAACCCCGCCTCCATGGCTGAAGATTGTTCCCTCCAAATTCAGGTGACAGTGTCCCTTTAACATCGAATTTGCACATGAATAAAAGCACTAATTATAATTGAGAGTGCAGCAACAAATAGAATATATAAAGGCTTGCTTGCCCATATGTGCAGTTTGAGGGCATATAATCGCTCCTTTGTAACTTGCTCTCTGTCACTCCAGCTCTATTCTCTGGTCAGCGCCACCTCCTCCTGTTGCTTCTTAACTTACAGCTTCTTTGCCAGAAATCACACAGCATAAAGGATGGAAATAACATCAGTTAGTCTGGATTTTCACAGAAAGATTGTGTGATGATCATTTTGCCCTGTAATTAAAGGGATTCTCTGGGCACAAAGAATAGATGAATTATCATCACAGTGGCTCAGTGGTTAGCACTGTAGCCTTGCAGCGCTGGGGTCATGGGTTCAAATCCCACCAAGGACAACATCTGCAAGGAGTTTGTATGTTCTCCCCATGTTTCCTCTTACATTCCAAAGACCTACTGATAGGGAATTTAGATTGTGAGCCCCATTGGGGACAGTGATGATAATGTGTGCAAACTGTGAAGTGCTGCGGAATATGTTAGCGCTATATAAAAATAAAGATTATTAACTTATAATTTGTAAAGCGCTGCGGAATATGTTGGCGCTATATAAATAAAAATTATTATTTATTATTATAACTATCTACAATAGAAGATCAGTGGAGGGGGAGTCAACACAAGACCCCCACTGATTGTTTGTTAGAGCTGAATGTAAACATTAAACAGCTCTGCTCAATGTGTAGCAGCCATTACAGGGTGCTGAAGAGAATAGGAGCAGATCTGTATTCCTCAGCAGCAGCTGATACACATTGAAAATGATTACAATTGATAGATGGGAGTACCAGATCCCCCCCCAAATGGTCCGATATTGATGATCTGTCTGGAGGAGGTTCATCAATATTGTATACTTTAAAGATACGTTCCCATGATGAGCTTTAGGTGACTTTTCATGCTGCAGATTTTCTGCACCGTGTTTGTACCTATTTGATTATTTCCGGGGTTTTTTTATGTATTTTTTTATCGCCGTGGGTTATGTCCCTTTTTGGCATGTCATGTTTTAATCAAAACTGCTTAGTTTTTTTATATTTCCTGGTATTAGGCTTTAACAAAACTGTATTGATACTCGTGCAGATGACATGCGTTTTTGATGGATTTCAGCTGTGGAAACACAGTTAACCCCTTCCCGACCCATGACGCCACATAGGCGTCATGAAAGTCGGTGCCAATCCGACCCATGACGCCTATGTGGCGTCATGGAAATATCGCGTCCCTGCAGGCCGGGTGAAAGGGTTAACTCCCATTTCACCCGATCTGCAGGGACAGGGGGAGTGGTAGTTTAGCCCAGGGGGGGTGGCTTCACCCCCCCCCCCCCCCCCCCCCCCGTGGCTACGATCGCTCTGATTGGCAGTTTCACTTTCAACAGCCAATCAGAGCGATTTGTAATATTTCACCTATTATAACGGGTGAAATATTACAATCCAGCCATGGCCGATGCTGCAATATCATCGGCCATGGCTGGAAATACTAATGTGCCCCCACCCCACCCCACCGATCGCCCCCCCAGCCCTCCGATCTGCCGGGTACACTGCCCCGCTCCCCTCCGTCCTGTGCTCCGCTCCCCCCGTGCTCTTGTCCGCTCCCCCCGTGCTTCAATCACCCCCCGTGCTCCAATCACCCCCCCTGCACTCCGATCCACCCCCCCCTGTGCTCCGTTCCACCCCCCCCATGCTCCGTTCCACCCCCCCAGTGCTCCGTTCCACACCTCCCGCGTTCCGATCCACCACCCCCGTGCTCCGATCCACCCCCCCGTGCTCCCCCCCACCCCATCATACTTACCGGTCCTGCCGGGGTCCGTCCGTCTTCTCTCTGGGCGCCGCCATCTTCCAAAATGGCGGGCGCATGCGCAGTGCGCTCGCCGAATCTGCCGGCCGGCAGATTCGTTCAAAGTGCATTTTGATCACTGAGATAGATTATATCTCAGTGATCAAAATAAAAAAATAATAAATGACCCCCCCCCCTTTGTCACCCCCATAGGTAGGGACAATAAAAAAATAAAGAATTTTTTTTTTTTCCACTAATGTTAGAATAGGGTTAGGGGTAGGGTTAGGGGTAGGGTTAGGGTTTCGGTATTGTGCACACGTATTCTGGTCCTCTGCGGATTTTTCTGCTGCGGATTTGATAAATGCGCAGTGCTAAACCGCTGCGGATTTACCGCGTTTTTTCTGCGCCTTTCACTGCGGTTTTACAACTGCGATTTTCTATTGTAGCAGTTGTAAAACCGCTGCGGAATCCGCAGAAAGAAGCGACATGCTGCGGAATGTAAACCGCTGCGTTTCCGTGCAGTTTTTCTGCAGCATGTGTACAGCGATTTTTGTTTCCCATAGGTTTACATTGAACTGTAAACTCATGGGAAACTGCTGCGGATCCGCAGCGTGTGCACATACCTTTAGAATTGGGCTATGTGCACACGGTGCGGATTGGCCGCTGCGGATTCGCAGCAGAGTTCCATCAGGTTTACAGTACCATGTAAACCTATGGAAAACCAAATCCGCTGTGCCCATGGTGCGGAAAATACCGCGCGGAAACGCTGGGTTGTATTTTCCGCAGCATGTCAATTCTTTGTGCGGATTCCAGGTTTTACACCTGTTCCTCAATAGGAATCCGCAAGTGAAATCCGCACAAAAAACACTGGAAATCCGCGGAAAATCCGCAGGTAAAACGTAGTGCCTTTTACCCGCGGATTTTTCAAAAATGGTGCTGAAAAATCTCACACGAATCCGCAACGTGGGCACATAGCCTTAGGGTTAGGGTTGTGGTTAGGGTTGTGATTAGAGTTACGGCTACAGTTGGGATTAGGGTTAGGGGTGTGTTGGGGTTAGTGTTGGAGGTAGAATTGAGGGGTTTCCACTGTTTAGGCACATCAGGGGTCTCCAAACGCAACATGGCGCCACCATTGATTCCAGCCAATCTTGTATTCAAAAAGTCAAATGGTGCTCCCTCACTTCCGAGCCCCGACGTGTGCCCAAACAGCGGTTTACCCCCACATATAGGGTACCAGCATACTCAGGACAAACTGCGCAACAATTACTGGGGTCCAATTTCTCCTGTTACCCTTGGGAAAATAAAAAAATGCTTGCTAAAACATCATTTTTGAGGAAAGAAAAATTATTTTTTATTTTCACGGCTCTGCGTTGTAAACGTCTGTGAAGCACTTGGGGGTTCAAAGTGCTCACCACATATCTAGATAAGTTCCTTGGGGGGTCTAGTTTCTAAAATGGGGTCACTTTAGGGGGGTTTCTACTGTTTAGGCACATCAGGGGCTCTGCAAACGCAACGTGACGCCCGCAGAGCATTCCATCAAAGTCTGCATTTCAAAACGTCACTACTTCACTTCCGAGCCCCGGCGTGTGCCCAAACAGTGGTTTACCCCCACATATGGGGTATCAGCGTACTCAGGAGAAACTGGACAACAACTTTTGGGGTGAAATTTCTCCTGTTACCCTTGGGAAAATAAAAAATTGCAGGCTAAAAGATCATTTTCGAGAAAATAATTTTTATTTTTTATTTTCATGGCTCTGCGTTATAAACTTCTGTGAAGCACTTGGGGGTTCAAAGTCCTCACCACACATCTAGATAAGTTCCTTTCGGGGTCTTGTTTCCAAAATGGGGTCACTTGTGGGGGGTTTCTACTGTTTAGCCACATCAGGGGCTCTGCAAACGCAATGTGACGCCCACAGAGCATTCCATCAAAGTCTGCATTTCAAAACATCACTACTTCACTTCCGAGCCCCGGCATGTGCCCAAACAGTGGTTTACCCCCACATATGGGGTATCAGCGTACTCAGGAGAAACTGGACAACAACTTTTGGGGTCAAATTTCTCCTGTTACCCTTGAGAAAATAAAAAATTGCAGGCTAAAAGATCATTTTTGAGAAAATATTTTTTTTTTTTTTCATGGCTCTGCGTTATAAACTTCTGTGAAGCACTTGGGGGTTCAAAGTCCTCACCACACATCTAGATTAGTTCCTTTGGGGGTCTAGTTTCCAAAATGGGGTCACTTGTGGGGGAACTCCAATGTTTAGGCACACAGGGGCTCTCCAAACGCGACATGGTGTCCGCTAACAATTGGAGCTAATTTTCCATTCAAAAAGTCAAATGGCGCGCCTTCCCCTCCGAGCCCTGCCGTGTGCCCAAACAGTGGTTTACCCCCACATATGAGGTATCGGCGTACTCGGGAGAAATTGCCCAACAAATTTTATGATCCATTTTATCCTATTGCTCATGTGAAAATGAAAAAATTGAGGCGAAAAGAATTTTTTTGTGAAAAAAAAAGTACTTTTTCATTTTTACAGATCAATTTGTGAAGCACCTGAGGGTTTAAAGTGCTCACTAGGCATCTAGATAAGTTCCTTGGGGGGTCTAGTTTCCAAAATGGGGTCACTTGTGGGGGAGCTCCAATGTTTAGGCACACAGGGGCTCTACAAACGCGACATGGTGTCCGCTAACGATGGAGATAATTTTTCATTCAAAAAGTCAAATGGCGCTCCTTCCCTTCCAAGCCTTACCATGTGCCCAAACAGTAATTTACCCCCACATGTGAGGTATCGGTGTACTCAGGAGAAATTGCCCAACAAATTTTAGGATCCATTTTATCCTGTTGCTCATGTGAAAATGAAAAAATTGAGGCGAAAATAATTTTTTTGTGAAAAAAAAGTACTTTTTCATTTTTACAGATCAATTTGTGAAGCACCTGGGGATTCAAAGTGCTCACTAAGCATCTAGATAAGTTCCTTGGGGCGTCTAGTTTCCAAAATGGGGTCACTTGTGGGGGAGCTCCAATTTTTAGGCACACGGGGGCTCTCCAAACGTGACATGGTGTCCGCTAAAGAGTGGAGCCAATTTTTCATTCAAAAAGTCAAATGGCGCTCCTTCCCTTCCAAGCCCTGCCGTGCGCCCAAACAGTGGTTTACCCCAACATATGAGGTATCAGTGTACTCAGGACAAATTGGACAACAACTTTCGTGGTTCAGTTTCTCCTTTTACCATTGGGAAAATAAAAAAATTGTTGCTAAAATTTTTTTTGTGACTAAAAAGTTAAATGTTCATTTTTTCCTTCCATGTTACTTCTGCTGCTGTGAAGTACCTGAAGGGTTAATAAACTTTTTTTATGTGGTTTTGAGTACCTTGAGGGGTGCATTTTTTAGAATGGTGTCACTTTTGGGTATTTTCAGCCATATAGACCCCTCAAACTGACTTCAAATGTGAGTTGGTCCCTAAAAAAAATGGTTTTGTAAATTTCGTTGTAAAAATGAGAAATCGCTGGTCAAATTTTAACCCTTATAACTTCCTAGCAAAAAAAAATTTTGTTTCCAAAATTGTGCTGATGTAAAGTATACATGTGGGAAATGTTATTTATTAACTATTTTGTGTCACATAACTCTCTGGTTTAACAGAATAAAAATTCAAAATGTGAAAATTGCGAAATTTTCAAAATTTTCGCCAAATTTCCGTTTTTATCACAAATAAACGCAGAATTTATTGACCTAAATTTACCACTAACATGAAGCCCAATATGTCACGAAAAAAAAATCTCAGAACCGCTAGGATCCATTGAAGCGTTCATGAGTTATTACCTCATAAAGGGACACTGGTCAGAATTGCAAAAAACGGCAAGGTCTTTAAGGTCAAAATAGGCTGGGTCATGAAGGGGTTAATATTCATGTGCATTTTTACCTATGGAATTTCTACATCTAATGCCAGTCTGTGGGCAAAATGTGCACAGAGAACACAAGAGAAATCCGCAAGAGAAACTGACACGTTGTAGACTTGGCACACACTGCAGGTCAGTTTACGGTAAGTAAAAAAAAAGACACTGTGGGCATGAGAGGACTATAAATTCCATCCACTCTTCTGGGACTGTAAGACGCTGTGGATTTGATGCAATGAAAATACACAGCGTCAAGAACTCACCAAGAACTCATTGTGGGCACACAGCCTTAGGCTGCCGTAACACTAGCAGTATGTGGTCAGTATTTTATCTCAGTATTTGTAAGGCTGGTTTCACACTTGCGTTTCAAAACACATGCGTTTAAAAAAAAAACGCATGTGGTGAAAAAAACGCGGCGTTTTGACGCATTACATGCGTTTTTTCATGCGTTTGCGTTTTTTAAATGCATGCAGATAAATGTGTGACAGCTGCCAATCATCAAAATAAAGTAAAAAACTCACTATAAACAGAAATAGCTAGGGTTAGGGATCCTAACCCTAAAGGGATCCTAACCCTAACCCTACCCCTAAAGGGATCCTAACCCTACCCCTATCCTTAAAGGGATTAGGGGCAGGGTTAGGATCCCTTTATCAATTTTATGGTGTGGGGTGGTTTATCAGTGTGTTTTTTTTGTTTTTTTTAAACGCATGCGTTTTTAACGCATGCAAACGCATGTGGTTAAAAACGCATGCGTTTACATAGACAGCAATGCGTTTTTTTGCGGCAAAAAAAACGCCGCTAAAAATACTACATGTTGCATTTCTGCAACACAACGCATGCAGAAAAAATGCATGCGTTGCAAAAACGCGTCAAAACGCATACAAAAAAACGCATGCGTTTTTAATGTTAAATATAGGTTAAAACCGCATGTGTTATTTTGCGTTTTTTACCACAAAAACGCAAAAAAAAGAAAACGCAAATGTGAAACCACCCTAAGCCAAAACCAGGAGTGGAACAATTAGAGGAAAAGTATAATAGAAACTGTGATGAGGGAACAGCCGCCATCTTGGAACAGGCATGCTATCAGATTGGCGTGACTCCATTTTGTCTCCTGGACACAGGAGTGCTCCTGGCCCCCACCTTTGCTAATGAATAGAGTTCCTATTAGTATGCTAACGGGCTGAGCTCAGTGTAAACTGTAGACGGTAGTTCAAAGCCCCATGAGGAAACCACGCCACAAGGGGGCTTGGAAATGCTTGGGGGCTTAATTAAAACACGCATGCCAAGTGGCCACTGGATACACATCTATTATGGCAGCCCAGCCAAACCGTCTCCAACATGGAATTGTGAATTATGGACGCATCGTCCGAGGTACAGGCTCATAAAAAATATTCTCCTTACCCTAAAGAAATTGTGCATCCAACAGTGTGACTCCCGTGACGGTGGAAGGTCTGAAACCCGAGATATAGGGATCAGCCCCCCACAGGGACCGAATGGGTCCAGGTTTGATCCCAGTACGACCGGCAGAACAAACCACAGGCGCTGGTACTGCCCGTGTGCTGATCCGATCATCCTGAGAGAAGTTATCCCATTTATTAGATATTGGAATAAATCTTGCAGGGAGACAGAGGGGGTGGAGATTACTAAGCCCACCCAGCTGCAGGCAGGGGGGCTCAGCCAGGTATAAGAAGACGCTGAGGTCACTGGGAGGGACTCACTCCACAGAAGAAGATGATGATGATGACATCTTAAGGAACAGGGTATGCCAGCCAGAGGGGAGCAAGCACATGCTTTCTGGGGGCTGCCCGGCAACTAAGTTTTTGGACCTGCGGAATGCTATGCCCCCCGGCTTCCACAAGCGACCTTCGACCTGGTAAATTGACCTCCAGCTTTATACCTTTAAGCCTTGTATTATTGTTGTTATATTGTACTCTGACTGTAACTCTTGATATATTGTGATTGTATATTTCTTGTAATTATCTAGTGCGCCCTTAAGGCAATTAAATCATAAATTAATTTTGGGCTGATCCTTTTACTCTGATTGCGAATCTTAGAATACCCAGGGTGGGTAACAGGGCAGTCTCCCCGGCGGCCATTTGCTCTAGGTGCAGTCCCTTTACTGACCTGAGAGACAAAGGGGGCGCCGGAGAGCTGGACCTGTGTAGTGACGTCACGGATTGGTGACGTGGGAGGAAGGGGTAATCCTTCACAGAAACATCTGCACCACTTCTGCATTTATCACCCACTCCTGGTTTTGGCTTACAAATACTGATGTAAAATACTGACCAAATACTGATAGTGTGACGGCAGCTTTGGGGAACCTAGCCGCCGACCCATGGGCAGCACAGATCACACCATCGCTGCATCATATCGGCCATGTTTAGAAACATAGTTTACTAGACACAAGGGACTGATGCGGCAGCGTTCAGAGAAAAACATGATTTAATAGAGGAGCTAGCCGACACGGGCGCCATGGCCAGCACGTCGCCGAACGCTCTGGATGCCATGCTGTATATGTTTGCTGATGTCGCAGAATATTGTAATCTGCTCTATTATTCCATTTTTTAGGTTTTTTGACGCTTCGGCTACTTTCACACATCAGGTCTTTGCCATCAGGCACAATCAGGCGAATGTTGGAAAAAACGGACCCGGCGCAGATTGTGAAAAACTGATGCGACAAATCCATGTTTTCGATGGATCCAACTAGCATATCCAGATAATTGGATAAAAAAATTTGGAGCATGCTCAGTTTAACAAAATGTAGTCCGGCACCGGAATCCGTCATTTTCTGGATCTGGCACCTTCCGGCTCCTATTCTGGCAAACAGCTGGAAGCGCCGTATTCGGCTTTTTCGCTGGAGACAAAAACGTTGCTGTGGGAAAACCGGAAACGGCAGATTTTCCGGATCCAGCGAAAACCGGATGAAACACAATGTCATCCGGCACTAATACAAGTCTATGGGAAAAAAACGGATCCGGCAGCAACATTCACCAGATCCTTTTTTTTGAAATTTTAGCCGGATTGCGCCTGACAGCCATGATTACAATCCTGATCAGCACTGACACATTCTTGGGATGTCGCAGCAGCTTACACCATATAACATTACATGTAATGAGAAGAAGCCCCTGTGCACACGTCAGTGCGGCGCCCACCATTGCACTTCCCTCAGCCTCTCACTACACACACGAGCCTTTAGTTTCCGTTAGTATAATGCGAGGACACGGCAGTACACCGGCTGCAGGCCTCACTCCGGGCCTCCATGCCCGCACACACGCGGCGGCCCCACGGCCTTTCACCCTCATAAAGTCCTCAATGAACTTGGCCACATTTCCCTGTTGTCACATACGGGCACTCGCCGTCCAATCAGACAAAACGAAGCCTCGTAGCCCCGTGTTCAAACTCTACTGCGAGGGCCAATCAGCAGCGACCCGGTCTGCTCAGTTCCTCCGGACCAATCAGCGAAAGGCATGACTGTCTCTGCGCTCGTCAACACAAGAGGTCAGCCAATCAGCACGATCCAAAACATCAAGACGGGCGAGTACAACACTGGCGAAGAGAATTCCACCAATCATGAAGCGGGGACAGCCAAAACAAGCTTATCAGCCAATAGCCGGCCGAGTGACTGAGTGAAGCGATACGGAGTGACAGGTCTTTCTTCCAATGAGCGTACACGGTTTATCGATAGGCCCCACCCTACGGTGGGTGACGCGCCGGGTCCTGTGGTTAAGGACATAACGAGGCTGCCGGGCGGGGAGTGCGGAGCGGGGCCCGGGATGTCGGTAAACATGGAGGAATTGCGGCATCAGGTCATGATTAACCAGTTCGTGCTGACTGCAGGGTGCGCGGCGGACCAGGCCAAGCAGCTACTGCAGGCGGCACACTGGCAGTTTGAGGTGAGACGGCGCACCGTGTTTATACACACGCCCAGTGTACACAGCAGCACGCCAGGTCCCCGCTGTGAGCCGCACACGGTTGCTATTGACTACCTGTACTCTTGGGTTGCCCATTGGACCTGTTCACATGCATGTGAGACCCATTTGTCGCACCGTCTATAGTCTGCAGGCAGAGACAGCCCTGCTGCCACCCACAGCCCTTGGCCCAGCACCACGATTTCTGCAGTCACACTCCCGTAACCCTTTGGCTTGTTGGTTTGGTCATACGGTGAGGCCGACACCGGTGCGATCCTACAATCCAGGCGGTGTGTCCGACCGTATTCACCTACTGTGTGGTATTGTATAGCTGCGCCCTAGTATCCTGTTCTGGGAGCATGATCAGCGTACAGGTCACTGTACAGCAGCCTGTATTCTGCACAACGTCCTATTCTGGGAGTATGATCAGAGAACAGGTCACTGTACAGCAGCCTGTATTCCGCACAGCGTCCTCTTCTGGGAGTATGATCAGAGAACAGGTCACTGTACAGCAGCCTGTATTCTGCACAACGTCCTGTTCTGGGAGTATGATCAGAGAACAGTCACTGTACAGCAGCCTGTATTCTGCACAACGTCCTATTCTGGGAGTATGATCAGAGAACAGTCACTGTACAGCAGCCTGTATTCTGCACAACGTCCTGTTCTGGGAGTATGATCAGAGAACAGTCACTGTACAGCAGCCTGTATTCCGCACAGCGTCCTATTCTGGGAGTATGATCAGAGAACAGTCACTGTACAGCAGCCTGTATTCTGCACAGCGTCCTATTCTGGGAGTATGATCAGAGAACAGTCACTGTACAGCAGCCTGTATTCTGCACAACGTCCTATTCTGGGAGTATGATCAGAGAACAGTCACTGTACAGCAGCCTGTATTCTGCACAACGTCCTGTTCTGGGAGTATGATCAGAGAACAGTCACTGTACAGCAGCCTGTATTCTGCACAACGTCCTGTTCTGGGAGTATGATCAGAGAACAGGTCACTGTACAGCAGCCTGTATTCTGCACAACGTCCTGTTCTGGGAGTATGATCAGAGAACAGTCACTGTACAGCAGCCTGTATTCTGCACAACGTCCTATTCTGGGAGTATGATCAGAGAACAGTCACTGTACAGCAGCCTGTATTCTGCACAACGTCCTGTTCTGGGAGTATGATCAGAGAACAGTCACTGTACAGCAGCCTGTATTCTGCACAACGTCCTATTCTGGGAGTATGATCAGAGAACAGGTCACTGTACAGCAGCCTGTATTCTGCACAACGTCCTGTTCTGGGAGTATGATCAGAGAACAGTCACTGTACAGCAGCCTGTATTCTGCACAACGTCCTATTCTGGGAGTATGATCAGAGAACAGTCACTGTACAGCAGCCTGTATTCTGCACAACGTCCTGTTCTGGGAGTATGATCAGAGAACAGTCACTGTACAGCAGCCTGTATTCTGCACAACGTCCTATTCTGGGAGTATGATCAGAGAACAGGTCACTGTACAGCAGCCTGTATTCTGCACAACGTCCTATTCTGGGAGTATGATCAGAGAACAGTCACTGTACAGCAGCCTGTATTCCGCACAGCGTCCTATTCTGGGAGTATGATCAGAGAACAGTCACTGTACAGCAGCCTGTATTCCGCACAGCGTCCTATTCTGGGAGTATGATCAGTGTCACTGTACAGCAGCCTGTATTCCGTACAGCGTCCTATTCTGGGAGTATGATCAGTGTCGCTGTACAGCAGCCTGTATTCCGTACAGCGTCCTGTTCTGGAAGTATGATCAGTGTCACTGTACAGCAGCCTGTATTCCGCACAGCGTCCTGTTCTGGGAGTATGATCAGTGTCACTGTACAGCAGCCTGTATTCTGCACAGCGTCCTATTCTGGGAGTATGATCAGAGAACAGGTCACTGTACAGCAGCCTGTATTCCGCACAGCGTCCTATTCTGGTAGTATGATCAGTGTTACTGTACAGCAGCCTGTATTCCGCACAGCGTCCTGTTCTGGGAGTATGATCAGAGAACAGGTCACTGTACAGCAGCCTTTATTCCGCACAGCGTCCTATTCTGGGAGTATGATCAGAGAACAGGTCACTGTACAGCAGCCTGTATTCCGCACAGCGTCCTATTCTGGTAGTATGATCAGTGTTACTGTACAGCAGCCTGTATTCCGCACAGCGTCCTGTTCTGGGAGTATGATCAGAGAACAGGTCACTGTACAGCAGCCTGTATTCTGCACAGCGTCCTATTCTGGGAGTATGATCAGAGAACAGTCACTGTACAGCAGCCTGTATTCCGCACAGCGTCCTATTCTGGGAGTATGATCAGTGTCACTGTACAGCAGCCTGTATTCCGTACAGCGTCCTATTCTGGGAGTATGATCAGTGTCGCTGTACAGCAGCCTGTATTCCGTACAGCGTCCTGTTCTGGAAGTATGATCAGAGAACAGGTCACTGTACAGCAGCCTGTATTCTGCACAGCGTCCTATTCTGGGAGTATGATCAGAGAACAGTCACTGTACAGCAGCCTGTATTCCGCACAGCGTCCTATTCTGGTAGTATGATCAGTGTTACTGTACAGCAGCCTGTATTCCGCACAGCGTCCTGTTCTGGGAGTATGATCAGTGTCACTGTACAGCAGCCTGTATTCTGCACAGCGTCCTATTCTGGGAGTATGATCAGAGAACAGGTCACTGTACAGCAGCCTGTATTCCGCACAGCGTCCTATTCTGGTAGTATGATCAGTGTTACTGTACAGCAGCCTGTATTCCGCACAGCGTCCTGTTCTGGGAGTATGATCAGAGAACAGGTCACTGTACAGCAGCCTTTATTCCGCACAGCGTCCTATTCTGGGAGTATGATCAGAGAACAGGTCACTGTACAGCAGCCTGTATTCCGCACAGCGTCCTATTCTGGTAGTATGATCAGTGTTACTGTACAGCAGCCTGTATTCCGCACAGCGTCCTGTTCTGGGAGTATGATCAGAGAACAGGTCACTGTACAGCAGCCTGTATTCTGCACAGCGTCCTATTCTGGGAGTATGATCAGAGAACAGGTCACTGTACAGCAGCCTGTATTCTGCACAGCGTCCTATTCTGGTAGTATGATCAGTGTTACTGTACAGCAGCCTGTATTCCGCACAGCGTCCTGTTCTGGGAGTATGATCAGAGAACAGGTCACTGTACAGCAGCCTGTATTCTGCACAACGTCCTGTTCTGGGAGTATGATCAGAGAACAGTCACTGTACAGCAGCCTGTATTCTGCACAACGTCCTGTTCTGGGAGTATGATCAGAGAACAGTCACTGTACAGCAGCCTGTATTCTGCACAACGTCCTATTCTGGGAGTATGATCAGAGAACAGTCACTGTACAGCAGCCTGTATTCTGCACAACGTCCTGTTCTGGGAGTATGATCAGAGAACAGTCACTGTACAGCAGCCTGTATTCTGCACAACGTCCTATTCTGGGAGTATGATCAGAGAACAGGTCACTGTACAGCAGCCTGTATTCTGCACAACGTCCTGTTCTGGGAGTATGATCAGAGAACAGTCACTGTACAGCAGCCTGTATTCTGCACAACGTCCTATTCTGGGAGTATGATCAGAGAACAGTCACTGTACAGCAGCCTGTATTCTGCACAACGTCCTGTTCTGGGAGTATGATCAGAGAACAGTCACTGTACAGCAGCCTGTATTCTGCACAACGTCCTATTCTGGGAGTATGATCAGAGAACAGGTCACTGTACAGCAGCCTGTATTCTGCACAACGTCCTGTTCTGGGAGTATGATCAGAGAACAGTCACTGTACAGCAGCCTGTATTCTGCACAACGTCCTATTCTGGGAGTATGATCAGAGAACAGTCACTGTACAGCAGCCTGTATTCTGCACAACGTCCTGTTCTGGGAGTATGATCAGAGAACAGTCACTGTACAGCAGCCTGTATTCTGCACAACGTCCTATTCTGGGAGTATGATCAGAGAACAGGTCACTGTACAGCAGCCTGTATTCTGCACAACGTCCTATTCTGGGAGTATGATCAGAGAACAGTCACTGTACAGCAGCCTGTATTCCGCACAGCGTCCTATTCTGGGAGTATGATCAGAGAACAGTCACTGTACAGCAGCCTGTATTCCGCACAGCGTCCTATTCTGGGAGTATGATCAGTGTCACTGTACAGCAGCCTGTATTCCGTACAGCGTCCTATTCTGGGAGTATGATCAGTGTCGCTGTACAGCAGCCTGTATTCCGTACAGCGTCCTGTTCTGGAAGTATGATCAGTGTCACTGTACAGCAGCCTGTATTCCGCACAGCGTCCTGTTCTGGGAGTATGATCAGTGTCACTGTACAGCAGCCTGTATTCTGCACAGCGTCCTATTCTGGGAGTATGATCAGAGAACAGGTCACTGTACAGCAGCCTGTATTCCGCACAGCGTCCTATTCTGGTAGTATGATCAGTGTTACTGTACAGCAGCCTGTATTCCGCACAGCGTCCTGTTCTGGGAGTATGATCAGAGAACAGGTCACTGTACAGCAGCCTTTATTCCGCACAGCGTCCTATTCTGGGAGTATGATCAGAGAACAGGTCACTGTACAGCAGCCTGTATTCCGCACAGCGTCCTATTCTGGTAGTATGATCAGTGTTACTGTACAGCAGCCTGTATTCCGCACAGCGTCCTGTTCTGGGAGTATGATCAGAGAACAGGTCACTGTACAGCAGCCTGTATTCTGCACAGCGTCCTATTCTGGGAGTATGATCAGAGAACAGTCACTGTACAGCAGCCTGTATTCCGCACAGCGTCCTATTCTGGGAGTATGATCAGTGTCACTGTACAGCAGCCTGTATTCCGTACAGCGTCCTATTCTGGGAGTATGATCAGTGTCGCTGTACAGCAGCCTGTATTCCGTACAGCGTCCTGTTCTGGAAGTATGATCAGAGAACAGGTCACTGTACAGCAGCCTGTATTCTGCACAGCGTCCTATTCTGGGAGTATGATCAGAGAACAGTCACTGTACAGCAGCCTGTATTCCGCACAGCGTCCTATTCTGGTAGTATGATCAGTGTTACTGTACAGCAGCCTGTATTCCGCACAGCGTCCTGTTCTGGGAGTATGATCAGTGTCACTGTACAGCAGCCTGTATTCTGCACAGCGTCCTATTCTGGGAGTATGATCAGAGAACAGGTCACTGTACAGCAGCCTGTATTCCGCACAGCGTCCTATTCTGGTAGTATGATCAGTGTTACTGTACAGCAGCCTGTATTCCGCACAGCGTCCTGTTCTGGGAGTATGATCAGAGAACAGGTCACTGTACAGCAGCCTTTATTCCGCACAGCGTCCTATTCTGGGAGTATGATCAGAGAACAGGTCACTGTACAGCAGCCTGTATTCCGCACAGCGTCCTATTCTGGTAGTATGATCAGTGTTACTGTACAGCAGCCTGTATTCCGCACAGCGTCCTGTTCTGGGAGTATGATCAGAGAACAGGTCACTGTACAGCAGCCTGTATTCTGCACAGCGTCCTATTCTGGGAGTATGATCAGAGAACAGGTCACTGTACAGCAGCCTGTATTCTGCACAGCGTCCTATTCTGGTAGTATGATCAGTGTTACTGTACAGCAGCCTGTATTCCGCACAGCGTCCTGTTCTGGGAGTATGATCAGAGAACAGGTCACTGTACAGCAGCCTGTATTCCGCACAGCGTCCTGTTCTGGGAGTATGATCAGAGAACAGGTCACTGTACAGCAGCCTGTATTCCGCACAGCGTCCTATTCTGGGAGTATGATCAGAGAACAGGTCACTGTACAGCAGCCTGTATTCCGCACAGCGTCCTATTCTGGTAGTATGATCAGTGTTACTGTACAGCAGCCTGTATTCCGCACAGCGTCCTGTTCTGGGAGTATGATCAGAGAACAGGTCACTGTACAGCAGCCTGTATTCTGCACAGCGTCCTATTCTGGGAGTATGATCAGAGAACAGGTCACTGTACAGCAGCCTGTATTCTGCACAGCGTCCTATTCTGGTAGTATGATCAGTGTTACTGTACAGCAGCCTGTATTCCGCACAGCGTCCTGTTCTGGGAGTATGATCAGAGAACAGGTCACTGTACAGCAGCCTGTATTCCGCACAGCGTCCTGTTCTGGGAGTATGATCAGAGAACAGGTCACTGTACAGCAGCCTGTATTCCGCACAGCGTCCTATTCTGGGAGTATGATCAGAGAACAGGTCACTGTACAGCAGCCTGTATTCCGCACAGCGTCCTATTCTGGTAGTATGATCAGTGTTACTGTACAGCAGCCTGTATTCCGCACAGCGTCCTATTCTGGGAGTATGATCAGAGAACAGGTCACCGTACAGTAGCCTGTATTCTGCAAAGCGGAGATCCTGACATCCGCACACCTTACACCCGCTCCTGTATGAATGCCAGGATTACCAATATTAACCATGCATTATGGGATTGCTTTTCATGCAGTGACCTAATATGCCACAGTCATTTGGTTCTTGGAGCACCTGCCCAGTAAAACGATTAGGCCTGTAGTCGGGTAAGCTGGCACTCTAGAAAATGGATCTGCAACCTTTGACACTTTGCTCCTGTTGCTTGTAGGGAATGCTGGGAGGTGTAGTTCTGGACACCAGGAGTGTTGGTGATTGCTGATCCCTGGTTTGGAAATTTCTAGGGGCGACGGTTGTCCTCAGGAACAGTGTGGGCCTAGACAAAATCTACAGCATGCTTGGTGAATTCTTGGTGCTGAGTCCTCTTCTGTGCAGCCCTGTGTGGTGCATGGCTGCTGCCGCCTCCGGCTTGTTTACTGTACACAGGAGGAGAAGTGCTGCTGATGGCAGACATGGTGGATCAGTGTTTCCTCTCCTACAGAAGTAGAATCTACGTGGCTGTCTATAAATCCAGTATAATAATTCCCTGACGCATGATTGTGATTGGTCCGTAGGCCGCCAACAATCAGGTGTATGGGAATATACATATCGCACAGTATATGGGCCCATCCTACTCCTGACATCTCTCCTTGTGTATCGCTGGAGAGGTTTGTTGGGTTGTCACACTGGTTTAGTTGCTGTTTTTTCTTTTTTTTTTTTTTTTTTTCTCCTTTAAAAACCCTTCACCAAAATCCTATACAAAGGGGTGGGGGGGTGGCAGAAAGACCATGTGACCACTGGATCTATTTATAAGCATGGTAATTGTATCCATCCTATAGCCTTGCCTGCACTCAGTGCCCAGAATATAACTACCCTGGCCAACTGTCAGGAGATGGTTTATGGGAGTGGGGTCTGGAATATGGCACATGGTAACTGAGGGGTTAAAATAACTGGAAACAGAATAACAGTAAATAGGGTAATCAAACTAAGCACATAACCGCAGAAGGTATGTATGTCACTCACACATGCCCTGAATGCCACACATTGGCAGGAAGTTAGAGATAGATTTGTTTCTGCTATCAGTCCTCTGTATACACATGCAAATTACGTTTTGTTTATTCATCTTGATATATATTTGCCCTTAAAAGGAAACCCCCTTTTGTCCCTATTTTTGCATAAGTACGTACTCGATACAGTCATCCTCGGGAATAATCTAAATGGCCACGCTCCAGGCGCAGTGCTGCTGTATAATATTCTGCCAGGTGTTGATGACTGGAAGCTTTCTTGTTAATGATGACATACAACTCTAGGACACACACGTTTAGTGTTTATTAGGTTTGTGATGGACAGGGAAAATGGTTGCTGCATATCTTTCGTTAGATTTACTATACCCGATGACTGTTTCTTGAGAAGTGCTGAAGTCATTGTGAAACTGTCAGCCTTGAGTATATTTTTGATTGATTTGTGATTTCCTAATTTGAGGCCGTAGGAATCTACAGGCTAGACGTTCATTGTCAGGACTGATGTGCATGTCGCAGGATCGTGCTCGTTCAGATTCCTTGCTTCCTTTTATTTATTGTTGGCTTTGTTTGATAAACATTACTGAATTGCTTCCAGACCTTTTTAGCTTTCCTATAAAATGCTGTTTTTTTTTTTTTTTTCTTTTTTTATGTTCCAATCTTGCAGGTGATAAAAGTCCCATATGTAGAATATACTCCCATTGCTGCTTTCTTGTGAATTCCGCAGTGTGACTCTTGGGTGGTGAAAGGGTTAACCCTCATTGTTATTGTTGTCAGTGGTGTCTCCGCCTCCTTCTGCTGCACACTCACATATATTCATGTGTATATTTAGGCATAGCTACCTTGTTGGATTTCCTTTGTGAGCCCGCAGAATGTGTATTGTGGTGGTAGGGGAGTATCTGAGGGTCATTGTTTACAATGATACATGGGGTAGAAGGGGGCAGGGCGGCTTTCCTGTCTCTGTGCATTTTGCATATGTTGCATAACAACGACTCGCTGTTTGCCAGACAGATGTACTCTCTTTATCCATACAGATGACATGTACTATTACTACGTGCCCATGGGGATAGAAGCCGTTCTCTGGCGCTGTCATGGCACACCTTGTATGTTGGGTAATGGTGGCTGTTTGTTTACATACAGTGTGTGCACACTTGTCTGACATCCTGGCCATGAGGATTACACACCACTGCACAGCATTGCTCCCATTTAGTGTTACCCCTGATCGCTGTGTGAATACATACCTGTAATGTCTGGCCATTGTCTTGGGGCTGCTGAAGCAGGTTTTCCTGTGATCCGCAGGACGCTGTGAATGCCTCCTGCAATGCAATGCCTGAAAAGTAAGGCTATGTGCACACGTTGCAGATTATTTGCGGTTGCAAATAATCTGCATACATTAAGCATCCCATCACTTATAATGGAATCTGCAATTTCTGTGCACATGATGTGCGTTTTTCCGCATGAAAAACGCATTGCGGAAAAATAATGAACCTGTTCATTAATTTTGCGTTTTTTTTTTTTTTTTTGGTGGATTTCCCACTGTCTAATGCATTGGGAAATGTCTGGGGAAAAACCGCCCAAAAAATACGCATACGGATTTCATGCGGAAATCTGGCAGAAATGTCCGGATTTCCACAGGAATTTTCTGCATGAATTCCTGAACGTGTGCACATAGCCTAAAAGTCACCCTCCCGTACTAAATCACAAAATTAAGCCTTTCTTTAACTTTTAGGATAAAAAGAGTTTTGTGTGCACCTGGTAAAAGCAAGAAAACCCCCACTTTCTATATAATGTGTGTTTAGTGCCAAGCGCTTCCCCTATGATGACTGCCATCGTTATTTTGTCGGAGGTGTTTGAACGCTCCCTTCCTGTTTCTCCTGCCGGTGGAGTGATGTCATCGCCATCCACAAGACGAATCTGGGCTAATGTTCCTTCCACAGCGTTGTTTGCCGAGCTGTCATCCTGCCTCCTGTATGTGTACACAGTGCGCTGGCCTTTGTATTGTACATACATGCCTCCGTGTTAGTGGGTTGTGTATATGGCTTATACCTTATTTATTTTCACTTGTTGGTTGACCCCTTTGATACATGAAGGGTCTAATGCAAGTTTTTGTTTGTTTTTCCCTTTTTAGACTGCTCTCAGTACCTTTTTTCAAGAATCCAATATACCCAGCGCTCAGCCTCCTCAGCACATGGTGAGTAGTAAGCCTCTTCTTTTGGTCCCTGTCTCAGGGGTTAAAGTCAGCGTGAGTGTGCACTGTCCCCATTGGCAGGAATGCATAGACCACGACCTGTGATTCCAGAGGTTCACGGCAGTGTGTAAACAGCAGGAGCAGCGTGCGTATCCCCCCATAACAAAATGGCCTCCAGGAAAGCGAGAGCAAGGAAGTGTAGACAGCTGCACAAATAAACTCATGTATGTTCACAGCGGTTCTACCTGTGCCTTCATGAAGTAGCACTGTTGTGCAGATGATTGGTGCAGCACTTAATGTTGGCTTGTTAAACACTTAAGTATCTTTATTCATGTTCCCGGGAACTAAAGATCATCTGTCTCAGGAGGGAGAGCCTGAAACGCATACCATGAGCAAATTCACGCTGAATACATCATGCGGTTGTGTCCATTGACAGCCATGTATGGTGCTCATCTATAGATGCTCTGTGTAGACCTTTCCTTATGGTAGTACACGCTACTGCCATATTAGAGATGGGAGAATTGATTCACAGGACTCCAGTCTATGAGCCAGGTCCGTGATCTGTGTCTGCTGGACAGACAGGAGTGCGGTGAATCTCCTTACCTCCCTGCAGGAGCCATGATGGACACACAACGACCCACGAGTGCAGGGGGGTAATGCAATTCGGATGGCTGACCTCACCGATAGAAGACATTTCTGGATTTGGATTCTCCCATCTCTAATGTTAAGGATATATGAGTCATAGGGAGCTTGTTTGCCAAAATAAGGAACCATTCATAAAACAGTGCTAGGTGTGCTAATGAAGTCAATTTAAAGGGAACCTTTCACATCATTTTTAGCAACTTAACTGTCCCCAGGGTGTTGGTAGTTATGCACATTGCATCACTAAGCTGCTTTCATACAAAACAGTGCTGTAACCATCTCCAAAAATAACATTTGTATAGTTCATTCATTCATAGGGGTGGGCTTCATTTTGTTTGTCACGGACCAGGGCTCATCATATTGACAGTGCCCACGCACTCTGATCTTCCAGGTGCAACAAAGTCAAGGGAATCTGCCCTAAAATCCCACACTTGCGCAGTGTCAGGCATGGTCAGAGCCTGTGACTTGTAGTGGCTCAAGCACACACAGACAATGAAGCTGGGTACGTACACCCAGACTCGGTGTGCATGCGCGGGAGCGGCTCTTGACTGCACATGCGCAGGATTTTAGTGCAGATTACCATGACGTTGGCACACCCTGAAGCATCAGAGTGCGTGGGTGTCAACAATATAACGAGCCCATGAATGAAAGAAATCGGAGCCCTCCCCTATCCCTGAATGAGAAGATATTATATAACTGTACAAAGTTATTTTTGGAGAGGATTATGGCGCCGTTTTGATTGAAAATGTGTTAATGGTGCACATTGTCCTCAAGTTTGTTGTTGATGATGGAATGCGCATCATTAACACATTTTCAATCAAAATGGCGCCGCAATCATCTCCAAAAATAAGTGTTTGAGCGGAGAGCCGCTCGACACTGCGCTAGCGCGGCATTTTAGAGCCGATTCCCTTGACTGTCGAACCCTAGAAGATCAGAGTGTGTGGACCTCGACAATATGATGAGCCCGTGACTGAAAAACAAAAATGAAACCCACCCCAATGACTGAATGAGAAGGTATTATACAAAGTGATTTTTGGAGAAGGTTACGGCGCCGTTTTGTTTTGAAAACAGTGTTAGTGATGTACATTGAATCACTAACCACACACCGGGGACAGTTTAGATGCTAAAAATGAAGTGAAAGGTTCCCCTATATACTACAAAGGGCGCCGTGCAATTGGTTTCTACCTGAAATTACCATTGATCATCTCATCATAAGGTATTATTGACGTAATACGAATCAGCTAAATTAGCAAAATTAGGATTATTTAGTCTAGAAAAAAGAATAAGGGGCGATCTAATAACCATGTATAAGTATATAAGGGGACAATACAAATGTCTCTGAGGATCTGTTTATACCAAGGAAGGTGACGGGCACAAGGGGGCATTCTCTGCGTCTGGAGGAGAGAAGAGGATTCTTTACTGTTAAGGCAGTGAGAATCTGGAATTCCTTGCCTGAGGAGATGGTGATGGCGAACTCCGTCAAGGGGTTCAAAAGAGGCCTGGATGTCTTCGTGGAGCGTAACAATATTGTATCTTACAGCTATTGGGTTCTTTAGAAGGACGTAGATCTGGGGATTTATTCTGATGGAACTGGATGGACAAATGTCGTGTTTTATTTTTTTGTCTTTGCGAACTATGTTACTATGTGTGGCTGTGCTGCAATGGTCCTCCCTAGAATAGACTATCCATTTTAGATAGCTGTTTGATGTGGTCGTGGCCCACACATGTCTGCATTGTAGCCTCTTTACACTGGCAATTGTTTGTACTTGCAGTTACCATATATGTATTAGTGGCTGTGCTTCATATCATGGCTATGACCACTTAGAACCAGTCCCTGATATCAGCACTCTATTAGGGTATGTGTCCACGTTCAGGATTGCATCAGGATTTGGTCAGGATTTTTCATCAGTATCTGTAAGCCAAAACCAGGAGTGGGTGATAAATGCAGAAGTGGTGCGTATGTTTCTGTTATACTTTTCCTCTAATTGTTCCACTCCTGGTTTTGGCTTACAAATACTGATGAAAAATCCTAACCAAATCCTGATGCAATCCTGAACGTGGACACATACCCTAACACTCTCTGTAATGCCAAGGTTTGTAGAGAACTATGAGGAGGGCACACTAGAAAACCTGATCTTCATATCTGGCAGATTGTACAAACCAGGGTAACATGCATACCGCTTCTGCAGCAGCTTATTACCTGCAATGACTGGTTTACAAATGGTTACCCTTTACATAGAGCAGATTGGGCAAAGCCAGAAGGTGGGGGTCCTGTGGGCAGGGAGGACATGTTCTAAAGCAGTGGCTGCCATCCTCTTCTGATCTGGAGCAGCCTAGCTGAATTCTCCCAGCTGGCTGACATTTGATCAGGTTTAGAGAGTAATGATGTGTGAATAGTTCATGCTTGGTCCACCTTGGAACTTTGCTCACTTTCCAATGCCTAGCCTTTCTTTATACGCTTTATGGTGGAGATAAGGTTAATCCCATCTCATGTTATGTGTTTATTCGGACTGTGGGTATTGGCTACAGCTGAACACGCCAGTGTGTTTGGTAAGGTTAAGGTACCTTCACACATAACGATATCGTTAACGATATCGTTGCTTTTTGTGACGTAGCAACGATATCGTTAAGGAAATCGTTATGTGTGACAGCGACCAACGATCAGGCCCCTGCTGGGAGATCGTTGGTCGCTGAACAAAGTCCAGAACTTTATTTCGTCGCTGGATCTCCCGTGGACATCGCTGGATCGGCGTGTGTGACACCGATCCAGCGATGTCTTCACTGGTAACCAGGGTAAACATCGGGTTACTAAGCGCAGGGCCGTGCTTAGTAACCCGATGTTTACCCTGGTTACCATCGTTAAATAAAAAAAAGAAAACACTACATACTTGCCTACCGCTGTCTGCCCCCGGCGCTGTGCTCTGCACTCCTCCTGTACTGGCTGTGAGCGTCGGTCAGCCGGAAAGCATAGCGGTGACGTCACCGCTCTGCTTTCCGGCCGCTGTGCTCACAGCCAGTACAGGAGGAGTGCAGAGAAGCGGAGCGCCGGGGACAGACAGCGGTAGGTAAGTATGTAGTTTGTTTTTTTTTTTTTTACTTTTACGCTGGTAACCAGGGTAAACATCAGGTTACTAAGCGCGGCCCTGCGCTTAGTAACCCGATGTTTACCCTGGTTACCGGCATCGTTGGTCGCTGGAGAGCGGTCTGTGTGACAGCTCTCCAGCGACCAACAGCGACGCTGCAGCGATCCGGATCGTTGTCGGTATCGCTGCAGCGTCGCTTAATGTGAAGGGGCCTTTAGATATGGCCTTTGTAGCATAGTCAATGGTCAGAGAGTGGAAACCTGCCCTTGCTGGGGCCTCCTTTGAGGGTGCTATACACCTTAGCTGTTTGCAGAACGTCTGATATTCCATACCCACCTAGCATAGACATGTATAGGGAATAATTTGGAGTTCTTTGCCACCCTTTTGGTTGGAGAGATGGTAGCAGCAGCTCCTATTTGTTTATGGTACTGACAAAAGATACTTTGTTGTCTCAGTGCCATAGTCAGTGAGAGCAATGGCTACACACCATGCATGGGTGACCTTTCTGCTCCATTCATTTGTTAAAGCATCCAGTGAGTACAGTTGTTCGGGACCCCTATTCTATTGATTTAAGTGGGAATCCAGGCAATCTGATATTTACAGCTACTTCTGTGAGCTGGGGATGTAATTCATGGTCAAATCCCTCCCCTTCCTCCGTGTCGAAGTGCTTCTAAAAGTATGACTTCTTTACATTGGTAACACACTACTCCTCCGAGGATTAAAATCCTGCAGGGCACAAGGTCCCCCTGCTCACGCCAGCACATAATACCAGACTTGTGTGTGTTTTAGGGCGAGTTTCATGTGTCAAGTTGTGTGCGTTCAGTTTTGTGTGGCGACATGCGTGTAGCAACTTTTTGTGTCGAGTTGCATGTGACAGGTTAGTGTAGCAAGTTGTGTGCAGCGAGTTTTGCGCGTGGCGAGTTTTATGTGTGGTGTGTTTTGAGTATGTGCAAGTTTTGTGTGAGGCAACTTTAGCATGTGTTGCAACTTTTCTGCATGGGCAATTTCTCTGCATGTGGCGAGTTTGGCGCATGGCGAGTTTTGAGCGGTGACTTTTGTGTTTCGACTTTTATGTGGCCAGGTTGGTGTATGTGTGGTGAAATGTGTGCTGAGGGTGGTATGTGTACGCATTTTGTGTGTGTGTTCATATCCCCGTGTGTGGTGAGTATCCCATGTCTGGGCCCCACCTTAGTAACTGTACGGTATATACTCTTTGTCGCCATTGCTCTCATTCTTTAAGTCCCCCTTGTTCACATCTGGCAGCTGTCAATTTGCCTCCAACACTTTTCCTTTAACTTTTTCCCCTTTATGTAGATAGGGGCAAAATTGTTTGGTGAATTGGAAAGCGCGGGGTTAAAATTTCGCCTCACAACATAGCCTATGACGCTCTTGGGGTCCAGACGTGTGATTTCCCCCTAATGTATTATTTTTCTATGCCCTATCGGGGTATGCTGGCAGGTGGGGATTGCTTTGTGCGCTGGGAAATGCAGGGCGCCCTATAAAGGAAGGATGCCTAGTGAATTATTTGGGATCCATGTTTTTAAACTGGATGATTGCTGGGTACCCATTAAAACAATGGATAGCCTTGGTCTTCAGTGGAACCTTGCCATGTACTGGGCGATTGCAGGGCACCCAGTAATAACAGTATACTGAGTGACTTCAGTGGGAACCTTGCCATACATTGCTTTCCTTATGACATGCTGCTAGAAATTGAGGATTCTCCTTGTAGCGAACGGCTGATGAAAGGGGCACAGAGCAGCATGGCGTCCTGTGGAACTAGATGTCTTGCAGGGACTCTAATGATGACTTCTCTTGTTAACATTTCCTGCCTGTGCTGGGAGATTGGTTGGGGGTCTGCTTGATGGATGCACCCAGGCATGGCAACAGGGGTGCTTTGATTAAATTAAGGATTCAGAACCTCCTCATTCCTTGGCTCTTATGACTTATGTAACACTTTGCTGTTATACATGTAAGGGAATTTGTCATCAGAAAATGCCTTATTGTGAAATTCACATTTTTATATACTGTACAACTAAATATCTACCTGTTCTACACTGACCACTAGGACTAATATTGGACCCCTCTTTACAGTCTAAGGGCCCCTTTCCACTTGTGAGAAAAAACGGTCCGTAATCTGGACCGAAAAAACTGATGTAACGTATGCGATTGTCATGCGTTTGTGATGCAAGTTCAATGCGATTATTTTTTTTTTTTAAATCGCACCATCCGTTTTACATCCGTATGCAATCCGTTTTTTTTCTCTGCAACTATTTTTATACAGTCGTTTACAGGACTCTTTAGTGTTCTATGCCACAGAATGGTAAGGTATCCGTAAAAAACAGATGGAATACGGATGGTCCGTATTCCATGCGTTTTTTTTTCTCGCATCCATTGACTTGCATTGGCGAGTCTCGTCCGAGACCCGCAGCAAATTCCCCCCCCCCCCCTCCCCCTCCCCCCTCGGCCGACCCAGATTTTTCTCAGTCCGATTTCGGCTGAGAAAAAAACCGCAAATGAAAAGACACCTATTAAATAACATTGGTCCGAGTGCAATCCGATTTTAATTTTTTATCGGATTGCACTCGTCCGTTTTCCTTGCAAGTGGAAATGAGCCCTAAGACATGGACTTTAGTGGCATCAGACATTACTGAATTGTTTTTTATTTAAATGGGGTTATTTAGTGTGGTTTTGTCTTTTTTTTTTTTTTGGCTACCGTAAGTTGCTGACATGCAGTTGCGGTAACTACCTGCCTGTTCTGCCCTGTGACAATCTGTTTTTGCTCATAACAGTATTGGACTGTTCCTGTCAACGATTCTTCTGTTTTTGGAGAAATCCCATCAACAGAGCAGCTCTCTCTTCTGTTCTGCTCTGTTGATGGTGTCACGTCACTGCTGATGTGATGCTGATTGACAGCCGGCTCCCTGTTGCCTAACATGAGGTCAAATAAAGCTGGAGAATGGCTGCCTCAGCCGGAACAGTTCGTTGCAGGACGGTACCTGCCCAAAGTCCTGAATAACCTCTCTAATGAGCATGCAGTGATTATTGGGGAGGTGAGCTCTGATATCTAATGTGAATGATGGATCCTGCGCTGTACACACAGGATTCCAATTCTATACATAGTGGATCATGAGCATAATGAAACGTCTTCTGGACAGAACAGAAAGTCTAAACCTGCTAGGCTAATGTGACTTTCTATATAGCAATACTAGATGGTGGCCCGATTCTAGTATATTAGTATATTGCCCAGCCACGTAGTATATTGCCCAGCCACGTATGTCACAGGTTAAAAAATAAACATCTACCCACCTTCCGAGGGCTCCTTGTAGTTCGGTCACATGACCGTGATTGATGTCATGGCAGGTCCTTCTCCCATACTATTCTTGGCACCGGAACCTGCCGGAGGTCACCGGAGCATCGCGAAAGGTGAGTATATAATGAGTGGAGAATAACCCTTTTAAAATGCCCATGTCCCCTTTAGGACTAAATGAGCAACGTTTCACTAGTTTCATTTGAATAGTGTTCATTTGTGGTATATTTGACATGAACTGTTATTTGGTATAGGTCTTCTTAATGACCACAAATCTGTTCATTACTCAATGGTGTGAACATTACTAATGGGTTTTTCTTAATGGAATTTCACGAACCCTGTGTAATGGTTTTTTTTTTTACATCCTCTCTGATGATGTTTTGGCTGCACGGTCATTTTTTCAAAAACCCTTTTTCCCCCCGCATTTTGAGCCATTGATTATTTATGATTGCGTTTTCTATGTCCCATTTTTTATTATTATTGTTTTCTACTAATTGTTTGGGATATATTTCACAAACTTGCGTATCCACATGACTGGTGGCACTCTTCTAGCAAGTTTGTGTGTCTCCGACATCTGGCACCGCCTCTAAACATTTTGGTTGCCTAGCGTGGAGCGCTGTGCGTTCCACTTACCGGAAACGCTCTGGCGTCATGTTTCATGCGTCATTTCCGGCTCTTCAGGCGTTCCAATATGGTGGGGAATAAGAAACGGAATCTGGTAAGACACGTGCAGTCCTTCATTGAGAGCGGTCATTCCGAGACGCAGCTCATTACAGCTGCCTCAGACCTTTTGAGCGGTTATTCCGAGACGCAGCTTACTATAGCTTCCTCGGACCGTGAGAAGCCCCACTTCTTCCCCTGATGAACCCTGGTGCATTATCCTAGGGGGAAACGTGTTGGGATGGGCGGCAGCATACGGATGAGTACATCCTTTATTTGACCATCTTTTTTTCTGTTTATGATCTGAGAGGTGCTGGTGTATGGCATACTGACATACTATTGTCGTCTTTTTTGCATACTGCTCTGCATACAGTGTATACATCTTTCCCCCAAATACCATACTGTGCATTTATTGGGGTATATATCATAGGTGTCATGTGTGTTGTTGAGACTGGAAACAGGTCCATTATTGCTGTACATCGCAACTGTTTAAACTTACTCTGTCTCTAACATTAGACACCTTGTGCACCTTTCTCAAACCAGATCGATAGAAGGGTAACTGTTTACAAGACCCTTTCTTGTGGAAACTATTCCACATTAGATCTTTATAGCTCTTTTATTGCACCTTATAAGCATTATTGCGCTTTAGATAAGGTTGTGGTGTGGTGGTGGTTTCATTTTGTTAAGATCCTGTGGGGTCATAAGGGAGAGCCGTCGACGAGTGGGGGCGCCATGTCGAATTTAGGGTGCTAACCTCCGCTGTGAGGTAGGGCGAGTAAGGGAGAGATCACTTCCCCAAACCGTCTAGTCCCCCCCACCATCTAGTCTTTATCCTTTTATTATTTTTGTGTTAAGATAGATTTAGGTGTTACTGTCTCCTGACCCGTTTATATGGGTAATTTTTACTCAGTATTTATTAAGTTACATTTTAAAAGGGTTTTTTTCAGTCCTTTGGTTATACCTATAATTATACCCTGTACGTATTATTTTTTGGTGATTACTTGAGTATATAATTTGTTTTTTTTAATTATTTTTAACATTAGATCCTTTTACTATTGACGCTGCATAGGCAGCATCAATAGTAAAAACTTGGTCACACAGGGTTAATATTGGCGGTAACGTAGTGAGTTACCCACGGCATAACGTGGTCCGTTACCGCTGGCATTAACCCTGTGTGAGCGGTGACTGGGGAGTATGGAGCGGGCGCCGACTGCAGGGGAGTAGGGAGGGACTAATCGGACTGTGGCCGTCGCTGATTGGTCGCGGCAGCCATGACAGGCAGCTGGCGAGACCAATCAGCGACTTGGATTCCATGATAGACAGAGGCCGCGACCAATGAATATCCGTGACAGACGGAAGTGACCCTTAGACAATTATATAGTAGATTGGAAAACATGAACATTTATATTAAATTACAAGTGAAGTGAAGGGAATTTAAATAATGGGCATGCATTTGAATGGCAGCCAGTGACCTGTCCTTTCACCCCGCTGTTACATGGTGTTTGTAGCTGTTCCTTTCCCCTTGGTGGTAAGTAAACAGGACTGATGCACTGCAGTTGTTTTCAGGCTGTTGCAATCATTTCCTGATGATCATTGCCCCAGGGACGCTTTATGTTCTGTGAGATTACAGTCAAACAGGAAATGGAGAAAGTGTTTGTGACAGGAGGAGGAGACGCACATGATACCACCAGCCTCCATGTTTACAGCTGAAAGAAGATACTTGGGGACTGGTTTTCTTGTAGATTCTTCAGCGTTGTGCAATGTTACAAGGAAGGGCCTGCAGGATGTTTTGGCTGCACACGTCCTGGATGTTTGCAGCCGGCTGGGGTCCACATCGGTAACCCTCACTTGGCTCCTCTTCGAGCGCACACATTAGAATTATTCACCTTTTATACCTTGACCGCTTCCATTATAGCTTGTGCGATTTCACCAAAGTGATTTTCGCCCGTATCAAATCCAGGAACTACACATAGTGCCAAGGGCTCAGATGCAATTATTCCACCCATCGGTCTCTTATCTATATTTTATTATATTTACATTTGAGTGGAATGTGTTCCCTTTTTATTAGACTCTTCAGGCTTTGGATCCATTTATTACAGCAGCTCAAAAAGTCTGCCCTTAGGATCACAATGTCAGCCCATAATCTAGGTATTGCTGTGTGCACCAAAATCAGTGTATCACAAGGATGATCCTCGAGAGGCTCTCCGGGTCCTGTATGGGGTGACCCCACTCTGTACCATGTCAGCAGGACATATGGAAAATTGGAGGAAGCCACCTCTAGTCACATCTGATGGCTTATCTCTACAGGGAATTGACAAAAGGGCTAGGAACAGCTAATGGTGGGTTTACATTAACCAATTTGTGGCATTAAAAGGCAATCAGTCAATAATTGTGTAATAGCCTGTTTAGACTGCACTTAACGATGAGTGCCGAGTGATCAGTAATGGCTTGCTCTGTGCGCATAGGCTACCATAGTCCTCAACAGCTCAAGCCCTGTTTACACCGGGCGATGTACTGCCGAGGTTGATGATCTTTTATGCTGCAAGAAAGATCATTTCACCTGACAAATGATTGTTTTGCTCTTTCATCTTGTGATTGGCAGCCTATTTACATTTATTATGTGGCCAATCAAATAATGAAACTGCTGATACTTTATTAAAGAGGTCGTCCACTACCCTGACTCCGTTAGTGGTTTTCTCACCAATGCTTAAGAGGAACCTGTCACCCCCCCCCCCCCCAGAGGCGTTTGTAACTCAAACAGCCACCTTGTGCTGCATTCTGACAAGGTGGTTCTTTTAGTTTGGGTCCCTGGCATTGCTGCGGTAATCGCTTTTGAAATTTGTCCCTCATACCTGTGAAATTGTCCGGGGGGCAGGTCTTTCCCCCTAATCCAGACGCCTCACAGCAGTCACCCATGGCCTCTGCGTGCCGGATGCTGCCTCCTCTTCCTTCAGTAGCGTCCCCGGCGCCTGCGCTGGAAGTTCGAAGAGCAACACCACTGCGCATGCCCGTAAAAAAGAAAAAAAAAAAAACAGCGCAGGCGCTGGGGACGCTACTGAAGAAGAGGCAGCATCCGGCGCGAAGAGGCCATGCGTGACGGCTCTGAGGTGTCTGGATTAGGGGGAAAAGACCTTCCCCCTCCCCCCCCCGGACGATTTCACGGTATGAGGGGCAAATTTCAAAAGCGATTATTACAGTAGTTCCAGGGACCCGAACTAAAAGAGCCACCTTGTCAGAATGCAGCATTAGTGCAGCACAAGATGGCTTTTAGTTACAAAGCCTGTGGGGGAGGGGAGGGGGTGACAGGTTCCCTTTAAAGAGGTTTTCCCATGAACAAAGTTCATTTTAATCAGTTGATCTTGGAATAATAACTTCTACAATTGGAAGTGGGGGAAAAAGAAATGTTCCTGTGCTGAGATAATCTTATAACTGTGCCCCTGCTGTGTACTGTGTAATGGCTGTGTCTGACCATACAGGAACATGGTCTGATTATACCACAGCTCCTGGGCAGGGGAGGAAGCAAAAGAGGATAGAGACAGGACAGCAGGGGATCTGATTATTATTTCTCTGAGGTAAAACATTTCCCTGCCTGTTTTACCTCACAGAATCAGCTGTGATCCCATGCTGTAATGTCCATATTCATTTTTTTTTTTTTTTTCCTTCCTCCCCTGCCCAGGGCTGAGGTATAGCCAACCATGTCCCTGTACGGTCAGACACAGCCATTACACAGGGGCACATTTATAAGATTTATCTCGGGACAGGAAAACCATTTTTTAAACACATTCAGTTGTGCAACTTAGAATAGAACGAAGACCTGTTAAATAAAATGTACTTTGTGGGGCAACCCCCTGTAAGGATAATGTCCCTAAAGAACTTTTTCTACCAAGTTTCATTTTGTTTTATGCCTTTCTGCTTGTCTTCCTGTACCCTTGCACCAGCTCTGCAGTTAGTTATCACTTCCTTTCCAGATTCCTCTGCTTCCTCCTTACTACATTTCCCATGATTCCTGGTGATGCGCTGTAACTCCTTCCCCTCACTGACGGATGGATAGGGAAAGATAAATTCATGTATTCATATAATAGAGAATATACTGCAGAGCGTATATGCATTACGCAGGGTATACAGCAGTATGTGTTCATGTATATAAACTCTGCTGTATACATACAGATACAAGGGAGCGCCGTATCTGCAGCATGAACAGGGGATGAAACTCCTCCCACTCGTCACTTCTGGGCTCTGGAAACTGAGGGAGAACCTGATGTGACCTCACAGGAAGCAGGAGCTACTCCGAGATGATGTGGCTGGAAGAGTTGGGTTACAGCAGAAAGTTGGTTCACATGAAATGGACATGTAAAGTAGTGACCAACTCCTTAAAGAAAAACGTTTGATCCTGGGTGGAGATCAGTCAGGATTTTTTTTTTTTTTTCTTGGATGAGATATTATTTTGAACCGCTTCCACTTGTTTTTACAACAGAAGCAGTAATCAAAATGCCCCATATTTGTTCCTTTTAGGAATGAGTCTGGCAACTGGTAAATCCACCATAGATGACCGTTATGATCAACAAATCCCACCAATGTCATTGCCATTTTATCCTGAACTAGCTGAAGAGCCCGGCGTTGCCTGGGCATAGTAAATATCTGTGGTTAGTTATAGCACGTCACTTCTCTTATTTTCCCATCACGCCTCTCACGCCTCTCATTTTCCCAATCACCTCTTTAATTTTCCCCCTCACATCTCTCATTTTCTCCCTCACACCTCTCATTTTCTCCCTCACTCCTCTCATTCCCGCCTAACACTTGTCATTTCGACCTCACATCTGTCATTTTCCGATCACTACACTATTTTCCCTCACTCCTCTTTTTGCACTCACACCTTTTCATTTTCACCTCAGTATATACATGTTTGTCATCTCCCTTATATATAGTATACACCTGTATGTCATCTCACCTGTATATAGTATATACCTGTATGTCATCTCACCTGTATATAGTATATACCTGTATATAGTATATACCTGTATGTCATCTCCTCCTATATATAGTATATACCTGTATGTCATCTCCCCTGTATATAGTATATACCTGTGTCATCTCCCCTGTATATAGTATATATCTGTGTGTCATCTCCTCCTGTATATACCTGTATGTCATCTTCTATATATAGCATATACCTGTATGTCATCTCCTCCTGTATATAGTATATACCTGTAGGTAATCTGCTCCTGTATATAGTATATACCTGTGTGTCATCTCCTCCTGTATATAGTATATACCTGTATGTCATCTCCTCCTTTATATAGTATATACCTGTGTCATCTCTCCTGTATATAGTATATATCTGTGTGTCATCTCCCCTGTATATACCTGTGTGATCTCCTGTATTAGACCTCGTTAACACGTTATTTGCTCAGTATTTTTACCTCAGTATTTGTAAGATAAATTGGCAGCCTGATAAATCCCCAGCCAACAGGAAGCCCTCCCCCTGGCAGTATATATTAGCTCACACATACACATAATAGACAGGTCATGTGACTGACAGCTGCCATATTTCCTATATGGTACATTTGTTGCTCTTGTAGTTTGTCTGCTTATTAATCAGATTTTTATTTTTGAAGGCTAATACCAGACTTGTGTGTGTTTTAGGGCGAGTTTCGTTTGTCAAGTTGTGTGTGTTGAGTTTTGTGTGGCAACATGCGTGTAGCAACTTTTTGTGTGTCGAGTTGCATGTGACAGGTTAGTGTAGCAAGTTGTGTGCAGCAAGTTTTGCGCATGGTGAGTTTTATGTCTGGTGCCTTTTGAGTATGTGCAAGTTTTGTGTGAGGCAACTTTTGCATGTGTTGCAAATTTTGTGCATGTGGCAATTTTTCCGTATGTGCAAGTTTTGCATGTGGCGAGTTTTCCATGAGGTGAGTTTTGCACTTGTGGCGAGTTTTGCGTGAGCCTAGTTTTTGCATGTGGCGAGTTTTGCGCGTGGTGAGTTTTGAGCGGCGACTTTTGTGTTTCGACTTTTATGTGGCGAGGTTGGTGTATTTGTGGTGAAATGTGTGCTGAGGGTGGTATGTGTTCAAGCACGTGGTAGTGTGTGGCGCATTTTGTGTGTGTGCTCATATCCCCATGTGTGGTGAGTATCTCGTGTCGGGGCCCCACCTTAGCAACTGATCGGTATATACTCTTTGGCGCCATCGCTCTCATTCTTTAAGTCCCCCTTGTTCACATCTGGCAGCTGTCAATTTGCCTCCAACACTTTTCCTTTCACTTTTCCCCATTATGTAGATAGGGGAAAAATAGTTTGGTGAATTGGAAAGCGCGGAGTTAAAATTTCACCTCACAACATAGCCTATGACGCTCTCGGGGTCCAGACGTGTGACTGTGCAAAATTTTGTGGCTGTAGCTGCGACGCCTCCAACACTATTCATTTCACTTTTTCCCCATTATGTAGATAGGGGCAAAATTGTTTGGTGAATTGGAAAGCGCGGGGTTAAAATTTCACCTCACAACGTAGCCTATGACGCTCTCAGGGTCCAGACGTGTGACTGTGCAAAATTTTGTGGCTGTAGCTGCGACGGTGCAGATGCCAATCCCGGACACACACACACACTCACACACTCTCACACACTCTCACACACACTCTCACACACTCTCACACACTCTCACACACTCTCACACACTCTCACACACTCTCACACACTCTCACACACTCACACACTCTCACACACACACACACACACACACACACTCTCACACACACACACACACTCACACACACTCAGCTTTATATAGTAGATAGACGTATCTTGTAGGTCAGAACACAATGCCAATGAGGAACACCGAAAACAAAGAGAATAGAAAGCCTCAGATTCCATAAGAAAAGGAAATGTTGTAGGTAGCAACCTGAGCATGTGTATAGTTCTACTGGCTACTGAATCCATTGTACTCCCGGGTGGCAAGCGTTTTTATTGGTACATTTATGTAGTGTCTTCAATAAAATGGCGCTGGAGATTGCTGACTCTGGCTCCATTTTAATGGAGTAATGTACTACAACCTCAACATAGCACTGCGCAGTCAAAATGGCAGTGTGCATTCGCCAGCCATGGGGATAACTGCGCTGGCCGGCGCACGCACGCTGACTCCGACGCCATTTTATTGCAATAATGTACTTACAACGTCAACGTAAGTGTGCACGCACTGGCCATAGGGATAATGACTGCTGACATGTGCGCACGGCTATGTGTTGACATTGTAGTAGAATTCTTCAATAAAATGGCGCCGGAGTCAGCGCATGCACATCTTGCAATATCCAGGGCCATTTTGTTGCAAATTCTCATACAGTCTTCAATGACGCTGTAGTTTGGTATGCGCACATGCCTACTCCAGCGCCATACTGCGCAGGCGCTGCCCATCCCGGCTCCGGGCAGAAGTATGTATCCACCATTATGATTTCTGCCTTGTTGCTCCATTAGGTGGATGAACCAGATGTGCTGTCTTTTAGAATAAGAGATTTACTTCTAAGTGACCATTTCAAAGACTGTTATTTGCTCTCTGTTTTGATTTTCTTAATTTGTGTTGCACGTGGGAGTAGTAACTCCCATTTATATCTGTGGATATCGTCAGCTAGAGCAGCTTCTGCTGACGTTTGGGAAGAGACCCTCCACTCCTCTTCCCCCCTTCCCCCCCCCCCCCCCCCTCTGAATAAGCTTGGTGTGACTGTGGCGAGAAGCAGTGGCCTTGCTGGTGAGCATGGTAGTCAGCCATTATCCTGCCCGACGCCTAAGGGTACCGTCACACAGTGGCATTTTGATCGCTACGACGGCACGATCCGTGACGCTCCAGCATCGTAACAATATCGCTCCAGCGTCGTAGACTGCTGTCACACTTTGCAATGTACGACGCTGGAGCGATAATTTCATGACGTATGTGCGATGTAGAAGCCGTTGGTTACTATGCGCACATTGTATACAATATCGTGCACACCTTTGTTACACCATGCGATCATGCCGCCACAGCGGGACACTAGACGACGAAAGAAAGTTTCAAACGATCTGCTACGACGTACGATTCTCAGCGGGGTCCCTGATCGCAGGAGCGTGTCAGACACTGCGAGATCGTAACTATATCGCTGGAATGTCACGAATCGTGCTGTCGTAGCAATCAAAATGCCACTGTGTGACGGTACCCTAAGTCTGCTGTACGATGGCATCTATATCTACAGGTATTGTCGTTACTACAGAGGGTTCCTGTGGTCTCCAACCTAAAGTCCTGCATTAGACAGAATCGTTTTGCCCAGGTTAAGCATCATTTGTCTTGAAGTTTCTCATGGTCTAAATAAAATCTGTTTAAAAAGTCCCATCAAAACTGAGATTTGCTGATTGATCCTGGACTGCAGGGCTTTTGGTTCTGGCGGTAACTCTGAGCCAACACTGCAAAGTTATATTGAGTGACACGGAATGTCTTGCTCGGCCAATATTCCCCTGGTCCCACTGATGGAGTATAACTGGAGACATCTGTCCAGAGTAGTGGCTGAGAAGAAGGGCCCTAACTGAGCTACGTGTTTATATAGCTTTGTGCCTAGTATTTCATGCTATTCCTATTAACCATGCCTATACCTTCTTATTTCAGATGTGTACACCAAGAAACACGCCGGCCACTCCGCCCAACTTCCCGGATGCTTTAGCCATGTTTTCTAAACTTCGAACCTCAGAGAGCTTGCATAATAGCGGCAGTCCAGCGGCTTCAATTCCCTGTTCTCCTCCTAGCAGTTACTGGGCTTCATCTCCTACCAACCAACCGCAGCCCATCTGGCTGCCTCCAGCCTCTCCAACCTCACACCGCCATTATCACCACCACCATCATCCACCACCAGCTTGGCCCCCAACCTCCCAGCCTGCAGGGGGGCCCCAGCAAGCCATGACTGCCATGGACGGGCAGAGATAAGACTGGGCTTCAGTGCACTGAAGAGGGGAGGAGGCGGAGTGGCTCCTTTCTCTCTCCCTTCCTCATGTGGATTTTTATGAACAGACTTTTCTTTTTTTTTTTTTCCCTCAGTCTTTTTATTTTTATAAATAAGAGGTTCTGAAAATTTTCATTTTTTTTTTTTTTTGAAGACCAGAGAAAGTGAACGTAGGGGGTAATAAATGTCGCCCCCTTCTCCCCATTTCTTTTTAATATATAATTATAATATATAAAGATTTGAATTTATGTGAAATATTGGAGGAGGGGGGGACAGAGAATGTTTTTTAAGGCACGCTGAATGTGTACCCAGATCTGAATCGAGAAGGAACACCTTTTATCAGCTGCATCAAATGGAGAGAAGCTTTAAGTGATTGTCCTTCCTGCCCGTCGCTCTTCCCCAGTCTGTGAAGAGCCTGAAACATTGTGTAGAAGTATATTGTGCCCACCTACCCAAAGCATGTTCTTCAGCAGAGAGCAAGCAATTGGCGGGATCATGGCGTGTGCATTGCTGAGTGAAGGGCAGTATTAAGAAGCCTGCGTAGAAGGCAAGAGCTTTAGTGTAACGAATGGAGGTGGGCTTTTCCAGACGGACCAGCTTGGTGGTCCAGCGTCTATGAAGGTGGGAATTTTAGCATCCACTTCAAGAACAATTTAATTTTGTCACTTTATTGCAACACTTCAACATGGCACAATGGCTTGGTCTTCGCAGACTTAAAATTCAGAATAATCCGGAAGACAAAGGAACATTGGTGTCGTGTTATAATAGAATATAGAACATTGCTCCATTATAACCTTGGTTGCCATCTCGGGATAAAAGAAACCATGCCTGGATATTCTGTATGGAAGAATCCCGTGAGCTGTCGCCTTTTTATACACTGCAATGATTTAAGACATTGTTTCTTTTCTACAATTTCACTTCCAGGCCCGTGTGGAAGTATTCGATCTCTGATTTAATTCCCCCAAAGCAATAAGAGCACACCAGAGAATCCCCCTGACCGCCATCCTACCTGATCCAAGCTGTCATCAATGTGATATAATGCCCAGGTCGACTCTTTCCTGTAACCCCATGGCAAAACATTCACTAGATGGTTATGTGCGCGCTCAATCATTTTTATTTATTTATTTTTTTTTTGGGGGGGGGGTCTAGCGTACAGCAGACTTCCATGCCAGCCATATTCTGGTCCGGTACCATACGAATTGCAGCAGTGTACATGAGCCTGTTAATGGGTAAAGCATGGGTATTGATATGCTTGAAGCCTACTCCTAACCTTCACACGCATATGTAGAAAGTGCTGCAATATTAAATATTGGGCCCTACCTTCTAGAAATGTTGGCTACTTGGGGTCTTGTCCTCTTCTATTTATGAATAGGCCCAGGTTGGCTACAAAATGGTCCCATTCAGTTCCTAGCACCTCTCCAGACTGCACCATGTCTTATCCCTGGCATTTTTGGGCCGCTTATTTCTCCATTTTTGTAAAAACTGGTGGAACCATAAGAGCCATTCTCCCATTGGACAGATCTATTGCCATTTTGTATAATTTCTGATGATAAACCCCACATGATCTTCTGCACCACTAGCTGAACAGATGAACCCGGCCATAGAGGAATATGGGCATTTTGACAATTTACTTTGTTGCCATTAGCGTTTGTGTATTTTGTGGAAACAGATCAGGCCTGATTTAATTAGAAAGGTATTCCAAGCATTAATTAACTGCAGTTTAGCTCTGTATCCCTTTAATTGGTTTTCCTTGCACAGCAGCGGCCTAGCCACTTAATGAATGGGCCCAGGGAGGGGAGTACGGCAAGTTCCCTACATAGCTGGCAGAGGGGGTCAGGGAAAACCTAAATGGGGGTTCTGCACTAAGCCAATGCTCTGGATACTCCAGTGTCCTAATATGATGGCATATCTCTAGAAGATGGGAATAGCCCTTTAAATGGCTGTGTTGCCAATGGAAGATTCCTCCAGTGCGTTGTGGATGGTTTCCATATGGACAAGGCCATTCTCTCTGGGGAAGCTGTGATACGTGAGGCCTGCGGTCCAGCCCACAGTGGCACATTTCATGTTCTCCATACATATGATGACTTGGTCATTCAACAAGACAAAACTAGTTCATGAATCAGACAACAAGCTGGAACCTGAGCAAAAGTTTCCTGTAAATCACATTGTTCTCCTGTGCACTGAATTCTATGACTAAAAGCTGAAATAAGTGAGTTGCGGAAGAAACCGGCCCATTAGATCATCACCTGATTTCAGGGGTGAGCAGCCGTTTACCAGGATTAACTCTGGAGATGCCTTTATCACAAAACTTTTTACTCTAAAATGCACTGAAACGTTCTTCTAACTCAGCCAAGAAAACAACAATTTACCTTATTTTGTTGAATGAAAGGTTATTTCTCCAAAGCCTGGCAGAAGCTGCTCCTAATGCAAGGAATTTCCCCCTACCAGTGGGTGGCGCTGTTTTGCAATGTTAATCATCTCACGCCTACAAATAATGCTTACGTTTTCATACATTGGCTAGGGATACATGGCAGCTGTAACTTTAACTTTGTGTTCCTGATGTAGCACTGACATGTGAAAATGTCCGTACCATCCCGTTTATTACTGCTTTAGTGCTAAAAAGCAGAGCTAACCAGCTAAATCGGGCACGTGGCGGTGTGTTCTAGATTTCTTGGCAAAGGTGGGAGCGGATCAGAAGGAAGCAGGAAATCCTTCTCCTGGACCATTGATTTTCAATGTGAGGATGGTCAGCATTATTTATGTAATCGGTTTTATGACATCAGAAAAAGGTTTTTTTAATTTTTCCATTTGTTAGGCTGGTTTCACATTTGCGTTTAAAAACGCAGCGTTTTAAACGCATTCGCAAGTGGTGAAAAAAACGCATGTAAACGTGTACAAATGCTGCGTTTTTTTCATTCTCCTTCACAAACATCGGAATAAAAAGCGTCTTTCAGTGTGTGACAGCTGCCAATCATAAAAATCCACTAGAAAACCCCTTATAAATAGAAATCAAACCCCCTTCATCAACTTTTAGTTACAAAAAAAATAGAAAAATGTATTCATTTCCATTTTCCCGTTAGGGGATAGGGTTTTGGGTTAGGGTTAGGGTTTGGATCCCTTTATCACCTTGATGGTGGGGGTGGCTTATCAGTGTCTAGACTTGTTTTTCTCTATTGAAACGCATGCGTTCAAAAACGCAACCAAACGCATTTGCTGAAAAACGCATGCGTTTACATAGACTGCAATATGTTTTTTTGACGCAATCGAACGCATGCGTTTTTTTGCGGCAAAAAAAGCCTCTAGAAATTACTACATGTTGCATTTCCGCACCAAAACGCATGCGTCGTCAAACGCGTACAAAAAAAAGCATGCGTTTTTAATGTTAAATATAGGGGGAAAAACACGCATGCGTTTATATGCGTTAAAATGCAGCGGCAAAAAACGCAAATGTGAAACCAGCTTTAATTGTGGTGTTGCAGCTCAGTCCAGTTAATTTGGCATAGCTACAATTCCAGCCACAACCCAAATTTATGCTGTACCTGTATCTTTAAGTACACCTATACAAGTGTCACCTCCACAGTGTGAAGATGCCAAGAGATTGTGAATATTCTGTCCCATTATCTAATGTTTGCACAGATTTTAAAGTGGATATGTCACCAGATTCCATAATACTGCATACATTAAAGGGACACTGTCGGCACAGAATGACTGTCCACACCAAGTACAGGCGCATGGCGGGGCCAGTCATTTATATTCACCTTCCCACCTTCTTGGTTTCCATCCGTCGCCACCTTCTCTGACCCTATGAAGCCAGAGCTGCCAACCTAACGAGGGGAGTGTGGAGATGGTAGGAAGGTGTATATAAATGATTGGCCCCGCCATGATGTACAATGGCCTGTATTTGGTTTAAACAGTCATTTTGTGATGACAGTCCCTTTAAAGGGAGACTTCTGGCTTCAAAACACACTTTCCCGGGCACAGATTTTGTACATTTATTTTTTGCAACTGATACAAACCTTGTTTGATTTACTTCCCTTCCTTCCCAGAGTCCAGCTCCAAGTCACCATTGCTGCACCAGGTAAATGGTATTGTTTGTAGACAATCGGTGGAAGAGCAAGTAAAGCAGTTTTTTTTTGTTTTTTTTTTCCCTTTTAAACCACTTGAGCCTGGAGAGGTTTTCTAAAACCAGAAATCTCCTTTTAAATAGATTTCTTAAACCCGATGAGGCTAGTAGACTAACTCTAAACTTCCATGGAATGATTGTGTAATCCTGTATTGTTTTTATGCTGTCTGATTATTACAGTCCAGCTTATTTTAATATCAGGCAGGAGCAAAATTAAATACAATTACACAGCCATTTTGACGTGGTTCTTCAAAGTAAGTACATCAGCTTCATCTGGTCTATTGTATGCCGTTTGTACTGTGAAATCTGGTGATGGCTCTCTTCTATATAAACGTAATGTGTATTTATTGATCTTGTCAAGTAGCTGTCACTCATGTGAACAACATTCGTGTTATGGTTGGGCAGCGGCTGTGATGACCGCTTTTCCATATCTGGCACTGGTTTTTTGGGAGCCTAATGCTACTCTTATCTCTTGACGGATTTTGTAAGACACCTGTATGATGCAAAATGTAATATCTATGCATATCTACGCATCCAGTGATATATTTTTTTTTTTTTTTTTTGAGAATGCGCTGTGTGGCCAGCATTGGCATAGCTAATAATGTATAATGCCATCACTTCACTGTTTAGAGGCATTTGGTGTCACACCAGATATGTGATCTACAGCTACATAGATATATGGTATATGGGATGTTCAGCCATGTTTGTTTGCTCATCTTCCCACAACCGCTGAGCCTTGTACCATGCCACAAGCCGATACGTTAGAAATAAAAAAGACTAATGGGGTAGCTCTGGATGAAGACTTGTCCTCATAAAGTCCCTACTGTTACTTGTATTTATATGCTGCTCAGCCATTGTTCAGTTACCTTGTACACATCTGCCTGGTGACAACCATGGATGACAGCTGTTGACCTGCCCATAGGGTTGTCACCAAGACTTTACAAGATCTGAAGGTTATCTGAATCTGTTTTCTTTAGAATGACATGATACAGTGCAGATTTACATGACATTTCTGGCTTTTGCTAAACTGGGTGACACCTTTGGGACATTCAGGATCTTTTCCTATAAGTTCTGTACGCAGCCATGTTTTGTTGTGCCATTTTTGCATTCTCATTGAAACCAACACTTGACATCTGAGTGCTGTGAACACTCAATGTGATTACAATATATTTGTGCAGACCTTGAGAAAAAGACTATCCTGTCTTGGAATGACGCCCAAACCTAAAGGTAGCCATTGAGAGGGCAGGAACTGAGAGATCTTGAATTCAATCCTGTTTGATCCTTTGTTCCCAAAGAGGCCGCTTCTGGTGTCTGGCAGTAGCTTACTTTCCCCTAATCAGAAGACAGCCATGCTGGGCAGATATGGGATGGACAGGAGGAGAAAATGTGACCATAGAAGGTGGAAGAATGATGTCATGAAGGAGAACCAAGTATGTCAGTAATGGAGGTTGTGAGACCGCTATATGTCAGCAGTCTGGATGGCAACTGTTCTGTACTCATGGCTTTGACCATGTTCTTAGTAGGTTTTTTTTTTTTCCAATTGGTTCAGCATAGTTGTGACCTGGGAAGCCATTGTGATGCCGTGTTGGTGGCAGCTCATGTGACGGCTGACAAGTGGAGCCTCAGCTGTAGCATTTTGAGGTTTATAGATAATTATAATACAGTACACTGGTATTAGATGAGATTGTAACATGAAAAGTGATTCAAAGACTCTATCAATGTGGGCCTGAGGGTCCCTGTGGATAAAATGAACATGTGTGCACAGTAAATAAAAGGTATAATGGAGGGGGACAAGCAACCGGTGCTTTCCCCCCACTCAAGGGTGGTTATTGGGTCAAAATCATGTTTATAACCCAAGATCTGATGAGTATTCTTTTTAATTTAAATAAAAAAACTTTTTTAACCCAAATTAAGGAGTCTGTATTGTCTTTGTGTTTCATGATTAATGGAAAACAAAATGGCCAAATTGATTTACATTTTATGAAAACATGACCTATTGGGAGAAGATTGTACAAGAATTTATTGGGAGTCTGCCACCATGAACTACAGTGTTATGACCTGTTCTTATAGAGCCGGGGGAGCTGAACAGATTGATATATAGTTTTGTGAGAAGAATTTCAGAATGACCTTTATTTTTATTATTTAAAGGGAACCTGTCACCCCCAAGATCGAAGATGAACTAAGCCCACCAGCATCAGGGGCCTATCTACAGCATTCTGTAATGCTCTAGATAAGCCCCCGATGTAACCTGAAAGATGAGAAAAAGAGGTTGGTTATACTCACCCAGGGGCGGTCTGGTCCGATGGGCGTCACGGTCCGGGCCTCCCATCTTCTTACGATGACGTCCTCTTCTTGTCATCACGCTGTGGCTTCGGCGCAGGCGTACTTTGCTCTGCCCTCAACAGGGCAGACAAAGTACTGGAAAGGTCAGAGAGGCCCGGAGCCGCAGCGTGAATACAAGAAGAGGACGTCAACGTAAGATGGGAGGCCCCGGACCGTGATGCCCATCGGACCAGACCGCCCCTGGGTGAGTATAATCAACCTCTTTTTCTCATCTTTCAGGATACATCGGGGGCTTATCTACAGCATTCCAGAATGCTGTAGGTAAGCCCCTGATGCCGGTGGGCTTGGCTCATCTTCGATTTTAGGGGCGACCGGTCCCCTTTAAAGCTCTTCTGGGATTTTTTTGTCCAGTGGGTGGTCCTATCAGTGACGGACAGCTATCTTTGTATAAGTCAGCATAAAGAAATAGCTGTCAGTCACTCATGGAACCGCCCACTGGCCTGAAGATCCCAGAAAGCAAAGGATTAAAGAGATATTCCCATCTCCAAGATCCTATCCCAAATGTAGTAGATGTAATAGTATTAGCAAATACCTCCAATTAGAAATGTAGTAATAGTTCTCTAGCTCCAGGGCATTACAGTAGCTTATGTATCCATGGTTACGACCACTAGCAACTAGATAACTTTGAGTTGTGGTAACCATGGATATGCAAGTTACTACCATGCCTGTACATGGGGTACGTAACAGCTAATCAGAAGAACTATACTATATTTCTACTTGGCGGTATATAATATTAATATTACTACATCTTGGGATAAGATCTTTGAGATGGGAATACCCCTTTAGAGGCCCTTTTACCAGTTTGAGCATGTTAAACTGACCACATCCTGGAATAGTGGCTGCAAAGGTGAATAAACTATACACTGTGTGCAGAATTATTAGGCAAGTTGTATTTTAGAGGATTATTTTTATTATTGAGCAACAACTATGTTCTCAATCAACCCAAAAGACTCATAAATATCAAAGCTTAATATTTTTTTGAAGTTGGAGTGGGTTATTTTTAGATTTGGCTATCTTAGAAGGATATGTTTGTGCAGGTAACTATTAGGGTATGTGTCCACGCTCAGGATTGCATCAGGATTTGGTCAGGATTTTATGCAGGTAAAATCCTAACCAAATTTGCACCAGAGGTCACTGGCAGGTCACCTGCGTTGTCCTTGCGTTGTTTCTGCAATGTAAGGACATGCTACGTTCTTAAAAGACGCGCTGCATGTGTATTTCCGTGGGTCTGCCGCATGCGTCTTTTACTGCATAGTGGAGACGGGATTTCATGAAATCCCCTCCACTATGCTGTAACATCTGGACGCTGCGGCTCAACGCAGCGTCAAAAAAGCAGCGTTTCCTGAATGTGGAAACATACCCTTACTGTGCAGAATTATTAGGCAACTTAATAAAAACCAAATATATTCCCATCTCACTTTTTTTCACCAGGTAAACCAATATAACTGCACAAAATTTAGAAATAAACATTTCTGACATGCAAAAACAAAACCTAAAAAAATTAGTGACCAATATAACCACCTTTCTTTATGATGACACTCAGCAGCCTTCCATCCATAGATTGTCAGTTGCTTGATCTGTTTACGACCAACATTGCGTGCAGCAGCCACCACAGCCTCCCAGACACTGCTCCGAGAGGTGGACTGTTTTCCTTCACTGTAGATCTCACATTTTATGAGGGTCCACAGGTTCTCTATGGGGATCAGATCAGGTGAACAAGGGGGGTCATGTCATTATTTTTTTCTTCTTTGAGATTTTTGCTGACCAGCCATGCTGTGGAGTAGTTGGAGACATGTGATGGAGCATTGTCCTGCATAAGAATAATGCTTTTCTTGAATGATGCCAACTTCTTCCTGTACCACTGCTTGAAGAAGTCTTCCAGAAACTCGGAGTTGAGCTTCACTCCATCCTCAACCCGAAAAGGTCCCACAAGTTCATCTTTGATACCAGCCCATACCAGTACCCCACCTCCACCTTGCTGGCGTCTGAGTGGAGCTTTCTGCCCTTTACTGATCCAGCCTCTGGCCCATCAAGAGTCTCTCATTTCATCAGTCCATAAAACCTTTGAAAAGTCAGTCTTAAGATATTTCTTGGCCCAGTCTTGACGTTTTATCTTATGTTTCTTGTACAAAGGTGGTCATTTTTCAGCTTTCCTTACCTTGGCCATGTCCCTGAGTATCGCACACCTTGTGCTTTTTGTTACTCTAGTAATGTTGCAGCTCTGAAATATTGCAAAACTGGTGGCAAATGGCATCTTGGCAGCCTCACGCTCGATTTTTCCTCAATTCATGGGCAGTTATTTTGCACCTTTTTTTGCCCAACACGCTTCTTGCGACCCGGTTAGCTATTTGCCATGAAACGCTTGATTGTTTGGTGATAACGCTTCAAAAGTTTGGCAATTTCAAGACTGCTGCATCCCTCTGCAAGACATCTCACAATTTTGGACTTTTCAGAGCCCGTCAAATCTCTCTTCTGACCCATTTTGCCAAAGGAAAGGAAGTTGCCTGATGATTAAGCACATCTTAGGCCAGTCTTACACATCCAGATAATTCTGGTACCTGAATTATCCATGTCCGTGTGCTTACGTTGAACATCAGTGTGGCACACGTGCAGCAGCCGTGTGCCGACTGAGGACCACACGGACCGTGCAGGAGACAGCGCTAGAGTTAAGCGCTGTCCCCTGCGTGCGGTGCTGAAGCTGGTATTCATCCCTTGTTCCCAGCAGCGTTCTCTGGAAAGAAAGAATGAATAATCTTTTTTTTTTTTTTTTTTTCCTTTGGTTTTTAAGATAAAGTTGCCGGTAATCTGCCCCCTCCCACCCCGTGTGCCCCCCCCGCTGGCATTAAAATACTTACCCAGCTCCCTCGGCGCTTACATCCTCTCAGTGTCGCAGCTCTTCCTGTATGAGCGGTCACGTGGTGCCGCTTATTACAGTAATTAATATGCGGCTCCACCCCTATGGGAGGTGGAGCCACATATTCATCACTGTAATGTGCGGCACCACGTGACCGCTCATACAGGACAAGCAGCGACGCTGAGAGGATGTAAGCGCCGAGGGAGCTGGGTAAGTATTTTAATGCCAACAGGGGGTGGGAGGGGGCAGATTACCGGCAACTTTATCTTAAAAACAAAAAAAAAATTAAAAAGATTATTCATTCCTTCTTTCCAGCGAACGCTGCTGGGAAGAAGAAATGAATGGGCCTTCAGCACCGCACGCGGGGGGGCAGCACTTACAGTAGTACTGTCTCCTGCATGGCACACGGACTGCACACGGACAACATCCGTGTGCGGTACGTGTTTTACACGGCCCCATTGACTTTAATGGGTCTGTGTGATCCGTGCGCTCCCACGAACACTGACATGTCTCCGTGTTTTCCAAACGGACACACGGTCCGTGAAAACACGCTGACATGTGCAGAGACACATTGATTTTAATGTGTCTGTGAGTCAGTGTCTCCGGTACGTGAGGAAACTGTCACCACACGTACCGGAGCCACTGACATGTGAAACCGGCCTAATATAGGGTTTTGATGTCATTAGACAACACCCCTCCTCATTACAGAGATGCAGATCACCTGATTTACTTAATTGGTAGTGGGCTCTCAAGCCTGAACAGCTTGGGAAAAACCCGAGCAAGGAATACACTCGCTCATCATCACTAGTGTTAAGAGAATATATATTCTCCTGGCAGTCAGTGTGGGGTGAGGGGGTGTAGAGCTGAGTGTAATTACAAACACCTCTGCACATCTCTCATAACACTATCCTCCTTGCTGTATCCTTTCTCTTCACACAAGAACTGCTATAGGAAAAACTCAATACTCAACTCTGCCCTATACTACACAGCCAGCCCTGATCGCTGCAGCTACTATCATAAGAACCCGTGGTCTCTTCATTTTTCACTGTTCCCACCCCTGCATGATACCCTCGGTTTATGATTGATCCAAGTCATTCTGGGTAGAAGTTCAATCAAATTAGAAATTTGAGTCTTATTCCAATCAATAGGGGGCAGATGTGCAGTACCCGGCCGTGGCCTATATCCATTACTCCATTACTGAGCACTTCCGGCACTGAGTACAGCTGATGTGCAGGGTGTCTCGCCCCCACCGAGCAGATACTGATGACCAATCCGAAGGATAGGTCATCAGTTTTAAAGTAGCGGACAACCCCTTTAAGTGATGATCACACGCAATATATTTATGTATTTTTATATCTTTGTGTGTTATATTTGCCATGGTAATTTTGTAAGATGACGTCTACACCACTATTGTATAACGGTCCTGTGAATGATTCCTGCAATGGTTAAGGACATCCCTGTGTTTTCACTAATGCAATTGTGATGCAAGAGGGAACAGATATTTCCTGTCCAGTATAACCACATCCTAATGATAGCCCACTGACTAGCTTGCCAAAAGTCAGCAGATGGCTGCCGGTTAACCCTTTTATTTCCCCACCTCTGATGCAAAGTGAAAAACTGAACAAATGGAGTACATTCACCTAACCTTATTGTCAGTGTTTCATCCAAGATTTATTTTGCCCCCCAAAAAAACAAGTAAAAAGAAAACATGATCGTTTTTTGGAACAGAATATGCGAATGAGACACAAAATAAAATTCCTTTCCAATTGCTCACTTTTGATATGAGTAGCGGTCCTGTATTATTTGCATATCCACCTCTTGGTCAGTCATCAGATATCACCAGTATGCAGCCACCCCATACACATTAGACTTATGGTGGCTGAACCTGACGATACTGACTGGTTCAGACTACAGTCTAATGTCTATGGGGACCCTGGAAAATTTATTTTTGGGGGAGTTAAGGATTCAGCACTTCTGATTCCAGACTGCCGATCCTTTTATTGTCCCAGCGATAAACCACCACAAGAAATCGCACCAATACTTTTATAACACTGCCTCCTCATCACTTTGTGACCTCACTAGTCCTCAAATGACCAGCCACCCAACTCTGGGGGCTTACTAAATGCCCCCCGAAACAAGTATGTATTCCCTCAGAAAATTGCAATACAAACGTTTTATCACCACTAAAATAATGCAAAAATGGACAAGATTTTTTAATGTCATAATCATGTGCAGAATGATATTGCCAGGTCATATACCCTACAATAAATACTGTAAAATCAATGATGGAATTATGAGTGTTCATTTTTTTTTTCAATTTTACTTCACTTGGAATTTTGTCCCCTTTCTCCAGTATGAATAGTGTAATTGTAAACTACAATTTGTTCCCCCCCCCCCCCCCAAAAAAAAAAAAAAAAAAAGCCCTCATATGGCTATGAAGAATGGAAGCAAAAGGGGGGGGGGTTCTTGATCAATAAAAGGTTGAAGGGCCATATCTCCAGAATGTCAGATTCAGGAGGACCGCACCATTTACACCAAGAAAAAAATCATTTACAGATTTTTGGGAAGTGATGTGAGCAAAGGCCTTAAAGGGCAGAAAGTGAGTGGGCAAAGTTCTCACCTGTCATTTCTGCGTGACCCAAATTTGTTCAATCTCTCAAAATATGTCCTTTTGTGCAGAGTAAAAGCAGAAAGTGTAATCTGAGACAGTGTTTTGGAGCCACTCCTGGATTTGGCTTACTAATACTGACCCAAAATTCTGACACGTCAATGTGGCCTAAAGTGGTATTCTAATTTTAACAAATTCTTTTTGCAACTTTCCAGTACATTTCCTACATTTCAAGGTCTCCGCACACTAGGTAGAATTTAAAAAAAAACACGGCGTAGCCTGTTTGGCCACTAGGTGTCAGCACATGCGGTAACAAAATGTTTATGTATGGACAGGTATAAAGGATTCCTCACTTTATTTAGTCATCTGAAGTATCCCAACAACTCGACTCTTCTCATAAAATACAAGATCTTTAAGGCTAAGTGCACACGTTCAGGAATTCATGCAGAAAATTCCTGTGAAAAACCGGACATTTTCTGCATGAAATCCGCATGCGTTTTTTGACGCGTTTTTTCCGGACACTTCCCAATGCATTTTGCAGTGGGAAATCCGCATAAAAACCGCAAAAAGAATGAGCATGTCCGGATTTTGTGCCTGATGCGTTTTTTTTTATGCGGAAAAAAAACGCATCATGTGCACAAAACATGCGGAATTCATTCTAAATGATGGGATGCTTCTTGTATGCGTTTTTTTTGCGGTTTTATAGCGTTTTTATCGGGAAAAACCGCGAAAAAACCGCGAAATAACCGGAATGTGTGAACGCAGCCTAAGTGTACTATCTGGCAGCTATGACATCATCACGATGACATCAGTGTTATGACCTCATTGCCATCAAGCAACTTGAAAACTATAGTATTTGTAGTATTGTGCAGTGAGAATGTAATCTAGCAATGTACTGCTGGGCATCTTGATAGATAACTCTCCACTTGCTGAACACGAGTCATTTTATAGTATAGGAGCTGGAGCTGCAGTCACAATACACTTTATTCGGTCTCCCATGACAGCATCACAAGAGAGGGGATCTGCCCTTCAGGGACTGGAAACCTACAGACCCTGACAGGTGAACCTCTTCAGACATACCTGTGGAAGACAGAAGGTGTGCCCAGGCCTAGCAGGTTGGTTCAGGCAGCCGGGGTCCCCTGCCTCAGCCTGTCTGGGGTGCTGGAAGCGCTGCAGTGCAGAGGGCTGCATATGTGGGTGACAGCAGTAGAATCAGCCTCCGGGAAGGAGAGCGTGCTTGATGTGTGGTCCGTTGCCGCTGGTGTGGGTGAGTAGGTGTGGGGATATCCGTCTCCTGTGGCTGCTGTGGACTCGTGGCAGGGTTTTTCCCCGGATCGCTGGCGGCATGCATCCTATTGCTGGGGCTTGTGCAAGAAATTTCGGCGCATCCTGATGACGTGTCTGGGGAACGACTTCGGTGACGCAGCCAGGGGCGAAGTCCTGGTGGCGCAGCGTGCCTTGGAGAGGCGCATGGTGAGTGTTGAAGGCGGGCCTTGGTGTCGCAGCCGATCGTGCCCCTATGATGTCCCTGAGGGTCACCCTTAAAGATGGTGGTGAGTCTGGAGGCGCAATCTGGGGTAGTGGGCGGTACAGGGAAGCCGGGTGCTATTCAGCAGTCTGTGGAGTTTGCATGCGCAGGGGGGGACCCAGTGGCCTTCATAATAGCAGCGGGCAGGCCATATGGAAAACCTGCTGGCCCCGACCAGGTGTGGTACCGGAGGGGGTGACCGGCTATGTAAGGAGGCTACAGTGACTGCCAGGTGCTTCCAGGCCCATTTTTCACAAGGCAGTCTTGCCTTGCGCAGGCATGTACTATGGAGGACAGAGAATGAACTTCAATCCAATATTGCAGCCAGCGGGTAAGGAAAGGGTGAATCAAACACCCAAAAACCCCGCCCCTATGGCTGAAAATTGTTCCCTCCAGATTCAGGTGACAGTCCCTTTAAGGGAAGAGAACCTGGATCTCCTGTGTCAGTGTTGGAGTGACTCGGGGGAAGTAATATCGGGGTCATCCCCTTCATCTTCAGCAGCCCGGTCAAGCCGCTCCTGTTTCCCACTTGACCAGGTGAACCGGATCGTGAAGTCCGTAAACAGTACGATGGGTATTGTGGAGCCCCGGTCGGAGAGGTCCATGCAGGACATGTTTAAAGGGCTGGATCGGAAGGTCCGCAGATCTCTTCCCGTGAATAAGATCAATTCGCTGGTTGCACGGGAATGGAAAAAGCCTGAGAGAAAAGGTTCACTGCCTTCAAGAGAAGGTACCCATTTGAGGAGTCAGCCTCATCCTCGTGGGATAAAGCCCTAAGGTTAGATGCAGCTGTGGCTAAAGTGTCCAGGAAGACCTCACTACCATTTGAGGACATAGGGAATTTGAAAGACCCATTGGACAGAAAAGTGGACATTTTTCTAAAGGGCGCTTGGGAGACATCAGCAGGGTCCCTTGGGCCAGCAGTAGTGGCTAGCTGCACAGCTAGGTCGTTAATGGTCTGGCTAGACCGATTAGATGAGCAACTTAAAGAGAAGGCTTCTAGAGACAGTATCCTGTCCTCCCTTCCTATGATCCAGGGAGCTGCTGCCTTTTTATCAGATGCTTCTGCTGAATCTGTAAGATTAGCAGCAAGAACGGCGGCACTTTTCAATGCGGCTCGCAGGGCCCTATGGCTGAAATGTTGGCCGGGGAACATCCAGGCCAGATCTAAATTATGCAGTATTCCGTGTGAGGGGGTACATTTGTTTGGCCTGGTATTGGATGAACTCTAGGAGAATACAGGGGACAACAAGAAAAAGTTCCTTACTTTCTCAGGGCCTTCATATAGGCGTGACTCCAGCAGGTGATGGTCCGGCCATAAGAGATCAGCTAGAGATAAGAGCTATTGATTGAATATACTGGTTACTCGAGATTTTCCGAGCACGCTCGAGTGACCTCCGAGTATTTTTTTTTAGTGCTCGGAGATTTAGGGTATGTGCACACGTAGAATGGTCCTCTGCGGATTTGATAAATCCGCAGGGCAAAAATACAGCGTTTTTCCTGCGGATTTATAGTGGATTTACCGCGGTTTTTGTGCGGATTCCACTGCGGTTTTACACCTGCGGTTTTCTATTATGCAGCAGGTGTAAAACCGCTGCGGATTCCCCACAAAGAATTGACATGCTGTGGAATGTAAACCGCTGCGTTTCCGCGCGTTTTTTTTCCGCAGCATGGGCACAGCGTTTTCAGTTTCCCATAGGTTTACATTGTACTGTAAACTCATGGGAAACTGCTGCGGATCCGCAGGAAAATCCGCATCGTGTGCACATAGCCTCAGTTTTCATCGCCGCAGCTGAAAGAACAGATGGGACAGCGATAAGAAAAAAGGTAGAGGATATATGTTCAGTGACTGCCGGCCCAGGTGGGAGGGAGGCTGACTGCCTTCTACCCAACCTGGTCAAGGATTTCGAATAGTCCATGGATACTTGATATCATCAGAGCAGGACTTAAATTTGAATTCCAGAAGAGACCTTAGGATATGTTTGTGTTAACTCCCATCCGTTCTTCACCTGCAGAGCAACAGGCAATGGAGGTGGAGGTCTGGGAATTGCAGCAGGAGACCGTCTTGGTAGAGGTTCCTGCATCACAAAGAGGTAAGGGGTTCTATTCCCCCGTCTTCCTGATTAAGAAACCTCACGGTTCCTTTCGAACTATTATCAACTTGAAAGGTCTCAATAAGTTCTTGTTGATCCGTTCCTTCAAAATGGAGTCAGTAAGATCAGCAATGAAACTGCTCTTTAAAGATTGCTTCGTGGTAGTATTAGATCTTAAGGACGCCTATCATGTTCCGATACATGCAGACCACCAGCAGTACCTTAGGGTTGACAGTTTCACGGGGGCTGTGATAGTCACTTCCAGTTTAGAGCCCTTCCAATTTGGGGTCGCCATTGCTCCCTGGGTATTTACTAAGATAGTAGCAGAGGGTCATGGCGCATCTTCATGAGCAGGACATACGGGTGATGCCCGATCTAGATGACTTTTTAATTGTGGGCCACTCAATCTGGCACTGCGCTTCTCAGAGTAATGTCTGTTCTACAGATATTGGGGTGGCTTATTAATGTTAAGAAATCTTGAATGCAGCCCCTGAAGGGGCAGGAATTTCTGGGGCTCGTCCTAGACTCTGGGGCTCGTCCTGGACTCTGGGGCTCAAGAATGTCTGCTACTAGAATCATAGGTTGATAATATTCAGTGGCATGTGCTCAAGGCAGTAAATAATCCATCGATGTCCCTTAGAGGGGAAATGTCAGTCTTGGGCTCTCACATCTTGCATTTCGGCGGTTTTCTGGGCCCTGCAGTGGGATGTATTGCAGCTAGGAGGGTGCCTAGAGAGTAAATTTTCTTTGTCCTGCTCTACTATACAGTCCTTACATTGGTGGTTACACTTGTCAAACCTGGGTAAGGAGTTCCCTGGGTAAACCATATCTCCCAGGTAGTTACTACGGACGCTAGCCCCAGTGCCTGGGGGGCTCATATGGGGGATAGGTGGATCCAAGGGGAGTGGACACATTCAGAGCAGGGGGGTGTCATCTAACTTGAAGGAGTTGTTGGCTGTAGGGCGAGCATGAAGTATACTCCTTGTGTCCCTACAGGGCCGACATGTCAGACTGTTCTCAATCAGGTAACTGTGGCCTACATTAACCACTAGGGGGGAATGCGGTCCACGTCATTGATGGAAGTGGCGGATCGTATTTTTCAGATGGCCGAAACTCATTTGCTGTCGTTAACATCCCTACATATAACAAGAAAAGACAACATCATGGCTGAATTTTTTTTTTTCCTCAGCTGCAACAGGCTTAGACAAGGGGAATGGGTGTTGTCAGACCGTCTTCAACCAGATTGTGCAGATATGGAGGTCCCTGGATATAAACCTTTTTGTCAACAGGGGGAACAGAAAAGTGCGTCAGTTCTTTAAACCCCAGAGAAGATCCTTATGCAGTGGATGTCCTCCTAATCCCATGGAACTTCAATCTGGCCTACGCCTTTCCTCGATTGCCCTGATTCCTGTAGTTGTAAGAAAGATACGGGAAGACAGGGCACGTATAATTCTGATGGCTCCTTTCTGGCCCAGGAAACCATGGTTTTCCTGGCTAAAGAGCATGTTTATCACAAGGCCGTGGGTGCTTCTGGAGCTCTCAGATCTCCTCTCCCAATGTCCGATTTTCTTTTTTTCATCCACGAGTGTCCAATCTACATTTGACTGCATGGAATTTGAAAGGACACTTCTGAGGGAGAGGGGGTTCTCTCGAGGCCTGGTTAATACTTTACTAAAAAGTAGAAAGGCATCCACGACAAGAATATATGCCAGAACCTGGAAAAAGTTCCTGACAGTCTCAGGAGTGGTGATTGGAGGGAAAGTTAGGATTAACCAGGTGTTGGAATTCTTGCAAAAGGGGTTAAAGATGGGTCTAGCCACAAGTACTCATAGAGTTCATGTGTCGGCATTAGGGGCCCTATATAATTGTGATCTAACCGGTAATTATTGGGTATCTAGATTCATTAAGGTAGCCGCTAGATCTAGACCAATCCTTAAGCAGAGCTTGGTATCGTGGGATCTAAATCTAGTGCTAACGGCATTGATGGAGGCCCAGTTCAAACCTATTAAAGTAGCCCCGATTTAAAAATTCTGTCTTTTAAAACGGCCCTTTTAAGGTACCTTCACACATAACAATTTCGTTAACGATATCGTTGCAACGTCACGCTTTTTGTGACGTAGCAACGATCCCGCTAACGATCTCATTATGTGTGACAGCGACCAACGATCAGGCCCCTGCTGGGAGATCGTTGGGTCGCTGGGGAATGATCAGGACCTTTTTTTGGTCGCTGATCACTCGCTGTCATCGCTGGATCGGCGTGTGTGACGCCGATCCAGCGATGTGTTCACTTGTAACCAGGTTAAATATCTGGTTACTAAGTGCAGGGCCGCACTTAGTAACCCGATATTTACCCTGGTTACCATTGTAAAAGTTAAAAAAAAAAACGGTACATACTCACATTCTGATGTCTGTCACGTCCCCCGCCGTCAGCTTCCCTGCACTGACTGTCAGCGCTGGCCGTAAAGCAGAGCACAGCGGTGACGTCACCGCTGTGCTCTGCTCTACGGCCGGCGCTGACAGTCAGTGCAGGGAAGCTGACGGCGGGGGACGTGACAGACATCAGAATGTGAGTATGTACTGTTTTTTTGTTTTTTTTAACTTTTACAATGGTAACCAGGGTAAATATCGGGTTACTAAGCGCGGCCCTGCACTTAGTAACACGATGTTTAGCCTGGTTACCCGGGGACTTCGGCATCGTTGAAGACAGTTTCAACGATGCTGAAGTCGTTCCCCTGATCGTTGGTCGCTGGAGAGAGCTGTCTGTGTGACAGCTCCCCAGCGACCACACAACGACTTACCAACTATCACGGCCAGGTCGTATCACTGGTCGTGATCGTTGGTAAGTCGTTTAATGTAACGGTACCTTTAGTTGCACTGATGTCTGCTTGAAGGATTAGTGACCTGCCGGCCCGCTCTAGAAAGCCTCCATACACCCAGTTTCAGTAGGATATGTTTGTTTTAAAGCCGGATCCCCTGTATCTGCCAAAAGTGGCTTCAAAATTCTACAGCCTGCAGGAAATAGTCCTTCCTTCTTTTTGCTCTAACACTGCCAATCAAAAGGAAGAAAAGATCCATTCATTGGATGTTAGAAGGTGTCTACTTCGTTATCTCAGTAACCAACCCTGGGAAGAAGGAAAACTCTTTATTTGTATCCTTTCAAGGGGTTAGGAAGGGGCTTAGAGTCTCCAAAACCACCTTAGCTAGGTGGATCAGGGAGGCGATTTATTTGGCCTATACAGCAGGTGGCGTGGCGGTTCCGAAAGGCCTGAAGGCTCGCTCCACATGAGCCGTTGCGCCATCCTGGGCAGAGAGGTCGGAAGTGTCGATTGAGGACATGTGTAAGGCGGCTACTTGGTCTTCTCCAGCCACATTCTTCAAACATTATAGACTGGATTTGGGTGTCTCCTCCTATTTATCGTAAAATATTTTAACTAGCTATTGAACCCGTTCTATGCCCGGGTGGCGAGCATTTATATTGGTATATGGTCTCCATCCTGTCATGTGCTGCTCCATCCTGCGTCCCCATCCTGTCATGAGCTGCACCCATCCTGCGTCCCCATCCTGTCATGTGCTGCACCCATCCTGCGCCCCCATCCTGTCATGTGCTGCTCCATCCTGCGCCCCCATCCTGTCATGTGCTGCTCCCATCCTGCGCCCCCGTCCTGTCATGTGCTGCTCCCATCCTGCGCCCCCGTTCTGTCATGTGCTGCTCCCATCCTGCGCCCCCGTTCTGTCATGTGCTGCTCCCATCCTGCGCCCCCGTTCTGTCATGTGCTGCTTCCATCCTGCGCCCCCGTTCTGTCATGCTGCTCCCATCCTGCGCCCCGTTCTGTCATATGCTGCTCCCATCCTGACATGCCCCCGTTCTGTCATGTGCTGCTCCCATCCTGCGCCACCGTTCTGTAATTTGCTGCTCCCATCCATATGCCCCGTACACTGCTCCATAAAGGTTTATGGCCCCCATAAGATGCTCTATAGTATTATATGCCCCCGTACACTGCTCCATTATGGTTGATGGCCCCATAAGATGCTCCATAGTGTATGCCCCGTACACTGCTCCATTATGGTTGATGGCCCCCATAAGATGCTCCATTGTATATGCCCCGTATGCTGCTGCGATATATATATATATATATAAAAAAAATACCATACTCTCCTATCGTCGCTGGGCGCCGAGTGCTGGGGGGCCTGAGCAGGCGGGGACACCGGCGCGCTGTGGGGGTCAGGTGCCAGTATCGCCGCTAGCTCAGGCCCCCGACACTTGCTATATTCACCTGTCTGTCCCGTTCCAGCGCTGCGTGCCGCTCCGTGTTCTGGCTCCTCTGGCTGTGACTGTTCAGTCAGAGGGCGGCGCGTATTAAGCGCGTCATCGCGCCCTCTGAACTGTGAACGTCACAGGCAGAGGACCCGGAAGATGGAGCCGCACGCAGCGCTGGAGCGGGACAGACAGGTGAATATACTTACCCTCCTGGCGCGTCCCTGCTTCTCCGTTGGAGATCGCAGTGTGCGTTCAGTGTTTACGCATACCGCGATCTCCTGGGAGCGTCACTCTGTGCTGTCCAGACTGCGCTTGCACAGTCTATAAAGGCTTTGGACAGAGTGACGCTCCCAGCTTTATATTATAGATTAGTAATTTTCTCATATTGCAGACATGTGGAAGTGACTCCAGTCTGCTTAAGCTTCACTTTGTGTACAGCATACAGCAAGTTCTTTGTCCCTTTAAAAGTCTTGTGGTTTCACTTCGCCGCTTAGTTTCAGAATGCTGATTTGTGTTAGATTTTCCAGAGAAGGGACTTCTCAAATTCAGATCATTTCCCTTTCCACCTAAACTTGATACCAGTGACTGAACCCATCATGTGTCAGTTCTCCGTTGTCATAAGATCTAGTATATTGTCACCCACTCTATGAAAATGGGGAAACACAGGTCTGAGAAAAAACTCACTGGGACACAAAAACTGGTGCCATTTATACACAAACCTTTTAACCTGCTAAGGATTGGACCTAAATTGATCTTAATGATTAAACATCTGTTTTTTTTTTCTTTTTTTATATTGCATTCCAGGATCCAGAGTATCTTACAATTTTTCAGCGGCATAATTTTTTTTATTTTTTTGCATGTGCCCCTTACTTTTATTAACTCTATTCACTCTTTAGAAATAGAAAAAAAAACTTTTTTTTTTTTAATGTTTTACCATTTACACTTTTCATTTGCTGCACAAATAAAGTGTTAAGTGGTAGAACTGATTTTTTCTCACCAAGAACAACATTGAAAATAGGCTGTGTGCTTAAAGGAAATATGTCAGCAAGTTTTCTATGTAATCTGAGAGCAGCACAATGTAGGGCCTAAAACACAGATTTCAGTGATGTATTACAGCTGTGTGTTGCTATTTCACTAAAGTCAGTGTTTTATAAGCAGGAGATTATCATTATAGGACTAGGTGTCTCATGCCTCCTAGTCAACTGCTCTGTACAACCCTGCCCCCACTGCTGATTGGCAGCTTTGTACATACCCTGTGCATTAACAGAACCTGCTAATCACTGGTGTGGCCGTGGTTATACTGAGCTGATCACTGATAGATCTGCAGAAGAGAAAACCGTGATTGTATCAAAATGACAGCATGCAAACCAGTAAGTTACACATCGCTGGAATCTGGGCTCAGCACCTACATAATGCTACTATCAGATTACATTAATAGCATGGTGACAGATTTCTTTTAAAGAGGATTTATTGCCATATTTTTCACGCCAGCATATGCGATTGCTTTCTATGTACCGTAAGTATTCCGCTGCCATTTCTGTGTTCCGGGCAATAGAAAGCAATCGCATATGCTGGCGCATGCGCAATACAGCGTTTCTGCTTTGTTGGGCAAAGCATGCTGTGCACGCGCGAGATGCCTTTGGAATGCGCCAGCGTGAAAACTACGCAATCGCCGAAATTCACTGCAAGGAATGCGTATAAGCAAGCAAGGGGGGGGTGGGGGGAGAGATGGACACTAAGCCCCGCCCATCGGAACGGACCGACCATATTAACATACAGCGTGGGGGGGTATCAGAAGTACTTGTGTAATGCATAGGGGGCACTGAATTGAATGGTATTTTTACCTGGTAGCCCAAAAAACTGGTGTCCGATTCCCTTTAAACTTCATAGACGATATAAGGGCAGTCCCACACGTCCAGATAATTCCGGTACCGGAAAAATCGGTACCGGAATTATCCGGGTCCGTGTGCCCGTGCATATCTGTGGCACATCAGTGTGGCACACGTGTGCCGCTTGGGTACCACACGCACCGTGCAGGAGACAGTGCTAGAGATAAGCGCTGTCCCCTGCATCTGGTGCTGAAGCCGCGATTCATATCTTCTCTGCAGCAGCGTTTGCTGTAGAGAAGATATGAAAAATCCTTTTTTTTTTGTTTCTCGTGTTTAAAATAAAGATCCCTGTCCCTACCCCCCTCCCGCCCCCTGTGCGCCCGCCCGCTGTTAAAATACTCACCCGGCTCCCTCGCAGTGTCCTGTCCTGGCCCCAGCTTCTCCTGTATGCGGTCACGTGGGGCCGCCCATTACAGAAATGAATATGCGGCTCCACCACTATGGGATTTGATTTGAAAACAGTGTGAAGGGGGCGGTGCCCGGCGCCGAAGAAGCCTTGAGTGATGGCAGTGTGGCGTGTGCAGCAGGGGGGTTAAGACCTGCCTCCTTGACTGAAGACAGGTATTTTTGCGAAATTATAAAACGCTTTATTTCTGCTTTGACTGCACCAATAACTAAAAGAGCCACCTTGTCAGAATGCAGCATTACTGCTGCACAAGGTGGCTCTTTTAGTTTCTAACGGCTGGAGTGGGTGACAGAGTCCCTTTAAAGCTGCAATGCTCCTCTGGGAAATATCAACATTGACTGTTAAGATTGCTACTTCCAATAGGTGGCATGAAGACACAAAAGAGCATAGTAAAACCAAAAACACTCAGTTTCCAAAAATCACAGTAATCTGCAAGTGCTAGTAAAAAACAGGGTGTTTGGTTGATACGTTTTTGCAAAAAATGTATACTAAGCTGCTCTAACAAACGTCATGGTATACCCATATCAGAGCAGTTCTAACTGATGTATGGAATCCCTATCTGATGTATTTAAAAACCTGATCATCTGTATATTACCTGTATGAGCAGGGTTCAGAGAGAGAATATCCATGTGGACATGCTGGGTGGAACAGATTTTGTGCAGATAGCCCACAAGGAGTGGTGGATAACTCCCTAGCCTTGTAGACACAAAAGAACAATTATGGAAACAGGAACACATGGACTACTTGCACAGTGAACAAGTCTGTAGGAACATGTTCACACACCACCAAGAAACTTAGACACAAAAGAGCATAGTAAACCAAAAACACTCCGTTTCAAAAAATCACAGTAATCTTGCAAGTGCTAGTAAAAAGATGTAAAAAACAAAAACAAAACAAAACAGGGTATTTGGTTGATACTTTTTTTTTTTTTGCAAAAACTGCATACGAAGCTGCTCCACCGCACGTCAAGGTATACCCATATAGAGCAGTCCTAACTGATGTATGCGTGTCCACATGGACATTTCCTCTCTGAACCCTGTTCACACAGGTAATGTACAGATGATCAGGTTTTTAAATACATCAGATAGGGATTGCATACATCAGTTAGGACTGCTCTGATATACCTTGATGTGTGGTGGAGCAGCTTAGTATACATTTTTTGCAAAAAAAACGTATCAACCAAATACCCTGTTTTTTTTTTTTTTTACATCTTTTTACTAGCACTTGCAGATCACTGTGATTTTTTTGAAACTGAGTGTTTTTAGTTTACTATGCTCTTTTGTGTCTTCAAGTTTCTTGGTGGTGTGTGAACATGTTCCTACAAACTTGTTCACTGTGCAAGTAGCCCATGTGTTCCTGTTTCCAATAGGTGGCACTAGAGTTCTAGTCCTCGTCCTCTCTGAAGAGACAATTTGCATTTTTCCCAGAGGAGCATTGTGTCTTATCCCCTTAATGACCGCCAATACGTCTTTTTACTGATCTGAGATATAAGGGTATCCCCACACAGGTGACAATCCAGCAGCTGTCGGCTGTACACTATAGCTGACAACTTGCTGCATCAGCCACGATCAGTGTTGGCACCGTCCATATCTGTTTAACACCTTAGATGCTGCTGTCAATAGTAACTACATCATGTAAATGGTTGAGTGTGGGGGGCTTCTTCTTTAACCCTATTGGCACCCTGAGATCATGATTGTGTGGTCCTGATGTTGCCATGGCAATTCACGACCAAATAGCGGCCTTAGTCTACCGTCACACAGTGCAATTTAGATCGCTACGACGGCACGATTTGTGACGTTGCATCGTCGCTTAATTATCGTTTCAAACATCGTAGACTGCGGTCACACTACACGATGCACGACGCTGAAGCGATAAATTCATGACGTATTTGCGATGTAGAAGTCGTATGGGACAGTCGTACGGTCGTGTCACACACGACGATTCAGAGCAAATTTTGCATAATCTGTGCGTGACGTTGTTCACAAGGGGCGTGTTGTGCCACTAGTTAGTGTGGTGATAGGCCAAAGGTTCTGTGCACACAATTGGTTGGAAAATTTGTCACCTGAGCGCTATTGTTCCCAATGCCACTTCACTGCTTTCAAAATTTCCTTTCTTCACTTCGTACTTGGACACTTGGTGGACCTGGACATCGGAATTTTGTACCTCGCTGAATATACCACGCTTTGCACCGCTGCTTCGAGGTATGTAAACCGCTTGGGCGTGGTGGATGGAACGCTGTATGGACGGCATGAGTGCTTCGTTCCACCGCTGAAGCGAAGTGGATGGTACACTGTTGTGACTGGAGGGCTACAATGTGGCAGATGGTACGCTGTTGTGCTTGGTTGTGACTGGTGGGCTACAGCGTGGTAGATGGAACTCAGTTTGTTCGGCATGACCGCTTCGTTCCGCCGCTGAAGCGATGCGGATGGTACGCTGGTGTGACTGCTTATGACCGGTTGTGTCTGTTGAGATGGCACAATGGCACAATGTATGGTCACCATGAGCGCTTTGTGTGGCTGCTGTAGGGAAGCGGGCGGTAGTGGCCTATGGCGCGGCAGATGGAAGAAGCGATGCGGATGGTACGCTGTTGTGACTGGTCGTGACTGGTGGGCTACAGCGTGGTAGATGGAACTCAGTTTGTTCGGCATGACCGCTTCGTTCCGCCGCTGAAGCGATGCGGATGGTACGCTGTTGTGACTGCTTATGACCGGTTGTGTCTGTTGAGCTAGAGCGTGGCAGATGGTACAATGTATGGTCACCATGAGCGCTTTGTGTGGCTGCTGTAGGGAAGCGGGCGGTACACTGTTTTGGGTTATGGTGGCCTATGGCGTGGCAGATGGAAGAAGCGATGCGGATGGTACGCTGTTGTGACTGGTCGTGACTGGTGGGCTACAGCGTGGTAGATGGAACTCGGTTTGTTCGGCATGACCGCTTCGTTCCGCCGCTGAAGCGATGCGGATGGTACGCTGTTGTGACTGCTTATGACCGGTTGTGTCTGTTGAGCTAGAGCGTGGCAGATGGTACAATGTATGGTCACCATGAGCGCTTTGTGTGGCTGCTGTAGGGAAGCGGGCGGTACACTGTTTTGGGTTATGGTGGCCTATGGAGTGGCAGATGGAAGAAGCGATGGTAGGCATGAGCGCTTTGTGTGGCTGCTGTTGTTAAGCGTTTGGCACACTGGCAAAAGTATTGTTAATAGGACTCTTTGTCAACCATGTAATTTTTTTTTATAATTACTTTTTAGATGTCAAATCGTGTGGAGTTCATCAGGGATTTCATCGAGATTTATCAGTCTTTTCCCTGCCTCTGGAAAATAAAATCTCCAACGTTCAAACTGTCCCATAGCTGTGGCACATAGTGGCTCTGCAACGTTCAAACTGTCCCATAGCTGTGGCACTGCAACGTTGAAACTGTCCCATAGCTGTGGCACATAGTGGCTCTGCAACGTTCAAACTGTCCCATAGCTGTGGCACATAGTGGCTCTGCAACGTTCAAACTGTCCCATAGCTGTGGCACATAGTGGCTCTGCAACGTTCAAACTGTCCCATAGCTGTGGCACTGCAACGTTGAAACTGTCCCATAGCTGTGGCACATAGTGGCTCTGCAACGTTCAAACTGTCCCATAGCTGTGGCACATAGTGGCTCTGCAACGTTCAAACTGTCCCATAGCTGTGGCACATAGTGGCTCTGCAACGTTGAAACTGTCCCATAGCTGTGGCACATAGTGGCTCTGCAACGTTCAAACTGTCCCATAGCTGTGGCACATAGTGGCTCTGCAACGTTCAAACTGTCCCATAGCTGTGGCACTGCAACGTTGAAACTGTCCCATAGCTGTGGCACATAGTGGCTCTGCAACGTTCAAACTGTCCCATAGCTGTGGCACATAGTGGCTCTGCAACGTTCAAACTGTCCCATAGCTGTGGCACATAGTGGCTCTGCAACGTTCAAACTGTCCCATAGCTGTGGCACATAGTGGCTCTGCAACGTTCAAACTGTCCCATAGCTGTGGCACTGCAACGTTGAAACTGTCCCATAGCTGTGGCACATAGTGGCTCTGCAACGTTCAAACTGTCCCATAGCTGTGGCACATAGTGGCTCTGCAACGTTCAAACTGTCCCATAGCTGTGGCACATAGTGGCTCTGCAACGTTGAAACTGTCCCATAGCTGTGGCACATAGTGGCTCTGCAACGTTCAAACTGTCCCATAGCTGTGGCACATAGTGGCTCTGCAACGTTCAAACTGTCCCATAGCTGTGGCACTGCAACGTTGAAACTGTCCCATAGCTGTGGCACATAGTGGCTCTGCAACGTTCAAACTGTCCCATAGCTGTGGCACATAGTGGCTCTGCAACGTTCAAACTGTCCCATAGCTGTGGCACATAGTGGCTCTGCAACGTTCAAACTGTCCCATAGCTGTGGCACTGCAACGTTGAAACTGTCCCATAGCTGTGGCACATAGTGGCTCTGCAACGTTCAAACTGTCCCATAGCTGTGGCACATAGTGGCTCTGCAACATTCAAACTGTCCCATAGCAGTGGCACATAGTGGCTCTGCAACGTAGAAACTGTCCCATAGCTGTGGCACATAGTGGCTCTGCAACGTTCAAACTGTCCCATAGCTGTCCAACATACTTTTGGGTACCTGAGTACTAACCTCTGCTAATCTCCTGGCGAAGCTCCTGCAGGCGCTCTGGCCTTTTCGACTTGAGATCGCCCCATTTTTTAACAATCTGGGCCTTGGTCCGAGTTATCCCAAACCGCTTCCTGAGGCCCTCAGACACCACACGGACAACTTCCTCCTTGTGCTGGTTGCGGTGCAGCACCATCCCTGTGGTTTCATACTGCATCCTATCCATTGTTCCAATAAGGAACTTGAGCTCTGGGATGCCCATAGGTGGACCACGGCGACTGGCAGCCATTATCACGATGTCAGGGGACAAAAACAAGCTAGGGCAGGCACGCAGGAACGCTGTAACGTCATCACGCCGTCATAGACCACGAGCGTACATTACGTGCCGCTCCGGCGTTATATAACGATACTTCGAACGGCATTTACTATGTGCGTTCCTTTCTTAACGCTCAGTCGTCACAAATGTGACGCTGTTCATAAACGGCAACGCTATTGCGATGCCAATGGCGCGGCAGGACGGCGGAGCGCAGCTCCTCCTCTGGGCGTTGCTCTTCAGGGTCATTCCATCTAAAATGGCGGCGAGAATGCGTTCTGCTCCTCTGGGGCAGCCAGAACTCCTTTTTTTTATTCGTCAGATGGATGCCATGGATTACGAGGGTCTGGAGAGCCGCCCTGCCCACCCACACATCCACAAGCGAGAAGTGCTTGGACAAATAACAAGAATGATGGAGAGGAGGTTTGGTGTCTGCCGCAGTCAGCTTCAGCTGCGTAAAAAATGGGCTGACCTCCGCTATAAAACGCCACAAATGTTTGCGGAGTTGCGTGCGGAGGCAAGGCGAGGCAAGTACTATTATGGGGGGATTGGGAGATGCATGCTGTCAGGAGGGGGGGGGGGGGGGTTTGGGAGGGAGTCTTGCGCTCATGGTTGCCAACGTGACCTCAAATGCATTAAAACACATGCCCCGGTTTTGTACAATTTAGTTATTCTCCAAGCAGAATATGCGTTGTCCGTGAGAAAACTTGTCGGGTTCCCTAATCTCAACCACCATCTTGAAATTATTAAGATGTCCATAATTTTTACTTTCTCAATTTCCCATAAATATTAACGGAGGAGGTTGGCCTACAGATGAAATAATACGTTTTCCAAAGACAGGAAGACCATTGAACACCAGAGCCCACATACATGTCTGAGTATCGCACCCCTGTAAAGTGTGGTCTCTATTTTATGTTTGAGTATATTGTAAGCTTTGCTCTGCAGCACTCAACATTTGTGTGTAAACATTGTGATTCTTTACTTTAGGTGTAGAGAGACAGCGGCGGCAAGTCAGACACACCATTGCCACCAGTACCCCATCTTCAGGCACCAGTGGGAGCCCACAGTCCGGGACATCACGTAAGTTCACAATCATTTATTGCATTTTTTTTTAACATCACACGGGACATAACAGGGTAGCTGAAATATTTGAAGACATTACAGACGCAGTAATGACCCAGCGGCCTACCACGCCTCCACCATCTGTTGCGACTATGCACCCTCGCACCCCTGTGAAGTGTGATATAAATTTTATGTTTCAGTATATTGTTAGCTTTGATCTGCAGCACTCTACATGTGTTTTTAAAGATTGCGTTTGTAAACTTTCTGTGTAGAGAGACAGCGGCGGCAACAGGTACCTGCCATTGCCAGCAGCACCACAGCATCCACCACCAGCGGGAGCCCACAGTCCGTGACGTCACGTAAGTTAACAATCATAGATTACAGTTTTTCAACTGCATACGGGACATAAGAGGGTAGCGGAAATATTTGAATACATTACAGACGCAGTAATGACACAGCGGCCTACCACGCCACCACCAGAGAGCAGACGGCCTCGCACCCCTACACCACCCTCAACACCTCCCTTTCGACACTCCTCTTCCTCCCCCGGGTCCGCGGCATTCTCCCCAGAAGCTAACATACGTAAGTGACCAAAACTGCGAGCGCTTCCCAACGGCGTGTTCCATAGTTAACCAGATCTGTTATTATTTGCTTTTAGGTGCTGCAGCAGTGGCCAGATCGCTGGGATGGGACATTAGCAGCTGTGGTTCTGGCAATGAGGAACCGGCGTCCCTTCTCCGTAAGTATCAAGATAATGCGAGTGGTTTTCTGCTGGATGTCACCATAGACAACCAAAACTGTAAAATTTAATAAAATTTACATCGCCCTGTGGTGCCAGACCAAATAGAAATTTACAACACAGAAAATTAGGTCCTGCCCCAGAGGTCGAGATGTATTTTCAGAGGAATCAACGTTGGTTCTCCAACCTCTTCTATCCACAGAAACGGCCACCATAAGAGAGCTCCTGGCGAGACAATTGCGACTGGAGCGGACAGCAGCGCTCCTGCAGCAGACAGCAGCGCTCCTCCAGAGTCAAGTGGAGCAGCAGGGCGTGACGCTGCGACACCTCTTGGGCAGGAGATAATATTTTTTTTGGTGGGGGGGTTATGTTATATTTTGTTGTAAAATAATTTAAAACCAAGAAAGTGTTACAAAAAAAACCAAAAATCTTCGCATTCTTTCTTTAATGTTTACCAAGGTATAAGGGTTAACAGCACCATTAATAATAATAATAATAATCTTTATTTTTATATAGCGCTAACATATTCCGCAGCGCTTTACAGGTTGCACACATTATCATCACTGTCCCCGATGGGGCTCACAATCTAGAACCCATTGTATAGGCATCACATTTAAAGTTATTTAGAGAGGTTTATATGACAGCAAAGCAAAAAAACTAATTTTTATGTTATACGGCGCGATCCTGCCACGGTACAGCTCCAGAACCATTAAAGTACTGACAGTATTTTTCGCGACAGTCCCTTGCATCGTCTGCCTGTCTGCCAGATCCAAGAGCTTGAGGAGCTGTAAAATTTTCAGGTTGTGTACGCCATTCCCCGGGCACAATATCTCCGGTTCTTGCGTCCACTGCATCAATAAACGAAGGAGGAGAATAGGAGTTCGTATCATGACGTCTCAGGAAATTATGGAGCACACAGCATGCCAAAACCACAATGTCTATAGACGGCAGCTTCAAGTTGATAGCTGTGTGGAACACTCTAAACCGATTTGCCATTATCCCAAAGGCATTTTCAACCACCCGACGGGCCCTCGACAACCGGTAATTAAAGATTCTGCGCTCCGGTGTGAGTGTTCTCTGTGCAAATGGCTTCAGCAAATGTGGATGAAGAGGGAAAGCTTCATCAGCGATGAAGACAAAATTTAGGTTTGCTTTTGTGTCTTCATTTAGTGGCAACAGCAGTTCATTGTTCCTCAAGCTTTCCCCAAATGAAGTGTGTTCAAAAACACCACCGTCGGAGACTCGACCATTCATGCCAACATCCACATCGACAAACTCATAGTTTGCATTGACAAGGGCCATGAGGATCACACTGAAATATCCTTTGTAGTTGAAAAAAAATGATCCAGAGTTGGCTGGTTGCGTGATGCGCACATGCTTTCCATCTAATGCACCACCGCAGTTTGGAAACTGCCACAGCTCATCAAAATCGGAAGCAATCCTCTTCCAGTCATCCGCCGTCTTGGGAAACTGCAAGATGAGAAGGAAACATGTACAAATTAGGTCAAATATATTATGCACATACACTCTCATGTGGACATCCTACAGTGATTGAGGCGCAGTATGGATTAGTATAACAAAGTCAACAACACAGAGTATGCAGGCAGCCATTTTTTTACAGATGGCTTCGGTGACTCAGAGGGGGTGCTAAACAATATATCTAAATAATAGAATCAATAAAATTACGTTGGGAGCAGCAAATAAAAAAGGGTGGCGCAGGGTTGGAGCAGCACATATCAGAATGGAGCCGCAAAATGGTAGCAGCACATGTCAGAATGGAGGCGCAGGATCACAGCAGCACATGTCTGAATGGGGGCGCAGGATGGGAGCAGCACATGATAGGATGTAGAACATATACCTATAGAAATGCTCGCCATCAGGGCGTAGAACTGGTTCAATAGCTACTATAATATATCGACATAACACAGCAGCCAAAAAAATATAGTAGTACCTCCATATAATGCCTTAAGCTCTGCACAATGGCCTCGCATGTCTCCGGAATCACAACGCTCAGGAAAGGTCTGGAAACAGCTGCGGAAAACTGCAAATCCTGAAGAGACCTTCCTGTTGCCAGGAAGCGCAGTGTCACCGCCAACCTTTCCTCCACGGGCACGGCTGCACGCATCGGCGTATCACACCTTTGTATGAGTGGCGTAACAGCAGACAGTATTATTTTGAAGGATTCCTCGGACATCCGAAGGTAGTTTCGGAAATCTTGAGGGTTATTGTCACGTAACTCTCTTATGAGACCCATGTGTGACAATGTGGATCTTTTCTGCAGCCAGCTCCGGGTCCACATGCGACGTTTTCGTTTAGGACGTCTCTCCTCTTGGAGACGTGCTGCCTCAAACACCAGGGCAGCAGCAACAACAGAACTCTCATCGGAAGTGAGCATAGTTCCTAAAAAGAAAACAAACGTACAATAAATACACGTGCTTACAAAACAATTTTCTGACCATTGATCTAATAACTATATATGTTACTACTGGTATTAAATGGGGCAGTCAACCATCTCGATCTGTAAAAGGATTAATTAATTGGGCCACGCTACAGCTGTGTACCTGAGGTTCTCAGGCCTACTCAAAGGAACAATCAACCACACTCCAACGTTTATCCCCGTTGAAGAGCAACATATGCTACGCTGTAGCGTTATACATACCTTTAGCGGTAAAAGTCTAGTAGTTAAAAGTCCAGGGAATCCAGCGAATTTAGTTCTGTTTACAGCACGTGCTAGAGAGAAATGAATAGCGCGCTCGAGAGCTCCGGTTTTATCCGCTGGGAACAATAGTCCTTTGTCGAATGAGCGCACAGTATTGTACCGCCCAATCAGCACACGGGAGGTGGAGAATTCAGCGCTCCTACGTAGCCAGCTCCTCCGCCCTTTACATCGTATACAATATCGTGCACACCTTTGTCACACCATGCGATCATGCCGCCACAGCGGGACCCTAGACGACGAAAGAAAGTTTCAAACGATCTGCTACGACGTACGATTCACAGCGGGGTCCCTGATCGCAGGAGCGTGTCACACGCTGCGATATCGTACCTATATCGCTCGAACGTCACAAATCGTGCCGTCGTAGCGATCAAAATTGCACTGTGTGACGGTACCATTAGACTCTGCCGGTAACAGCAGCCTGTTCAGAAGTTAACGACATTTTGGTGGTTAAAATACACACTTTCATTCCTATCATGCCACTTTGTATTAATTCCTGGAAAGAACCTGAAGGGTTAATAAGCTGACAGCAGTTTTCAGTGTGTCAGAGGGTGACATGTACATTTCCATGAAAAAAATGAAAAATTACTGCTACATTTTTAAACCTCCTAAAATGCTAACAAAATAAAATTACATCAGCATCATTTATAAAATGTTAAGCAAACATGTGGAAAATGTTATTTATTAATATTTTTGAGTGGTATGATTATCTGGATTAAAAGGACAATCATTCAAAGTTTGAAAATTGCTCTTTTTGTTACATTTTTGTCAAATTTCTGATATGTTTAGTATTTATAAAAATATCAACCTAAAATTACCGTTATCATAAAGTATAATGTGCCACGAAAAAAACAGTCACAAAATCACTGGGATATGTTGAAGCGTTCCAGAGTTATTACTACATAAAGTGACCCTGGTCAGATTTTAAGTCTCCTCATCTCGGCATGTCAGGCTTAACATGTCACTCTCTGGAAGGACAAACATTACTTGGATCCCGGTCAGACACCTGTCGCCCAGCCAAACCAGATCTCACACTCTGCACTGATGAGGGGCAGCACCCCGAAACAAAGTGTCTGCAAATTGAGTCTGGTTTTGGCTTTTATCCTAAGTCATGTGACAAGGCTCGTTAAAGGGTCGATATTGACTGTTAGGATTGCTACTTCCTATAGGTGGCGCTTGAGTTTGTCATCTTCCTCCCTGAAGAGACATCTTAAAAAATAAATAAATGAAATGACAAATGCTAAAATATTACCAGTAACAACTGGATCTATGCACACGGGTGTACACTATAAATATAAAGTGACCATGGTCTATTTCTCCATTGTATAAAGCACAGGTATAGGTGTCAACATACTGTAAGCGCTTACTCATGTGGATCAGACACTACATACTCCTCTCAGCCCCAACTAGCGGCTTGTGTTATGCTTTATGAATTTCTGAAAAATCAAAAGGGGCTGAGGGGAGAACAGTGTCTGATCTATGTGAGTAAGCACACATACATGGTGTCCATACCTGTGATTGACAGAAAGTGGGAACAGGCTGTAGTGCATGGTGTACCCAACCACATGGACCCCATACTCTTGAGACTAGGGTATGCACGCACTTATCTTTTACAATTTGATGGTTCTCATCTGATTAATTAAGAATTGCATCACTGGTTACCCCTCCTACATCTGAATTCCTCCGATTTATTGCAAATCTTAATGCTGTACTAAAACATATTGTGATTCTTTCTTGCATAGTGGTTTTGTGGTGGATTATGACTCTTGCAGTCATTTCTTACAATGTAGTTACTGGGGAGTTTCCACTAGACGTACTAGTAGTAAATGTGACATATGAAGCACTATGTACTTTTGAAGTGTGTCTACATTTTCCAGATACATACATGCTACCTTGGGAATATACTGTACGTCAACTCGTAAGCCCTCATCTCATGCAACTCCATCAACAGAAAATAAAGAGTTATGGCCACATGTTTTTGTTCTTTAAAAAGGGTTTTTTTTATTGTGCACACAAATAGTACATCATAAATAAAACTACCTACATTTTGGCATAGCCGTAATCGTGCTTATCCGCAGAATAAAGTGAATGTCATTTATATTTTACGCTATGTGCACACATTGCAGATTTCCTGCGGATCCGCAGCGGTTTTTTCCGCGCAGAAAAGCAGATCCGCAAGTGATTTACAGTACAATGTAAATCAATGGCAAAAAAAAAAAATGCTGTGCTAATGGTGCGGAAAAATCTGCACGGAAAACGCAGCGGATTAAAAGACGGAGCATGTAATTTCTTTGTGCGGATCTGCAGCGTTTCTGCACCTGTTCCATAATAGAAATCCGCAGGGGTAAAAACGCATAAAATCCTCAACAAAAAACGCACAATCCGCATAAAAAACACACAGATTTTCACCTGCCTTTTCTGCCAAGAGAATCCGCACATAAAATTCCACAGGCACATCCACAACGTGTGCACATGGCTTTATACCACATGGTAGTTGCTATAAAATAAAAAAATCCTACGGTAATTGGAAAAACATTTAAACTTTTTGCGATCTGCCACTATTACGCACACAGGTGGCGCACATGGTTTCTCGGATCCACTGTGACACAGGGCCGGGCTTAGCTAGAATAGTGGTACCACACCAGAACCAGGGGGCCTCACAACTTCACTGGTAGAACAGCTCACTACTAGTGATGAGCAAATATACTCATTACTTGAGATTTCTCGAGCACGCTCGGGGGTTCTCCGAGTATTTTTTTAGTGCTCGGAGATTTAGTTTTCATCACCGCAGCTGAATGATTTACAGCTATTAGCCAGCTTGATTACATGTGGGGATTCCCTAGCAACCAGGCAACCCCCACATGTACTTATGCTAGCTAACAGATGTAAGTCATTCAGCTGTGGTGATGAAAACTAAATCTTCGAGCACTAAAAAATACTTGGAGGACACCTGAGCATGCTCGGGAAATCTCAAGTAACGAGTATATTCGCTCATCACTACTCACTACCTAATGACTGAGTGTGTTGCATGGCACCTCCCTAGTGGGGAAGGTGCCTTCTAAACAAGATGCCTCCCAGCAATTGTGCCGATAGGATACATGTGACATGTGACATGTGATAGGATAGATGTGACCGATAGGATACCAAAGCTCTTCAGCTCCAAGGACGTCCACCCATTTCTTCTGATACATGTTGGCACAAATGACACGGCAAGGAAGGACCTACCGACAATCTGCAAGGACTTTGAAGAGTTGGGGAAGAAAGTAAAGGAACTGGATGCACAGGTAGTTTTTTCTTCTATCCTTCCAGTAGACGGGCATGGCACCAGGAGATGGAACAGGATCCTTGATGCAAACAACTGGCTAAGACGATGGTGCAGACAACAAGGATTTGGATTCCTGGACCACGGTGTGAATTACTGGTATGATGGACTCCTCGCCAGAGACGGACTACACCTCAACAAACCTGGGAAACACACATTCGCCAGAAGACTCGCTACACTCATCAGGAGGGCGTTAAACTAGAAGAAGAGGGGACGGGAAGAAAAACATTAGACTCGAACAAAGACGACCCAGGAAAACATACTCAGAAGGGAGGTAAGAACATTTCTAAAACAATCCACAGTGAGGAGATTGGAACAAAACAAAATCCTCTAAACTGCATGCTCGCAAACGCCAGAAGCCTGACAAACAAGATGGAAGAACTAGAAGCAGAAATATCTACAGGTAACTTTGACATAGTGGGAATAACCGAGACATGGTTAGATGAAAGCTATGACTGGGCAGTTAACTTACAGGGTTACAGTCTGTTTAGAAAGGATCGTAAAAATCGGAGAGGAGGAGGGGTTTGTCTCTATGTAAAGTCTTGTCTAAAGTCCACTTTAAGGGAGGATATTAGCGAAGGGAATGAGGATGTCGAGTCCATATGGGTTGAAATTCATGGAGGGAAAAATGGTAACAAAATTCTCATTGGGGTCTGTTACAAACCACCAAATATAACAGAAAGCATGGAAAGTCTACTTCTAAAGCAGATAGATGAAGCTGCAACCCATAATGAGGTCCTGGTTATGGGGGACTTTAACTACCCGGATATTAACTGGGAAACAGAAACCTGTGAAACCCATAAAGGCAACAGGTTTCTGCTAATAACCAAGAAAAATTATCTTTCACAATTGGTGCAGAATCCAACCAGAGGAGCAGCACTTTTAGACCTAATACTATCTAATAGACCTGACAGAATAACAAATCTGCAGGTGGTTGGGCATTTAGGAAATAGCGACCACAATATTGTGCAGTTTCACCTGTCTTTCACTAGGGGGATTTGTCAGGGAGTCACAAAAACATTGAACTTTAGGAAGGCAAAGTTTGAACAGCTTAGAGATGCCCTTAATCTGGTAGACTGGGACAATATCCTCAGAAATGAGAATACAGATAATAAATGGGAAATGTTTAAGAACATCCTAAATAGGCAGTGTAAGCGGTTTATACCTTGTGGGAATAAAAGGACTAGAAATAGGAAAAACCCAATGTGGCTAAACAAAGAAGTAAGACAGGCAATTAACAGTAAAAAGAAAGCATTTGCACTACTAAAGCAGGATGGCACCATTGAAGCTCTAAAAAACTATAGGGAGAAAAATACTTTATCTAAAAAACTAATTAAAGCTGCCAAAAAGGAAACAGAGAAGCACATTGCTAAGGAGAGTAAAACTAATCCCAAACGGTTCTTCAACTATATCAATAGTAAAAGAATAAAAACTGAAAATGTAGGCCCCTTAAAAAATAGTGAGGAAAGAATGGTTGTAGATGACGAGGAAAAAGCTAACATATTAAACACCTTCTTCTCCACGGTATTCACGGTGGAAAATGAAATGCTAGGTGAAATCCCAAGAAACAATGAAAACCCTATATTAAGGGTCACCAATCTAACCCAAGAAGAGGTGCGAAACCGGCTAAATAAGATTAAAATAGATAAATCTCCGGGTCCGGATGGCATACACCCACGAGTACTAAGAGAACTAAGTAATGTAATAGATAAACCATTATTTCTTATTTTTAGGGACTCTATAGCGACAGGGTCTGTTCCGCAGGACTGGCGCATAGCAAATGTGGTGCCAATATTCAAAAAGGGCTCTAAAAGTGAACCTGGAAATTATAGGCCAGTAAGTCTAACCTCTATTGTTGGTAAAATATTTGAAGGGTTTCTGAGGGATGTTATTCTGGATTATCTCAATGAGAATAACTGTTTAACTCCATATCAGCATGGGTTTATGAGAAATCGCTCCTGTCAAACCAATCTAATCAGTTTTTATGAAGAGGTAAGCTATAGACTGGACCACGGTGAGTCATTGGACGTGGTATATCTCGATTTTTCCAAAGCGTTTGATACCGTGCCGCACAAGAGGTTGGTACACAAAATGAGAATGCTTGGTCTGGGGGAAAATATGTGTAAATGGGTTAGTAACTGGCTTAGTGATAGAAAGCAGAGGGTGGTTATAAATGGTATAGTCTCTAACTGGGTCGCTGTGACCAGTGGGGTACCGCAGGGGTCAGTATTGGGACCTGTTCTCTTCAACATATTCATTAATGATCTGGTAGAAGGTTTACACAGTAAAATATCGATATTTGCAGATGATACAAAACTATGTAAAGCAGTTAATACAAGAGAAGATAGTATTCTGCTACAGATGGATCTGGATAAGTTGGAAACTTGGGCTGAAAGGTGGCAGATGAGGTTTAACAATGATAAATGTAAGGTTATACACATGGGAAGAGGGAATCAATATCACCATTACACACTGAACGGGAAACCACTGGGTAAATCTGACAGGGAGAAGGACTTGGGGATCCTAGTTAATGATAAACTTACCTGGAGCAGCCAGTGCCAGGCAGCAGCTGCCAAGGCAAACAGGATCATGGGGTGCATTAAAAGAGGTCTGGATACACATGATGAGAGCATTATACTGCCTCTGTACAAATCCCTAGTTAGACCGCACATGGAGTACTGTGTCCAGTTTTGGGCACCGGTGCTCAGGAAGGATATAATGGAACTAGAGAGAGTACAAAGGAGGGCAACAAAATTAATAAAGGGGATGGGAGAACTACAATACCCAGATAGATTAGCGAAATTAGGATTATTTAGTCTAGAAAAAAGACGACTGAGGGGCGATCTAATAACCATGTATAAGTATATAAGGGGACAATACAAATATCTCGCTGAGGATCTGTTTATACCAAGGAAGGTGACGGGCACAAGGGGGCATTCTTTGCGTCTGGAGGAGAGAAGGTTTTTCCACCAACATAGAAGAGGATTCTTTACTGTTAGGGCAGTGAGAATCTGGAATTGCTTGCCTGAGGAGGTGGTGATGGCGAACTCAGTCGAGGGGTTCAAGAGAGGCCTGGATGTCTTCCTGGAGCAGAACAATATTGTATCATACAATTATTAGGTTCTGTAGAAGGACGTAGATCTGGGTATTTATTATGATGGAATATAGGCTGAACTGGATGGACAAATGTCTTTTTTCGGCCTTACTAACTATGTTACTATATGTTACTAATTGGCAGGGAGCCATCTTGCAAGTGAATACTTACAAGAAATGCCTCTCAGCTACAAGCTCATAGGCATCTTACTATATGCGCGCTGCCCCCTTTAAATGCAGGGGAGTATGCGGACCCAGAAAAGGAAGGGAGCACACTGGGGGCCAAGTTGTATGGCTGGGGTGGTGAGTATGCTGGTGACCCTGCATGGAGGGAGAAGGGAAACGATGGCTATAGCATGACACGCTCACTTTTTTGATAATAAATGGTTTGAAGTGTCTAGTTCTCAAAATGCCAGCAGAAGTCAAATTGTGCTCCTTCCTTTCTGAACAATGTTGTGCGCCCGTACATACTCAAGAGAAACTGCATAATAAATTGCAATGTGCTCTTTCTTTTATTATCTCTTGGGAAACATAAGTAAAAACTAAATACTTAAAAAATATATATATACGGTATATTTTCATTTTCCTTAACCCAATGCAATAAAAATATATTGAACTCCTGTGGGGTCAATGTGCTGACTACTCCATTAAGTTCTATAAGAGGTTTACTTTCCAAAATGAGGCCATTCATTGGTGGTTTCTGCAGTTCTAGCACCTGAAAGATTCTGCAAACACAACATGGCGCCTGCAAACTATTCCAATAAAATCTGTACCCGAAAACCCAAATGGTGCTCCTTCCATTCTGTGCCCTGCCATGTAGCCATACAGTAGCATAAAACTGTATAGAATAGGTGACTCCAACTAAAATGTGGTTACATTTAAAATACACATACTCTATACACAGTTTGATAGCTCCTCTGTACACTATAGAATGGCCCCCAATGTCTCTATACACAATAGGATGGCCCCAAAGTTCCTCTACACATTAGAATGACACCACAGCTCCTCAATACACTATAGGATGGGCCCACCGCTCCTCTGTACACATTAGGATGGTCCCACAGTGCCTGTACACACAGTAAGATGGCTCCACAGCTCCTCTATACACTATAGCAGTGTCCCCCAACTCCAGTCCTCAAGAGCCACCAACAGGTCATGTTTTCAGGATTTTCTTAGTATTTCACAGGTGATGGAATTATTGTCTGTGAAGGTGATGCAATTATCACCTGGCAATGCTAAGGAAATCTTGAAAACATGACCTGTTGGGGAACACTGCACTATAGGATTGCCCCACAGATCCTCTATACGCAATACAATGGCCCCACAGTGCGTCTACACACATTAGAATGGTCCCACAGCTCCTCAATCCACTATAGGATGGCTCCACAGCTCCTCTGTATACTATATGATGGCCCCACAGCTCCTCTGTATACTATAGGATGGCTCCTCTGTACACTATAGGATGGTCCCACAGCTCCTCTGTATACAATATGATGGTCCCACAGCTGCTCTGTACACTATAGGATGGTTCCAAAGCTCCTCTGTACACATTAGGATGACCCCGCAGTGATTCTACACACAGTAGGATGGCTCCACAGCTCGTCTGTACACTATAGGATGGCTCCACAGCTCATCTACACACAGTAGGATGGCTCCACAGCTCCTTTGTACACTATATGATGGTCCCACAGCTCCTCTATACACTATAGGATGTCCTACAGCTCTTCTGTACACTATAACATGGTCCCACAACTTCTCTATACACATTAGGTTGACCCCACAGCTCCTCTGTACACTATATGATGGCCCCACAGCTTCTCTGTACACTATAGGATGGCCCCACAGCTCCTCTATACACATTAGAATGGTCCCATAGCTCCTCTGTACACTATAGGATGGTCCCACAGCTCCTCTGTACACTATAGGATGGTCCCACAGCTCCTCTGTACACTATAGGATGGTCCCACAGCTCATCTACACTATAGGATGGTCCCAATATCTCCTCTGTACACGATGGGATGGTCCCACAGCTCCTCTACACAATGGGATGGTCCCACAGCTCCTCTACACAATAGGATGGCCCCACAGCTACTCTGTACACGATAGGATGGTCCCACAGCTCCTCTGTACACTATAAGATGGTCCCACAGTTTCTCTGTACACGATAGGATGGTCCCACAGCTCCTCTATACACAACATTAGGATGGTCCCACCGCTCCTTTACAAAATAGGATGGCCCTACAGCTCCTCTACACGATAGGATGGCCCCACAGCTCCTCTACACAATAGGATGGCCCCACAGCTCCTCTACACGATAGGATGGCCCCACAGCTCCTCTATACACATTAGGATGGTCCCACAACTCCTCTACACTATATGATGGTCCCACCGCTCCTTTACACAATAGACAATAGGATGGCCCCACAGCTCCTCTATACACTATAGGATGGCCCTACAGCTCCTGAGTCTACACAATAGGATGGCCCCACAGCTCCTCTACACAATAGGATGGCCCCACAGCTCCTCTACACAATAGGATGGCCCCACAGCTCCTCTACACGATAGGATGGCCCCACGGCTCCTCTGTACACGATAGGATGGCCCCACAGCTCCTCTATATACAGTAGAGGAACCTTGGGGCCATTATATTGTATGCTGCCCATTTCTTGGAGGATCCTCTCAGGCAGTGCAGGCAGTGTCAGACGTTGCATGATTTAATTCAACAGATGCGGCTGCTCACTGAGTGCTTTGTGGCCTCGCGAGACCCCCTGGTATAAAGGGTATTGTTAGTGCATAGAAGAAATGATACACAACAATTTGTTACCCAATTTCACATATTACTCCTTGTGAAAATCAAAAATTTCATACCACTACAACAATTTTATGGGAAAAACAAACACATTTTTCATGTTTCAGTCCACTTTCCATTAACTTCAGCCAAGCACCCGAAGGGATAAGAAACTTCCTAAACCCCATTTAATACATTTAGGGTTTAATTTTTTTAATGTGGTGATTGAGGTAGGTATGTAGGTGAGGAGGGGGTTCTAATACATAGGCCTCTCAAAAGGCACTGAACCAAACCCTAAAATATGTGGTTTCTGAAAGTTTATTGAAAATTTGAAAAATTGCTATTAAACTTAAAAGCTATTTAGTATTCCCAAAATATAAATAGATGAATAAACGACACTGCCAACATAAAGCAGACACCTGGGAAATGTTACTCTCTGAATGTTATTTTCTGTGCAATGTTTTTAAGTATCTCTTAAACGTTTGAAAAGTGCCGATTTTTCCAAATTCTTTGATAAATTAAATTTCCATTTTTTTTAAACAAATGTAAAACATATAAACGTAAACTTTATTATTAACGTAAAGTAAAATTTTACATCAGAAAAAAAATAAAATAAAACTAAAACAGTCCCAGAATCTTTGAGACATTCCAAAGATAATCCTATGTCCAGTAACAAGATGAGAGATTAAAAAAAAAAACCAATTGTGTGTCCTAACGTCCCATATAGGCTGCTTTATTAAGAGGTTAAGATGATTCCTATGTATCGGCATAATAACCGCTACAAGCCCCTGCTAATAGTAACCTTAATGGCTGCGCTCCCATATTAACCATCAGGTTGCAATGCAATCACAATGTAACATACCAAAGCCTATTACCATGTGGGTGAGAGCAATCTACTTAAAGGGAACCTGTCACCTGAATTTGGCGGGACTGGTTTTGGGTCATATGGGCGGAGTTTTCAGGTGTTTGATTCACCCTTTCCTTACCCGCTGGCTGCATGCTGGCTGCAATATTGGATTGAAGTTCATTCTCTGTCCTCCATCGTACATGCCTGCACAAGGCAAGATTGCTTTGCGCAGGCGTGTACTATGGAGGACAGAGAATGAACTTCAATCCAATATTGCGGCCAGCATGCAGCCAGCGGGTAAGGAAAGGGTGAATCAAACACCTGAAAACTCCGCCCATATGACCCAAAACCAGTCCCGCCAAATTCAGGTGACAGAGTCCCTTTAATGTAGAAGATATAACTTGACCCCACCTATCACATGCAATTTGTTGTATCAGTTTCCACAATTTAGAAAGAGGGCTCTCCAGGGTGTGGGCGCTACCGAAACCTATTCACCCCTGTAGTTACTCCCCTGCATTCTGCTCACCGTGTGAACCCTGCTATTACTCATGTTTACTAGCGCATCAATGGCTTTTCTGTGTAGTCCCTTTCACTTTCGATCACAATTTTTCACCAAGCCACTTCCTCCTTTCATTATAAAAACCACTTTGTTTCTGTGAAAAAACCCACTGAGGAAGCCAGAACATCCCGACAAGAGAAAACATGTAATGTTTCTTTATGGGCAGAAAACTTTCATTTTAAAGATATTACTTGGTGTCAAACTTTGTTTAGAAGATTGAGAAATTTTCTACCACTAGATTCCATGATGATTCTGTAATTTTCACCCTATCTTCTTCCATATGACTCTATACACGGCACGCCAATATGGATGCAAGTTACCGAAGCTGCTCTCTGTGGATTTGCCAGTCTGATATCGTACATGTTCACCACATATATCCCGTCTGCCAAGGAAGGCAAAGGTTATTCAAATCAGACGAAGGATGCTACATTGTGTGAGGTCTTCTTTTGTGCCACCTTAGGCCTCGTGCACACGACCGTATATTCGGTCCAAGTGTCATCCATCAAAAAACATCAGATCGCATTATTATTCAAAGAGGCAGTGTAGATGAACAATTTTTTTCTCAGACCGATTCATTCTATGAAAAAAATAAAAGTTTAAAAAAAGTAGCATGCACAATTTGACTCTGAAAATCAGATGAGACTCACCGTTTCAAGTGTTAGTGCAAGAATAAAAAAAATTGGATCAAACTAGGACCATCCATGTAGCGTCCAATTTTTATGGATCACATGTAAAATGACTGAGGAACTTGAACCTTGCCAACACAGGAAGTTCCACCATTTGCAAATAGTTTGAGCAGAAAATCTGAGCGCCTTAATGTCTACACGCCTCCAGCACTATGCCTCCAGCAATTAATGTGGAAATGCTGATTGTGGTAATTCAGGAGGGACTGGAGTTATGGGACAGAAGGTACCCTGGCTATACAGGCCAGCACAAAACGTATTCCTCCTGGGCACACATGTAAGCAGCTCTTTTCAGCCAGTCTCACACGTCCAGATAATTCCGGTACCGGGAAAAATCGGTACCGGAATTATCCGTGTCCGTGTGTTTATGTTGGACATCAGTGTGGCACACGTGCGGCAGCCGTGTGCCGCCCATGTGCCGACTGAGGACCACACAGACCGCGCAGGAGACAGCGCTAGAGTTGAGCGCTGTCCCCTGCGTGTGGTGCTGAAGCTGGTATTCATCCCTTCTTCCCAGCAGCGTTCGCTGGAAAGAAGGAATGAATAATCTTTTTTTTTTTATTTTTGTTGGCATTAAAATACTTACCCAGCTCCCTTGGCGCTTACATCCTCTCAGCGTCGCTGCTTGTCCTGCATGAGCGGTCACGTGGTGCCGCTTATTACAGTAATGAATATGCGGTTCCACCCCTATGATTACCGGCAAATTTATTTTAAAAACAAAAATAAATAAAAAAAAAAAAGATTATTCATTCCTTCTTTCCAGCAAACTGAAGAGAAGAAATGAATGGGGCTTCAGCACCACACGCGGGGGGGGTGAGGGAGGGGACAGTGCTTACAGTAGCGCTGTCTCCTGCACGGCACACGGACTGCACACGGACAACATCCGTGTGCGGTACGTGTTTTACACGGACCCATTGACTTTAATGGGTCCGTGTGATATGTGCGCTCCCATGAACACTGACATGTCTCTAGGGCCGGACTGGCAATTCTGGCAAATGCCAGAAGGGCCTGTCTGGTCGTGGGCTGCCTTGTCTGCTTTGTTGTTAACAGAATCGGTGTTCTCAAGACACCCATACTGCTAAGAGCTACGACGAAACACAAGGTTGCTGACTGTCCCCTTACCGCAGCAGGCCACCGGTATGGTTGGAAATATTGGTGTTGTAGTAAATCTTGTTTTCTTCCATCCAGGATAACATTAGTAATATATCTCATCTGATGCTTGGGGATGGGGACAGCATGAGCCTGTGTGATTTCAAATGCCAGGGCTGAATTTCAGCCCCAGTCCATAACTGCATGTCTCCGTGTTTTCCAAACGGACACACGGCCCGTGAAAACACGCTGCAGAGACACATTGATTTTAATGTGTCTACGTGAGTCAGTGTCTCCGGTACGTGAGGAAACTGTCACCTCACGTACCGGAGCCACTAACGTGTGAAACCGGCCTTCCATTGTATGACAATAGCACGCCTAATGTCAAAATGTCCATTAGTAAGTATGGAAATTTAAACCGTACTGTCTCTCTCGTGTGTATATATATATATATATATATATATATACCGTGTATATACACTGCTCAAAAAAATAAAGGGAGCACTAAAATCCCACATCCTAGATATCACTGAATTAAATATTCCAGTTGTAAATCTTTATTCATTACATAGTGGAATGTGTTGAGAACAATAAAACCTAAAAATGATCAATGTATATCACAACTAATATCCCACGGAGGTCTGGAGTCGGAATGATTCTCAAAATCAAAGTGGAAAATGAAGTTACAGGCTGATCAAACTTCAGTGGAAATGCCTCAAGACAAGCAAATGATGCTCTGTAGTGTGTGGCCTCCACGTGCCTGTATGACCTCCCTACAACGCCTGGGCATGCTACTGATGAGCAGGCGGATGGTCTCCTGAGGGATCTCCTGCCAGACCTGGACTAAAGCATCCGCCAACTCCTGGACAGTCTGTGGTGCAACGTGATGGTGAATGGAACGAGACATGATGTCCCAGAAGTATTCAATCGGATTCAGGTCTGGGGAACGGGCGGGCCAATCCATAGCTTCAATGCCTTCATCTTGCAGGAACTGCTGACACACTCCATCCACATGAGGTCTGGCATTGTCCTGCATTAGGAGGAACCCAGGGCCAACCACACCAGCATATGGTTTCACAAGGGGTCTGAGGATCTCATCTCGATACCTAATGGCAGTCAGGCTACCTCTGCCGAGCACATGGAGGCCTGTGGGCCCTCCAAAGAAATGCCACCCCACGCCATTACTGACCAACTGCCAAATTGGTCATGCTGAAGGATGTTGCAAGCAGCAGATCGCTCTCCACGGCGTCTCCATATTTTTTCACGTGTTACATGTGATCAGTGTAAACCTGCTTTCATCTGTGAAGAGCACAGGGTGCCAGTGGTGAATTTGCCAATCCTGGTGTTCTGTGGCAAATGCCAAGCATCCTGCATGGTGTTGGGCTGTGAGCACAACCCCTATCGGTGGACGTCGGGCACTCAGACCATCCTCATTGAGTCGGTTTCGAACCGTTTGTGCAGACACATGCACATTTGTGACCTGCTGGAGATCATTTTTCAGGGCTCTGGCAGTGCTCCTCCTGTTCCTCCTTGCACAAAGGCTGAGGTAGCGGTTCTGCTGCTGGGTTGTTGCCCTCCTATGGCCCTCTCCACATCTCCTGGTGTACTGGCCTGTCTCCTGGTACCGCCTCCAGCCTCTGGACACTACCCTGTCAGACACAGGAAACCTTCTTGCCACAGCTCCCATTGATGTGTCATCCTGGATGAGCTGCACTACCTGAGCCACTTGTGTGGGTTGTAGAGTCAGTCTCATGCTACCATGAGTTTAAAAGCACAACCAACATTCAAAAGTGACCAAAACATCAGCCAGAAAGCATTGGTACTGGGATGTGGTCTGTGGTCCCCACCTGTACAACCACTCCTTTTAGTGTGTCTTGATAATTGCCAATAATTTCCATCTGTTGTCTATTCCATTTGCACAACAGCATGTGAAATTGATTGTCAAACAGTGTTGCTTCCTAAGTGGACAATTTGATTTTGCAGAAATTTGATTTACTTGGTTATATTCTATTGTTTAAGTGTTCCCTTTATTTTTTTGAGCAGTGTGTATATAATATATATTGTGAGATAGCGCTTACTGCATGTGTTGGGGGACAGTCGCTTGGCAATGGGATAAACATAGACGGGCACGTTTTTTCACATCAAAACAGTCTATTTGATTTCTTTACATGTCATGAACCATTGAGGTCATGTTATATATCACAGGCTTAACACATAGTCCACAGCACTTCATAGTGAACGGCTTTAACTCGCAGACACTAAACATGCTGGACCTTACTTCGTCCAGTTGCCATGGGTGACCACATGCTGCACAGTTCATTAGTTCATGGAACACAATAAGCACCGAAAGTCTGTGGAGGTACCTTATTGGAGTGCTGATGCTCTCCTTTCATCAACTTGATTAATTGATCATCCATACGAATGGGATGTACTGTAATTGGATGCGCCCTCTCTTGCAACAGGAAGAAAATGTTTTGTCCTGCGCCATTTCGTCTTTGAAATTTTTAGATTGGCAGAACTTACATCAAAATGTCATTTTGCCAGCATAGTGCTCTTCAATACGTGTCTCATCAATTTGATTGAGAAGTCCTCTAGCGGCAAACGTAACTTGCCGTCGTTGAGTGGCTCTTGCATTTTGGACACGTATTCTGTCTTGTACTCTTTTGTGAAATATTTGTATCACTTTGTGCATTGCGTGTTGCTCATTGTCGTGCAGCATTAGATGCTCTACGTGATTCGGTTACTTCATTCGTTTCTATTACTCTTGCCGCCCTCTGTCGGGCTGCATCAGCAGTTCTTCGACAATTTCGTTCATCTTCTGTTTCATTAAGACGCAGGTTACGCATCTGTATGCGATTCGCTTCTCTATGTGCAGCAGCGTGCTCAATTTGATCCATCTTTGCAATGTTGCCTCACAGTATTGTCTCACAGGCTAACATTCAAAAAAGGCTTATGCCTTAACTCACCACCAGGGGGAGCTCCTGTCCTTAGGTATCCATAGTTACGCCCAACTGTGGATGACTCATTGTGCAGACACATGGACACGTCCAAATTAGGTACAGTATATTGATATGCCATCCATTTTTTGGGGGGGTTGTTTTTTTTCAGGCAATAGTGGGTTAAGATTGATGCTTTCACTGTCTTTAGGAATGCTTGGGATATGTGTAATGATTTTGGGTTTAATTGTGCTAATTTTAATGTTTTGTATTTCTGGTGGTGTGGGAGGGTTTGGGCGGGAGGGGGAGTGTATTGTGGCCGGTATATTTCCTTTCCCTGTTTCACATACACTGACCCGTAGAAGCGCAAGCACAGTGCGAAACGGCAGTCGTTTGCTCCTGCTCGTAGGAGCTCCTTTGCTCACTCCCCCGGCCATGAAGCTTTTTTACATGAAGATTGAATAAAGATCGCTAACTTTTAGACCGGTGAGTGCCTTTTTTTTCTCTTGCACATATTATTGGAATCGTCTTCTTTTGTTCTGAAGAGCACCTGATCTGAAAATGTGTGGCTGGTGGCTCTATGACGGCTGATTGGCACCTGGCTCCAGAAGCGGAGCAGCCTTGGCTTTGTTCGGACAGTGCCGTTTTTTGTCTTTTTTTTTGCTTATACATCATAGTTTTGCCCAGTAGGTTTCTGAAACACCAAAATTAGTGAAAATGCAACCCAATGAAATCACATTAGGATTGGCATTATTAATATTTAATAAACAGTTAAATACAATAATAGACAGAAAGAGGAATGGGACACCACAGGTAAAAGAAAAAAAGGGGGATGTTTCACTGACAAAAATTACCTTGCTAGGTAGATAATATATGACACCAAAAACGGTGTACCTACTACAAACAACAGTTATCCATATAACAGTAAGAAATAGAAAAAAAATGAAAAAAGGTGAATAAATTAGGAAGGCAAATGAACATAGTAGTTCATGTAAGGCTGGGTTCACATTGCGTTCATCTCGTCCGTTAGACGGACTACGTTACACCGCGGCATAAACGCGGTGTAATGTAGTCCGTCAACACCGCCATTGAATTCAATGTCGGACGCATCGCTAGCGCACGCCCACAATGGGCGTGCGCTAGCGATGTGCCGTCATTGAGTGACGGACCCTGAGACGCGGGCTGCAGTGTTTCCGGGTCCGTCACCACTAGCGCAGATAGAGATAGCAGATGCGCTATCTGCGCTAGCGTGGTGCCAATACCGGCACTTGCGTTAATAGCAGCCCGTTCACGTATGTGTTGAACGGGCTGCTATTAACGCAATGTGAACCCGGCCTAAGCCTCCCAAAAAAGACACCTATGTCAATATTAGTCTATATTTCCAAAAAGTCACAATATATACCCACATGGCTCCAAAGGTACACAAAAAACAAGGTAACAAAGAAGCAGTTCTTGTGAAATGCACGTTGGATGCTTCGGGACTTCACTCTCTAGAAAAACCAATAGAGATATCATAGGATCTTTATCAATTTAGATATATCGCTTCCCAGGGTGCCATCCTCCGCTGTAAGGAAGGGACATTGATAGAGGAAGGCACTGTCTATCCTCCCTAGTCCGTTTTCCTTATTTTGTGGATCAATAGAATTCTGACCATTTTTTGCCTGTATAACTGTGTCTGAACAACATTGCTTGTGGAGGTATCTATGCTTCATCAGCATCAGATTAGACCCTACAATTTTCCCTACAATTTTGTTTTTTGGGAACTTTTAATACATTATTAAAGTTAATTTTTTTAGGTCTTTTGTGTTTTGTTTTTTTGGACTTCACTCTTTACCTTGTTTTTTTTTTTTTTACCTTTGGAGCCTTCTTGGTCATCCAAGGATTCAGAGCAACATTCTTGTGCATCTGAAAAATGCTGGAAGGGTTGGTCTCAGAGTCCCTTCTTCTTGCTCTTATTATCAGCTTCTAAACTATTTCTGACTTTCTTCTCACTTATAATGTATCAAAGACTGTTTAGTGTACAAATGAATCCCTGTGGTCTTTTGTTTGCTAAATTTCCCAGCATCTTTCCCTTCCCCCACCTCCTCTCCTCCCTCTTCCCATACACCCCCTTCTTCACGCTTTTTCTTCAAATTTGCTTATGTACTTTCAAGATATGTCAAGTATTTACCATACCTTCTGCCCCTGGATGGTGGCTGTATGTTACGTATGATTTTCTCTTTTGGAAAACCAATAAATCTTAAATGTGAAAAAAAGAGTGTTTACATATATATTGTGATACCATGTTACCAGAAAATATAACTTTCAACAATGAGATCCCTTTGCTGTGTTGTAAGCGGTTTACAGACCATGGGTTTTACTGTAAACTGCAGATAAGAAATTGTTTGGAAAATACTACTTTAACAGCTAAACTTTACATGGGGTTAATCAGAATCACTATAAATAATGGCTGGTGTGGACGGATTACTATTTAATGTGGGTTTAAATCTGATTAGCTAATTCTGAACACAATAAATGTAACCACAGTATTTTAGTTGTTTTTTTTTTTTTATTGTCACCATCAATGATTTTACTGGTTTCTCAATAGATGTGTACAGATTATCACTGACATTTGAAATGATTCCTCTGGCTATTTTTTACAAAAACCTGGCATTCATCAGAAATATGAAGACTAGTTATACCCACTGTATTGTATCCTGCATTTTCACCAAGCTTAATTTGCAATTGACTGTGAGCTGAAATGAGGACAGTGGCTGCTATCATCTCTCACTGCACGCATATATAGATTCCTGCTCTTCATTTCTTTTTTTAACCACACATTAGGGATTTATAGGGATTTGAAGTCCCCTGGGACCCTACCTCTTGATTTATTTATTGTTGGGGCCTAATAAACGTAGTATATAGACATGCCTTTTAATTTTATACTTTGAGAGTAGCTTTGTGATTTTTTTTTTAGTGGATACTAATAAAAGTTATATTTTAGGACAATATACAGCAGTATTAAGCTGTGTGGATGTGAATCCAGCTCTGTGGTGAGGTCGAAGACTTGTTAGTAAGCTCAAAGTCTGTGTCATTATTTCAACTTAAAGACTTTATTCTGGCTGTGTCTTTATTTACCTTACAAATATATAGGATTAGTAATGGATAGGTGTCTTATAGATGTCACCTGACATTACAGAGGTGACATCAATCCCACAAATATTAACCCCACTTGCCACCGCTACAGGGCAAGTGGGAAGAGCTGGGCAAAGCGCCAGAATAGGCGCATCTAATAGATGCGCCTTTTCTGGGCATCTGTGGGCTGCTGTTTTTAGACTGGGGGGGGAGGCTATATCAATGGCCCCTTACCAGCTTGAGAATAGCAGCCCCCAGCTGTGAGCTTTAGCAAGGCTGGTTGTCAAAAATGGGGGGGACCCCACGCCGTTTTTTAAAATTATTTATTTAAATAATTAAAAAACATTGTGGGGACCCCTCTATTCTTGATAAGCAACCTTGCAGAAGCTGACAGCTGAGGGTCGCAGCCCCCAGCTGTAAGTCTTGTCTGGTTGGTTCAAGAAAATAGGGGGGAACCCGCGTCAGGTTTTTTTAATTCATTTATTTCGTTAGATCGCAGGTGGCAACTGTGGAATACCCCGAATATCTGCTCCTGCTGTCACTGTTATTAGCGGCAGCATGTGTCGGATAATGGGAGTAATTGTCCCAAAAGCCCCCGCCTGCTGTCATCATTTGGATTTCATTATAACTCTCATCATTCTCTTCTGCATCACACCGATTGCCGGCAGAGCAGGGGAGAATGATGAGAGCCGTCTTCACCACCTTCCGCCGGGGAACAGCACTTACTGTAACACTTCTTCCTCGGCGGCCGTCCGTGTGGTACTGATGCAGCACACGGTTACCACTCCAGTTTTTCCGGTACTGAAAATATCAGGATGTGTGAAACCGGCCTAATGTAAAGGCATGGTGCCGTTATGCTGAGTAAACTAATACCTTTGGTGAAGGAATCCGAACTGTGGTTCTTGTTTGATCAGTTTTCTTCTAAGGATATCTCTGTGCATCGGGGCCAAACTAGGGGTTGCTTCTGCTCCTCTGCCTCTCATGTGGTTTGACAAGTCACTGACTATTCAGTGACCTGCCTCCTTTTTGAAAAATTTAGAGGATGATTAATCAACAACCACTGGTTGGATTCCTTCTCCGCAGGTATCAATTTAATCAGCATAACAGCACCATTATTTCCATTCCCTTACTTTATAATGCTAAATCCTGCTGAAAGGTTCTCTTTAAAAACAAAAAAACACATAAACACATGTATTTAGCAGGAGGAAACAATAGGTCAGGGATAAGGTGGATGGAACAATGCTTTTAAGCTAAATCTGAAGGTATTAGAATTGTAAGCAGGTATTTGTAGGTTATCGGGCCATCTAAGCCGCTGCAGTGTTTCATTTGTGCATTTAACAGAACCTGTGCTCCAGGAATTCTGTCTTTAGATTTTGTGTAAGATATTGTATGTCCCATGGGGCTGTCACCTGGTCCTCAAGAAAGCGCTTGTTCATTTATCCTGGCATCAAGTAGTCAGACAACTGGCTCTATTGCTGAGAACTGAAAATTGCATCTATGTGTATAATATCCAGACCCAATGACACATAACCAGAATCTTCTTAAGCAGAGCTAGCAATGAATATTGGATTTGTTGGGGTTATTTCAGCATTAGTAATGAAGGCATATTCCTAGGATATTCCATCAATGTATAAGCAGAAACTGTCCAGTCCTTGAAACCATTGATCACCAGCATAAAAATGCCGAGGCAGCCATTAGGCTCGAATCACACTTGCAGTTTTTGGTGCAGTTCTGAAGAATTCAATAGGAAAGGAAAGGCTTACACGCTAAACTACTAGATCAATATTTGGTTAGTGAAGAAAAATGGCATCAACTGTGCTTCCAGCCTCGTATCATTAATAACTATTGTTAGGCGGATCCTATTTATCATAATGAATATCGGACAGTCAAACAAATTCTATTCGCCTTTTAAGTTACAGTCACAAAGATTCTGATGAGCAACTGTAGATTTCTTGCCATCTTTAGTCTCTAAGGTTGCAAATGTTTGTCCCTCCTGCCACGATAGATGTGCCCGTCCTGGCCCAGAATAAAAACTTCCCCCTGTAATTGAAATGTAGAATAAAAAACAATATAGAATTATTAATTATGTACAATTTATAAAAAAAAAGTTAGTTCAAGCCCATTTAACTGACCCAATGGGCCATATAACTGTACTTAACGCTGTGTGCTATTCTGGGAACTCATGCGGACTATGGATCCATTACACACTATGGCATGCAGTGTATAACAAAATCAGACTTAATGTGCCTTTATTTAAAAGGATCAAAGTGCTGATATATTGGAAAATGCCTCTCATATTCTTGCATATAGTCTATAAGTATGATTGGAGATCACTAACCATTAATCATCACTGCGTATTATATGTGACCTTCCTTAAAGGGGTTGTCCACTACTAGGGACAACCCTTTCTTGATCTAAATGTTTGACACGTGAGCCTGGCGCCCAATCAGCACTAGCGCCCCCTTCAGACGAATCAAACATCAAGAGAAAGTCAGAGAGCAGCCGCAGCCCTGATTTCCTCTTGATTCGCACTTAGTCGAGTCAAGTGAGCTCCGGGAGCGCGAGTACCAACACTGCTGGAACGGCACCGGGACGGGAGGGGAGTATACCGTAATCTTATTTTTATTTTAACAGGGCGTATGAGAAGGGGTGGTCCAAGTAGTGGACAACTTCTTTAACTTGTCTCTACACCCATCGTATTGCGAGATGTATGGTGCAAGACAGAAAACATGAAAAAGTCAGTCCCATGTTAACAAAATTATTTTGTTTATCGTACAGGTTTTTTTAGAAATGTATTCAGCTCCACTTTTTTAAAACCAAAGTAGTATATATTTACTATATGTAGTATATACACTGCTGACGAAGATCAGTAAGTAGAGTATGATGCTCATCACAAGCCTCTACATCTTGTTCCTCCCAGCATGTTCTGTCTTTTTAATGGCTTCATCAGGAGCCTGGGATATAACAAATGCTACGGTCACTGCCTTTTTCTCAGTTTAATATCAAATAATGCCAATTCAGTTGGTCTGTTGATTGTGTGGGTTCTTCATAGACTGATAAGAAACTAACTAAGGCCGCATTCAGGTGTCCAATTTTTTCACGTACGAGAAAATCAAATTGATGATTCTGATCAGAGTTTGGTACAAGTGTCATCCAATTTTCTCGTACGTGGAGAAATAAAAAAAATTTTTTTTCACCTTCTTCATTCTTACAGTCCATGAAAATTGGACTGCATTTGGATGACCCATTGATTTGCATTGCAGATTTTGATAAAAATCGGACATGTCTCTGATATTTTCCGTGGTCTGCAGAAAAAATTGGACATGTGAATAGCCCCACAGACTATTACAGGTATGAGTGCTCTCCATGGAAAACACGGATAGCACTCGTACGCGAAAAACAGATGTCTGAATGAGGCCTAAATGTTAAGGAACTAAGGAATGAAGATCAGTCTGAAGAATATTCTTTAGGGTATGTGCACACCATATTTTTCAGGCTTGGGTGTACCCACTGAGTTTTTTAAGCATATGAACAACAAGTTGTTTTGACATAGAAATGCACATGATCAATCTTTGGAGCATGTTTAGGATGCTTTTTCAGGTAGATTTTAGAGCGGATCCACCTGAAAAAAGATGTGCACTTATTTGACAGAAGCATAAAGTTATATTGATAAATCAAACAAGTAATTTATAGACGAAACCTTCACCACTAGTGTCTTTGTGACTGCGCCTCTTTCGGTGCCTTCCCTGCTTTATGTTTCAGTTTCACCCCTCTTACCTTTAAATCCCCCATAAAATCTTCCTTTTCCACAGTACATGGGGTACTGGCCTGCAGCCTAGAATAACGTCTTTGCGGAAAGGTCAGCGTGTGACTTCCTCCACAGTTGCGGGAGCTAGATGTATATCCGAAGTCACTAAGTGGTGGTAAGCGGTCACTGATCAAAATGAAAAATATAGAATGAGCAGAATCAATCAATACATATCTGTTTTTTTCTCCTGAAATTATGGATTGTGGAGCTTCATTAATACGCATTCGATTTTTGGCTGATCCTGCCGAAATAGTCTAACTTTAGTCCATAGCTTTAGGCTACGTTCACAGCACACGGCCAAGTCGGACCCATAGAGTTTCACTGATCCATACACACATCTGTATTAAAAATGGAGCAGAGTGTCTGACCTGTGAGACTCACAGCATGTCCTATTCTCATCCGCTTTGCGGATCCAACTCGATAATTAATGACTACGGGGATCCATTAAAAAGAGATGAAATTTGTAAGACATTCTCATTATTTCAGTGCTCCATCTGTTTTTTTTTGCTGATCCATTGCTAAGAGTCCATGGATAAGACGAAAGTTATCTGTATCTCCTTCAATTTTTAAAAATGGATGTGACAAACACAGATGCGACAAGGAGGCAAAACAGATGACACGCAGAAAGAAAATGGTCCACTTTCACAGATGTGTGAATGAAGCCTCAGGTGTATACTTGGCTTTAGGACATTTAGGACGTCAGGGTTGTTCTGTTTCTATTCTTCAGAGAACATGCTCCTTACCTAGAACCGCATAGTCACTGACATCACTAAGTAGACTCATACCTGTCGTCAGAAGTGTTCCTGCTCAACCAGTCTGCATTTCTCTCCTGTCTCCAATACTTGCCCAGCCTCAAAGTATGACAATTTCACTGATGTTTTCAGTAAGAAACAAGCATAGACTTTATAGTTTGTAGAGTTCTAGCGCCTTAACCCAATGAGTGCACCATTATTGCCTTCTGGTGATAGTCTATCCCTAAATCCACCTCTTATGCCCTTGCCGGGTCTGACGTTTCTCCTCAGACCACAAAATGGTGAAAAATATCCCCTCATGGGCTTCATCCCACCATGGTGCAATCCTACTGCATCTCACCATCTTGCATATGGCAGTTTCTGGCTATTAGCCAGCCAGCATAGATTTCACTCTTTGGCACACAGATTGCTCGAGAAAAGACAAATTTATCATGTGGTGTGGGCCTCACAATAGATTGGGCAAATTTTACTCAAGTGCTCTTATGAAACGGTGATCTTGGTAAATGCTGCCTTAAATGTCGTCCGAGTCTTTAAAAAATATTATTTTAAACTATTAGTGTTGGCCATTAATTCTGTGCCACCTTTACCCACCTCCGGCTCTGATGACGGACTTGGTCCAGTTCAAATACAGTGTACGGCCGGCTGGAACCACGTGCTGGTAGGCCAGGATTGTTTGGGATGGTCAATATCTCCCTGAGAAACCAGAAATAGAGGGAAAGGAACAACACACAATACTGGTGGATGATCTATACAGACTGTATCAAGTAAAAGTCATAAAAACAAGACTCACGGGCCGGGCACCACCATGTCCACCACGCGGTTACAGGAGATGCAGTGAAATCTTTGAATCAGCTGCCTGAATGTAAAGGATAATAATAGAGAATTATTGCTCTGTGTCCGTGTAATAGTAACATCTACTGTGCATGGAACCATTCATAGCAGTGTTTCCCAATCTTCAGTCCCCATGGCAGCCAACAGATCAGGATTTCCTTAGTATTGACAGGTGAGAGAACCTGCGGCAATGTCTGATATGTTGATAATTCCATTACCTGTGCAATACTAAGGAAATCCTGAAAACATGACGTGTTGTGGGCTGTCCGGATTGGAGAACGGGAAACACTAATTTATATTCAGACTGTACCTCTAATGTTTGTTATAAGATATGTGTCTATATGTCAAAAAGTTAATAATTAACGTTTTGTGCCCTAGTGGTAATTTTGGTTATAGACTCGATCTTTCATTGATATATAAACAGGAAAATCTATAAAATGAGAAGAAATCCGGCCAATAGCAACATCAGTAAACGTCTATGTGACACTCCAGACACAAAGTACGGATGCCCCCTGCTGGCAGCTTTATATCACTGCTCCTGTTGCGGTCAGTAAGACTTCATTAGTACAGTCATACAAGAGCCTAAGCCCCTATAAAAATCATTGCCGTACTATAGATTTTTTTCAACTTTTTCTGTCTAGAAAAAGTTTTATTTAGTATTTAATCAGGGCTCCTCAGTGCAATCTTGACAAGGGCTCCTTGCAGCGTTCCACCCCTCAATTAGCATGGGGTGCACTGTCCTTTAGCTTAATTGACAGCACTCGCTTGCCAACAGCCAGTGCTTAACATCTTAAATGAATTGCACGTGCACACTGACACTCCTGATGCCAAGCAGTGAATGCACTGTGTTAGCAAGTACGCGCTCTCCTGACTCGCCCCTGACTATAGTGGCCATTTGCTACAATGATGGACGTATCAGCAGCCACTCACTACAATGACGGGTGCATCAGCAGTTGCTCGCTACAATGACGGGTGTATCAGCAGTCGCTTGCTACAATGACGGGTGTATCAGCGGTCGCTTGCTACAATGACGTGTGTATCAGCGGTCGCTTGCTACAATGACGTGTGTATCAGCGGTCGCTTGCTACAATGACGGGTGTATCAGCAGTCGCTAGCTACAATGACGGGTGTATCAGCGGTCGCTTGCTACAATGACGGGTGTATCAGCGGTCGCTTGCTACAATGACGGGTGTATCAGCGGTTGCTTGCTACAATGACGGGTGTATCAGCGGTCATTTGCTACAATGACGGGTGTATCAGCGGTCCTTTCCTATAATGATGGGTGTATCAGCGGTCGTTTGTTACAATGACAGGTGTGTCAGTGGTCTCTAGCTACAATGACGGGTTTATCAGCGGTCTCTAGCTACAATGACGGGTGTATCAGCGGTCCTTTCCTATAATGACGGGTGTATCAGTTGTCGTTTGCTACAATGACGGGTGTGTCAGCGGTCTCTAGCTACAATGACGGGTGTATCAGCGGTCTCTAGCTACAATGACGGGTGTGTCAGCGGTCTCTAGCTACAATGATGGGTGTATCAGCGGTCGCTTGTTACAATGACAGGTGTATCAGCGGTCCTTTCCTATAATGATGGGTGTATCAGCGGTCGTTTGTTACAATGACGGGTGTGTCAGCGGTCTCTAGCTACAATGACGGGTTTATCAGCGGTCTCTTGCTACAATGACGGGTGTATCAGCGGTCGCTTGTTACAATGACGGGTGTATCAGTGGTCCTTTCCTATAATGACGGGTGTATCAGCGGTCGCTTGCTACAATGACGGGTGTGTCATCGGTCTCTAGCTACAATGACAGGTGTATCAGCGGTCACTTGCTACAATGACAGGTGTGTCAGTGGTCTCTAGCTACAATGACGGGTTTATCAGCGGTCTCTTGCTACAATGACGGGTGTATCAGCAGTCGCATGCTACAATGATGAGTGTACCAGCGGTCGCTTGTTACAATGACGGGTGTATCAGCGGTCCTTTCCTATAATGACGGGTGTATCAGCGGTCGCTTGCTACAATGACGGGTGTGTCATCGGTCTCTAGCTACAATGACAGGTGTATCAGCGGTCGCTTGCTACAATGATGGGTGTACCAGCGGTCGCTTGTTACAATGACGGGTGTATCAGCGGTCCTTTCCTATAATGACGGGTGTGTCAGCGGTCTCTAGCTACAATGACGGGTGTATCAGCAGTCGCTTGCTACAATGACGGGTGTATCAGCGGTCGCTTGCTACAATGACGAGTGTATCAGCGGTCGTTTGCTACAATGACAGGTGTGTCAGTGGTCTCTAGCTACAATGACGGGTTTATCAGCGGTCTCTTGCTACAATGACGGGTGTATCAGCGGTCGCATGCTACAATGATGAGTGTACCAGCGGTCGCTTGTTACAATGACGGGTGTATCAGCGGTCCTTTCCTATAATGACGGGTGTATCAGCGGTCGCTTGCTACAATGACGGGTGTGTCATCGGTCTCTAGCTACAATGACAGGTGTATCAGCGGTCGCTTGCTGCAATGATGGGTGTACCAGCGGTCGCTTGTTACAATGACGGGTGTATCAGCGGTCCTTTCCTATAATGACGGGTGTATCAGCGGTCGCTTGCTACAATGACGGGTGTGTCATCGGTCTCTAGCTACAATGACAGGTGTATCAGCGGTCGCATGCTACAATGATGAGTGTACCAGCGGTCGCTTGTTACAATGACGGGTGTATCAGCGGTCCTTTCCTATAATGACGGGTGTATCAGCGGTCGCTTGCTACAATGACGGGTGTATCAGCAGTCGCTTGCTACAATGACGGGTGTATCAGCGGTCGCTTGCTACAATGACGAGTGTATCAGCGGTCGTTTGCTACAATGACGGGTGTATCAGCGGTCGCTTGTTACAATGACGGGTGTATCAGCGGTCCTTTCCTATAATGATGGGTGTATCAGCGGTCGTTTGTTACAATGACAGGTGTGTCAGTGGTCTCTAGCTACAATGACGGGTTTATCAGCGGTCTCTAGCTACAATGACGGGTGTATCAGCGGTCCTTTCCTATAATGACAGGTGTATCAGTTGTCGTTTGCTACAATGACGGGTGTGTCAGCGGTCTCTAGCTACAATGACGGATGTATCAGCGGTCGCTTGTTACAATGACAGGTGTATCAGCGGTCCTTTCCTATAATGACGGGTGTATCAGCGGTCGTTTGTTACAATGACGGGTGTGTCAGCGGTCTCTAGCTACAATGACGGGTGAATCAGAGGTCGCTTGCTACAATGACAGGTGTGTCAGTGGTCTCTAGCTACAATGACGGGTGTATCAGCGGTCGCTTGCTACAATGATGAGTGTACCAGCGGTCGCTTGTTACAATGACGGGTGTATCAGCGGTCCTTTCCTATAATGACGGGTGTATCAGCGGTCGCTTGCTACAATGACGGGTGTGTCAGCGGTCTCTAGCTACAATGACAGGTGTATCAGCGGTCGCTTGCTACAATGATGGGTGTACCAGCGGTCGCTTGTTACAATGACGGGTGTGTCAGCGGTCTCTAGCTACAATGACGGGTGAATCAGTGGTCGCTTGCTACAATGACAGGTGTGTCAGTGGTCTCTAGCTACAATGACGGGTTTATCAGCGGTCTCTTGCTACAATGACGGGTGTATCAGTGGTCGCTTGCTACAATGATGAGTGTACCAGCGGTCGCTTGTTACAATGACGGGTGTATCAGCGGTCCTTTCCTATAATGACGGGTGTATCAGCGGTCACTTGCTACAATGACGGGTGTGTCAGCGGTCTCTAGCTACAATGACAGGTGTATCAGCGGTCGCTTGCTACAATGATGGGTGTATCAGCGGTCGCTTGTTACAATGATGGGTGTATCAGCTGTCCTTTCCTATAATGACGGGTGTATTAGCGGTCGCTTGCTACAATGACGGGTGTGTCAGCGGTCTCTAGCTACAATGACAGGTGTATCAGCGGTCGCTTGCTACAATGATGGGTGTACCAGTGGTCGCTTGTTACAATGACGGGTGTGTCAGCGGTCTCTAGCTACAATGACGGGTTTATCAGCGGTCTCTTGCTACAATGACGTCATGGTTAGGGTTTTGTAGTGGAGTCTCTGGGCAATGGGGAGCCAGTGAAGGGATTGACAGAGGGGAGAGGCCGGGGAATAGCGGGGGGACAGGTGGATTAGTCGGGCAGCAGAGTTTAGAATAGATTGGAGGGGTGCGAGAGTGTTAGAGGGGAGGCCACAGAGCAGGAGGTTGCAGTAGTCAAGGCGAGAGATGATGAGGGCATGGAATTAGGGTTTTTGCAGATTCATGGTTGAGGAATGAACGGATTCATGAAATATTTTTGAGTTGAACTCGGCAGGAAGTGGAAAGGGCTTGGATATGTGGTTTGAAGGAGAGATCAGCGTCAAAGATTACCTCGAGGCAGCGAGCTTGTGGGACTGGGGAGAGTGGGCAGCCATTTACTGTAATGGATAGGTTCGTTGGGGGGGTCGCGTGAGATGGGGGAAAGATGATGAATTCTGTTTTGTCCATGTTAAGTTTCAGAAATCTAGCGGAGAAGAAGGATGAAATAGTGGACAGACATTGAGGGATTCTACTTAGAAGGGAGGTGATATCTGGTCCAGAGATGTAGATCTGTGTGTCGTCAGCATAGAGGTGATACTGAAAGCCATGAGATTCTATGAGCTGTCCCAGGCCAAAGGTGTAAATGGAGAAGAGCAAGGGCCCAAGGACTGAACCTTGTGGGACACCGACAGATAGGGGGCGAGGTGAGGAGGTGGTGTGTGAGTGGGAGACGCTGAATGTCCGGTCTGTTAGGTATGATGAGATCCAGGATAGGGCCAAGTCTGCGATGCCAAGGGATGAGAGGGTTTGTAATAATAGGGAATGGTCCACTGTGTCAAAGGCAGCCGACAGGTCGAGGAGGAGGACAGAGTAGTGTCGCTTGCTCTTGGCAGTTAAGAGGTCATTGGTGACTTTAGTTAGGGCAGTTTCGGTGGAATGGTGTGACCGGAAGCCAGATTGTAGGCGGTCAAAGAGGGAGCAAGAAGAGAGATGGGAGGACAGTTCAAGGTAAATGTGTTGTTCAAGTAGTTTGGAGGCATAGGGGAGAAGTGATATAGGGCGATAGCTAGATACAGAGGATGGGATACAATGACGTGTGTATCAGCGGTCGCTTGCTACAATGACGTGTGTATCAGCGGTCGCTTGCTACAATGACGGGTGTATCAGCGGTCGCTAGCTACAATGACGGGTGTATCAGCGGTCGCTTGCTACAATGATGGGTGTATCAGCGGTTGCTTGCTACAATGACGGGTGTATCAGCGGTCCTTTCCTATAATGACGGGTGTATCAGTTGTCATTTGCTACAATGACGGGTGTGTCAGCGGTCTCTAGCTACAATGACGGGTGTATCAGCGGTCTCTAGCTACAATGACGGGTGTGTCAGCGGTCTCTAGCTACAATGATGGGTGTATCAGCGGTCGCTTGTTACAATGACAGGTGTATCAGCGGTCCTTTCCTATAATGATGGGTGTATCAGCGGTCGTTTGTTACAATGACGGGTGTGTCAGCGGTCTCTAGCTACAATGACGGGTTTATCAGCGGTCTCTTGCTACAATGACGGGTGTATCAGCGGTCGCTTGTTACAATGACGGGTGTATCAGCGGTCCTTTCCTATAATGACGGGTGTATCAGCGGTCGCTTGCTACAATGACGGGTGTGTCATCGGTCTCTAGCTACAATGACAGGTGTATCAGCGGTCGCTTGCTACAATGACAGGTGTGTCAGTGGTCTCTTCCTACAATGACGGGTGTGTCATCGGTCTCTAGCTACAATGACAGGTGTATCAGCGGTCGCTTGCTACAATGATGGGTGTATCAGCAGTCGCTTGCTACAATGACGGGTGTATCAGCGGTCGCTTGCTACAATGACGAGTGTATCAGCGGTCGTTTGCTACAATGACAGGTGTGTCAGTGGTCTCTAGCTACAATGACGGGTTTATCAGCGGTCTCTTGCTACAATGACGGGTGTATCAGCGGTCGCATGCTACAATGATGAGTGTACCAGCGGTCGCTTGTTACAATGACGGGTGTATCAGCGGTCCTTTCCTATAATGACGGGTGTATCAGCGGTCGCTTGCTACAATGACGGGTGTGTCATCGGTCTCTAGCTACAATGACAGGTGTATCAGCGGTCGCTTGCTACAATGATGGGTGTACCAGCGGTCGCTTGTTACAATGACGGGTGTATCAGCGGTCCTTTCCTATAATGACGGGTGTATCAGCGGTCGCTTGCTACAATGACGGGTGTGTCATCGGTCTCTAGCTACAATGACAGGTGTATCAGCGGTCGCATGCTACAATGATGAGTGTACCAGCGGTCGCTTGTTACAATGACGGGTGTATCAGCGGTCCTTTCCTATAATGACGGGTGTATCAGCGGTCGCTTGCTACAATGACGGGTGTGTCATCGGTCTCTAGCTATAATGACAGGTGTATCAGCGGTCGCTTGCTACAATCATGGGTGTACCAGCGGTCGCTTGTTACAATGACGGGTGTATCAGCGGTCCTTTCCTATAATGACGGGTGTGTCAGCGGTCTCTAGCTACAATGACGGGTGTATCAGCAGTCGCTTGCTACAATGACGGGTGTATCAGCGTTCGCTTGCTACAATGACGAGTGTATCAGCGGTCGTTTGCTACAATGATGGGTGTATCAGCGGTCGCTTGTTACAATGACGGGTGTATCAGCGGTCCTTTCCTATAATGATGGTTGTATCAGCGGTCGTTTGTAACAATGACAGGTGTGTCAGTGGTCTCTAGCTACAATGACGGGTTTATCAGCGGTCTCTAGCTACAATGACGGGTGTATCAGCGGTCCTTTCCTATAATGACAGGTGTATCAGTTGTCGTTTGCTACAATGACGGGTGTGTCAGTGGTCTCTAGCTACAATGACGGATGTATCAGCGGTCGCTTGTTACAATGACAGGTGTATCAGCGGTCCTTTCTTACAATGACGGGTGTGTCAGCGGTCTCTAGCTACAATGACGGGTGAATCAGAGGTCGCTTGCTACAATGACAGGTGTGTCAGTGGTCTCTAGCTACAATGACGGGTGTATCAGCGGTCGCTTGCTACAATGATGAGTGTACCAGCGGTCGCTTGTTACAATGACGGGTGTATCAGCGGTCCTTTCCTATAATGACGGGTGTATCAGCGGTCGCTTGCTACAATGACGGGTGTGTCAGCGGTCTCTAGCTACAATGACAGGTGTATCAGCGGTCGCTTGCTACAATGATGGGTGTACCAGCGGTCGCTTGTTACAATGACGGGTGTGTCAGCGGTCTCTAGCTACAATGACGGGTGAATCAGTGGTCGCTTGCTACAATGACAGGTGTGTCAGTGGTCTCTAGCTACAATGACGGGTGTATCAGCGGTCGCTTGCTACAATGACGGGTGTGTCAGCGGTCTCTAGCTACAATGACAGGTGTATCAGCGGTCGCTTGCTACAATGATGGGTGTACCAGTGGTCGCTTGTTACAATGACGGGTGTGTCAGCGGTCTCTAGATACAATGACGGGTTTATCAGCGGTCTCTTGCTACAATGACGGGTGTATCAGTGGTCGCTTGCTACAATGATGAGTGTACCAGCGGTCGCTTGTTACAATGACGGGTGTATCAGCGGTCCTTTCCTATAATGACGGGTGTATCAGCGGTCACTTGCTACAATGACGGGTGTGTCAGCGGTCTCTAGCTACAATGACAGGTGTATCAGCGGTCGCTTGCTACAATGATGGGTGTATCAGCGGTCGCTTGTTACAATGACGGGTGTATCAGCGGTCCTTTCCTATAATGACGGGTGTATCAGCGGTCGCTTGCTACAATGACGGGTGTGTCAGCGGTCTCTAGCTACAATGACAGGTGTATCAGCGGTCGCTTGCTACAATGATGGGTGTACCAGTGGTCGCTTGTTACAATGACGGGTGTGTCAGCGGTCTCTAGCTACAATGACGGGTTTATCAGCGGTCTCTTGCTACAATGACGTCATGGTTAGGGTTTTGTAGTGGAGTCTCTGGGCAATGGGGAGCCAGTGAAGGGATTGACAGAGGGGAGAGGCCGGGGAATAGCGGGGGGACAGGTGGATTAGTCGGGCAGCAGAGTTTAGAATAGATTGGAGGGGTGCGAGAGTGTTAGAGGGGAGGCCACAGAGCAGGAGGTTGCAGTAGTCAAGGCGAGAGATGATGAGGGCATGGACTAGGGTTTTTGCAGATTCATGGTTGAGGAATGAACGGATTCATGAAATATTTTTGAGTTGAAGTCGGCAGGAAGTGGAAAGGGCTTGGATATGTGGTTTGAAGGAGAGATCAGCGTCAAAGATTACCTCGAGGCAGCGAGCTTGTGGGACTGGGGAGAGTGGGCAGCCATTTACTGTAATGGATGGGTTCGTTGGGGGGGTCGCGTGAGATGGGGGAAAGATGATGAATTCTGTTTTGTCCATGTTAAGTTTCAGAAATCTAGCGGAGAAGAAGGATGAAATAGTGGACAGACATTGAGGGATTCTACTTAGAAGGGAGGTGATATCTGGTCCAGAGATGTAGATCTGTGTGTCGTCAGCATAGAGGTGATACTGAAAGCCATGAGATTCTATGAGCTGTCCCAGGCCAAAGGTGTAAATGGAGAAGAGCAAGGGCCCAAGGACTGAACCTTGTGGGACACCGACAGATAGGGGGCGAGGTGAGGAGGTGGTTTGTGAGTGGGAGACGCTGAATGTCCGGTCTGTTAGGTATGATGAGATCCAGGATAGGGCCAAGTCTGCGATGCCAAGGGATGAGAGGGTTTGTAATAATAGGGAATGGTCCACTGTGTCAAAGGCAGCCGACAGGTCGAGGAGGAGGACAGAGTAGTGTCGCTTGCTCTTGGCAGTTAAGAGGTCATTGGTGACTTTAGTTAGGGCAGTTTCGGTGGAATGGTGTGACCGGAAGCCAGATTGTAGGCGGTCAAAGAGGGAGCAAGAAGAGAGATGGGAGGACAGTTCAAGGTAAATGTGTTGTTCAAGTAGTTTGGAGGCATAGGGGAGAAGTGATATAGGGCGATAGCTAGATACAGAGGATGGGATACAATGACGTGTGTATCAGCGGTCGCTTGCTACAATGACGTGTGTATCAGCGGTCGCTTGCTACAATGACGGGTGTATCAGCGGTCGCTAGCTACAATGACGGGTGTATCAGCGGTCGCTTGCTACAATGACGGGTGTATCAGCGGTCGCTTGCTACAATGATGGGTGTATCAGCGGTTGCTTGCTACAATGACAGGTGTATCAGCGGTCGCTTGCTACAATGATGGGTGTATCAGCGGTTGCTAGCTACAATGACGTGTGTATCAGCGGTCGCTTGCTACAATGATGGGTGTACCAGCGGTCGCTTGTTACAATGACGGGTGTATCAGCGGTCCTTTCCTATAATGACGGGTGTATCAGCGGTCGTTTGTTACAATGACAGGTGTGTCAGCGGTCTCTAGCTACAATGACGGGTGAATCAGTAGTCGCTTGCTACAATGACGGGTGTGTCAGTGGTCTCTAGCTACAATGACGGGTTTATCAGCGGTCCTTTCCTATAATGGCGGGTGTATCAGTTGTCGTTTGCTACAATGACGGGTGTGTCAGCGGTCTCTAGTTACAATGATAGGTGTATCAGCGGTCGCTTGTTACAATGACGGGTGTATCAGCGGTCCTTTCCTATAATGACGGGTGTATCAGCGGTCGTTTGTTACAATGACAGGTGTGACAGCGGTCTCTAGCTACAATGACGGGCGAATCAGTGGTCGCTTGCTACAATGACAGGTGTGTCAGTGGTCTCTAGCTACAATGACGGGTGTATCAGCGGTCGCTTGCTACAATGACGGGTGTATCAGCGGTCCTTTCCTATAATGACGGGTGTATCAGTGGTCGTTTGTTACAATGACGGGTGTGTCAGCGGTCTCTAGCGACAATGACGGGTGAATCAGTGGTTGCTTGCTACAATGACGGGTGTGTCAGTGGTCTCTAGCTACAATGACTGGTGTGTCAGCGGTCTCTAGCTACAATGACGGGTTTATCAGCGGTCTCTAGCTACAATGACGGGTGTATCAGCGGTCCTTTTCTATAATGACGGGTGTATCAGCGGTCGTTTGTTACAATGATGGGTGTATCAGCGGTCGCTTGCTACAATGACTGGTGTATCAGCGGTCGCTTGCTACAATGACGGGTGTGTCAGCGGTCTCTAGCTACAATGACAGGTAATAATATGCAGCAGGGTAGAAATGGTACTAAATTAAAATTTAACCTTTAATATTAGTATTAAAATCGTACAAGACAAGAACAGCTAACACACAAAATACATATACCGCAAGCCACCCAAAGAAGCAAAAAACACCCACCGTTCAAAAAAATCAGCCTCTGAGTGTATCATAAATAAGCTACTTGGGTGGATAGATAAGTCCCGGTCAATAACAGCTAATAAGGCCGAGCACTACTCACAAATACAGCAGTGTCCCTGGGTAATATCAGCAACCTCAAAAGTAGAGAATCCAGCTGTACCATATCAACATAATATACCATATGGTTACCCTCGCATAAAAAATGACATCTGCTAAAAGATGGTAATAAATGGAACGGTCTCACCCAGGTAGATCGTACTTCATGTTCCTCCTGGTCTCTCTGGCCGTTCCAAAGGGAATCCACCTCACCTCCTCCTCAGAACTGATCCTTAACATACAATCTTCTGTCTCCAAGCACAGACAGCCCCCTCATGCCCTCTCCCGCTCCCACCTGCTAACACTTTCTCTGCTCCTTCTCACTGCTGGTGATATCTCTCCAAATCCTGGTCCTCCTCACCATATTCCCACAATCATTTTCTACCTCCCATCCACGCTCTAGCACAAACTTCTGTAACCTCTCTAACCTTATACCCATTCGCCCAGCCCCCGCCTCCCCAGTCCCACTAACAGGAGCTCTGTGGAACGCTCGCTCTGTCTGCAACAAGCTCTCCTACATCCATGATCTCTTTGTTACTACCAAACTTTCCTTCCTCGCCATCACCGAAACCTGGCTCACCCCTTCTGACACAGTCTCCCCTGCTGCACTCTCTTACGGTGGCTTCCACCTTTCCCACACACCCCGCCCCAGCAGCAAACATGGTGGAGGAGTTGGTTTTCTCCTGTCAGATAACTGCTCCTTCACCCCAATCCCACTGCCACCCTCTGTTACCCTCCCTTCCTTTGAGGTGCACTCTATGCGCATCTACTCCCCCACCAACCTCCAATTGGTTGTCATTTACCGCCCCCCAGGGCCAGCCACCGCCTTCTTTGACCACTTCACCAGCTGGCTACTTCATTTCCTTTCTGCGGACATCCCCACTATCATCATGGGCGACTTCAACATACCCATTGACACTTTCCCCTCAGCTGCCACTAAACTTCTAACTCTCACTTCCTCCTTCGGCCTCACTCAATGGTCTTCTGCAGCCACTCACAAAGACGGTCACACACTGGACCTCATCTTCACCCGCCTCTGCTCTCTATCTAACCTCTCTAACTCACCTCTTCCACTCTCTGACCACAACTTTCTCACATTCTCATCCCTCTCCACTCCATGTCTACAATCCCCACCCCACAAACTTTCACACCCTCGCAGAAATCTTAAACATCTTGACCTACATTCATTCTCTGAATCCCTCCTCCCCCTCACAGACATAAGTTCCATACACAATGCGGATGACGCTGCTGCTCTATATAACACCACAATAGCTGTAGCTTTGGAATCTGCTGCCCCACTTACACATACCAAAGCTCGCAAAATCAACAGACAGCCCTGGCACACCAGCCTGACCAAAGAACTGAGGCAAGCTTCCAGGGCTGCTGAGCGCAGATGGAAAAGATCCCACTCTAACGAGCACTTCATCGCATTCAAACAGTCCCTCACTACTTTCAAGACCACACTCGCCACACCTAAACAAACCTACTTCTCATCTCTCATATCCTCTCTCTCTCACAACCCTAAACAGTTATTCAACACCTTCAATTCTCTCCTCCGTCCCCCAGCACCTCCTCCCTCCCCACTTATCTCCGCCGAAGACTTTGCCTCATTTTTCAAGCAGAAGATTGATAGCATTAGAGACAGTTTTGGTCAACAACCCCCAGAGCCCTTCCTCCCGATTTCCCAGCCCTCCACCTCCAAAACCAACTTCTCCACCATTACAGAAGATCAACTCTCCACTCTACTCTCAAGATCGCATCTCACCACCTGTGCACTTGACCCACTCCCATCCCACCTCATCCCAAACCTCACCACAATCTTCATCCCAACCCTAACCCATCTCTTCAACCTATCACTAACAACTGGTGTTTTCCCCTCAAGCTTTAAACATGCCTCCATCACACCTATCCTCAAAAAGCCCTCTCTTGACCCATCCTCTGTATCTAGCTATCGCCCTATATCACTTCTCCCCTATGCCTCCAAACTACTTGAACAACACATTTACCTTGAACTGTCCTCCCATCTCTCTTCTTGCTCCCTCTTTGACCGCCTACAATCTGGCTTCCGGTCACACCATTCCACCGAAACTGCCCTAACTAAAGTCACCAATGACCTCTTAACTGCCAAGAGCAAGCGACACTACTCTGTCCTCCTCCTCGACCTGTCGGCTGCCTTTGACACAGTGGACCATTCCCTATTATTACAAACCCTCTCATCCCTTGGCATCGCAGACTTGGCCCTATCCTGGATCTCATCATACCTAACAGACCGGACATTCAGCGTCTCCCACTCACACACCACCTCCTCACCTCGCCCTCTATCTGTCAGAGTCCCACAAGGTTCAGTCCTTGGGCCCTTGCTCTTCTCCATTTACACCTTTGGCCTGGGACAGCTCATAGAATCTCATGGCTTTCAGTATCACCTCTATGCTGACGACACACAGATCTACATCTCTGGACCAGATATCACCTCCCTTCTAAGTAGAATCCCTCAATGTCTGTCCACTATTTCATCCTTCTTCTCCGCTAGATTTCTGAAACTTAACATGGACAAAACAGAATTCATCATCTTTCCCCCATCTCACGCGACCCCCCCAACGAACCTATCCATTACAGTAAATGGCTGCCCACTCTCCCCAGTCCCACAAGCTCGCTGCCTCGGGGTAATCTTTGACGCTGATCTCTCCTTCAAACCACATATCCAAGCCCTTTCCACTTCCTGCCGACTTCAACTCAAAAATATTTCATGAATCCGTTCATTCCTCAACCATGAATCTGCAAAAACCCTAGTCCATGCCCTCATCATCTCTCGCCTTGACTACTACAACCTCCTGCTCTGTGGCCTCCCCTCTAACACTCTCGCACCCCTCCAATCTATTCTAAACTCTGCTGCCCGACTAATCCACCTGTCCCCCCGCTATTCCCCGGCCTCTCCCCTCTGTCAATCCCTTCACTGGCTCCCCATTGCCCAGAGACTCCACTACAAAACCCTAACCATGACGTACAAAGCCATCCACAACCTGTCTCCTCCATATATCTGTGACCTCGTCTCCCGGTACTTACCTACCCGCAACCTCCGATCCTCACAAGATCTCCTACTCTACTCCCCTCTTATCTCCTCTTCCCACAATCGTATACAAGATTTCTCTCGCGTATCACCCCTACTCTGGAACCCTCTACCACAACACATCAGACTCTCGCCTACCATCGAAACCTTCAAAAAGAACCTGAAGATCCACCTCTTCCGACAAGCCTACAACCTGCAGTAACCACCGATCGACCAAACCGCTGCATGACCATCTCTACCCTCACCTACTGTATTCTCACCCATCCCTTGTAGATTGTGAGCCTTCGCGGGCAGGGTCCTCATTCCTCCTGTACCAGTTATGACTTGTATTGTTTAAGATTATTGTACTTGTTTTTATGTATACCCCTCCTCACATGTAAAGCGCCATGGAATAAATGGCGCTATAACAATAAATAATAATAATAATAATAATATAATGACGGGTGTATCAGCGGTTGTTTGCTACAATGACGGGTGTGTCAGCGGTCTCTAGCTACAATGACGGGTGTATCAGCAGTCTCTAGCTACAATGATGGGTGTGTCAGCGATCTCTAGCTACAATGACGGGTGTGTCAGCGGTCTCTAGCTACAATGATGGGTGTATCAGCGATCTCTAGCTACAATGACGGATGTATTAGCGTCTCTTGCTACAATGACGGGTGTATCAGCAGTCATTTGCTACAATGACTGGTGTGTCAGTGGTCTCTAGCTACAATGACGGGTGTGTCAGCGGTCTCTAGCTACAATGATGGGTTTGTCAGCGGTCTCTAGCTACAATGACGGTGTATCAGCGGTCTCTAGCTACAATGACGGGTGTGTAAGTCTAGTGAACAGTCACTAGTTAGGAGGAAAGAAGGAGAAGACGCATGCACTAATGGATTCCTACAGTGTCAGTGCGCACATGCAATTCAGCTAAAGCAAAGCTTACTCTGGGCAAGTGAGCACTATCAATCATGCTAAGGGGCAGTATGAGGAGGCAGAACAGTGCAAGGATCCCTTTGCAACACCAATGTGCACTAAGGAATCCTGATTTACATATTTTTTTTCTAGACAGCAAAAGCAGTAACATCTCCAGTACAGATATGATTTTGTACAGGGGCTAAGTCCCCTACATGACTGTACCAACAATTTAATTCAAATTTGGTGGCAGACAGACTCCCTTTAATTATTTCAGCATTAATGTTATACAATATAGAACAGATTTGCTTTTGTTCTTAGTCGTACTACAACAATTACTTCTTCTACTATCCTAGAATGGACACATTTTTGTACTGACTCATTCAGTAGAACGCCCTTGGTTTTCTGTAAGCTAATGAGTTACTACTATTATTTTCACCATTGTCCACCAGAATACTTTACACAGTTCCCAATGTAACACAGTCTCTCACGGCCAACTAGGATGCCCCTAATTGCAAAGTGTCAGCCATGCTGTCCCCTAGATTTCAGTCTCAGCCACCTACTTCAGTACTTTCAATGCCCCCCAAGAACATACCTCATGCCGCCCTCCTGCACACATGAGCACAGCCCTATTTCGGTACATGATGGGCTATTGCTGTCATCTGCAGATCTGTCCCCTTACTTGCGGATACCAGCAGCCTCATCAGCCTCGTACAGCGGTGGATGTCCCTGCAGCTGTCCCCGTAGGTCTCTCCAGCATTGTTCCAAGATGTTCTTCATTGGCTCCAGTTCCATGCGGTCCAGCTGTAAAGTGTGTGATCATGTTAGAGTCTGCAGTGATACTGAACTCAGTCCAAGTCATATTGCTTACTGGCGCTGCGAGGTCTCAGCATACATTGGTTATTTAGTCACGCAGGTTCAGGCCTTTCCCTTGTTCTTTCATGATGCTGAATTTGTGGAAGGAGGTAAATGAGAATAAAGCAATGCCAGAACCCTTCTGCTAGAAAAGCCAGTCCATAGTTTATTCATCCCTAATGGGGTTGTACAAATGTGAGCTACAGTATCACCTATCGATAGGATAAATGTTGACTTGTTGATCTCCAAGAATGCTGCTCTGGGTTGGAGCATGGTGCCGTGTGGGCCCCACTACTCTATTCATCGTCTAAGCCACTGCTGGATCCATCTTCCATTCAAATAGCAGACTCCAGAGAGCATCAAATGGGGGTTTCATCAGTGGGACTCTCAGCGATCAGCAAGCTATAAGTGAAAACTTACAGTAATGGTACAAGCCTTTAAAAGGAGTCATCTCAGCAACAACAATGGTGTTTCTCTATAATATACCATGAATGTCCACTCAGAAGTGGTCCACTAACTAAAGCAAAGTGGCAGTGGTGCTGATGAGCTACACCAGTGCATCAACTCCACTATTTCCATCCTCGGGAAGTGTTCATTAGAGCAAGGAGACCTGCCCCAATCAGACAGGCGCTGTCTTAAATATTAATGACATATCAGTGGGATATGCATTTTTTAATTATAACGTAGGTTCTTTGCATCCTAAGGCAATGTGTAAGAAACAGAAACTAAATCTAATACTTGTATAGCCCTACTCACTTTATTCTGCATCTCCACATTGATTTTCTCCAATAGTCGCTGCCAGTCTTGCTCCTGGGCGCTCACTTTGCCAAGCAGCTCCTGCATCATTCTGCTCAGATGTTCTGTGCTGGCATCAAAATGCGTGCGGCCCACTTTGCTTTCTAATGCACGCTCGTCTGCTTTCTGCTCAACCGTAGCAAGGTTACAAAAAGAAAAAACCCCCATAAAAAAGATACTTTATTAGATAACAAAACATAGAAAAAATAGAAAAAAAACCCCAAAAAAAGGACAGGAAAGCCCTAAATACTCCGGCAATCCACCACGGGAGAAAAAATCCTGCCCACTTAGATAGTCTAATGGAAGGCTGAAAGACTATATAAAATAGGACCAATGTATACACTGACAATATACTGGTGATACAAACGTGTGTTGACCTACATCAAATACCAAGGGTGCAAGGATATATGTGAAAATAACCCTACAATAGATGAAAAAATACCCCTGAAACTGTACACCTACCTAGATGCGGAGGTTGGCACCCTAGAAGATGAAACGAGAATGGCGCCCCCGCTTGTGCGATGGCTGACCCTAAACTCCTACTATCTCCCTATAAGGAGTAGAGCAGGAAAGAGAGGCCAGGTGGCTGATAATGTTCAATGAAGCTATGTGTTATGTGATTTAATAACACAGTCGGTCCTCCCCTCCAATGTGATGTTAGCAAAAAGGGATAGTACTTATAGATAAACAACGCACATATCACATATCAAATCTTAGCATACCTAGTAAATTGCCCTTATACACAGTACCAGGTGCAACAGAGATCCTATCCTAACCAGTCCTACCACAAATACATAAAAAAGCCAAATACAAAACAGATAAGCATGCCGCGCCACATATCCAAATGTGTCACCACATATAACCACTCCACATAGCAGCACAGAAAATGTACAATATGCACAAGACGATACTTATCTGCTATGTTCAAATCAAATCAGGGGCAGCCCTATTTTTTGGACAATTCCACACTGCCATGTTATCTACTGCCATGTTGTCTTCTTACCTCTCCTGATGAACCCGTGTTGGGGGAAACGCGTCGAGAGTCGTCTATGTGCCTGTAGCCGCCTAAGTGTCACCGTATTGGTCTGTCCACTACTGATTTGATTTGAACATAGCAGATAAGTATCGTCTTGTGCATATTGTACATTTTCTGTGCTGCTATGTGGAGTGGTTATATGTGGTGACACATTTGGATATGTGGCGCGGCATGCTTATCTGTTTTGTATTTGGCTTTTTTATGTATTTGTGGTAGGACTGGTTAGGATAGGATCTCTGTTGCACCTGGTACTGTGTATAAGGGCAATTTACTAGGTATGCTAAGATTTGATATGTGATATGTGCGTTGTTTATCTATAAGTACTATCCCTTTTTGCTAACATCACATTGGAGGGGAGGACCGACTGTGTTATTAAATCACATAACACATAACTTCATTGAACATTATCAGCCACCTGGCCTCTCTTTCCTGCTCTACTCCTTATAGGGAGATAGTAGGAGTTTAGGGTCAGCCATCGCACGAGCGGGGGCGCCATTCTCGTTTCATCTTCTAGGGTGCCAACCTCCGCATCTAGGTAGGTGTACAGTTTCAGGGGTATTTTTTCATCTATTGTAGGGTTATTTTCACATATATCCTTGCACCCTTGGTATTTGATGTAGGTCAACACATGTTTGTATCACCAGTATATTGTCAGTGTATACATTGGTCCTATTTTATATAGTCTTTCAGCCTTCCATTAGACTATCTAGGTGGGCAGGATTTTTTCTCCCGTGGTGGATTGCCGGAGTATTTAGGGCTTTCCTGTCCTTTTTTTTGGGTTTTTTTTCTATTTTTTCTATGTTTTGTTATCTAATAAAGTATCTTTTTTATGGGGGTTTTTTCTTTTTGTAAGCTGGTATTTCCCTTTTGTTATTCATTTTTTGTGAGCTCAACCGTAGCAAGGAATAATCCATGTATTATAAAGGTGAAAGGTTAGAGACCATTAGACTATAGTAGCAGAGCAAAGTGAGAGAGAAAGGTAGGTAAAGCATCAATCAGCTGTGGCAGGCATTAACTGACATACAGGGACTACAATCTCACCACATCAGTCTCCAATCCGATGGGTTCTTTGTCTACTTTGTTCTTATCCAGGTTCGCCACTGTCTGATAAAGGACCTGTAGGAAATGTGATCAATACAGTGATGTAGGGCAAATAGAGAGTAAAGTAATGTCCATAACTACCATATCCACTTAAATTTTTTTTCTTCAAGGGTTTTTCCCTCGAACAAAGTTAATTTTAAAGTTGATTTCAATCAATAGATCTTGGAATAATAATAACTTCCACAATTGGATGTGTTTAAATAAAATGTTCCTGTGCTGAGATAATCTTATAGATGTTCCCGTGCTGTGTACTGTGTAATAGCTGTGTCTGACCGTACAGGAACATGGTCTGATCATACCACATATCCTGGGTAGGGGAGGACGCAAAATAGAGTATATAGACAGGACAGCAGGGGATTACAGCTGACTCTTTTTGTGAGATAAAGCATTTCTTTACCTGTTTTTTAGCAATATTTTACCTAAAAGAAATAATTATTTGCGATCCCGTGGTGTAAATCTGTATAGTTTTTTTCTTCCTCCCCTGCCCAGGAGCTGTGGTATGATCAGACCATGTCCCTGTACGGTCAGACACAGCCATTACACAGTACACCGCATGGGCACATTTACAAGATTATCTCAGCACAGGAACATTTTATTTAAACACATCTAATTGTGGAAGTTATTATTATTCCAAGATCTGTTGATTAAAATTAACTTTGCTCATGGGAAAACCCCATTATGTTTAATATTTATTACATATTCTCTTTAGGGGAGGGGGGTCAGGTGATTAATTTGTATGCAAGTCACCTTAAATTATGAAGCTGTATTATTTGCAATTAACCAATATGTACTAAATTTATGATAAAATATCCAAATTATTCAAAGCTGATAAGAGAGTCATTTTGGTCCTGGATGACAGAAAATTGTTGAATCTCCTAAAATAATGTAGAAAATGGCAACGAAGTTTGGTTTGGGATAAGTAAAAAAAAAAAAAAAACAGGAGGAAGAATATTGGCAGCACAGTCGTTCTCACATCAATGTGTTGCTGTTTCTGCTCATGGTCCTGAATTAAAGATCCTGTTGTTCTGTCCAGCCGCTCGCACTCCTCCTGCAGCTGCTTCATTGTTTTCTGGATATGAGCAAACAGTTTTCCATCCTAAAAGAAGAACATTAACAGTTACAAACATTGTGAGAAACCAGCAAACACCAGCAAAATAACATGGTTGGGATAGACAGAAAATAGCCCAGATTATACATTAATTACCACTTCTTCTTACTTTTATAAAGGCGGAAATAAAAGGAGAAAAAGGCAATTTCTCTCTAAAATTTAAATGAAAATACAAATCTTGGAGAGTGCGGACATTTGTTTGGATATTACAGCGAGACTTAGAGCCTACCTACTGTGATACCGACTGCCACGATTCCTTGCCTCCCGAATATCTGTTAACATTTGAGTTTAAACTTGGATGCTATGGATACCTTTGACTTTAAAAAAAAGATGATTTTAACAAATGTTACGGAGTACCTTTAATTAAATTTCACTACGTTTTAGTCTGCAATCTTCATTCCTTCATTTTCAGACCTATTTGGGATTTGGGCCTTTCATTAAGGAAGAATCAGAAGAGGCGCGTATTCACTTTTAGGCAACTGTTGCGGTTTCCATGAAGACGGGTATAAATTACTCTCTAGGTGGTATAGAGTTCTGACTCGCCTACACTCTATCTTTCCGGAGGTGAGTCCCTTGTGTTGGATATACGGAGAGGAGGAAGGTGATACGTTACACCTCTTCTAGTCCTGCAGGCTTCTCTCTCTTTTTTGGGAGAAGGAGCAGCTGGTGATACGTAAAATCACAAATCCGGCTCTCGTCCTTCTCCATCACTGTGACATTCCCTTAAAAACCTAAAGGCATTCAATATTGAGACATCTAATCGCGACTGCAAGAGTGTACATTCCCATACATTGGAAGAAAGATACTGTGACGCTGTGGGCTTCATCTTTTACTGTTCTTCTATTCTGTATTTTCTTCTTTATCATTTTTTCTTCTGTGTTTACTTTTTCATCAGGTTTGCTATAACTCATTTCAGCAATTTGGATACGTATTTTAATATCTTGCTATTTAATGCTCATGTGGTGGTGTTATTTTACATAATCCTTAGGATTTGAGCAACCAATAAATTGTTTTGGATAATAGCTCCATTGCTTAGTCATTGTTTATCTGCATATTACCTGGCACGGTTAGAACCTTTTTCTGTATCTTATTGTTTTTTTCTCAGTTTTGCTCAATAAAAATAAAGTAAAAAAAAAAAAAGATCAGGAGCAGAAGACATGCTAGGTCACTGAATCACTTTCACCCTTTCCTTCTGTGTGTTTTGGATCATTGCCATGTTGTAAAAGTGCAAGTCTACCAAGGGCACAGTGATGATAGCATCTTCTCTTTCAATATAGAGGAGTACATCTGTGAATTAATGATACCATCAATCAAATGCAGGTCACTGACACAAGGAGCACTCATGCAGCCACACATAAGGACACTGCCACCACCATGTTTCACTGTAGGCACCATGCATTTTGAACAATTAATTTAGAAAAATACATGGTACCTAAAATGAAACACATTGGTGGCAGTGTCCTTATGTGGGGCTGCATGAGTGCTCCTGGTGTCAGGGAGCTATATTTTATTGAAGGTATCATGAATTCACAGCTGTACTGCTCCATATTGAAAGACAAGAAGATACAATCACCCAATGCCCCTGGTAGACATGCACTTTTCCAACATGAAAATGATCCAAAACACACATCTGTTGCATTTCTGAAGAGCAGGTGAAAGTGATTAATTGATTATTATGTCTCCTCATCGGAAGCCTGTCCAACACCTATGGGGAATTCTGAAGAGACAAGTTGAGTGTCACTCTCCGTCCAGCATTCGGGCTCTAAATAGGTCGTTCTTGAATTATGGAAACAGACAAATATTGCAATTTGTCGCTAACTTGTTCATTTAATTCTTAGAAGACTTGGTGTTGTCCTTAAAAATTATGAAGATCATACAAAATACTAGATGTATGCAGAAGGTCGAGGTGGTACTCGATGCACTAAGGAAGGAAGGGTTTACCATAAACCCAAAGAAGTGCACCCTTGGGAAAGAAGAGGCAAAATACTTGGGTTATATTGTCAGAAGGGGCACGATAAAGCCACAAATTATTATTATTATTAATTATTATAGCGCCATTTATTCCATGGCGCTTTACATGTGAGGAGGGGTATACATAATAAAACAAGTACAATAATCTTGAACAATACAAGTCACAACTGGTACAGGAGGAGAGAGGACCCTGCCCGCGAGGGCTCACAATCTACAAGGGATGGGTGAGGATACAGTAGGTGAGGGTAGAGCTGGCCGTGCAGCGGTTTGGTCAATCGGTGGTTACTGCAGGTTGTAGGCTTGTCGGAAGAGGTGGGTGTTCAGGTTCTTTTTGAAGGTTTCGATGGTAGGCGAGAGTCTGATATGTTGTGGTAGAGAATTCCAGAGTAGGGGGGATGCACGAGAGAAATCTTGTATGCGATTGTGGGAAGAGGAGATAATAGGGGAGTAGAGAAGGACATCTTGTGAGGATCGGAGGTTGCGTGCAGGAAAGTACCGGGAGACGAGGTCACAGATGTATGGAGGAGACAGGTTGTGGATGGCTTTGTATGTCATGGTTAGGCTTTTGTACTGGAGTCTCTGGGTGATGGGGAGCCAGTGAAGGGATTGACAGAGGGGAGAGGCTGGGGAATAGCGGGGGGACAGGTGGATTAGTCGGGCAGCAGAGTTTAGAATAGATTGGAGGGGTGCAAGAGTGTTAGAGGGGAGGCCACAGAGCAGGAGGTTACAGTAGTCAAGGCGGGAGATGATGAGGGCATGGACTAGGGTCTTTGCAGATTCTTGGTTTAGGAATGTGCGGATCCGTGAAATATTTTTGAGTTGGAGGCGGCAGGAAGTGGAAAGGGTTTGGATATGTGGTTTAAAGGAGAGATCAGTGTCAAGGATTACCCCAAGACAGCGGGCTTGTGGGACTGGGGAGAGCGGGCAGCCGTTTACTGTAATGGATAGGTTCGTTGGGGAGGTCGTGTGAGATGGGGGAAAGATGATGAATTCTGTTTTGTCCATGTTAAGTTTTAGAAATCTAGTGGAGAAGAAGGATGAAATAGCAGACAGACATTGAGGGATTCTGGTTAGTAGGGAGGTGATATCTGGTCCAGAGATGTAGATCTGTGTGTCGTCAGCGTAGAGATGATACTGAAAGCCGTGAGATTCTATGAGCTGTCCCAGGCCAAAGGTGTAAATGGAGAAGAGCAGGGGTCCTAGAACTGAACCTTGCGGGACTCCGACAGATAGGGGGCAAGGTGAGGAGGTGGTGTGTGAGTGGGAGACGCTGAATGTACGGTCAGTTAGGTATGATGAGATCCAGGATAGGGCCAATTCTGTGATTCCAAGGGATGAGAGGGTCTGCAGCAGCAGGGAATGGTCCACTGTGTCAAAGGCAGAGGACAGGTCCAGGAGGAGGAGGATAGAGTAGTGTCGCTTGCTCTTGGCGGTTAATAGGTCATTGGTGACCTTAGTTAGGGCAGTTTCAGTGGAGTGGTGTGACCGGAAGCCTGATTGAAAGCGGTCGAAGAAGGAGCAGGAAGATAGATGGGAGGACAGTTCAAGATGGACATGTTGTTCCAGTAGTTTTGAGGCAAAGGGGAGAAGTGATATAGGGCGATAGCTAGATACAGAGGATGGGTCAAGAGAGGGCTTTTTGAGGATAGGTGTGATTGAGGCATGTTTAAAGCTTGAGGGGAAAATGCCAGTTGTTAGTGATAGGTTAAAGAGATGGGTTAGGGTTGGGATGAAGACTGTGGTGAGGTTTGGGATGAAGTGGGATGGGAGTGGGTCAAGTGCACAGGTGGTGAGATGCGATCTTGAGACAAATAGACAAGGTGGAGGCAATACAAAAGTTGCCACAGCCGGTCTCCAAAAAGCAGGCTAGGGCTTTTCTGGGAATTGGGGGATACTATCGGTGACTTATCCCGAATTTTGCCATGATATCCGCCCCCCCGACTGATCTTCTCAAGAGCACAAAGAGTTCAATGGCCAAATGGTCCTCAGAAGCTGAGATAGCATTCCAGGAGTTTAACCTTGCCCTTTGCAAACAGCCGGTCTTGGTCGCACCTGACTACACCAAGGAGTTTGTGCTCCAGACGAACGCCTCCTAGGTCGGTTTGGGAGCTGTGTTGTCCCAGGAAATGGATGAGGACGAACATCCAGTCCTATACCTGAGAAGGAAACTCTCATCCTGTGAAAAGAACTATGCCATCATGGATAAAGAGTGCTTGGCTATCAAGTGGGCAATTGACACCATGAGATACTACCTGTAGGCAGGAAGTTCAGGCTAGTGCACTCCTGAGATGGATTAGGGAAAAGAAGGGGAAGAATGCCCGGGTGACTAGGTGGTTTCTAGTGCTCCATTACTTTAGTTTTCATGTGGTGCATAGGACCAGGAAGTTACATAGCAACGCAAGTGCCCTGTCCAGACTCCCCTGTTTAGCAAATGAAGGCGCCAAAACACCCAGCTTTGGGCAGAGGTGGGAATATGTGACAACATCACAGACAAGGTGCTGGAGGGGAGAAATGTTTCGCTGAGCCTCATGGCTTCAGTGATCTAAAAACCCAGAAGTTTTTCCTTCAGCACACTAAGTGTTGAAAGGAGTTAAAGGGAACCTGTCAGCAGAGTTGTGCACAGTAACCTACAGACAGTGTCAGGTCGGTGCCATTATACTGATTACAATGATACATTGGTTGATTAAATCCGTCTTGTGATTGTTCTTTAATCTTTATTTTCAGTTTTGAGTTAATGATATGCTCGTGCTCTGGGGCGGGCTGTGGGAGGTCTTCATGTGATGCTCTGATTACACATTCATCTGTGTGGCTTCTGACGGGTCATTGATCCTTCAATGAACTGACCCTTATTTTACATAATTAATATTATATATATTGTAAAAAAAAAATCACCTGCACTGTAGCATGATCACATGTGTATTGTGAATTAAATTGTTTTATTTGATGATATAAGTAAATTCATTAAAAAAAGCCTCCTCAAAGATGACGCCGCCAGCGCCTGCAAAGCAACATCCATCGGATCACCGATAGATGCTATTGTGCAGGCGGTGCCATCTTGCTGGAGTGAAAAAAACCAAACTATCTTCACTAAGATGGCGCTGGCCACGCCTGCACAGCAGCATCTATTGGCAATACGATGGATGCTGCTTCGCAGGTGCTGGCGGCGTCATCTGTTGGGAAGCATTTTTTTAATGAATTTACTTATATCATCAAATAAAACAATTTAATACACATTATAGATGTGATCATGCTGCAGCGCAAGCGCCTGTGCCTGCTTGCTGCAGGTGATTGTTTTTTTACAATATATATAATATTCATCATATAAAATAAGGGGAAGGTCACTGAGGGATCAGTGACCTGTCAGAAGCCATACAGATGAATACCTAATCAGAGCAACACATGAAGGACCCCCATGGGTCACCTGGGAACACAAGCATATCATTAACTCAAAACTATAAATAAAGATTAAACAACAACCACAAGACAGATTTAATTAACCAAGGTATCATTTTAATCAGTATAATGGCGCCGACCTGACACTGTCTGTAAATTACTCAGCCCAATCCTGCTGACAGGTTCTCTTTAACAGCCAATTTAAATAAAGAGCTAGATTTTTTTGTGAATGACCATAGAGTGGGTGGGAGGTTGTCCACCTTATCTCCACCCCAGGGTGTGTTCTGGGGCTTAAAGGGACACTGTCACCTGAATTTGGAGGGAACAATCTTCAGCCATGGAGGCGGGGTTTTTGGGTGTTTGATTCACCCTTTCCTTACCCACTGGCTGCATGCTGGCTGCAATATTGGATTGAAGTTCATTCTCTGTCCTCCGTAGTACATGCCTGCACAGTGCAATCTTGCCTTGCGCAGGCGTGTACTATGGAGGACAGAGAATGAACTTCAATCCAATATTGCAGCCAGCATGCAGCCAGCGGGTAAGGAAAGGGTGAATCAAACACCCAAAAACACTGCAGCGAAGTGTTTTATGCTTCATGCTAAAACCTGAATTGTGGACCTTGCTAGCCCAGAATGGGATGATCCCCGCAAGCAGAAGGACTGTGTTTTGTTGTATTTTGTCTTGCTGTTTTGCCCAGAGGGCCGTGTTTACATTTTCCAGCTTGGTTTATGCTGCACCTAATACACCAACCACATTCTTAAAGAGACGGTGTTCCCGTTTCTACCTCCATGTCCAGCCGAGTGAACCGATCTACCACAATATACAGTATACAAGTATATATACAGTTGTGTGAAAGTGTTTGCCCCCTTCCTGATTTGCTTTTCTTTTGCATGTTTGTCACACTTAAATGTTTCAGATCACCGAACAAATTTAAATATTAGAGAAAGATAACACAAGTAACCACAAAATGCAGTTTATAAATGAAGGTCTTTATTATTAAGGGAAAAAGAAATCCATTTACACATATAAGAGATAGAGAGAGAAGATGAGTACACAAACATTGCACAATTCCGGCACTCCACTAACCTGATCTTGCAGGTAGGGCTCTTTATCACCCACTGTATGCTCCATTAAGGATTTTCCCAGCTTCTGACTTTTACGCAATTCCTTTAACTCATTTTCAATTTCTTGGATGATAGTACTTAGGAAGAAAATTAGATATTTAAAGTAAACAATTGTATATCACCTATTCTGATGTCTCACTTCTAGTGATGAGCAAATACAATCGTTATTCGAGATTTCTTGAGCATGCTCGGGGGTCCTCCGAGTATTTTTTAGTGCTCGGAGATTTAGTTTTCTTCACCGCAGCTCAATGATTTACATCTGTTAGCCAGCTTGATTACATGTAGGGATTCCCTAGCAACCAGGCAACCCCCACATGTACTTAGCCTGGCTAATAGCTGTAAATCATTCAGCTGCCGTGAAGAAAACTAAATCTCCGAGCACTAAAAAAATACTCGGAGGACCCCCGAGCATGCTCGAGAAATCTCGAGTAACGAGTATATTCGCTCATCACTATTCACTTCTTTTCTTTATTATGAAAAAGTCTGCTTACTTACTGGAGGCTAGTGTCCTCCATTTTCTGGTCACTATTTTGTGAAGTCTTTGTAGGATCTTTTCTTCTCTGTAGTAGGTCCTGCTAACACAAAAGATGATTAGTAAGCATTGTGGCAGGTCGGCTCACTTAGCTGCTCCCTGAGGTAGACCCAGGAACACTTAGTATTAAAGTCTTCATAAACCACAAAGCAAAGTAATAACACAAATCAGCCTTTCTGGCACAAATGAAAATAAAAAGTCCATACAAAAAGTCTTCCCCAGTATGGCTCCAGCCCTCTGGGACACAACACACTTCTGCTCCCACAGGAGCTTGAGGCTGGAGACTTCCTTCCTCCAAACATACATCAGATAAAAAAAAACACATGAGCCAAGTGTGGATGGGTATGGGGAAGTCGGGAAGAATAGCAGTTTGCAAAATGGCCATTTGGCATAAATTCTGCACATGCCAAATACCCATTCGTTACCCACTAACATGACAATATCAACAACATGCAGATAATTAGTATTTGCGTTACTGGAGCCTACAGTATACAGACCTAAATATACGCTCTTTAGGCATGGACACTTCAGCACTGACAAATCCTTTACAAATATTTTTCTGTAGAATGTGCCAATATAACTGACTGCATGATAGTAGAGAGGAGACTACAAAATACTGTCCAGCTTATCTCACATGTGCACAATGCCAGCCACTAGGGTTACTGGGCAAATGGAGAAACACAGCAAGAAGTCTGAGAATGTATTCACTCACTGCCATCCTCGACCAGGCAGATTCTTTCATTTCTATTATTGCACATACTGAAAAATACACTAGAAATAACTGGAGTATTAAAGGGTTTTGGTCACCATGTTCTCTGTAGAGCATCCATTGCCACTACCCCAAGTGTCAGTTCATTAGTAGGGGTTGTCTCATCTCCTGCAGGAGCGCACAGCTCGCCCGGCTTGCTCGGAGGCAGTGTGCTCCTGCGTGATTGGCAGTTCGGACCAGTGGCAGTGTGGAGCCGCTGGCCTGAACAGTCCGCTTTCTTATGCTTCTAAATGAGACAGCGTTAGTTCTGCAGCATATGAGCAGCAGAGTGACACTGAAGCCGGCTGGTATCGTGAGCTCACAGTGTGCTCCAACAACTTGGCCAGCTTCTGAGCAAGCACTTACAAGCTCTTTTAGAAAGAGCTTGTAAGCAGTGTGCATGCTTGGCCACCGCCGATAGACTAGAAAGGCAACAAGGAATAAACAATATAATTATAAAACAGTCCGTTCATGATAACAAAGAGTATTTTTAATAGAAATGAAAATGCAATGTTGCTTCCTACAGAAAGATAGAGCTCCAATATTCATTTTACTGCAATAATTCTTAAAATAAATAAATTATAAAATGAGTTAAGGCCGTCACTTCACTAAATCATTGCAGATCATACAGATATCCCCTAAAACACCAGGAATATTAGGCATCTGTAAAGCAACCAGAACTCCAGCAATATTAACCTGTTGCCACCCAAGAGCACCATAGATATTGCTGGTGAACCTTCCTTGATAAGTTTGCTCTTGGTCTTGCAAGCTGGATAGTCACCAACGCGCCCGACATAAAAGTACTGTCTCACCGTATCAGCATCTCCTCTCATATCCTGCATTTCTCCGTTCAGGTTGCACAGCGTCTCCTGCAGGTCTTGCACAGTCATGACAAGCTCATCTGGAAGAGGGAAACACATCCTATTATGTACAGTATATGGTTACAGAGCCAAGGGTGACTCAAACTAAGAACGGAAAATGTTGCACAATTGGAGGCCACAAAATAGCTTCTTTATTGCTCGCAGGACTCGGGTCCTGTCCTGGCATGCTCTGGTCATTGAAAAGGCAGTATATCAAGAGGGTTTCCCAATAAGTAATTAGAACCGTATACAAGCGGAGGCATAGGAGGACAGAGTAAGGGTATACTTAGGAGTTGCGGATGAAACTAGATAAAAAAACAAACCAGAAAGCAGTTTTACTGTGCAGGGTTTACAGGTAATAAATACTAATTCATATATCAATTGTAAAAATCCACATTTTTTAATGATTTTGTTGCAAATGTTGTAAAAATAGCACAGCAAAGCAGTAAATCCACGATAAAGAAAATACCTGTTTCTTGGGGGCTTTATTGGGGGACACAGGAAGCATGGGTTAGTCTGCTACCACCTAGAGGCTGGAACTAACAATATACGGTACCTTAAAAAAAAAGTTGGCTCCTCTTCAGCAAGACGATACCTCGCCTGCTGGCACCAGGCCTCCATAGTTTATCTCAGTGTCAGTTAGAGGCAGACATGGGTATGCAGATTATTCTTGCCTTTGGTAGGTTAGGCGCTAACCTTCTCTCTTTTTTTTATAGATCTCTTACCTTTGCATTTAGGGACGCAAGTCTTAGCATAAGGCCGCAGTCAGTCAGCTGTACAAATCGCACCAACAATGGAACGCAATAATCCGACTGGCCGGCGGGTCTCCCGACCTGGGCATGACAGTTACATAAAATACATGAAGCTGTCACACATGGATCAGGAGAGCCATTTGCCAGTTTGAGCACTGCGTTCCGATCTCCGTCCGATTTATTCGGCAGCTTACTGCGCCCTAAGGGTACTACCAGTCAACTCAAAAATATTTCACGGATCAGTACATTCCTAAACCAAGAATCTGCAAAAACCCTAGTTCATGCCCTCATTATCTCCCTCCTCGACTACTGTAATCTCCTGCTCTGTGGCCTCCCCTCGAAAACTCTCGCACCCCTCCAATCTATTCTAAACTCTGCTGCCTGACTAATCCACCTGTCCCCCCGCTATTCCCTGGCCTCTCCCCTCTGTCAATCCCTTCACTGGCTCCCCATTACCCAGAGACTCCAGTACAAAAGCCTAACCATGACATACAAAGCCATCCACAACCTGTCTCCTCCATACATCTGTGACCTCGTCTCCCGGTACTTACCTACCCGCAACCTCCGATCCTCACAAGTTCTCTACTCCCCTCTTATCTCCTCTTCCCACAATCGTATACAAGTTTTCTCTCGCGTATCACCCCTACTCTGGAACCCTCTACCCCAACATATCAGACTCTCACCTAACATCGAAACCTTCAAAAAGAACCTGAACACCCACCTCTTCCGACAAGCCTACAACCTGCAGTAACCACCGATCGACCAAACTGCTGCATGACCAGCTCTCTCCTCACCTACTGTATTCTCACCCATTCCTTGTAGATTGAGCCTTCGCGGGCAGGGTCCTCACTCCTCCTGTACAGTTATGACTTGTATTGTTCAAGATTATTGTACCTGTTTTTATTATGTATACCCCTCCTTACATGTAAAGCGCCATGGAATAAATGGAGCTATAATAATAAACAATAATAATAATTGCTTGGGTGCTAACCTGAAGGATTGCTATTCTTCCTTCTGTAATACTGGTATTGGTTTTCTCATCCCAGGGAAAGTTTTAGGACGTCCCAAGATTCCTGCCCCCCTCCTCCCTCCAATGAAATGACCCCAAAAAATGTAAGAAAACACACTGCTCCATTTTGGCCTTAAACATCTTCTCTAATCTTCATAAGATTTCATACAACCCATAATAGTAAAAATGATTCAGTGTTGCAAACTTTGCCTCATTTTCTAGGCATCCTCCGGCCAGTGTCCTGATCAGGGTATATAATGAGTTGCTGACCACATAATGCAGTCACAGGCTCAGCGTCTTTACAGGCTTTCTAACCCTGTCCCACAGAGATTCAATGCATGTATTGTGAATGGCACTTTGCTTCTCAAACTGTACATTGTGGTACAGAAGTCAAATTAAAAAAATGTGTTAATTTCTGCTAATAAAGTAGCCATACGTTATCTGCATTGAAGTGCCTGAGAAGCATTACCTGTATTTTTCTGTAGAAGTCCCAGTTCACTACGGTCTGCCTTGCCTTTCTCCAGGGCTTCTATTCTTGTATGGAGCACTGCATATTCCTGAGAAGTGGCTCCAGGTGACTCTGGGGCAGCAGTACTATCCATGCCAGTCATAGTGGGGTTAATCTCAGTATTGTGAGGTACAGGGGCCGCAGGGTCAGCGTGGGTTAGGTCTCCATCATGATGTTGTCCTGACATCTCTATCTCACTGTCCTTCAATGTAGTTGTTGTCATACCATCCTGAGCAACATGTGGGGTCTCCACAAGGAGAGCAGGGTCTTCAGCCTGACAGGACCCTTGTGTCAGAGACGCTGTCATCTGGGACGTGGTCAATATGGGTCCATCTTGATGTGATAATTTAGACTGTTGAATAGGTTCATACATACGGCTGTTGTCATTGTCACCCAGCTGAAAAGTAAGTAAACGCATAAGGAAGAATGTCACGTTTGTACAACTACTAACTACAATACTTCTGCTGGCTCCATTTCAGGGGTAAAAAGAATCGGTCACCAGGTCTTCCCTATATAAACTGTATCCAGCACCTTTCAGTAGTTTTTAACAGTGCTTTGGCAGCCTCTTCATAAGAGCCCAGCTCCCCCACATACCTAAGGAAATGCCTTTTACAATTGTCCCACACCATATACTTATTGGTGCCATCCAGCTTGATGGTTGTCTCCAGACCACACATGGCACCTCCTCTGTCCCCTCATTCGGTGTCCTCCTGCTCAGATTGACGAGGCCGACATCTCCTGCATCTTCTTCCACAATCTGTTCAACTCTCACATCAGCAGGGATCAAGAGCCGTGCAGGCGCAACAGGCTATGTGGATGACGTCATCCATGTCAACGAAGGCAGGAGGACGGTGACCGCGGACACAGAGGAGGCACCAAGCTTGGTGCGGAGACACACCTCTCGGACCAGATGGCTCCGATTAGTATATGGCAAGGGATAATTATAAAAGATATTTTCGTACGTAATCAGGGGAGCCGAGCTCTAATGAAGAGGTTGTAGGAATGCCATTAAAGATGAGTGATAGTTGGTGGATATAGTTTATATAGAGAAAGCCTGGTGACAGGTTCCCTTTAAATGGACTTCAAATCACCAATAGAGTAGGCGGCTCACCCTTAGGAAATAGTGTTGATAATAGAGGTGCTAGTTTCCTCAGAGCCCACCACTGAGCTGTAAGACTGCAGCAGATAGGAGGAAGGAATTGCAACCAAGAGGCGCAGAGGGGATGCTGTAAATAGGATGTATTATGAGCATATCCATCAATTCCACTGTATAGGTGCAGAAGTAAGTGACGCAATGTTTCGGTTATAACACCCTTCATCAGGCAGCAAGAGTCACTGTACATAAGTTAGTGAGATCCATGGTACACAGTGCTCTTCCCCAAAAGGTAAACCAGGCTGCAGTCCTACATCCCACTACTAACCCCCACAGGTAGTACTGGTCAATTTCCCCAATGGACTGGTTACCTTACAGCTCCATATTTAATCCCATCAAACTACTGGTGACCTACGTCCAAGCACATTCTCCCAAGGATCTGTCACTTCAGATTCCCCTTTGCACGCTACTTGATCTTCCATTTTGCTCTTTAACCCCAGCCAATTAGCCACTTATATGCCGCGGTCAGTGCTAAATGCAGCACCTAAGGTATATATGAAGGAAAAAACAGACAAACGTATTTTCTTTCAATAAAACAGTATTGCTGCACGTAACGATCCCTCCTTGGCTTCTTTTGGCACTCTCCCTTACTTCCAGAGGTCCTTGCTGTTCTCACTAAATGTACGGTACAATATGAGGCTATCCTATTGCAGCACACAATGCAATTCATTACAACAGTTTGGGTTACACATGGAGAATGTAAACTGAGTTGATTGGTGCCACCTCCAGTTACCTTAATGTGTAATCAATCTATAATTCACACCAAAACACGCACTTGACTACAATCACACCCCGTTTCTGGCAACGAAATGACATCTGCAATCCATTCACTAACATCCTCATCCAAATTTAAAGAACCCATGAATGTGGTCTGCTGGTAAAGCACGTGCTGGCAGGCTTCGAATAGGTGAGGCTTGCATTAAAGGGGTATTTCCCCGACTGGAGGTGACGAGTAAATTTAAGTACCTGGGAATATGGGTATCTATGCCGGTCACTGACTATATACATGAGAATCTGACTCCAATCTTGGGTGCACTCAAGGCAAAAGCGGATGCATGGCTCAAGCTACATTTGTCTGTGGTAGGTAGGGTGAATCTTATCAAAATGATTCTGATGCCAAAAATACTGTATATTCTTCACAATGCACCGGTTTGGATACCACGTGGGAAATTTAGACAGATCAACTCTCTGTTTAGGAACTTGATTTGGGGGAGGCAACATCCGCGTATTAAACTAGAGACACTTCAGCGACCCAAGGATGATGGGGGTCTGGCATTGCCTAACCCTGAATTGTACTTCCTCGCAGCCCAGAGTCAGCATCTAAGGGGCTGGGCGCATGAAGGGTCATCTGGAGCGGTACAGCGGTTGATGGAAGTGGTGACAAAAAGAAGGCCAGTGGTGCAATGTTTGGAGGATGGATCCTTGGAGAGTTTGGGGAAGCTATACCCGACTTTGCTGTTGATACGCAAGCTGTGGAGTAGATTGAGGCATGTACGTGGGATCACGGACTTGACTAGATACTCGCCGCTATGGCATAATAACAATCTGAAAGAATTTGAGGCATTAGGGGTATTGATAGAATGGCTGGGCAAAGGGATTCAGTATGTGTATCAAATAATTGAGCAAGGTGAACTGAAATCATTCTCCCAATTGCAGGCGGAATTTGGCCTTGGAAATGCAGGGGAGTATCAGTATCTGCGGATGAGGCATGCTTTTGGAGCTCAGAGTAGGAACGGAGGTATTAGGATTCAAAGGGATATAGTACTGGAGTATGTGTGTAATGACGGGACGACTGGAGGAGTCATATCCACTCTGTACAGGGATCTGTTGCACACTTTCCTATTGGGGTTTCCAATAATGGCGAGAGCTAAATGGGAAAGAGATCTGGGCCCAATGGATAATGAGACTTGGGAGTCGGTGTTGGAATGGATCCCAAGACTGTCGCTGAGTGAACCGTATAGACTGTCACAGCCTTATGTGGTACACAGAGTTTATAGGTCTCCGATGGTGCTATATAAGGCAGGATTGCATAATGACTCTGAATGTCCGAGGTGTAGGTCTACGGATGCAGACATTTTCCATATGATGTGGACATGTCCGAGGTTGGTTGCCTTTTGGGTGGTAGTTTTAAGTCGTATGGAAGGTGCGTATGGGTGCACGGTGCCAAGGGATCCAGTTGTCTGTTTGTTGGGATGCGTGGATGAGATTGGAGTGGATAAACACCTAAAGATAGCTATAGCCAGATTGTTGTACATGGCTAGGAAGGTGATAGCTAGAAACTGGATTAGGGAAGAGCCGCCGTCAAGAGGAGAATTCCTCCAGTACGTAAAACAGGGCCTGACACTAGAAAAAGGGATTTATAAGAAGAAAGGGAAAACTGAAACGTTCAATAAAATGTGGTCTCCATGGATTGCTATGGGATAGTAATGTGAAGTGTGGCTTATACGATTGGTTGAGGGATTAGACACTCAATTGTTTTAATGATGGTAGTAATTAACAAGACGAGCTGCTTTGTGGGGTGGGGGAGGGGGGCTTTGGGATCGAAGGGGGCTGTTTGAAGGGAGAGGGGGGAAAAATACTCTGTATTGAAAATGCAAATGAAACATGTTAATTGTACTGTTATTCTTAATAAAAATTTATTTGAACAAAAAAAAAGGGGTATTTCCCAGAAAATGAGCTGCCACCTCTCTATTCAATATACTGTACATCTGGATGCAGAAACCATTAGAGGGTCCAGGGTCAGGGGGGCTAAATTCTAACAATAGGTGCCCCAAGACATAGGTAATGTTCACATGATGAATTTGCAATGCAATTTTTAGGAAGAATGTTTTTGAAAACATGGTAAAATCATTATTTGAAAATCGTGGCAAAAAAAGGCATTGGGTGAACACGTCCGTAAAAGGCTTCCATAAATGCCTAAGGTGGGAATACCATTAAGATTTATATCAGCAGAAGGAATGATATTCCAAAATGTGTAAGATGCACTGAAGATGGCACTATATGTCATTTGTGCACATGGATTTCCAATAAAGTATTGAATCAAAGAAAATGTAGTGCTGACTTCTTCTGATATATTTGTGGCCTGCTCAGGCTGTCGAGCACCTAAGATGCAGGTCATGCAGGTGCCACAAGATGTCATTTTCTGTGTTTGGATTTTAAGATTCAAATTTGACTTAAGGGGGCTGCCTCATCACAAGTACTGGGTCTCAGAGTGGTCTTGAGATGGGGGGTCCATTTTATGACGTCAATTTACCCTTAATAGTACAATGCAGTTGCCTTCAGAGGCTCATCTGATGTCCATACACTGAACATCTTAACTATATGTAGGATCCACTTACAAGAGTGGTGAAACCTTCACAATTTATAAAATAGCCTCACCATCTTTTAAACCTACCATCTGGGTCTTCAACAATTCCAGCTCTTCCGCTAAACTTCCCTTCTCCAATTCGTTTTTCCCATGACCGTGCTTCTGCTCCAATGTCTGCATGGCCTTCTAGAAGGACGATATTACAGTACATTTAACCAAGTCAGAAGGACCACTAAATATATACACTTGTTATACACATATCGGGGACCCACTGATCAAAAGTAGAAGGAGCTACTCCCGTTACAAAGGAGCACGACCATGTACCTTCAGCCTGCAATCCATCTGAATAGACCCTGTGAACATCTAGTGCTTCCCAAATGATATCAGGGTTTTCACAAGCCAGACCTGTGATCTGGGGAAAACCCATAATCCAATCTTCTAGAAATGTATTATTTTCGCCAAGTAAAGGGGCTTTAGTAAAATCATTTGTTTGCCAGGGTCTTAGGTTACTTTCACACATCAGTTTTTTGCCGTCAGGCACAATCCGCCAAATTTTGAAAAATCGGACCGGATCCGTCAAAAGTTGCCGCTGGATCCGTTTTTTTCTTATAGACTTGTATTAGCGATTAGCGGATTGTGACGGATGGCCTCACGTTTCATCCGTTTCTTGCTGGATCCGTTGAAAATTCTTTTTACGGCGGCCGGAGAAAACGTACATAGGAATGAACTTTCTGTCCAGCGAAAAAAAGACCAGCGAAAACGTATGAAACGTGAGGTGAAATGACCGAATCCATTTTTTTAACACAAATCATGCATTTTCCATTCAAATCAAGAAATCTCTCTCGCTCTCTCTCTCTCGATCCCCGGAACAGGAAATCCAAACTCTATCTCGGAGTTAAAAAAAAAAAACAGATCCAGCAAAAAAAACGGATCCGTCGCATCAGTTTTTCACAATTTGTGCCGGATCCATTTTTTTCAAAATTCGCCGGATTGTGCCTGATAGCAAAAAACTGATGTGTGAAAGTAGCCTTAGGAAGCCGGGTCCGCTGGAGACAACCCCAGTAACATCCAAGTTAAATGAATATCTCCTCTTATATCAAGTATCATATAGATCAGGGGTGTCAAACTGCATTCCTCGAGGGCCTCAAACCATGCGTGTTTTCAAGATTTCCTTAGCATTGCACAAGGTGCTGGAATCATTCTCTGCATGTGATTAAATTATCACCTGTGCAATGCAAGGAAATCCTGAAAACATGACCTGTTTGCAGCCCCCGAGGAATGCAGTTTGACACCCCTGGTATAGATTTTTAACATTTCAAGTCTATAAAGTTTCACAGATAAAAATGGATTTGGATGAAATCATGCTGAGCTAATACTCTTATTATAATATCGTGCACGTACAGCTCTCCTACGGGTGCTCATAGAGAATAATCATGCACAGTATAAGTGGGGTCAGCCCTTCGGAAAGATCTATCGACTATAAAATATTCTAATTAACTTCCAAGCATATAGGTAGATCATACGTCTACCACTTCTCTATCATCTAAAGTCTCCTCTGCCACTACTAATAATGTATGCCACGTACCAACTCTGCAGCCCCGGTCATGTTCTGTATCTGATCTTCTATCCTAAGCTGGGAACCTTTGATGGTGTTAACCTCCAGCATGAGGTCCTGCAGCACTGCCATAGCCTGAAATTAGGAGAGAGAACATCAGGATGAGGGGCAGTATAATAACAATATAAAGAAACATTTATTGCAGAAAGCTATATCATAGCTACTAAATATCATCTGGGTGAAGCCATTCATAATCAAACTTAAGACTACTTCTCCCATGCATTGGATACCCTCCAATGAGTGAAACACAAAGAGCCCTATTCATCAAGACTGGCACTTTGTAAGACAGTTTTCACTAAGTGTGCACAGGTGTAAGAAGCGCCAAATTCATTAAGAGTTGTGCACCACCGCTAAAAATGTTCGGACCAGCTGGGACATTTCCCTTCCTGTCTGAGTCCCTCAAACTTTTCAGAAGATGGCAGAGCTAGCCGGGACTGGCGTGAAAAAAGTTGCAAAAAACCTCCACAGCCAGAAAGTTGGTGTACACTGCTTGATGATTCTGCTCCAAAGTCTTTTAGCCTCGCCTTCCCTTATAGCGGAGGAGAACCTCAGCAGATGACCGCGCTGTTACTGAAGATAATCTCTATATAACGACCAACATGGATATTACCGCCATATAGTCAGTGGTAGATACCAGCCCTACAGAACATAGATCACTGCACAGTTACAGATAATGACTTACCACTGACGTGCTTTCTGATGGAATCGTTCACTTTTCACGTCTCTTCCTAATCAAAGTCATGTTATGTCTGTGTGTGTGTGTAGCCCATTCACTATCTCCATCTACCCCCCACCCCCTGAAGATGGCTGGACCATCATTGTAAATACACCATTGTAAATACACACCTGTACTTTGTATCTCCCCCACCTCATTGTAGATTGTAAGCTCTCACGAGCAGGGTCGTCTTATTTTGCTCTAATTATTGTATTGTTAACATTGTTACTTATGACTGTTGTGTTTGAAACTGTTAAACTGTAAAAAGCGCTGCGGAATATGTTGGCGCTATATAAATAAAGATTATTATTATTTTCCATCTGGCCCAGACCGATATGACAACTTCTTCCAGCCAGGACTCGTCTGCAGAGAATACAACAAAGACACGTTTCACTTCTCATATTCCAGCCCCATCACCACCTATTCCCAACCTGCACAAACTGCTCATTCTGCTGATACCCCAATACTGAGCCACTGCTGCCGTATGTGTCCCTATTATTGCACCTGATACCCCAATACTGAGCCGCTGCTGCCCTATGTGACCCTATTACAGCACCTGATACCTCAATACTAAGCCGCTGCTGCTGTATGTGTCCTTATTACTGCACCTGATATCCCAATACTGAGCCGCTGCTGCCTTATGTGTCCCTATTACTGCCCCTGATACCCCAATACTGAGCCGCTGCTGCCCTATGTGACCCTATTACAGCACCTGATACCTCAATACTGAGCCGCTGCTGCTGTATGTGTCCCTATTACTGCACCTGATATCCCAATACTGAGCCGCTGCTGCCTTATGTGTCCCTATTACTGCCCCTGATACCCCAATACTGAGCCGCTGCTGCCTTATGTGCCCCTATTACTGCCCCTGATACCCCAATACTGAGCCGCTGCTGCCGTATGTGTCCCTATTACTGCACCTGATACCCCAATACTGAGCCACTGCTGCCGTATGTGTCCCTATTACCAGTGGCGTAGGAAGGGGGGTGCGGGGGGGGGGGGGCGGTCCGCCCCGGGCGGCACAATGCGGGGGGCGGCCGGCGCTGCATGAGGAGAAAAAAAAAAAAAGACGCCCCTTTAAATCTTCGGGCGGCGCCGTCCGCCGCCACGACCAGGCTCCCCCCGCCCCCCGCTCTAATACTCACCTCTCCTGGTTCCTGCGGCTTCAGCGTCCTCTGACTCTGCGACGTCTCAGAGCAGAGGGCGCGATGATGTCACTACTGTGCGCGCCGCTCAGCCTCTCTGTCCTGAGCGTCGCAGAGCCGGAGAGACGCTGACTGGCTGCACCGCACCGGACCTGCGCTAGGAACGGGAGAGGTGAGGATTTTACTTTTTTTTTTTTTTTTTTTTATGTCTGTCTGGGGGCAATGCTGGACACACTGGGGCAATACTGGAGACCAAGAGGCAGATTGCTGGACACACTGGGGCAATACTGGAGACCATGGGGCAGATTGCTGGACACACCGGGGCAATACTGGAGACCATGGGGCAGATTGCTGGACACACTGGGGCAATACTGGAGATCATGGGGCAGATTGCTGGACACACTGGGGCAATACTGGAGACCATGGGGCAGAATGCTGGACACACTGGGGCAATACAGGAGACTATGGGGCAGATTGCTGGACACACTGGGGCAATACTGGAGACCATGGGGCAGAATGCTGGACACACTGGGGCAATACTGGAGACCATGGGGCAGAATGCTGGACACACTGGGGCAATACAGTAGACTATGGGGCAGATTGCTGGACACACTGAATACTGGAGACCATGGGGCAGATTTCAGGACACATTGAGGCAATGCTGGAGACCCTGGGGCAGACTTCTGGACATACTGGGGCAATACTGGAGACCATGGGGCAGATTGCTGGACACACCGGGGCAATACTGGAGACCATGGGGCAGAATGCTGGACACACTGGGGCAATTGGTACACAAAATGAGAATGCTTGGTCTGGGGGAAAATGTGTGTAAATGGGTTAGTAACTGGCTTAGTGATAGAAAGCAGAGGGTGGTTATAAATGGTATAGTCTCTAACTGGGTCGCTGTGACCAGTGGGGTACCGCAGGGGTCGGTATTGGGACCTGTTCTCTTCAACATATTCATTAATGATCTGGTAGAAGGTTTACGCAGTAAAATATTGATATTTGCAGATGATACAAAACTATGTAAAGCAGTTAATACAAGAGAAGATAGTATTCTGCTACAGATGGATCTGGATAAGTTGGAAACTTGGGCTGAAAGGTGGCAGATGAGGTTTAACAATGATAAATGTAAGGTTATACACATGGGAAGAAGGAATCAATATCACCATTACACACTGAACGGGAAACCACTGGGTAAATCTGACAGGGAGAAGGACTTGGGGATCCTAGTTAATGATAAACTTACCTGGAGCAGCCAGTGCCAGGCAGCAGCTGCCAAGGCAAACAGGATCATGGGGTGCATTAAAAGAGGTCTGGATACACATGATGAGAGCATTATACTGCCTCTGTACAAATCCCTAGTTAGACCGCACATGGAGTACTGTGTCCAGTTTTGGGCACCGGTGCTCAGGAAGGATATAATGGAACTAGAGAGAGTACAAAGGAGGGCAACAAAATTAATAAAGGGGATGGGAGAACTACAATACCCAGATAGATTAGCGAAATTAGGATTATTTAGTCTAGAAAAAAGACGACTGAGGGGCGATCTAATAACCATGTATAAGTATATAAGGGGACAATACAAATATCTCGCTGAGGATCTGTTTATACCAAGGAAGGTGACGGGCACAAGGGGGCATTCTTTGCGTCTGGAGGAGAGAAGGTTTTTCCACCAACATAGAAGAGGATTCTTTACTGTTAGAGCAGTGAGAATCTGGAATTGCTTGCCTGAGGAGGTGGTGATGGCGAACTCAGTCGAGGGGTTCAAGATAGGCCTGGATGTCTTCCTGGAGCAGAACAATATTGTATCATACAATTATTAGGTTCTGTAGAAGGACGTAGATCTGGGGATTTATTATGATGGAATATAGGCTGAACTGGATGGACAAATGTCTTTTTTCGGCCTTACTAACTATGTTACTATGTTAATACAGGAGACCATGGGGCAGATTGCTGGACACACTGGGGCAATACTGGAGACCCTGGGGCAGATTTCTGGACACATTGAGGCAATGCTGGAGACCCTGGGGCAGACTTCTGGACACACTGGGGCAATGCTGGACACTGGGGCAGATTGCTGGACACACTGGGGGTAATATGCTGGACACACTGGGGCAATGCTGGACACTGGGGGTAATATGCTGGACACACTGGGGCAGACTGCTGGACACACTGGGGCAATGCTGGACACTGGGGCAGATTGCTGGACACACTGGGGGCAGTGCTGGACATACTGGGGCAGATTGCTGGACACACTGGGGGTAATATGCTGGACACACTGGGGCAGATTGCTGGACAACATGGGGGTAATATGCTGGACACACTGGGGCAGATTGCTGGACAACATGGGGATAATATGCTGGACACACTGGGGGCAGGACTTGAGGCATGGGCAGAATGTAGATACGGGGCATGATTGGAGACACGGGGCAGGATTGGATCATGGGGCAGGACGGATACGATGGAGGCTGGTGGGGCAGGATGGGGAGATAATATGGGGTAGAATGGATACTCATGAGGGCAGGATGCGAGAACATATGGCTGGAGCCAGGAATGAGATAAACGGGGCCAGGGTGGGGAATAGTGTTACCACAGGGGCTAATTAAGGGATATTATTACTGCAGTGATGTATTTATTTTATTTTTTGAATATACTGTTTTAAATGGGGGGGCGGTCCTGTTACTGTGCAGAGTGACACTATGTCACCTTTTTTTCTTCATGTGATGTAATGTAGAAGTTGTGAAAAATTAAGTAATGTGTTCTGCAAGCGGAGCACGAGATAACTGTGTTATTTCCTGCAGAAACGAGTCCTGGCTGGAAGGAATGATGGCGGTCTGTGCTGGATGAAAGATGAAGGACTTCACCTAGAGACGTCACTGGTGAGTCAGTGTTACCTATACACTGACACTATACACTGTATACTATATAGAGGTCCTGTGTATAATGTCACCAGTGATCTCTGTATTACCTCTACACAGACACTGCATACTAAGTACAGATCTCCTGTGAATACTGGCACTTATGGTGATAGTATTGTGGGTTTTTTTTTTATTACTGATCAGTATTGTAGTATTCAGTCACTATGTGGTGGTAATATGTGGTCTGGAAATGGTGTTGTGGTATTTGTCCCTTGTATGTAGTATTATTCGGTCACTATGTGGCCTGGTCATGGTGTGGTGGTATTAAGTCACAGGTGTGGCATGTGGGGGTGACACCATTAGGCCCAGTTTAAGTTCTACAAAACAGGAAAACCATTTTTGGTAACCTTTGTGTGTATTGAGCCGGAAGGGGGGGGGGCCAAACTCGGGAACAGCCCCGGGCGGCAAAAGCTCTAGCTACGCCTCTGCCTATTACTGCACCTGATACCCCAATACTGAGCTGCTGCTGCCGTATGTGTCCTTATTACTGCCCCTGCTGTGTGGTTCTCTGTGCCCTATAAATTCTAAAGCAACCCTCTATAATATAGTAATGCCGGGCGCAAGTGCCCTAGAAAACAGTGCCCATATTGTGCCCCCTAGTAAGTAATATTAACCCGTGTGTGCCCCTTTGACAGTCACAGTAACCTGAGTTCCCCTATAACAATAAGTGCCCACTTTACATTTAATAATGTCCCAAGTCTCCTCCCTGTACAGCTCCCCTATACACAGTATGATGCTCTCTTATACACAATATAATGCCCCCTCAATGAATAGTACCACCCACAGTATACTGACCCCTTAGTAGCCCCCAAACTGTTTGATGGCTCCAACACTGTATAATGGCCCCTTCACTGTAATCCCCACACTGTATGATGGCCCCATAGATAGCCTCCATATAGTACAATGTGCCAGATAGTCCTCAAAATATCACAAGGCAGTACCCCCATAAGCAGACCCTGTAGTATAAGGCAGCACCCCTATAGACAGATTATGTAGTATAAGACAGCACCCCTATAGGCAGACCTTGTAGTATAAGGCAGCACCCCTATAGGCAGACCTTGTAGTATAAGACAGTACCCCTATAGGCAGACCCTGTAGTATAAGACAGTACCCCCATAGGCAGACCATGTAGTATAAGACAGTACCCCCATAGGCAGATCCTGTAGTATAAGACAGTACCCCTATAGGCAGACCCTGTAGTATAAGACAATACCCCCATAGGCAGACACTGTAGTATAAGACAGTACCCCTATAGGCAGACCCTGTAGTATAAGACAGTACCCCTATAGGCACACCCTGTAGTATAAGACAGTACCCCCATAGGCAGATCCTGTAGTATAAGACAGTACCCCTATAGGCACACCCTGTAGTATAAGACAATACCCCCATAGGCAGACCATGTAGTATAAGACAGTACCCCTATAGGCAGACCCTGTAGTATAAGACAGTACCCCCATAGGCAGACCCTGTAGTATAAGACAGTACCCCCATAGGCAGACCATGCAGTATATGACAGTACCCATTATTATCATCCATTATAAGTTCATGTTAAAAACATACAACTCTGCCCTTCACCTCTCCAAAGAAACCTATTTCAACACCCTCATCACCTCGCTGTCCAATAACCCTAAACATCTCTTTGACACTTTCCAGTCCCTACTCAACCCAAGAGTGCAGGCCCCAACCACAGATCTCCGCACTGACAATCAGGCCAATTACTTCAAAGAAAAAATTGACCACATTCAACAGGAAATCATCTCCCAATCTCTTCATATCATGCACTGTCCTTCCCCCACTGCATCTAGTTCACTCTCTGACTTTGAACCAGTTACAGAAGAAGAAGTAATCAGGCTCCTTGCATCTTCTCGCCCAACCACTTACACCAGTGAACCCACTCCGTCACATCTCCTCCAGTCCCTTTCCCCAGCTGTCACCTCTCACCTAACAAAAATATTCAACCTTTCTCTCACTTCCGGTATTTTTCCATCCTCATTTAAGCATGCCATCATATATCCATTACTTAAAAAACCATCCCTCGATCAAAACTGTGCCGCTAATTATAGACCTGTCTCTAATCTTCCCTTCATCTCTAAACTCCTCGAACACCTGGTCCACTCCCGTCTTACCCGCTATCTCTCAGATAACTGTCTTCTCGACCCTCTTCAGTCTGGTTTCCGCTCTTTACACTCTACTGAAACTGCCCTCACTAAAGTCTCTAATGACCTACTAACAGGTAAATCTAATGGTCACTACTCCATGCTAATTCTCTTGGATCTCTCCGCAGCATTCGACACTGTGGATCATCAGCTCCTCCTCACTATGCTCCGCTCCATCGGCCTCAAGGACACCGTTCTCTCCTGGTTCTCCTCCTATCTCTCTGACCGCTCCTTCACTGTATCTTTTACTGGTTCCTCCTCCTCTCACCTTCCCCTTACTGTTGGGGTTCCTCAAGGTTCAGTTCTAGGCCCCCTCCTCTTCTCTTTGTATACTGCCCCTATTGGACAAAAAATCTGTAGATTTGGTTTCCAGTACCATCTCTATGCTGACGACACCCAATTATACACTTCTTTTCCTGATATCACACCGACCTTTTTAGAAAACACCAGTGATTGTCTTACCGCTGTCTCTAACATCATGTCCTCCCTCTATCTGAAACTGAACCTGTCAAAAACTGAACTCCTCTTGTTCTCTCCCTCTACTAACCTACCTTTGCCTGACATTGCCATCTCCGTGTGCGGTTCCACCATTACTCCAAAGCAACATGCCCGCTGCCTTGGGGTCATACTTGACTCCGAGCTTTCATTCACCCCACACATTCGATCACTGGCTTGCTCTTCTTATCTGCATCTCAAAAACATTTCTAGAATTTGCCCTTTTCTTACTTTCGACTCTGCAAAAACTCTTCACTTATTCGACTCTGCAATGAACTGTTTCACTTATTCATTCTCATCTGGACTATTGTAACTCTCTACTAATCGGCCTCCCTCTTACCAAACTCTCCCGCTCTAATCTGTCCTGAATGCTGCAGCCGGGATCATATTCCTCACCAACCGCTACACCGATGCCTCTACCTTGTGCCAGTCATTACACTGGTTACCAATCCACTCAAGAATCCAGTACAAAACTACTACCCTCATCCACAAAGCACTCCATGGCTCAGCACCACCCTACATCTCCTCTCTGGTCTCAGTCTACCACCCTACCCGTGCCCTCCGCTCTGCTAATGACCTCAGGTTAGCATACCCAGTAATCAGAACCTCCCACTCCCGTCTCCAAGACTTTACACGTGCTGCGCCGATTCTTTGGAATGCACTACCTAGGTTAATACGATTAATCCCCAATCCCCACAGTTTTAAGCGTGCCCTAAAAACTCATTTGTTCAGATTGGCCTACCACCTCAACGCATTAACCTAACTATCCCTGTGTGGCCCATTAACCCCTTCCCGACCCATGACGCCACGTAGGCGTCATGAAAGTCGGTGCCATTCCGACCCATGACGCCTATGCGGCGTCATGGAAAGATCGCGTCCCTGCAGATCGGGTGAAAGGGTTAACTCCCATTTCACCCGATCTGCAGGGACAGGGGGAGTGGTAGTTTAGCCCAGGGGGGGTGGCTTCACCCCCTCGTGGCTACGATCGCTCTGATTGGCTGTTGAAAGTGAAACTGCCAATCAGAGCGATTTGTAATATTTCACCCATTATAACGGGTGAAATATTACAATCCAGCCATGGCCGATGCTGAAATATCATCGGCCATGGCTGGAAATACTAGTGTGCCCCCACCCCACCCCTCCGATCGCCCCCCCACCCCCCCGATCTGGCCGGTACACTGCTCCGGCTCCCCTCCGTCCTGTGCTCCGCTCCCCCCCGTGCTCGTGTCCGCTCCCCCCGTGCTCCAATCACCCCCCCGTGCTCCAATCACCCCCCCTGCACTCCGATCCACCCCCCCCGTGCTCCGTTCCACCCCCCCGTGCTCCATTCCAGCCCCCCCGTGCTCCGTTCCATGCCCCCCGCGCTCCGTTCCACCCCTCCCGCGCTCCGATTCCCCCCCCCGTGCTCCGATCCCCCCCCCCGTGGTCCCCCCCCACCCTATCATACTTACCGATCCAGCCGTGGTCCCGTCCGTCTTCTCCCGGGCGCCGCCATCTTCCAAAATGGCGGGCGCATGCGCAGTGCGCCCGCCGAATCTGCCGGCCGGCAGATTCGTTCCAAAGTGCATTTTGATCACTGAGATATAATCTATCTCAGTGATCAAAATAAAAAAAATAATAAATGACCCCCCCCCCCTTTGTCACCCCCATAGGTAGGGACAATAAAAAAATAAAGAAATTTTTTTTTTTCCACTAATGTTAGAATAGGGTTAGGGTTAGGGTTAGGGGTAGGGTTAGGGCTAGGGTTAGGGTTAGGGGTAGGGCTAGGGTTAGGGTTAGGGGTAGGGTTAGGGCTAGGGTTAGGGGTAGGGTTAGGGGTAGGGTTAGGGTTAGGAATGTGCACACGTATTCTGGTCCTCTGCGGATTTTTCCGCTGCGGATTTGATAAATCCGCAGTGCTAAACCGCTGCGGATTTATGGCGGATTTACCGCGTTTTTATGCGCATTTCACTGCGGTTTTACAATTACGATTTTCTATTGGAGCAGTTGTAAAACCGCTGCGGAATCCGCACAAAGAAGTGACATGCTGCGGAATGTAAACCGCTGCGTTTCCGTGCAGTTTTTCCGCAGCATGTGTACAGCAATTTTTGTTTCCCATAGGTTTACATTGAACTGTACACTCATGGGAAACTGCTGCGGATCCGCAGCGTTTTCCGCAGCGTGTGCACATACCTTTAGAATTAGGCTATGTGCACACGGTGCGGATTTGGCTGCGGATTCGCAGCAGTGTTCCATCAGGTTTACAGTACCATGTAAACATATGGAAACCAAATCCGCTGTGCCCATGGTGCAGAAAATACCGTGCGGAAACGCTGCGTTGTATTTTCCGCAGCATGTCAATTCTTTGTGCGGATTCCGCAGCGTTTTACACCTGTTCCTCAATAGGAATCCGCAGGTGAAATCCGCACAAAAAACACTGGAAATCCGCGGAAAATCCGCAGGTAAAACACAGTGCCTTTTACCCGCGGATTTTTCAAAAATGGTGTGGAAATATCTCACACGAATCCGCAACGTGGGCACATAGCCTTAGGGTTAGGGTTGGAATTAGGGCTGTGGTTAGGGTTAGGGGTGTGTTGGGGTTAGTGTTGTGGTTAGGGGTGTGTTGGGGTTAGGGTTGTGATTAGGGTTATGGCTACAGTTGGGATTAGGGTTAGGGGTGTGTTGGGGTTAGTGTTGGAGTTAGAATTGAGGGGTTACCACTGTTTAGGCACATCAGGGGTCTCCAAACGCAACATGGCGCCACCATTGATTCCAGCCAATCTCGTATTCAAAAAGTCAAATGGTGCTCCCTCACTTCCGAGCCCTGACGTGTGCCCAAACAGTGGTTTACCCCCACATATGGGGTACCAGCATACTCAGGACAAACTGCGCAACAATTACTGGGGTCCAATTTCTCCTGTTACCCTTGTGAATCTAAAAAAATGCTTGCTAAAACATAATTTTTGAGGAAAGAAAAATGATTTTTTATTTTCACGGCTCTGCGTTGTAAACGTCTGTGAAGCACTTGGGGGTTCAAAGTGCTCACCACATATCTAGATAAGTTCCTTGGGGGGTCTAGTTTCTAAAATGGGGTCACTTGTGGGGGGTTTCTACTGTTTAGGCACACCAGGGGCTCTGCAAACGCAACGTGACACCCGCAGACCATTCCATCAAAGTCTGCATTTCAAAAGTCACTACTTCCCTTCTGAGCCCCGACGTGTGCCCAAACAGTGGTTTACCCCCACATATGGGGTATCAGCGTACTCAGGAGAAACTGGACAACAACTTTTGGGGTCCAATTTCTCCTGTAACCCTTGGGAAAATAAAAAATTCTGGGCTAAATAATTATTTTTGAGGAAAGAAAACGTATTTATTATTTTCACGGCTCTGCATTATAAACTTCTATGAAGCACTTGGGGGTTCAAAGTGCTCACCACACATCTAGATAAGTTCCTTTCAGGGTCTAGTTTCCAAAATGGGGTCACTTGTGGGGGGTTTCTACTGTTTAGGCACATCAGGGGCTCTGCAAACGCAACGTGACGCCCGCAGAGCATTCCATCAAAGTCTGCATTTCAAAACGTCACTACTTCAATTCCAAGCCCCGGCATGTGCCCAAACAGTAGTTTACCCCCACATATGGGGTATCACCGTACTCAGGAGAAACTGGACAACAAATATTGGGGTCAAATTTCTCCTGTTACCCTTGGGAAAATTAAAAAATTCTGGGCTAAATAATTATTTTTGAGGAAAGAAAACGTATTTATTATTTTCACGGCTCTGCATTATAAACTTCTATGAAGCACTTGGGGGTTCAAAGTGCTCACCACACATCTAGATAAGTTCCTTTGGGGGTCTAGTTTCCAAAATGGGGTCACTTGTGGGGGGTTTCTACTGTTAAGCCACATCAGGGGCTCTGCAAACGCAACGTGACGCCCACAGAGCATTCCATCAAAGTCTGCATTTCAAAACGTCACTACTTCACTTCCGAGCCCCGGCATGTGCCCAAACAGTGATTTACCCCCACATATGGGGTATCAGCGTACTCAGGAGAAACTGGACAACAACTTTTGGGGTCAAATTTCTCCTGTTACCCTTGGGAAAATAAAAAATTGCAGGCTAAAAGATCATTTTTGAGAAAATATTTTTTTTTTTTATTTTCATGGCTCTGCGTTATAAACTTCTGTGAAGCACTTGGGGGTTCAAAGTCCTCACCACACATCTAGATTAGTTCCTTTGGGGGTCTAGTTTCTAAAATGGTGTCATTTCTGGGGGATCTCCAATGTTTAGGCACACAGGGGCTCTCCAAACGTGACATGGTGTCCGCTAATGATTGGAGCTAATTTTCCATTTAAAAAGCCAAATGGCGTGCCATCCCTTCCGAGCCCTGCCGTGCGCCCAAACAGTGGTTTACCCCCACATATGGGGTATCAGCGTACTCAGGACAAACTGGACAACAATATTTGGGGTCCAATTTCTCCTATTATCCTTGGCAAAATAGGAAATTCCAGGCTAAAAAATCATTTTTGAGGAAAGAAAAATTATTTTTTATTTTCATGGCTCTGCGTTATAAACTTCTGTGAAGCACCTGGGGGTTTAAAGTGCTCAATATGCATCTAGATAAGTTCCTTGGGGGGTCTAGTTTCCAAAATGGGGTCACTTGTGCGGGAGCTCCAATGTTTAGGCACACAGGGGCTCTCCAAACGCGACATGGTGTCCGCTAACAATTGGAGCTAATTTTCCATTCAAAAAGTCAAATGGCGCGCCTTCTCTTCCGAGCCCTGCCGAGTGCCCAAACAGTGGTTTACCCCCACATATGAGGTATCGGCGTACTCGGGAGAAATTGCCCAACAAATTTTATGATCCATTTTATCCTACTGCCCATGTGAAAATGAAAAAATTGAGGCGAAAAGAATTTTTTTGTGAAAAAAATTTACTTTTTCATTTTTACAGATCAATTTGTGAAGCACCTGAGGGTTTAAAGTGCTCACTAGGCATCTAAATTAGTTCCTTGGGGGGTCTAGTTTCCAAAATGGGGTCACTTGTGGGGGAGCGCCAATGTTTAGGCACACAGGAGCTATCCAAACGCGACATGGTGTCCGCTAACGATGGAAATAATTTTTCATTCAAAAAGTCAAATGGCGCTCCTTCCCTTCCGAGCCTTACCATGTGCCCAAACAGTGGTTTACCCCCACATGTGAGGTATCGGTGTACTCAGGAGAAATTGCCCAACACATTTTAGGATCCATTTTATCCTGTTGCCCATGTGAAAATGAAAAAATTGAGGCTAAAAGAATTTTTTTGTGAAAAAAAAGTACTTTTTCATTTTTACGGATCAATTTGTGAAGCACCTGGGGGTTCAAAGTGCTCACTATGCATCTAGATAAGTTCCTTGGGGCGTCTAGTTTCCAAAATGGGGTCACTTGTGGGGGAGCTCCAATTTTTAGGCACACGGGGGCTCTCCAAACGTGACATGGTGTCCGCTAAAGAGTGGAGCCAATTTTTGATTCAAAAAGTCAAATGGCGCTCCTTCCCTTCCAAGCCCTGCCGTGCGCCAAAACAGTGGTTTACCCCCACATATGAGGTATCAGCGTACTCAGGACAAATTGGACAACAACTTTCGTGGTTCAGTTTCTCCTTTTACCATTGGGAAAATAAAAAAATTGTTGCTAAAAGATAATTTTTGTGACTAAAAAGTTAAATGTTCATTTTTTCCTTCCATGTTGCTTCTGCTGCTGTGAAGCACCTGAAGAGTTAATAAACTTCTTGAATGTGGTTTTGAGTACCTTGAGGGGTGCAGTTTTTAGAATGGTGTCACTTTTGGGTATTTTCAGCCATATAGACCCCTCAAACTGACTTCAAATGTGAGGTGGTCCCTAAAAAAAATGGTTTTGTAAATTTCGTTGTAAAAATGACAAATCGCTGGTCGAATTTCAACCCTTATAACTTCCTAACAAAAAAAAATTTTGTTTCCAAAATTGTGCTGATGTAAAGTAAACATGTGGGAAATGTTATTTATTAACTATTTTGTGTCACATATCTCTCTGGTTTAACAGAATAAAAATTCAAAATGTGAAAATTGCGAAATTTTCAAAATTTTCGCCAAATTTCCGTGTTTATCACAAATAAATGCAGAATTTATTGACCTAAATTTACCACTAACATGAAGCCCAATATGTCACGAAAAAACAATCTCAGAACCGCTAGGATCCGTTGAAGCGTTCCTGAGTTATTACCTCATAAAGGGACACTGGTCAGAATTGCAAAAAACGGCAAGGTCTTTAAGGTCAAAATAGGCTGGGTCTTGAAGGGGTTAAAAAAAAAAAAACTAAAAACACCCATAATCAGGTTCCTCGCATCATGTTCTCATACACTTTATGCAGTTAATAGCCCCCTGTGTCTATACTGCTACATACTTAGGCAGTTAACTGGTTCAGGCAGCTTTACATGAACACCTGATCCTTACACTATGGCTGATCTGACTAACTAAAGCAATTGTTGCCATCCACCTCTCGTGTCTCCCCTCTTCCTCATAGTTTGTAAGCTTGCGAGCAGGGCCCTCCTCTTGGTATCTGTTTTGAACTGTGTTTTTTGTTATGCTGTAATGTCTATTGTCTGTACAAGTCCCCTCTATAATTTGTAAAGCGCTGCAGAATATGTTGGCGCTATATAAATAAAATTATTATTATTATTATTACCCCCATAGGCAGATCCTGTAGTATAAGGCTGGTTTCACATTTGCGTTTTTTTGGGTGCGTTTTTGCGGTAAAAAACGCAAAAGAAGCATGGTGAAAAAACGCATGTAAACACGTGCAAACGCTGCGTTTTTTTTACGCATGCGTTTTTGCATGTGGTGAAAAAAGCGCGGCGTTTTGACGCGTTTACATGCGTTTTTTCATGCGTTTGCGTTTTTTAAACGCATGCTGAGAAATGTGTGACAGCTGCCAATCATCAAAATAAAGTAAAAAACCCACTATAAACAGAAATAGTTAGGGGTAGGGATCATAACCCTAACCCTAAAGGGATCCTAACCCTAACCCTACCGCTAACCCTAAAGGGATCCTAACCCTACCTCTAACCCTAAGGGATCCTAACCCTACCCCTACCCCTAAAGGGATTAGGGTTAGGGGTAGGGTTAGGATCCCTTAGGGTTAGGGGTAGGGTTAGGATCCCTTTATCACCTTTATGTTGGGGGGTGGCATATCAGTGTGTTTTCTGGTTTTTTAATATAAAAACGCATGCGTTTTTAACGCAAAAAAACGCATGCACAAAAAAACGCATGCGTCCCCATTGACTCCAATGTATTTTTTGACCCAAAAAAAATGCATGAAAACGCATGCGGTTTTTTTGGTTCAAAAAACGCCTCTAAAAAATACTACAAGTTGCATTTCTGAAAATGAACGCATGCAGTAAAAAACGCATGCGTTGCAAAACGCGACCAAACGCGTACAAACAAAAGCGCATGCGTTTTCAATGTTAAATATAGGGGGAAAAAACGCATGCGTTTTTTTGAAAAAAACGCTGCAGACAAAAACGCAAGTGTGAAACCACCCAAAGACAGTACCCCCATAGGCAGACCCTGTAGTATAAGACAGTACCCCTATAGGCAGACCCTGTAGTATAAGACAGTACCCCATAGGCAGACCCTGCAGTATAAGGCAGCACCCCCATAGGCAGACCCTGTAGTATAAGACAGCACCCCTATAGGCAGACCCTGTAGTATAAGACAGTCAGGGCCGCCATCAGGGCATTACTGCCCTGACTGGCATATGGGGCCCGGTGGCAGAGGGGGCCCGCATCGGGCCCTGTCTCTTCTGCTCATCGGACCCGGGCCCCAGCGGCAGGCTTCTATCGGTAACTGAACCTGCATCCGAGACGCAAGTTCAGTTGCTCTATTGCATCCTTGCGGGCCGGTGTGGGCCCGCACTACAATGGTTAAAGCCGCCAGCCAATCGGAGGCTGGCAGCTGACGTCAGTGCGCATCGCCAGCGTATGACGTCATTGTCATTCGCCAGCGAGTGCGTGCTGAAACGCCGGGAGAGATCTTCGCTTCGCCGCAGGAGCGCAGCAAGTTTAGAAGAAAGGTTTTTTTTATTTTTTTTAACTGAAAGAGGCAAGCCGCAATGTGGACCATGTGTCTCCATCCAGCCCGGTACAGGAGGGAGACAGGGAGCAGAGTGGAGACAAGGGGGTAGAATGAGACAAGGGGGCAGAATGAGACAAGGGGGCAGAATGGAGACAAGGGTGCAGAATGGAGAAAAGGGGGCAGGATGAGACAAGGGGGCAGGATGAGACAAGGGGGCAGAATGGAGACAAGGGGGCAGAATGGAGACAAGGGTGCAGAATGGAGAAAAGGGGGCAGGATGAGACAAGGGGGCAGAATGGAGACAAGGGGGCAGAATGGAGATAAGGGGGCAGAATGAGACAAGGGAGCAGAATGGAGACACGGGACAGAATGAGACTAGGGAGCAGAGTGGAGACAAAGGGGCAGAATGGAGACAAGGGGCAGAATGGGACAAGGGGGAAGAATGGGACAAGGGGGGAAGAATGGAGACAACGGAGCAGAATGGAGACAACGGGGCAGAATGGAGACACGGGGGCAGAATGGAGACACAGGGCAGAATGGAGACAAGGGGGCAGAATGGAGACAAGGGGGCAGAATGGGACAAGGGGGCAGAATGGAGACACGGGGGCAGAATGGAGACAAAGGGGCAGAATGGGACAAGGGGCAGAATGGGACAAAGGGGCAGAATGGAGTCACGGGGGCGGAATGGAGACACGGGGCCAGAATGCAGACACAGGGGCAGAATGCAGACACAGGGGCAGAATGCAGACACAGGCAGAATGGAGACACAAAGGCAGAATGCAGACATGGGGGCAGAATGGAGACACTGGGGCAGAATGGAAACACTGGGGCAGAATGAAGACACTGAGGTAGAATGGAGACACTGGGGCAGAAAATTTTGCCTGTATGGGGCCCCGAAATTTCTAGTGGCAGCGCTGAAGACAGTACCCCATAGGCAGACCCTGTAGTTTAAGACTGCCCCTATAGGCAGACCCTGTAGTTTAGGACAATACCCCTATAGGCAGACCCTGTAGTATAAGACAGTACCCCCATAGGCAGACCCTGTAGTTTAAGGCAGTCCCATAAAAAACAAGTCACCTTTCTTCCTCCTGCTTCCTGCGCTGCGACGAGCTCTCGCTCATCTCCTGACAGAGGGCGCCGGGCAGTGACGTCATCGCTCCTGCTCTCAGTGTCTGCGACGCCAGATGCTGACAGGGGATGGGAGGAGCGTAATGCTGCTTTTCCCATCAATGTGTGACGCCCAGGAGACCGGGATACCCAGCACCGGACCAATGGGGTCTGTCTCTTGAGGGGGATGTCACAGGTGGCTTGACCCGGTGCTGTGGCCTCAGGCAATGCACAGTGTAAGGGGTATCGTGAGGGGACAGGCACTTACTTGATCAGCAGCAGGTTCTCCCAGCGGTGACGATCCCGATCCTGGATAGATGGCTATTGTCCAAATGAAAGACTGAGGCACTGAAACGTTTAACCAGTTTACTTTAACATAAAAGGATTTACAACCAGTCCTATCACCGGAGTCTGTATGGGAACTCTGAGTTACTTTGACCCTGCCGGGGTCTTCGCCTCTTATTGTGCGCAATTTCTGTGTGGCCCTGCTGCTGTATGTGAACTGGCTGCCGGCCCAATCTGTCCCCTCCGGGTCCTGGTTCGACGGGCAACCCGAGTCCTTTTATCGGCTTACCCCCTCCGGGAGTACCGCTGAACTCTGTGTCTGTTGCTGCGTCCGGCCCTAGTGAAGCTGATATCACCTCACGTTTTTCCGGTTGCTGTATTATATATAATGAATACAGCCACGGATCCGGTATCCGTCTTTGCGCCTGTTCTGGGTAGTGATTAATGCTACCCGGTTCTCACAATGTCCCTTTTCTCTGTCCCTCTTCTCCTCAGGCCGGTGATTTGGGCCTGGAAACCGTCATAGGGCTGTTAGAAATTCAGCTGTATGACCTCTCACTATCAGCTCCTTAGCCCAACTGCCATTTCTTCTCTCAGACCAGAATGGATCAAGGGGAGTCTCTGGAGCTCCCCCTTCTGGCCGGAGGTGGTAGTGCAGTCTTGCTATTTTAGTATTCGCATTTAGTGTCAGTAACTATTTTTGTGGCAAATACACCTAGGGGTGCCACATTCCCCCTTAGTTAAGAACAGTACTCCGGGACTGTGGGACGATAACATTTTGAAATAACAATTAATATGTACAGAGTCTTAAAAATGAAAAGTTACAAAAACCACTCAAGGAAACAAAAATAGAGTTCTGTAAAAAGTCACTTCAAATAGCGTCCATTAATACAGTTCTATCCTTGAAGGTACTAGGAAAGGCACTGTACTTAGTGTCCAGGAATTTAGTTCCATTTTTCCAACGGAGTTATCAATATAAAGTCTAAAGAAAGTTCAAAAAGAGCAAAAAGCAAAATTCAAAAAGCAGTCTTTCCGGAGCTTTGATTTAGTGCCTCCAGGCTGATAAAAAGTTCAAGAATATGCAAGAAGTTCATACAGACAAGTCTCTGTAGGCACTGGCTTAAACGTTGCAGACTGATAACAATGACTATACTACATTTTCTGTTTAACTATATACGGCATAACATATATACAATTCACATTATGAGCTTTATAGTTGGTAATCTGCATACCTGGCCGGTAATTGACCCTGGGTACTACGCTGTGATCTACGTAATAGCGGTGTCTCTTCATGTGGTGTACTACTGTCTACTGCGGATGTAGTATCTGCCCGCTCTGCTAAAGATAATTCCACGACTATGGAGTTGGCAAGTCCACCGTGAATGGGATTACTCTGACCAGGAATCTGTTCTTCCTGGCCTGGAACCTCCTGTAGTACGGGGTCAGCCTCTTCCTGTCTTGGGACTTCTGGTATTGGGTTCGGTGTTGGGTAAAAGGCCACCATGGGAACCACTACTGCACCATGGTATGTTAGTAGGGTTTTGGGAAAGTCTCCTATACAGGTGTGATACACTTCCTCTTCTTTTTCCTTTACTGGTTGAACCTGTATGGGTTGAATAACTTCTGGTTCTGGCTGGACAACGTCTGGCTCTTTCAATGCTTCCGGACATAATTTAAGATTGTCTCTTGACACTAGTACAGATGTTAAGCCTCCGTTTTTGCTAATGAGACACATTTTAGGATTATCCACTCTTGTTGGTAAAACTGTGTAGGGTACGGCTTCCCACTGATTGTCCAGTTTATTGGTTCGACGATTTCTCTTGAGCACTTGGTCACCCGGTCTTAATGGGGTCGCTAGAGCATTCTGGTTGAAAGTTCGCTCTTGTCTTTCTCTAGTTTTCTGAAGGCTTCTTTCCACACTCTCTTGCACTTGGCGATACTGCTTTTGCCGTATGATATCCCAATTGGAGTCTTGAACTCCTGCGTCTGGTTTCAGAATTCCCATTTCTAGATCGATTGGTAATTGGCCGGGTCTTGCACGCATAAGGTAAGCTGGGGTGCAGTTGGTGGAGCTCACCGGGACATGATTATACAGATCCACCAAGTCAGGCAATTTCTCTGGCCATTGATTCCTTTCTGTCTCAGGTAAAGTCTTTAGTAGGTCTATTACAATATGGTTCATCTTCTCGCATAAGCCGTTTGTTTGTGGATGATAGGCCGTCGTCCGGATCTTTTTGCAACCATACATATTACAGAATTCTCTGAAGATCTCTGATTCAAAGGCTGTACCTTGGTCGGTGAGAACCTGTTCCGGATATCCATGGGGTCTACAAAAGTACGTTTGGAACGCTTTGGCTGCTGCTTTTGCTGTCAGATCTTTTACGGGTACTACTACCAAGAAGCGTGAATAATGGTCCACGATGGTCAAGGCATAGACATAGCCGGACCGGCTTGGTATTAACTTCACGTGGTCTATGGCTACAAGTTCAAGTGGTTGTTTGGTGATTATGGGCTGCAGTGGTGCTCTTTGGTTCTTTTGATCGTTTCTTCTGAGGTTGCACGGGCCACAATTTCTGCACCACTGTTCGATTGATTTTCTCATCCCGACCCAATAAAATCTTTCTCTTAGAAGTACTTCTAACTTTTTCCAACCAAAGTGACCAGCACCATTATGGTAAGCTTCGAGGACCATCTTGACATCTTGTTTAGGCACGATAATCTGCCAAACCAATTCATGTGTTTTCGGATTGGTGTACCTTCTACAGAGCTTCCCTTGATACAGGAACATTTTGCCTCTCTCTTTCCAGAGTTGATGCGTCTCTTCTGGGGCATCCTCATCGGGATATGCACTTTGCTCAGTTAACAGTTCCTTCACCAACTTCACAGCCGGATTGCTGTCTTGGGTGTCAGCCCATCTATGGTGTGCTAACGGATTAAAATTCACCTCTTGTTTCTGATAGGTACTTGACTGATGATGTTTTGCCTTGGGATGATGGAAGGCTGGTAGTTCAATTTCTTCAAGCTCCCCCGTTTCTTCTTCTACATCTCTCAAGTGTGGCATCCGGGATAGGGCATCGGCATTTCCATTCTTGCGACCTGCTCGATACTTGATCTTGAAGTTGTAATTAGATAACCGGGCTATCCATCGCTGTTCTAACGCACCTAATTTGGCTGTGTCCAGGTGGGTCAACGGATTGTTGTCAGTATAGACAATAAATTCTGCAGCGGCCAGATAGTGTTTGAAACGTTCAGTCACAGCCCAAACTACTGCCAGTAGTTCCAATTTGAAGGAGCTATAATTTTCCGGATTTCTTTCAGTAGGCCGGAGCTTTCTACTTGCAAAGGCGATGACTTTCTCCCGACCTTCTTGCTTTTGTGACAGCACCGCTCCTAGTCCCACATTACTGGCATCGGTGTAGAGGATGAAAGGTTGATGGTAATCTGGGTATGCCAGAACCTCTTCTCCGGTTAGTGCCTTCTTTAGTTGTTCAAAGGAGTCTTCCCTTTCGTCGTTCCACTGAAAAGGAGGGTTTCGGTTTGAAGGTTTCTTTCTCTGCCCTACCAAGGTGTCTTGCAAGGGTGCTGCCAACTTGGTAAATCCTTTTATAAATCTGCGATAGTAACCCACCAATCCCAGGAATTGTCTCACTTCTTTTGCACTGGTAGGTCTTGGCCAATCCCTTATGGCGCTTATTTTCTCGGGATCTGGTCCCTCCGAACTCACGATGTGTCCCAGGTACTGTACCTTTGGCTTGAGAAGGTGACATTTGGATGGCTTGACTTTCATGCCATACCTGGATAAGGCTTCGAACACTTCTGCCAGGTCTATTAAGTGTTGTTCGTAAGTCTTTGAGTAGACGATCACATCATCTAGGTACAGGAGGACGGTCTCGAAGTTCTTGTGTCCGAGGCAGCATTCCATCAGCCGCTGGAAGGTACCGGATGCGTTGCAGAGTCCGAACGGCATGCGATTAAATTCACATAGACCCATTGGTGTGGTGGATGCCGTCTTTTCCTTATCTCTCTCAGCCACAGGGACTTGCCAATACCCGCTTGTTAAGTCTAAGGTGGAAAAATAATTAGCAGATTTCAAAGCAGTTAAGGACTCTTCTATCCTAGGCAAGGGGTAGGCGTCTTTATGGGTGATGTTATTAATCTTCCGGTAGTCTACGCACATTCTCATGGTTCCGTCCTTTTTTTTGACAATCACTAGAGGGGCCGCCCAGGGGCTACAGCTGTCTCTTATTACCCCGGCCTGTTTTATCTCCCTCAGCATATCTTTTGCACACTGATAGTGAGCGGGCGGTATGGGTCTATATCTTTCTTTTATTGGGGGATGGTCACCGGTGGGGATTGTGTGTTCTACCCCTTCTATCCGTCCGAAGTCCAATGGGTGTTTACTGAAGACTTGTTCATATTCCGTCACTAGCCTATACACCCCTTGTTTTTGATGGGTAGGTGTTGAATTTATGCCTACGTGTAGCTGTTGGCACCAATCCTCCAATTCTCCGTCTGAGCCATTGCCTTCCACCTGACAGGTTGGTTCTAAGGGCTCAATGGTTGTGATGGCATTGTTGTCAACAGTATATAGCTTTGCCATTGTAGCATACCTTGGCAAAGTGACCTCTTCCTCTCCACAGTTCAAAAGTTGTACCGGCACTCGTCCCCGGTGTACCTCGACTATCCCTCGTGCTGTGAGTATAGTGGGCCTGCTGTCGGTGTACACTGGTTCTATTAAGGCTTGATAATCTCGTCCCTTAGTACCAATGGCTGCTCTACACCATACCAGCATTTCTGTTTTTGGTGGGATTACAATAGACGTTGGATCACTTACCCTCACACTGCCGATTTCTCCACCTGCAACTTCTACCTGTTGCCTTAACATCAATACTTTTATTTCCCTCCGGAGAACTCTCTGCTGGCAGGATTGGGCAGTTTCAGCAATCTGCTGTAAGACAGAAATTACTTCGGAAAAGCAGTTCTCTAACACATTCATTCCTATCAATACAGTTGGTTCACAGTTCCGCCGGTCAACATCAACAACAATTATACCCTGTTTCTTCAATTCTACTTTACCAATCTTTATGGTCATCTCCCTGAATCCTAGTTTCGGTACCAACTTACCATTACTGGCCCATATATCTAGTTCAACATCAGAGGGCCCTTTATCAATATCTGCATCAGCCCAGTACCTCTTATAAAGGATATACGGTATAGATGAAATCTGGGAACCTGTGTCCAGCAAAGCGTTGAGGGGCATTCCGTCCAGCACGATAGGGATAATGGGTCTGCCTCCGATGTACCTGTCGTGCCAGGGTGTTGGGCCTTGAAAGTTCATTCCTGCGAAGCGGCCCGCATTCCCAGGGGATTCCCGTTTAAATCACAATCTCGTGCAAAGTGACCTGGCTGCTGGCAACGGCGGCAAATGGGCTGTCCATCCGGTTGGTAGCGGTCGCGGGGTCGTCCTCTCCATGTCGGGTATCTCCGGGGTCTCATCCATGGAACACCTTCTCTACGGTTTGACAACTCCATCTTGGGTCCTCTCATCTCCTGCATGGTTTTAGCCATTGAAGCAACAACATCAGTTAAAGAGTCAAGCTTTTGTTGAAAAGCCTCATTAGTACTGGGCCCCAGGGGCTTAGCAATGGCCCCGGACATAGCTGATGTCACTGGTACTCCATGTTGTTGAGGAGCCTCTGCCATGAGTTGCGCAGGCTCCTGATCCCGAGGTGCCTCTGCCAGCTGGAGACGTATAACGCTCTCCTTTAATTGGGCAAATGTCAATTCAGGGTTCTTAAAAACAAGCATGCTCACATGCCCCCGGTGAGAAGGGGTGTAGAGTCCCTCAATAAATTGATCTCTTAGCAGTTTATCCGCTCCGGTGTTAAAAATGGGTTCAGCCAGTGTAAGTGATTTAAGGGCTTCCTGCAGGTTTAAGGCAAAGTCTCTCACGCCCTCATTAACTTTTTGTTTGCAATTAAAGAATCGTACTTTAGCTTTGCTGCTGGCAGTGGTTTCAAATGTAGCTTTTAATCCAGCAAATATGCGTTCAACAGTGCCTTTTAGATCAGCTGCCCATGCTGTGACTTCTCGCTTAGCATGGCCACTTAACTGCATCATCAGGAGACTAACACGCTGAACTTCACCCACGGGGAACATGTCAAAATGGGCCAGCATCTTTTTTCTGAAATCGTCAAGGGTATTAGGCTCACCTTCATACATTGGAAGCCATGGGCCACCCGGGGTATATGGCATCAGCACCGGCATGATGGGCGCCACTCCTTGCACCGCTGCGCTACCGGACTCTCTATCGACACTCTGTCTTTCAGCTGCATTAGCGTCGCCGGATGCTGCGGCGTCTCCGTGCTGCGACATACTGTGCCCCCTTAGTTAATCCGGACCCTTCCGGTCCTCCGCTTCCGTCGGGATAGTGTAGATTCGTTCTGCTGTGCAGCAGGATTGGTTTTCCCCTTGCTCTGACGTCAGAGCGCTCAGCTTGGTGCCGCCCACAATGACACGCCCCCTGCTGCTCCTGCCGGCCGCGCGCTCCGTAATGGCGGATTCTGAAGTTTTTCAGTTAGACTGGGGCTCAGGTGATGGCGTAACTCAATTAACAGTCTCGTGCCTAACGGTTATGAGGTGATTACCTCAGGGGATGGCGGCCATCTTTACTCCATTATAACCAATGGGGAAAAGTCACTTTCAATAGTTTTCAATGGGGAATGGATTTTTCTTTAATAAAGCCAATTTTCAAGATTTTTCATCCAAGTTTTCACAGTTTTGGGCTCCAATCACGGCACACAATACCCGGTATATGGGCTGGCTAGATCCTGTTCGTGACGCCAATTGTGACGCCCAGGAGACCGGGATACCCAGCACCGGACCAATAGGGTCTGTCTCTTGAGGGGGATGTCACAGGTGGCTTGACCCGGTGCTGTGGCCTCAGGCAATGCACAGTGTAAGGGGTATCGTGAGGGGACAGGCACTTACTTGATCAGCAGCAGGTTCTCCCAGCGGTGACGATCCCGATCCTGGATAGATGGCTATTGTCCAAATGAAAGACTGAGGCACTGAAATGTTTAACCAGTTTACTTTAACATAAAAGGATTTACAACCAGTCCTGTCACCGGAGTCTGTATGGGAACTCTGAGTTACTTTGACCCTGCCGGGGTCTTCGCCTCTTATTGTGCGCAATTTCTGTGTGGCCCTGCTGCTGTATGTGAACTGGCTGCCGGCCCAATCTGTCCCCTCCGGGTCCTGGTTCGACGGGCAACCCGAGTCCTTTTATCGGCTTACCCCCTCCGGGAGTACCGCTGAACTCTGTGTCTGTTGCTGCGTCCGGCCCTAGTGAAGCTGATATCACCTCACGTTTTTCCGGTTGCTGTATTATATATAATGAATACAGCCACGGATCCGGTATCCGTCTTTGCGCCTGTTCTGGGTAGTGATTAATGCTACCCGGTTCTCACAATGTCCCTTTTCTCTGTCCCTCTTCTCCTCAGGCCGGTGATTTGGGCCTGGAAACCATCATAGGGCTGTTAGAAATTCAGCTGTATGACCTCTCACTATCAGCTCCTTGGCCCAACTGCCATTTCTTCTCTCAGACCAGAATGGATCAAGGGGAGTCTCTGGAGCGCCCCCTTCTGGCCGGAGGTGGTAGTGCAGTCTTGCTATTTTAGTATTCGCATTTAGTGTCAGTAACTATTTTTGTGGCAAATACCCCTAGGGGTGCCACAAATGCAGTGAGCTGTATTGGCTAGATACCGATACAGCTCAACCTTGCGATGACAGGCGGGGGGCCCACTGCTGGCACCGGGCCCCCCAGCCTGCTCAAGGGCCCCATAGCGGCAGAGCAGGGAGATCGATTCTTCGATCTTCGGTGCTGCGCGCCGATGCAGTTGCAGTAGCGTAGCTCTGGGTGGGCCCCTTCTGCACTCAGGGCCCGGGGCGCCCGTACCCTCTGCTCCCCCCCCCGGTAGCTATGCTACTGCTGCGGCTGCATGTTTTGTGGCAGTAGACATCTGCAACACATGTGGGGATTGTGGCTCTGCCATACCTGTGTAAAACAACACACTTAATAACGAATGTAATTAATATGTAATGTTTATCAGTCATTACAAGCCCAGTATAACAGCCCTGATCTCTTCCTCCAGGACTATGGTGGTCTAGGAACTGGGAGCAGAGGTATCACTGTAAGGACATACAAGTTTATAATAATGTTTTTACAGGACAACATACAGGTGCTTTTCACTAAATTACAATATCATCAAAAAGTTAATTTCTTTCAGCTCTTCAATATAAAAAGTGAAACTCATATTATATAGAATCATTACAAACAGAGTGATCTATTTCAAGTGTTTATTTATGTTAATGTTGATGAATATGACTTACAGCCAATGAAAACACAAAAGCCACTATCTCTAGAAAAATTAACAAAAAACACATGCAAAGGCTTCCTAAACATTTAAAAAGGTTCCTTAGTCTGTTTCAGTAGGTTCCACAATCATGGTGAAGACTGCTGACTTGACAGATGTCCAGAAGGCAGTCATTGGCACACTCCACAAGGAGGGTAAGCCACAAAAGGTCATTTCTAAAGAAGCTGGCTGTTCACAGAGTGCTGTATCCAAGCATATTAAAGGGAACCTGTCACCCCCCTCTGGCGTTTTTAACTAAAAGAGCCAACTTGTGCAGCACTAATGCTGCATTCTGTGAAGGTGGCTCTTTTTTGGGGGGTTCCTTCCAACGCTGCAATATCACTTTTTATAATTTGCCCACCATAACTTTAGTCTGTCCGGGGGGCACATCTTTTCCCCCGGGACACAAACGCCTCCCAGCCATCACTTAGCCCTTCTGGACGCCGCCTCCTCTGCATTCATTAACGTCCCCGGCGCCTGCCCTGTAAGTTCCTTTTTTGGGCATGCGCTGCCCTTCGACTCACATCACATGATGGGAACTTACAGCGCAGGCGCCGGGGACGTTAATGAAGGCAGAGGAGGCGGCGCCCGGCACACAGAGGGGCTGAGTGATGGCTGGAAAAGCGTTTGTGTCCGGGGAAAAGTGCCCCCCGGACAGACTAAAGGTATGGTGGGCAAATTATAAAAAGTGATATTGCAGCGTTGGAAGGAACCCCCAAAAAAGAGCCACCTTCACAGAATGCATTAGTGCTGCACAAGTGGCTCTTTTAGTTAAAAATGCCAGGGGGGGTGACAGGTTCCCTTTGATGTAAAGTTGAGTGGAAGGAAAAAGTGTGGTAGAAAAAGGAGCACAAGCAAGCGGGATAACTGCAGCCTTGAAAGGATTGTTAAGAAAAGACCATTCAAAAATTTGGGGGAGATTCACAAGGAGTGTGTCATGGTTCCACCCCTCAGGGTGTCTGGGATGCAGTTTCTGACAGCTCGGCCGTTCAATCCGGTACAGAGGCGTACTGAAGCTATCAGTACTTTGATTGACAGCTTGGCCATCCAATCTGATACAGGGGGGCTGAGCTGTCAAGTCAGCTATCCAATCTGTGACTGGGATGCATCGGATGGCTCCAAGTCTTCACTATTCCAGGTGATTGCCATGCTACTTAACTGAGCTGCTTCTCCCAGACCTCTGCCAGATGTACATTCAGCTTGTGAGGTTTGTGCTCCCTGTGCCTTGAGTTCTGTATGCTTGATCATTTGCTGCCTGACCTTGTACTTCGTTCTGACCATCCAACTGTTTAACCCCTTCTGCTGTGATCAGTCATCCTCCTGGTATTCTGACCTCGGAACGTTACCTGATCATGCTTTTGTTTCTTCCTTCTGTTTATGACGTACTCTCCTGGCTTCTGACTTTGGACTCCTTGACAATTCTGACTCACGGCTTCGCCGCGAGAAGTGAGTAGCGTCACAGAGTGGACTGCTGCTGGAGTCATTGCTTCAAGAGCCACCACACACACACACGCACACGTATCCAGGACATGTGCTTCAAGTGTCGTATTCCTTGTGCCAAGCCACTCATGACCAATAGAAAACACCAGAAATGTCTTACCTGGGCCAAGGAGAAAAAGAACTGGACTGTTCCTCAGTAGTCCAAAGTGTTGTTTGCAGATGAAAGAAAATTTAGCATTTCATTTGGAAATCAAGGTCCCAGAGTCTGGAGGAGGAGTGGAGAGGCACACAATCCAAGCTGCTTGAGGTCCAGTATGAAGTTTCCACAATCAGTGATGGTTTGGGGAGCCATGTCATCTGTTGGTGAAGGTCCATTGTGTTTTATCAAGACCAAAGTCAGCAAGCCATGTACTAGGAAATTTTAGAGCATTTCATGCATCCCTCTACCAACCAGCTTTTTGGAGATAGAAATTTCATTCTCCAGCCAGTCTTGGCACCTGTCCACACTGCCACAAGTACCAACACCTGGTTTAAAAACAACAGTAATTGATGCAAAAGAGACCCGACAAAGTATTGAATGCATTTACTGAACATATATTTCAGTAGGCCAACATTTTGGATTTTAAAATCATTAAAAAAAATGTGCTAAAAAAGTGTAAATGTTGAAAAATATGTGAATTTATCATATGTAAACGATTAGTGTGACATTTCCACAATCAGTGATGGTTTGGGGAGCCATGTCATCTGTTGGTGTAGGTCCACTGTGTTTTAGCAAAACCAAAGTCAGCGCAAGCCGTTTACCAAGAAATTTTAGAGCATTTCATGCTTCCCTCTGCCGACAAGATTTTTGGAGATGGAAATTTTATTCTCCAACAGGACTTGGCACCTGTCCACATTGCCAAAAGTACAAATACCTGGTTTAAAAACAACAGTATAACTGTGCTTGATTGACCAGCAAACTCGCCTGACCTTAACCCCTCAGAGTATCTGGGGTTTTGTCATGAGGAAGATGAGAGACACCAGACTCAAAAATGCAGACAAGCTGAAGGCTGCTATCCAAGCAACCTGGGCTTCCACAACACCTCAGCAGTGCCACAGGCTGATCGCCTCCATGCCATGCTGCATTGATGCAGTAATTGATACAAAAGGAGCCCCGACCAAGTATTGAGTGCATTTACTGAACATACATTTCAGTAGGCCAACAGTTTGCATTTTTCATGCTGGTGTAATAAAGTATTCTAATTTACTGAGATAATGACTTTTGGGTTTTCATTGGCTGTAAGACATAAATAATCATCAACATTAACAGAAATAAACACTTGAACTAGATCACTCTGTTTGTAAGGACTATATATAATATAGGAGTTTCACTTTTTGCATTGAAGAACTGAAATAAATTAACTTTTTGAAGATATTCTAATTTAGTAAGAAGCACTTGTATAATTCTAACCAGATAAACAACATCCATGGGGAGAAGCTGCACAAAACAGGCCGCCTCCTGAGGCAGTGTAACCTTGACTTACTGCCTGTTAACAAGAGACGCCATCTTTATGGGAAAAGCTTTCATGTCCTGAAAGAAAATGCCTTCAGTGGAGACGATCACGTTACAATGTACTCAGGAAATAATATACAGGTTACGAAGCACGTCTTATACTGGAAGACAACACACGCAGTCATGCACTGCAGAAAAAAGTGGCAGACACTAAATGATAGCCTGTGAATATAAAAACACCCTCCGTATTAGCATAGCCTTAGATTGGGTTCACACTGGAATGGCTTTTGCTCCAGAACTGATTTTGATGACCGTTCACATCTTTCTAAGGCCGGTTTCACACATCCAGACCTTTCCGGTACTGGAAAAAAACTGCCGGAGATGTCAGTGTCCGTGTGTGTGATACATTTGGCACACGTGTACCGCAACAGCACCACAAGGATGGACGCCAGGGAAGTAGCGGTACAGTGAGCGCTGTTCAACGGCACCATGTGCTGAAGGCAGCTCTCATCATTATCTCCTGCTCTGCTGGCGATCAGCGCGAGCAGGGGAGAATGATGAGTTATATTCAAGTAATAACAATGACAGCAGGCAGCGGCTATTGGGACTATTACTCCCATCAGCCTACACCTGCTGCCACTAACAACAGTGACAGCAGGAATGTCCTGTGCTATAAATAAATAGAAAGTCCGGCGTGGGTTCCCCTGTACTTGCTATAACCAGCCAGGCAAAACTCACAGCTGTGGCAACTCTCAGCTTCAGCAAGGATGGTTATCAAGAATAGAGGGGGGTTTAAATAATTTTAAAAAACGGCGTGGGGACCCCCCCATTTTTGACAACCAGCCTTGCTAAAGCAGACAGCTGGGGGCAGGTATTCTCAGGCCATTTTTATTGACCCCACCAGCCTAAAAATAGCAGCCCGCAGCCACCCAGAAAAGGAGCATATCTTTTACTTTGCCCGCCTCTTATGGGGTTCATATTTTTGAGGTTGATGTCACGTTTGAATTGTCACAGCAAGTATAAAGTACTTAATTTGAAATAAAACATAACACTTTTCCATTTTTATTTAAAACTAACAAACACAGTTATACTCACTGAATGACTAATTCCATTGAATTCCTCGTCTCCTGTAATAAAACAAAAATAAAAAAATAACCATATCCCTCACCTGTCTGTCGTTCAGTCCCACGCTGTAATCCATGTTAGGGGGATAAATCGTTTTTAAACTGGACGGTGCCAAGATGCGACCGTTCAGGCTGAGAACCACTAGTGAATAAGCTGCTGCAAGTGCAATATAAACCAGCGGTGACATCATCATGGTTATCGCCGGTCACCGAGGCTGCTAACGCTGACAGCTGAGGATTGCAGCCCCCAGCTGTCACTTTTGTCTGGCTGGTTATCAAAAATACAGGGGAACCCAAGCAGGTTTTTTTTAAAATCTATTTATAGCGCAGACGGCAGGTGAGGAATACTCTCATCAGCCGCTCCTGCTGTCACTTGGATATAACTCTCATCATTCTCTCCTGCTCGCGCGGATTGACTGCAGAGCAGGGGAGAATGATGAGAGCCGTCTTCAGCACTCAGGAACAGCGATTACTGTACTTCTACTTCCCTGTCGCCGATGCGTGTCACACAGAAGAAATCCATGTGTGCTGCCTGTAAAAACAGACATCTTAACGTGTTTTGCCCATGGACAAATGGTCCGTGGAATCACACTGACATCTGCACAGCCCCATTCATTTGAATGAGTCTACATGTGTGTCTCTGGTTCATGTGAAAACGGTCACCAGAGACATGGATGTGGGAAAGAGGCCTAATATATATTTTCCATTGACCCAAATCAGTTGCCCCAACCTGTGACCAGCCATTGCAATACAACTCCAAACATGCCTCGAGAATGCTGGAAATTGTAGTTTGGCAATAGCCTGGCACCTATGTATAATATTTTATTATGGCTCATGCGGTTGTGTGCCCCCAAGGTTGTCCATCCAATCTTAAGGCCGGGTTCAGTTGAGTGTTTCCAAAAAATGTCTGTTATTCAAAATAAAAAAAAAAAGAATTTTTCATCTGTATGGTGTTCCATATGTTCATTGTTCATGTCTGTATGTCTTTGGCATGTCCATTTTTGTCATATGAATGACATCCTATTTATTTGCATCCACTTTTTCAAAAAATGGATGCATAAATGGAAATCTGTCGGCAGGTATTGTTATGCAATCTGACAGAGATAAGATGTAGAGACAGAGACCCTGATTTCTGTGATTTATCACTTAGTTTACTGGGTGCAGCAGTTATGATAGTCACAGTTTTCTCTGCAGGAGATCCAGCAGAGCTCAGTTGTTGAGTTGTGTATAACCCCGACCAAACCACATTTTTTTCTGTGTACATTGTGCAATAACTGGAAGCTGTTAATCAGTGCTAGGAGAATGGTTGGACTAGGATGCACGAGGCAGCTTGTTTTGTAGTGATTATCTCCAGCTGATAAAACACTGATTGTATTGAAACAGCAAACCACAGCCCAGCAAGTGATGCAACATTGGAATCAGGTTCTCTTCCACTACATAATGCTGCTCTCAGATTACAGAACAAAAACCTTACTCTGTCCTCGGGGCCTGTGGCTGCAAATATGGCTCTGTGAGATGCTGGATCTCTTCACCTTACTTACAATTGGCGACGGTCGCAGATAGCTTAACTCAGCTGCAGGCACACATGTCATGAAGAATCCAGAAGAGACTTTGACTTCTTTAAGAATTCTTGTTGAATGCATACAAACAGCAGCAGGTAAAAAAGACTTTCTTCAGACAAGCTGAAAGCACATGTGCCTCTAATGAACCAAGATGGAGACTGAGACACAGGGAGAAGAAGAAGGAAGTGACATGACACCCAGCTGAGGGAGACTGGGAGACAGAAGGGACAAACTTCATGGAAAGGGAGAATTTCAGCTATGCAAAACACAGGAACACATAGCAACAATAAATAATATGAGATACTGCAATACAGCATGTAAAATATACAGGACAGTCTGTAAAATGTCTCATTCATGGGACATAACAATCCTGGTGACAAATTACCCTTTAAAATCATGCAATCCAGATAGTCAATATGGCATCCATTTTAAAGCATGCATGCTTGGATTTTCTATGGGCAGTGTTATGATCTGGTGGCCTTGGAGCAGCATGAGACGTACTCTGGAGAAGGTGGTCCCTGTACTGACCGCAAACCCTGAACCTAGCAGCGCAACTAGAAGTAGCCGTGGGGGGGTACCTAACACTCCCTAGACCCCTCGGCACAGCCTAAGATCTAACTACCCCTAAAGACAGAAACAGGAAACCTATCTTGCCTCAGAGAAAATCCCCAAAGGATAGATAGCCCCCCACAAATATTGACTGTGAGAGGAGAGGGAAATAACATACGCAGATATGAAATCAGATTTTAGCATAGGAGGCCATACTAGCTAAAAAGAAAGAATAGAACAGAGTACTATGCGGTCAGTATAAAAACACTAGAAAATATCCACCGCAGAAAATACGGATCACCACATCTGACTAAAGACATGGGGGGTATATCTGCATCTCCAGAGAAATAGCTAGGCTGCAAAAAATCCTTCACAGACCAAGCTGGACAAGACAAAAACATGAAAATGCACAGAACTATAAGGTCCACTGCAGGTGGACAGCAAAAACAAAGCCAGGACTTATCTTTGTAGAAAAACACAGCAAACTGGAGAGACCAGCAGGGAAGTGAATCCTTCAAGAACAATGGACAACTGGCACTGACTAAAGGATCCAGCAAAGCTATATACCCCAGTCAGTCTTGCAATTAGTAGACACACCTGTCCACTCCTGCAGTACAGGCACAACTGCATTACCCTCTACAACCACCGGAGGGAGCCCAAAAGCTGAATTCACAACAGGGCAGTCTCATCAGAATAACAAAAGCGACTGGTCGATGCCAAGTTGTTTTTTGGATAAAGCACATGTGAATTAAATATACATGACTAGGGTTGAGCGACTTTTGTTTTTATAGGATCGGGTCGGATTTCACGAAACCCGACTTTTTCAAAAGACGGGTCGAGTGAAATCGGCCAATCCTATAGAAAAGTCGGGGTCGGCCGAAACACGAAACTCAATGCAGTGCATTGGGTTTCTAATGGTTCCCAGGGTCTGAAGGAGAGGAAACTCTCCTTCGGGCCCTGGGATCCATATTAATGTGTAAAATAAAGAATCAAAATAAAAAATATTGAAATACTTACCCTCAGACGCGCCCTGGTTGTAACCGGGAGCCTTCCTTCCTAAGAATGAGTGCCTGAAGGGCCTTCGATGACGTCGCGGCTTGTGATTGGTCGCGTGAGCGGTCACATGGGCGTCACGCGACCAATCACAAGCCGCGACGTCATCTAAGGTCCTACAAGCGCTGATTCTTAGGAAGGAAGGCTGCGGGTTAGAACCAGGGCGCGTCCGAAGGTGAGTATATACCTATTGGGAATATACTCACCCTCGGACGCGCCCTGGTTCTAACCCGCAGCCTTCCTTCCTAAGAATCAGCGCTTGTAGGACCTTAGATGACGTCGCGGCTTGTGATTGGTCGCGTGACGCCCATGTGACCGCTCACGCGACCAATTACAAGCCGCGACGTCATCGAAGGCCCTTCAGGCGCTGATTCTTAGGAAGGAAGGCTCCCGGTTACAACCAGGGCGCGTCCGAGGGTAAGTATTCCAATATTTTTTATTTTGATTCTTTATTTTACACATTAATATGAATTCCGATACCGATTCCCGATATCTTAAACATATCGGGAATCGGTATCGGAATTCCGATTCCAGTTTAGAAGATCGCCGACCTCATGGCCGACCCCACACAGGGGTCGGGTCGGGTTTCATGAAACCCGACTTTGCCAAAAGTCGGCGACTTCTGAATCTGGCTGACCCGTTTCGCTCAACCCTATACAAGACACAAGTCGCTGAGCTCAGTGATTAGCTGCAGCGCTGTCAAAGTGACATCACCTTTGCAGCCAAATAACAAACACAGAGGTGGTGGAAGAGATACTACACTGGACTTGGGGAGATTAAAGGAAATCTGTCAGTAGGATTAACCTTCCCATAAGAAAAACACGCATTTCCTTGGAATAAGACATCTGATTGCAGATATAAAGGCATCACTTTATTCAGCTTCCTATGACCTACATGTCCATATAGAAGCCTAGGAGGGTTGATCCTACTGACAGATTCCCTTTCTGTATAGCTCAGTTGCTTTTTTATGCATCGCTGATCCTATGGACTAATATGAGTTCAAAGGGGACAACTATGAGATACATGGATGTGAGTGCTGTTCTATGGAGGTTGGTAAATTATTATCTAGTATCCCTGTGGTTCAGATCTCCTGTCCAGAACATTCCTTCCTATGCTCTCCCTTTTCCCTGCCTGGTTTCTAAGCAGCAAAATCCACTTAAGACGTATGAGCGATTCATCTATACAGCTGAATGCTCCACTACAGCTCCTCATAATCGAGGACAGCTCAGTTCGCGGAGGGCCGACCACTGGGATCTCCCAATACTGAGCAGAAAGGAACCATAGACCCCTCAGCTTTCTCTAGCTAGTGCTGCAGGTCATTCCTCCAGAGGATCGCTGGGGGTCAAGCAGTCAGACTCCCATTGACCTGGGAATAATGGCAAATCCCCACTGACTTATAAAGAAGGCTAGATTTGTCAGCAAAAATAGGGTTAAAGATGGCATTATTTGTGCCAAAAAAATACCAAAACGCCCAATGGAAGAGTAAAATCTACAGTGATGAACTGATCCTAAGACTACAGAAATATGGGCAACCCAACAATCAGTAAATGCCGCGGTTGGACGTTACGTACTTATGCAGCGTCCAACTCACAGCGTCCAGATGTTACAGCATAGTGGATGGGATTTCAAGAAATCCCATGGCCACTATGTGTGCACCGACGCCCGCGGATCACCCACAGAGACGTACATGTTCACCCGCGAGTCTACGCAAGAGAAATTTCACCCATACAATCTATTCGATCAGGTCAGTGATCACGTGGCTTCATCTGCGTTCAATAGACGGCAGAGGTTTGGATGCAGCGGACATGTGCAGCCAATTCCTGATCGTTTGCTCATACCCTTATAGCAGATTGCTCGGTGAATGGAAAGTTTCTATGTGTGGATGAGCTGCACTGTGTAGAAGAGTGCCCTGATGACTGCTAGCAGTGTTAATAAAACAGCTCCAAAGGTGAAATGGTCAATTCTGTCTGTGGCTGATTCCCCAAATGGCATTTTATTCCACCAGCCGAGTATAAAGTCCTTATACATCTGATCCCTATGGAGAATAACAAGAGCCGCAGGGAAGACAAGAGAAGATGCAATGTTACTAGTTATAGCTGCACTTCATTCTTCTATTACAATGTTGCTTAGTTGCTATTCTCCAGCATCTCATAAACATGACCTGACTTAACCCCAAGGATGGTTTTACATCTGCATTGGAGAATACCAATTGTCTGCTCCTTAGAACATGTCAACAGAATTCATGTCCAAAACGGATCTGTCACATAACAAATGGAAACGGAAGCAAAGGGGCCCTATTAATTATTGTGGGGTCCGTCTGGGTTCTGTTATGTGTCAGTTGTTAGAAAAGAAAAAATGTGCAGTATGCAGAACTTTTATTTACGTTGTCTTTTAGAACCATAAAAAGTTCTGCAGACTGCACTTTTTCTGTTCTAAAACAGACACATCCCGTATATACTCGTGTATAAGTTGACCCGAGTATAAGCCGAGGCACCTAATTTTGCCCCAAAAAACTGGGAAAACTTACTGACTCGACTATAAGCCGGAAATGCATTGTCCCCTCATCCCTATCCTTGTATGCATAGCTCCCCATCCCTGTCCTTGTATGCATGGCTCCCCATCCCTGTCCTTGTATGCATGGCTCCCCATCCCTGTCCTTGTATGCATGGCTCCCCATCCCTGTCCTTGTATGCATGGCTCCCCATCCCTGTCCTTGTATGCATGGCTCCCCATCCCTATCCTTGTATGCATGGCTCCCCATCTCTGTCCTTGTACGCATGGCTCCCCATCCCTATCCTTGTATGCATGGCTCCCCATCTCTGTCCTGGTATGCATGGCTCCCCATCCCTGTCCTTGTATGCATGGCTCCCCATCCCTGCCCTTGTATGCATGGCTCCCAATCCCTGTCCTTGTATGCATGGCTCCCCATCCCTGCCTTTGTATGCATGGCTCCCCATCCCTGTCCTTGTATGCATGGCTCCCCATCCCTGTCCTTGTATGCATGGCTCCCCATCCCTATCCTTGTATGCATGGCTCCCCATCTCTGTCCTTGTACGCATAGCTCCCCATCCCTATACTTGTATGCATGGCTCCCCATCTCTGTCCTGGTATGCATGGCTCCCCATCCCTGTCCTTATATGCATGGCTCCCCATCCCTGCCCTTGTATCCATGGCTCCCCATCCCTGCCCTTGTATGCATGGCTCCCCATCCCTGTCCTTGTATGCATGGCTCCCCATCCCTGCCTTTGTATGCATGGCTCCCCATCCCTGTCCTTGTATGCATATCTCCCCATCCCTGTCCTTGTATGCATGGCTCCCCATCCCTGTCCTTGTATACGTGGCTCCACATCCCTGTATGCATAGCTCCCCATCCCTATCCTTGTATGCATGGCTCCCCATCCCTGTCCTTGTATGCATGGCTCCCCATCCCTGTCCTTGTATGCATGGCTCCCCATCCCTGCCCTTGTATGCATGGCTCCCCATCCCTGTCCTTGTATGCATAGCTCCCCATCCCTGTCCTTGTATGCATGGCTCCCCATCCCTGTCCATGTACACATGGCTCCCCATCCCTGTATGCATAGCTCCCCATCCCTATCCTTGTATGCATGGCTCCCCATCCCTGTCCTTGTATGCATGGCTCCCCATCCCTGTCATTGTATGCATGGCTCCCCATCCCTGCCCTTGTATGCACGGCTCCCCATCCCTGTTCTTGTATGCACGGCTGCCCATCCCTGTCCTTGTATGCATAGCTCCCCATCACTACCCTGATATGCATGGCTCCCCATCCCTGTCCTTGTATGCATGGCTCCCCATCCCTGCCTTTGTATGCATCGGATCCCCATCCCTGTCCTTGTATGCATGGCTCCCCATCCCTGTCCTTGTATGCATATCTCCCCATCCCTGTCCTTGTATGCATGGCTCCCCATCCCTGTCCTTGCATGCATGGCTCCCCATCCCTGTCCTTGCATGCATGGCTCCCCATCCCTGCCCTTGTATGCATGGCTCCCCATCCCTGTCCTTGTATGCATAGCTCCCCATCCCTGTCCTTGTATGCATGGCTCCCCATCCCTGTCCTTGTATACATGGCTCCCCATCCCTGTATGCATAGCTCCCCATCCCTATCCTTGTATGCATGGCTCCCCATCCCTGTCCTTGTATGCATGGCTCCCCATCCCTGTCCTTGTATGCATGGCTCCCCATCCCTGCCCTTGTATGCATGGCTCCCCATCCCTGCCCTTGTATGCATGGCTCCCCATCCCTGTCCTTGTATGCATGGCTCCCCATCCCTGTCCTTGTATGCATATCTCCCCATCCCTGTCCTTGTATGCATGGCTCCCCATCCCTGTCCTTGTATACATGGCTCCCCATCCCTGTATGCATAGCTCCCCATCCCTATCCTTGTATGCATGGCTCCCCATCCCTGTCCTTGCATGCATGGCTCCCCATCCCTGTCCTTGTATGCATGGCTCCCCATCCCTGTCCTTGTATGCATGGCTCCCCATCCCTGTCCTTGTATGCATGGCTCCCCATCCCTGTCCTTGTATGCATGGCTCCCCATCCCTGTATGCATGGCTCCCCATCCCTGTTCTTGTATGCATGGCTTCCCATCCCTGTCCTTGTATGCATAGCTCCCCATCACTACCCTGATATGCATGGCCCCCATTCCTGTCCTTGTATGCATGGCTCTCCATCCCTGTCCTTGTATGCATGGCCCCCATCCCTGTCCTTGTATGCATAGCTCCCCATCCCTGTCCTTGTATGCATGGCTCCCCATCCCTGTCCTTGTATGCATATCTCCCCATCCCTGTCCTTGTATACATGGGTCCCCATCCCTGTATGCATAGCTCCCCATCCCTATCCTTGTATGCATGGCTCCCCATCCCTGTCCTTGCATGCATGGCTCCCCATCCCTGTCCTTGCATGCATGGCTCCCCATCCCTGTCCTTGCATGCATGGCTCCCCATCCCTGTCCTTGTATGCATGGCTCCCCATCCCTGTTCTTGTATGCATGGCTCTCCATCCCTGTTCTTGTATGCATATCTCCCCATCCCTGTCCTTGTATGCATGGCTCCCCATCCCTGTCCTTGTATGCATAGCTCCCCATCACTACCCTGATATGCATGGCCCCCATTCCTGTCCTTGTATGCATGGCTCTTCATCCCTGTCCTTGTATGCATAGCTCCCCATCACTACCCTGATATGCATGGCCCCCATTCCTGTCCTTGTATGCATGGCTCTCCATCCCTGTCCTTGTATGCATGGCCCCCTATCCCTGTCCTTGTATGCATAGCTCCCCATCCCTGTCCTTGTATGCATGGCTCCCCATCCCTGTCCTTGTATGCATGGCCCCCATCCCTGTCCTTGTTTGCATGGCTCCCCATCCCTGTCCTTGTATGCATGGCCTCCATCCCTGTATGCATAGATCCCCATCCGTGTCCTTATATGCATGGCTTCCCATCCCTGTCCTTGTATACATGGCTCCCATCCCTGTCCTTGTATGCATGGCTCCCCATCCCTGTCCTTGTATGCATGGCCCCCATCCCTGTCCTTGCATGCATGGCTCCTCACCCCTATCCTTGTATGCATGGCTCCCCATCCCTGTCCTTGTATGCATAGCTCCCCATACCTACCCTGATATGCATGGCTCCCCATCCCTGTCCTTGTATGCATGGCCCCCATCCCTGTCCTTGTATGGATAGCTCCCCATCCCTGTCCTTGAATGCATAGCTCCCCATCACTACCCTGATATGCATGGCCCCCATTCCTGTCCTTGTATGCATGGCTCTCCATCCCTGTCCTTGTATGCATGGCCCCCATCCGTGTCCTTGTATGCATAGCTCCCCATCCCTGTCCTTGTATGCATGGCTCCCCATCCCTGTCCTTGTATGCATATCTCCCCATCCCTGTCCTTGTATGCATGGCTCCCCTTCCCTGTCCTTGTATACATGGCACCCCATCACTGTATGCATAGCTCCCCATCCCTATCCTTGTATGCATGGCTCCCCATCCCTGTCCTTGCATGCATGGCTCCCCATCCCTGTCCTTGTATGCATGGCTCCCCATCCCTGTCCTTGTATGCATGGCTTCCCATCCCTGTCATTGTATGCATGGCTCCCCATCCCTGTTCTTGTATGCATGGCTCCCCATCCCTGTCCTTGTATGCATAGCTCCCCATCACTACCCTGATATGCATGGCCCCCATTCCTGTCCTTGTATGCATGGCTCTCCATCCCTGTCCTTGTATGCATGGCCCCCATCCCTGTCCTTGTATGCATAGCTCCCCATCCCTGTCCTTGTATGCATGGCTCCCCATCCCTGTCCTTGTATGCATATCTCCCCATCCCTGTCCTTGTATGCATGGCTCCCCATCCCTGTCCTTCTATACATGGCTCCCCATCCCTGTATGCATAGCTCCCCATCCCTATCCTTGTATGCATGGCTCCCCATCCCTGTCCTTGCATGCATGGCTCCCCATCCCTGTCCTTGTATGCATGGCTCCACATACCTGTCCTTGTATGCATGGCTCCCCATCCCTGTCCTTGTATGCATGGCTCCCCATCCCTGTTCTTGTATGCATATCTCCCCATCCCTGTCCTTGTATGCATGGCTCCCCATCCCTGTCCTTGTATGCATAGCTCCCCATCACTACCCTGATATGCATGGCCCCCATTCCTGTCCTTGTATGCATGGCTCTCCATCCCTGTCCTTGTATGCATGGCCCCCATCCCTGTCCTTGTATGCATAGCTCCCCATCCCTGTCCTTATATGCATGGCTCCTCATCCCTATCCTTGTATGCATGGCTCCCCATCCCTGTCCTTGCATGCATGGCTCCCCATCCCTGTCCTTGTATGCATGGCTCCCCATCCCTGTCCTTGTATGCATGGCTCCCCATCCCTGTTCTTGTATGCATGGCTCCCCATCCCTGTTCTTGTATGCATATCTCCCCATCCCTGTCCTTGTATGCATGGCTCCCCATCCCTGTCATGGTATGCATAGCTCCCCATCACTACCCTGATATGCATGGCCCCCATTCCTGTCCTTGTATGCATGGCTCTCCATCCCTGTCCTTGTATGCATGGCCCCCATCCCTGTCCTTGTATGCATGGCCCCCATCCCTGTCCTTATATGCATGGCTTCCCATCCCTGTCCTTGTATGCATGGCTCCCATCCCTGTCCTTGTATGCATGGCTCCCCATCCCTGTCCTTGTATGCATGGCTCCCCATCCCTGTCCTTGTATGCATGGCTCCCCATCCCTGCCCTTGTATGCATGGCTCCCCATCCCTATCCTTGTATGCATGGCTCCCCATCTCTGTCCTTGTACGCATGGCTCCCCATCCCTATCCTTGTATGCATGGCTCCCCATCTCTGTCCTGGTATGCATGGCTCCCCATCCCTGTCCTTGTATGCATGGCTCCCCATCCCTGCCCTTGTATGCATGGCTCCCCATCCCTGTCCTTGTATGCATGGCTCCCCATCCCTGCCTTTGTATGCATGGCTCCCCATCCCTGTCCTTGTATGCATGGCTCCCCATCCCTGTCCTTGTATGCATGGCTCCCCATCCCTGTCCTTGTATGCATGGCCCCCATCCCTGTCATTGCATGCATGGCTCCTCACCCCTATCCTTGTATGCATGGCTCCCCATCCCTGTCCTTGTATGCATAGCTCCCCATCCCTACCCTGATATGCATGGCTCCCCATCCCTGTCCTTGTATGCATGGCCCCCATCCCTGTCCTTGTATGCATGGCTCTCCATCCCTGTCCTTGTATGCATGGCCCCCATCCCTGTCCTTGTATGGATAGCTCCCCATCCCTGTCCTTGTATGCATAGCTCCCCATCACTACCCTGATATGCATAGCCCCCATTCCTGTCCTTGTATGCATGGCTCTCCATCCCTGTCCTTGTATGCATGGCCCCCATCCCTGTCCTTGTATGCATGGCTCCTCACCCCTATCCTTGTATGCATGGCTCCCCATCCCTGTCCTTGTATGCATAGCTCCCCATCCCTACCCTGATATGCATGGCTCCCCATCCCTGTCCTTGTATGCATGGCCCCCATCCCTGTCCTTGTATGCATGGCTCTCCATCCCTGTCCTTGTATGCATGGCCCCCATCCCTGTCCTTGTATGGATAGCTCCCCATCCCTGTCCTTGTATGCATAGCTCCCCATCACTACCCTGATATGCATAGCCCCCATTCCTGCCCTTGTATGCATGGCTCTCCATCCCTGTCCTTGTATGCATGGCCCCCATCCCTGTCCTTGTATGCATAGCTCCCCATCCCTGTCCTTGTATGCATGGCTCCCCATCCCTGTCCTTGTATGCATATTTCCCCATCCCTGTCCTTGTATGCATGGCTCCCCATCCCTGTCCTTGTATACATGGCTCCCCATCCCTGTGCGCATAGCTCCCCATCCCTATCCTTGTATGCATGGCTCCCCATCCCTGTCCTTGCATGCATGGCTCCCCATCCCTGTCCTTGTATGCATGGCTCCTCATCCCTGTTCTTGTATGCATGGCTCCCCATCCCTGTTCTTGTATGCATGGCTCCCCATCCCTGTCCTTGTATGCATAGCTCCCCATCACTACCCTGATATGCATGGCCCTCATTCCTGTCCTTGTATGCATGGTTCTCCATCACTGTCCTTGTATGCATGGCCCCCATCCCTGTCCTTGTATGCATAGCTCCCCATCCCTGTCCTTGTATGCATGGCTCCCCATCCCTGTCCTTGTATGCATGGCCCCCCATCCCTGTCCTTGTTTGCATGGCTCCCCATCCCTGTCCTTGTATGCATGGCCCCCATCCCTGTCCTTGTATGGATAGCTCCCCATCCCTGTCCTTGTATGCATAGCTCCCCATCACTACCCTGATATGCATGGCTCCCCATCCCTGTCCTTGTATGCATATCTCCCCATCCCTGTCCTTGTATGCATGGCTCCCCATCCCTGTACTTGTATGCATAGCTCCCCATCCCTGTCCTTGTATGCATGGCCCCCATCCCTGTCCTTGCATGCATGGCTCCTCACCCCTATCCTTGTATGCATGGCTCCCCATCCCTGTCCTTGTATGCATAGCTCCCCATACCTACCCTGTTATGCATGGCTCCCCATCCCTGTACTTGTATGCATGGCCCCCATCCCTGTCCTTGTATGCATGGCTCTCCATCCCTGTCCTTGTATGCATGGCCCCCATCCCTGTCCTTGTATGGATAGCTCCCCATCCCTGTCCTTGTATGCATGGCTCCCCGTCCCTGTATGCATGGCCCTCTTCCCTGTCCTTGTATGCATGGCTCCTCACCCCTATCCTTGTATGCATGGCTCCCTCATTCCTGTCCTTGTATGCATGGCTCCCCATCCCTGCCTTTGTATGCATAGCTCCCCATCCCTGTCCTTGTATGCATGGCTCCCCATCCCTGTACTTGTATGCATGGCCCCCTATCCCTGTCCTTGTATGCATAGCTCCCCATCCCTGTCCTTGTATGCATGGCTCCCCATCCCTGTCCTTGTATGCATGGCCCCCATCCCTGTCCTTGTTTGCATGGCTCCCCATCCCTGTCCTTGTATGCATGGCTCCCCATCCCTGTATGCATAGATCCCCATCCGTGTCCTTATATGCATGGCTTCCCATCCCTGTCCTTGTATGCATGGCTCCCATCCCTGTCCTTGTATGCATGGCTCCCCATCCCTGTCCTTGTATGCATGGCCCCCATCCCTGTCCTTGCATGCATGGCTCCTCACCCCTATCCTTGTATGCATGGCTCCCCATCCCTGTCCTTGTATGCATAGCTCCCCATACCTACCCTGATATGCATGGCTCCCCATCCCTGTCCTTGTATGCATGGCCCCCATCCCTGTCCTTGTATGGATAGCTCCCCATCCCTGTCCTTGAATGCATAGCTCCCCATCACTACCCTGATATGCATGGCCCCCATTCCTGTCCTTGTATGCATGGCTCTCCATCCCTGTCCTTGTATGCATGGCCCCCATCCCTGTCCTTGTATGCATAGCTCCCCATCCCTGTCCTTGTATGCATGGCTCCCCATCCCTGTCCTTGTATGCATATCTCCCCATCCCTGTCCTTGTATGCATGGCTCCCCTTACCTGTCCTTGTATACATGGCTCCCCATCCCTGTATGCATAGCTCCCCATCCCTATCCTTGTATGCATGGCTCCCCATCCCTGTCCTTGCATGCATGGCTCCCCATCCCTGTCTTTGTATGCATGGCTCCCCATCCCTGTCCTTGTATGCATGGCTTCCCATCCCTGTCCTTGTATGCATGGCTCCCCATCCCTGTTCTTGTATGCATGGCTCCCCATCCCTGTCCTTGTATGCATAGCTCCCCATCACTACCCTGATATGCATGGCCCCCATTCCTGTCCTTGTATGCATGGCCCCCATCCCTGTCCTTGTATGCATAGCTCCCCATCCCTGTCCTTGTATGCATGGCTCCCCATCCCTGTCCTTGTATGCATATCTCCCCATCCCTGTCCTTGTATGCATGGCTCCCCATCCCTGTCCTTGTATACATGGCTCCCCATCCCTGTATGCATAGCTCCCCATCCCTATCCTTGTATGCATGGCTCCCCATCCCTGTCCTTGCATGCATGGCTCCCCATCCCTGTCCTTGCATGCATGGCTCCACATACCTGTCCTTGTATGCATGGCTCCCCATCCCTGTCCTTGTATGCATGGCTCCCCATCCCTGTTCTTGTATGCATATCTCCCCATCCCTGTCCTTGTATGCATGGCTCCCCATCCCTGTCCTTGTATGCATAGCTCCCCATCACTACCCTGATATGCATGGCCCCCATTCCTGTCCTTGTATGCATGGCTCTCCATCCCTGTCCTTGTATGCATGGCCCCCATCCCTGTCCTTGTATGCATAGCTCCCCATCCCTGTCCTTGTATGCATGGCTCCTCAACCCTATCCTTGTATGCATGGCTCCCCATCCCTGTCCTTGCATGCATGGCTCCCCATCCCTGTCCTTGTATGCATGGCTCCCCATCCCTGTCCTTGTATGCATGGCTCCCCATCCCTGTCCTTGTATGCATAGCTCCCCATCCCTGTTCTTGTATGCATATCTCCCCATCCCTGTCCTTGTATGCATGGCTCCCCATCCCTGTCCTTGTATGCATAGCTCCCCAACACTACCCTGATATGCATGGCCCCCATTCCTGTCCTTGTATGCATGGCTCTCCATCCCTGTCCTTGTATGCATGGCCCCCATCCCTGTCCTTGTATGCATGGCCCCCATCCCTGTCCTTATATGCATGGCTTCCCATCCCTGTCCTTGTATGCATGGCTCCCATCCCTGTCCTTGTATGCATGGCTCCCCATCCCTGTCCTTGTATGCATGGCTCCCCATCCCTGTCCTTGTATGCATGGCTCCCCATCCCTGTCCTTGTATGCATGGCTCCCCATCCCTATCCTTGTATGCATGGCTCCCCATCTCTGTCCTTGTACGCATGGCTCCCCATCCCTATCCTTGTATGCATGGCTCCCCATCTCTGTCCTGGTATGCATGGCTCCCCATCCCTGTCCTTGTATGCATGGCTCCCCATCCCTGCCCTTGTATGCATGGCTCCCCATCCCTGTCCTTGTATGCATGGCTCCCCATCCCTGCCTTTGTATGCATGGTTCCCCATCCCTGTCCTTGTATGCATGGCTCCCCATCCCTGTCCTTGTATGCATAGCTCCCCATCCCTGTCCTTGTATGCATAGCCCCCATCCCTGTCATTGCATGCATGGCTCCTCACCCCTATCCTTGTATGCATGGCTCCCCATCCCTGTCCTTGTATGCATAGCTCCCCATCCCTACCCTGATATGCATGGCTCCCCATCCCTGTCCTTGTATGCATGGCCCCCATCCCTGTCCTTGTATGCATGGCTCTCCATCCCTGTCCTTGTATGCATGGCCCCCATCCCTGTCCTTGTATGGATAGCTCCCCATCCCTATCCTTGTATGCATAGCTCCCCATCACTACCCTGATATGCATAGCCCCCATTCCTGTCCTTGTATGCATGGCTCTCCATCCCTGTCCTTGTATGCATAGCTCCCCATCCCTGTATGCATAGCTCCCTATCCCTATCCTTGTATGCATGGCCCCCATCCCTGTCCTTGCATGCATGGCTCCTCACCCCTATCCTTGTATGCATGGCTCCCCATCCTTGTCCTTGTATGCATGGCTCCCCATACCTACACTGATATGCATGGCTCCCCATCCCTGTACTTGTATGCATGGCCCCCATCCCTGTCCTTGTATGCATGGCTCTCCATCCCTGTCCTTGTATGCATGGCCCCCATCCCTGTCCTTGTATGGATAGCTCCCCATCCCTGTCCTTGTATGCATGGCTCCCCGTCCCTGTATGCATGGCCCTCTTCCCTGTCCTTGTATGCATGGCTCCTCACCCCTATCCTTGTATGCATGGCTCCCTCATTCCTGTCCTTGTATGCATGGCTCCCCATCCCTGCCTTTGTATGCATAGCTCCCCATCCCTGTCCTTGTATGCATGGCTCCCCATCCCTGTCCTTGTATACATGGCTCCCCATCCCTGTATGCATAGCTCCCTATCCCTATCCTTGTATGCATGGCCCCCATCCCTGTCCTTGTATGCATGGCTCCACATCCCTGTCCTTGTATGCATGGCTCCCCATCCCTGTCCTTATTTGCATGGCTCCTCATGCCTGTTCTTGTATGCATGGCTCCCCATCCCTGTCCTTGTATGCATGGCTCCCTGTCCCTGTATGCATGGTTCCTTATCCCATATACTGATATGTATTGTCCCCTCATCCCCATCCTGGTATGCACGGCTCCTCATCCCTATCCTGGTATGCATGGCTCCACATCCCCATCCTTGTCTGCATGGCTCCCCATCCCTGTGCTTGTATGCATGGCTCCTTATCCCCTATCCTGGTATGCATTGTCCCCTCATACTTATCCTGGTATGCATTGTCCCTCACCCCCATCCTGGTATGCATGGCTCCTCATCCCCATCCTGGTATACATGGCTCCTAATCACTGTCCTGGTATGCATGGCTTCTCATCCCCATCCTGATATGCATGGCTCCTCATCCCCATCCTAGTATGAATGGCTCCCCATCCCTGTTCTTGTATGCATGGCTCCTTATCCCCTATCCTTGTATGCATGGCTCCTTATCACTGTCCTTGTATGCATGGCTCCTTATCCCCTATCCTTGTATGCATGGCTCCCCATCCCTGTATGCATGCTTCCTATAAAAAAAACAAAAAACTACTTACCTTCCCTGCATGCCCTAACTGCATCTCGTTGCAGCTTCCAGCAGCTCTTCCGGCCGAGCGATCATGTGTCCACGCTCATTAAGGTAATAAATATTCACTCCATGCCTATGGGAGTGGAGAGGTGAATATTCATTACCTTAATGAGCGGGCACCCGTGAGAGCTCGGCTGCTGCTGGGAGCTGGTGGCTGTAACTGTGCACGCTATGAGATAAATGAATATTCACTGCCAGCGCAATGAATATTCATTTCTCTTTAGCAGCAGGCACAGTCTTGAGCCGTAGCCGCCGGCTCCTGCCTCTGTGACCGGCTGATCCGCCACTTCCCTGCTGTCTTTCTGGGACAATGGCTCGTGTATAAGCCGAGGGAGCGTTTTCAGCACAAAAAAGTACTGAAAAACTCGGCTTATACACGAGTATATACGGTAACTCAGAGGGACCCCATAATAATCAGTGGAGACCCTCTGCTTCTATTTGCATCAGTTATTCAACACATCTGTTCTGGACATGAATTCTGTTTATCTGTTCCTAGACTGGAGCAGACAATGGGAATTCCCAAATGCAGATGTGAGCCCAGGCTGGCTGCATGACTGACATGTGGTCTATCATAGTGATGGGGGGCACAGATGATTACATGGAGATCATAGAATGTTAGAGTTGGAAGGGACTTCAAGGGTCATCATGTCCATCCTGTGTTCAATGCAGGATTCACTAAACCAACACAGACAGATGTCTATCCAGCCTCTGAAGACTTCCATTGAACAAGAACTCACCACCTCTCGTGGCAGCCTGTTCCACTCATTGATCACCCTCACTGTCAAAAAGTTTCTTCTAATATGTATCTTCTACTCTTCATTTTCATTCCATTGCTTCTCGTGTTTCCATGTACAAATGATAATAATGATGATCCCTCTACACTGTGACATCCCTTCAGATATTTGTAGACACCTATTAAGTCTCCTCTTAGTCCTGGTATGCATCCTGGTAGCTCTTCTCTGAACTTGCTCCAGTTTTTCAATGTCATTTTTAAAATATGGTGCTCAGAACTGGACACAGTATTCCAAATGAGGCCTGACCAAGGAGGAGTAGACGAGGATAATTATTTAACATGACTTAAATCTCTATGCTTTTCTTAATACATCCTAGAAGTGTTTGTGTCATGATTCCAATGGCAGGGAATCACAAAAGGACAAGCACCCACGAGCTCTAGGGTGATGGAACCTGAGCTGACCGCGACCCTAAACCTGAACACACAAATAACAATAGCCGGGGAACGTGCCTACGTTGATCCTAGACGTCTCGCACCAGCCGAAGATCTAACTTCCCCTATTAGAAGAAACACAGACCTCTCTTGCCTCCAGAGAAATACCCCACAGAAATAGCAGCCCCCCACATATAATGACGGTGAAATGAGAGGAAGGCACATACACAGTATGAAAACAGATTTAGCAAAATGAGGCCCGCTAAAACTAGATAGCAGAGGATACAAAAGTAAACTGCGCGGTCAGCAAAAAACCCTCCTGTAAAACCATCCTGTAATTACTTGAACTCATGTTCCAACTCATGGAACATGAGGAGCAATTACAGCCCACTAGAGCAACCAGCAGCAAAGAAACAATTACATGCAAGCTGGACAAGACAAAAATAAAGCAAAACGAGAAACAAGAAAATCAAAAACTTAGCTAGTCCTGAAGATTACTGAAGCCAGAAGCTGAGGTAACAAAACACTCTGATAACCTTGATAGCCGGCGGGGAAATGACAAGAAAGCCCGGTTAAATAGGAAACTCCCAAATCCTAATAGAACAGGTGGACACCAGAGACAGCAGAACACAAATCACCCAGTACCATCAGTAACCACCAGAGGGAGCCCAAAAACAGAACTCACAACATGTTTGCCTTTATTTTGCTGCTGCATCACACAGCTGACTCGTGTGTAGTCTGTGATTTATTAGTATACCCAAGTCTTTTTCACACGTGCTGATGCTTAGTTCTCTTCCTCCCATTTTGTAAAAGTAATTCCCTCTACAAAGGTATAACTATAATAAAAAATGAAAGGGGTTTCATGGGTAGTTTCCCATAGCCTCCACCATCTTAGGTGCCCTCAGCATTTCAAGCAGAGACTGAAGTGATAATAAGAGACTTGTATCATCAATGTAGTTTCCGAGGTTAAGTCTTCAGAAGCAGCTTTGGAGACATCACAATCATGTGACCAAGATGTCACCAAAGGTCCTTTGCCCTGCGAGAGTCTAGAGGTACTGATGAGAGGCTGGTAAGCCCTCTGTAGTGTATGTATGTGAGTGTGTATATTGTTGTGAATTCTGTTGTCGGGCTCCCTCCTGTGGTCATGAATGGTACTTCGGCTGGTTCTGTCCATGGACTTCCTCTGGTGGGTGTTTCTGAGTTTCACAGGTGACGAGGTTAATTCGTTAGCTGCTGCTCTATTTAACTCCACTTAGATCTTTGCTCTATGCCACCTGTCAATGTTCCAGTATTGGTCTAGTTCACTCCTGGATCGTTCTTGTGGCCTGTCTTCCCATCAGAAGCTAAGTTCCAGCTTGTATTTCTTTGGTTTGCTATTTTTCTGTCCAGCTTGCTATTTTTTTGTTGTCTTGCTTGCTGGAAACTCTGGGACGCAGAGGGAGCGCCTCCGCACCGTGAGTCGGTGCGGAGGGTCTTTTTGCGCCCTCTGCGTGGTCTTTTTGTAGGTTTTTGTGCTGACCGCAAAGTAACCTTTCCTATCCTCAGTCTGTTCAGTAAGTCGGGCCTCACTTTGCTAAATCTATTTCATCTCTGTGTTTGTATTTTCATCTTTACTCACAGTCATTATATGTGGGGGCTGCCTTTTGCTTTGGGGAATTTCTCTGAGGCAAGGTAGGCTTTATTTTTCTATCTTCAGGGCTAGCTAGTTTCTTAGGCTGTGCCGAGTTGCATAGGGAGCGTTAGGCGCAATCCACGGCTATTTCTAGTGTGTTTGATAGGTTTAGGGATTGCGGTCAGCAGAGTTCCCACGTCCCAGAGCTCGTCCTTATTATCAGTAACTATCAGGTCATTCCGTGTGCTCTTAACCACCAGGTCCATTATTGTCCTGACCACCAGGTCATAACAGTATATACAGTAAGGTAACTACCGGCCACATAGTTGATGTATCACAGAGGTGGTTGTCATCTGTAATGTAATCTTGGACTGTTTCTCTAGTGCACATAGTACTAAAAGGCTGGTTTGGTGCATTTGGGCCTGGTTTTATGGGCAGCCCGAGAGATGGGTGGGTCTGGTTGCCCACATATCCCACCTTTGGGTTTAATTCAGATGTTAAAATGGAGTCTGTTGTTGACACATGGTCTGTGTGTATGGAGGAAGAAGACCTCCTCTGTGTTATATCCAGACTGAGCCGGTATACTAAATGCTCTCCAGCTTGTGTAACCAAGACTAGCTCTAAAGAGACTTTGTCAAGAACTATTTATTTTATTTTGCCTGCACTAAAAGGCTGTTTTTTTTATCTGCTTGTGGCTGGTTTATGAAGCAGCGATAAACCGGCATGGACATTTACACGCTTGCTGTCTTGCCTCACGATGCACTCAAGGAAGTAGCAATCCCACAATACATATATATGTATTTGCTGCATATATATACATGTATGTGTGTGCTTTATTTGCTGTGCGTACAAACATGCATCGGGAGACCTTGGTGGCCATTTAACTGGCCCACGACAACCAATCCACTTTCCAGGAAACTGTTCATGTAGGAATGCTCGGACCTGACAACCAAGATGGTGCACCACCGCATTATGGATGTCAGGTCTGAGCATTCCTTCATGAACAGTTTCCTGGAAAGTGGATTGATCATCATTGGCCAGTTGAATGGCCACTAAGGTCTCCCGATCTGACCCCCTTAGACTTTTATCTTTGGGGTCATCTGAAGGCAATTGTCTATGCTTTGAAGATTCAAGATGTGCAGCATCTGAAACAACGGACACTAGAAGCCTGTGCTAGCATTTCTTCTGTGGTGTTGCTATCAGTGTGTCAAGAGTGGGAGAAGAGGGTTGTATTGCCAATCTAACACAATGGTCAGCACTTTGAACACATTTTATAAGTGGTCATAAACTTGTAAATAACTCATGAAAGAATAAAATTATGTTAAAACCAAGCAAACTATTGTTTTTCTTGTGAAATTCTCAATAACTTTGATGTGCCACATGACCCTCTTCCCATTGGAAAAAATGAAGTTGGATCCAAAATGGCCGACTTCAAAATGGCCGCCATAGTAACCACCCATCTTGAAAAGTTTTCCCTCTCCCATATACTAATGTGCCACAAACAGGAAGTTGATATCACCAACAATTCCCATTTAGGTGTATCCATATAAATGGCCCACCCTGTATATATATGTGTATAGATGTGCAGTATGTATATAATACTGTACATGTGTACATGCTGTGTGTATATACATGTATCTGTATGTGCTCTGTGTATATACATGTGTATCTATTTGCTTTGCAAATATACAGTACAGACCAAAAGTTTGGATTGTACATTCACACTGAAGGCATCAAAACTATGAATTAGCACATGTGGAATTATATACTTAACAAAAAAGTGTGAAACAACTGAAAAAATGTCTTATATTCTAGGTTCTTCAAAGTAGCCACCTTTTGCTTTCACACTCTTGGCATTCTCTTGATGAGCTTCAAGAGGTAGTCACCGGAATGGTTTTCACTTCACAGGTGTGCCCTGTCAGGTTTAATAAGTGGGATTTCTTGCCTTATAAATGGTGTTGGGACCATCAGTTGTGTTGAGCAGAAGTCTGGTGGATACACAGCTGTTAGTCCTACTGAATAGACTGTTAGAATTTGTATTATGGCAAGAAAAAAACATCTAAGTAAAGAAAAACTAGTGGCCATCATTACTTTAAGAAATGAAGGTCAGTCAGTCCGAAAAAGACATATTTTCAGTTGCTTCACACTTTTTTGTTAAGTATATAATTCCACACATGTTAATTCATAGTCTTGATGCCTTCAGTGTGAATGTACAATTTTCATAGTCATGAAAATACAGAAAAATCTTTAAATGAGAGGGTGTGTCCAAACTTTTGGTCTGTACTGTATGTGTGTGTGTGTGTGTGCTGTGTATAGATGTGCATGTTTATGTGCTGTGTGTATAAATATGAAAAAACAAAAAAACTAATATATACACAATAACTTTATTTCAAAACCATAGGATTAAAAAATAAGCACGACACCCAAACCCCTGATAATGGGAGTGGGTCCATAAAAGCCTGGTCTGGTTAAAAAGGGCAAAAATACAGGGGACGAAAAAAGGGAAAAAAAGGGGTACAAAAATTCTAAATATCCCTAAAGATTATTCCCTGCCTGTCTGCGGAGGTTGGCACCCTCTTGAACGCACTATGGCGCCCCCGCTCCACGACGGCTCACCCTAAATGCCCTGTACGTCCCTTGATGTGATGATGAAAAATGCCTATTGATATATCTAAATGGCCTACACCACCGGGCCCAAGGAAAAATTGAAAAAACCTACATAAACCAAATACCAGGTAGTATTTCACCAACAATAAACAAATAGACAGGTCTGACCATACAGGGCCCTACGCCCTAATAAACTACATAGATGGCTAAGGCTAGTATACCCTACTGAGTCCCTAGTAAAACGTCCCTGCCTGCCAGCGGAGGTTGGCACCCTCTTGAACGCAAAATGGCGCCCCCGCTCCTCGGCGGCTATCCCTGTTGGCCCTTACTCCGTCCCTATAAACAAGGGAAGCCTAAACAGAGATGGTGCCTTGGGGGCTAAAGCGGTGACCCGTAGTTCTAAATCCCTCAGCCTTCGGCCAGACCAAAAAACAAGATACAAGCTGTATGAAGGCACACAAACTGGTGCTAACTGTAATATATAGATGTATACACTGCACCTTCTAAGGTACTGAACACAAATTGGCTGCTGAGCTTTTAAAGATATATACATAGATGAAGACGCACTGGCCTCAACAGTGTAGCCAGAATTACACCCCCAACCACGATAGGACACATGGTAAATATTCACATAAATAATGAAATAAAGTTCTATCCCAAATACTCAGAACACTGATGTCCTATGTGTACCAATTATATATCCACAGTTGGTGAAAAATACCAAAGAACAGAAATAACAATAAAAAACCAGATCCACTTATCTGCGGTCCGGTTTTGCCTCTACGCGTTTCCCCCCCATGATATGGTTCCTCAGGAGGCAAATGGGAAATTAGACTTCCGTGTGTTCATATCACATCGGAGATGCATGCTGTGCCTAGTTGCAGGTGCAGGAAGAACATTAACCAAAACCCCTCTTAAATAGCCCCCTCCTTCAGAATAGAAAATACAGGGGCTGTAACCCATACAGACGCATTATTATTCATGTTGTCTCATAGATGTAAAGACTTGCAGGGCCTCACATTTACCTGAGTGCATCTTCCGCCGCCATTGCTGCATGGCCAAACGGCGTCCTCACACTGCGCATGCGCCGATAACAAACACTAGAGGTCGAAATGCATAGCTAGCGACTCAGCACACATCCCGCCGCCATTTTACCGTGCATCGCTCCTATTCCATTGCGCATGTGCCGATATTAGGCGCTAGAGGTCGTGATGCACGGATAGCGGCTGCGCATGCGCCCAGTCGCCATTTTCTTGTGCACCGCCCCGCATAGAAATAGGATCACATAGATTACATACCGCCGATATAAAGCTACATAACCACATGTGCCTGCAATACATTGTCATATCTACATAGTGACCCACAGAGCACCCCGTTTTTCTTGATACACTTTCCACCGACTCTACTGTATGGCTAACCGGCATATCTCCAATTGCACGCACCATTATTAGGTACTGAAGGCCAAAATGCACAGCATATAACTGCGCACGCGTCCTGGCCACCATTCTCTTGTGTGTCATCTCACACTAAGTAGCAACCGTGCAGGCGCCATATTGTCGGTACTGAGCCACCTACCCTATGACTGGCCATGTTGTTTCCCTTATCGGTATTTCCGATGGCCACAAAACCAGCCCCATTTATATGTGACAGTGTATTACTCTGTAACTCGATGTGTATAGGTATACAAACCTATGTGTCCATAAAAAGACATAGCTAGATGCACAAAAAACAAAGCCCCTAATGATGCCCCCAAAGATGATGTTATATATGGATATCTACCTGAGATAGTTATCCCAAAACGTGTTCTCTAGAACTGGGCACACATGGTCCAACAATTGCGTAAGGTACGGAAAATGTAAATCCACACTCACAACAACCTTATCCTAAATAGATAGTATGCTGATGCTTAGGAGCACACATAATTGATAGATAAACATCACACCCCTAAATATATACTATTTTTACTGCAAACCATCTAGTAGGTATGCAGTGCTGTCCAATCAATATCAGGGAAAAAGAAGGGGAACGAAACACGAAATAGGCGAAAACAGTATAAATATGTATAAATATGCCACACAGAGTCCCATAACGTTTTTAGTTTTCTGTCCATGGGGTGTGTAATGGTAATTTTGCAGTTTCAACTTTTGGTTTCTTTATGTTTACTGTACGGGATAAACTTTTCATATTTTCATACATCAGACTTTTACAGAGGCTACAATATTCATTATGCTTATTTTTTTACATGTAATTATTTTAATTGGAAAAAAGGGTTACCATAATTTATTTTTAGATTATTTTTCAAAACAATTTTTTGTAGTTTCCATAGCGGACTAGAACCTATCATTGTACAGTATACTACAATACATAGTCCTAATCCTGGTCTCCTATCTATGAAACCCTGGCTTCACAGGAGTACCAGCAAGGCGACAAGGACCTTCAACAGGCCACTGGCTGCCATTGCAAGCCATAGGTACCAAGTGATTATTTCACGTGAAGGAGGGTGATGGGCACCCAGAAGAATGCCTAGGCAAGATCACATGGCTTAAATGCCAGTATAAGTGACTGACAGCGACATTTTGAAGGTTAACAGCAGTGATCAGAACAAGCTCCATCTACTATATCATTGTCTACAGGTACCGTCACACATAACGATATCGTTGCTTTTTGTGACGTAGCAACGATATCGTTAACAAAATCGTTATGCGTGACAGCGACCAACGATCAGGCCCCTGCTGGGAGATCGTTGGTCGCTGGGGAATGATCAGGACTTTATTTCGTCGCTGATCACCCGCTGACATCGCTGAATCGGCGTGTGTGATGCCGATTCAGCGATGTCTTCACTGGTAACTAGGGTAAACATCGGGTTACTAAGCGCAGGGCCGCGCTTAGTAACCCGATGTTTACCCTGGTTACCATTGTAAAAGTAAAAAAAAAACACTACATACTTACATTCCTGTCGCGTTCCTCAGCATCAGCTTCCCTGCGTCCCCCAGTGTCAGCGCCGGCCGGCCGTAAAGCAGAGCACAGCGGTGACATCACCGCTCTGCTTTCCGGCCAGCGCTTACACAGTGCAGGGAAGCTGACGCTGGGGGACGCGACAGGAATGTAAGTATGTAGTGTTTTTTTTTTACTTTTACAATGGTAACCAGGGTAAACATCGGGTTACTAAGCGCGGCCCTGCGTCAGTGCCCGCTCCATACTCCCCTCCAGTCAGCGCTGACACAGGATTACTGGCAGCGCTAATGGACCGTGTTATGCCGTGGTGTAACGCACTCCATTAACGCTGCTATTAACCCTGTGTGACCAACTTTTTACTATTGATGCTGCCTATGCAGCATCAATAATAAAAAAGATCTAATGTTAAATAATAAAAAAAATAAAAAATCGTTATATACTCACCGTCTGTTGGACCCACAGATCCACAACAGGCCTTTCCCGCTCCTCGCGACGCTCCGGTGACCACTCATGCATTGCGATATCGCGAGATGATGACGTACCGGTCTCGTGAGACCGCTACGACATCATCTCGCGAGACCGCAATGCACTCTTGAGACCGGAGCGCGCGAGGAGCGTCGGTAAATGCTTCCTAGATCCTGGGGCCAACGGAAGGTGAGTATATAACTATTTTTTATTTTAATTCTTTTTTTTTAACAGGGATATGATGCCCACATTGCTATATACTATGTGGGCTGTGCAATATACTATGCAAGCTGGACAATATACTACGCGGGCTGTGCAATATACTACGCGCGCTGGGCAATATACTACGCGGGCTGTGCAATATTCTACGCGGGCTGGGCAATATACTATGCGCGCTGGGCAATATACTACACGGGCTGTGCAATATACTACGCGGACTGGGCAATATACTACGCGGGCTATGCAATATACTACGCGGGCTGTGCAATATACTGCGCAGGCTGGGCAATATACTACGCGGGCTGTGCAATATACTACGCACGCTGGGCAATATACTACGCGGGCTGTGCAACATACTACGCGGGCTGTGCAATACACTACGCGGGCTGTGCAATATACTACGCAGGCTGTGCAATATACTGCATCGGCTGTGCAATATACTACGCAGGCTGTGCAATATACTATGCGGGCTGTGCAATATACTATGCGGGCTGGGCAATATACTAAGCGGGCTGGGCAATATACTACACGGGCTGTGCAATATACTACGCTGGCTGTGCAATATACTGCGCGGGCTGTGCAATATACTGCGTGGGCTGTGCAATATACTGCGTGGGCTGTGCTATATTCTGCGTGGGCTGTGCTATATTCTGCGTGGGCTGTGCAATATACTGCGTGGGCTGTACAATATACTGCGTGGGCTGTGCTACATACTGCGTGGGCTGTGCAATGTACTATGTGGGCTGTGCAATGTACTACGTGGGCTGTGCAATATACTACGTGGGCTGTGCTATACACTACATGGGCTGTGTTATACACTACATGGCCTGTGTTATACACTACGTGGCCTGTTATACACTATGTGGCCTGTGTTATACACTGCGTGGGCTGTGTTATATACTGCGTGCGTGGGCTGTTATATACTATGTGAGCTGTGGTATATGCTATGTGGGCTGTTATACACTCCATGGGCTGTGCTCTATACTACGTGGCTGTGCTATATACTCCGTGGGCTGTGCTATACACTCCGTGAGCTGTGCTATATACTACGTGGCTCTGTTATATACTACGTGGCTGTGCAATATACTACGTGGCTGTGCTATATACTACGTGGGCTGTTATATACTACCTGGCTGTGCTATATACTACGTGGCCGGCCGCGAACAATCAGCGACAGGTGCAGTACGGCCGCGAATTGGTGCGGGAGTTGAACCATGCTTTGCTAATTGGTAGCGGCCGGCCAAATCCTGTGTATTCAATGTATTATTCGAAAATCTTCATAAATAGACTACATACATATTCTAGAATACCCGATGCGTTAGAATCGGGCTACCATCTAGTAACAGATATATCCAACATAGAGCATTAAATGATTAAAACAGGGCCCCCAGGTCAATGTGATCTTTACCGGTGATTACATGGAGATGACATTTTATGGTCAGTAGTGTCTTCTTCATACAGACCCCCAGGACCTGATCAGTGATATGTGGTCTTCACTGGTGATTACAGGAGATGGCATATTCTGGTCAGTATTGTCTGCTTAATACACTACCTGATCAGTGATATGTGGTCTACACTGGTGACTACTGGAAATGGCATATTCTGGTAAGTATCCTTCATACAGGACCCCCAGAACCTGGTCAGTGATATGAGGTCTACACTGGTGTTTTTTGTTAGAGTAGGACTGGCAATATGTAAGGACCCTTGGCGTGGGTTGCAAGCTTAAATATTATGGCCATAATACCAACCAATACCTTACATACATTGTAATGTTTTTGGGCACGTCATTTTTTCAGGGTGCAGCTGGGCCCTAGATGGCTCTGTAAACTGTGGCCTCTGTTCACACAGGATGCATTATAGCAATGGCTGGCCCGCTTTATGGCGTCACTAATAGGCCTTGAGCCATATGCTCTGCATTTCTGTGTGAACATGCCACATACAGATTATTTTGCACAGGTGTGCCAGGCGGCCAAATCCTGATTGTAGGCTGGCTGCATTATCGGTATTATTGCACCTGTGCAACTGTCATCCACCAATGTTAACTTGGGTCCGCTGCACTTTGGTTAGTGTAATTGTTTGGCGGCCTTGGACAGGTAAGCATCTCTGCCTGTGTACTGGTTTTTTGTCAAGAATAGTGGAGGTCTTTTTTTCCTCTTGTGTTTTTTTGACCACTGCATAGGACATATTCAGGTCAGTATTGTCATCTTCATACAGGACCCACAGAACCTGATCAGTGATATGTGGTCTACACTGGTGACTACTGGAGATGACATATTCTGGTCATATGTTCTTCATACAGGACCCCCAGAATCTGATCAGTGATATGTGGTCTACACTGGTGACCACTGGTTAGGACATATTCTGGTCAGTATTGTCTTCTTCATACAGGACCCCCAGGACCTAATCAGTGATATGTGGTCTACACTGGTGACTACTAGAGATGACATATTATCGTAAGTATCCTACATACAGGACCCTCAGGACCTGATCAGTGCTATGTGATCTACACTGGTGATTACTGGAGATGACATATTCTGGTCAGTATTGTCTTCTTCATACAAAACCCCCAGGACCTGATCAGTGATATCTTGTCTACACTGGTGATCACTGGATATGACATACTAGATGGTGGCCCGATTCTAACGTATTGGGTATTCTAGAATATGTAGGTAGTATATAGCACAGGCTACATACTATATTGCACAGTGACGTAGTATATAACACAACCAACGCAGTATATAACATAGCTACGTAGTACATAACATAGCCACGTAGTGTATTGCACAGGTATGTAGTATATTGGTCAGCCACGTAGTATATAGCAGAGCCACGTAGTATATAACATAGCCACGTAGTATATTGCACAGGCACGTAGGATGTTGCACAGCCACGTAGTATATAACACAGTCACGTAGTGTATTGCACAGCTACGTAGTGTATTGCACAGCTATGTAGTATATTGGTCAGCGACGTAGTATATAGCATAGCCACGTAGTATATAACATAGCCACGTAGTATATTGTAAAGGCACGTAGAATATTGCATTGCTACGTAGTATATTGCACAGCCACGTAGTATATAACAGAGCCACGTAGTATATTGCACAGCCACGTAGTATATTGGACAGTCACGTTGTATATTGCACAGTCACGTTGTATATTGCCCAGCTACATAGTATATAGCACAGAGATGTAGTATGTAACACAGCCCACGTAGTATATAGCAATGTGGGCACTATATGAGTGGTTAAAAAAGACTTAAAATAAAAATTAAACATATACTCACCTTCCGAAGGCCCCTTGAAGTCCTGGCGCCTGTGTGCGGTTCACGCGGCAGCTTCCGGTCCCAGGGTTGGTATGAGCGCAGGACCTGTGATGACGTCGCGGTCACATGACCGTGATGTCATGGCAGGTCCCTCTCGCATAGCATCCTTGGCACCGGAACCTTCAGCGCGCGACGTCAGGAGGTGAGAATAACCTTTTTATTATTATTTGTAACATTAGATCTTTTTACTATTGATGCTGCATGCGCAGCATCAATAGTAAAAAGTTGGTCACACAGGGTTAATGGCTGCGTTAACGGAGTGCGTAACACCGCGGTCCGTTAACGCTGGCATTAACCCTTTGTGAGCGCTCAGCGCTGACTGCAGGGCAGTAAAGCAGTGGCCATTTCGCTGCCAGACTATGGCTGTCGCTGATTGGTCGTGGCAATGGTCGTGGGAGTTTTGCCACGACCAATCAGCGACTTGGATTTCCATGACAGACAGAGGCTGCGACCAATGAATATCCGTGACAGACAGAAGGAAGTGACCCTTAGACAATTATATAGTACATTCTGGTCAGTATTGTCTTATTCATACAGGACCCCCAGGACCTGATCAGTGATATGTGGTCTACACTGGTGATCACTGGATATGACACATTGTGGTCAGTATTGTCTTCTTCAATACAGGACCCCCAGAACCTGATCAGTGATATGTGGTCTACACTGGTGATTACATATTCTGGTCATATGTTCTTCATACAGGACCCCCAAGACCTGATCAGTGATATGTGGTCTACACTGGTGATCACTTAGTATGACACATTGTGGTCAGTATTGTCTTCTTCATACAGGACCCCCAGAACCTGATCAGTGATATGTGGTCTACACTGGTGATTACTGGAGATAACATATTCTGGTAAGCATCCTTCATAAAGCACCCACAGAACCTGATGAGTGATATGTGGTCTACACCAGGGGTCCCCAACTCCAGTCCTCAAGGCCCACCAACAGGTCATGTTTTCAGGATTTCCTTTGCATTGCACAGGTGATGCAATTACCTGGGCAAGACTAAGGAAATCCTGAAAACATGACATGTTGGTGGGCCTTGAGGACTGGAGTTGGGGACCCCTGGTCTACACTGGTGACTTCTGGAGATGACATATTCTGGTCATATGTTCTTCATACAGGACACAGAACCTGATCAGTGATATGTGGTCTACACTGGTGACTACTGGAGATGACATATTCTGGTCAGTATTGTCTTCTTCATACAGGACCCCCAGGACCTGATCAGTGATATGTGGTCTACACTGGTGACTACTGGAGATGACATATTCTGGTCAGTATTGTCTTCTTCATATAGGACCCCCAGGACCTGATCAGTGATATGTGGTCTACACTGGTGACTACTGGAGATGACATATTCTGGTCAGTATTGTCTTCTTCATATAGGACCCCCAGGACCTGATCAGTGATATGTGGTCTACACTGGTGACTACTGGAAATGACATATTCTGGTCAGTATTGTCTTCTTCATATAGGACCCCCAGGACCTGATCAGTGATATGTGGTCTACACTGGTGATTACTGGAGATGACATATTCTGGTCAGTATTGTCTTCTTCATACAGGACCCCCAGGATCTGATCAGTGATATGTGGTCTACACTGGTGACTACTGGAGATGACATATTCTGGTCAGTATTGTCTTCTTCATATAGGACCCCCAGGACCTGATCAGTGATATGTGGTCTACACTGGTGATTACTGGAGATGGCATATTCTGGTCAGTATTGCCTTCTTCATATAGGACCCCCAGGACCTGATCAGTGATATGTGGTCTACACTGCTGATTACTGGAGATGACATATTCTGGTCAGTATTGTCTTCTTCATATAGGACCCCCAGGACCTGATCAGTGATATGTGGTCTACACTGGTGATTACTGGAGATTACATATTCTGGTCAGTATTGTCTTCTTCATACAGGACCCCCAGGATCTGATCAGTGATATGTGGTCTACACTGGTGACTACTGGAGATGACATATTCTGGTCAGTATTGTCTTCTTCATATAGGACCTCCAGGACCTGATCAGTGATATGTGGTCTACACTGGTGACTACTGGAGATGGCATATTCTGGTCAGTATTGTCTTCTTCATACAGGACCCCCAGGATCTGATCAGTGATGTGTGGTCTACACTGGTGATCACTGGAGGTGACATATTCTGGTCAGTATTGTCTTCTTCATATAGGAACCCCAGGACCTGATCAGTGATATGTGGTCTACACTGGTGACTACTGGAGATGGCATATTCTGGTCAGTATTGTCTTCTTCATATAGGACCCCCAGGACCTGATCAGTGATATGTGGTCTACACTGGTGACTACTGGAGATGGCATATTCTGGTCAGTATTGTCTTCTTCATATAGGACCCCCAGGACCTGATCAGTGATATGTGGTCTACACTGGTGACTACTGGAGATGACATATTCTGGTCAGTATTGTCTTCTTCATATAGGACCCCCAGGACCTGATCAGTGATATGTGGTCTACACTGGTGACTACTGGAGATGACATATTCTGGTCAGTATTGTCTTCTTCATATAGGACCCCCAGGACCTGATCAGTGATATGTGGTCTACACTGGTGACTACTGGAGATGGCATATTCTGGTCAGTATTGTCTTCTTCATATAGGACCCCCAGGACCTGATCAGTGATATGTGGTCTACACTGGTGACTACTGGAGATGACATATTCTGGTCAGTATTGTCTTCTTCATATAGGACCCCCAGGACCTGATCAGTGATATGTGGTCTACACTGGTGATTACTGGAAATGACATATTCTGGTCAGTATTGTCTTCTTCATATAGGACCCCCAGGACCTGATCAGCGATATGTGGTCTACACTGGTGATTACTGGAGATGACATATTCTGGTCAGTATTGTCTTCTTCACACAGGACCCCCAGGATCTGATCAGTGATATGTGGTCTACACTGGTGACTACTGGAGATGACATATTCTGGTCAGTATTGTCTTCTTCATACAGGACCCCCAGGACCTGATCAGTGATATGTGGTCTACACTGGTGATTACTGGAGATGGCATATTCTGGTCAGTATTCTCTTCTTCATATAGGACCCCCAGGACCTGATCAGTGATATGTGGTCTACACTGCTGATTACTGGAGATGACATATTCTGGTCAGTATTGTCTTCTTCATATAGGACCCCCAGGACCTGATCAGTGATATGTGGTCTACACTGGTGATTACTGGAGATGACATATTCTGGTCAGTATTGTCTTCTTCATACAGGACCCCCAGGATCTGATCAGTGATATGTGGTCTACACTGGTGACTACTGGAGATGACATATTCTGGTCAGTATTGTCTTCTTCATATAGGACCCCCAGGACCTGATCAGTGATATCTGGTCTACACTGGTGATTACTGGAGATGGCATATTCTGGTCAGTATTGTCTTCTTCATATAGGACCCCCAGGACCTGATCAGTGATATGTGGTCTACACTGCTGATTACTGGAGATGACATATTCTGATCAGTATTGTCTTCTTCATATAGGACCCCCAGGACCTGATCAGTGATATGTGGTCTACACTGGTGATCACTGGAGATGACATATTCTGGTCAGTATTGTCTTCTTCATATAGGATCCCCAGGACCTGATCAGTGATATGTGGTCTACACTGGTGACTACTGGAGATGGCATATTCTGGTCAGTATTGTCTTCTTCATATAGGACCCCCAGGACCTGATCAGTGATATGTGGTCTACACTGGTGATTACTGGAGATGACATATTCTGGCCAGTATTGTCTTCTTCATACAGGACCCCCAGGATCTGATCAGTGATATGTAGTCTACACTGGTGACTACTGGAGATGGCATATTCTGGTCAGTATTGTCTTCTTCATATAGGACCCCCAGGACCTGATCAGAGATATGTGGTCTACACTGGTGACTACTGGAGATGGCATATTCTGGTCAGTATTGTCTTCTTCATATAGGACCCCCAGGATCTGATCAGTGATATGTGGTCTACACTGCTGATTACTGGAGATGACATATTCTGGTCAGTATTGTCTTCTTCATATAGGACCCCCAGGACCTGATCAGTGATATGTGGTCTACACTGGTGACTACTGGAGATGGCATATTCTGGTCAGTATTGTCTTCTTCATATAGGACCCCCAGGACCTGATCAGTGATATGTGGTCTACACTGGTGACTACTGGAGATGACATATTCTGGTCAGTATTGTCTTCTTCATATAGGACCCCCAGGACCTGATCAGTGATATGTGGTCTACACTGGTGATTACTGGAAATGACATATTCTGGTCAGTATTGTCTTCTTCATATAGGACCCCCAGGACCTGATCAGCGATATGTGGTCTACACTGGTGATTACTGGAGATGACATATTCTGGTCAGTATTGTCTTCTTCATACAGGACCCCCAGGATCTGATCAGTGATATGTGGTCTACACTGGTGACTACTGGAGATGACATATTCTGGTCAGTATTGTCTTCTTCATATAGGACCCCCAGGACCTGATCAGTGATATCTGGTCTACACTGGTGATTACTGGAGATGGCATATTCTGGTCAGTATTGTCTTCTTCATATAGGACCCCCAGGACCTGATCAGTGATATGTGGTCTACACTGCTGATTACTGGAGATGACATATTCTGGTCAGTATTGTCTTCTTCATATAGGACCCCCAGGACCTGATCAGTGATATGTGGTCTACACTGGTGATCACTGGAGATGACATATTCTGGTCAGTATTGTCTTCTTCATATAGGACCCCCAGGACCTGATCAGTGATATGTGGTCTACACTGGTGACTACTGGAGATGGCATATTCTGGTCAGTATTGTCTTCTTCATATAGGACCCCCAGGACCTGATCAGTGATATGTGGTCTACACTGGTGATTACTGGAGATGACATATTCTGGCCAGTATTGTCTTCTTCATACAGGACCCCCAGGATCTGATCAGTGATATGTAGTCTACACTGGTGACTACTGGAGATGGCATATTCTGGTCAGTATTGTCTTCTTCATATAGGACCCCCAGGACCTGATCAGAGATATGTGGTCTACACTGGTGACTACTGGAGATGGCATATTCTGGTCAGTATTGCCTTCTTCATATAGGACCCCCAGGATCTGATCAGTGATATGTGGTCTACACTGCTGATTACTGGAGATGACATATTCTGGTCAGTATTGTCTTCTTCATATAGGACCCCCAGGACCTGATCAGTGATATGTGGTCTACACTGGTGACTACTGGAGATGGCATATTCTGGTCAGTATTGTCTTCTTCATATAGGACCCCCAGGACCTGATCAGTGATATGTGGTCTACACTGGTGACTACTGGAGATGACATATTCTGGTCAGTATTGTCTTCTTCATATAGGACCCCCAGGACCTGATCAGTGATATGTGGTCTACACTGGTGATTGCTGGAGATGACATATTCTGGTCAGTATTGTCTTCTTCATATAGGACCCCCAGGACCTGATCAGTGATATGTGGTCTACACTGATGACTACTGGAGATGACATATTCTGGTCAGTATTGTCTTCTTCATATAGGACCCCCAGGACCTGATCAGTGATATGTGGTCTACACTGATGACTACTGGAGATGACATATTCTGGTCAGTATTGTCTTCTTCATATAGGACCCCCAGGACCTGATCAGTGATATGTGGTCTACACTGATGACTACTGGAGATGACATATTCTGGTCAGTATTGTCTTCTTCATATAGGACCCCCAGGACCTGATCAGTGATATGTGGTCTACACTGGTGATTACTGGAGATGACATATTCTGGTCAGTATTGTCTTCTTCATATAGGACCCCCAGGACCTGATCAGTGATATGTGGTCTACACTGATGACTACTGGAGATGACATATTCTGGTCAGTATTGTCTTCTTCATATAGGACCCCCAGGACCTGATCAGTGATATGTGGTCTACACTGATGACTACTGGAGATGACATATTCTGGTCAGTATTGTCTTCTTCATATAGGACCCCCAGGACCTGATCAGTGATATGTGGTCTACACTGATGACTACTGGAGATGACATATTCTGGTCAGTATTGTCTTCTTCATACAGGACCCCCAGGATCTGATCAGAGATATGTGGTCTACACTGGTGACTACTGGAGATGGCATATTCTGGTCAGTATTGTCTTCTTCATATAGGACCCCCAGGACCTGATCAGTGATATGTGGTCTACACTGGTGACTACTGGAGATGACATATTCTGGTCAGTATTGTCTTCTTCATATAGGACCCCCAGGACCTGATCAGTGATATGTGGTCTACACTGGTGATTACTGGAAATGACATATTCTGGTCAGTATTGTCTTCTTCATATAGGACCCCCAGGACCTGATCAGCGATATGTGGTCTACACTGGTGATTACTGGAGATGACATATTCTGGTCAGTATTGTCTTCTTCATACAGGACCCCCAGGATCTGATCAGTGATATGTGGTCTACACTGGTGACTACTGGAGATGACATATTCTGGTCAGTATTGTCTTCTTCATATAGGACCCCCAGGACCTGATCAGTGATATCTGGTCTACACTGGTGATTACTGGAGATGGCATATTCTGGTCAGTATTGTCTTCTTCATATAGGACCCCCAGGACCTGATCAGTGATATGTGGTCTACACTGCTGATTACTGGAGATGACATATTCTGGTCAGTATTGTCTTCTTCATATAGGACCCCCAGGACCTGATCAGTGATATGTGGTCTACACTGGTGATCACTGGAGATGACATATTCTGGTCAGTATTGTCTTCTTCATATAGGACCCCCAGGACCTGATCAGTGATATGTGGTCTACACTGGTGACTACTGGAGATGGCATATTCTGGTCAGTATTGTCTTCTTCATATAGGACCCCCAGGACCTGATCAGTGATATGTGGTCTACACTGGTGATTACTGGAAATGACATATTCTGGTCAGTATTGTCTTCTTCATATAGGACCCCCAGGACCTGATCAGCGATATGTGGTCTACACTGGTGATTACTGGAGATGACATATTCTGGTCAGTATTGTCTTCTTCATACAGGACCCCCAGGATCTGATCAGTGATATGTGGTCTACACTGGTGACTACTGGAGATGACATATTCTGGTCAGTATTGTCTTCTTCATATAGGACCCCCAGGACCTGATCAGTGATATCTGGTCTACACTGGTGATTACTGGAGATGGCATATTCTGGTCAGTATTGTCTTCTTCATATAGGACCCCCAGGACCTGATCAGTGATATGTGGTCTACACTGCTGATTACTGGAGATGACATATTCTGGTCAGTATTGTCTTCTTCATATAGGACCCCCAGGACCTGATCAGTGATATGTGGTCTACACTGGTGATCACTGGAGATGACATATTCTGGTCAGTATTGTCTTCTTCATATAGGACCCCCAGGACCTGATCAGTGATATGTGGTCTACACTGGTGATTACTGGAGATGACATATTCTGGCCAGTATTGTCTTCTTCATACAGGACCCCCAGGATCTGATCAGTGATATGTAGTCTACACTGGTGACTACTGGAGATGGCATATTCTGGTCAGTATTGTCTTCTTCATATAGGACCCCCAGGACCTGATCAGAGATATGTGGTCTACACTGGTGACTACTGGAGATGGCATATTCTGGTCAGTATTGTCTTCTTCATATAGGACCCCCAGGATCTGATCAGTGATATGTGGTCTACACTGCTGATTACTGGAGATGACATATTCTGGTCAGTATTGTCTTCTTCATATAGGACCCCCAGGACCTGATCAGTGATATGTGGTCTACACTGGTGACTACTGGAGATGGCATATTCTGGTCAGTATTGTCTTCTTCATATAGGACCCCCAGGACCTGATCAGTGATATGTGGTCTACACTGGTGACTACTGGAGATGACATATTCTGGTCAGTATTGTCTTCTTCATATAGGACCCCCAGGACCTGATCAGTGATATGTGGTCTACACTGGTGATTACTGGAGATGACATATTCTGGTCAGTATTGTCTTCTTCATATAGGACCCCCAGGACCTGATCAGTGATATGTGGTCTACACTGATGACTACTGGAGATGACATATTCTGGTCAGTATTGTCTTCTTCATATAGGACCCCCAGGACCTGATCAGTGATATGTGGTCTACACTGATGACTACTGGAGATGACATATTCTGGTCAGTATTGTCTTCTTCATATAGGACCCCCAGGACCTGATCAGTGATATGTGGTCTACACTGATGACTACTGGAGATGACATATTCTGGTCAGTATTGTCTTCTTCATATAGGACCCCCAGGACCTGATCAGTGATATGTGGTCTACACTGGTGATTACTGGAGATGACATATTCTGGTCAGTATTGTCTTCTTCATATAGGACCCCCAGGACCTGATCAGTGATATGTGGTCTACACTGATGACTACTGGAGATGACATATTCTGGTCAGTATTGTCTTCTTCATATAGGACCCCCAGGACCTGATCAGTGATATGTGGTCTACACTGATGACTACTGGAGATGACATATTCTGGTCAGTATTGTCTTCTTCATATAGGACCCCCAGGACCTGATCAGTGATATGTGGTCTACACTGGTGACTACTGGAGATGACATATTCTGGTCAGTATTGTCTTCTTCATACAGGACCCCCAGGATCTGATCAGAGATATGTGGTCTACACTGGTGACTACTGGAGATGACATATTCTGGTCAGTATTGTCTTCTTCATACAGGACCCCCAGGATCTGATCAGAGATATGTGGTCTACACTGGTGACTACTGGAGATGACATATTCCGGTCTGAACCCCAAGACCCAGTAAGGCGATGGACATCCATTACCTTGCTCACTCCTTCCTCATTCACCTCCAGTCTCTTCTTCAGCTGCAGTATCTGCCACATGTCCTCCACGGCGCCACTTCCCCTCTCCTGTCCAGATTTGCTCCTTTCGATGAGATCTAACCCAGAAGGCAAGGTGTTTAAGGCCTCTAGCTGCTGCTCCAAGTGCAGGATCCTGTTTTCCATCCTGTCCACCTGCCCATTCTTCTCTTTCATCACCAGGACTCCTCCTGATGGTGGGTGCTGTCCGGTGCCACCTGGGAGCTGTACACTAACATTCTGGATCTGTAGGTGCTTGATGAAGGCATGAAGAAGAGTGTGCAGTGCAGTGAAATTCACTGCCCCGACTTCTGGGGTCCCAATGGCCAAATTGGCCAAGTCTTGTAGAGAGACCCCCTCCGGCTCCATCCCTGTCATGTACATGTCGTGAGTGAGCGCAGCTGAGGTAAGAGCTGCCAGTACCTTGCAGGACGCCACACCCACCTCCTACCTCCCACAGTGCACAGCGCCCCCTACAGCCGGGTGACGGAACCTCCTGTTACCTGTACCGGACCGAGGTGCCTACCACACCCAGTATACGGGGCGAGTACCGGCTCCTGTACAGGCGCACACTTCCCATACTGCCCCGGGGCAGGTTACGGAGAGTCTATTAGACCGGCGTAAAAGTTTATTTCGGAGTAGCAGAAATGGGCGGGGTTGAGCATCTTCCGCTCAGTTGATTGGTTAATTGTCCACTGTCCCCGCCCCGTTTGTCTGTCTGGGCGTGCAGCCGTCTTCCACCTGTGCTCGCGGTGCGGCCGCAGTCTGGGGTGACAGGGACTGTGCGCTGTTATAAAGTTACCCGCATTCAGAACAGCGCCCCACCGCGGCCACAATCCAGTATTGCCGGAAATGATAGTCGCAAACAGGCTCCATCCCACATAATAGCTGGAAGGACATTGGGGAAATGTGTCCATAACGTCGTCACCATCTTCCTGCACCTTTATGATTGATGGAGCTGCATGAGGGCTTGTTTAGGCATTTTGATTTTTTTTAGCCCCCTCTATGTTATGGTAGCTGATAGGTACCTGGTTGCCATGGCAACATATAGAAGCATCCCAGGGCCGCTGGAATTAAAGGGGTTGTCTGGTGAATACAAGTTATCATCTGTAACATAGATCGTGTTGGTCCGACCAATGGGAGCGTTTATCACCTAGATTGGCGCCTGAGTGCACATGTTCATCCTGCGCTCCATTCATTCTCTATTGGACTGCCCGGCACTGTGCTTGGTATTTTCACACAGCCCCATAGAGAATGAATGGAGCTGAGGTCAAGTATCCCACATGTGGGGGGAAAACCACCGTTTGGGTGCATGGCAGAGCTCGGAAGGGAAGGAGTGCCATTTGGAATGCAGACTTAGATGGATTAGTCTGCAGGCGTCACGTTGCATTTACAGAGCCCCTAATGTACCTAAACATTGAAACCCCCCACAACTGACCCCATGTTGGAAAATAGACCCCCTAAGGAACTTATCTAGATGTGTGGTGAGACCTTTGAACCCCCAAGTGTTTCACTACAGTTTATAACGCAGAGCCGTGAAAATAAAAAATCATTTTTTTCCACAAAAATTATTTTTAGCCCGTTTTGTATTTTTTCAAGGGTAACAGGAGAAATTGGACCCCAAAAGTTGTTGTCCAATTTGTCCTGAGTACGCTGATACCCCATATGTGGGAGGGAACCACCGTTTGGGCGCATAGGAGAGCTCGGAAGGGAAGGAGCGCTGTTTGGAATGCAGACTTTGATGGATTGGTGTGCAGGCATCACATTGCGTTTGCAGAGCCCCTGGTGTACCTAAACAGTAGAAACACCCACAAGTGACCCCATATTGGAAACTAGACCCCCCAAGGAACTTATCTAGATGTGAGAACTTTGAACCCCCAAGTGTTTCACTACAGTTTATAACGCAGAGCCGTGAAAATAAAAAAATCATTTTTTCCAACAAAAATGTTTTTTTAGCCCCCCAAATTTTTATTTTCCCAAGGGTAACAAGAGAAATTGGACCCCAAAAGTTGTTGTCCAATTTGTCCTGAGCACGCTGATATCCCATATGTTGGGGTAAACCCCTGTTTGGGCACACGGGAGAGCTCGGAAGGTAAGGAGCACTGTTTTACTGTTTCATCGCAGAATTGGCTGGAAATGACATCGGACGCCATGTCGCGTTTGGAGAGCTGTTATGGACCTGGTGGTTAGGAGCACCCGGAACGACCTGATGGTTAAACTCACACAGGACAAGCTCTGGGAAGTGGGAGCTCTGCTGACCGCAACCCCTAATCCTATCACACAACTAGAAATAGCCGTGGAGCGTACCTAACACGACCTAGACGCCTCTTCACAGCCTAAGAGCTAACTAGCCCTAAAGATAGAAAATAAAGCCTACCTTGCCTGAGAGAAATTCCCCAAAGGAAAAGGCAGCCCCCCACATATATTGACTGTGAGTTAAGATGAAAGTCACAAACACAGAAATGAAACAGGTTTCAGCAAAGGGAGGCCAGACTTACTAAACAGACTGAGGATAGGAAAGGTATCTTTGCGGTCAGCACAAAAAACTACAAAAGACCACGCAGAGTGTGCAAAAAGACCTCCGTACCGACTCACGGTGCGGAGGTGCCACTCTGCATCCCAGAGCTTCCAGCTAGCAAGGCAAAATCATGATAGCCAACTGGACAAGGAAACAATGAACAAATAATTAACTAGCAGGGACTTAGCTTCTGCTGGAGTAGACAGGTCACCAGAAAGATCCAAGAGCGAACTGAACCAGTACAAGAACATTGACAGCTGGCATGGAGTAACGATCTGAGTGGAGTTAAATAGAACAGCCAGCCAAAGAATAAACTACGTCACCTGTGGAAGGAACCTCAGAAGAAGCAGCTCCACCCACAGCCACCAGAGGGAGTCCATGGACAGAACTCGCCGAAGTACCATTCATGACCACAGGAGGGAGTTCGAAAACAGAATTCACAACCGTTACCCCCCCCCCCTTGAGGAGGGGTTACCGAACCTTCACCAGAGCCCCCAGGCCGATCAGGATGAGCCAAATGAAAGGCACGAACTAGATCGGCAGCATGAACATCAGAGGCAAAAACCCAGGAATTATCTTCCTGACCATAACCCTTCCACTTGACCAGGTACTGGAGTTTCCGTCTCGAAATACGAGAATCCAAAATCTTCTCCACCACATACTCCAACTCCCCCTCGACCAACACCGGGGCAGGAGGATCAACGGAGGGAACCATAGGCGCCACGTATCTCCGCAATAACGACCTATGGAACACATTATGGATGGCAAAAGACGCTGGAAGGGCCAAATGAAATGACACAGGATTGATAACCTCAGAAATCTTATACGGACCAATGAAACGAGGCTTAAACTTAGGAGAGGAAACCTTCATAGGAACATGACGAGATGACAACCAAACCAAATCCCCAACACGAAGTCGGGGACCAACACAGCGCCGGCGGTTAGCGAAACGTTGAGCCTTCTCCTGGGACAATGTCAAATTGTCCACCACATGAGTCCAAATCTGCTGCAACCTGTCCACCACCGTATCCACACCAGGACAGTCCGAAGGCTCAACCTGCCCTGAAGAGAAACGAGGATGGAAACCAGAATTACAGAAAAAAGGCGAAACCAAAGTAGCCGAGCTGGCCCAATTATTAAGGGCGAACTCAGGCAAAGGCAAGAAGGACACCCAATCATCCTGATCAGCAGAAACAAAGCATCTCAGATCTGTCTCCAAAGTCTGATTAGTTTGTTCGGTTTGGCCATTTGTCTGAGGATGGAAAGCCGAAGAAAAAGACAAATCAATGCCCATCTTAGCACAAAAGGACCGCCAAAACTTCGAAACAAACTGGGAACCTCTGTCCGAGACGATGTTCTCCGGAATGCCATGCAAACGAACCACATGCTGGAAAAACAATGGCACCAAATCAGAGGAGGAAGGCAATTTAGACAAGGGTACCAAATGAACCATCTTAGAGAAGCGATCACAAACCACCCAAATGACCGACATCCTTTGAGAGACAGGGAGATCTGAAATAAAATCCATGGAAATATGCGTCCAGGGCCTCTTCGGGACCGGCAAGGGCAAAAGCAACCCACTGGCACGAGAACAGCAGGGCTTAGCCCGAGCACAAGTCCCACAGGACTGCAGAAAAGAACGCACATCCCGTGACAAAAAAGGCCACCAAAAGGATCTAGCCACCAAATCTGGTACCAAAGATTCCAGGATGACCCGCCAACACCGAACAATGAACCTCAGAGATAACTCTACTAGTCCATCTATCAGGGACAAACAGTTTCTCCGCTGGACAACGGTCAGGTCTATCAGCCTGAAACTTCTGCAGCACACGCCGCAAATCAGGGGAGATGGCAGACAAAATTACCCCCTCTTTGAGAATACCCGCCGGCTCAGGAACACCCGGAGAGTCAGGCACAAAACTCCTTGACAGGGCATCAGCCTTCACATTCTTAGAGCCCGGAAGGTACGAAACCACAAAATCAAAACGGGAGAAAAACAGCGACCATCGAGCCTGTCTAGGATTCAACCGTTTGGCAGACTTGAGATAAGTCAAATTCTTGTGATCCGTTAAGACCACCACGCGATGCTTGGCTCCTTCAAGCCAATGTCGCCACTCCTCGAATGCCCACTTCATGGCCAACAACTCTCGATTGCCAACATCATAATTGCACTCAGCAGGCGAGAATTTTCTAGAAAAGAAGGCACATGGTTTCATCACCGAGCCATCAGAACTTCTTTGCGACAAAACAGCCCCTGCTCCAATCTCAGAAGTATCAACCTCAACCTGAAACGGGAGCGAAACATCTGGCTGGCACAACACAGGGGCAGAAGAAAAATGACGCTTCAACTCCTGAAAAGCCTCTACAGCCGCTGAGGACCAATTGACCACATCAGCACCTTTCTTGGTCAAATCAGTCAACGGTTTAGCAACACTAGAAAAATTAGCGATGAAGCGACGGTAAAAATTAGCAAAGCCCAGGAACTTCTGCAGGCTCTTCACAGATGTCGGCTGAGTCCAATCATAAATGGCCTGAACTTTAACAGGGTCCATCTCGATAGTAGAAGGGGAAAAAATTAAACCCAAAAATGAAACCTTCTGAACCCCAAGGAGACATTTCGACCCCTTCACAAACAAGGAATTCGCACGAAGGACCTGGAACACCATTCTGACCTGCTTCACATGAGACTCCCAATCATCCGAAAAGACCAAAATATCATCCAAATATACAATCATGAATCTATCCAGGTACTCTCGGAAGATGTCATGCATAAAGGACTGAAACACAGATGGAGCATTAGAAAGCCCGAATGGCATAACCAGGTACTCAAAATGGCCCTCGGGCGTATTAAATGCTGTTTTCCATTCATCGCCCTGTTTAATTCGCACAAGATTATACACCCCTCGAAGATCTATCTTGGTGAAGCAACTAGCCCCCTTAATCCGAGCAAACAAATCAGACAGCAGCGGCAAAGGGTACTGAAATTTGACTGTGATCTTATTAAGAAGGCGGTAATCAATACAAGGTCTCAAAGAGCCATCCTTCTTGGCCACAAAAAAGAACCCTGCTCCCAACGGTGATGACGACGGGCGAATATGACCTTTCTCCATGGATTCCTTTATATAACTCCGCATAGCGGCGTGCTCTGGCACAGATAAATTAAACAGTCGGCCCGTAGGAAACTTACTACCAGGAATCAAATTAATAGCACAATCACAATCCCTATGAGGAGGTAAGGCACCGGTTTTGGGCTCTTCAAATACATCCCGGTAATCTGACAAAAACTCAGGGACTTCAGAAGGAGTGGAAGGCGAAATTGACAGCAATGGAACATCACCATGTACCCCCTGACAACCCCAGCCGGACACAGACATAGATTTCCAATCCAATACTGGATTATGGACCTGTAGCCATAGCAACCCCAAAACGACCACATCATGCAGATTATGCAACACCAAAAAGCGAATATCCTCCTGATGTGCAGGAGCCATGCACATGGTCAATTGAGTCCAGTACTGAGGCTTATTCTTGGCCAAAGGCGTAGCATCAATTCCTCTCAATGGAATAGGATACTGCAATGGCTCCAAGAAAAAACCACAGCGCCTGGCAAACTCCAAGTCCATCAAATTCAGGGCAGCGCCTGAATCCACAAATGCCATAACAGAATAGGACGACAGAGAGCAAATCAGAGAAACGGACAAAAGAAATTTAGACTGTACCGTACCAATGGTGGCAGACCTAGCGAACCGCTTAGTGCGCTTAGGACAATCGGAGATAGCATGAGTGGAATCACCACAGTAAAAACACAGCCCATTCCGACGTCTGTGTTCTTGCCGTTCAGCTCTGGTCAAAGTCCTATCACATTGCATAGGCTCAGGCCTATGTTCAGAGAATACCGCCAAATGGTGCACAGCTTTGCGCTCACGCAAGCGCCGATTGATCTGAATGGCCAAGGACATAGACTCGTTCAGACCAGCAGGCGTAGGAAATCCCACCATGACATCATTAAGGGCTTCAGAAAGACCCTTTCTGAAAATTGCCGCCAGGGCACACTCATTCCACTGAGTAAGCACAGACCACTTTCTAAACTTCTGACAGTACACCTCCGCTTCATCCTGACCCTGACACAAAGCCAGCAAGATTTTCTCTGCCTGATCCACTGAATTTGGTTCATCATAAAGCAATCCAAGCGCCAGAAAAAACGCATCTACATCACGCAATGCAGGATCTCCTGGCGCAAGGGAAAATGCCCAGTCTTGAGGGTCACCACGCAACAAAGAAATAATGATTACTTGTTGAATGGGGTCACCAGAGGAGCGGGGTTTCAAAGCTAGAAACAGTTTACAATTATTTTTGAAATTCAGGAATTTAGATCTATCCCCAGAAAACAAATCAGAAATTGGAATTCTAGGCTCTAACATCGGATTCTGAACCAAAAAATCTTGAATGTTTTGTACCCTTGCAGTGAGATGATCCACACAAGAGGACAGACCTTGAATGTCCATATCTACACCTGTGTCCTGAACCACCCAGAGGTTAAGGGAAAAAGAAAGTCAAAAAACACTGCAGAGAAAAAAAAATGGTCTCAGAACTTCTCTTCTCCCTCTATTGAGATGCATTAATACTTTGGGCCAGCTGTACTGTTATGGACCTGGTGGTTAGGAGTACCCGGAACGACCTGATGGTTAAACTTACACAGGACAAGCTCTGGGAAGTGGGAGCTCTGCTGACCGCAACCCCTAATCCTATCACACAACTAGAAATAGCGGTGGAGCGTACCTAACACGACCTAGACGCCTCTTCACAGCCTAAGAGCTAACTAGCCCTAAAGATAGAAAATAAAGCCTACCTTGCCTCAGAGAAATTCCCCAAAGGAAAAGGCAGCCCCCCACATATATTGACTGTGAGTTAAGATGAAAGTCACAAACACAGAAATGAAACAGGTTTCAGCAAAGGGAGGCCAGACTTACTAGACAGACTGAGGATAGGAAAGGTATCTTTGCGGTCAGCACAAAAAACTACAAAAGACCACACAGAGTGTGCAAAAAGACCTCCGCACCGACTCACGGTGCGGAGGTGCCACTCTGCATCCCAGAGCTTCCAGCTAGCAAGGCAAAATCATGATAGCCAACTGGACAAGGAAACAATGAACAAATAATTAACTAGCAGGGACTTAGCTTCTGCTGGAGTAGACAGGTCACCAGAAAGATCCAAGAGCGAACTGAACCAGTACAAGAACATTGACAGCTGGCATGGAGTAACGATCTGAGTGGAGTTAAATAGAACAGCCAGCCAAAGAATAAACTACGTCACCTGTGGAAGGAACCTCAGAAGCAGCAGCTCCACTCACAGCCACCAGAGGGAATCCATGGACAGAACTCGCCGAAGTACCATTCATGACCACAGGAGGGAGTTCGAAAGCAGAATTCACAACAGAGAGCCCCTGATGTGCCTGAACAGTGGAAACCCCCAATTTTAACTGAAACCCTAACCCAAGCACACCCCTAATTCCAACCACACCCCTAACCCCAACCACACCCCTAACTCCAACACACCACTATCCCTAATCCTAACCATAACCCTAACCACACCCCTAACCCTGACACACCACTAACCCTAATCCCAACCGTAAATGTAATCCAAACCCTAACCCTAATTTTAGCCCCAACCCTAACTGTAGCCCTAACCCTAACTTTAGCCCCAACCCTAACCCTAGCCTCAACCCTAACCCTAACTCCATCCCTAACACTAGCCCTAATCCTAACCCTAGCCCTAACCCTAACCCAAATGGGAAAATGGCAATAAATACATTTTTTTAATTTTATCATTTTTCCCTAACTAAGGGGGTGATGAAGGGGGGTTTGATTTACTATTTATAGCGGGTTTTTAGCGGATTTTTATGATTGGCAGCCGTCACACACTAAAAGACGCTTTTTATTGCAAAAAATATTTTTTGCGTTACCACATTTTGAGAGCTATACTTTTTCCATATTTTGGTCCACAGAGTCATGTGAGGTCTTGTTTTTTGCGGGACGAGTTGACGTTTTTATTGGTACCATTTTCGGGCACGTGACATTTTTTGATTGCTTTTATTCCGATTTTTGTGAGGCAGAAAGACCAAAAACCAGCTATTCATGAATTTCTTTTGTGGAGTGCGTTTATACCATTCCACGTTTGGTTAAATTGATAAAGCAGTTTTATTCTTCGGGTCAGTACGATTACAGCGATACCTGATTTATTTCTTCTTTTTATGTTTTGGCGCTTTTATACGATAAAAACTATTTTTTATAGAAAAAATAATTATTTTTGCATCGCTTTATTCCGAGGACTATAACTTTTTTATTTTTTCGCTGACGATGCTGTATGGTGGCTCGTTTTTTTGCGGGAGAAGATGACGTTTTCAGCGGTACCATGGTTATTCGTATCCGTCTTTTTGATCACGTGTTATTTCACTTTTTGTTCGGTGGTATGATAATAAAGCGGGGTTTTTTTGCCTCGTTTTTTTATTTTTTTTACGGTGTTCACTGAAGGGGTTAACTAGTGGGACAGTTTTATAGGTCGGGTTGTTACGGACTCGGCGATACTAAATATGTGTACTTTTATTTTTTTTATTATTATTATTATTTAGATAAAGAAATGTATTTATGGTACCATTTTTTTTTCTTTATTTAGGAATTATTTTATTTTTTTTACACATCTAAATATATATATTTTTTTTACATTATCACATTGTCCCAGGTGGGGACATCACTATATAGTGACAGATCGCTGATCTGACACTTTGCAGAGCACTGTGTCAGATCAGCGATCTGACGTGCACTGCTGCAGGCTTACAGGCGCCTGCTCTGAGCAGGCGCTGGTAAGCCACCTCCCTGCAGGACCCGGAAGTAGCCCCGTGGCTATTTTGGATCCGGGGCCGGCAGGGAGGAGACGCTCGGTACAATGTGAGCACATCGCCTTGTACCGAGGGTCTCAGGGAAGCCCGCAGGGTCACTGGGAATTAAGTCCCAGGTCATCTCGATGGGATAGTACGTCATATGGGATTAAGGGGTTAAAATGATACCTGGGGTGAAAACTGTTTTGTGGTTCTTGTGTAATCTTTGTCTGAAGTTTTCATTTAGGCCGGGGTCACACTTGTGAGTGCAATGTGGGAAACTCGCACGAGTCTCGCATCAATTCCCAGCACTCGGAACTGGAGTGTGCAGCTACATGTATTTCTATGCAGCTGAACGCTCCGATCCCGAGTGCCGGCGGCAGTGCCGGTGTTGATGCGAGAGTCTCGTGCGAGTTTCTTGCATTGCACTCACAAGTGTGACACCTGCCTTAATGAGATGCTCGTGCTTCAGAGTGGCCTGTGGGATGGGTCTTGGTGCGCTATTCATAGAAGATAGCAACAGTACTTCTGTGGATCGGTACACAATTAAGATCCTGTTTAGTGATGGGCAAGCTTTGTTCTCGATCGAGTATCTGGGTACTCGTGCGCCATCCTCAATTCCCTGTCCCACAGGTTTTGTGACTGATATTCAGCCACTAAACATGCAGGGATTGTCTGCCAATCTCGGTAATGCCGTAGCCCGGTGACACCATGTTTAATGCTTTGTGCCTGGAAATAGTGTAGGGAGAGTCGCTGCTGCAGAAGGGACAGTGTGTTATATAGTGTTCTAGTACCTGCTAGTGCAACATTAAACCAACAGGCCTTTTCAGGGCTAATGCAAATAGATTCTATTCTATAATACCGCGCTTACCTGCAATTAGGTTAGGACTAGCTGCTGGAGTAGGAATAGTGTATTAGAAGTACTTAGAGCAGGTTCATTGCATTACAGTCCTTGGTGCTGCCACGTACAAGCAAAAGTCCTTTCAGGGCCAATTTAAACAGATTCTATGATCTAATAATACCGCTCTTATCTGCATAGATAATTTAAAATGCACAAGGCATGTGATAATGGATGGGGAAGTGGATGTGCTGCTGATGGTGCACTGGAGGCCATGGCCGTGGCCGTGGTTCAAGTGAAATTGGGCCTGCTGCGGGAGCACAACAAATATGCTTAGCCACGAAACCTAGCTTCCTTTTCCAATTTTCAGGGGGGTGCAGGACACCACTACACCACTATTAAAGCCAGAACAGTGCGAGCAGATTGTTGGTTGGATGGCAGATAATGCTTCCAGTCTGTTTCCCAGCACCACCCTCTATTCCACACGGTCAAGTATCACTAGCAAAGAGTCTGGACCACATAATCCTCACCCTGATCCTCCTTCCTCCCACCATGAAGAGTCCCAGGAGACAGGTAACCCCATACTTGGACACTCTGTGGAGCTTTTAACCTTTCCATTTTTGGCTTCTGGCCTCTCATCGTGCACATTTCAAGACGGACATGAAGAGATTTTGTTTGGTGATGGTCAAATATTTGAGCAGCCACAGAAGAAGCAAACGGTGGTGAATGGTAATTACTGTCTCAAGAGGTGGATGATGATGATACACAGTTGTCAACAAGTCATGCTAAGACAACAAGTCAGGAGGAGGACTAGAGTGAGCAAAGCAACTGGAAGACAGGGTGGTGAATGATAAAGTCACTGACCCAACCTGTCATGGTAGCATGGAGAGCGAGGCCAGCAGCGAAGAGGGGAGGGATCCGCAGCACTGCAACAGGCAGGAATAGGCTGTGAGACCCGGCCCGAGGGAGAAAGCGGTCAACTATTCCCCAGAGCACCCATAGACTGCAAGATCCCAGGCCAAGGATTAGGTGTTTCCCAGTCTTGTCGCTTTTTTACAGAAAGTGCAGAAGGCAAGAAGAACAGTCATTTGCAACCTGTGCTGTACCAAGCTCAGCAGGGGCCATACCAGTACCAGTCAGACCACAACCAGCATGCTCAGGTACATGTCATCCAAACACCTGACTAGGTGGGCAGAACGCCTGAGTCCACAATCAGTGTCTGCGGGTGACACCACTGCCTCATCCCCTGTGCTACATGGTTGACAATCCGCTGTTCAGGAGGCAGGGGCGGATGACTCCCGCCTTGCACCTGATGTTGAACATACGCAACCATCAGAAACCATGTCCACTTCCTCATCTGAGCGCAGCGTTCAGCTGTCCCTACCAAAGGCATTTTAGCGCAAATGGAAATATGCAGCCACCCAGCCACAGGCCCAAACACTACTTGGCCACATTTTAAGACTTCTTGCCCTAGAAATTTTGCGTTTTAGGCTTGTGGACACTGAAGCTTTCCGAAACCTCATGGCTACGGTCATACCTTGGTACTCGGTCCCCAGCCGCCACTATTTCTCCCGGAAAGCCTTCTTGGCCTTACACCAGCACGTGTTGCAAAACATCACTTATATCCTAACCAACTGGGAAGGACCACTTAACGACTGACACGTGGACAAGTGCTTTCGGCCACGGACGCTACATTTCCCTGACGGCACACTAGGTGAACCTGCTTGAGGCCGGGACCTAGTCAGACCCTGGGACGGCCCACGTGCTACCAATGCCTAGAATTGCGGGCCCAAGTTTCATCAGGGTTTCCCATCCTTCTTCCCCAGTTTCTGCACCTCCTCCATCTGTGAATTATCATCCATAACAGTCTCCAGCTGGAAGAACTGCAGTACTGCCTCAGTGAAGCAGCACCAGGCTCTACTGAAACTCATCTTTAGGTGACAAACCGTACGCCGCAGAGTCGTTGAAAGGTATAACAGACCAGATTTGTCGCTCTCGCCGCTGAACCTACATCCAAGCCTGGTAGTCTGTGATAATGGCCGAAACTAGTGATGAGTGAATATACTCGTTACTCGAGATTTCTTGAGCATGCTCGGGGGGTTCTCCGAGTATTTTTTTAGTGCTCGGAGATTTCGTTTTTCTTGCCGCAGCTGAATGATTTACATCTGTTAGCCAGCATAAGTACATGTGGGGATTCCCTAGCAACCAGGCAACCCCCACATGTACTTATGCTGGCTAACAGATGTAAATCATTCAGCTGCGGCAAGAAAAACTAAATCTCCGAGCACTAAAAAATACTCGGAGGACCCCCAAGCATGCTCGAGAAATCTCGAGTAACGAGTATATTTGCTCATCACTAGCCGGAACCTAATGGCGGCTCTGATGCTTTGCAAGCTCGCAGACATACCATGCCTGGCCCAAGTGCTTTACTTAGTGGTTCAGCACTTTCTGAAAAACTACCCTGATTTGCCTGAGCTACTTGTGAAGGTACGCCACGCGTGCATCCATTTCCGCGCAAGTCACCTACTGCTACCGCTGGTCTGGCAGTGCTGCAGCAGCGCTTACAACTACCACTTCTCCGACTGGTTTGCGACCTGCCTATGTACTGGAACTCAACATTACATATTTTGGCCAGGCTTTATGAGCAGCAGAGTGCAGTAATTGAATACCAGCTTCAACATGCCCATCGGTGTTTTGCTCAGCCTCTACACATAATAACCGAAGGGTGGCCATGGATGTCTGAGATCTGTGCAGTACTCCAAAACTTCAAGGAATCAACCAATATGGTGAGCGGGAATGACGGCATAATCAGCTTATCCGTCTCACTTCTGTGTCGACTGAAACGCTTGTTGTTCACAATTAAAGATGAAGCTTTGCATGTGGACCAGGTGGCAATGGAGGAAGAAAGTACACAGAGTGATACTACCCAGCCCTGACTCATTTCACCTTCTCAGCGCAGATTGGGTGATGATGAGGAGACTGAGGAGGAGGACCAGGAGAAGGTTGTCTGTGCTTCAGAGGGTACTACCAACACCAGCTTCTTGTCTGTTCAGCGTGGATGGCCTGAAGAGGATTAGCAAGAGGGAGGAGATGCAGAGTCGTCCTCCTGGTGGGACAGGGAAGTCTTGCCTGTTGGGAGTCTGGCACAAATGGCTGACTTTATGTCCCACTGCCTTTCACGTGACCCTTACGTTATACGCATTTTGGTCACCACCGATTACTGGTTGTTCACCCTTCTCGAATCACGCTACAAGAACTTTCCAATAAAATGGTGCAATACCAGAAGGCCTTAAGGTACCTTCACACTCAGCGACGCTGCAGCGATACCGACGATGTTTGGTCGCTGGAGAGCTGTCACACAGACAGCTCTCCAGCGACCAACGATCCCGAGGTCCCCGGGTAACCAGGGTAAACATCGGGTTACTAAGCGCAGGGCCGCGCTTAGTAACCCGATGTTTACCCTGGTTACCAGCGTAAAAGCAAAAAAAACAAACACTACATACTTACCTACCGCTGTGTGTCCCCGGCGCTCAGCTTCTCTGCACTCCTCCTGCACTGACTGTGAGCACAGCGGCCGGAAAGCAGAGCGGTGACGTCACCGCTCTGCTTTCCGGCTGACCGACGCTCACAGCCAGTGCAGGAGGAGTGCAGACAAGCAGAGCGCCGGGGACAGACAGCAGAAGGTAAGTATGTAGTGTTTGTTTTTTTTGCTTTTACGCTGGTAACCAGGGTAAACATCGGGTTACTAAGCGCGGCCCTGCGCTTAGTAACCCGATGTTTACCCTGGTTACCAGTGAAGACATCGCTGGATCGGTGTCACACACGCCGATCCAGCGATGTCTGCAGGGAGTCCAGCGACGAAATAAAGTTCTGGACTTTCCTCAGCGACCAACGATCTCCCAGCAGGGGCCTGATCGTTGGTCGCTGTCACACAGAACGATTTCCTTAACGATATCGTTGCTACGTCACAAAAAGCAACGATATCGTTGACGATATCGTTATGTGTGAAGGTACCTTTAGTTGAAGAATTGCTAAAAAGAAAAATTCCCATCTGACAACACTGCCTGCGGTGGTCAGAGTTCTTTGGGCAACCAAGAAGTAGAGAGGAGGGAGATATGCTAATTATGCAAATTGTCTCTTCAGAGAGGAAGAGAACTAGAACTCTAGTGCCACCTATTGGATGGTAGTAGTGATGAGCGAGTATACTTGTTGCTCGGGTTTTCCAGAGCATGCTCGGGTGTCCTCCGAGTATTTGTTATTGCTCGGAGATATAGTTTTCATCATCCTCAGTTGCATGATTTACGGCTTCCAGATAAGCTGAATACATGTGGGAATTCCCTAACAAACAGGCATTCCTCACATGTATTCAGCATATCTGGAAGCTGTAAATCATGCAACTGAGGCGATGAAAACTATATTGCTTTCCGAGCAATAACAAATACTATATTGATCTCCGAGCAATAACAAATACTTGGAGGACACCCGAGCGTGTTCTGGAAAACCCAAGCAATGAGTACACTCGCTCATCACTAGAAGGTAGCAATCCTACAAGTCAATGTCGACCCTTTAACGAGCCTTGTCACATGACTTAGGATAATAGCCAAACCAGAATCTCAATTTGCAGACACTGTGTTCCGGGGTACTGCCCCCTTGTCAGTGCAAAGTGGAGATCTGGTTTGGCTGATTGAGAGGTGTCCGACCGATATCTAAGAAGTATCATTTCTCCTTGCGACGCCTCTCACACAGCCAATCCAGATCTCCGCTTTGCACTGACGAGGGGCAGTACCCTGAAACACAGTGTCTGCAAATTGTGATTCTGGTTTGGCTATTATCCTAAGTCATGTGACAAGGCTCATTAAAGGGTCAACATTGACCTGTAGGATTGCTACCTTCCAATTTTATAGTGTTCTCCTCCCCCATATCTACAGGGTCACGATCCAACACTCGCTCCTAATTTTTCAAGTGTGTATATGTTGCTCTACTATATAATTTTTAGACGTCTACCTCTATCATTCTGTTACACACACATATATATATATATATATATATATTATACTGTATATAAGCCCCCAGGGGTAACTCTTCAAGCCCTTGCACTTAGTGCATCGGCTTTACCAGTCTAGGAGTCCCACTCCTTCCAAATGGTAAAAAAAAATGTTTTCTGAGGCCCTCCTCTAAGTCTTTTCCAGGTTTTATCACAGTACCTCCTTCTAATTATGGCAGCCCTTGAACATAGTGCATACGTTTTACCAGTCGAGTCCCACTACCTAATAATTTTAGCAGAATGTGTATAAGGCCCTCCTTTACGTCTTATTCAGGGTGTATCGGAGTCTCTCTTCCTTCTATTTTTTGGCAGTTCTTGCATTATCCGCATAGGCTTTGTGAGTTTTAGAGTCCATCTTTTATAAATTAATCAGATGTGTCTGACCATGTCACACACACCACATGCTCAGATAGGTTAGTAAAATGTTAAAATTATATTTACAGGTGAATGGTTTTTTTCAACATTGAAAGCAATGAGAAAGTGCAAAAAAGCAGCAAAAAAAACACCCCCGCTATATGTGAACATAGCCTAAGAGGTGGAGGAGGTTTTTTTTCTGGAAAAAGAAAGCTGCTCTCGAATAGAAATGAGCGAATTTGATCGAGTCAGGGCTTATTCGGCAAGCTATGGCGCTTACTGAATAAGCTGGAGAGGGAACCCGGCTTCCTGGATCGCTCCTGCTGATGAGCGCCGCAGCTGCATGTGTCGCGGCTTGCCGAATAAGCCCTGACCTGATCAAATTCCCTCATTTCTACTTTCAAATCTCCAGATCCCAGGAGACTTTATAGCAGTCAGCAGGTGCTTAGCGAACATCTAAAGAGTTAGGCTGGGGTCACACTAGAGAGAAATACGGACGAGGGAGAGGCGTAAAAACAACGCATTGCACTCGGACCAATGTTTCTCTATGGGGCAGCTTCCATCAGCCGTATATTTCTCTACCGTATTTAACGGGTTGAGAACATCGCAGCATGCTGCGTTTGTCAGCATATTCCTACAAAAATACACCAATGAAAGTCTATGGGGGCAAGAAAAATACGGATTACACACGGACCACACATCTGCCTTGCGAGAAATACGCACCGGTGTTCTATAGAAAAGCCGGCAATTTAGTGCGGTGTATAGTAAAATCACACTGACAGGTTAGAATAGATTAGCTATAATAAATGTCTACACATAGTATGTGTGTATATATATATATATATATATATATAATGTCAGTGAGACATATATATATATATTTATATTTAATACAGAGCTAGATACCATAAAAGCCGGTAATTCAATTGCCGGCTTTTGCTTTCTCCTTACCAAAGTCAGGAATTTAGGCATCCACTCCCCTGGAAACAAAGCATGGTTATCTTCATTTTGGTAGATCATGACAGTAAAGGTACCTTCACACTCAGCGACGCTGCAGCGATACCGACAACGATGTCGATCGCTGCAGCGTCGCTGTTTGGTCGCTGGAGAGCTGTCACACAGACAGCTCTCCAGCGACCAACGATGTCGGTAACCAGGGTAAACATCGAGTTACTAAGCGCAGGGCCGCGCTTAGTAACCCGATGTTTACCCTGGTTACCATCGTAAAAGTAAAAAAAACAAACACTACATACTTACCTTCCGCTGTCTGTCCTCGGCGCTGTCCTGCACTGACTGTGAGCACAGAGGCCGGAAAGCAGAGCGGTGACGTCACCGCTGTGCTCTGCTTTCCAGCTGGCCGGCGCTCACAGCCAGTGCAGAGAAGCACAGCGCCGGGGACAGACAGCGGAAGGTAAGTATGTAGTGTTTGTTTTTTTTTTAACTTTAACGCTGGTAACCAGGGTAAACATCGGGTTACTAAGCGCGGCCCTGCGCTTAGTAACCCGATGTTTACCCTGGTTACCAGTGAAGACATCGCTGAATCGGCGTCACACACGCCGATTCAGCGATGTCTGCAGGGAGTCCAGCGACGAAATAAAGTGCTGGACTTTCTGCAGCGACCATGATATCACAGCAGGATCCTGATCGCTGCTGCCTGTCAAACTGAACGATATCGCTATCCAGGACGCTGCAACGTCACGGATCGCTAGCAATATCGTTCAGTGTGACGGTACCTTAAGGCCGGAGTCAGACCTAACGTATAAAAATACGGTCTGTTTTTTGTGGCCGAGGTACGCAGAAAAGTTCCTGAACAGTGTTCTGTATTCAATGTGAGGATGCGATTTTTTTCTCCAAAAAGTATCCGTGTGTCATCCGTATGGCATCCATACGGCAAGATTTTCTCACCGGCTTGCAAAATGAACATAGAATGGATCCATGGGCGCAAATATTCTTGAAAACATATATACAGTAAATATATATATATACATATTTATCAGTGAGACACATATAAATATATATTTATATTTAATACCGAGCTAGATAACAGAAAGGCCGGTAATTCAATTGCCGGCTTTTGCGATCTCCTTATCAAACCCGACAGGATATGAGACATGGTTTACATACAGTAAACCATTTCATATCCGTTATATTTTTACATATTCCTCGCTAATGTTAGTAGAGTGTGTGTGCTAAATTTTGGAGCTGTTAAAATAAAGGGTTAGATAATGGAAAAAACTGGCGTGGACTCCCGCACAATTTTCTCCGCCAGGGTGGTAAAGCCAGTGACTGAGGGCAGATACAGTGGGGCAAAAAAGTATTTAGTCAGTCAGCAATAGTGCAAGTTCCACCACTTAAAAAGATGATAGGCGTCTGTAATTTACATCATAGGTAGACCTCAACTATGGGAGACAAACTGAGAAAAAAAAATCCAGAAAATCACATTGTCTGTTTTTTTAACATTTTTTTTGCATATTATGGTGGAAAATAAGTATTTGGTCAGAAACAAACAATCAAGATTTCTGGCTCTCACAGACCTGTAACTTCTTCTTTAAGAGTCTCCTCTTTCCTCCACTCATTACCGTAGTAATGGCACCTGTTTAAACTTGTTATCAGTATAAAAAGACACCTGTGCACACCCTCAAACAGTCTGACTCCAAACTCCACTATGGTGAAGACCAAAGAGCTGTCAAAGGACACCAGAAACAAAATTGCAGCCCTGCACCAGGCTAGGAAGACTGAATCTGCAATAGCCAACCAGCTTGGAGTGAAGAAATCAACAGTGGGAGCAATAATTAGAAAATGGAAGACATACAAGACCACTGATAATCTCCCTCGATCTGGGGCTCCACGCAAAATCCCACCCCGTGGGGTCAGAATGATCACAAGAACGGTGAGCAAAAATCCCAGAACCACGCGGAGGGACCTAGTGAATGAACTGCAGAGAGCTGGGACCAATGTAACAAGGCCTACCATAAGTAACACACTACGCCACCATGGACTCAGATCCTGCAGTGCCAGACGTGTCCCACTGCTTAAGCCAGTACATGTCCGGGCCCGTCTGAAGTTTGCTAGAGAGCATTTGGATGATCCAGAGGAGTTTTGGGAGAATGTCCTATGGTCTGATGAAACCAAACTGGAACTGTTTGGTAGAAACACAACTTGTCGTGTTTGGAGGAAAAAGAATACTGAGTTGCATCCATCAAACACCATACCTACTGTAAAGCATGGTGGTGGAAACATCATGCTTTGGGGCTTTTTCTCTGCAAAGGGGCCAGGACGACTGATCCGGGTACATGAAAGAATGAATGGGGCCATGTATCGTGAGATTTTGAGTGCAAACCTCCTTCCATCAGCAAGGGCATTGAAGATGAAACGTGGCTGGGTCTTTCAACAAGACAATGATCCAAAGCACACCGCCAGGGCAACGAAGGAGTGGCTTCGTAAGAAGCATTTCAAGGTCCTGGAGTGGCCTAGCCAGTCTCCAGATCTCAACCCTATAGAAAACCTTTGGAGGGAGTTGAAAGTCCGTGTTGCCAAGCGAAAAGCCAAAAACATCACTGCTCTAGAGGAGATCTGCATGGAGGAATGGGCCAACATACCAACAACAGTGTGTGGCAACCTTGTGAAGACTTACAGAAAACGTTAGACCTATGTCATTGCCAACAAAGGATATATTACAAAGTATTGAGATGAAATTTTGTTTCTGACCAAATACTTATTTTCCACCATAATATGCAAATAAAATGTTAAAAAAACAGACAATGTGATTTTCTGGATTTTTTTTCTCAATTTGTCTCCCATAGTTGAGGTCTACCTATGATGTAAATTACAGACGCCTCTCATCTTTTTAAGTGGTGGAACTTGCACTATTGCTGACTGACTAAATACTTTTTTGCCCCACTGTATTAGTAGCCTAGAGAGGGACCATGGATATTCCCCCCCCCCCCCCCGGGGGAAAAACATCTTCCCCCAGAAGAGGCACATCTGTAAGATGCGCCTATTCTGGCACTTAGCCTCTCTCTTCCCACTCCCTTGTAGCGTTGGGATATTGGGGTAATAAGGAGTTAATGTCACCATCCTATTGTAAGGTGACATTAAGCCAGGTTAATAATGGAGAGGTGTCCATAAGACAATATTGATCCAATAGTAGCAAAGGGTTAAAAATATACACACATTAAGAATAAAGTATTTTAATGAAATAAACACATGGGGCTTTATTATCTTTATTGTACGCTCAATCCAATCCTGTTTTTAGCCGGGGGGGGGGGGGCAATAACCATGGACCCTCTCCGGGCTATTAATATCTGCCCTCAGTCAGTGGCTTTCCCACTCTGGTGGAGAAAATTGTGCGGGAGCCCACATCAGTTTTTTTCCATGATTTAACCCTTTATTTTAACACCTAGAGCTCCAAAATTTTGCACACACACACACGACTAACATTATTAGTGAGGAATATATTAAAACAAGGGATATGAAATGGTTTACTGTATGTAAACCATGTCTCATATCCTGTTGGGCTTGATAAGGAGATAGGAAAAGCCGGTAATTGAATTACCGGCTTTTCTGCTATCTAGCTCCGTATTAAATATAAATATATGTGTCTCACTGATATATATATATATGACTGTATATATGTTTTCACGAATATTTGAGCCCATTGATCCATTATATGCCCATTTTGTAAGCCGGCGAGAAAATCTCTCCGTACTGATGTCATACGGATAATTTTTGGAGAAAAAAAAGTCGCATCCTCGTGTTGAATACGGATTACTGTTCAGGAACTTTTCTGCATACCTCGGCTGCAAAAAACGGACCATATTTTTATACGTTAGGTCTGACCCCGGCCTTACTGTCATGATCTACCAAAATGAAGATGAGCATGCTTTGTTTTCAGGGGAGTGGATGCCTAAATTCCTGAGTTTAGTCACTTTACATAAGACTACAACTCCCAGCATTCACATCGGTTTGCACATGTTGTATATGACATTTGTATAGTTTTCATAACAAAAAATCAGCAACAAAATAGTGCACAAGTGTAAACTAAGTATACATGGTGGTAAAAAACAATTTGGAAATGATTAAATTTGTGGCAAAATCCGTGCAGATTTTTGAGAAACCGTACAACTACTCCTAGGTATACGATAGATAACAAACGCTGACTGCTGTGTGCGCGGAATCATCCCAGATAGCAGATGTTGGATAATTGATCAGGTATTCTGGCCATCAACATATTCACACCTTTATTCCTCCCAGAGATGTGCGGCGGCGACTTTCACTGCTAAATACAGAAGTTTTTATTTCTTATGTTGCGGACAGTTTGCTTTAATTATTGCACAACCCTTTAATTCTGGGGTCTATGTGATTCAATTGCATTATATTTGGGGCACGGGGATGTGGGGCAGGCTGCATGTCAGTATACAATGTCATCCGTTCGATTTTTGGTCCTGTTGTCCAGAAGAGGAAATTGTAAATCCGATTTTCACCTTCTGTAAACTTAGCACTGCTGATTCCAGAAATGACACATTATGGTAACACATTGCAGTATTTATTAAAATAAATTTCACATCGCCATTTATTTTACAGTGAAATTAACTCGAACATGTAAACCTCTTCATTTCCAGGCCTCATGCCTCCCTTCTCCCAGTAACTACAGAGTGCCTTTCCCTGCTTCCTGGTGCCCGCTCACGGGCTTCCAACTATATCCAAATCTTCAGGGGCAGCTATAAAGCAGTCTCAAGTAGCCCCCACTGCCAGGTTACCAGCCATGCATTGGCAGCACCGAGTTCACAGTTACATGGAGGATGAAAGCCTCTTTACGCTGGGAATTTACAGCAATGGTTTATATTTGCCTACAATCAAAGTTATATGTTACCTTCATAGTTCTGTTACCGCTCTAGTTTAACCTGCAGTCACACTAATCAGAAGAAGAGTCTGGATTTTTTCTTTTCAGAAACAGCGCCACTCTTGTCCATGAGGCTGTGTCTGGTATTGCAGCTAATGAATTTAATAGGGCAAAGCTGCAGTACTATACACAGGTGATGTAGTTTCAGTGGGACAAAAAGGTTGACCTTTTTCTCTCATTTTAAACAATTTTTAAATAAAGTCCTTAAAATACTCTTAAGACACCATTGCTGATTAATGTAGAATGGATACATAGATTATTCCTTAATTAAGCAAGGTCACTTGATGCATCATTTCCATTTTTTTAATGCTCTCTACCCTGGAGCATAGCTGGAATATGAGTTTACAGTTGTTACAAGGCTGACACATTTTCTGGTTTTCTACGATGATGCATAATGGCGTTATAACTTACAAGAAACAATGAAACATCCAGTTCATTCTTGACTATTGATGCAATTTCATGTAGTACCTCTGGAAAAACAGTAGGTGTCACTGTTGCCACTTGTATATATGAAAAGCATATGGCAACAGAATCTTCGTTTCTTTAAAGCTATGTATAGGTCTTCTTCTAAATAGTGAATCATAGGAATCATTCATAGTATACAGAGACATCATTTTTCATGAGCCACTAACTAAATTAGTCACAGCCAGCTCATGGACAACACTTAACTATTATCAGTGGGGGGCATTTAATTGTTCATTAGCATGGAAGTTAGAACAGGCGCTCCCTCTGATCAGCTGACGTGGGGGGCACAGTCTGAGGAGGTGTACCATCCGGAATATTATGGTAGCACAAGTATTTGCCAGTGTAGTAAATAAGTACCAAACATCAGGAGGAGAGCGGTGCTACTGGCATCTGTCAACCACCTTTCAGATCTCGGGCAGCGGTCATATTAGAATAGGTTAGGTACCCAATACTTGGCAAGCAGTATATGAATGCCACCTCAGCAGCACCTCTGTCCTCCCAATATGAATTTATGAGATTCATCTTATCTCATAAAGAGATAGCCTATCACTACGATATGTTATGATCACATAACCCAGCGCGGGTGCTGAGAAGGAAGAAGCAGCCATGCTGATTACCGTAATCACTATGTCCTTTGCTAAGTTTTCCCTGCACGGTAAAGGTACCGTCACATTTAGCGACGCTGCAGCGATATAGACAACGATGCCGATCGCTGCAGCGTCGCTGTTTGGTCGCTGGAGAGCTGTCACACAGACAGCTCTCCAGCGACCAACGATGCCGAAGTCCCCGGGTAACCAGGGTAAACATCGGGTTACTAAGCGCAGGGCCGCACTTAGTAACCCGATGTTTACCCTGGTTACCATTGTAAAAGTAAAAAAAAAAAAACACTACATACTTACATTCCTGTCGCGTCCCCCGGCCTCAGCTTCCCTGCACTGTGTAAGCACCGGCCGTAAAGCAGAGCGGTGAAGTCACCGCTGTGCTCTGCTTTACGGCCGGCCGGCGCTGACACTGGGGGACGCAGGGAAGCTGACGCTGGGGAACGTGACAGGAATGTAAATATGTAGCGGCCCTGCGCTTAGTAACCCAATGTTTGCGATGATCCCGGATGTGTGCAATGAACACATCCGGCATCATCACGTCCCAGAAGGGGGCGGGGCTTAGCGCAGAGCAGCAAAGCCGCTCAGACGAAACCGCCGGCCATCCTGAAGGTGGAAACATACCCTAACGGGTAACTATAAGCTTCACATTGACCTAGGGTTCCTGGTGTACTTATTACGCACTAGAAACGTACTGTACATCTGCATAGATTCCCAATGTAATGTAGAAGATTGTGCGCTCCATTTGTTTCCAGATATGTAAATTAAAGGGTTATCCTGACATTTGTAATGTACTCCTCGATATGAAAAATTGAATTAGACTTGAATTATGGGTAAAAATTGAACGCCCTTTCTCCAGCGCTCACAGAACTGAGCGCCACGGCGTGCAAACAGGGAAGCCATGGCGTCCCTCCCAGTGGGCACACTGCACAAGAGGGTCTCCACTGCAGCTCTGTACATTGAAAGCAAGTGAGACTATCTGCCCGTATACATAATGGCTGGTGAATGCCACCAAAATCAGCTGTCAAATATGTAATTGTCCATGGTTACAGAAAAGAAGTGTTGTACAGACTCACTGTCACTCAGCCTCACACCAGCACTGTAATACCAGACACAACCATGGACAAGAGTGGCACTGTTTCTGGATTAAAAAAAAAAAAGCAAGATGCTCTTCTGAAATCCCAGACAATTGTGCCAATATGTCCTCATTGGTAGCGCCTTCAATACTGCCTGTCTAACAAAGAACAGTATCAGTAACATCCAACCTGCCGACACATTATTTTACATGCATCAGCGAATGATCCTTTATATCAACATAAAAATCCCACCTGAACCAGAAATAAAATACCCCAAGAAGCAACAGGATTAGAACAAATCATGAGTTATAATCCTGAATTACAAGTTCTTCAACTCTATTAAATCATAAAAAAAACTAAAACTATAATATTGTCCACAACATGACATTATTGTATGTTATTTAAAGAAGAAGAAATAAATCACTAAAAACACAGAAAAATACAGAAAAGTGCCGAGGCAGGCGGCCTCATACAGAAGGTAGCCATAGGGCCTAGGAAGCTATGTACAGTATACATGAAACCACCATGGTGAATAGCATAGCCCTGTAGATTATTGCCCAGGTCTCCCCTATACACGGATATGATGGAGGGACATCTGAGGGGAAGAGGACGGCGATAGGATTCACACGACATCATGGTGGCCTACACCTGTCCTGTAGCGGTATATACAGTGTGGAAACATATCTACACATAGGTTGTAGCCACCGTGTATATACACTGGCATATTTACTACGATGCACACTGTACACCATACTATACATTTACATGTCTGCGCCTCTGTCAGCGCAGGAGGGAATGTCTGGGGACATAAAAAGTTCTTTAGTTGTACATTAATTCTGAATATTGTCTCACTGGATTTCAGGCCCCTTTCCCAGTCTCGGCATCACCATTTTTGTTCTGATAGAGGCAGGGAGCACTCCTATTCCAGTCTCTGGAGGTCGGTATGTCATAAAGGGGGCTGGATTGTCTAACTCAGCTCATTATTCAATGCCGCTCCCTTCCTTGAACTATGATAAAGAAGGGGGCTGGCTTTGTTTGCAAACGTAGATAGACAGCCAGCCCTGTTCATCACATGCCGACAAAAAGGAAGAAAATGGAAGCACCTGTGGAAGAAGAGCTGTCAGTAAAGTACTTTGGCTGTTGTGAAAGTGTAAAATAATAAAACTTACTAAAGATGTTCCTGATGGATAACACCTTTAAGCCACATTCACATGGTGACTATTTTGTCAGTTTTTTACCTCAGTATCTGTAAGGGTAAGTTCACATTAGCGTTCGGAGGCTTTGCATTTTGTTGTGGTCGGCGGGGGCATCAAGACGATGCATGCGGACGCATCCGCATGTCCTGCATACCCAATTTAAATATATGTACGCAGGACGCATGCAGAAGTATGCGGAAGTAGGCGGGGCTTAACCAAGGACGTGCGCAGCCCTCCACAAAGACCCTGAACGCTAATGTGAAGTTACCCTAAGCCAAAACCAGCAGTGGGTGATGAATACAGAAGTGGTGACGTGTTTTTATTCTACTTTTCCTCTGATTGTTGCACTCGTGGATTTGACGTACAAATACTGAGGCAAAAAACTCACCAAATACTGAACATGTGAACGTGGCCTTAACCCTGCTGTTCTGTTTGGTCTGGGGAGACCAATTTTGAACTTTGGTATTTTTTGGGGTGTTCAAGATGTGGTTCTGAAACTTGTGGTTGATTGACTTAAATGAGGATGGGTCGGTTGGCCACGGGTTTCAGAGCCGCATCTTGAATATTTTAAAGAATATTGAAGTTCAAAGTCGGTCATTTTTGACCAACAGAACAGCAGGGTTAAATGTCCTGTCAAAACAATAATTATTTGGTTCATAGGTAAGCTGGATGACAAGCAGCATGGCAGCGCTATTAGGGGCCACTCCAAAAGGGGATTAAAGGGTTGGTCCAAGAAGAAAAAGAAAAAAAAATGGTCTACGCTTTTTAGTAATACAGCGCCACTCTTGTCTATAGGCAGTATCTGTTATTTCTGCTCTGCCTCATTTAAAGGAAATGATGTGCAGTCCATGGGCAGCATGTTACAGAGCAGGAGGAGGTGAACAGATTGATAGAAGTTTTCCCACTAAACTGTATATTTTATTAATTGGAATCCCTGATCATTGAGGGTCAAGTGGGTGGTCCGATCAGTGATTGGCAGTGGTCTCTGGATAGACATTGATATATGGAAGGCTGCCAATCACTGGTCAGACCGCTAATTACTGATCAGACCGCCCACTTGACTTCTAACTCTAGAATAATCAGGAATTTCCAATGAATAAAACAGGTTATACTGAATCTTTTCCCACAAATCTATACATCAATCTGCTCCGCTACTCTGCTCTATAACATGCCCCTGGCAGATCTGAGCGCATGTTCAACGAGACAAGTTTCCTTTAAAGGCATAGGCCACTTTCTGGCCAAATTCGGAATTTGCCATAAATGGAGTTGCCATGTTAAAGCCTACTGCTGCCCCAAAGTAGGACTTTTAAACACTGAATGGGGCACTCTGCATGTGCATAGGTTGTAAAAAAAAAGTACTTGAATAAAAACTGCTTTAAAACCGCATAAAACTAAATGCATAAAAACTAAAAAAAAACACACTACTCAAAACAACCACATGGATGCTGAGGTGGATGACATTAGAAAACAAAGTTGGATTTTTCAGCCTCCAAAAATTGTGTGTAAATATACCCTTAAATTATTCTGATTACTCACTGCTGGACAAACCTATACTAATGGGCTCAGGGAGCAGCAGTGTCATGTGAACGCTGCAGCTGATCAGCTTATTCCATTTGTCGCCAGCGCTCATATGACACACTCCAGCTCCCCTCCTTAATGTTGATCCCAACAGGTCGGTAGAGGACACAGTCTGAATTTTGAAGCGTCACCTCACCAGTCTTGGGAGTATAATTTTTTCCTGACATCCCTGGATCCATTAGTAAGGGGACAGTGGTCAACTCTATGAAGGTTTCATTAAAGACGATAGGACAAGTATATGACTGATAGATGTTTTCGTTTTGGGGGCTATTAAGGACTATTTAATTACCATTTTCAGCACAGGCCATCAATGAATGAATGATGGGGGTCCCAATACTTAGACCCATAATGCTAGGCCGTACTAAAAGGCATCTTTTTTTTTTTGTTTATGCATGCACACTGCCACACATACGGATGTGGCTGTATCTGGTATTGCAGCTCCGGCTAAAATGTTTTTTTATCCTCTTTAATCTGATAATCACTTGTGATCCGAAGAACTGTCCATCAATTGCCCCTGATATCCGCATTTATTTCTATTAATTATTATTATTATTATTATTATTATTATTAAGCTAAAGCTCTTGATGATTTAATAGCGCAGCCAACTACACATTTGCCGTGTTCATATTTAGTCACTCAACTATTTACATTGTTTTTGATGGTGTAGCTCTATATTCATGCATGTGTGAGTAGGTACCCACCATAGATTTTAGATATGGTATATACGCAGACCGTTACGTGCTAATTACATGAATGCATGTTTGTTTCAAAGGTCATGCTCAGGCTGTCAGTTAAGGTTACAGCTAGGGCTCCACTGTGACCACAGACGCTCTCGGCCTACTGCCCAGCAAAGTTGGCAATGCCATCCTGTGGCTGGACAATGGGCATCATCATTACAGAAATCACTGGCTTATGTATGTTGAATGCATGGAATATCGATTTGCAGATGGTGTCTGTGGATTATAAAGCATACGCTGACACACATATGTAGCCTCCACTATCTGTGGTGCCAGTCTGTATTGCTCAGGAATACTTCTGCTTCTGTTTCAGTATCGCTCAATAAGACCACCATCTTTGTTGTTGAAAGGCTCAGAACATCTGCATCCAAAAGGAAACAGAAGGGTTAAAGGAATTTTTCCATGATTGAAATCTATTGCCTATTCATAGGATAGATGATAAATGTCTGATTGATGGGACTCCACCAGTTACTGGAGTACCCCTACGATCATATTAATCATCTGTCTTGTGGACAGGTGATAAATGTCAACTGTGGGGCAACCCCTTTAATGTATTCAGTTCTCGCAGGACTGAAGGGAATCTCAGAACCCAAGTTATGTATCCTTTCTATCCTTCCAAAACCCCCAATTCAGGTGTATCCCCCATTCTCCTCCACAAAAAAGGAGATAGCTCCCCCTCATCCCCAACAGTAAAGTGGCAGTGCCTGTAGTGTGAATGCAAAAAAGGATGGGTTCCCCAGTCGGTGACTACCCTTCTCTGCACGTGGAGCTCCACCCACTTGTGACTGGCACATATCCAGCACTTGACTGATAAGGTGGGCCCAACCCTTCAATCATCCATTGCAATGTTGCGGAAGAGGTAGGACATGGACTCTCCATTGTGGATCCGGCGGATCGCTTCTGACAGAATAAGACTGATGTCCACGGTTTTGATCTTTGAGCACTGTAGTTTCTGGACCTCATGGGGGACGGTGTTTGTCACCACAACCTTGGGAAACACAGAGTAGATAGTAAGTCTTAAAAGGTGAGGTTTATTGCAATTCACTCATAAAAGGGATCTTCACATGCTGCAATATTAATGGTCTATTGGTAAGATTGGAGATCATATAAAATCCTGCCTTCCTGGAGGTCACCTATTACTAGGTACATTTTATAGTTGTGAAACCTATTATTACATCTTAGTCCTTTCCCTTTCATAAGGCTAAGCTGTAGTATCAGACTAAGCGCTATTGCCCACCTTAGCCCCCTCAGACAGCTCACCGTCAAAGGGTAAGCAGATATAGATGGCCGATCCCAAGGATGTGCCATGCACGAGATAGACGCAATGGCCACTTCTTGCAGCCTGGTATAATAATTGACATACTGACCTCATCGATTAAGGAGTCTTCAATAAGGTTAGGAGCATCTGCAGACAAGATCCCATGAGTGGCCATCACAAAAATCTTGTACGCTCCACGTTCCTTAAGTATCTCAGCGGCAGCCACAAAGCTCTCTACTTCATCTATGATGTCATCCTGAAGTCATGGACGTATAAAGGTTTAAGATTAGAAAGTTATCCGGAAATATGTGATGGCCAAGTATAGAAATTGGAAGGTATTCTTACCACTATGATGGCGATCCGTCCACCCACATCTCCGACCACGCTGATTGGAGGCTTCTCCTTGGCTATCATCACTTTATTGAGACAGGGAAGGAAACTGTTAATTAAAGCAACAAGACAATGAACATGCAAAAACCAGCCAACGAGAACAGAAATGTTAGAGGAAGTCTGCCATAGGCGCATGCTGAGCAGGGGCAGGACTGAGCAATAATCAGCATTCCTAGTGTGCCCGAATCCTACCAACTCTTGTAAGTCTATGCAGATACAGATAGCATTTGTCAGGGAAAATAGTGCTGGTGACCAATATAATTAAGCCATACAATATCAACTGGATTGCTGGGTAGAGACTCATAGGACTAAACAATGAGCCTCTGATTTTTTTCTTTGTAAAACTCAGACCGGTATACGGTTTTCTCAAAAATAAGACCTACCCCAGAAATAAGCCCTAGAATGATTTTGCAGGATTTTTGGAGTATGCTTGAAATAAAAGCCCTACTGCAAAAATAAGCCCTAGTTACATTGAGAACCGGTGGTGGGGTGGAGGGAAAACTGGGCTATTGCGCAGGGTTCCACTCTCTTAGGGACCCCCATCATTTCGATTCCAAGATTAAGAATGTAACCACGATGTCACCAAAGGTTCTTTTACTGAGGGAGTCTAGAGGAACTGACGAGGAGGCAGGCTGGTTGGCACCATATCTGTGCATATACATGTGTATGCACTTATGTATCTATGTATCTGCAGTGTGTGCTCATATACATGTGTATGTCAATTTGTGTGTGTATATACATATGTAAGTGCAGTGTGTGATGACATGATTAATGTTGATTTTTGTTCAAGAATTAATGTGGATTGTTGTTCATGGGGAAAAAAATAAGACGTCCCCTGGCTAGACCTGCATATCACTAGTCTAGCTGTTCTCCTTAGTCAGTGAGCTCAGGGAAGCTGACCAGTCTGGATGTGTCTTGGGAGTTGAAGAGAGAGATTGGCCACAATCTGTGAGAAGAGTCTGCACAAACCATGTACAGAGAACCGCAAATATCAATGGCTGCTATGGACAATAGCCATTTTGTTTTACCGAGCTGTGGCTACATCAGCCATGTATGAGTAGCCAGGGTCTGGTCTGTTTAGTTAGCGATTTATGTTTATGAGTCTGCTTTGGTGCTGTGCAACCTGTGGAAAGCAATAAAATTGTACGTATTTTGATGAAAACTGTATTGTCTTTGTGAATGCTACCTTAGGCCTAACGCCTACCAGAGAGAGTGAAACCCTACTATATATACATACAGTGGCATGTAAAAGTTTGTGCAGTGTGCACCCCTGGTCAAAATTACTCTGTTATTGTGAACAGTTAAGCAAGTTGTGGATTAAATTATCTCAAAAATGTCTAAAGTTAAAGATGACACATGTGTTTTGTATTTTGGGCAAAAAAAAAATAATATGGTCTTTTTTTCATTTTAAAAATTACAAATAAGGAAATGGGCCAACGCAAAAGTTTGGGCATTTGAGATCTAAAGATTTGTGTGCTCAGATATCTTTTATCAAGGTTTTGGACCTTAATTAGACTGTTAGGGTTATTGCTTGTTCAGCATCATCATTAGGAAAGGCCATGTGATGCAAATTTCCCAGCTTTATAAAAAACCAGGCCTCCTCTAACCATTGTGCCAAAAAACAGCAGCCATGGTTCTTCTCAGAAGCTGCCTAGCACTCTGAAGATGAAAATGATGGAGGCCCACAAAGCAGGAGAAGGCTATAAAAAGATAGCAAAGTGTTTTCAAGTTGCCCTTTCCACAGTTCGAAATGTAATTAATGAATGACAGTTACTAGGAACAGTGGAGGTCAAGATAAGGTCTGGAAGACCAAGATAAATTTCAGTGAGAACTGCTTACAGGATTGCTAGAGAGCCAAATCAGAACCCTCGCTTGAATGCAAAAGACATTCAGAAAGATTTAGCAGACTCTGGAGTTGCGTCAGATGTATGCAAAAGATTGTCTAAACAAGTATGATACATTTTAGACACAAGTCTTGTGGAGCGATGAGGTTAAAATAAAACTCTTTGACCACAATGATCAAAGGTATGTGTGGAGAAAAAAGGGCACAGAATTTCAGTAAAAGAACATCTAGCCAACCATTAAGCATGGAGGTGGATCAATCATGCTTTGGGGTTGTGTTGCAGCCAATAGCACGGGGAACATTTCATGTGTAGAGGGAAGAATGGATTCAATGTAATTTCAACAAATTCTTGATGCAAACATAACACTATCTGTAAAAAAGCAGAAGGTGAAAAGAGGATGGCTTCTACAAATGGCTAATGATCCTAAACACAGGTCAAAATCCACAATAGACTACCTCAGAAGGTGCAAGCTGAAGGTTTTACAATGGCCCTCACAGTCGCCTGATCTGAACATCATTGAAAACTTGTGGCTAGACCTTAAAATAGCAGTACATGCAAGACGACCCAGAAAGTTCACAGAACTGGAAGAATTTTCCAAGAAAGAATGGATGAAAATCCCTTGAAGAAGAATTGAAAGACTTTTGTCTGGCTACAAAAAGCATTTACAAGCTGTGATACTTTCAAAAGTGGGTGTTACTAGGTGCAAACCATGCAGGGTGCCCAAACTTTTGTATTGGCCCATTCTCCTTTTTGTAATTTTAAAAATGGAAAATATTTCAAAAAATATATACGGTAAATGGTCCAATTATAAAATAAGAAAAATTGGATTGTCCGAATGGAGAAAAATAAACAACAAAAAATAGGACCGGCCAACTGTTCTTTTTACATTCAGACTATATGCTTTTTCCTTTTTAAACATTGAACCGTTCGCTTCTTCATTTTTGGGTGCTTTTATCATTTGGACTGTTTAATTATTTTTTTAATTCTTACATTGCAGTGCAAAAAAAAAAAAAAAAAGAGAAATCTATGTGATTGATGTACATCTTTGGTCAGGCCAGCACTGCCATAGCCTGGCACTATAATAGGCTTTTTAACAGCTCAGTATTTGACACGCTGATGACTTATATTAGTGTGAGAGGTGGGTTAGAGCACACAGTGAGAAATGAAGCACGGCAAGTCCCACACAGAACAGGCACCAAGCATACACACAGCAAAAGGTTTTCCATACTTGGCAGTTCAATGCCTGGATACAGGGGCTGCCGTTTGCCTAATATCAAAAGCATAGGAAGCAAGTAAGCAATGGCTGCACAAAGACGTAGGGTAAGGTAACCCCTGCGGAAAGGAGCAATTATAGTAAATCTGTCCATCAATGAGGAAAAGCCATTAACACCTTATATTATACACTTTAAGTAAGCTTTTATACAAAATGTCCATGTCAAGAATCAACAATGACTAACTACAAGTACACTTTCAGGATTCTAAAGAAAGACCAGAAGTGATCAGCATTTTCATAGCAAATTTTAAGGAATCCTATACTACCCTTTCCATAGCTGGACTTTTGTCTTTCTGATGGAAACTAATTAACAATATTTTAAAGAGTAATGTAAGGAGAAAATAGGGCACTCACCACTGTGCGTTAAAATAAGCTTTGTCTGCGGTATCAAACAGATTCCTCTGAGGAAGCGTGACTTACATGCGAAACGGCGGTCTGCCACAATGTCTGTTTGGAACCGCAAATAAAGCTTATTTAAAGTGTATGAAAAAAAAGAGTAATCGGAATAAAATCAGTATTTGGTGTCATCGCCGTTTGCCTTGAAAGCAGCATCAATTCTCTCTGATAGTATTGCATGATGGATTAGGATCTCCTTGCATTTCTCACCATTGAGGGCATCATTAATCCTGACCAAATCCCCAAATCCATTTGCAATTACGCAGCCACAAATTTGCAAGAATCCTCTATCATGCTTCACTGTTCCCTGCCAATACTCATTATTGTACCACTTGCTAGCCCTTCGGCAAACTAACTGCCTTCAGTTCACATATTGGCTCATCAGTCAAGAGCACCTGCTGCCAAATTTCTCCACGCCAGTTCCGATTGGATCATGCATAGTTGAATTACTTGGCCTTGTTTCCATGTAGAAAGTATGGCTTGTTGCCACAATTCTTCCATGAAGATCACTTATGCCCAGAATGTTCCTAACAGTAAATTAGTGCAACTGGGTCTGATTGGTTCCTGCCAGTTCTGAGTTGATGGCACTGCTGGACATCTTTTTTTTTTTTTTTAAGGAAAGTAAACATAATGTGTTTTTCATCTGCTGCACTAGGTTTCCTTGGCCAACCACTGCATATATAGTCCTCAAGGTTTCCCATTTCTTGTTGTACTTAATGCAGAGAAAAACAGGTAGATACTTATCCACATGCAATACCATCATGGAGGCTCCAAATCCATTCTGTAGCATGGCCACAACCTCAAACATACAGCCAATATCAGTAAGAAATCTCTTCAGCAGAAAATGGAACAAGGAGTCTTGATATGGTCCTCAAAGAGACCTGATCTCAACATCATCGAGTCTATTTGAAATTACAAGAAGAGAGAGAAGAATTTGTACGAGGGACATCCACAGAAGATCTGTGGTTAGTTCTCGAAGATGTCTGGAACAACCTTTCTACTGAATTCCTTCAAAACCTGTGTACAAGTGTACCTAGAAGAACTGATGAAGGCAAAAGGTGGTCAACCAAATATTGATTCAATCTAGATATGTTTGTTCATTCAGTTTGCATTTGGCAGCATATTTTTTCCGCACCTGCCTAAAACTGTTGCACAGTAGTGTATATGGCAGCTCAAATGTATTGTATGGCAAACCCCAGTCCACCAAAAAGAGAGCTTCTATGTGAGGGGGGATGCCCCTCTATAATGGTCCAGACACAAGAATAAAACATACGGTCAGAGGTTGTCCCAATGGCACCAACCTTTAAAAGAGAAAGGCCCCTCTACGACTGAATGTAGGGCTCCATTACTGCAATATACTATGAAGCCAATTTTGAAAATGCTCCGCTTAGTATGACGTAATAGTATATCGGCGAGGAAAGTGTTTAAAGGGTGTCCCTATAACAAAAGCAGTAATGTGAATGTGACCAATCTCGAACCATCCAGGCGTACTCTGACATTTGCTGCCAGCTCCGGCTCTTCTCATCTCTTTTCTTAGAGAGCAGACACCATTAAGTTCTAGGAAGTCACCAAGCCACATTCCACTTCTGTGTCAAAAGACATTCCACTGCCTCATTTACAGATCTCATCACATTCGTTCTCCATCTCCACCACCCTGACCCCGGCCTTCACTCATCCCTCCCCTTCTCAAGAAGACTTATCACTTTCTGTACTCGCCCTACTAGATTTAGCATGCTATGAATAGGACCTATCGAACAATGCCTGTGGCAAGGAACGTTCCCTTCTTAAATCGGAAATAAGGCCAGATCTTAATCTAAAAGTCTTAAGACCGCTATCTCCCTCTTACTACTTGAAAATATTGCTTCGTTGCCATCATTAATGTGCCATTCTTATATTCTTTACCCCAGTTTTAGGCGACTTTATACATGTGCCTTATATACTGTACTTTGGGCTATTAGACCACTGCAAAGCAATGATCTCCATTCGTTTGTCATAACATGTATGCACAATATTGCTAATTATTGCTAGATTTGTTTCCTAATAAAACTTGATTCAATCATAATGGCTTGTGCACACAACACTTGTCCAATTTTTGTCTATCGTTTTGACAGATAACACCCGTCCCCATGTTATTCTATGGGGCCTTGCACATGTCCATTTTTTGTTCCTTTAGACTGAGACAGTTCAAGGAAAAAATTGTAGCATGCCCGAGTTGATAATGTAGGGGCAGAGACCCTGATTCCAGCAATGTGTCACTTACTGGGTTGCTTGCTGCAGTTTTGATAAAATCACATTTTTATCTGGGGCAGGTCTACCAGTTCTCTGAATGCTCACAACACTGATGCCAACAATGGGGGTGGTGTTATAAATAGCTCATGAATATGGAGGACTACTTGGCAGCAGGTTTACTAGTCCTCTAGTGATAAAATCACTATTTTATCAGCAAAAGATTATCAAAACAACAGCAAGCAGCCCAGTAAGTGATATATCAATGGAATCAGTGTCTCTGTCTCTACATTATGGTGCTCTCAGATTAGGTGGCAAAAACCTGGTAACAGATTCCCTTTAAAGAAGGCAAGCCTCCACCCGAGGTGTTTGGCAGTAGTTTACGCCCCACTCCCTATTGAGAATACATGCACACTCGGCTGATTGGGGTGTGCATTTGTATGGGTGGAGCGAGAAAGAAAACCTGTCAGATGAACGAGTGACACCTAAAGTGTATGGCTAACTGTACCCCACAGAGAACCTGCCTAAGAGTCTTTTATTTTAAGCAATGACCGAAAGAATGAATGCGTGTAGGACATGTAATGAAACCCTTCCATTTTTGCATATCTGGATGCCACTTGGTCAGTAACAGAATACAAAATCAAGATTAATAAGATATTGATTATTAGAGATCAACTAGAACTCTCCCTATAATGTCAGCATTCAGTAAGTGACCCATGGGGGATGGGAATACAGGACTTGGCTGCAGCCGTAACTTAATAAGACTTTAAATCACCATAAATCATACAACACCATTATAGGCAGTGAGATAGAAACACTTACAGGGGATCTCCAGCCCAGGGTGCACTGTAGTGTTCTTCACAGTGGGTGGAGAGTGCCGTCCATCTGCCATGTCATGTTCTGAGCATTGTGGCTCTCCATGGATGACGGCAAGTCCCAGACGCAGACGCTCGGCATAGGACTGTGCCCTTAGTAGATGGCACAAGATGGTCAGAATGTGGAAAAAGACTTAGAAAACAGGAAATAATAGCAACGTCCCCTTGTGATCTAAATCAAGCAGTGGTCTAAACGTTTGGTGGCAGTGCAGGATTATTACCTTACAGGGGTGTTCTGGGGAAAAGAAAATGCTTTACAAGCAGTAGCTGTCATATTAATAATCTTGTAATTTGGCTCTAATAGAAAATACCAATTCTTTTTGCCATTTCTGTCTGAACCCAAAGGACTCCATGTTCTTGACATGGAGGGAAATATATTCTACGACCAAGTGACTCGGTGTCCTTTGGTTTCTGCCTTCCTTAGAAGGAAAGTATTTCATACTCTTGTTTCGCCCCTCACTAGCTTCATCACAAGCTCATGTAACATCAGCGTTTTTCATCTATCCTGGTAGAACGCTGCAGTCTCATTATTGCCTGAGAATATATTGCAATAATGTAGGGGGTGATGCCTCCCCACCTTGGTCAGTGCTGTATATGCCTGCATAGAATATAATCATGGAAGCTTACGTGGAGGGCTGCACACATGCCCTGATCATGCAGATCACTTTTCACAAGCAACAGAGATTCAATCCCCGCAATCACCAGAATTTCTAATATTGGAGCTAGCTTGCTTTTACCTCTTTGCAGCATCTGGGGACTTTGCAACTATGACTGCATTTCTGTAATCTTGAACCTGAAAAGTAAGGAATCATACAGATGACAGTGACCGAGTACCTGACCATTGCGAAGGTAACTGGAGGAAAGGCCTGAATGGGGGTATGTCTACTGCTCACCTCCTCTTGGATATACTGTAGCAGGAAAGGAGATGCTCGGAGGTTGTCCACTGGAAAGTTGAAGAAACCCTGGATTTCTTTTTGATGCAAGTCCATTGTAATGATGTGTGTCAGTCCTTGAGGGACAAATGATAGAATATAGTAAAACACAATGGAATTTTAAAGCCCCCTCATACACCTTAGGCTAATGTTGGCTGAAGCCACTGATAACAAGTGGAACAGTCTAATGTGTATGGCAGGCCGGGCAATTGATTGTCAAGAAAGCTATAGATTGGACATTTCCATCTTTGGATTGCTGATCCTTTTGTTCTCTCTGAGATAAGCTGCCACCAGACATGACTGAAAGGATCTTGTTCTCCCCCTGCTCTTCCAATAAGACTACATGTAGGGCAAGGTGGGTAACATAAGAGGCAACTAATCTACAATGCTTATCGTCACAAAATACAATGCCCTGATTGTCCAAGTATACAGTAAATACCTAAACAAGTTGGGCTAGGTTCCCCACTTATATGGACTTTCCACTGGAATCCCCGAAAAAGCGTATTCCATCAGGAACTACTTGTACTTCAGTTCAGCCAAGGAGTCACTATGCGCCCCCTATACCTGGACAGGAATTCTGTTTTCAGACATGCAAAAATAGAAAAGACATGGGGGCTCTGTTGGGAAGCCCCCACGTGATGCTCGGCGGAGAGCACTGTATTATGGTAACCAGGGTAAACATCGGGTTACTAAGCACGGCCCTGCGCTTAGTTACCCGATGTTTACCCTGGTTACCGGGGACCTCGGCATAGTTGGTCGCTGGAGAGCGGTCTGTGTGACAGCTCTCCAGCGACCAAACAGCGACGCTGCAGCGATCCGGATCGTTGTCGGTATCGCTGCAGCGTCGCTTAGTGTGACGGTACCTTAAGTGTGAACCTATCCTTATAGCTTAGGGAGTTACTGTATATCTGGACAATCAGGGAGTTGTAATCTTTGATTGAATGTTTATTAATTATTGCCTCCACATTTCATGGCAAGATACAAAGATAGAAAATATACAAAATATTTGTATAAACCATTTTGTATTTAGTTGAATGTACAAAAAATAAGTGTTTTCTACAGATTCCTACTGATTATGGCCAGGGGTGAACTGTGGTCAGTCAAAGACCTTCTGACGTGTTAATCAGGACGCACACGGGGGACACAGGCAGCGGATACCGGCTGCCCGATCCACTGATCAGGATGAGCCTTTATAAGTATTTTGGAGAGAAAGAACACAGATTCATCAATACGGGTCTTTGATTGTGGCATCTTTAGGTTGTGAGGGGGAGAGTACATAGCTGGAGTCCAAAAAAGTGGTATAAGAGACCCAAGTGTGGCACAGGGGAGGAAAGGGCAGGAAGGATTCCCAGGGGAATAACATTCATGAACCAGAAGATCCCTGGAGGAAAGACATTCCAAGAGGCCCGTACCATGAGGTGATACCGGGAGTGGACTGAGGAGAACTGAAGGAGTTGATTGAAGAAGAAGAAAAGCGAATTGTATCATCATTTTCTCACTCCCCCAGCTTTTCCTTCAGAGGTGCTGTGTGAGGTTATTTTCTTGCGAGGCAAGATGATGTTTTTATTGGTATAGTTTAGGGGGATGGGGGGTTGGAGGGGGTGGACAGAGGACTAATATCTTCAATTCTGGGGGTTTCATTTTTTTATTTTAGATTTACAGCATTTCCAATACGGGTTAAAGAGGCAGATGTCGGCTGTATAACGGCTGATATCTGCCATGTGTGCATGTGTGGAGTGGGCTCAGCTCTTCAGTTGGCGCCATACATCGGACCGGAAGGGCGCAGTCAGACGGCCATGTTACTCACGCAAGAACCGCATCACAATCCTCAGACAGCCCATGGGCTCTCCTGACCTGAGCGTGACAGCTGCATAGTAATACATGCTGTAACACTCAGATTAAGAGAGAAAACGGCCAATCCGAGGATTGCAATGCAATCATCGCACGAATATAAAGGGCTGTCTGACTGTGCCCGAAGGGCTTAGAGGATTTGTAAACTTCTAACCAATCCATAGCGTAGGATGACAACTTGCTGACATTATTGGGGGCCCTCTCTGATTGGAGCGGCAGTTGTGCATGTGCTCTGCTACTCTATACATTGTCTATGAACTTTCTGGAGATTGGGTTGTATTTGGGAATTTCCACAAGTCCCATCACATAGACTTGAATAAGTATAATCCTGATGCCGACAATAGTAATGGGTAATGTGTCCCACCTACCAGCATTGGACAGCATGGAGGCCAGCAGCTTGCATACGATAGACCCTCTCTTGCGCATTTTACTCTGCTTACTGTAAGGAAAGTAAGGGATGACCCCAATGATGTTCTTGGCACAGGATGTCTTGAGAGCATATGTCATGATCAATAGCTCCATCACGGCGGTGTTCACATCCCTGTGAAGGTATTTGCCAATACAAAAAGCTATTAGAGCATGTCCAATGGCTACTTACAAGACAATAACTCAGATACAATAGATTATTCTTTACTTCAAAGCCCCAAATTAACCAGCCTGATGGTCCATGCCTGTTAAAAGTCGGCACACCTGCCACTATAATTCTGTGACCTTCAAGCCTGAATTACATGAAGCCTTCTCGGGGCCAGAGATGATAATGCTAGCTTTAATCCCTATTCACCGACAGCTGCGGATGCCAAAGGAATGAGGTTTATGCCGAGCATCTCCTCTGTGTGGTGTATCCCTTCTCATACCCAAATTATATGGCTCCCTGGAATAGCAGCGATCAGCTGATGGGCTAGTAATAATAAGAGAGTGGTAGATTAGGCTGGTTCAGAGGGGACCATCACACAATCTGCTGTCCTATATGGCAGAATTATCATTTATTGCTTTCTTCTCCTACAATCATGCCAGCTGCGCCCCCCTCCCAGGGGCGATATATTTAGTCACCTTGGGATTGTCTGTATGATAAATATATCTTGTCCACGGACCGATTCCTGAATTTCGACTCTGGTTTCTAAAGAGACAAGGACACCATTAATTGAAAAGAATATTAATACATTGATGCATAAGGTGACAGTCTGGACATCTCACCTCCATTAGTCTCCTGGTAGACAATGGCTTTTCCAAGCTCTACTCCCAGCCGCCTAAAAGAGAAAAGAACGGCTTTATGCATTAAATTACAAGACAGGAATACAGTTACAGCACATTAAATAACATTATCCACCACCATTACACCTATCCTAGGAGAAAACAAGAGATTGGGCAGTTTAAGTTCCTCAGCCATAACATTAAAACAACCTTCCAAACATTGCGTATGTTACTACTGGACCAACAAAAGAGCTCTGACCCATTGAGACATGGATTTTTCAAGACTCCTGGAAGTGTCTTAATGTTGGCACAAGATCCTAAAGGTTCTGCAAGCTGTGAGATGGAGTCTTCATGGATCTAAGCTGGTGTTTTCAAGAACGTCCCACAAATTCTCAAGTGGACAAGGATCCAGGGACTTTGGAGCCCAAGACAATATCCCAACTGCTATTAGGGAACACTGGTGCCATAAAGGAGTACACTTGGTTTACAAGAATGGGTAAGTAGGAGATACATGTCAAAGATCAGGACCCAAGGTTCCCCAGAACATAACCCAGCCTTTGTCAACACATCTTCCCATATGGCATCCTGGTGACATCTCTTTCTCAAAAAAAAGACATTCAAGTACACCTGGCCATTCACATGATTAAAAAAAAAAAAACACGACCAGGCCATAGTCTTACATTGCTCCATAGTCCAGTGCTGAAGCTTATGAGCCCATAGTGAATGCTTTCTTTGGTAGACAGGGGATCACTTCCATCTGCATCAACGAGCCTTGAGCCCCTGGGATCCCCTAACTACGTAGTTCACCACCTGTCCTTCCATGGACCACTTTTGGTGGGTACTAACTACTGCATAGCTGGAGCACTCTATAAGACCTCCTGTTTTGGTGATGAGATGACCCAGTCATCTAGCCATGACAATTTGGCCCTTGTTTAGGGCAGCTCGTATTCTTTGTCTTGCAATGTTTGATGCTTCCAACACATCAACTTCAAAGAGTATTATGTTCCAGCCTTTGTCACGGAATCATCAGCGTTATTCATTGCAGCTGACGGTGCTTTTCATGTTACGGCTGATCATGTATTGTCTCCTTATTACCCTTTTGATACAATGTTTTGCCGTCAAGCCTAAAAGTGGATTCAAAAGTGGGGACATTTTGTTTGTATATCATTTCCTTCACCATACGATCCACCTGTGACAATGACTTCCCAAACTGCATTAAAACGGCACGTGTGAGAACACCCCATCAGAAGTCTGGAAACGTTAGTTGGCACGCCGCACCCACTATTCTTTGAAACATGAAACAGAATGGTCTGAGGAGAAAATAGGATGTCAAATGGAAACTACAGAGAAAAGAAGTGCCACAGTGATTCTGAATGTGGCCAATACTAGGGAAAGGATGCACAAACCACAATGGACTTGGCAGGTGCAAGAAATATAATAAGGCACCCAGTGGTACCATTTTGGGCATACTACATGGCACTTAATAGAATCTGTAAGCAAGTTTTTGCTAACCCAGCTGAGAACAGCATAATGTAGGGGTAGAAACACTAATTCCAGCGATATATCCTTTACTGGGCTGCTTGCTGCAGTTTTGATAAAATCACTGTTTTCTCTGCTACAGATCTACCAGTTTTCTGAAGGATGAGCTTTTTAGAACCCCGCCCACATCACGGATTGGCAGCTTACTGTGTACACTGTGCATAGGCAGAAAGCTGTCAATCAATGGTGGGGTTATACAGAGCTTATAAGTATGGTGGACTATATGACAGCAGGTTTACTAGTCCGCTAATAATAATATCCTGCTAATAAAACTGTGATTATCAAAGCTGCACCAAGCAGCCCAGTAAGTGACATATCACATGATCTCAGTCTCTACAATGTGCCTCTCTCAGATTAGGTAGCACAAACCTGGTGACAGATTTCCTTTAAGAACAAGCAGACCCACACTTACTCTGTGATCCTCTTGGCCAGTTCCACGCAGGCAGGACTGGAGTTGGCAGAGAACACCCGGTAACCGCTTTTGGCTGAGTTCATAGTACAGGGACCATTCAGCCACTTTGGGGGCCGGGAGCAAGAGAAAACAGACTTGTGAGGCATTTGCATCCGTCTTGGCATGACGATGACACCTGAAATACACTGACACGGCTCCCTCATCAACAGAAAGCATGGCAGCCCAACATGTACAAGCACAAGGCACAGAACAGCCCTACATGAACAGACATATGACTGCGATACAAGGGGAGGATGCACAGCAGTTACGGCATGGACTTTATATCAAACATTCTCAGCAAGGGTTTATAGGGATGACCTCGCTAGACTAATATGATATTAGTATATGGGCTCCCTGCTGGGCAGCCAGAGGCTGAGTATAATGGGCCACGTGAATTAATAAGGCACTGTGGAGTTCCAGAGCGAGTCCTGGCACTCATCCCACCCGATCACTAGTGCCGGGAGGACAGGGAAGCCACTATACATTTCCATTAGCGCATGCGGCACAATTTCCGATACTAGATAACCCTATAGACATGGTAAAGAGTCCTGTCCTAGTGCAATATTAATAGAAATTCAATAGTACAGGAGTTGGTGAGCGGACTGCCGGTCTCCTGGAATACACAGTGTCCCGCTCTATAGTGCACATTCCTGCAGTGTTCCCCAGCAGCACATCTCAGCATGTAATGGATATGTCACTTCTGTCCCTGGTACTCCCGGAAATGCTCAGTTCTGTAATTACACCACTCGCCTCCTCCTGCCCCCAGCTACTCATAGCTGTAGACTCAAAGATACCCCTCGCAGCAATCCACATCTACAGAATATACCTACAATCCTTCACAATCCATTGTCACTGCTGCAGCCAGTCAGCACATGCTAAAGTAGCCCTTGTGTTCAGCAAAGTGAACCCACCGACTATACTGGGCCAGGGTAAGGATAACCATTACATCCCTCCAATTCTTCACATTATCAAAAGACATGAACGGGTTGTCCGCCACTCAGACATCCTCTTCTCAATTATTATACTCCTCCACATAAAATACAATCAGCCTGTACTCCCCTCTGGCGCCACGTCTCTAGGGGCTCGCATGGTGTTATGTCAAGGGAGACCTGCAGCCAGAGACTACTAAGGACCCGCTTCCTCAAACTAACATTGGCTGTAACTGACATCAGGAGGAAGTCAGGAATTAGCAGTCCTCACCTCTTAGGGATGTCAGTTTCGTCTGAAGGAAATGAGTGAAGCAGCCCATTAGCGGTCACTGATTGGCTGCAGGGCTCATGTGACATAACATCACGTGAGACCTAGCACAAACAAGAGTGACCCCACCGGTCAGACATTGATGACCTATCCTAAGGATAGGCCATCAGTGTTAAAGTAGTGGACAACCTCCTTAAGACTGGTGTGTAAACTAGTTCATTGAAGTGAATGGGAGCTGAGCTGCAGTACCTTGGAATGGCCACCACTGAGCGTAAGGAACTGTGGTGTTCTGACTCCATCACTGAACTTCTGGCACTAGGTATCTGCTGTTCGGTAGGGTGCCCTGGTATTGGGCCCGCACTAATCAGATACTGATTACTTACCCTAAGGATAGGTCAGATCTAGTCAACACTTTTTTTAGTAATCTTTCACCTTGAATTTTTTGTCCATTTGATATAATGGTCCTAACCTCACTCCGTGTCCTGGTGAGAGCCTGAGCAGAGTGTTAGAGGTATTCTCCATAGATTTATCCACTGCTCCAGCCCATTCTCGCAGCTTTATGGGTCGTTGGTTGATAGTGAGACATTACTAAATCCATAATATATATATACATACATGGGAAGGCCTACAAGAACATCATCTATGGCAGTGATGAGATGTGCTGCAGGAGAAGGACCTCTATCTGCAGAGGACAATTAGAGCTGCAGACACAATGTGGAAACGTAATCTTCCGGCGTTACTCTGTCTATTATCTGCTATGTTGGTGCTATCAAATAAGTTCCTCTCCTGTATCCGTGAATTGAAATGCCTCCATTCATGTGTGACCATGTGAAATGAGAGTGATGGGAATTTACATGTCCTGACATAGCTGGGAGCTCAGTGATTTCAGAAGACTCCACTGCTATTGTTGGCAGCAGCGGTGGATTACATGACAGCGCAGGAGACATGTTGTCTTCCTTTAGATCAGGTCTTTACCTTGGTTAGCGGAGAAGTGAGCACCTGGCTAGGGAGACAGGAGGGGTGTCGCTGGAAACACCTGAGACTAGTAGGGTGATCTTCTGTGGTATCCGCTGTTAGGCTGCCGTCACACGCTCAGTATTTGGTCAGTATTTTACATCAGTATTTGTAAGCCAAAACCAGGAGTGGAACAATTAGAGGAAAAGTATAATAGAAACATATGCACCACTTCTGGATTTATCACCCACTCCTGGTTTTGGCTTACAAATACTGATGTAAAATACTGACCAAATACTGATAGTGTGACGGCAGCCTTATAATTGTCGAGACTGAGCAGACAACATGGGCACATGCCCTTAGCGTCCAGTTCGAACACCATCACGTGTACACAGGATACAACACTTAACCATTTCCAGTTGTCCCATAGTCAATAAATGGAGTGGAGATCCAGTATGGGCACTTTTACTCTTCAGAGCCCTACTGTGAGGATCCAGGTACTTGGTGGCGTCCCTATGGATAGGGAATCACTTTCTATTCTAGGAATATCCCTATTCCTATACACACTGGGGAGTGCGTGATTATGTACAGCTGGGAGGTATTAAAAAGTATGCGGGCATCTTTAGACTCAGTAAGGTAATTCTACATTCATACATTTCTACATAAATTGTACATTTTTGTGGGATAGTTACACTCGTCCAGGCAGTCTGATTACAGCGCCATATGGTGCATCACGGGCGCATCTTTATAGAATGCAAACATGTCTGCCTTGGAGCAAGATGGACTCCGCTTTCCTATCAGCCAAATGCATCTTCCATGGGCAGTGGGTGCACGTATATAAGCCCCCCATACACCAAAGAGTGGCGTCTGAACCCGCCTATATTGGCAGGACAACCTAATGTATATGGAGGTCTCCCAACAGATAATGCTGGGGTAGATAAGGATCTGGCATGGTAGATTTTGGACTGCTGATCCTTTTCGTTCTTGGAGAGACAAATCAATGCCAAAAGGAGTCTGGGAGCAGCTCTCTCATAAAGAACACATGAACACTTGGCAGAGAGGGCAGAAAAGTTGTGCAGACACAACTTAAAAAAAAAAAAACGTTATTTCAGCCTGATCTGTTTTTTTTTTGACAGGAGCTCGGCGCGAGCCGCTCGTTACGATATGTAATTGCCCTTTCTCCGATTATTTAATGAATAAACTGTGACCGACCTGTTCAACCCACCTAGGACTGTGTGTGTTTCATTACGGGAGTGATGGGAGGGGGGAAGGCACTGGTTACGACACCCAGGTCTCCACAGTCTGGCAGACGCGGTACTGAATAAGGTACGCGTCTCTGACTGGGGAGCACTTATAGAGAGCTGCATGTAAAGGTGGTCCATGCCAGTTCCCCCCTAGCATCACTCCCCCCTTAGTGATGCACTAATTGGAAGACCCGCAGCCGGCCAGTGGGCACTAGATGGGAGGGGTCCTACGGCCACTCCTACAGGGGTTAAATCCAGGTGTCCGGCCAGGAACTTTCTCTCACTCTCGGCAGGACACCTGGAAGCTTTTGTCCCACCCACCCACCCTCCCTTTTAAAGGCTAATGATTAAACTAACCCGCAGGAGAATGTAAATGTGTGAATTATGTTGTAAGATTTAAAAAAAAAAAAAATAATAATTTTTACGCAGGTTGATAGAACTAACCCCTGGTAACCTTTATTAAGTCACAGCGGAAAAAGCGGAGGAGGGCAAAGGACGTAACCGCTCGTTGGGCCAATTCCCCTGTCGATCACGGACAGGAGCTCGGCGCGAGCCGCTCGTTACGATATGTAATTGCCCTTTCTCCGATTATTTAATTAATAAACTGTGACCGACCTGTTCAACCCACCTAGGACTGTGTGTGTTTCATTACGGGATTGATGGGAGGGGGGAAGGCACTGGTTACGACACCCAGGTCTCCACAGTCCACTTGGCAGAGAGGGCAGAAAAGTTGTGCAGACACAACTTTAAAAAAAAAAAAAAAACGTTATTTCAGCCTGATCTGTTTTTTTTTTTTTTTCAACACTGAAGTCTATGGAAAACCGATCGGTTAATTCGCCATCAGTTTTTCTTTCATTTGAAAAGAATCTGTTTTAGCTTACCGAATCCGTTTGAAATGGAAGACAACGGATGGTTAACGGATTCATTTTCCACAGACTTTCAAAAAAAATGGATCCAGCTGAAATCGGATTTTTAAAAATGTTGTGTCTGCACAACTTTATTTTGTTGCCAATGAATTGCTGCTGGGTCCATTCTGATGCTTAGTACTGGACATGTGAACGTAGCCTAACCCCGTAGATTGACAGGCCTTCGTGTACCAAAGGTTGTCATCCCAGTGTTTGCTTTCTCAGTGTGTGATAACAGTCCACTCATCTTCTGTCTAAAATGTGGCTCTCCTCAAAAAGTCCCTGGGTAGTGCTGACCCTGCCACTTTATGCCGCCTCTGGATCTTTATACACCACTACAAAGGCTCATTAGAACATACTGGACTACAAGGTAGCAGAAAATCAACACTGGGTAGCTTCCAAAAGGACAATCACTGCCCTGTTTTAATATTATAGTTACTTTCAAAATGTTATTGAAAAACCAACGCCAATTAAAAAGCCGTGGTCAATTGCTTCCTATCTCTGAGCTGTTTCGCCTTTTGAGGCTTCATCAGGGGCTCCAAAAGTGAGGACCATTGAGGAGATGGGTGTTCTAGAGGAGTGCCTCTTTTGGAGAGAAGATGAGTGGACTGTTCTCACATACTGAGAAAGAAGTGGTGAGATAACAAGGTTGACTGTAAACATCATGGGTTACATTACATCAGCATGTTTATATATATATAGCACTGTGTATTCGGCAGATAGAAAACTTCACCCTCTTAGCTCCAAGGCAGATTTTTATTGTTTTGTTTCCAAGAGTTGGCCACAATTCACACAGGGAGTGGTTGTTCTACTAGTTTCAGCCGTAATTAGCAGATCTCAATCTATATCCAACTGGATTATTGGCAGTGACACACTTTTAGTAGAAAACTGACCCACACTGAGATTAAATATGTTGCAAATTAAAGGCGTTGTCCGGCCCAAATCGATAAGTCTGCAGTCATTCTATGTGACCACAGACTTATGAATCCCCCAGTGCACAGATTTGCTGGTTTCTGAGCTGGGAGTGGAGGGTATGTATGCGTTACACGTACTCATGGCAGGGCCCTTCTTGTGGGCGCATTTGTGTGGAGCAAGGCCGCATCCCAACTAGAGAAACGGCAGTCCAACTGGCCGCGAGTACGTATAACACATACATACCCCACTGTTCCCGTCTCAGAAACCAGCGAATCCTCGCAGATCACAGTGCGTGCACTGGGGGGATTCATAAGTTTGAAGTCACACAGAGGGACTGGCAGACTTATCAGTTTGGATCGGACAACCCCTTTAAGTCTTAGCCACACCACATTTGAGTCAAACAAAGGAAGTGTGCTGCACACAGTTAAAAGTTTAGTAAATTTGTATAAAAAGCAATGTACCAGAATTTTGGCCTAAAGAACCGACAACCATCTGCAGAAATGTGGGCCATTTTGTAACGTTAGAATTTTGCCCTGCATCCTTCCCTCTACAAGCAGGGCCGACGTTAGGGACAGGCAAACCTGAGCACAACTCTGGATCTTCCAGAGGACACAGCTATGGAGGGCGCAGAAGTAGTAGTTACACACAGGGCCTTCGATAGGGGCAGGCAAACTAGGCATTTTCCTAGGGCCCCCATTCACCTAGGAGCCCCAGCCAGTGACGTGCCGCTAATAGTGGCCCACCATGCGGGCGCTATCGGGTTTGTGAGTCAGGGAGGCGCAATTCCAGCACCGCCTCCACCCCCCGCATTGCGCATGCAGCTGTATCGGCATCATAGATGCCGATACAGCTGAAATCAATGATGGAGGAGATAGCGTCAGTGGGCCTTCTTTCTCCCATCATTCCACCTCTGCGTCTGATGCAGTGGGCGCGATGACATCACTTCATCATGCACCACGCTGTGTCGAGCAGTGGTGCTGCTGAGTAAATGCGCTGCAGAGACTGAGGAGAGGTGAGTATGTATTTATTTTTAAATCAGTGAGTATGTGGTGGCCATAATACTGGAGTAATGTGGGGTGTGCATTATATTATTTGAGGCTACGTTATACTATATGGGGGCTGCGCTATACTCTATCAAGGACGATGGGAAGGGCATTATACAATGTACTATATGGAAGACTGTGGGGGGGTGCATTATACTATATGGAGGACTGTGGGGAGTGTATTATACTGCATGGAGGGCTATTGGGAGTGTATTATACTATATGGAGGACTATGGGGAGTGCATAATACTATATGGAGGACTATGGGGAGTGCATAATACTATATGGAGGACTATGGGGAGTGCATTATACTATATGGAGGACTATGGGGAGTGCATTATACTATATGGAGGACTATGGGGAGTGCATTATACTATATGGAGGACTATGGGGAGTGCATTATACTATATGGAGGACTATGGGGAGTGCATTATACTATGTGGAGGACTATGGGGAGTGCATTATACTATGTGAAGGACTATGGGGAGTGCATTACACTATGTGGAGGACTATGCGGAGTGCATTACACTATATGGAGGACTATGGGGAGTGCATTACACTATATGGAGGACTATGGGGAGTGTATTACACTAGATGGAGGACTATGGGGAGTGTATTACACTATATGGAGGACTATGGGGAGTGTATTATACTATATGAAGAACTATGGGAAGTGCATTATACAATATGGAGGACTATTGGATGCATTATACTATACTGAGGACTATGGGAAGTGTATTATACTATATGGAGGATTATGGGGAGTGTATTATACTATATGGAGGACAATGGGGAGTGTATTATACTATATGGAGGATTATGGGGAGTGTATTATACTGTATGGAGGATTATGGGGAGTGTATTATACTATATGGAAAACTCTGGGGGGTGTATTGTACTGCATGGAGGACTATGGGGAGTGTATTATATTATATAGAGAACTATGGGGAGTGTATTATACTATATGGAGAACTATGTGGAGTGTATTATACTATATGGAGAACCATGTGGAGTGTATTATACCATATGGATTACCATGTGGAGTGTATTATACTATATGGAGAACCATGTGGAGTGTATTATACCATATGGAAAACGGTGGGGTGTGTATTATACTATATTGAGAACTATGGGGAGTGTACTATACTATATGGTGGACTATGGGGAGTGTATTATACTATATGGTGGACTATGGGGAGTGTATTATACTATACGGTGGACTATGGGGAGTGTATTATACTATACGGTGGACTATGGGGAGTGTATTATACTATATGGAGGACTATGGGAAGTGTATTATACTATATGGAGGACTATGGGGAGTGTATTATACTATGTGGAGGACTATGGGGAGTGCATTATACTATGTGGAGAACTATGGGGGTGTATTATACTATATGGAGGACTATGGGGAGTGTATTATACTATATGGAGAACTATGGGGAGTGTATTATACTATATGGTGGACTATGGGGAGTGTATTATACTGCATGGAGGGCTATTGGGAGTGTATTATACTATATGGAGAACTATGTGGAGTGTATTATACTATATGAAGAACTATGTGGAGTGTATTATACTATATGGAGAACTGTGGGGAGTGTATAATACTATAATGAGAACTATGGGGAGTGTATTATACTATATTGAGGACTATGGGGAGTGTATTATACTATATGGTGGACTATGGGGAGTGTATTATACTATATGGTGGACTATGGGGAGTGTATTATACTGCATGGAGGACTAATGGGAGTGTATTATACTGCATGGAGGACTATGGGGTGTGTATTATACTATATGGAGCACTATGGGGGTGTATTATACTATATGGAGAACTATGGGGTGTGTATTATACTATAGGGAGCAGTATGGGGTGTGTATTATACTATATGGAGCGTTATACTGCATCGAGAACTATGGGGAGTATTATATTATATGAAGGGCTATACTATGGGGGGGTGCATTATATTATTTAATATGTGGAGGACAATTGGGTGCATTATACTATGTGTAGGACTATGGGGTGCATTATAATATATGGAGGACTATGGGGTGCATTATACTAAACAAACAAAATGCTGCATATTCATCGAGTGATTGGCCCTCGACCGGTGTAAACAGGCTGGGAAACAAGTCGAATGACCAATACTGTCGATCACACTCGTTTATCAGCCTGAACTCAGCACATGTAAATAAAAGTGAAATGTTTCTGTGTAATGGAGCAATGTGTGAGGAATTTGGGCCCCACTTAGTCTATAACTGGCCCTGTCTACATGTTACGAATGCTGTACGGAGCAGGACATGTCACCCCGAGCTTAATAGTTGCATTAGATAGACGAATGGTCATATCAAAACTAGCAGTATCATCTAATGATGAATCCCTTTTGGTTCTGTGGGGCAGTGGAATTATAGAGGAAACCTACGAATTGGAAGAAAAAAAGAACTCTACGTGCCCAGAATGCTGATCAGAAGAGAATGTGTTTTGCTGAAGTCATGGCTAAGAGTCCCAGGGGTATTTTTGGATGTTTTGGTGTGTACACAGGCTATGGAAGAAAGACTATGCCAGATTTTTTATATATCCATTAGGCTGTGTCCTGTTTTTGGATAACAAAAAAATGGAAATAAAATATTCCAGTACACGATCCACTTATTAGGCTGTGATGGTGGTTTGTGCAAGTTTTTTTATCCAGCCAAAAAAAAGGATAACAACTGGATCTGTTTTTGTAACACTGCATAATGGATAGTCACCTGTGTATAAGCCCTGTGCATGGCCAGAACACTAGAGGCGCTCAGATGTGTCTGATAAAATGGACAGAACAGAACCAGATGTCTCTGTGTTAGTAACGGGGCCAGTCTGGTTTTTAATAAAAGACGACAACTGGACAGGTGAACAGAGCCTTGAACTGCGGGTGGCTCAGTGGGTAGCACTGTTACTGGGGTCCTGGGTTCTAATCCCACCAAGGACAACATCTGCAAGGAGTTGGTGTGGTGTTTGCCTGGGTTTCCTCCCACACTCCAGACACATACTGATAGGGAATGTAGAGTGTGAGCCCCAATGGGGACAGTGGGGATAATGTCTGTGGAATTAATGGCGCTATACAAGAAGCCCATACTAATGGCCTGATGTGCTGCGGCGGCAGGCGCTCACCATTGCCCTGATAAGCAGATGGCGTGAGCGGCAGAATGAAGTGGCGGCTATTGGAACATCAAAGACAAATGTGACTGCCGCTGACACAAAGCAACAAACACTCAGCAAGGTGAAGCCAGTACTCAGCATTCATACCACCCACTCTATCCCCATGGCACACAGCCCTGGCGGCCATTACTAGACACCTGTATTGTGGCTGTAGGAGAGGGGTCAGGGGAGCGCCACATCCAGGACGGGTGCCAGTCAGCTACAGAACTTCTAGGCAGTGGCCAGCATGCTGGGAGTTGTAGTCCTGGTCGGGTACAGATCCCACACACTGGATAGAGCAGCAGCGCTCCATTACTGGGGGTTGTATGGCGAGCAGCTGCTGGTAGGAAGATGACTCCACATCTGCACTGCAGACATGACACCGCACTGTGCCCGAGCACTGTGCCCGAGGAGCCGTGTGTGACAGCGGCATCCCGGACACTATGAGGGGGCGCACGTCATGTGACTGGGGGCCCGTGTGCGCGGGAGGGGGCGCCCAGCGCGGCAGGGGCGGTACGTACCGGAGTCCCGGGCACAAGGCTCTTGTTTGGCTGCACAAACTTCGCTATAACCCGAGCAGATGCCGGAGCAGAGCGACTACAGGACCTGTGATGATGTCACGGTCATGTGGCCGGTCACGTGAGGCAGGGGAGGGGTGCTGCGGTCTGTTCTGGAGTGTGCTGTGCTGCATAGAGGGAATGGTATAGTGGTCGGTGTGAGGTCGCGCAGGGCAGGTCGGGCACACTGCAGAGCAGGCAGAGTCAGCCATGGCTGGGAGTTCTAGTTCTCCTGGGACACAGACCATGCTGAATTGTATGCATTAAAGCAGAGGCCTAGCTAGGGTTTTGGTTCAGGGGGCAAAACTTCTGAGTGGCCCCTAACCAGGTAACCTACATTACAACTGGGTGACGCACCCTAATAGTGGATATTCCCGCCATCTGGTCAGTGGTAGATCCCAGTCCCGCAGCAGGTATAACAGCTCACAGCACAGTTCCACATGTGGCGCTCCCATGCGGTCGGCGGCACTTCAAAACGACGCACGCGGACGCATCCACAAACACATGTCCCTGCGTACCCAATGTTAAAGATAGCTACGCAGGGCGCATGGCAGCTGTGCGGATATGAAGGGAAAATGTACGCAGCCCTATGCAGGACTGCTGAATGCAAATGTGTACTTAGCCTTACCGCTGATGTTCTTTCTGATGGAGTCGTCACTTTTCCTGGTTTTTCCATCTGGCCCAGACCGACATGGCAACTTCTCCAACCAGGACTCGTCTGCAGAGAATGCAACAAAGACACATTTCACGTCTCATATTTTCAGCCCCATCACCATCTATTCCCAACCTGCACAAACTCCTCATCCTGCTGATACCCCAATCTCACCAATTGCTGAGGATAGGTAAGGTGGAGACCCAATTCGCTTAGGTGGAGAAATCCTTCAAGCCACAGCATCAGGAGACAATTCCCTATCAATAAATCTCAATCCCCGAGCTCCTGCCCTTACAAGGACAGTCCACATCTACCCCTAAGGTATAACATACCCTGCATTCTCCCTATTTCCAGATCCCAACATGTTTCTTTGCAAGCAGGATCATCAGGGGACTAGCTTGCATGGAAGATAAGGTGCTTCAGTGCTACAAATAGAGCTGCCACCCTCTATACTATACTGCAGAGAGTATAGAGGGTGGAAATAGGGAGAGTGCAATTGGTGAGATTGTTCCAATATTACATTTGTGTACATGTATTTTCCAATTGATCTTACCCCTCCCTTTGCTTTGTGATAACTGCTAATACTAATGCAACCAAGGTTATCTGTTTATCTGTATTTGCACTTGATAAATGCTTCTTCTACAGGCATTATCACCATTTAATCAGGTACCTTGGGTTGAGTGATAGGACACTGGACCACTGCCAGCGTCTGCACAAAATTTTTGAATAAGTACTAAATTTTGTATGGTATGTCCCCTGACAGGGTATACCCAGTAGTACTTTTTTATTGATACACTTTTTTTGGGTGACAGTTTATTTAATATATTCCTTTATTTGGTTATATTTTAAAAGTTATCTTTTAATTTTAATTCTTGCACCTGATACCCCAATACTGAGCCGCTGCTGCCGTATGAGACCCTATTACTGCCCCTCATACCCCAATACTGAGCCGCTGCTGCCGTATGTGCCCCTATTACTGCACCTGATACCCCAATGCTGAGCTGCTGCTGCTGTTTGTGTCCCTATTACTGCACCCAATACCCCAATACTGAGCCGCTGCTGCCATATGTGTCCCTATTACTGCACCTGATACCCCAATACTGAGCCACTGCTGCCATATGTATCCGTATTACTGCCCCTGATACCCCAATACTGAGCCGCTGGCGCCATATGTGTCCCTATTACTGCACCTGATACCCCAATACTGAGCCGCTGCTGCCATATGTGCCCCTATTACTGCCCCTGATACCCCAATACTGAGCCGCTGCTGCCGTATGTGTCCCTATTACTGCACCTGATACACCAATACTGAGCCGCTGCTGCCGTATGTGACCCTATTACTTCACCTGATACCCCAATACTGACCCGCTGCTGCAGTATGTGTCCCTAGTACTGCCCCTGATACACCAATACTGAGCTGCTGCTGCCGTATGTGTCCCTATTACTGCACCTGATACACCAATACTGAGCCGCTGCTGCCGTATGTGACCCTATTACTTCACCTGATACCCCAATACTGACCCGCTGCTGCAGTATGTGTCCCTATTACTGCACCTGATACACCAATACTGAGCTGCTGCTGCCGTATGTGTCCCTATTACTGCACCTGATACACCAATACTGAGCCGCTGCTGCCGTATGTGACCCTATTACTTCACCTGATACCCCAATACTGACCCGCTGCTGCCGTATGTGTCCCTATTACTACACCTGATACCCCAATACTGAGCTGCTGCTGCCGTATGTGTCCCTATTACTGCCCCTGGTACCCCAATACTGACCCGCTGCTGCCGTATGTGTCCCTGTTACTACACCTGATACCCCAATACTGAGTCGCTGCTGCCGTATGTGTCCCTATTACTGCACCTGATACCCCAATACTGAGTCGCTGCTGGCGTATGTGTCCTTATTACTGCACCTGATACCCCGATACAGAGCCGCTGTTGCCGTATGTGTCCCTATTACTCCACCTGATACCCCGATACTGAGCCTCTGCTGCCGTATGTGACCCTATTACTGCACCTACTCCGTGGTTCTCTGTACCCTCTAAATTCTAAAGCACCCCTCTATAATATAGTAATGCCGGGTGCAAGTGCCCTAGAAAACAGAGCCCACATTTTGCCCCCTAGAAAGTAATTCCCTCTGTCTGCCCCTTTGATAGTCACAGTAACATGAGTTCCCCTATTACAATAAGTGCCCATTTTAAATTTAATAATGCCCCGAGTCTCCCCCCCCCCCGTACAGCTCCCCTATACACAGTATAATGCCCCCTAACTGTATAGTACCACCAACACAGTATACTGACCCCTTAGTAGCCTTAAAACTGTTTGATGGCTCCAACACTGTAATCCACACACTGCATGATGGCCCCATAGATAACCACCATATAGTATAATGTGCCAGATAGTCCTCAATATAGCACAAGGCAGCACCCCTATAGGCAGACCCTGTAATTTAAAGCAGCCCCCCATAGGCAGACCCTGTAGTATAAGGCAACACCCCCCTATAGGCAGATCCTGTAGAATAAGGCAGCACCCCCCATAGGCAGATCCTGTAGAATAAGGCAGCACTCCCCCCATAGGCAGATCCTGTATATAAGGCAGCACTCCCCCATAGGCAGATCCTGTAGAATAAGGCAGCACTCCCCCCATAGACAGATCCTGTAGAATAAGGCAGCACTCCCCCTGTAGGCAGATCCTGTAGAATAAGGCAGCACCCCCCCCTATAGGCAGATCCTGAAGAATAAGGCAGCACTCCCCCCCCATAGGCAGATCCTGTATATAAGGCAGCACTCCCCCGATAGGCAGATCTTGTATATAAGGCAGCACTCCCCCCATAGGCAGATACTATAGAATAAGGCAGCACTCCCCCCCATAGGCAGATCCTGTAGAATAAGGCAGCACTCCCCCCATAGGCAGATCCTGTAGAATAAGGCAGCACTCCCCCCTATAGGCAGATCCTGTATATAAGGCAGCACTCCCCCCCCATAGGCAGATACTATAGAATAGGGCAGCACTCCCCCATAGGCAGATCCTGTAGAATAAGGCAGCACTCCCCCCTATAGGCAGATCCTGTATATAAGGCAGCACACCCTCTCCTAAAGGCAGATCCTGTATATGAGGCAGCACTCCCCCCTATAGGCAGATCCTGTATATAAGGCAGCACTCCCCCCATAGGCAGATCCTGTATATAAGGCAGCACTCCCCCCCCATAGGCAGATCCTGTAGAATAAGGCAGCACTCCCCCCATAGGCAGATCCTGTAGAATAAGGCAGCACTCCCCCCTATAGGCAGATCCTGTATATAAGGCAGCACTCCCCCCCATAGGCAGATACTATAGAATAGGGCAGCACTCCCCCATAGGCAGATCCTGTAGAATAAGGCAGCACTCCCCCCTATAGGCAGATCCTGTATATAAGGCAGCACACCCTCTCCTAAAGGCAGATCCTGTATATGAGGCAGCACTCCCCCCTATAGGCAGATCCTGTATATAAGGCAGCACTCCCCCCATAGGCAGATCTTGTATATAAGGCAGCACTCCCCCCCCATAGGCAGATCCTGTATATAAGTCAGCACTCCCTCTCCTATAGGCAGATCCTGTATATGAGGCAGCACTCCCTCTCCTATAGGCAGATCCTGTATATAAGGCAGCACTCCCACCCCTATAGACAGATACTGTAAAATAAGGCAGCACTCCCTCCCCTATAGGCAGATACTGTAGAATAAGGCAGCCCCCATAAAAACACAGCAAATAAATACTCACCTCTCTAACTCCTTGTTCCAGCGGTGCTTCCTGCTCCCGCTCATCTGACAGTGGGCGCTGGGCGGTGACGTCATCGCGCCCGCTGTCAGACAGTGTGGGGGATGATGGGAGGAGCACAGCGCTCCTTCCCTCATCACTGCGGTGAGCTGTATCGGCTAGATGCTGATACAGCTCACCATACGATGACGGGCGGGGGGCCCACTGCTGGCACCGGGCCCCTCCCCCGCCTGCTCAGGGGCCCCATAGCGGCAGAGCAGGGAGATCGATTCTCCCTGCTCTGCCACAGAATGTAACTGCATTGGCGCGCGCAGCGCGCCGATGCAGTTGCAGTAGCGTAGCTCCCGGTGGGCCCCCTCAGAGCACGGGGCCCGGGGTGATGGCCCCCTCTGCCCCCCCGGTAGTTACGCTACTGGTTTTCAGGTTCCGTTTGAATGATCGGTAGCTCAGTGGATAGCACTGCAGCCTTACAGTTCTGGAGTCCTGGGTTCAAGTCCCACCAAGGACAACATCTGCAAGGAGTTTGTATGTTCTCACCGTGTTTGCGTGGGTTTCCTCTGGGTACTCCGGTTTCCTCCCATATTCCAAAGACATACTCATAGGGAATTTGGATTGTGAGACCCATCGGGACAGCGATGATAATGTGTGCAAACAGTAAAGCGCTGCCGAATATGTTAGCACTATATAAAAATAAAGATTATTATTATTAAGGATCTAAATGTGGTGGATAACCGGACGTGTTGGGGCACTGAATTCCAGATGATGGGGATATTCGGGAGAAGTCTTGGAGGCGATTGGGTGAGGAGCAAATAAGCGTGGAGGAGAGAAGGAGGTCTTGGGAGGACCAGAGATTACGTGAGGGAAGATATTGAGAGATTAGTTCGGAAATATACGAAGGAGAAAGGTTATGGATGGCTTTGTAGGTCAGTGTTAGTTGTTTAAACTGGATATGCAGGGAAATTGGGAGCCAGTGAAGGGATTTGCAAAGAGTGGAAGCAGGAGTGAAGCGAGGAGAGAGATTAATTAGTTGGGCAGCAGAGTTAAGGATGGACTGGAGGGGTGCGAGAGTGTTAGAAGGTAGGCCACAGAGGACGTTGCAGTAGTCGAGGCGGGAGATGATTAGGGCATGCACAAGCATTTTGGTAGAGTGAGGGTTGAGGAAAGGACGGATTCTGGAAATATTTTTGAGATGGAGGTGACAGGAGGTGGCGAGTGCTTGGATGTGCGGTTTAAAGGACAGGGCAGAGTCAATAGTTACTCCGAGGCAGCGGATTACCGGGACAGGGGAAAGTATGAAATAATTTATTGTGATAGATAGATCAGGTAGGAAAGGTGTGCGAGATGGAGGAAAGATATTAGTTCAGATTTGTCCACATTGAGTTTGAGGAAGCGAGAGGAGAAGAAGGAGGATATGGCTGATAGACACTCTGGGATACTGAAGAGCAGAGAGGTGACATCTGGGCCAGAGAGGTAGATCTGAGTGTCATCGGCATATAGATGGTACTGAAAGCCATGGAAATTATTGGCAATTATCAAGACACACTTAATAAAGGAATGGTTCTGCAGGTGGGGACCACAGACCACATCTCAGTACCAATGCTTTCTGGCTGATGTTTTGGTCACTTTTGAATGTTGGTTATGCTTTCACACTCGTGGTAGCATGAGATGGACTCTACAACCCACACAAGTGGCTCAGGTAGTGCAACTCATCCAAGATGGCACATCAATGTGAGATGTGGCAAGGTTTGCTGTGTCTGTCAGTGTAGTGTCCAGACGCTGGAAGCGCTACCAGGAGACAGGCCAGAACACCAGGAGAAATGGAGGGGGCCGTAGGAGGGCAACAACCCAGCAGCGGCACTGCTACCTCAGCCTTTGTGCAAGGAGGCACAGGAGGTGCACTGCCAGAGCCCTGCAAAATGACCTCCAAAATGACCTCCAGCAGGCCACAAATGTGCATGTGTCTGCACAAACAATTTGAAATCAACTCCATGAGGATGGTCTGAGTGCCCGACGTCCACAGATGGGCGTTGTGCTCACATCCCAACACCATGCAGGACACTTAGCATTTGCCACAGAACACCAGGATTGGCAAATTCGCCATTGGCGCCCGGTGCTCTTCACAGATGAAAGCAGGTTCACACTGAGCACATGTGACAGACGTGACAGAGTCTGGAGATGCCGTGGAGAGTGATATGCTGCCTGCAACATCCTTCAGCATGACCGGTTTGGCAGTGGGACAGTAATAGTGTGGGGTGGCATTTCTTTGGAGGGCCGCACAGCCCTCCATGTGCTTGCCAGAGGTAGCCTGACTGCCATTAGGTATCAAGATGAGATCCTCAGACCCCTTGTGAGACCATATGCTGCTGCGGTTGGCCCTGGGTTCATCTTAATGCAGGACAATGCCAGACCTCACGTGGCTGAAGTGTGTCAGCAGTTCCTGCAAGATGAAGGCATTGAAGCTATTGATTGCACCGCCCATTCCCCAGACCTGAATCCGATTGAACACATCTGGGACATCATGTCTCGCACCATCCACAAAAGTCACGTTGCACCACAGACTGTCCAGGAGTTGGCGGATGCTTTAGTCCAGGTCTGGGAGGAGATCCCTCATGAGACCATCCGCCACCTCATCAGAAGCATGCCCAGGTATTGTAGGGAGGTCATACACGCACATGGAGGCAACACACACACAACTGAACATCATTTCCTTGAGGCATCTCCACAGAAGTGGGATCAGCCTGTAATTTTATTTTCCACTTTGACTTTGAGTATCATTCCAACTCCAGACCTCCGTGGGATAATACTTCTGATTTACGTTGATATAGTTTTTAGGTTTTATTGTTCTCAACACATTCCACTATGTAATAGATTTACAACTGGAATATTTCATTCAGAGATATCTAGGATGTGGGATTTTAGTGTTCCCTTTATTTTTTTGAGCAGTGTATATATACTGTATATATATATATATATATATATATATATATATATATATATATATATATATATAAATCAGGGAGATACTGTGTGTGTATAGAAAGAGAGGAGGAGGATACTGTTTGTGTGTGTGTCTGTATATATATATATATATATATATACTAGATGGTGGCCCGATTCTAACACATCGGGTATTCTAGAATATGTATGTATGTATGTATTTATGTATGTATATAGCAGCCACATAGTATATAGCACAGGCCGCGTAGTATATAGGAGCCATGTAGTATATAGCAGACAAATACTACATGGCCTGTGGTATATACTATGTGGCTGCTATATACATACATATTGTAGAATACCCGATGCGTTAATACAGGCCACGCAATATATAACAGTGGCCACGCAGTATATAACACAGCCACGTACTATATAACACAGCCCACGCAGTATATAACACAGGCAACGTATATAACACAGGCCACGCAGTATATAACACTGGCCACGTAATATATAGCACAGCCCACCCAGTATAGAACACAGCCCACGCAGTATAGAACACTGCCTATGTAGTATATAGCAGCCATGCGGTATCTAACACAGCCCACGCAGTATACAGCAGTGTTGGCACCATTTCTCTGTTAAAAAAATAATTAAAATAAAAAATAGTTATATACTCACCCCCTAGGATCCACCGAAGCTCCGGCGATACGCGCGCGGCTGCCGCCATCTTCCGTTCCCAGGATGCATTGCGAAATTACCCAGATGACTTAGCGGTGTCGCGAGACCGCTAAGTCTTCTGGGTAATTTCGCAATGCATCGCCGGGAACGGAAGATGGCAGCAGGCACGAGCGGCTCGGCGGACTACGGAGGGTGAGAATAGCAGTTTTTTTGTTTTTTTTAATTATTTTTAACATTATATTTTTTTACTATTGATGCCGCATAGGCAGCATCAATAGTAAAAAGTTGGGGACACACAAGGTTAATAGCGGCGGTTACGGAGTGCGTTACCCGCGGCATAACGCGGTCCGTTACCACCGGCATTATCCCTGTGTGAGCGGTGACTGGAGGGGAGTATGCGGGCACCGGGCACTGACTGCGGGGAGTAAGGAGCGGCAATTTTCTTCCGGACTGTGCCCGTCGCTGATTGGTTGTGGCTGTTTTGCCGCGACCAATCAGCGACTTGGATTTCCATGACAGACAGAGGCCGTGACAATTGAATATCCGTGACAGAAAGAAGGACAGACGGAAGTGACCCATAGACAATTATATAGTAGACTAGATGGTGGCCCTATTCTAACGCATCGGGTATTCTAAAATATGCATGTCCACGTAGTATATTGCCCAGCCCACGTAGTATATTGACCAGTCACGTAGTATATTGCCCACTCACGTAGTATATTGCCCAGCCACGTAGTATATTGCCTAGCCACGTAGTATATTGCCTAGTCACGTAGTATATTGCACAGTCACGTAGTATATTGCCCAGCCACGTAGTATATTGCCTAGCCACGTAGTATATTGCCTAGTCACGTAGTATATTGCACAGTCACGTAGTATATTGCCCAGCCACGTAGTATATTGCCCAGCTACGTAGTATATTGCCCAGCTACGTAGTATATTGCCCAGCCACGTAGTATATTGCCCAGCCACGTAGTATATTGCTCAGCCACGTAGTATATTGCCCAGCCACGTAGTATATTGCCCAGCCACGTAGTATATTGCCCAGCCACGTAGTATATTGCCCAGTCACGTAGTATATTGCCCAGCCACGTAGTATATTGCACAGCAACGGAGTATACACCACAGAGCCATGTAGTGTACAAACTTAAAATAAAAAATAAACATATACTCACCCTCCGTTGAAGTCCTGGCCCTGCGTGCGGTGCGCCCGACAGCTTCCGGTCCCAGGGTTGGTATGGGCGCAGGACCAGTGATGACGTCACGGTCACATGACCGTGACATCTTGACAGGTCCTTGTCGCATACCATCTTTGCCACCGGAACCTGCCGCTTGCATGGACTGGTCACCGGAGCGTCGCAAGGAGCGGGAAAGGTGCCGGAATGTGAGTATATGATGATTTTTTTAAATTATTATTTTTAACATTAGATCTTTTTACTATTGAGGCTGCATAGGCAGCCTCAATAGTAAAAAAGTTGGTCACACAGGGTTAATAGCAGCGTTAATGGAGTGCGTTACACCGCGGCATAACGCGGTCCATTAGCACTGCCATTAACCCTGTGTGAGCGCAGACTGGAGGGGAGTACAGAGCGGGCACTGACTGCGGGGAGAATGGAGCGGCCATGTTGCCGTCGGACTGCGCCCGTCGCTGATTGGTCGTGGCAATGGTCGTGGGCATTTTGCCACGACCAATCAGCGACGTGGATTCCATGACAGACAGAGGCCGCGACCAATGAATATCCGTGACAGACAGAAGGACAGACAGAAAGACGGAAGTGACCCTTAGACAATTATATAGTAGATATTGTGATGCAGTGACCCATGTTACAGCCAGGGGGCGCTGTATGTGCTCCTCAGGATACGCATGGAGGCGTATCTATAATGGTGATAATGAAACAGTGTTCGGCATCATTGTAATTAGCTGGTATGTGTCACAGAGGGAGTCTGCGCGGTAAGCCTGTAGTAATGTTGTTCTGGGACTTTTAGTTCCACAGGTATTTATATAGTTAAAAGGGAGACTTGCAGGGTTAGTCAGAGAGCTGAGCGGGACTGGCTAACCACACACACACCTCCCACCTATGGGGGTGGTTACAGCTACATAATGTGACCAGGGTTTGGTCACATGTTGAGAGTGTATGGATCTGAATGGTCAGAGTGTGAAGTCCTGGATAGCCAGTGTTGGAATGTCCTGGAGTGGACTGGATTCCTGGAAGCACCTCGTGAGGCTATGGACTGATGACCTGTGTGTTGGAAGTGCCTGGAACTGGACTTCCTGAATAGCGCACGGAGAGGCCGATGGTCAGAGTGTGAGGTCCTGTAAATGGCCTGTGTGTTAGAATGTCCTGGAGTGGACTGGATTCCTGGAAGCACATGGTAAGGCCATGGATTGAGGGCCTGTGTGTTGGAGGTGCCTGGGACTGGACTTCCTAAATAGCGCACAGGGAGGCCGTATCTGCAGAGCTTTTGATGGCTACTGTGTTTAGGAAGCTACAGTTCCATCTGCGGGTCTGGACTATCTGAAGTGCCCTGGTCACAAGGATGGTGATCCCAGTTCGGGAGCTTCCCTGGGAACCAGGACTGACAGGAGTTAGTGTGTGGAGCAGGAGCTCCTGTAAGGTAACTCCAGATAAAGGGAGTTACAGGCAGAGAAGTATCTGCCATTGGAACACACTGTCGGTGGTTATTATGTTCCGTTGATATAAATAATGAACTGTTCGTGGTGCGGTTTATGATGTTTAATAAACCGGATAGACTGTTTTTTGAGAAAACGTGCCTGAGTGCTTTAATCCTGTTGCCAAGCGAGTGTCCCCCAACACAGGCAGTAAGCGCTATCTCACAATATATATACCGTATATATATAAATATATATATAAATAAATATACATATATATATATATATATATATATATATATATATAAAGGCTGGACCAAAAGTGGGTGGACAGAAAATAATAACATTTTGACTTATGCTTGTATTAGTAAATATAATTTTATATATAACATTGACAGTTAAATTTCATTCTGAACAATAATACAAAAGCCCTTATATTTTATCAACGCAGGTGCTCAAACTGTTTTCCATCACAATTTGCACAGCTTTGAAGTCTGCCTCTTACGCTTCAACAAACATTTCTGCACAAGTCTCTTTGGGTATTAATTTCTTGAAATGCATCTCTTTTTTTCAAATCACTGACACTTTTCAGTTTTCGACTATAAACTTTGTCCTTGAGTACTACCCAAAAGAAAAAATCCATTGGGGTCAAGTCTGGTGACCGTGCCGGCCAATCAAGTAGGCCTCTTCGGCCAATCCATTTATTAGGAAATGTTTCATCAAGATACTCGCGGACTACTCTTGAATAATGTGCCCCATTTTGTTGGAAATAAAGGTAATTTGAATTAGGCTGTTGCTGTAACTGGGGAACAATTTGATTCATTAGAATTTCGAGATACTTATCTCCTGTGACTATTCATGGTCCAAAAACACCAAAACTTGAAATACCACCCTAAACATTGACACCAGGCTCATTTAGTTGTTGCTCTAATGTTAACTGCATGTTCTCATTATACCAGTAAATACAATTATGTCTCTTAATATGGCCAGATAATTTGAAAGAAGCTTCCTCACTCCACATAATGTTATCTAAAATTACTGAATTTTCTTCAAATTTGTTAAGCATAATCTCACTAAATTGCAGCCGCCTGTCTGGATCATCCTCCAATCAACCATGAATTAGACGTGGACGATAAGCTTTCCACCCAATAGATTTCAGGATTCGCATGATGGAAGCTCGTGAAATTCCCAATTCTAAAGAGACTCTTCTGGTGGACTTTTTTGGACTCTGAAAAAATATTTCAGCAACAAGTTGTTTATTATTTTCTGTACAGGCTGTTTTGCGTCAACCAGTTTTTGGAGCATTAAGGATTGAGCCAGTGGCATCGAATTTGTCAAGAATGCCGTAAATGGTTTGTCTCTTTGGTGTTTGAGTACCAAATGTTTCAACCCAATTTGCTGTAACTGTTTCAGCATTTTGAGATTTCCAATACTCCTTTAAAATCCATTTTCTTTGATCTGTATTTAAATTATTTACCATTATGGATTATCTGAATTATCAGAAAAGAAAACAGATTTGGGGGAGATTTATCTGTGAAAACTGGATCTGTGAAACTGACTCAGTTGCCCTTAGCAATCAATCAGATTCCACCTTTCATCTGTGAAGAATGAAAAGTGGAATCTCATTGGTTGCTAAGGGCAACCGCGTCACTTTCACATTACACCATGTTTGATACATCTCCCCCTTCATAACCATATTACACATACTGACCACCTACTTTTGGACAACCCTGTATCTATATATAATTGTCTAAGTGTCTGTCTGTAACCGAAACCCGGCCGGCCTCGACCGATCAGCGTTCATAAATAAACTACATACATATACTAGAACGAGACTAACATGAAGGACAGTAGGAGAGGGAGAGAATAACATGGAGGACAGTCTGTAAGGGAGAGAATAACATGGAGGGCAGTCTGTGAGGGAGAAAATAACATGGAGGTCAATCTGTGAGGGCGAGAATAACATGAAGGACAGTCTGTGAGGGAGATAATAACATGGAGGACAGTGTGTGAGGGAGAGAATAACATGGAGGACAGTGTGTGAGGGAGAGAATAATATGGAGGACAGTATGTGAGGGAGAGAATAACATGGAGAACAGTTTGTGAGGGAGAGAATAACATGGAGGACAGTCTGTGAGGGAGAGAATAACATGGAGGACAGTCTGTGAAGGAGAGAATAACATGGAGGACAGTGTGTGAGGGAGAGAATAACATGGAGGACAGTCTGTGAGGGAGAGAATAACATCATGGAGGACAGTCTGTGAGGGAGAGAATAACATGGAGGACAGTTTGTGAGGGAGAAAATAACATGGAGGACAGTGTGTGATTGAGAGAATAACATGGAGGACAGTCTGTGAGGGAGAGAATAACATGGAGGACAGTCTGTGAGGGAGAGAGTAACATGGAGGACAGTCTGTGAGGGAGAGAATAACATGGAGGACAGTCTGTGAGGGAGAGAATAACATGGAGGACAGTCTGTGAGGGAGAGAATAACATGGAGGACAGTCTGTGAGGGAGAGAATAACATGGAGGACAGTATGTGAGGGAGAAAATAACATGGAGTCTGTGAGGGAGAGAATAACATGGAGGACAGTGTGTGAGGGAGAGAATAACATGGAGAACAGTCTGTGAGGGAGAGAATAAAAATTGACCCCATTTTTAAGTTTATCATATGGTAAAATAAATGGTGTCTTTGAAAACTATAAGTCATCCTGTCATACAGGGATAGATGACTAATAAAGTTTTGACTCTTAAAATAAAGACAGGAGAAAAACAATGGCAGTGTGTCCAATGGGTTAAAACATAAATGTAAGCACCAATGTTTATACGAATACTAGATGGTGGCCCGATTCTAACGCATCGGGTACCTACTATATAATCGTCTAATTCTGTCTGTTTGTCTGTAACGGAAATCCCGCGTCGCTGATTGGTCTCGCCGGCTGCCCGCGAACAATCAGCGACAGGCGCCGTCCGGCTGCGAATTGGCACGGGATTTGAACCATGCTTCGCTGATTGGTCATGCCCGGCCGCGACCAATCAGTGATATTGGCTCTGGATTTAAACCCCGCTGCGCTGATTGGTCGCGCACGGCCGCAACCAATTAGCGATATTAGCGCAGTCCGGCCACGAATTGGCACGAGATTTCAACAACGCTTTGCTGATTGGTTGTGCCCAGCCGCGACCAATCAGTGACATGCGCAGTCCAGCCATGAATTGGCGCGGGATTTGAACCACGCTTCGCTGATTGGTCATGCCCGGCTGCGACCAATTAGCGATATTGGCTCGGGATTTAAACCCCGCTGCGCTGATTGGTCGCGCCTGGCTTTCTGCTTTCTTCAATAAAAAGTATTTGATTAAAAAAAATAAATAGTATTGTGATAGGGGTAGTTCTTTTTACTGGTGTTGGTTGACCAGTGTATTTCCAGTCTATGGGACCTTTGCTGATCCTGAATATTAATATTTTCTAAATCAATAGTACATAGGTAAATAAGAAACTTTGTGATACATATGATCATAGAAATCTGCTTTCTTGGTCCAAAACTAATATATCACTCCCAATTCATTGGTAATATTTGTATTCAGTGATGACAGACTTTATCATTAGGCTAGGAGGCTAAACAGTTACATGTTACATGGTCATACTATGTTTGCATTTTAACGATAGAACGCTTTCCATTTTCACATGTTCCTGTCAATAATGGGGTGTGTGGCACTAGTGATTATTTCACATCATCCTTTTTCAACTTTATTATTGTGTGTTTTGTACCCAATTTTACTCTATATGCTTATAATAAAATACTCTTTTTTTTAAACCTAATTACTCCTTTTCCTCAGTGTTTTTTCAATTTTTTTAACCAGCAGCAGGAAAGTCGACGACTGGTGTTAATATTCTGGGAAGGAGCCAATAGCCGTGAAGGTTAAAATCAGCTCACAGCTGTTTGCTTAGCCTTTACTGGCTAGTCTACTGGGAGACCCCAGAAACAAATTGACATAGCCCCCCCCCCATTAAAATCTAACCAGCAAAGGCTAGGCAGACATCTGCAGGCTGATATTAATTGCCTAGGAAAGGGCCTTGGATATTGGCCTCCTCCTAGACTAAAAACCATCAGCTCTCAGCCGCCCCAGAAATGGTGCATAAATAAAATGCGCCAAATCTGGCATATAGCCTCGCTCTTCCCACATGCCCTGATGCTGTGGCAAGTGAGGTGATGGTTGGGGGAGTTGATGTCACCTTTGTATTTTCAGGTGACATCAAGCCCAGAGGTTAGTAACGGAGAGGCGTCTAAAAGACACCTCTATTACTAACCCCAGAGTGATAATATAAAAAAACACACAGAATAAAGTCCTTTATTTGAAATAATGACAGACTCCTTTATTGAATCTAAATTAAACCATACCCTTACAATATTCCTCACCTGTTCACAGATAAGATAATCTATAATGTGCCATGATGATCCTGATGACTTTGAGAGCAGTCACTGATGTAACTGCTCTCAAGAACAGTCGGCTACACGCTGACAGGAACGTGTAATCGCTCCTGCAGTGTGTAGTACTAAATTGCCGTGAGAAAGTTCACTGGAATTCATCATCTGATGAGTCCCGGTAATCTCACGGCACCACGGCTTCGTGAGAACTTTCTCATGCAACGTTGGTGCCATGAGATCATTGGAGCTCATCAGCTGATGAACTTGTGTGAACTTTCTCACGGCAATTTAGTGCTATGACGCTCCTGTCAGTGTATCGCCGGCAGCCAGTTAGAGCAGTCACTTCTCCCGATGTGACCGTTCTACATGTGAGATCGCTATGGGACACTCCGGATTACGTGGACTACAGCAGACAGGAGAGTATATTTGTGGTTTATTATTTTTGATTGTTTACAGGGGACATGGACATCAGGGATTTGGTGTTAGGCGAGTATAATGTGTTTTTTATTTTTATTTGAATATGTATTTAATTATTTTACGTGTTTTATTTTTTAAGTTTGAACACAGGCGCTGGCTGACAATAGACTACGTTTCCCATCTGCGCCTCTTGCTATCACTGTTATCAGTGACAGCAGACATAGCCTGATGGATATAGTAGTCTCTCATCAGCCGACACCTGCTGATCTGTGGTAAGATTTTTACCGCGGGTCACAGCTGGGGGGTCATGCTGACATCTGACAGCTTGACCCCGCAGCGCTCTGACAATGGTACGGTTACTGGCAGTAATATTACCGCCGATCAGAACCGGCGCCACAGTGTTTCCCTCGCTGTCACACAGATGTCCGTAAAAACTTGGGAAATCCACAGCTAATCCGCAAACATTTTTATACCTGCGATATTGCTGCAGATTCAACTGACTCAATTGAAGTCAATAGGTGAAAGACGCTAGAAATCCGCACAAAGAATTGACATGCTGCAGAAAAAAAAACACACTGCAAATATGCATCTGCACAGCACTTCAGGATTCTCATTGAATTAGCTGGCATACGGACTCCGTGCGGAAAAAACACTGCAAAAGCGTACCAAAAACGCACCGTGTGCACACAGTCTAATGATACTTTTATTTTTGTGGGCACCATGTCAGGAACTGATGCAGAAGACAAAGAAGAGGATGGAATTTGTACTGTATGAAAGAAAAATGGATGGGAACGACTTCAATAAGAGAAGATGTCATCTATGAGGTACCTGGGTGTAAAAGTTTATTTGTGCTACTGTCTGCATCTCATCAGTACTGTGGCTGTTGTATGGTTCACAGTCTGATGATGGCTGGAAAGAACCCCCATTGTTAGGCCGGGATCACACACAGCGAGATACGGCCGAGTCTCGCAGGTTAAAACCAAGCTGTGGCACAGGTACTCCGGAGCGGAGCGTGCAGCTCCATGTATTGCTGTGTGGCTGCACGCTCCGCTCTGGAGTGCCGTTGCCAGAGCTTGGTTTTATCCTGCAAGACTCGGCTGTATCTCGCTGTAGTGTGATCCCGGCCTTAAGGACATACTAGGAGTTGTAAATTCGTGCAATACAAATGTACAGTGTTCCAAATTATTATGCACAAAGAGTTTAGGAATGATAAGGTTAGAATTTTTTTGTTTGTCATTTAAACTCATCGATGGTGATGTGTGTCAGGGCTCTTTATATCACTGAAAGCAATTGCAGATACCTGTGCAAATTAGTTTGGCAGGTGTGTCCAAATAAAGGCAAGACTACTTAAGAAGGCTGTTCCACATTATTAAGCAGCCTACATTTTTGGCCAAAATGGGAAAGAAAAAGGATGTGTGAGAAGCAACAAATTGTGGAGTATTTAGGTCAAGGCATGACTACAATCAACATTGCCAAGACACTTCATCGTGATCATCGCACAATCAAGAAATATGTAGCCGATTCCCAGCACACACGTGTGCGTGCTGATAAGGGAAAATTGAGGACTCTTTCCAACAGGCAATTGCGTAAGGTTAAAAGAGCAGCTGCAAAAATGCCTTGTCATAGCAGCAGACAAGTTTTTGAAGCTGCTGGTGCCTCCAACGTCCCCAGAACAAGATGCAGATTCCTTCAGAGGTTTGCAGCTGTGCGTAAGCCATCCTGTCGACCACCTCTCTTCACTGCACACAAGCAGAAACGGCTCCAGTGGGCCAAACGATACATGAAGACTGACTTCCAAACTGTTTTGTTCACCGATGAGTGCCGTGCAACGCTCGATGGTCCAAATGGATGGAGTGGAGGATGGCTGGTTGATGGACACCCCATGAAAACATGGCTAAGGCACCAACAAGGAGGAGGTGGAGTAATGTTTTGGGCTGGAATCATGATGAGAGAGATTGTCGGCCCCTTTATGATCCCTGAAGGGGTAAAGATGAACTCCATAATTTATGTGGAGTTTCTAAAACAACACTTCCTGCCATGGTTCAAGAGGAAGAACCGTGCTTTCCGCAGCAAGATCATTTTCATGCATGATAATGCACCGTCTCATGCCGCAAAAAAACACATCTGCATATCTGCCTGCTATAAGCATAAAAGAGGACAAACTTATGGTGTGGCCACCATCTTCCCCTGACCTCAACCCCATTGAGAACCTCTGGAGCATCATCAAAAGAAGTGTCTATGATGGCGGGAGGCAGTTCACATCTAAGCAACAGCTCTGGGAGGCTATTCTGTCCACATGCAAAACAATTGAAGCAGAAACCATCCAAAAACTGACAAATTCAATGGACGAGAGCGTTCAGAAGATTCTTTCGAACAAGGGGTCCTATGTGCAAATGTAACATTACCTAGAATAAAGTTTTCACTTGAAAACTGTTTGATTTCATTTTGTAATAAGCTGATAATGCTTATAACTTCACAAATGACCATTTTTTTGTTCAAAATTAAATAAAAAAGGTTGAAAACTCTGCTCTGCATAATAATTTGGAACATGCATTTTGAGTGTTTATTTAGTTTTAAAAAGATACTGTTTTCATAGGCAGTTTGTTGCAAAACATTGCAATTATACTAGAATAGTAGATGACTGGAAAATAACAATGACTGCAATTCAGATAGGTACTTTAGACAAAATATGAGGAAATATTATTTGCATAATAATTTGGAACACAGTGTATATGGGGCTGACCTGACATTGCTATTGATCTTTGTGCTGAGTTTCATGATTCAAGTACTGATGGTAGCTCTGGCACTGCGTTCATGTACCAACGGTGGTTCTGGGTCTGCATTCATGTACAGATGGTGATTCTTGCACTGCATTCATGGTTTGATGGTGGTTCTTTTTCTGGAACTACATTCCTGTGTTGATGGTACTGTAGTTCTGATCTTGTACATATGCAGCAATCGACAACGTGCTTTACAGCTGTTAGAACTTAAAAATCCTCAAAACTTAAGAGTTTTGAGATTATGAGGAGGATTTGGCGAGTTTCTGTTCCAAAAAGTCAGTATAAGTTAGCGTATGTTCATACTTATTTTTCAGAGAAGAATTGAAGCAGAATCTCTCCAAATCCTCCTCAAATCTTCAAAACTTGGTTTTCGTGATGTATTAATGTACTGTTAGTGGTTCAGGTGATGTATTCAGGCAATACCCTTTTACATTTTTTTGTGGCCTTTGGGATTGCTTCACTATGCCAGTGCAGTCCTTGGATAAAAAAAATATCGTGCACCCCTTATATAGAGGGTGGCTAAGGGTATGTTTCCACATTCAGGAAACGCTGCGTGTTTGACGCTGCGTAGAGCCGCAGCGTCAAACACGCAGCATCCAGATGTTACAGCATAGTGGAGGGGTTTCATAAAATCCCGTCTCCATTATGCATTAAAAGACGCATGCGGCAGACCCGCAGAAACGGACATGAACAACGCAGGTGACCTGCCAGTGACCTCAGGTGCAGATTTGGTGCAGATTTTACCTGCGTAAAGTCCTGATGCAATCCTGAACGTGGACACATACCCTTAGAGATCTTCTGTGTAGGTAAGACTGGGGTCACACTCAGCGTAGGGAAATATGGTCCGTTTTTTTTACAGGCGTAATACGCAGAAATGATCCCAAAACAGTGATCTGTATGTAATCTGTCGGCAAAATGGAGATAGAATGGATCCATGGGCTCAAATATTCTTGAAAACATATATACATATACAGTTAGGTTCATATACCGTATATACTCGAGTATAAGCCGACCCGAGTATAAGCCGACCCCCCTAATTTTGCCACAAAAAACTGGGAAAACTTATTGACTCGAGTATAAGCCTAGGGTGGAAATGCAGCATTTACCGGTGAATTTCAAAAATAAAAATAGATCATTATTTCCCCATAGCTGTGCCATACAGTGCTCTGCACCGTTCATATTTCCCCATAGCTGTGCCATATACGGTGCTCTGCACCGTTCACTGTGCCCCATAGATGTGCCATATACAGTGCTCTGCACCGTTCACTGTGCCCCATAGATGTGCCATATACGGTGCTCTGCACCGTTCACTGTGCCCCATAGATGTGCCATATACGGTGCTCTGCACCGTTCATTGTGCCCCATAGATGTGCCATATACGGTGCTCTGCACCGTTCACTGTGCCCCATAGATGTGCCATATACGGTGCTCTGCACCGTTCACTGTGCCCCATAGTTGTGCCATATACGGTGCCCTGCACCGTTCACTGTGCCCCATAGATGTGCCATATACGGTGCTCTGCACCGTTCACTGTGCCCCATAGATGTGCCATATACGGTGCTCTGCACCGTTCACTGTGCCCCATAGATGTGCCATATACGGTGCTCTGCACCGTTCACTGTGCCCCATAGATGTGCCATATACGGTGCCCTGCACCGTTCACTGTGCCCCATAGATGTGCCATATACGGTGCTCTGCACCGTTCACTGTGCCCCATAGATGTGCCATATACGGTGCTCTGCACCGTTCACTGTGCCCCATAGATGTGCCATATACGGTGCCCTGCACCGTTCACTGTGCCCCATAGATGCTCCACATAAATCTCTGCCGCCGCTGCTGCTGCTGCAATAAAAAAAAACAAAACACATACTCACCTCCCTTGATTGCAGCTCCCGGCGTCTCGTTCCGGCGTCTCCATCTTCCCGGCGTCTCTGCTCTGACTGATCAGGCAGAGGGCGCCGCGCACACTATATGCGTCATCGCGCCCTCTGACCTGAACAGTCAGAGCGCAGACGCCGGGAAGATGGAGGCGCCGGCCGGGAAGATGGAGCGACGCTCGGCGGCTGGAACGAGGACAGGTGAATATGCTATACTTACCTAGTCCTGGCGATCCTCGCGCTGTCCCTCTGCCTGGTCTTCGGTGCCGCAGCTTCTTTCTCTATCAGCGGTCACCGGCACCGCTGATTAGAGGAATGAATAGGCGGCTCCACCCCTATGGGAGGTGGAGCCGCTTATTCATTTCTGTAATGAGCGGTCCCACGTGACTGCTGAAGAGAGGAAGAAGCTGCAGCACAGAAGACCGTGGGACGGCAGGGACAGCGCGAGGATCGCTGGGACTAGGTAAGTATTCCTCAGCGCCCTCACCCCCTCACCCGCCGACCCTGCCACCCACCTTGACTCGAGTATAAGCCGAGAGGGGCACTTTCAGCCCAAAATTTTGGGCTGAAAATCTCGGCTTATACTCGAGTATATACGGTATATTTGGACAGAGACAACATTTTTCTAATTTTGGTAATAGACATTACCACAATGAATTTTAAACAAAACAATTCAGATGCAGTTGAAGTTCAGACTTTCAGCTTTCATTTGAGGGTATCCACATTAAAATTGGATGAAGGGTTTAGGAGTTTCAGCTCCTTAACATGTGCCACCCTGTTTTTAAAGGGAACAAAAGTAATTGGACAGATACAATAATTTTAAATAAAATGTTCATTTTTAGTACTTGGTTGAAAACCCTTTGTTGGCAATGACTGCCTGAAGTCTTGAATTCATGGACATCACCAGACGCTGTGTTTCCTCCTCTTTGATGCTCTGTCAGGCCTTCACTGCAGTGGTTTTCAGTTGCTGTTTGTTTGTGGGCCTTTCTGTCTGAAGTTTACTCTTTAACAAGTGAAATGCATGCTCAATTGGGTTGAGATCAGGTGACTGACTTGGCCATTCAAGAATATTCCACTTCTTTGCTTTAATAAACTCCTGGGTTGCTTTGGCTTTATGTTTTGGGTCATTGTCCATCTGTAGTATGAAACGACGACCAATCAGTTTGGCTGCATTTGGCTGGATCTGAGCACACAGTATGGCTCAGAATACCTCAGGATTCATTCGGCTGCTTCTGTCCTGTGTCACATCATAAATAAACACTAGTGAACCAGTGCCACTGGCAGCCATGCATGCCCAAGCCATCACACTGCCTCCGCCATGTTTTACAGATGATGTGGTATGCTTTGGATCATGAGCTGTACCACGCCTTCGCCATACTTTTCTCTTTCCATCATTCTGGTAGAGGTGGATCTTGGTTTTATCTGTCCAAAGAATGTTCTTCCAGAACTGTCCTGGCTTTTTTAGATGTTTTTTTCGCAAAGTCCAGTCTAGCCTTTTTATTCTTGATGCTTATGAGTGGCTTGCACCGTGCAGTGAACCCTCTGTATTTACTTTCATGCAGTCTTCTCTTTATGGTAGATTTGGATATTGATATGCCTACCTCCTGGAGTGTTGTTCACTTGGTTGGCTGTTGTGAAGGGGTTTCTCTTCACCATGGAGATTATTCTGCGATCATCCACCACTGTTGTCTTCCGTGGGCGCCCAGGTCTTTTTGCATTGATGAGTGCACCAGTGCTTTCTTTCTTTCTCAGGATGTACCAAACTGTAGATTTTGCCACTCCTAATATTGTAGCAATTTCTCGGATGGGTTTTTTCTGTTTTCGCAGCTTAAGGATGGCTAGTTTCACCTGCATGGAGAGCTCCTTTGACCGCATGTTTACTTCACAGCAAAACCTTCCAAATGCAAGCACCACACCTCAAATCAACTCCAGGCCTTTTATCTGCTTAATTGAGAATGACATAACGAAGGGATTGCCCACACCTGTCCATGAAATAGCCTTGGAGTCAATTGTCCAATTACTTTTGGTCCCTTTAAAAACAGGGTGGCACATCTTAAGGAGCTGAAACTCCTAAACCCTTCATCCTATTTTAATGTGGATACCCTCAAATGAAAGCTGAAAGTCTGAACTTCAACTGCATCTGAATTGTTGTTTTAAATTCATTGTGGTAATGTCTGTAACCAAAATTAGAAAAATGTTGTCTCTGTCCAAATATATATGGACCTAACTGTGTGTATATATATATATATATATATATATATATATATATATATTATACTAGATGGTGGCGAGACCAATCAGCAACTTGGATTCCATGACAGACAGAGGCCGGCCCGCGACCAATGAATATCCGTGACAGAAGGACAGACAGACAGAAAGACGGAAGTTCCAAAAAATAGCAAATAGTCGACAGCACATCAGACACATAGATGCAAGTCCTAGTTCCACTGGATCCCCATGGAAAGTGTACATACCAAAAGAGCAGTGAAGGACAGCATCCAATCCAGGTGAAGTATTCAAACCAAATTTCTTTATTTGCCAATGTCACGATATGGTATGAAATATCATAAGTAGTTCTCTTGCTAGCCTGCGTGGGCTAAGCCCCCCTTCTTGGAGTAACAGTTTGTAGCTGCCAATTCCTGGCTTTCCTTCTCAGAGAGTGTGGGGAGTTTTATGGCCGAACGGTATTTACGACCAGGTTAGAATCTTCCACTAGCTAGAACTGAAAAGTGGCTCCAAAAATTCATGAAAGATTCTTTGTTTAGTTTTTGTTAGATATTAGGCAAACGATTTAAGCAAGAAATACGAAAAGATATATTCTGATTCTCACTCGGTGTATCTACCCATCCCTTGAAACTCGGGCTTCTAACTCCGTCTGGTAAAGAAGTAGGGTTTTCTCTGGAAATATGTATCCCAGATAGGACATATTTGATCTCATTAGAATGCTCACGTTAATCCGAGATGAATTATGAGTATGTAAGGACTCTGACATGTTTGGTAGTGAAGTTATAGAAATCAGAGAAAATAGTTTAAAGTTTACTCAGAAGGTAGAGAGAGGAGGGTCTGGATAAGCCAGCCTTTCTGTGATGTCACAGCCTTGAAGCTATAACTGGCTGCACACATCCCCAGCTCACTCTCTCTGCTTGATTTCTTCTTCTGGACTTCTTGTCTTCTCCTGAAGCCAGCAGCCCGTCCTAATGAGCTGGGACATATGGAAAACTCCACTAGCCTGGTTGCCTGCAATGTTTTGAACATGTGAGTGTTATCTTTTCTCATTTATTCCCTTCAGGTTATAATTACCCTTGTACATATTTGCAATTGTCTCATTTGTAACATGTTTATAAAATATTTTTGATAAAGCACTGCCTAATTTTTTAATGGGATATACTATTATATGTTAGTTCATTCTCCTGTTCTAAACCGTACCCTAAGTCTCTTGAAGAGAATTACGCTACTGTGTTGGGTTAGCTTCGGACCCGTTTAATCGAAGCTGGTGGCAGTGATACCGATAGTGTGCAGACTTTTGGGTTATGTTGTAGCGGCTGCGGCGTTAATAATTATTGTTCCTGCCTGAGTGGGAGTAGTTATCGCGTCGCTGCAGCGTGCCCAATAGCCAGTACATAGCAGGCAGCCTTTCTGGCGACTAATTACCCAGGGTGCAGTACCTAATCTGACCTGAGAGTAAGGGGGCGCCAGAGAGCTGCAAGTGTTAAGTGGAACTGTAAGCGGGATATACATAAATCCCTGCAGTTCGTGGTATATAGAAAAGCAGTGGGATACCTAAAATAAGCCCCTGCTGTAAACTAAGAGGTCAATAGCCTTGTGTGTGGTTTTTTTTCATCACATCGTGGAGTGGAGGGATAACTAAGATAAGCCCCCCTGCACATGTGATAGCCGTCTGTTGGCCTAAAGTCACCCCAACCCGTGACGTAGGGGTGACGGTCACGCTGTGAATCCTGACCCATTGGTGACAGCGGTCAGGGGAATCGTGACAATTGGTGGCAAGGCGGTGGGATATCTTAGAGCATTAGTGATTTGGTTTGAGTAATCATTCCTCTCACTAAAAACGTGCAGAAAGTTCTTGCGAGGACTCTGCGCAAATAAGTTTGGAGAACGAACTCAGTGCTTTTTAGTTGTGAGACAATTGCGTACTGGTAATTATCCCTTCCCTTTCTCTTCGTTTTTCTATCCTATCTTTTATTTGGCAACCATGGCTGCGAAAGGGGAAGCCTGGTACAACCAGCAGAAGAAGGACTTTCTTGCTGGGATATGCACGTGCCATGGCCTGAACCCCCAGGGCAAGACCAAGACTCAAATGGTCGCTGAACTGGTGCAATTTGAAGCAGACCAAGCCAGGCCACAGAGCCCAGAGGCCGCAGAAGCCAGCACAAGCGAACATGGTGCTGCAGCAGAGGTCCAACCACTGAATACGGGCCCTACTGGCAACCAGGGGGGTACAGACCTCCTCCTGCAGCTGGCTCTGCAACAATGCGCCGCAGATGACCTAGAGGGACGTCGGCAGCTGATTCAGCAATACCATGAGCGAGCCGAGCGAGAGGCCGAGCGAGCAGAGCGAGAGGCCCAGCGAGCCGAGCGGCAAGCGGAGCGGGAGTACCAGCTGCAGTTAGCCCAACTGCAAATGCAGGGGTCGTCCCAGTCCAGCCGTGAGCCCAGCAGCGCTCAGATACCTAAGCCCCGGCCCGATCACTTTCCTGTTATGGAGAAGGACGGCGACTTGGACACTTTTCTGCGGGCCTTTGAGAAAGCCTGCAGACAGTATCGGCTGCCTACAGATGAATGGGCCCGATACCTGACACCAGGGCTGAGAGGTAAAGCTCTGGAGGCGTTTGCTGCCCTCCCTCAAGAACAAGATGGTGACTATGAGGCCATCAAGTAGGCTCTGATAGCCAAGTACCAGCTTACACCCGAGGTGTACCGTAGAAAGTTCCGGACCCTCCAACGTGGCCCACACGACAGTTACAGTGATGTGGTGCATGGACTGGGGACCCACTTTCACCAGTGGACCCAAGGACTGTCAGTGACCACCTTTGCACAGCTGCGAGACCTGATGATCAAAGACCAGTTCTTTCATCTTTGCCCAGCTGAGGTGCGACAGTTCGTGATGGACAGAGAACCCAAAGACGTGACGAAAGCAGTACAGATTGCCGATGCCTATGAGGCCAACCATAGATCGGAAGTGCGGAAGCCAGTCACCACCAGCTGGAGAGGGGGTAAGCCTGCAACCAACGCCAGTACCCCTGCCAGCCAACACACCAGAGGTCCTGTCCCCGTAGCCAACAGCACCAGACCTACCACCGAACCTCGCAAGTGTTTCACCTGCCATCAGACTGGTCATATCAGTCCCTCCTGCCCAACTAAGCAGAAGAACACCCCAGCCAAGGCCCCAGGGCCTAATGCAGAAGTTCTTTTGGTGGGTGGTGTGGTTGGGTGTGTGACAACGTACAGCCCGTCACTGTGGGAGGCCATGTTGCTACAGGCCTCAAGGACACCGGGGCTGAACGAACCCTCATCCAACCCGAACTGGCGGCCCCTGAAGAAATCATTCTGGGGAAAACCCTAACTGTCACTGGGATTGGGGGCATCAGCTGTCCCTTACCGATGGCCCGGGTTTTTATTGATTGGGGTGCCGGGAGCGGGGTGAAGGAAGTGGGGCTGTCTGATAATTTGCCCACTGATGTTTTGTTGGGGACTGATTTGGGGAGGATGGTTGCATACTACGTCCCTGACACCCCTCCCCAATCTACTAATGAGGGTAAAGTTAACCCTGATGATGATGATGATGGGAAATCGCATGTGTTACCTGACCATGCTTTATCTTGTAATGATGCATCTATTAACCATTTTTTTCCTAGGATTGATGGTGAAAATGTTGTACCTGTACCAGCTGAACCTGATAATGATTTTTCTGTGAAGGTTAATGTGTCCATAGGTACAGGCGTGCCCAGCCACGTCGCTCTGCGGAGTGAGACGGCTGAGGAACCCCTAACAGGGGCAAGTGTCGGTGCTACAGGAAATGGGGAGATGCATGGGAACCGTGAGGAAGGTGATGCCATGAAAGTGACCAGTGCCACCGAGGAAGGTAACTGGCCCATAAGTAGCACTGCCCCTGGAGTGTTGGGGGTGGATGGGGAGGTAGAGCCCATAGCAGCGCCGGCTGATGGGACTGTAGAAACCCCCGGGGAGACAGCCTACGTAGCTGCTGTCACCCGCAGTCAGAGTGCCCGGAACGCAGATAACTGTCTGCCTTCCGGACCCTCCTCAGTCATCAGTGTGACTGAACCAGAGGTGGACCCAGAGCAGGTCCAAGAGGGTTCCCATGGGGAAGGGACCCTGACGTCGCTTCTGGCTTCCCCTAGCCAGGAGTTTCAGGCCGCTCTGCACACAGATGCGAGCCTAGAGAGTTTGAGACAACTTGCCGGGACGCACTTCTCCGAGGCTGATAAGGAGAAGGTGTTCTGGGAACAAGGAAGGTTGTACCAGGAGACAGTACCCGGAGAATCACAAAAGGAGTGGTTGAGGGAAAGACAGCTGGTCGTCCCGCAGCAATTCCGGGGTGAGTTGTTGCGGATTGCCCATGAGATCCCGCTAGCTGGACACTTGGGGATCAGCAAAACTAAGGCCCGGCTGTCTCAACACTTCTATTGGCCTAAGATGGGGACAGATGTGTCAAACTACTGCCGCTCCTGTATCACTTGTCAAAGAGTGGGGAAGGCGGGGCCTGCTCTTAAGGCTCCCCTGATCCCTTTGCCAGTGATAGAGGAGCCTTTCCAGAGGATCGCGGTGGACATTGTGGGACCGCTGGCCGTCCCCAGCAGCTCTGGAAAGCAATACATCCTTACTGTGGTAGACTATGCTACCCGGTACCCAGAGGCAGTAGCTCTGTCGTCAACTAGGGCAGATAAGGTGGCGGATGCCCTGTTGGCCATCTTTTCACGTGTAGGGTTTCCCAGGGAAATGCTTACTGATCAAGGGACCCAATTTATGTCTCGCCTAATGGAGGCTCTCTGTAAGAGAATGCAGGTGAAGCACCTGGTATCGAGTGCGTATCACCCACAGACCAATGGCTTGTGTGAACGCTTCAATGGTACCCTCAAACAGATGCTACGCATGCTGGTTGAGACTCAAGGGCACGACTGGGAGCGGTACCTCCCACACCTGCTGTTCGCTTACCGAGAGGTTCCGCAGGCCTCGACGGGGTTCTCCCCCTTCGAGCTCCTGTACGGCAGGCGAGTCCGGGGACCCCTTGGGTTGGTAAGAGAATCCTGGGAAGAGGAGCCGAACCCTTCTGAAGTGTCCATAGTGGAGAATGTCATGCACTTCCGTGACAAGATGCAGACCTTGACGCAGTTGGTGCATGACAACATGACGCAAGCTCAGGCTGATCAGAAGCACTGGTACGACCAGAACGCCCGGGAGCGGACCTACCACGTGGGTCAAAAGGTGTGGGTGCTGGTCCCCGTACCAACGGATAAGCTTCAGGCAGGCTGGGAGGGCCCGTACGTCGTCCAAAAACAGCTCAACCCGGTCACTTACGTGGTCACGCTTGACCACGCTCGGGGTAGGCGAAAGGCCTTTCACGTCAACATGATGAAGGCTCATCACGAACGTGAACCTTTCGTCCTACCGGTCTGCAGCTTGCCCGAAGACGGTGAGGAAGACACCCTCCTGGACTTGCTGGCCCAAGCCAAGGCCAATGGGTCCATCGAGGATATGGAGGTAAGCGCCTCGTTAACTGAACCCCAGCGGGTGCAGTTGCAAACCACACTGGAACCCTTCCGGGTCGTGTTCTCCAACCGACCTGGGAGGACTGAGTTAGCAGTCCACGAGGTGGACACCGGGAATCACGCCCCACTACGGCGAACACCCTATCGAATCTCTGACCAGGTGCAGCATATTATGCGCCAAGAGATCGATGAGATGTTACAGCTGGGGGTGATTCGACGGTCAAAGAGTGCGTGGGCTTCACCTGTAGTTCTCGTGCCAAAGAAGGACCGGACCACCCGGTTCTGCGTGGACTACAGGGGGCTCAACGCCATCACAGCCTCGGATGCGCACCCAATGCCGCGCATCGAGGAGCTGCTTGATAAGTTAGCTGGCGCAAATTACGTAACAATAATGGATCTGAGTCGAGGATAATGGCAGATTCCCCTGAGCCCCGAGGCGCAGGAGAAGTCCGCCTTTATCACACCCTTTGGACTGTACGAGTCCACGGTCATGCCCTTCGGCATGAAGAATGCCCCTGCCACTTTCCAGCGGATGGTCAACCTCCTGCTTCAGGGACTGGAGAAGTACGCCGTGGCGTACTTGGATGACATTGCCATCTTCAGTCCCTCCTGGAAGGAACACCTGCAGCATCTCGAGGAGGTGCTCAGGCGGATTCACGAAGCAGGACTGACTATCAAGCCGGGAAAGTGTCAGATGGGCATGAGGGAGGTTCACTACCTGGGGCACCGGGTAGGCGGGAACACCCTGAAGCCAGAGCCTGACAAAGTGGGAGTGATCGTGAACTGGCCCACTCCCGTGACCAAAAAACAGGTGATGTCCTTCTTGGGCACTGCAGGGTACTATAGGCGCTTCGTAAAGCACTATAGTAGCCTGGCAAAACCTTTGACGGACCTCACCAGGAAGAAGCTACCTCACATTGTCAACTGGACAGATGGCTGTGAGGGGGCCTTCCAGGCGTTGAAAACCGCACTGTGCAACGCCCCGGTGTTGAAAGCAGTCGACAGCAGTCGACCGTTCTTGGTGCAGACCGACGCCAGCGAGTTTAGCCTTGGTGCTGTACTCAGCCAGGTTGACTCGGAGGACCAAGAGCACCCCGTGTTATACCTGAGCCGGAAACTTTTGCCAAGGGAAGTGGCCTACTCCACCATCGAGGAGTGCCTGGCCATAGTCTGGGCCCTGCAGCGCTTGCAGCCCTACTTGTACGGTCACCCCTTCACTGTGGTGACCGACCACAACCCTCTGCGCTGGCTAAACGCCATGTGTGGAACCAACGGCAGGTTGCTACGCTGGAGCTTTGCCCTTCAGCAGTTTGACTTCACCATTGAACACAAAACGGGCAGGGAGCATGGGAATGCAGATGGACTCTCCCGCCAGGGTGAACCTACTGAGGTGCCCATGGAGGCATACCGTCGGGTCCTACCTCCCTAGCGCACACCAAAAGGGGGAGGTGTCACGATATGGTATGAAATATCATAAGTAGTTCTCTTGCTAGCCTGCGTGGGCTAAGCCCCCCTTCTTGGAGTAACAGTTTGTAGCTGCCAATTCCTGGCTTTCCTTCTCAGAGAGTGTGGGGAGTTTTATGGCCGAACGGTATTTACGACCAGGTTAGAATCTTCCACTAGCTAGAACTGAAAAGTGGCTCCAAAAATTCATGAAAGATTCTTTGTTTAGTTTTTGTTAGATATTAGGCAAACGATTTAAGCTAGAAATACGAAAAGATATATTCTGATTCTCACTCGGTGTATCTACCCATCCCTTGAAACTCGGGCTTCTAACTCCGTCTGGTAAAAAAGTAGGGTTTTCTCTGGAAATATGTATCCCAGATAGGACATATTTGATCTCATTAGAATGCTCACGTTAATCCGAGATGAATTATGAGTATGTTAGGACTCTGACATGTTTGGTAGTGAAGTTATAGAAATCAGAGAAAATAGTTTAAAGTTTACTCAGAAGGTAGAGAGAGGAGGGTCTGGATAAGCCAGCCTTTCTGTGATGTCACAGCCTTGAAGCTATAACTGGCTGCACACATCCCCAGCTCACTCTCTCTGCTTGATTTCTTCTTCTGGACTTCTTGTCTTCTCCTGAAGCCAGCAGCCCGTCCTAATGAGCTGGGACATATGGAAAACTCCACTAGCCTGGTTGCCTGCAATGTTTTGAACATGTGAGTGTTATCTTTTCTCATTTATTCCCTTTAGGTTATAATTACCCTTGTACATATTTGCAATTGTCTCATTTGTAACATCTTTATAAAATATTTTTGATAAAGCACTGCCTAATTTTTTAATGGGATATACTATTATATGTTAGTTCATTCTCCTGTTCTAAACCGTACCCTAAGTCTCTTGAAGAGAATTACGCTACTGTGTTGGGTTAGCTTCGGACCCGTTTAATCGAAGCTGGTGGCAGTGATACCGATAGTGTGCAGACTTTTGGGTTATGTTGTAGCGGCTGCGGCGTTAATAATTATTGTTCCTGCCTGAGTGGGAGTAGTTATCGCGTCGCTGCAGCGTGCCCAATAGCCAGTACATAGCAGGCAGCCTTTCTGGCGACTAATTACCCAGGGTGCAGTACCTAATCTGACCTGAGAGTAAGGGGGCGCCAGAGAGCTGCAAGTGTTAAGTGGAACTGTAAGCGGGATATACATAAATCCCTGCAGTTCGTGGTATATAGAAAAGTAGTGGGATACCTAAAATAAGCCCCTGCTGTAAACTAAGAGGTCAATAGCCTTGTGTGTGGTTTTTTTTCATCACATCGTGGAGTGGAGGGATAACTAAGATAAGCCCCCCTGCACATGTGATAGCCGTCTGTTGGCCTAAAGTCACCCCAACCCGTGACGTAGGGGTGACGGTCACGCTGTGAATCCTGACCCATTGGTGACAGCGGTCAGGGGAATCGTGACAGCCAAGTGTAACGTTTCAACCACAAGGGTCTCCCTAGACTTGCGGTGCTGCGCCTCCTGCTGGCATAAACTCATATGAACTCTAGCGTGGGAATTTTTCAGAATATTTTCTCACGCTCAAGTTCATATGAGTTTATGCCAGCAGGGGGCGCAGCACCACAAGTCTAGGTCGCTAGGTTCCCCTGCTTTCCATTCATTCCCCAGTTTTTACAAGCAGGAGCAACAGCTGCATTAGCAGTGCTCCTGGTTGTAAAATTATTTAACCCATTCAGATAGATTTACAGTGTGGGACATGACTGAGCGCCGGAGAGGTATGGGATATTGTTGTTTTTTTTCTTTTTCAGAACGAGAGTCTTCAGGTGGATTAAGCTTACAATAAAGATTTTACAACCCCATGTGTTTTTATTTCATTAAAACACTTTATTATTCATGTGTGTGTGTATTATTAACCCCTTACTACTATTAGATTAATAATAGATGTCTTGTTGACATCTCTCCATTATTAACCATGTGCCTTTTCTGGGGTGGCTGGGGCAGATGTTTTTAGCCGGGGGGGGGGGGGGGGGGGGGGCTGGTGGCAATAACCATGGTCCCTCTCTAGGCTATTAATATCTGCCCTCATTCACTGGCTTTCCCACTCTGGAAGAGAAAATTGCGCTGGAGCCCACGCCAGTTTTTTCCGTGATTTAACCCTTTATTTTAACAGCTAGAGCCCCCAAATTTTGCACACACACTCTACTAACATCATTAGTGAGGAATATGTAAAAAGTAATGGATATGAAATGGTTTACTGAATGTAAACCATGTCTCATATCCGGCCGGTTTGATAAGGAGATAGCAAAAGCCGGCAATTGAATTACCGGCTTTTATGCTATCTAGCTCTGTATTAAATATAAATATATGTGTCTCAATGATATATATATATATATATATATATATATATATATATATATATATATCCCTATACTATGTGTATACATAGTGGATGCTTTCCTGAAACGGAAAGTACTTGCAAGCAGCATAATACAAAGAATAGCTGGTTTACCCAGAATCCTTTGCAGTAGGCGGAGCTATGCAAATCATCTCTTTCCACCCCAGTCTAATCCACAGCGCTTGGAACCGCCAAGCGTGCAATGCTGCGGATTAGTTTCTAAATTTACACAGCCAACCAATTCCTACCTGTGGACACGTGTTTCGGGCTTTAGGCCCTCATCAGCACAGGGCTGGAATTGGTTGGCTGTATGGAGTGGGGCTCGGTGAGCAAGCGATACACACATGCTAGCCACCTTAGTGGCTAGCATGTGTGTATACTATGTGTAGACATTTATTTGTTCTATTCTAATCTGTCAGTGTGATTTTACCGTACACCGCACTGAATTGCCGGCTTTTCTCTAGAACACCGGTGCGTATTTCTCGCAAGTCACACTGATGGCCCGTGTGTAATCCGTATTTTTCTCGCCCCTATAGACTTTCATTAGCAGATTTTTTTGCGCAGTACGCTGACAAATGCAGCATGCTGCGATTTTCTATGCACGAAATATACGGCTGCGAAATATACGGCTGATAGGAGCTGCCCAATAGAGAATCATTGGTCCGTGTGCAATGCGTAGTTTTTGCGCCTCTCATACGTCCGTAAAACTCTCTAGTGTGACGCCGGCCTTAAACTATAACCTTTGTTTTTACAATCAGTGGCGCTCTTGGAGTCACACAAACATTGGAGTCACACAAACATACTAACCATATGCTTCATTTTCTATGAGTGGAAAATTATTTTATTTTTATTAGTGACCTAATATTTTGATCTTTCTTCTATAAATATCCACAGATGTACGTGGCTCTGTAGGTAGAAAGCGCACTCCAGCGTCTTCTCTATTGTTCTGTGAGACAGCGCAACCAGAACGATAATATCTCATAGCGAAAGGATCTTTTAAAGTCTCGTATGAATATTTAGTGAGGACAGAAATATTCTGCACAGGTTAAGGTTCTTATTATTATTTCTGCTATTTTTAAATATAGTCAATGACAATGTTTGTCCTAAAATGGTGGTTTGTATGCTAAAAACAGAAAGGTAACAGTTCTTCTCTTGAAAAGGCCACAGATAAAAAGGAATGGCTGATGCTATAAATTATTACATTGCTATGACTGCAGTGACAATATGCATCCATTCTGTGTTTACAATGCATTTGTAGACTGGAAATACCACTAGCATCTTCAGGCATTGACCTTAGTGTCCAGTGACACCTACAGCAAATAATGGAGAATGACACAATTATTCTTGCACAATGTGAGGCTGCCAGATAGATACAGTGTTGGGATAGGATGGCACCAAGCTCTATTTAAGGAGGTTTTCCAATAAGGTATTTATTTTCTCCAGATAAAGGGAGTGCCCTTTGTTATTTTAGGGAGTGTTTTTCCTGAAACAGTTTTTTTTACCATACTTTTTGAATTTTATGTAGTTGAAAAAGTTAAAGGGGCGGTCCGAAGGCAATGCATTTTTCCCTATTTAGTCCCATAGTCTAAGCTATTTTCTAATATACTTGGTTTATAAATTCCCTCCCGTTCCCTAACTACACTAACTGCTTTTGTATTCTTTTTCTCTACTTCCTGTCTGATGACAATTGATACGAGTATCCCCAGTGCATGGTGTGATACTCAAAGAATCATCAGGGGCAGAGGATGCGGTCACTGTCACAGCCCCCTCCCTGAAATGAAGCGCCATCAGTGACGCTTATTTCAGGGCTGGTGCTGTGCTTGAGTGTCTCCTTTGTGCAGTGTCTCCCTTGTGTGGAGTCGTCCTTGTGCCGGGTCTCCCCCATACCATGAGCACAGGGTTCAGTCTGCTATCTACTTATCTGAATTGTAATAAGCCGGAAGCAGAGCGGTCACTATGTCCAGCAGAGACCAGTGAGGCCTCCTGCACGCTGGGTACAATGGCAACGCTCTGCTGATGGCTTACTACTATTCAGCTAAACCAACAACAGACATCACAGAGAGCACGGGGTAGACACTGCACAAAGAAGGAGACAGTCAGGGACCAGCCCCTGAAATGAGCATCACTGATGGCACTTCATTTCAGGGAGGGGGCTGTGACAGTTACAGCCTCTGCCCCCTGATGATTCTTTGTTTGAGTATCCGAGCATGCACTGGGGATACTCATATGAATTGTCATGAGAAAGGAAGTAAAGTAAAAAAATAGAAAAGCAGTTAGAATTGGAACAGTATGGAATTTTTAAAACAAATATATTAGTATAATCAGCAGATTATCACTAGAGGACTAGTAAACCTGCTATAATGTAGTCCTCCATATCCATGAGTTCTGTATAATTCCACCACTGATTGGCAGCTTTCTGCCTATGAACAGCATACACGGAAAGATACCAATCAGTGGTGTGGGCGGTGTTATAAAGGGCTCAGCATTCAGATTCCCCTTAAACAAACTTAAGTTATTTTGTGGTCACTGAATTGAGCAGGTCCAACCAAGCATGGCTTCTTGTCAGGTCTTCCACAAAATGGTCCATAAAATTATCCTGCAACAAGCTGACGAATTTTCTCCCCTTGAACCATGATCCCAATCGATATCAGGAAAGGTAAAATCTCCTGTAATCACTACTGTACCAGCCCTCGTCATCTGGTTATGGAGCCGGGCCTACAACTCCACAGTGATGATGGGGGTCTAAACATGAACATACTTCTGGTCCTTTATTGACTTAATCCATATCCGCTCGTTTCTTTGTGTTTGTCTCATGCACACCCTATAGACTTGTTCACTGTGCAAGTAGCCCATGTGTTCCTGTTTCCATAATTGTTCTCTTGTGTCTACAAGACTGGGGAGTTCCACCACTCCTCTTGGGCTATCTGCACAAAAGCTGTTCTACCCTGTATGCACACATGGATTTTTCCTCTCTGAACCCTGTTCACACAGGTTATATACAGATGATCAGGTTTTTAAATACATCAGATAGGGATTGCATACATTAGTTAGGACTGCTCTGATATGGGTATACCGTGAAGATTGGTAGAGCAGCTTAGTATACATTTTTTGCAAAAAACGTATCAACCAAATACCCTGTTTTTTACATCTTTTACTAGCACTTGCGGATTACTGCAACATTTTTTCAAACTGAGTGTTTTTGGTTTTACTATTCTCTTTTGTGTCACCCTATAGACAAGGTTGTATATCTTCTACACATCACGTCATCTCTGGAGTGACTGACAACCAGCACCTGTTCTGGAAACCTGAGTCCTGGTGTCTGATGGGGTCTTCTTGGAAGTCTAGGTATGTCAATTATGATGACAGTAACAGGGGTTTTTACAATCTTGCTTGGTGGAATTCCGATGAGAAATGTCCGCAATGGGGTATGTATACAAATACATGACGCGCACATGAGTTGGGACTGCAGTAACCCTGACACTTTACATATCTGTTGACGTTGCTATGTACAAATATGTCTCTGGTTACTTAACGTTCTGAGTACACATGATATGTCCTGGACAAGCAAGGTGGCACCAAGCCTAACTGGGACATTGGTCTGATAGTCCTTTTTACACGGAAAGATAAAATTGTAAAAACAATGCCTGATACAGATAGTTTTAATATCCAAGGCCATGCACTTATATGAGTCGTGAATCAGATGGGTTTGGTCATTTTGATCACTTTTGTGGTCTCCTTTCTCGTACTTTAGCAGATGTCCGTTTGTCCGAGAGAACACAATACGGACTAGGGATAATTTTAGACCATCATAAAAGATTTGATCAGCAATACACGCAAATTCTCACTGATCATGCATTTGATACACATCTGTATATTGAGAAATATTGAGCAAATATGTCCAATCAAACAATTTTTTGTAAACGCCCTTTAAACCTGAGATCTTATCTTGCTATTCACGTATGCCAAGAAAAGAGTAGAGTGCCGGCCACAGCAAAAATGCATGGTCAGTGTCTAACCAGAGCACAGAGACGTGTGTTGATCTTGGCTCTGGGGGCATCCATACAGTCCATTGCAATTTAGCCGATCTTCATATCTGAATCGTATTTTCCATATTGCGGTCCCTTATAAAATTGGAAAAACAAAAATTACCGCAGTGACGACGTAACAAACTCTAATAGCACCAGACGCACCCAACTGACCTGGAGTCCAGCAGGTTATTGTCACTTTATTGGAAGATGTATCGTGGTTGCTTTACTTTACTAGGCAGCGCTGGCATTGAGAGCCCCGGTGCCAGGAGGAAATTAACTTTCTTCCTCTTGGCAGACTCCGACTTCTAGTCATAAGGTTGGCGACGTCTTTATTTTAGTGATGGCGCTGTATATAGAGAGCCGCGGCTGTAACCGAGCCCCGGCCTGACTGACAGCTCAGCATTAGGGCCGGGTGTTGGTTAGTGCCAAGATGCAGTTACAGTCACTGCTTTCTATACACAGAGCGGTGACTAAAATTAAGCTGTCACCAACCTTATGACTGGACATCGAATGCTGCCGGTGGGAAATAAAATTAAGTACGGGTGCTGCACGATGTCAGAATGTATCTGCAGGTCAATATCCATGACAGGTTCCCTTTAAATGGCTGTCAGGCTCAATGACCAGATCCACTTAAGTGAGAACCAACAAGACCTCTTCAGTCATTAGTTTATTAATCATCCTTAAAAGAAACATTTACACACAGTAAACCGCCTGTCTGTACACGTTCTATCACCGTCCAGAGGAATCTTCTATTCCAGGGCTGGTAGACTGTCCCCATGTAAATAACTATAGGGGGTATTGTTTATCCTGGCAGTGAAAGAGTGAAACACCCTTCAGCTATTCCTGGCACAACCACTGATAACAATGGCTCTCTTAGCTTGGCATTATCTGGGCACCGGGAGGGCACCCTCTGCATTACAGCACCACCTGTCTTCCTTCTCTCTGGTGTAGGCTGTCTGTCACTTCCCTTTTTTGACATTATTCGTGATGTCCCCCTCCCAAGACGTTCCTTTCCACCATAGCCGGTGACTTGCCTATCCAATGCATGGCCTTGCGGTCCACCTGCTTTGTGCATGTAGTAGTACCTGTGAATGCCCCGCACCCACTGAGTGCCCGTCCCTGCTGTCACTTAATCATCTTCTCGCGCAGTATTTCCAATATGACTTGCCGCTCCTCTCTTTCTAGCTCGAACCGTCTCTCCCTCTCCTTGCGCTCAGCCTCCTGCCTCTCCCTCTCCAGCGCAGCGCGCTCCCTCTGCAGCTGCAGCTCCTCACGTCGGAGCGCCAGCTCCTCTTCCCGTAGCCGCTGCTCTGCTTCTGCCCTCCTCTCCAGGTGCTGCAGGATGCGGGCATACGCGCTGCAGCATCCCTCACATTCCTGCTTCCTCACCGCTCTCTCTCCCACGTTGTTATCTTCTGGTTTGGACTCCACAACTGGAAGACAAGGAAGTGTTTGGTTAATATAACTTGAATACCAGGTAAGGCTGAATATTCACAATGATGGCCTATTCTTAAGGCCTCGCACACATTAAACTGACATCCGAAAACGCTGTGCTGACAGTCTAATGTGTATGGGGGCCACCAACATATGACGTCGGGGAGATAAGGATCCAGCACGTCTGATTTTAGACTGCCAATGTTCTAGATGTCCAAGATAAGCTGCCTCCAGGGCGGTCTCGTAAAGCCACGCAACCGCTTCTATGCATGGGCGCCATAGCTCTTGGATAAATGGTAGCTATCTAACATTAGATTGGTTCAGGCCCAACTCCCAGCACCTCATTGACCACTGAAAGCAGAACCTCTGACCGCCATGGTGCATATTCTAGTGACCGCACTTGGTGCTGCACCACTTTTCTGCTCAAGCTATTTCACATGAATAGGACTGACCTGTAATACCAGGGCGCAGCCACTACAAGATGTAAGGCGCTGTGCTTGAGTTGAACCCCCCCAGATCTAATATTGGTAGACCATAAATGTATTCTTTTCCATTTAGCTAGAAAATTAACATAAAAAAAGAATAAATTGTCCATCTCCTTGCAAGTGTGAATCCATATGCATTTCGAGAGATATTCTAGTCTAAATAATTCATCACCTATCCACTGTGTAAGTGAGCACTATTGGAACTACATGGGTCCGATATGAGCTGTCCCGGTCCATTCGAGTCTGTGACACTGACAAAGATAGCCACACTGTGCACTGTGCACAGTATCACAATTCTGAACATAGAGGCTCATGTATGGCCAGCAGCTCCATTTCTTATTAAAGGGAACCTGTCACCCCCAAAATCGAAGATGAGCTAAGGCCACCGGCATCAGGGGCTTATCTACAGCATTCTGGAATGCTGTAGATAAGCCCCCGATGTATCCTGAAAGATGTGAAAAAGAGGTTATACTCACCCAGGGGCGGTCCCGCTGCGGTCCGATCAGATGGGCGTCGCAGTCCAGTCTGGGGCCTCCAATCTTCTTACGATGATGTCCTCTTCCTGTCTTCATGCTGCGGCTCCAGGGCAAGCATATACTTTGTCTGCCCTGTTGACCGGGGAAGGTCAGAGAGGCCCAGCGCCTGCGCACTGCTGTACTTTGCTCTGCCCTCAACAGGGCATACAAAGTACACCTGCGCCGGAGCCTCAGCGTGAAGACCAGAAGAGGACGTCATCGTAAGAAGATGGGAGGCCCCAGACCGCGACACCCATCGGACCCGGACCGCCTCTAGGTGAGTATAATCTAACCTCTTTTTCTCATCTTTCAGGTTACATCGGGGGCTTATCTACAGCAATCGAGAATGCTATTGATAAGCCCCTGATGCCGGTGGGCTTAGCTCACCTTCGATTTTGGGGGTGAAAGTTTCCCTTTAAGAGCTAGTGTAGCTCGAAATGCGTCGAACATTATCCTGCTTTTTTTTTTTTTACATTTTTCCTTTTCATGTTTTAATCTACTAATAAATGTGATGTTTTAGGACGTTTGCTGGATTTTCCCATTTTTTCACGATCTAATAGTTACCTATCCAGTGGATAAGCAATAACTGGTGTATACTGGAATACCCCTTTAAGGGAAGCATATTACAATGTCAGGTCCACTAGAACAGCGGTTCTTCAACTTCAGGAAAATTATTGCGTTATTGATGCTCATAATTGTGAAAAAGTTTAGAACTTTGCATAAATTTCACAAAGGCAGAGAAGAAATGCAGAAAACGCCCTATAACGAAAGGCCTACGACATGCAATACATGGCATGCAGATTGAGCTACGCCCATGTACATGGAAGTTGTTAATGAAATTAATAGGTTACTACTAAACCTAGAGAAAGGAGTGCGTATGTAGGGAGGAACAGTGACACATTCACTAAGGAATGGACTGGGATTGCTTGAGGTATGTAGTGTTCTGCTGTATAAAAGGCAATAAAAGTATAATACTTTACAAACATTATTGGCATATAATAAAGTGCTGTAGAATTAATGGTGCAATATAAGTGAGTAAAACAAATAAATATGTCTATGTGTCATTAATGTCTTGGCTTTTCAATAGCACCTATTCACTGTACCATATCATGTACTGAAGAACAGGAACATTTTTTATCTAGGATGAAATGATGGATAAAATACAACACTGCTATTGTTTTTTGGGGTTTGTTTATACGTTGATCATTGTGCGGTACAGATGTTCTGGCACCTTGATTCTCCTGTTCAGATTGATTAAGGAGATACCAAATGTATACACTTTTTTATTATTATTTTTTTGTAATTTCTTGCATCAAAAGATTAAAAAGTTTGTATAAATTGGTTTGTCTACAACTTTTTATGACCCATAATTTTTTTTTTTCATTTTCCCAGTGAAAGATGCTGTTTGAAGGCTTGTTTTTAGTAGGTTAAGCCATTGTTTTTATTTGTACTACTGTAATTTGGTGTACTTATGACTTTTATTTCATTTTTTGGGGAGGCAAGGGGACAAAAAATAGAATTCTGGCATTTTTATTTATTTATTTTTTATCTTACCAGCGTTTACTGTATGGGCTGAATAAATGTGAATGTTCAGAATTTTTATTTCCACATTATTTAGCTCCCTATAGGGAACCCAAACCTCAGTCGACCACTTCTACTGCAATTAGGGCTGGATTATATGGCCAAAAAAACTAAATCTTTATTTTTTTTCAAACTTAGATGAATCACCTTAGCTCCATGGTTCCTCTGTCTGGTCCCACATCACTTCTTGTTTATTCGGCTACATAATGGCGTCATAAGGTCATCACAAAAGCGCACAATAGATCTTTTTAACCCACGCCTTCATGTGTATACTTTTACAGTATGAGTCTTGTATGAGTTTCATAGGAACCATTTTAGGGTATATGCAACCACACCAGTACGTGTGGTGACACATACAGGAGACTCGTACACACGTAGACCCATTCAAATATATAGGTATGTACACGTCAGGGTGTTTCCACGGACCTCTGCGATCAGCGAGACCAAGCGAGGCTGATGAGACTTGTAGTCAGCATTAGCCGTCTGTGTATCACGTGTATTAAATAAATCATAAAATTAAAAAACTGAGTGGGGTCCCTCTTCATCTTTCTAACCAGCTGAGGGAAAGCTGACAGCTGGTGTCAATATTCTGGGAAAGGGCTAATAGCCATAGAGGTGCCAGAGTATTAATAACAGCTCACTTACTGATGTCACAGCTCACCACACCATCTGGATGTAGCCGAGTTGGGGATCATGAGCATTATGGATTATCGGCAGAAAGGTGAAGATTACTTAGATTTTCTGGTTAATAAATGGATAAAAGAGGGTTGGGAAGTGTTTATTTCAATTAAAGGACTTTACTCTGTGTGTGTCTTTATTAAATTTAACTATGGGGTTAGTAATGAGCTTGCCTAATAGATACCTCTCCATTACTAACTCCTGGGCTTGATGTCAAGGGACATAAATCCCGCTGATATCAACCCCACAACTATTACCCCACCGCAGCAGGGCAAACGGGAAGAGCAAAGGCTAAGCTCCAGAATTGGCGCATCTAATGCATGTGCTATTTCTGGGGCAACTAAGGGCTGATGTTCTTAGTCTGGGAGGGGGCCAATATTCATGGCCCTGTCCCTGCCTATTAATATCAGCCCACAAATGTCTGTCTAGCCTTTGCTGGTAAGTAAATATAGGAGCGGCCCCACATGATTTTCTTTGGGGGGGGGGGGGGGGGGGAACCTCACCTATAACCAGTAAAGGCTAAGCAAACAACGGTTATTAATATGCTGGCAACCTCCATGGCTATTGGCCACTTCCCTGACTATTAACACCAGTCCCAGCTGTTGTTTTTTATTTTTATTTAATGCGCGCAATACACAGACGGCGCCTAACTCTGATTGCTGCCAGCTGAATATGGCATATAGTTACGTTATATGGCTGTGATGGGGTTAAAGATCCATTCAGAGTCCGAGGAATCCTGCTGTTGGCATTTAATGTGAACAATGACTCAGCCATCGCTTTGTTATGTGCCATCATGTACCTGCTTACAGACCCATAAAAAGATAACTCAGGATTTACTGCTTGGGTAATTGTACTAATACACCTAACTGAATATACTGGATTTTTCAGGGTACAAGATGCACCTGACTGGACCCCAGATATAGATGAGAAGAAAAGGGAAAAAATTATTATACTAAGGGTACCGTCACACTATACCATTTCGATCGCTACGACGGTACGATTCGTGACGTTCCAGCGATATCGTTACGATATCGCTGTGTCTGACACGCAGCAGCGATCAGGGATCCTGCTGAGAATCGTACGTCGTAGCAGATCGTTTAGAACTTTCTTTCATCGCTGGATCTCCCGCTGTCATCGCTAGATCGGTGTGTGTGACACCGATCTAGCGATGCAATCCAGCGATGCGTTCGCTTGTAACCAGGGTAAACATCGGGTAACTAAGCGCAGGACCGCGCTTAGTAACCCGATGTTTACCCTGGTTACAAGCGTAAAACTAAAAACAAACAAACAGCACATACTTACATTCTGGTGTCCGTCAGGTCCCTTGCCGTCTGCTTCCCGCACTGTGACTGCCGGCCGTAAAGTGAAAGCAGAGCACAGCGGTGACGTGCTTTCACTTTCACTTTACGGCCGGCAGTCAGTGAGTGCGGGAAGCAGACGGCAAGGGACCTGACGGACACCAGAATGTAAGTATGTGCTGTTTGTTTTTTTTTAGTTTTACGCTTGTAACCAGGGTAAACATCGGGTTACTAAGCGCGGTCCTGCGCTTAGTTACCCGATGTTTACCCTGGTTACCCGGGTACCTCGGCATCGTTGGTCGCTGGAGAGCTGTCTGTGTGACAGCTCCCCAGCGACCACACTACGATTTACCTACGATCACGGCCAGGTCATATCGCTGGTCGTGATCGTAGGTAAATCGTATAGTGTGACGGTACCCTAAGGCCGGGATCACACACAGAGAGATACAGCTGAGTCTCGCAGGTTAAAACCAAGCTCTGGCACCGGCACTCCAGAGCGGAGCGTGCGGTCGCATAGCAATACATGGAGCTGCACGCTCCGCTCCGTAGTCCCGGTGCCAGAGCTTGGTTTTCACCTGTGAGACTCGGCCGTATCTCGCTGTAGTGTGACTCTGGCCTTATTAAAACTCTTCTGGTGGCGTGTGAGGGAGTGACTGATGTCAGCAGCAATCACATCTTCAGCCATCATTATACCTGCCTTCACCAGGACTCTGACACCTAAGGCCACGTGCACACTGAGTATTTAGTCAGTATTGTACCTCAGTATCTGTAAGCCAAATCCAGGAGTGGGTGATAAATACAGAATTGGTGACATGTTTCTATTATACTCCTGGTTTTTGCTTACAGATACTGAGGTAAAATACTGACCAAATATTGAACGTGTCAATTAGGTCTAATATTTCATACACAAATCCCCACAATATAAGCCCATTTATTAACTTACTAGATGGTGGCCCGATTCTAACGCATCGGGTATTCTAGAATATGCATGTCCACGTAGTATATTGCACAGCCCACGTAGTATATTGCCAAGCCACGTAGTATATTGCCCAGCCACGTAGTATATTGCACAGCCCACGTAGTATATTGCCAAGCCACGTACTATATTGCCCAGTCACGTACTATATTGCCCAGCCACATAGTACGTATATTGCCCAGTCACGTAGTATATTGCCCAGTCACGTAGTATATTGCCCAGTCATGTACTATATTGCCCAGCCACATAGTATATTGCCCAGCCACGTAGTATATTGCCCAGCCACGTAGTATATTGCCCAGTCACGTAGTATATTGCACAGCCCGCATAGTATATTGCACAGCCAGCGTAGTATATTGCTCAGTCACGTAGTATATTGCACAGCCCACGTAGTATATTGCACAGCCAGCGTAGTATATTGCACAGCCCGCGTAGTATATTGCACAGCCCGCGTAGTATATTGCACAGCCCGCGTAGTATATTGCTCAGCCCGCGTAGTATATTGCACAGCCCGCGTAGTATATTGCACAGCCCACGTAGTATATTGCACAGCCCGCGTAGTATATTGCACAGCCCGCGTAGTATATTGCACAGCCCGCGTAGTATATTGCACAGCCCGCGTAGTATATTGCACAGCCCGCGTAGTATATTGCCCAGTCACGTAGTATATTGCACAGCCCGCGTAGTATGTTGCACAGCCCGCGTAGTATATTGCACAGCCCGCGTAGTATATTGCCCAGTCACGTAGTATATTGCACAGCCCGCGTAGTATATTGCACAGCCCGCGTAGTATATTGCACAGCCCGCGTAGTATATTGCCCAGTCACGTAGTATATTGCACAGCCCGCGTAGTATGTTGCACAGCTCGCGTAGTATATTGCACAGCCCGCGTAGTATATTGCAAAGCCCGCGTAGTATATTGCACAGCCCGCGTAGTATATTGCCCAGCCCGCGTAGTGTATTGCCCAGCCCGCGTAGTATATTGCCCAGCCCGCGTAGTATATTGCACAGCCCGCGTAGTATATTGCCCAGCCCGTGTAGTATAATGCCCAGCCCGCGTAGTATATTGCAATGTTGGCATCATATCCCTGTTAAAAAAAAAGAATTAAAATAAAAATAGTTATATACTCACCTTCCGTTGGCCCCTGGATCCAGGAAGCGTTTACCGACGCTCCTCGCGCGCTCCGGTCTCAAGAGTGCATTGCGGTCTCGCGAGATGACGTAGCGGTCTCGCGAGACCGCTACGTCATCATCTTGCGAGATCGCAATGCATGGATCGGTCACCGGAGCGTCGCGAGGAGCGGGAAAGGCGCCGGAAGGTGAGTATATGATGATTTTTTTTTTTTATTATTTTTAACATTAGATCTTTTTACTATTGATGCTGCATAGGCAGCATCAATAGTAAAAAAGTTGGTCACACAGGGTTAATAGCAGCGTGTCACGCCGTTAACAGCGATAAAGGGGCAGGACGGCGTACTGGGACCCGCACCTGTCCCTGCCACTATAATGGGGCCCTGCCTTATCTCAGGGGTACCTATGATGGTTAGGAGGCCTGAGCCGCCAGCATATCCCTGTCTTCTGTGCAGGCCCTATCAGGGACCTCCTCTCCCCCCCAGGGAGGAGGACTGCACCAGTGTATAAACACAACAATAAACAGGGTATACAGACAAGGTAACTAAAAGTCTGAAACTCACCAAATGCTCACACAACCACAGAGGTAACACATAGAAGGGAAGAGAAGGAGAAAACTATGAAGGAAAACAGGTTTAATATGCAACCAAAACAGCAGACACCAATCTCTGTAATAAACCTCCAAGCTCCAAATACTACGCTCCTTCAACCTCCAAGCCAGGCAGCAGAACTGATCACTGACACTAGCTGTAGTCAAGGCTGGGTCTATATAAAGAAGCAGATTGCAAAATCCACTTCAGCTGAGAGACCCAGCTCACAGCAACTCAGCAACAAGGTTAACTCCTGCACTGCTGGCACAAAGCAGCCAGGTCAGAATACAGGAGAAGAGGTTCTGTTCACTGTGTGTGAACGAGGCCCAGAGCGCTGCGGTTCTCTGGAACTTCTCTGTCGCGGTAGCCCCGTGACACAGCGTTAATGGAGTGCGTTACACCGCGGCATAACGCGGTCCATTAGCGCTGCCATTAACCCTGTGTGAGCGCTGACTGGAGGGGAGTACGGAGTGGGCACTGACTGGAAGGAAGGAGCGGCCATGTTGCCGCCGGACTGCGCCTGTCGCTGATTGGTCGTGGCAATGGTCGTGGGCGTGTTGCCACGACCAATCAGCGACTTGGATTCCATGACAGACAGAGGCCACGACCAATGAATATCCGTGACAGAAAGAAAGACAGTCAGACAGAAAGACGGAAGTGACCCTTAGACAATTATATAGTAGATGTACTAGATGAGTGTAATTTGTGAGGGATCAGAGCTGAGGAGTCAAAATGAAGATCAGTTCTCATGTATAGACTGAAAAAACATGGCCTGGTAGTGAAACAGTTAGGCCTCATTCACACATCACTATTTTTGATCAGTATTTTACATTGGTGTTTGTATGCTAAAACCAGGAGTGGAACCTACAGAGAAAAACTATGATTAAAAGGTTGACAGCTGTTCTGTGTTGTGGAGACACGCACATCACCAGGTAGTGAAACAGTTGTGGGCTCATTCAGATGTCAGTTTATCACATACGAGTGATATCTGTGGTTTTCATGGACAGAACTCACATTTATTATAGTCTATGGGGCTCTGCTCACACATCGGTGTATTTCTGAACGGTCTGCACCAAAACAGGGAGACATACCAGAGTCACAGGTCAAACTTGCCAATGCAAGTCTATGGGTCCATAAAAAAACAAAGAGGACAGAACTTAGATGCCATTCATGTACCATCTGTTTTTCACAGACTTGAGAATGTTGAGGAACCTAGATCAGTTTTTTTAATGCAATAAGTGCTGATGAAACTGACCAAATCCTAATGAAAATCTAGTTAACAACATTGATGCAAAATGGTCTTTTTTAGTACAAAGACATAAAAACATGACTGATCTGTGAATGAGGCCTTAGTTTCTCTTTGCCTTTTGGCACAGCACACCATAGCTTGTCAGTCGTCTCCTTGGATAAATGTCTGTATCGCCAGGAGGCACTGCTGTACTCGCCCCCAGGTGTATATAGCCCATCCTCAGCGGTTTGGGATGGCGGGCAAAGGAAGACTGCGGTCCTGATTGGCTGCTAGGCTGAAGATAGTACTGTTGTGGGGCCAGACAAAACCGTTTCTAGGGCCTCCAAAAAAAATGACGGTACCCAATGGTTCCCATGATCATCAGAGGAAGCTCATCTCAGGGCGGCACTGCAGGCCGTGATGCACAGGTGATAGTGGGCATGACAGAAATTGGCGGCATGGGCAAGATAGCGAGACGTGGCACCAGATGCACTGATGTACTGATGCTCACACACTTCCCCTGAGTCAGCAGGACCTAAATCAAACACCGGCCTCTGCTCGATCTGTAACTGCAGACTAGAAGATACAAGGACTTTTTAACAAGGATTATAGTCTAAAAAAGACAGTATACATCCAGCTATTAATAAAATGGGTAAATCCGACCCATCTCCAACTTGAAAAACACATGCAGGCCCCTTTTCAAACCTTTTAGTGGGTTCACTATAATTCCTTTGCTCTTGTAGAGGTCTGTGGAATTACTGATCTTACGGTAAAAAATCCCAAACTTTTCTGGTAGAGAAACCTCTGTTCCTCTTGATACAGCCACAGTCCTGGGTATAAATAGGAACTGTAACTTTTGATATTAAAACATAAATATTATGTGGCCCACTCAGCCTTTGTTTTAAAAATAAAACTGAATTTCAATAATCTTTCTGGGTACTATAGTACACCCACGCTTGCCTTTAAGCCTGCTCAATCAATGGGGTCATGTAAATGCCAGCGTAATCTGTCAGGCAAGTGATTGGCAGCAGTGGTCATGTGGATAATCACCACGTTATCTCGTGGCTTGATTGGCTTTGGTGTAGCTGGGGGATTTAACAGATAAATGGTTAATTTTATGTTTTATAGTGTACCCTGGGGGGATTTTATGTATGCCTGAAATTTTGGCACAAATTTTGAAACATTGTAATGGAACGTGCAGCTTTTTGCACTATTAAAAAAAAGGATTAAAGGCAAAAATAAAGGGTTAATTTTTTCTATTTTGTGCAAAATTCATAAACCACATGCACCATTTTGATGAATTTGGCACAAAAAAAAAGCATCAATGAATAATAATGAAAAGACTGACTGATGAATCGGGTCCAAAAAGCAATGCACGGCCGGTGTTAGGCTCAAGGTAAAGGTGCAGGAGGTATCTGCCATGGAAGCACTATTTCATTGGCATGCTTTATATATGAGGGCTAGTATAAGATGTACAGACCGGGTGGGATAGAGGCCTCTTCCTGGGCTCTGCGCAGGGTCTCCTCAGTGACGGTGACACACATGGTTTCTCTGATCGGGTCCCTATGCCGTGGATCGGAGCCGACTTCCCGTTTCTCAGACTCCAGTTCGAGAATTTTCTGCAGCAAGTCCTCCTTCTCCATATACATGGCCTCTGTGCCACCCCTGCGTAGAGGTACCAGATCAGGCAGAGTAGATCATGGCCGTCCTATACAATGTAATATTATGTGGAGCATGCAGCAGGATGCAGACAGAGAGCACAGGATGGAGAAAAGGGTACAAACGTGGACCGCACAACAGAGTGCAGTATTGCCACCAGATGCTCATCAGGATGGGGAAATATAGGACCTACCACTAAACTCACTGCCCAATGTTCCCGCTACCTCACTCCAGCACTTGTTCCCAACCGCGGCCCTATGTATACCTGGTTTAGGCTATGTGCACACGTTGCGGATCCGCAGCGTTTTTTTCTGTGCAGAATTGCACCAAATCCGCAAAGGAGTGCTCAAGCAATGTTAATCAGAATTGTTGTGCACAATTCTGCACTGATTTGCAGCGTTTTATTTTACGCAGCAGGTCAATTCTTTTTTCAGATCTGCAGCGTTTCTGCGCCCATTGACTTACACTGAGTCAGTCAAATACGCAGCAAAACTGCAGGTCTAAAAAGGTTTGCGGATTTGCATGTCAAAAATGCTGCAGAAAGGAAGGAGGAAGAGTGTGTGGGCGGAGAATATGTGTGTGGGCGGAGACTATGTGTGAGCGGAGAACATGTGTGGGTCTGTCTGCGGGTGTCGGTGTGTATCTGTGTGTGCGGGTGTCTGTGTGTGTCTGCAGGTGTCTGTGCAGCTGTGTGGGGGTCTGTCTGCGGGTGTAGGTGTGTATCTGTGTGTACAGGTGTCTGTGTGTCTGTCTGCGGGTGTCTGTGCAGCTGTGTGCGGGTCTGTCTGCGGGTGTGTATCTGTGTGTACGGGTGTCTGTATATCTGTCTGCGGGTGTCTGTGCAGCTGTGTGCGGGTCTGTCTGCGGGTGTGGGTGTCTGTGCTGCTGTGTGCGGGCGTCTGTGCGGCTGTGTGCGGATATCTGTGTGTGTCTGTGGGTGTGTCTGTATGCGAGTGTCTGTGTGTAGCCAGGCATCGTCTGATGGAACTACTACCCCCATCCGACTATGTCTGCTGTTACATATAATAGTGACAGCATGAGCTGATGATGGGAGAGTAGTCCCATCATCCGGTGACTGTGTTCTATAGTAAAACAAACAAAAAAAAAACATTCATGCTCACCAAATACCTAATCCCCAACATCCGCGTCTCCTGCAACAAAAATAAATAAATCAACACATAATACTCCCAGTCCACCATAGTCTATTTAATACTCAGTGTCCCACAATGATCTCATGTGTAGAACAGTCACATTGGGAGATGTGACAGCTCTACCCGGCCTCTGGTGATACACTTAGGCTAGGTTCAGATTGCGTTAGAGCAATCCGTTTAGCGCTAAGCGCTAGCGGGTTGCGCTAACGCAATGTGATTTTCGGGGTCGCGTTTAACGTCCCCGCTCTCGCAGATCCCTGATCTGCGAGAGCGGGGAACGGACCTCGGGCGCGCCGCGGACGCTGCTTGCAGCGTCCGCGGCGCGCTACAAAACACCGGCACATCGCTAGCGCGTGCCGAAAATGGCACGCGCTAGCGATGCGCGTTCCCATTGCCTTGAATGGGCGCGCTAACGGACGCGTTGCACGGCGTTAATTTCGCCGTGCAACGCTGTCCGTTAAACGCGATCCCATAACGCAATGGGAACCCGGGAGGTAATCGCTCCCGTAGTTGTATCACTGCCGTGAGAGTTCACAGAGTTCATTAGCTGATCAGCTCCGACTCACTTGCGGCACCGCTGCGTGAGAAAATTATCACGCAGCAGTGCCGTGAGAGAGTGAACTCTCAGTAATACACTGCAGGTGCAATTACCTCCTGTCAGTGTACCGCCGGAGGCCAGGTAGAGCTGTCACATCTCCCGATGCGACTGTTCTACACGTGAGATCGTCGCAGGACACTCGGTAAATGGACTATGGCGGATAGAGAGTCTTTGTGTTGATTTATTATTTTATTTTTGTTGCAGGAGAAGAAGGCGTTGGGGATTAGGCGATGCAGTAAGTATGGCAAATTAAGATTCAATAAAGGAGTCTGTGTGATTATTTCAAATAAAGGACTTTATTTTGGCCGTGTCTTTATTTAGTATAGGATTAGTAATGGATAGGTGTCTTTTTGATGCTTCTCCATTACTAAGCCGTGGGTTTGATGTCACCGGACAATTCAAATATTACCGCACTTGCCACCGCTACAGGGCAAGTGGGAAGAGCGAGGTTAAGTGCCTGAATTGGCGCATATATAAGATGAACCATTTTTGGGGCGGCCAAGAGCTGATGTTTTTAGCCTGAGGGGTTGCCAATATACATGACCCCTTCCCAGGTTATTAATATCAGCCCGCAGCGGTCTGCCTAGCCCTTGCTCGTTCGATTTTATAGCTGGACCCCATGTCATTTTTTTCTGGGGTTCCCCTGTAAACTAGCCAGTAAAGGCTAAGCAAACAGCTGTGAGCTGATATTGATAGCCTGGGAACTTTTGTGGCTACTGGCTCCTTCACAGAATATTAACATCAGCCCTCAGCCGGTTTACCCTATGCTGGTTATTAAAATTACGCGGGAACCCACGCAATTTATTTATATATTTTTTTAAATAAAAAGATATTGCATTTCACGCAGATTTCTGAGGGTATGTTTCCACAGTAAGTAAACGCTGTGGGTTGGACGCTGCGTACATCCACAGCGTCCAATCCATAGCGGTCAGATGTTACAGCACAGTAGATGGGATTTTAAAAAATCCCACGTCCACTATGTGTGCACCGGTGCCCGCGGCTTCCCTGCAGTGACAGACATGCATCGTGTCTTTCCAGACCACAGCATGTCAATTTATTTTGCGGAGACGCTCAGTTTCCACAAGATAAGTGTCACCCGTCCAATGTACAGGATGCGGTGATTCTGCACGATTCTGCACCTGCGTTCAAAACCGGCAGTGCCGAGTCCAAAGCGCTGCCAATTACTGACCGTGGGGCTGAAGCCTAATAACAGTTGCTGTTTTGTTACAGCATATGTAGGTTCATTCTGTTAATGCTCCTACATAGGCTGGTGACTGTGTGTATGTGTGTCTTTATTTAATGTTAATGAGGGTATCTGGCTGAAGAGGTTGAACAAGGAAATTACATCACATTTTTTTTAAATAATATATCTTTATTTAGCTTACAAATCCACATGAAAATGCACATAAAAAATACATCAAATCAGCGCGGCATTTCAACTGTGTTTTCTGCCAAGTGAGACAGAATCCGCAAAGAATTATACACAAGCAAATCTGCAACGTGTGCACATATTGAGACCCGCACTGATCACGGGGCACTTTTATCCCATTAGAATGAAGCAGTAATGCCCATACCCGACCGCAGCTCCATTCATTCCCTATGGGGATACAGAGTGCTGCTCTCTGCTTTATTCCAGCAGCCTCAGGGGGAATAAATGGAGTTGACATAGAACTTGCGCACTGCCGCTCCTTTTAAAAGCTGCCCATTCTGCCAGGAGTAGGCCCCCACTGATCAGAAAGTTATCACCCATCCTGGGTCATCTGACCTCAAGTATGTGCTATGCCTACTCCCGGCCACATGCCTACTAGATGGGAGCGGCCCTGCTCAGTGCGAGTGTCTAATCGGACTGTGGCCGGGACTATGCAAATCGCATACTTGGGAGTCACACAACCGCCATGTCCAAACACATCACCTATGCACAGGATCGCTGTATGTCTGGACTCTTCAGATACAGGAAGGATATATATCTTAGGATATATATGTTAGGCCGGTTTCACACGTCAGTGTCTCCGGTACGTGAGGTGACAGTTTCCTCACGTACCGGAGACACTGACACACGTAGACACATAAAAATCAATGCATCTGTTCAGATGTCATTGATTTTTTGCGGACCGTGTCTCCGTGTGCCAAACACGGAGACATGTCAGTGTTCGTGGGAACGCACGTATTACACGGACCCATTAAAGTCAATGGGTCCGTGTAAAACACGTACCGCACACAGACATTGTCCGTGTGCACTCCGTGTGCCGTGCAGGAGACAGCGCTACATTAAGCGCTGTCCCCCCCACTGGTGCTGAAGCCGCGATTCATATCTTCCCTGCAGCAGCGTTTGCTGCAGGGAAGATATGAATAATAGTGTTTAAACTAAAGATCCATCTGCCACCCTGTGTGCCCCCCCCCCCCCCCCCCGCTGTTCTGAAAATACTCACCTGGCTCCCTCGCCGGCGCTGCTTCCTCTCCTGGCCGCATCTTCTCCTGTATGCAGTCACGTGGGGCCGCCGATTACAGTAATGAATATGCGGCTCCACCTCCCATAGGGAGGCAATAGATCTTTATTTTAAACACTATTATTCATATCTTCCCTGCAGCAAACGCTGCTGCAGGGAAGATATGAATCGCAGCTTCAGCACCAGATGCTGGTACAAGTGGTACCCAGCACGGTGCGTGTGGTACCCAGTGGGCACACGGGCGGCACACGTGTGCCGCACGTGTGCCACACTGATGTACCACAGAAACGTAGGGGCACACGGACACGGATAATTCCGGTACCGATTTTTTCCGGTACCGGAATTATCTGGACGTGTGGGACTGCCCTTAGCCAGTAGGTAGAAAAATATTTAAAATTGAGAGTCCTCAGTGGTTGATACCTTTTAATGGCTAACTGAAAAGATGGTAACAAATTGCAAGCTTTCGAGACTACACAGGTCTCTTCATCAGGCAAAGACTAAAACAAATTCTGAAGAATCACTTATTTATGCACAACATAGCACAGAAAAAAAAAAAAAAGGGAAAAACCATGGATAAGGCAGACCATGGATAAGACAGGTGACATGAAGCAGAATTACCATGAGTGATAAACAGTTATGTCCATAAATATTGGGCCAGTTCTTAGATAAGGGTTGTTTTATTGGGGTCTGGTTCTGTTCTGATGACCCCTCATAGTCTGAGGGGCAAGTTCCTTAGTTGATGTAAAAAGACATACAGTAAATCCGTGCGACACATTCATTCCTGCATTAAGACTGTCAAAGGTCTTCATCAGTTTATATTCCCAGACTCTTCTGTCTCTCTGAGATTTGAAGCTACCTTTTAACACAAGTAATTTCATGTCCATAATGTTATGATTTGGGAGACAAAAATGTATTGCCACAGGTAGATCCATTATTTTTTCTCTTATTGTGTGGCGGTGAGAATTCATTCTTGTTCTAAGCTTTTGCCCTGTCTCCCCCACATACAGATCCCCAGTTGGACATTTAGCACAAATAATTAGGTACACCACATTAGAAGTGACGCAGCTGAAAGTACCTGGGATCTTGTAGTCCTGATGTGAATTTGGGATCTTTATCTTGTCCGTGGTCATTATAAATGGACAGGTTTTACATTTTTTCTGGTTGCAAGGAAAGGTACCTGCAGCTGTTGGAGGGGACAGGGAGCTCTTGACAATGATGCTTTTTAGATTTGGGGGCTGCCTAAAACACAGTAGTGGGGGGTCTGGAAAAAAGGATTGTAAGCGGGCATCTTTTTGTAGTAAAGGTTGTAATTTCCGTGCAGCTCCCTTTAGCACCTCCAGATTTGGATTGTAGGTAACTACTAGAGGTACCCGGTTATTTTCTTCTTTAGCTTTGTAATGTAGCAGGTGATTCCTTGATATTATGGTGGCTCTTGTGATCTGGTTTTCAATTGTTCTTGGATGGTAGCCCTGATTCAAAAAGGTCTTTATGAGGCGACCAAGGTGTTCATCCCTATCCATTGGGTTGGAACATATACGATTGTATCTGATGGCTTGGCTGTAGACAATAGAGTTTTTTTATGTTTTTTGTATGGAAACTGTCACATTTTCTTTTCATGGCCAAGCTTGAAAGCGACTTTTTGTCCTCATGTCCCATCAGGCCTCTGGCGTACTACCGCTACATTGATGACATTGTAATCATCTGGACGGAGTCTGAGCCACAGCTAAAGACGTTCCATGAACAGTTTAATCAATTTCATCCTACCATCAACTTGACACTCAACTATTCCTGCACTGAAATTAACTTTTTGGACACCATCATTAAGCTGCAGAACAATAAAATAGAGACATTCCTGTATCAGAAGCCAATCGACCGCCCAACATACGTTAAATGGGACAGTTTCCATCCAAAACACATAAAAAAACTCTATTGTCTACAGCCAAGCCATCAGATGCAATCGTATATGTTCCAACCCAAGGGATATTGATGAACACCTTGGTCGCCTCAGAAAGACCTTTTTGAATCAGGGCTACCACCCAAGAACAATTGAAAACCAGATTACAAGAGCCACCAGAATATCAAGGAATCACCTGCTACGTTACAAAGCTAAAGAAGAAAATAACCGGGTACCTCTAGTAGTTACCTACAATCCAAATCTGGAGGTGCTAAGGGGAGCTGCACGGAAATTACAATCTTTACTACAAAAAGATGCCCGCTTACAATCCATTTTTCCAGACCCCCCACTACTGTTATAGGCAGCCCCCAAATCTAAGAAGCATCAATATCAAGAGCTCCCTGTTCCCTCCAACAGCTGCAGGTACCTTTCCTTGCAATCAGAAAAAATGTAAAACCTATATTTATAATGACCACGGACAAGATAAAGATCCCAAATTCACATCAGGACTACAAGATACCAGGTACTTTCAGCTGCATCACTTCTAATGTGGTCTACCTAATTATTTGTACTAAATGTCCAACTGGGGGTCTGTATGTGGGGGAGACAGGGCAAAAACTGAGGACAAGGATGAATTCTCACCGCCATACAATAAGAGAAAAAAGAATGGATCTACCTGTGGCAATACATTTTTGTCTCCCAAATCATAACATTATGGATATGAAATTACTTGTGTTAAAAGGTAGCTTCAAATCTCAGAGAGACAGAAGAGTCTGGGAATATAAACTGATGACGACCTTTGAGAGTCTCACTGCAGGAATGAATGTGTCGCACGGATTTATGTCTTTTTACATCAACTAAGGAACTTGCCCCTCAGACTACGAGGGGTCATCACAACAGAACCAGACCCCAATAAAACAATCCTTATCTAAGAACTGGCCCAATATTTATGGACATAACTGTTTATCACCCATGGTAATTCTGCTTCATGTCACCTGTCTTATCCATGGTTTTTCCCCTTTTTTTCTGTGCTATGTTGTGCATAAATATGTAATTCTTCAGAATTTGTTTTAGTCTTTGACTGATGAAGAGACCTGTGTAGTCTCGAAAGCTTGCAATTTGTTACCATCTTTTCGCCATTAAAAGGTATCAACCACTGAGGACTCTCAATTCTAAATATTTTGGACTCTTGAGAACACCCTACTAAAGGGAACACATTGTCAGAGCATCCTGCCCATCAGGGCACAGAGACATGGTGCAAACGCATCCATGTCATTATACATGAAAGTACAGAATAACATGTGCAATGCATTTGTATGTGGCAGTGCAGGGGTCCTCGGACAGCATTGTGCTAATCCATTCCCATGTTCTGTATGTGGGCACAATGGGCACTATTTATTGTCTTCTTGTGTTTCTTTGTTATGGCAGCCATTCAGTTCAACAACCCATAAGCAAATGAATATATAAAGTGACACCCAAGGACTTTCAAGTGTCCTATAGGAGCAACAATACAGAGCTCTAAGGCTACTTTCACACTAGCGTCGGCCCGTTGCAGTGCGTCGCGCCGACGTACCGACGCATCCTGTGACAACGCAGCACAACGGGGACAGCGGATGCAGCTTTACAATGCATCCGCTGCCCCATTGTGAGTTGCGGAGAGGAGGGGGTGGAGTTCCGGCCACGCATGCGCGGTCAGAAATGGCGGACACAACGCACAAAAAAAGTTACATGGAACGTTTTTTTATTCCAACGGTCCGCCACAACACGACGCAACCGTTGCAACGTGTGGCAATGCGTCGCTAATGTTAGTCTATGGGGAAAAAACGCATCTTGCAGACAGCTTTGCAGGAAGCGTTTTTTCTCTCCAAAACGACGCATTGCGACGTGCGTCGTACGACGCTAGTGTGAAAGTAGCCTAACACGGACTAATCCGCACAGACTCTGTCAGGGGGTCTCCAGCTACCAAGACCTTCTGCTAGACACGATAATATGAGCCACAGAGGTCTAGGGACAATGTGTATATGACAGCTAGCGATGGAAGTGCCAGGTGAATAAGCAGCATCACCACTAGATGGCAGTACTAGCACAGCAGCCTACACACAACATCATGAAGGCTGTAGCACCAGCAGTGGAGGGAGTAACAAGTGCAAGGGGACTGTCGGCCATGAGGAGCACCAGCAATGATCGGAGTGCCACAAATGTAGCATCACAACTACATCCGGTACTATCAGTATACTTCAAGAGTCAGACACAGCAGCATGATAGGAGTACTAGCAGTGATGGGAGTACCAGCAGTATACACACACAGCAGGATGATGGGAGTACTAACAGTGATGGACTTACAGGCAGTGATGGAGTTACAGGCAGTGATGGGAGTAGCAGCAGTGATGGGAGTAGCAGCAGTGATGGGAGTAGGAGTAGTGATGGGAGTAGCAGCAGTGATGGGAGTACCAGTAGTGATGGGAGTAGCAGTAGTGATGGGAGTAGGCCCAGTGATGGGAGTAGCAGTAGTGATGGGAGTAGGCCCAGTGATGGGAGTAGCAGCAGTGATGGGAGTAGCAGCAGTGATGGGAGTAGGAGCAGTGATGGGAGTAGCAGTAGTGATGGGAGTACCAGTAGTGATGGGAGTACCAGCAGTGATGGGAGTAGGAGCAGTGATGGGAGTAGCAGCAGTGATGGGAGTAGCAGTAGTGATGGGAGTAGCAGTAGTGATGGGAGTAGCAGCAGTGATGGGAGTAGGAGCAGTGATGGGAGTAGGAGCAGTGATGGGAGTAGCAGTAGTGATGGGAGTAGCAGCAGTGGAGTAGCAGCAGTGATGGGAGTAGCAGCAGTGATGGGAGTACCAGTAGTGATGGGAGTAGCAGCAGTGATGGGAGTAGCAGCAGTGATGGGAGTAGCAGCAGTGATGGGAGTAGCAGCAGTGATGGGAGTAGCAGCAGTGATGGGAGTAGCAGCAGTGATGGGAATACCAGTAGTGATGGGAGTAGCAGCAGTGATGGGAGTACCAGTAGTGATGGGAGTACCAGTAGTGATGGGAGTAGCAGCAGTGATGGGAGTAGCAGCAGTGATGGGAGTAGGAGTAGTGATGGGAGTAGCAGCAGTGATGGGAGTAGCAGCAGTGATGGGAGTAGCAGTAGTGATGGGAGTAGCAGCAGTGATGAGAGTAGCAGCAGTGATGGGAGTAGGAGCAGTGATGGGAGTAGCAGTAGTGATGGGAGTACCAGTAGTGATGGGAGTACCAGTAGTGATGGGAGTAGGCGCAGTGATGGGAGTAGCAGCAGTGATGGGAGTAGCAGTAGTGATGGGAGTAGCAGTAGTGATGGGAGTAGCAGCAGTGATGGGAGTAGGAGCAGTGATGGGAGTAGCAGTAGTGATGGGAGTAGCAGCAGTGGAGTAGCAGCAGTGATGGGAGTAGCAGCAGTGATGGGAGTAGCAGCAGTGATGGGAGTAGCAGCAGTGATGGGAGTAGCAGCAGTGATGGGAGTAGCAGCAGTGATGGGAGTAGGAGCAGTGATGGGAGTAGCAGTAGTGATGGGAGTAGCAGTAGTGATGGGAGTAGCAGTAGTGATGGGAGTAGCAGCAGTGATGGGAGTAGGAGCAGTGATGGGAGTAGGAGCAGTGATGGGAGTAGCAGCAGTGATGGGAGTAGCAGTAGTGATGGGAGTGGGAGCAGTGATGGGAGTAGCAGTAGTGATGGGAGTAGCAGCAGTGATGGGAGTAGCAGCAGTGATGGGAGTAGCAGCAGTGATGGGAGTAGGAGCAGTGATGGGAGTAGGAGCAGTGATGGGAGTAGCAGTAGTGATGGGAGTAGCAGTAGTGATGGGAGTAGCAGCAGTGATGGGAGTAGGAGCAGTGATGGGAGTAGCAGTAGTGATGGGAGTAGCAGCAGTGGAGTAGCAGCAGTGATGGGAGTAGCAGCAGTGATGGGAGTAGCAGCAGTGATGGGAGTAGCAGCAGTGATGGGAGTAGCAGCAGTGATGGGAGTAGCAGCAGTGATGGGAGTAGGAGCAGTGATGGGAGTAGCAGTAGTGATGGGAGTAGCAGTAGTGATGGGAGTAGCAGTAGTGATGGGAGTAGCAGCAGTGATGGGAGTAGGAGCAGTGATGGGAGTAGGAGCAGTGATGGGAGTAGCAGCAGTGATGGGAGTAGCAGTAGTGATGGGAGTGGGAGCAGTGATGGGAGTAGCAGTAGTGATGGGAGTAGCAGCAGTGATGGGAGTAGCAGCAGTGATGGGAGTAGCAGCAGTGATGGGAGTAGGAGCAGTGATGGGAGTAGCAGCAGTGATGGGAGTAGCAGCAGTGATGGGAGTAGGAGCAGTGATGGGAGTAGGAGCAGTGATGGGAGTAGCAGTAGTGATGGGAGTAGCAGCAGTGATGGGAATACCAGTAGTGATGGGAGTAGCAGCAGTGATGGGAGTACCAGTAGTGATGGGAGTAGCAGCAGTGATGGGAATACCAGTAGTGATGGGAGTAGCAGCAGTGATGGGAGTAGCAGCAGTGATGGGAGTAGCAGCAGTGATGGGAGTAGCAGCAGTGATGGGAATACCAGTAGTGATGGGAGTAGCAGCAGTGATGGGAGTAGCAGCAGTGATGGGAGTAGCAGCAGTGATGGGAATACCAGTAGTGATGGGAGTAGCAGCAGTGATGGGAGTAGCAGCAGTGATGGGAGTACCAGTAGTGATGGGAGTAGCAGCAGTGATGGGAGTAGCAGCAGTGATGGGAGTACCAGTAGTGATGGGAGTAGCAGCAGTGATGGGAATACTAGTAGTGATGGGAGTAGCAGCAGTGATGGGAGTACCAGTAGTGATGGGAGTAGCAGCAGTGATGGGAATACCAGTAGTGATGGGAGTAGCAGCAGTGATGGGAGTAGCAGCAGTGATGGGAATACCAGTAGTGATGGGAGTAGCAGCAGTGATGGGAGTAGCAGCAGTGATGGGAATACCAGTAGTGATGGGAGTAGCAGCAGTGATGGGAGTACCAGTAGTGATGGGAGTAGCAGCAGTGATGGGAATACCAGTAGTGATGGGAGTAGCAGCAGTCAGCCGGCAGGGGGCGCTCACCTGCGCAGCATGGCGTAGTTCTGCCGCTTGTAGTAGTCCAGCAGCAGCGCCGTCCTCTCCCTGCACCTCCTGCCGTCCACCTCGAAGTCCTCACTCTGCAGGGCGCTGCTCATCCTCTCGGCCACCGCCGCCCACACCTGGCCGAACTCCCGCACCCAGAACGGGTTGTGGTGGATGACCTCCCGCAGCAGGAGGATGTCATGGTGCGCTGCGAACCGAATGTGCCGCTTCCGCGTGGAGCCGGGAGGAGAATAAGCCCCGAAATCCGCCCGCACTACGAACAGAACACCCCGTTATTATACTGATGGTCACGTGATTAGACAAGACAGACAATGCGGGCAGTAGTGTCTGTCACCCGGTAATGGCGCCTGTGCCCCGTCCCTCTCACCTGCGCTGCTCTGCACCGGTCCCTGAGACTCCATCCTGTGACCTCGGCTCCCCCACTACGGCCGCACAGGAAGCGAACCCGCCTGGCACTGGTCATGTCCTCCGCCAGCCACTAGGGGCGGCAGAGAGCAGGAGCAGAGTCAATGTGAATACGCCGCCTCCTCCAGGTCACGGTGGTCGTGGTGCAGTGGGGGGCTCATTCTTGGGTGGGGACAGGTATTATATCCCTGTTACTCCTATCGTTGCCTTATCTGGAGTCTTTTTTCCCAGGCCATGGAGATGGGTTTTACAGGACCCTAATATGCACTGGAGGGGATTCAGAAAGGGGGGATACATGTGCAGAATTTGTTACCACTGTAAATCAGTGATGTGTGACTATAGCCTACAGAAAATGTAAACATTTTTGCACAAAAAAACATTTTGACATGTTTTACGATAGGTTCACACAGTAAAAAGATTTTATGCAGGATACGGATCCATCACATGGCGCACTGCGCCCGCGGACCACTGTCTATGACAGGGGCCATTGGATTTCCAATATTTTATCGGAAATAAAAGTGTAGCACTCAGTGCTGTTACTTACACTTGCTACACGCTACATTAGGGCCTCCTTTTCTGCCACCATCGGGGGCTTGTATACACAGCCAGACCCCACAAAATGAGCACGAGTCACTACATCAACTGGTAATAGCAGTAATGTGAGGTGCAACAATATGAAAACATGACTTAGAATCTCATTATAATTAGGAGCCACAAAGACTACGACGCTCAGAAATGACAAGCCACGGAAAAGCACACAAATCTGCCCTCAGGGGTGTGAGGCGACACGGGGATGAGAGGGAATGGGAGGTTACACCAGCACTTACTGATGAGAATCCAGCCAACACCCTGGATTTACATCACAAGACAAAAATTGGAACCATCTCTCACCCACTTTCGTATCTGGAGTGATATACGAGGCCTCCTTTTTTCACCAAGGGGGGCACCTGGATAGTCACATGCCCCATCAGACCCTGTAGGAGTTGTTTGTAGCCCTATAGACCCCAATCACTTCCACTCTTACAAGGGCCGTCCACATCTGACCCTATACATAGCTTACCCTACATGTTCCTACTGGTTTCCGACACGTTTCCTCCAATATGGAGTCATCAGGGTTGTCTCCAATGGTAGAAGGGTGCCTGAATGGCTGGTTTGCTAGAGCCACAAATAGTTAGCAAATAGGCCGAGTCCTGTTTTCTTACCTTGGGCCTTTGTACAAGTCCTTCCATCCATCATTCGTTTCCATCATTAAAATGTCCAGAAATGGTAGATGGTCAATATCAGTCCCAGTGTGCTACCATTAAAGGGAATCTGTCACCCCAAAAATCGTATATAATCTGCAGCCACTGGCATAAGGGGCTTATCTACAGCATTCTGTAATGCTGTAGATAAGCCCCCGATGTAACCTGAAAGGTAAGAAAAAGAGGTTATATTATACTCACCCAGGGGCGGTCCTGCTGCGGTCCGGTCCGGTGGGCGTCGCGGTCCGGTCCAGGGCCTCCCATCTTCATAGGATGACGTCCTCTTCTTGTCTTCTGGCCGCGGTTACGGCGCAGACGTACTGATTTGCCCTGCTGAGGGTAGAGCAAAGTATTGCAGTGCGCAGGCGCTGAGCCTCTCTGACCTTTCCCGACACCTGCGCACTGCAGTACTTTGCTCTGCCCTCAACAGGGCAAATCAGTATGTCTGCGCCAGAGCCGCGGCAAGAAGACAAGAAGAGGACGTCATCGTAAGAAGATGGGAGGCCCCGGACAGCGACGCCTATCGGACCGGACCGCCCCTGGGTGAGTATAATGTAACCTGTTACAGAATGCTGTAGATAAGCCCCTGATGCCGGTGGCCTTAGCTCATATACGATTTTTGGGGTGACAGATTCCCTTTAAGATCTCCCACAAATGCGAAGAACTCCAAAGATTTACATTTTTCACTTGTGATATAATTACAGTGTGTTGGTAAAATGACTATCAATAGGTGTTGGCATAACCTGCCATTTTGTAATATCCTCATATCCCACCATTGATTTTGTGTGTATTTATGTGACTACATATTTTTGAGTATTGTAGTCTTCGTGGCTCCTTTTTTGGTGAGATTATTTTAATACTGTTAAGCCTCACACTATCATCTACCATCAGAGACTTCTGAAACCCAGAGAAATGCATCCGTGGACTATAAGAATATATGAGAGTCTCGAGCCTAGTCCAGCGCTGCCCGTGCCCGGCTTCTCCCTGCTGATGTACACATGGAAGACACCTATCAATCAACTAGAACGATGCCGGTGAAGACGGCCAATGGTGACACCGGATTAGTCTCATCTACTTCTATAGTCCTTACTATGTTTTCTCTGAAGTGCTGCAGAATATACCTGGTTGCAATGGTGCATTCTGGTTTTGATTACTGCTGCCCGTGGTATGGACAGCATGGATCGACTGACAGGTTTACGTAAATGCACAGGTAGTCATCACATAATGCTCCAGGACAGTCCCAGGGGCTACAGCAGCCGACCGGAGGGTCAGACCCACGGGTATGCGGTACAGAAATGCAAAGACAAAACGTGGTCAGACGGTCCAAGGTCGGAGCAGGCAATACAGGTTCAAAACATGTAGCCGAGGTCAGGAGCAGAGTGGTCACACAGGCCGGGTCATAGCAAATGTGGTGCCAATATTCAAAAAGGGCTCTAAAAGTGAACCTGGAAATTATAGGCCAGTAAGTCTAACCTCTATTGTTGGTAAAATATTTGAAGGGTTTCTGAGGGATGTTATTCTGGATTATCTCAATGAGAATAACTGTGTAACTCCATATCAGCATGGGTTTATGAGAAATCGCTCCTGTCAAACCAATCTAATCAGTTTTTATGAAGAGGTAAGCTATAGGCTGGACCACGGTGAGTCATTGGACGTGGTATATCTCGATTTTTCCAAAGCGTTTGATACCGTGCCGCACAAGAGGTTGGTACACAAAATGAGAATGCTGGGTCTGGGGGAAAATGTGTGTAAATGGGTTAGTAACTGGCTTAGTGATAGAAAGCAGAGGGTGGTTATAAATGGTATAGTCTCTAACTGGGTCGCTGTGACCAGTGGGGTACCGCAGGGGTCAGTATTGGGACCTGTTCTCTTCAACATATTCATTAATGATCTGGTAGAAGGTTTACACAGTAAAATATCGATATTTGCAGACGATACAAAACTATGTAAAGCAGTTAATACAAGAGAAGATAGTATTCTGCTACAGATGGATCTGGATAAGTTGGAAACTTGGGCTGAAAGGTGGCAGATGAGGTTTAACAATGATAAATGTAAGGTTATACACATGGGAAGAAGGAATCAATATCACCATTACACACTGAATGGGAAACCACTGGGTAAATCTGACAGAGAGAAGGACTTGGGGATCCTAGTTAATGATAAACTTACCTGGAGCAGCCAGTGCCAGGCAGCAGCTGCCAAGGCAAACAGGATCATGGGGTGCATTAAAAGAGGTCTGGATACACATGATGAGAGCATTATACTGCCTCTGTACAAATCCCTAGTTAGACCGCACATGGAGTACTGTGTCCAGTTTTGGGCACCGGTGCTCAGGAAGGATATAATGGAACTAGAGAGAGTACAAAGGAGGGCAACAAAATTAATAAAGGGGATGGGAGAACTACAATACCCAGATAGATTAGCAAAATTAGGATTATTTAGTCTAGAAAAAAGACGACTGAGGGGCGATCTAATAACCATGTATAAGTATATAAGGGGACAATACAAATATCTCGCTGAGGATCTGTTTATACCAAGGAAGGTGACGGGCACAAGGGGGCATTCTTTGCGTCTGGAGGAGAGAAGGTTTTTCCACCAACATAGAAGAGGATTCTTTACTGTTAGGGCAGTGAGAATCTGGAATTGCTTGCCTGAGGAGGTGGTGATTGCGAACTCTGTCGAGGGGTTCAAGAGAGGCCTGGATGTCTTCCTGGAGCAGAACAATATTGTATCATACAATTATTAGGTTCTGTAGAAGGTCGTAGATCTGGGTATTTATTATGATGGAATATAGGCTGAACTGGATGGACAAATGTCTTTTTTCGGCCTTACTAACTATGTTACTATGTTATGTTACTATTAACGAGATACAGACAATGGGAGAAGGCATGAACGAGTGCTATAGTAATAGGAACCAACATTCACGTGGGAAGTGGTAGGGTGGAGCTGCCTAATAAAGGCCCTGCCAGGATGGGATAGGCCAAGGAACCTAATCTCTGCAGGAAGTGGTGGGCTAAATTCCTGCAGAGAACGTGAGGTTCAAGACCACCAGCTTCAGGAGCGAAACATGGAAGGCGTTTGGAATCTGTAGATTCGCAGGTAGTTGAAGAAGGTAGGTCACTGGATTAAGTTGCTTGCGAACTTTGGATGGACCAAGGCAACAGGGAGCAAATATGTACAAGGACACCTTCAGGCAAATATTTATTTATTATGATTATTATTCCAGGATGATACAGAGGCGGCTAACCTTCTCTTCTTGTCCACATGAGACTTCATCTGAGACATTGCCTTTAGGAGAGAAGCCCCTGTCTGCTGCCAAATCTGGAAGAAGTCCCCGTACGAGGCATTAGCTGCTGGACCCCAGAAGAAGCAGACACAGGAGAGGGTACTTGAGGGTACTAGGAGTATACCACAAAGAATGAAGATGCTCTGGAAGATGCCCCAATGTGGTTATTGTACGAAATTTCCACCCAGGGGGGTTGTTATACCTGGTCATCTTGATGGACAGAGATGAAGTGACGAAGGTAGCTTTTGCGGATTTGGTTTATCCGTTCCATTTGCCCACTGGTCTGCGGATGGTACTCGTCGGAGAAGTCTAGCTAGACATTCAACAGATTGCACTGGGCTCTCCAAAATTTAGACGTGAACTGTACTCCATGATCAGAGACTATGTGGAGAGTGAAACCGTGGAGATGAAATACATGTTGGAAGAACTGGGTGGCGAGCTTCGGAGAGGAGGGAAGGCCTGCCAGAGGTGTGAAATGAGCCATCCTAGAAAATTGATACATCACACGACCCATAAGGTGTTGCAACCACTGAGAGAGGCAGGTTCATAATGAAATCCATAGCAATATGTTGCCAGGGACCAGAACGAATCAGCATAGGCTGGAAGAAACCAGCAGGCTTATCTCTGGAAGACTTGTTTCTGACGCATGGTAAGCCACCAAAAGCGGCGAGCAATCCACTCGGTGGATTTACTAATGCCCATATGACCAGCAAATTGGGACTCCTGTCCCTGGGACAAAATTTTCTTCTTTTTAGCAGAAGGGAAAAGGTTTTGCCCAGAGGAATGTACTTTAAAAGGGCAGGGGCTGCCTCAATAATCCTCAACGGATCGATGATGTGCTGAGGCTCTTCCAAGGAATCGGTCACATCAAAGGATCAATACAGGACATCTGCCTTAACATTCTTCTCCGTAGGACGGGATTGCGATTCGAAGTTAAAACGAGCGAAGAAGAATGCCATCCTGGCTTGGTGGGGATTCAATCTCTGGGTGGACTGCAGGAAGGTCAGAATTCTATGGTCCGTGTAAATTATTGTCAGAGACTTGGCACCCTCCAGTAGATGTCTCCACTCCTCAAGCACCATCTTAATAGCTAGAAATTTGCGATCCCCAATAGTATAATTTCGCTCAATTGGCGAAAACAGTTTGGAAAAAAGTTCTCTGCAGAAGCACTGCCCTGGAACTGACAGATGATGCATCTACCTCCAAGAGAAACTGCTTGTTGGGATCGGGTGATGCAGCACTGGAGCACTCGCAAAGGCCTCTTTCAAATGCTGGAATGCCAACACTGCTGACTCAGGCCAGTCTGTGGCATTGGCACCCTTCTTGGTTAAGGTGGAAATAGGTGCCATATGGGATGAAAAGTGCTGGATAAATTGCCTGTAGAAGATGACGAAACCCATGAAGCGCTGGATGGCACAGAGACCCTGAGGACGGGGCCAGGATAAAACAGCAAAAATCTTCTCAGGCTCCACTTCAAGACCTTGGTTTGGGACAATGTAATCAAGGAAGGGCAAGGAGGTATTTTCACGGTGAGTGGGGGGGTGGATGCTGAGCAGACATGCAATTTGCTGCCGTGACATCAATGTAGGGACCTGCCACCAGGGGCTGGGGGGAATGTGCTGGGTGCCAGGTGAGATGCCACTAAGCCACACTGCCTGCAGCACCATCTACAGAAAAATAAGATTTTTATTTCCTAGGATCGTTTAACGGAGCTTGATTCATCTGCACAAGGGACTGGGTCCTAAAAATACAAAGAGCCCAATTCATTATAATGTTGGCACCTTTTTTGTCTATTTCTTTGTGTGTCTCATTTTCCTTGCACCTTATTCTTCCTTTAATTTCCACCTTTTTTGAAGTCTATTTTATGTGTTTTCCTATTTTGTATCATGTCTACGATTTCCAGATGTTTTTGTCAGTTTCACCATTTTCAACTTTTCAAAAAGTCCAAGATTTATAGCAAATGTACTCCAGTATCCCACACCTTCCCCTGGAGAGATTTTATGTATGCCTGATATTACCCCTTTCCCATATTTTTTGCAACATTTTTCAAAATGTGTGACTTTTTGCGCTAAAAATTCACAAAAAAGTTAAGACAAAATTAAAAATGAGTTTTGACTTTCCACAAAATTCATGAACTGCGGGAGCCATTTTGAAGAATTTGGTGTAGTAAACGGCATAGAATATGTCATAAGACAAAAAACAAACAAACTCCGCAAATGATGACTTGGGGCCAAAGTCTATGAAACTAAAAGCAATTCATGCCAATACCAGTAGCTTTATATGTACCATGAGTAGTAAATTATTACTTTTAGAGCACCATTGATTCCATGGTGCTGTACATGAGAAGGGGTTACATAGAAGTTACAAATATAAAATACGGTGAATAAACTAACAATGACAGACTGGTACAGAAAGGGGAGGCTTATAGTCCTCAAACGGTCACACAATAGATACATGGCTCTAATACAATTATCTGGCGAACGGTGTTTATGGGGTAAAGACACGGACAGACCCTGTCAGTTTCAAGAACATGATGGAATCAGCCATTTATTGTTTGGCATCAACTACTGGAGGCGATCTGTCTGTGGCACAGCTGAGGTGTTATGGAAGCCCAGGTTGCTTTGATGGCAGCCTTCAGCTCATCTGCATTGTTGGGTCTGGTGTCTCATCTTCCTCTTTACAATACCCCATAGATTCTCTATGGGGTTAAGGTCAGGCAAGTGTCACGGCTCCAGGCTACTCACTGCAGTAAGGGAGCACAGAGCAGAACAGTGGAGAACTCACTGGGTAGCAAGCAGGACCTGAACCATGTGACCGAGCAGGAGTGGCCAGGGGCGAAGCCAGGCGCCGGGGTGCAAGGAGGCGAACGGCGCCGGAGAGTAGTCAAACGTGTCGAGGTCAATAACCAGGGAATAAGCGAGGTACCTGAGGGTGAGACAGAAGGATAGTCAGGTAGAAGCCAGAGGTCAGAAGCCGAGTTAGGCTACTTTCACACTTCCGTCGGAACGGGGCGGTCGCCATGCGTCGGCCCGACGTACCGACGGACGTTGTGAAAGAAATGAACAACAGGGGCATCGGATGCAGTTTTTCAATGCATCCGCTGCCCCATTGTAATGTCCGGGGAGGAAGGGGCGGAGTTCCGGCCACGCATGTGCGGTCGGAAATGGCGGACACGTCGCACAAAAAAAACGTTACATAGAACGTTTTTTCTGCTGACGGTCCGCCAAAAACACGACGCATCCATCGCATGACGGATGCGACGTGTGGCCATACGTCACAATGTGTCGCTAATGCAAGTCTATGGAGAAAAAACGCATCCTGCAGGCAACTTTGCAGGATGCATTTTTTCTCCAAAATGACGCATTGCGACGTAGGCACTTTGACGGAAGTGTGAAAGTAGCCTAAAGGTACCGTCACACTTAGCGACGCTGCAGCGATACCGACAACGATCCGGATCGCTGCAGCGTCGCTGTTTGGTCGCTGGAGAGCTGTCACACAGACCGCTCTCCAGCGACCAACGATGCCGGTAACCAGGGTAAACATCGGGTAACTAAGCGCAGGGCCGCGCTTAGTAACCCGATGTTTACCCTGGTTACCATCCTAAAAGTAAAAAAAAACAAACAGTACATACTTACCTACAGCCGTCTGTCCTCCAGCGCTGTGCTCTGCACTCCTCCTGTACTGTCTGTGTGAGCACAGCGGCCGGAAAGCAGAGCGGTGACGTCACCGCTCTGCTTTCCGGCTGACCGACGCTCACAGCCAGTACAGGAGGAGTGCAGAGCACAGCGCTGGAGGACAGACGGCTGTAGGTAAGTATGTAGTGTTTGTTTTTTTACTTTTAGGATGGTAACCAGGGTAAACATCGGGTTACTAAGCGCGGCCCTGCGCTTTGTTACCCGATGTTTACCCTGGTTACCAGTGAAGACATCGCTGAATCGGTGTCACACACGCCGATTCAGCGATGTCTACGGGGAGTCCAGCGACCAAATAAAGTTCTGGACTTTCTTCCCCGACCAGCGATCTCCCAGCAGGGGCCTGATCGCTGCTGCCTGTCACACTGGACGATATCGCTAGCGAGGACGCTGCAACGTCACGGATCGCTAGCGATATCGTCTAGTGTGACGGTACCTTAAGGGAATGGATAGAAACTCAAAGCAGGGAAGCCAAGAGGATTAAACAGATCAGATAAGGCATGAAGAGCAAACAAACAACACAGAATTGACACGCACACCAGGGGGTCAGACTCACAGCCAGAACAAAGGTATAACTGACAGAGAATCCGAGTCCAGCCTGGGTATAAATATCCCTCCCAGATCCAAAAGGAGGCCATAACAATTAACCCTGAGAGGGCAGGGCATTAACCATGTCCAAACCATGACAGCGAGTTTGCTGGCCAATCAAGCACAATGATACTGTTGTTTTTAAACCAGCCATCTATCATGAAATTTTAGAGCACTTCATGCTTCCCTCTGCAGACAAGCTTTTTGGAGATGGAAATTTCATTCTCCAGCAGGACTTGGCACCTGTCCACACTGCCAAAAGTTCCAATACCTGGTTTAAAAACAACAGTATCACTGTACTTGACTGGCCAGCAAACTCGTCTGACTTTAACCCCACAGAGAATCTATGGGGTATTGTCAAGAGGAAGATGAGACACCAGACCCAACAATGCAGATGAGCTGAAGGCTGCTATTAAAGCAACCTGGTCTTCCATAACACCTCAGCAATGCCACAGGCTGATCACCTCCATGCCATGCTGCATTGATAGAGTAATTGATGCAAAAGGAGCCCCGTCCAAATATTGAGTGCATTTACAACATACATTTCAGTAGGCCAACATTTCGGATGTTAATATAATTTTTCAAGCTGGTGTTATAAAGTATTCTAATTTACTGAGATAATGACTTTTGGGTTTTCATTGGCTGTAAGCCATAATCATCAACATTAACAGAAATAAACACTTGAACTAGATCACTCTGTTTGTAATGACTCTATCTAATATATGAGTTTCATTTTTTGTATTGAGGAACTGAAATAAATTAACTTTTTGATGATATTCTAATTTTGTGAGATGCACCTGTACATGACAGAACGTGCTGGGGGCAAACACACCACAGAACGTGCTGGGGGCATGCACAGCACAGGAGGAGCTGGGGGCTTACACATCACAGAAAACATGGGGGCATACACATCACAGGAGACATGGGGGCATACACTGCATCGGAGGGGCTGGGGGCATAGATATATATCACTGGAAGGGCTGGGGGCATAAACATCACAGGAGAAATGAGTTTAAAAAAAAAAGAGGTTTGGTACCGTGTTAGCCAGTTGAAAAAATAATGCTCTCGGTATGAAAAACAAGATAATATTGTAGTTATGATACCTTTTATTGGCTAAGAAAAATAAAATAAATGATGTTACAAAGCAAGCTTTCGGGACTTCTTAGGTCCCTTCCTCAGGCATGGTATAACATAGTTTCTGAAGAAACACAAATTTATATACACAAACAAACAGCAAAAAAAGAGAGGCATGGTATAATAAATGAACCTTTGAATAAACTGAGCTCAGAGAAAGAATCCTTATTAGGCTAGATTAGTGCTGTGAAAGTTTTATAGTCCCAATATCCAAGTAAGATCAAAGGCCTGGTGCCCTCAACGTCTTTGGGGCAGATTTTTCAGATTCTGTAGTGAGTCATAAATCCTCCTGACAGATTTAGGCTAGTTTCACACTAGCATTCCACAGGGCTGCGCATGAAAGCCTTCTTCCTCCGTGAAGCCCCGCCCACTGCTGCGCCTCTTCCTTCAGCTCCGCATGCGTCCTGCGTACTCTACCTTTAACATTGGGTACGCAGGCCATACGGATGCCTCCGCATGCGTCGTCTTGACGCTGAGCTGACCTGCGTCAAACACAACATGTTAGATTTTGTTGAGGTCGACGCAGCTTTAAAACGACACATGCTGAGACATCCACATACATCCGCATGGCCCGCGTACCCAATGTTAAAGATTGGGTACGCAGGACGCATGCCGACGTAGGCGGAGCTGAAGGAAGAGGTGTGGCAGTGGGCGGGGCTTCATGGAGAAAGAAGGATCGCTAGTGTGAAATTAGCCTTAGTCCTGTGTGGATGGAATCAAAGACTCTAATACGTTTGTATTCCCAAACCCTGAGATGTTCTTGTGATTTAAAATTGCCTTTTAATATGACAACTTTCATATTGTTTATCTTGTGCCCCAGACTACAGAAATGTTTGGCCACAGGTAAATGTTTTCTTTTTGTGTCTGTAATTGTATGGCGATGAGACCACATCCTTGCTCTCAGTTTCTGTCCTGTTTCTCCCACATAGAGGCCCCCAATAAGACAATATAGTGCACAGAATAAAGTACACCACCGTTGGAAGAAGGATATGTGAATGTCCCGGGAATCTTACAGTCCTGCTGTGTGTTGGGTCTGTGTCCTGTCTTTGGTCTCTACATGAGTGCAGGTTTTGCGGCTCGTCATATTGCAATGATAAGTTTCTCTTTGTGTATCTGAGAGCACTGAACTTGGGATCAGAGGTTTCTTAAATTTGGAGGTTGACTGTAGCATAGCGAGGGAGGGTCTTTGAATTTTGTCATCCTTGTGTAGGATATGGTGAAGGTTTTAGCAGTTTTTCTGAGTACCTCAAGCTGTGGGTTGTAGGTCACAACCAGAGGTTTGCGATTATCACACCTCCTAACCGTCCAGTATTCCGTGGGGCAGTCCCGATTTTGACAGTCTGCCTCGCGGTCACAGGCGGGACCGTACTTGGCCAGCACTGCAGAGCTACGGATACCTCCACCGCAGAGATCCACACACCACATTTATGGCTGCCGCTGCTCTAGGCGCACAGGACCTGTGATGAGGTCATAGGAGGGGAGGAGTCAGGGATCACATGATCGGGACCTCCGTGTATGCATGCAGGACTCTGCTGTGCTGTCATGGTGCTTACTGCTGGATGAGGGTAAGCTTATGTGTGGGGTCATTAGGGCTTTACAGTGTGGATGTAGCAGAGCCGTGTGTGTATGAGGTGTATGGGGCGGAGCTGTGTGTGTACGAGGTGTACGGAGCGGAGCCGGGTGTGTATGAGGTGTACGGAGCGGAGCTGTGTGTGTACGAGGTGTACAGAGCAGAGCCGCTTGTGTTTGAGGGTATGAGGTGTACAGAGCGGAGCGTGTGTGTATGAGGGTATGAGGACACGGATAGGAGCCGTGTGTGTGCAAGGTGTACAGAGCGGAGCCGTGTGTGTGCGAGCTGTATGGAGCAGAGCCGTGTGTGTGCGAGGTGTACGGAGCCGTGTGTGTGCGGGGTGTACGGAGCGGAGCCGGGTGTGTACGAGGTGTGCGGAGCGGAGCCACATGTGTATGAGGTGTACAGAGAGGAGCCGTGTGTGAACGGTGTGTAAGGAGCGGAGCCGTGTGTGTATGAGGTGTACGGAGCGTAGCCGTGTGTGTGTGATGTGTACGGAGCGGAGCCGTGTGTGTGCGAGATGTACGGAGCGGAGCCGTATGTGTGTGAGATGTACAGAGTGGAGCTGCGCATGTACGAGGTGTACCGAGTGGAGCCACGTGTGTGTGAGTTGTACGGAGCGAAGCCGAGTGTGTACGAGGTGTATAGAGCGGAGCCGAGCCGTATGTGCAAGGTGTACGGAGCACAGCCACTTGTGTAGCAGTAACTATCTGTGGCCATATACTGTACGCAGTATCATGTGTGGCCATTATACAGTATGGAGCACTATGTGTGGCCATTATACAGTATGGAGCATCATGTGTGGCCATTATACAGTATTGAGCATCATGTGTGGCCATTATACAGTATTGAGCATCATGTGTGGCCATTATACAGTATGGAGCACTATGTGTGGCCATTATACAGTAGGGAGCATCATGTGTTGCCATTATACAGTATGGAGCATCATGTGTGGCCATTATACAGTATGGATCATCATGTGTGGCCATTATACAGTATGGAGCATCATGTGTGGCCATAATACAGTATTGAGCATCATGTGTGGCCATTATACAGTATGGAGCACTATGTGTGGCCATTATACAGTAGGGAGCATCATGTGTTGCCATTATACAGTATGGAGCATCATGTGTGGCCATTATACAGTATGGAGCATCATGTGTAGCCATTATGTAGTATTGAGCATCATGTGGGCCCATTATACAGTATGGAACACTGTGTGGCAATTATGCAGTATGAAGTGGTTAAAACATGCAAGGCAGGGGAGTCAAATGTGTAACTTGCTGGACGATAGCTATTTCGCGCAAATGCGCTTCTATGGGTCCTGCAGTAGGGAGGAAGGTCATGTACCTGTAACACCCCAGGTTCCTGGTTGTTATAGTAGCATTTCTTTCCTCACAGGGAGAGTGATGTCATGCTTGGAAGCGAGGAAGAATCTCTTTTATCAGGCAATCACAAACATGCAACATGTTCATACTCCAGGCCGGAAGGAGGAGCTCTGATCCAGCTTGTGGGTGGCTCCCCTATATACAGTGGGGCAAAAAAGTATTTAGTCAGTCAGCAATAGTGCAAGTCCCACCACTTAAAAAGATGAGAGGCGTCTGTAATTTACATCATAGGTAGACCTCAACTATGGGAGACAAACTGAGAAAAAAAAATCCCGAATATCACATTGTCTGTTTTTTTAACATTTTATTTGCATATTATGGTGGAAAATAAGTATTTGGTCAGAAACAAAATTTCATCTCAATACTTTGTAATATATCCTTTGTTGGCAATGACAGAGGTCAAACGTTTTCTCTAAGTCTTCACAAGGTTGCCACACACTGTTGTTGGTATGTTGGCCCATTCCTCCATGCAGATCTCCTCTAGAGCAGTGATGTTTTTGGCTTTTCGCTTGTCAACACGGACTTTCAACTCCCTCCAAAGGTTTTCTATAGGGTTGAGATCTGGAGACTGGCTAGGCCACTCCAGGACCTTGAAATGCTTCTTACGAAGCCACTCCTTCGTTGCCCTGGCGGTGTGCTTTGGATCAATGTCATGTTGAAAGACCCAGCCACGTTTCATCTTCAATGCCCTTGCTGATGGAAGGAGGTTTGCACTCAAAATCTCACGATACATGGCCCCATTCATTCTTTCATGTACCCGGATCAGTCGTCCTGGCCCCTTTGCAGAGAAACAGCCCCAAAGCATGATGTTTCCACCACCATGCTTTACAGTAGGTATGGTGTTTGATGGATGCAACTCAGTATTCTTTTTCCTCCAAACACGACAAGTTGTGTTTCTACCAAACAGTTCCAGTTTGGTTTCATCAGACCATAGGACATTCTCCCAAAACTCCTCTGGATCATCCAAATGCTCTCTAGCAAACTTCAGACGGGCCCGGACATGTACTGGCTTAAGCAGTGGGACACGTCTGGCACTGCAGGATCTGAGCCCATGGTGGCGTAGTGTGTTACTTATGGTAGGCCTTGTTACATTGGTCCCAGCTCTCTGCAGTTCATTCACTAGGTCCCCCCGCATGGTTCTGTGATTTTTGCTCACTGTTCTTGTGATCATTCTGACCCCACGGGGTGGGATTTTGCGTGGAGCCCCAGATCAAGGGAGATTATCAGTGGTCTTGTATGTCTTCCATTTTCTAATTATTGCTCCCACTGTTGATTTCTTCACTCCAAGCTGGTTGTCTATTGCAGATTCAGTCTTCCCAGCCTGGTGCAGGGCTACAATTTTGTTTCTGGTGTCCTTTGACAGCTCTTTGGTCTTCACCATAGTGGAGTTTGGAGTCAGACTGTTTGAGGGTGTGCACAGGTGTCTTTTTATACTGATAACAAGTTTAAACAGGTGCCATTACAACAGGTAATGAGTGGAGGAAAGAGGAGACTCTTAAAGAAGAAGTTACAGGTCTGTGAGAGCCAGAAATCTTGATTGTTTGTTTCTGACCAAATACTTATTTTCCACCATAATATGCAAATAAAATGTTAAAAAAAACAGACAATGTGATTTTCTGGATTTTTTTTTCTCAGTTTGTCTTCCATAGTTGAGGTCTACCTATGATGTAAATTACAGACGCCTCTCATCTTTTTAAGTGGTGGAACTTGCACTATTGCTGACTGACTAAATACTTTTTTGCCCCACTGTATATTCTGGTCTGGAGGGTGCCAGACAGCAGACTGGAGCAGTCTGAGGAAGAGAGGGAAGAGAGGCGCCGTGCAGCCAAGAAAGGTGCTGCAGCACCTGGAAAGAGCAAAAAGGGGGAAGCAGAACAGATTGTAGTGAGCTTGAAGGGGAAGTGAAACGCATGACATTGGTATTGTCGATACCCAGGTAATAAGCACCCTCCCATGGGTCTCTGACCCTCTCCCCAAACCCAAAATAACGACATGACTCCCAAATTGGATACAATTGGCCACAGCGGCCTTTATTATAAACAAGCGAAACATATAACAGTAAATAAGCTGGGAAGAAGTCCTTGAAGCTAAAAATCTGGTGTTAACCATAGTATAAACTAGTGGATAGAAAACCAACCATAGTTTACTCTCAGCCGTTACCCCACTGGCTCGAGAGCACCAAAAAATACCCCGGAGGGTTACCATTGTCCACTTCCAACTTAGGAATCTGGCCCACCGTTGCCAAGATTCCCCCAAATCACCAGACCCGAAACCAAAACTTATACCAACTGAAGAATCCATATCCCGATTAATCCCCCAGGCCAATTTAGCACCAACCCCTAGCACCCCTCCCACCGCCTACGGCCAGTATGACCCAAAGCATTGAATAAACCCGACTTTAGAACAACAACAGAAAAAGAGGGCGGGTGGGCAGGACTGCTTGACTGCCTCCTGAGCGGGAAGTGACAGGCTCCACCCTCCACCATCACTATAGCCCCCTTCTTCCAGTAATTCCCTCCCCCCTGTTGAATTAACCTCACCTATTCCTGGCTCCAAACCCCCTGTCATGATGGCTTCCTCGTACGCTGCCCATGGGAGGGGGTGGGGCGGCTCGTTCCAGCCTGCTCTGGAGAGTAAAGAGCTGGGGGATAGCTGCGACTGAGCTATCTCCCTACTGAACCCAGATACCGGTAGCCAGAAGACCGGGGTTATGAAGTACTGTACGTCTCACAGCAGAAACCGGCAGAACAGCTGGATTACAAGTCACCTATCCACCATTGAAGCCTGAGGACACAGTACTGCATAGTGATATAGAAAATGCAAAGCACAGCCGAGGGGGGAGGTGCACAGTCGATAGGTGCCCAAACCTTGATGTATAGAAAACAAGTGACTAGCACACTCCTAGGGATTGTGATGCAAAATGGAGGGGTTTATTTACATACAAAGTCACAAACGTTTCGGTCAACTCTAGACCTTCATCAGTGTGCTAAGTACACCTGTATGTAAGGTAGAGCCCCAAATGGAATGTAAATAAATGGCATCAAAAAATATAACTGGTAAACTCGAACCAGGGCAAACAAATTTGGAGATGTCTAATGGAAAGGGTTAAGCCAAGGGGAGGGGAGAAAACCCTTTTAGCTAAAGAGCTATGACGCAAATCAGTGCACAGGAGAGACCAAACTCCGCGGTGTCCACCGTGTTGCCTTCTTTGTTGTTTGTTTTGTTTGTTTTCTCTTTTGTTATTGGCGCTATCATATTGCACTTGATGTAATTTACCAAAGGATTTAACTAAATGACTCTTATGAAAAATAGATTTAGCTAGCAAAATGTTTAGTGGGAATGTGTTACAGAACATACTTTATGTTTTGGGCATTGACCACTCTCTGGTTCTTGTTAACCAATGTGTTTGTGAGATGATTAAAAGGCATTAAGCATAGCCTATATTTCTATTTTCCATTCATATTTGGTACCAAAATTCAATAAAGTCTGCATACGTTCCTTATTATTATTATTTATATAGCACCATTAATTCTAATAATGGTGATGTACATGTGAAAAGGGGTTACATACAGGGTTATAGATATCGTTAACAGTGAACAAATTTGCAATGACAGACTGGTACAGAGGGGAGAGGACCCTGTCCTTGTGGACTTACATTCTTTGGGTTAATGGGGAAGAGATAGGAGGTTGGTGTGCTGCAGCACTGGTGGTGGTGAGGCGGCAACTCTGGTGGTGGTGAGGCGGCAGCTCGGGTGGTTGGTGAGGCGGCAGCTCTGGCGGTGGCGACGTGGCAGCTCGGGTGGTTGGTGACGTGACAGCGGCTCAGGTGATTGGTGGGGCAGCAGCTCGGGTGGTTGGTGAGGTGGCAACTCGGGTGGTTGGTGAGGCAGCAGCTCGGGTGGTTGGTGAGGCGGCAGAATGGTTATTGCAGGCTGTAGGCTTTCCTGAAGAGATGGGTTTTCAGGTTCCTTCTGAAGGATCTGAGGATGGTGGATAATCGGACGTGTTGTGGCTGATAGACACTCCGGGATTCTGGACAGAAGAAAGACGACATCTCAGCCAGAGAGGTAAATCTGAGTGTCATCTGCATATAGGTGGTACTGGAAGCCATGGGACTTTATGAATTCTCCTAGGAAAAGGGTATAGATGGAAAAAAGTAGAGGCCCTAGGACAGAGCTTTGAGGGACTCCAACAGAGAGGGGGCAGGGTGAGGAGGTAGTGTGGGAGTGGGAAGCGCTAAATGTGCGGTCGGAAAGTATAAGGCAATCCAGGACAGGGCAAGGCCTGCTAAGGGAAGAAAGAATCTGTAACAGTAGGCAGTGGTCGACTGTGTCGAAAGCAGAGGACAGGTCGAGAAGGAGGAGGATTGAGAACTGTCTGTTAGCTTTGGCTGTGAGTAAGTTATTAGTCATTTTGGTCAGAGCAGTTTCGGTGGAGTGTTGGGGGCGGAAGCCAGATTGGAGGTTGTCAAGAAGAGAGATAGATGAGAGGTGGGAGGAAAGTTGACCATGGACATGCTGCTCAAGGAGCAAACTGGAGCAGTGATATGAGGCGATAGCTGGGCATAGCAGTTAGCTTGTTTGAGGATAGGTGTGGTGGTGGCATTTTTGAAGGCAGAGGGGAAGGTACCAGAAAATAGCGATAGGTTGAAGAGATGGGTTAGGGCTGGAATGAGCATGTTACTGTAGTGAGGTTGGGGAACAGGTGGGAAGGCATCGGATCAAGTGCACAGGTGGTGAGTTGTGATTTGGAAAGGAGGCCAGTAAGTTCTCTTTCAGTGATGTTGGAGAGGGAAGTTACTGGGGAAGGCAGAGGTCTGCTATATGGAGTAGTTGGGGTGGTGGAACAGTAAAGGTTTGCCTTGTTTGGTCGATCTTGTTTTGAAGTAGGTGGCAAAGTCCTCAGAAGAGATGAGGGGAGTTGGAGGTGGCAGTGGCAGGCGGAGGAGAGAGTTAAATGTGCTGAACAGTTGTTTTGGGTTGTAGGATAGTGAAGATACAAGGTTAGTGAAATAGGTCTGTTTAGCAGAAGTAAGGGCTAGTTTGAAGGCAAGTGTAGCTTGTTTGAAAGCGGTGAAGTCATCTGGCAGGTGTGATTTTTTTCCAACGCCACTCCGCGACCCTGGATGCTTGTTGTAGTTTTTTGGTGAGGTTGTTATGCCAGGGTTGCCTATTGGTTTATCACACTTTGCCATGCATGAGAGGGGCGACTGAGTCAATGGCTGATGTGAGGGTGGAGTTATAGAAAGCAGTGGCGCTATCCATGTTGTGGAGTGAAGATATGGAGGACAGGGGTAGAAGAGAGTCTGGGAGTCTGTGAATGTCTAGGTGGGCAAGGTTTCTGCGAGGATGTGGTACTGGCTGGACGTGGGGGGCGGGTGAGGAGGACAAGGAAGAGAAGGTGAGTAGATGGTGGTCAGATAGGGGGAAGGGAGAGGTGAGATTAGATAAGGAACAGAGGCGGGTGAAGATGAGGTCTAGTGTATGCCCGTCTGTGTGGGTGGCTGTGCAGGACCACTGAGTAAGTCCAAAGGATGAGGTAAGGGCCAGGAGCTTGGAGGCTGCTGGCTGGTGGGTGTCAGTAGGGATATTAAAGTCACTCATTATGATGGTGGGGATGTCAGCAGAGAGAAAGTGAAGAAGCCAGGTGGAGAATTGGTCAATGAAGGCAGTGGCTGAGCCCGGTGGTCAGTATATGACAGCCATTTGGAGATTAGAGGGAGAATAGATACGGACAGAGTGAACCTCAAAAGAAGGGAATATAAGGGAGGTTTGGGGTTGGATAGGGTTGAAGTAACAGTTTTTGGAAAGAAGGAAACCCACTCTCCCACCATGTACCGTATCATCTCAAACACATTCGTCAACAATAACCAAAAAATAGCCAATCCTTTTAACCCCTTTCTGACATTGATTGGGTGTAATAATACGCCCATGCCGGACTCCCCCTGTTTGGTGCGGGCTGATCTATATAGCAGACCTGTGCCCGCAACAATCTCTGACTCTCTGACAGTGGCATTTCACTCGTGCTTAATGGAAGAGCATTGCTAATCCCACCCATTGGTGACCCGACACATGATCGCAGATCACCGATGGGTCGGCATGACAACCAGAGGACTGCAGCAGACCTCTATGGTTGTCATTGCCAGAGTGATATGAGCGCCACTCCGTGGTTGACGCTCATAGAAAATAAGCATTTCTGCTACACACAGGCGATGATCATCGCCTATGTGTAGCAGAGGCGATCAAAGTACTGCATCTTCTAGTCTCCAATGCAGAGTATTGTAGCATGCAAAAACTTAATTAAAAATGTTTTTTTTTTTAATAAAAAAATATTAAAGTTCATATCACCCCCATTTTGCCTCATTCAAAATAAAACAATAAAAAAAATACACATAATTGGCATTGTCACGTTCAGAATCGCCTGATCTGTCAATATAGAAAAAACTTAACCCAATTGCTAAACTGCATAATGATAAAAAAATTAAAAACGTTAGAATTACGTTTTTTTTGTTGCCGCTACATTGCAATAAAATTCAATAACGGGCGATCAAAAGATCGTATCTACACCAAAATCCAAAATGGTATCAATAAAAACGTCAGCTTGGCGCACAAAAAATAAGCCCTCACCCAAACCAGATCACGAAAAATGGAGACGCTGTAGGTCTTGGGAAATGGCACTATTTTTTTAAGCTAACAAATTTTGGATTTTTTTTTGGCCACTTAAATAAAAAAATAACCTAGACATGTTTGGTGTCTATGAACTCGTAATGATCTGGAGAATCATGTTGGTCGGGTAGTTTTAGCATTCAGTGAGCATGGTAAAAAAATAAGCAAACAATTGTGGAATTGCAGTTTTTTTGCAATTTCATAGAATCATAGAATGATAGCGTTGGAAGAGACCTCCTGGGTATCTGGTCCAACCCCCTGCTCAAAGCAGGATTCACTAAATCATTCCAGACAGATGTCTGTCCAAAAACTTCCATGGAAGGAGAACTCACCACCTCTCGTGGCAGCCTGTTCCACTCATTGATCACTCTAACTGTCAAAAAGTTTTTTCTAATATCTAATCTGTGTCTCCTCCCATTCAGTTTCATCCCATTGCTTCTAGTCTTTCCTTGCTTCACTGCAGTTTAGCATTTTTTCCCAGTTTTTCAGTACATATGTTAAAACCAATGGCATCATTCAAAAGTACAACTTGTCCCACAAAAAATCAAGCTCTCACATGGCCATAGTGACAGAAAAATAAAAAAGTTATGGCTCCAGGAAAATGGGGAGCAAAAAACAGCAATTCAAAAACTGAAATACCCCTGGTCATTAAGAGGTTAATCATAGTTTAACGTTTTGGAAGAATTTACTTTAAAGATTGTGACACCCCTTATATCATAAAATCTATAATATAACGCTGGGAGCGTCACTCTGTCCGAAGCCTTTATAGACTGCGCAGGCGCAAGCGCCGGCGCAGTCTGGCCCCCACAGAGTGACGCTCCCAGGAGATCGCGGTATGCGTAAGCACTGAACGCATACCGCGATCTCCACCGGAGAGTCAGCGACCGTGGACGCGCCAGGAGGGAGGGTAAGTACATTCACCTGTCCTCCGTTCCAGCGCTGCGTGCGGCTCCGTCTTCCGGCTCCTCTGCTGTGACAGAGTCCAGTCACAGGCAGAGGAGCCGGAGTGTGTGTTCAAGAAAATGGCGCCGGAAAACGCGGACTGCGCAGGCGCTGATTCCTGCTGCCGGAATCGGCGCCTGTGCAGTCCGCGCTTTCTGGCGCCATTTTCTTGAACACACACTCCGGCTCCACTGCAGTTGTGTCTTCAAGAAAATGGCGCCGGAGAGAGCGGACTGCGCAGGCGCCGATTCCTGCTGCCGGAATCGGCGCCTGCGCAGTCCGCGCTTTCCGGCGCCATTTTCTTGAAGACACACCTGCAGTGGAGCCGGACGATAGGTGAGTATGGTATTTTTTTTTTTATATGGCAGCAGCATACGGGGGCATATAATACATTAGTGGTGCAGGATGGGAGCAGCACATGACAGAACGGGCGCAGGATGGCAGCAGCACATGACAGAACGGGCGCAGGATGGCAGCAACGCATGACAGAACGGGCGCAGGTTGGCAGCAGCACATGACAGAACGGGCGCAGGATGGCAGCAGCACATGACAGAACGGGTGCAGGATGGCAGCAGCACATGACAGAACGGGCGCAGGATGGCAGCAGCACATGACAGAACAGGCGCAGGATGGCAGCAGCGCATGACATAACGGGCGCAGGATGGCAGCAGGATGGGAGCAGCACATGACAGAACGGGCGCAGGATGGCAGCAGCACATGACAGAACGGGCGCAGGATGGCAGCAGCACATGACAGAACGGGCGCAGGATGGCAGCAGCACATGACAGAACGGGCGCAGGATGGCAGCAGCACATGACAGAACGGGCGCAGGATGGCAGCAGCGCATGACATAACGGGCGCAGGATGGCAGCAGGATGGGAGCAGCACATGACAGAACGGGCGCAGGATGGCAGCAGGATGGGAGCAGCACATGACAGAACGGGCGCAGGATGGCAGCAGCACATGACAGAACGGGCGCAGGATGCCAGCAGCACATGACAGAACGGGCGCAGGATGGCAGCAGCGCATGACATAACAGGCGCAGGATGGCAGCAGGATGGGAGCAGCACATGACAGAACGGGCGCAGGATGGGAGCAGCACATGACAGAACGGGCGCAGAATGGCAGCAACGCATGACAGAACGGGCGCAGGATGGCAGCAGCACATGACAGAACGGGCGCAGGATGGCAGCAGCACATGACAGAACGGGCGCAGGATGGCAGCAGCACATGACAGAACGGGCGCAGGATGGCACCAGCGCATGACATAACGGGCGCAGGATGGGAGCAGCACATGACAGAACGGGCGCAGGATGGCAGCAGCGCATGACAGAACGGGGGCGCAGGATGGCAGCAGCGCATGACAGAACGGGCGCAGGATGGCAGCAGCGCATGACAGAACGGGCGCAGGATGGCAGCAACGCATGACAGAACGGGCGCAGGATAGCAGCAGCACATGACAGAACGGGCGCAGGATGGCAGCAGCACATGACAGAACGGGCGCAGGATGGCAGCAGCACATGACAGAACAGGCGCAGGATGGCAGCAGCGCATGACATAACGGGCGCAGGATGGCTGCAGGATGGGAGCAGCACATGACAGAACGAGCGCAGGATGGCAGCAGGATGGGATCAGCACATGACAGAACGGGTGCAGGATGGCAGCAGCGCAAGACAGAACGGGCGCAGGATGGCAGCAGCACATGACAGAACGGGCGCAGGATGGCAGCAGCACATGACAGAACGGGCGCAGGATGGCAGCCGCACATGACAGAACGGGCGCAGGATGGCAGCAGCACATGACAGAACGGGCGCAGGATGGCAGCAGCGCATGACATAACGGGCGCAGGATGGCAGCAGGATGGGAGCAGCACATGACAGAACGGGCGCAGGATGGGAGCAGCACATGACAGAACGGGCGCAGGATGGCAGCAGCGCATGACAGAACGAGCGCAGGATGGCAGCAGCGCATGACAGAACGGGCGCAGGATGGCAGCAGCACATGACAGAACGGGCGCAGGATGGCAGCAGCACATGACAGAACAGGCGCAGGATGGCAGCAGCACATGGCAGAACGGGCGCAGGATGGCAGCAGCACATGATGGAGACCATATACCAATATAAATGCTCGCCACCCGGGCGTAGAACGGGTTCAATAGCTAGTCTACTTTATAATTGTCTAAGGGTCACTTCCGTCTGATTGGTCTCACCAGCTGCCTGTCATGGCTGCCGCGACCAATTAGCGACGGGCACAGTCCGGAAGAAAATGGCCGCTCCTTACTCCCTGCAGTCAGTGCCTGTCGCCCGCATACTCCCCTCTGGTCACCGCTAACACAGGCTTAATGCCGGCCGTAACGGACCGCGTTATGCCGCGGGTAACGCACTCCATTACCGCTGCTATTAACCCTGTGTGTTTCCAACTTTTTACTATTGACGCTGTCTATGCGGCATCAATAGTAAAAAATGTAATGCTAAAAATAATTTAAAAAAAAAAACCTGCTATACTCACCCTCCGTTGCAGCTCGCGCCGGCCGCCATCTTCCGTTGCAGGTTCCAGTGGCAGAAGGACCTGCCATGACGTCACGGTCATGTGACCACGACGTCATCACAGGTCCTGCGCTAATACCAACCCTGGGACCGGAAGCTGCCGTGGACTACAAGGGGCCCTCGGAAAGGTTAGTATATGTTTATTTTTTATTTTTTCACCTGTGACAAACCTGGCAGGGCAATATACTACGTGACTGGCCAATATACTACGTGGCTCTGTGCTGTATATTACTTCGCTGGGCAATATACTACGTGGCTCTGTGCTGTATACTACGTCACTGGGCAATATACTACGTGGCTGCGCAATATACTACGTCACTGGGCAATATACTATGTGGCTGTGCAATATACTACGTCACTGGGCAATATACTACGTGGCTGCGCAATATACTACGTTACTGGGCAATATACTACGTGGCTGTGCAATATACTACGTCACTGGGCAATATACTACGTGTCTCTGTGCTGTATACTACATCACTGGGCAATATACTACGTGGCTGCACAATATACTACGTGGCTGTGCAATATACTACGTCACTGGGCAATATACTACATGGCTGTGCAATATACTACGTGGCTCTGTGCTGTATACTACGTCACTGGGCAATATACTACGTGGCTGTGCAATATACTACGTCACTGGGCAATATACTACGTGGCTGCACAATTTACTACGTGACTGGCCAATATACTACGTGGCTGGGCAATATACTACGTAACTGCGCAATATGCTACGTGGCTGTGCAATATGCTACGTCACTTGGCAATATACTACGTGGCTGCGCAATATACTACGTAACTGGGCAATTTACTACGTGGCTGTGAAATATCGTACGTCACTGGGCAATATACTACGTAGCTGCGCAATATACTACGTAACTGGGCAATATACTACGTGACTGCGCAATATACTACGTGACTGGTCAATATACTACGCGGCTGCGCAATATACTACGTCACTAGGCAATATACTACTTAACTGGGCAATATACTACGTAGCTGAGCAATATACTACGTGGCTGCGCAATATACTACGTCACTAGGCAATATACTAAGTAACTGGGCAATATACTATGTGGCTGCGCAATATACTACGTCACTAGGCAATATACTACGTCACTAGGCAATATACTACGTGGCTGGGCAATATACTACGTCACTAGGCAATATACTACGTGGCTGGGCAATATACTACGTAGCTCGGCAATATACTACGTAACTGGGAAATATACTATGTGGCTGAGCAATATACTACGTGGCTGGGCAATACACTACGTCACTGGGCAATATACTATGTGGCTGGGCAATATACTACATTGCTGGGCAATATACTACGTGGCTGGGCAATATACTACGTGGCTGGGAAACATACTATGTGGCTGAGCAATATACTACGTGGCTGCGCAATATACTACGTCACTGGGCAATATACTACGTGGCTGGGCAATATACTACGTCACTGGGCAATATACTACGTGGCTGGGCAATATACTACGTGGCTGGGCAATATACTACGTGGCTGGGCAATATACTACATAACTGAGCAATATACTACGTGGCTGGGCAATATACTACGTCACTGGGCAATATACTACGTGGCTGGGCAATATACTACGTGGCTTGGCAATATACTACGTGGCTGGGCAATATACTACGTGGCTGGGCAATATACTACGTGGCTGGGCATTATACTACATGGCTGGGCAATATACTGGGTAGTACACAGCACAGAGCCACGTAGTATATTGCCCAGCCACGTAGTATATTGCCCATCCACGTAGTATATTGGCCAGCCATGTAGTATATTGCCCAGCCACGTAGTATATTGCCCAGTCACCTAGTATATTGCCCAGCTACGTAGTATATTGGCCAATCATGTAGTATATTACCCAGTCAAGTAGTATATTGCACAGCGACGTAGTATACAGCACAGACACGTAGTATATTGCACAGCCCACATAGTATATTGCCCAGCCACATAGTACAAACAAGAGAGCAGCTTCCATAAATGTCCAGAAAGCAGAATATATATATATATATATATATATATATATACAGTGGGGCAAAAAAGTATTTAGTCAGTCAGCAATAGTGCAAGTTCCACCACTTAAAAAGATGAGAGGCGTCTGTAATTTACATCATAGGTAGACCTCAACTATGGGAGACAAACTGAGAAAAAAAATCCAGAAAATCACATTGTCTGTTTTTTTAACATTATATTTGCATATTATGGTGGAAAATAAGTATTTGGTCAGAAACAAAATTTCATCTCAATACTTTGTAATATATCCTTTGTTGGCAATGACAGAGGTCAAACGTTCAGAGCTGTGAAAATAAAAAATCCTTTTTCCACAAAAATGATTTTTAGCCCCCAGTTTTGTATTTTCCCATTGGTAACAGGAGAAATTGGACCCCAAAAGTTGTTGTCCAATTTGTCCTGAGTATGCTGATACCCCATATTTGGGGATAAACCACTGTTTGGGCGCACGGCAGATCTCGGAAGGGAAGAAGCACCATTTTACTTTTTCAACGCAGAATTGTATGGATTGAGATAGGACATCATGTTGCATTTGCAGAGCCCCTGGTGTGCCTAAACATTGGAAACCTCCCAATTCTAACTCCAACCCTAACCCCAACACACTCCTAAGCTTAATGCCAACCCTAACCACACCCCTAACCCCAACACACCCCTAACCCCCAACACACCCCTAACCCTAATCCCAACCTTAACCATACTCCTAACCCTGACACCCCCCTAACCCAACCATAAACATAATCCAAACCCCAACTCTAACCCCAACCCTAACTTTAGCCCCAATCCTAACTTTAGCCCCAACCCTAACCCTAACTTTAGCCCCAACCCTAACTTTAGCCACAACACTAACCCTAACCTTAGCCCCAAACTTAACCCTAACCCTAATGGGAACATGGAAATACATTTTTTTAATTTACTATTTTTCCCTAGCTAAGGCGGTGATAATGGGGGGTTTTATTTACTATTTATAGCGGGTTTTTATAGCAGGTTTTTGTTTGGCAGCTGTCACACACTAAAAGACACTTTTTATTACAAAAAAATATTTTTGCGTCACCACGTTGTGAGAGCTATAATTTTTCCATAGTTTGGTCCACAGAGTCATGTGAGGTCTTGTTTTTCGCGGGACATGTTGAAGTTTTTATTGATATCATTTTTGGGCACATGACATTTTTTGATTGCTTTTTATTCTGAATTTTGTTAGGCAGAATGAACAAAAACCAGCAATTCGTGAAATTCTTTTTTTTTGGGGGGGGTTTATACCGTTCCGCGTTCGGTAAAATTGATAAAGCAGTTTTATTCTTTGGGTCAGTACGATTACTGCGATACCTCATTTATATCTTTTTTTATATTTTGGCACTTTTATACAATAAAAACTATTTTATAGAAAAAATAATTATTTTTGCATCGCTTTATTCTGAGGGCTATAACTTTTTTATTTTTTTGCTGATGATGCTGTATGGGGGTTCTTTTCTTGCGGGACAAGATGATGTTTTCGGCGATACAATGTTCATTTATATCTGTCTTTTTGATCGCGCATCATTCCACTTTTTGTTCGGCGGTATGATGATAAAGCATTTTTTTTTGCCTAGTTTTTTTCTTTTTACGATGTTCACTGAAGGGGTTAACTAGTGGGACAGTTTTATAGGTCGGGTCGTTACGAATGAAGCAATACTAAATATGTGTACTTTTATTGTTTTTTTTATTATTTACATAAAGAAATGCATTTATTGGAACAATTTTTTTTAATTAGTTTATTTGTTTAGGTTTTTTTTTTTTACACATGTAAATATTTTTTTTTAAACTTTTTTACTTTGTCCCAGTGTGGGACATCATGGTAAAGTGTCAGATCGCTGTTCCCGACACTTTGTAATGCACTGTGTTAGATCAGCGATCTGACAGGCACTGCAGGAGGCTTTCCGGCGCCTTCTCCAAGCTGGCGCTTGCAAGCCACCTCCCTGCAGGACCCGGAAGGAGCCCCACGGCCATCTTGGATCTGGGGCCTGCAGGGAGGAGGACGGAGGAGACGCTTGGATCACATCGCGTTGCTCAGAGGGTCTCAGGGAAGCACGCAGGGAGCCCTGTTATGATCTGGTGATTAAGGAGCGACATGCGACTAGCTCTGAGCAGGTGGTAACTATACTGACCGCAGTCCCTAAGCTCGACACAACACTAGAAGTAGCCGTGGAATGCTCCTAACTCTGCCTAGGCATCTCGTCACAGCCTAAGAGCTAACTACCCCTAAAGATAGAAGCAGGAAAACTATCTTGCCTCAGAGAAAATCCCCAAAGGATAGATTAGCCCCCCACAAGTAATGACTGTGAGAGGAGAAGGAAATGACATACGTAGTATGAAACAAGATTAAGCACATGAGGCCACTTCTAGCTAGATAGAAATAGTACAGGACAGAACGCTGTGCGGTCAGTAATAAAAACTAGAAAAAGTCCACCGCAGAGGAATGCAAAAATCTCCACACCTGACTAAAGGTGTGGAGGGCAAACTCTGCTGCCCAGAGCTTCCAGCCTAGCTGAATAGATCCATACTGATAAGCTGGACAAATGAACAAAACATAGAAAGTGCTGAACAACAAAGTCCACAACAAGTGAACTGCAAAAGGACAAGCAAGGACTTAGCTTTTGCTGAACTGGTCAGAGTGTCAGGAAAATCCTAAGAGCAATGACTCCAGGCAGGAAAAATTGACAACTGGCATTGAATGAGGGATAAGGCCAGACTAATATAGCTGAGCCAGAAAGACGATCAGTGAAAACAGCTGCTGAAGCTAAACCCAAGAAGCAGCCATACCACTCAAAACCACAGGAGGGAGCCCAAGAGCAGAACTCACAAAAATGCTACTTACAACCACCGGAGGGAGCCCAAGAGCGGAATTCACAACAGAGCCCCCTCCCTACGCGATGCTTCCCTATGCCGCCGGAACGCTGCGATCATGTTAATGTTCCCGGAGCCACATAATGCCGGATGTCAGCTGTGATAGTCAGCTGACATCTGGCCGCGATCGGCCACGCTCCCCCTGTGAGCACGGCTGATCGCGTTAGACGTACTATCCCGTCGGTGGTCATATGGGCCCATACCACCTCAACAGAATACTACGTCTAATGTCAAAAAGGGGATAAAAGGGTAACTTTAGTGGTTTTGTGTCTCAGCACATCCAAATCCATTACAGCATCGCCATTACAGCATTCCACACAGTTTGCATCCTTCACTTTCCCTGTGGTCTCCCTCATGTCCTTCAGCACGTTCCTGGATCATACCATCTTTTCCGGTACCACAGTGTCCTCCTGTGGCACCCCAGGAGTGCTGCCTTCCTCTCGGGGAGGAATTTTGAGCTTAGCAAAGATCTGTTGCACAGTCCTTTAATCCACATCTGGCAAGGATTTTACCTCTCTTAGGGCCGCACCAATCAGTTGACCAGTCAAAATGTTATTTTTTTGATGCGCTGTCAAAGGATAAGCTTCAAACAGGCTGCAGAGCCTTTCTTTAAAGTCATTTTACGTATGTGACTCTCCGGAATACTGTGGGAGCCATGCTGCTCCAGGTATATACGGCATGGAGCGGGGCATGATGGGCGTCGTAGCTATGGCGGTGTCTGGCCGGCTTACTGGAGTTGCTGGCTCTGCGGGGCTTGGTAGCGGTACGGGCCCTGCGGCTGCTTCCACCGCGGGGCCTGGGGGCATCACTGGGCCTGCGGGTGCATCCGCTGAGGGGCCTGGGGGTGCTATGGGGCCTGCAGCTGCGTCTGCCGCCAATGGGTGACAGGCCACAGTCCAGGGCACCGGCAACAGGTGGTTTGAAGACCAGGTAGTCCCCCTATTGACAGAACTCCACAGGTGGCATCACGAGTAACTTTGAATATTTAACCCCCTTTAACGTTAATGCCCAGGGCCGCGTACCGAGTACCCCACTGCCCTGTGGGCGCGTCACTCCCTGTCCAGCTTCACTACTTTTAGGTGTTCCCCTGTCCGTTTGACCCGAGACAAAAGGGCATCTGCCCACGTAGTATGCTGCCACATAATGGAGCCACCTGCAATTCCTAGCTTCCTGGCCTTGGATGACTGGCTTCTCACTTTCAACGTTACGAGGCCCACTATGTTGCCTGGGCTCTAAGGCCCTGCTGAGCTGTGTGGGTTCTCTGGCCCTACTGACTACTTTCAGAAAATGCTCCTGTCTTACCCACATATGGCTCCTCCGAATTTAACTATTTACTGTACTACCACTATCTGGTCCTAATGTGCCCCATCTAGTGGGCTAACTTTAATACTGCACTTTCCCTACATGAATATAATATAGGTACATACAATAGTACATTTAGCAGCATAAAGAAACATACAGTGAAATACAGTCAACATTTACCAACGTTCGAACGGGACGTGCTTGGAGCATACGACATTCTCTGCGACCTCTTACATGGCCTGCCTTCCTTTTGAGTTGGGCATTATTGATGTGGTCTCTCTTGGCTATGTGTCCACTAGTTGGGCTCATTCCGTCTCAGCCCTTATCTACATGCATGTCACTTGTCAAACGGTAATGTTTTTAATATTAGAGTTAGGACTGTCCCAGATATGTTCACTGTGACAAGGCGGGATGGTAGCCCTGTATACATCACAGGAGGGGCTGGGGTCATACACATCACTGTAAACACAGGGGCATAGACATCACAGGAGGAAGTGGCAACATACGCGTCACAGTGACAACATACGCGTCATGGGAGGGGTTGGGGGCATACACATCACAGGATACATGGGGGCATATACATGCCAGGAGGGGCTGGGGGCATATACAGTACATTACAGGAGACAGGGGGGCATCATAGGAAGGGCTGGGGGCAAACAAGTCACAGGAGGTGCTGGGTGCATAGACATCACAGGTGGGGCTGGGGCTGGGGCTGGTCATGAGCCATACGCATTACAGGAGACGTCAGTACAGAACGCGATGACTCCGCCCACAAATTAATCATTATTGTATGTGCCGTATAAACTCGCGCGAGTCTCTCGCATCAATACCCTGCACTGTCGCCGGCATAGAAATACATGCAGCTGCATATTCCGGTCCCGAGTGCTGGCGGCAGTGCCGGGTATTGATGCCTGAGAACAAGAAACGCAAGGAAAACAAAAAACGCACTGTGTGATTGAGATTTTAGAAATACTGTACTTTCCATCCCCAAAAAACAAGAAAGAAAGAATGTATAAAAACTTAAAACTGTAACATGTGAGCAAGCCTTTAACCCCTTCACGACCTTGGGATTTTCTGTTTTTGCTCCCCTTCTTCCCAGAGCCATAACTTTTTTATTTTTCCGTCAATATGGCCATGTGAGGGCTTTTTTTTTGCGGAACGAGTTGTACTTTTGTATATCTTTATTTAGCTTACAAAACACATACAAATCCGCATGAAAAAAACCGCATCAAAAAAATGCAGGTGACCTGCCAGTGACCTCAGATTTTACCTGCGTCAAATCCTGAGCAAATGCTGAGCCATTCCTGACCGTGGAAGCATAATCTTACAAGTCTTCCCCTTGACTGCTAGTATGAGGTATGGAGCGTTTTCAGAATAGATAACACCTAAAAATTGCCAAGCTCAATTCTTTTAACCACTTAGTGTCTTTACAAACCTGAAGCAGTGAAAATACCCAAAACATGCGGGCAGCAAGTCGTTTTAAGGTTAAGTTCCTATGATCATTTTTTGACAAACCGAAGCAAGATGAATAGGAAAACAAAACGCAAATATAGCCGTGCAAAAACACTACATCATTACCACCATGGTACAATGAGCTAAAGGCTTCGCCTGCAGCACAGGTGAGTCTTTGGTGTGCTCACTAGAGACTGGATGGTCTGCAATATTGGCACTAGGGGGCAGCAGGTGCAGACTACAGCTAGGAACTCAGGGAGGCACACAGGGAGTCAAATGGGAACTGACAGGCGGAGGGCTGGGTGTGCTCGCTTTCCTCTGCAGTCTGCTTTTATCATTACTTTTCTTTTTCTTTGCCAGACTGGTGCCTTTCCCTCAGATTCTCTATATACTTTCCACTTATGCTCTTTAATTTTTGTCAGCAGTTTTGAGTCTATATAGGGTCCAAAATATGGGAGAAGCTCCAGGCTTATCCAATGTCCCAGCTGACATTCTCCTCTGTGACACCTTCACCCAGGTGCCCGAAGATGGCAATGCCCTGTCTTTGCTTTTGACCAGAACTCAGCTATGCATCCAGAGCCTGTCCGCTGCTTCCGCCGGGTCCATGCAGACCACCTTTCTTCTTTCTGACTGCATTAGTTGTCGTGCTTTTAGGGGTAAAGACCCCAAAGACATAGGAGGCTACTGTAAAGTCATATTTTATCCTCTTCGAGGGATGTTGGGGGCCACCACCTACCGGCAGCGAATATCCAGGACATTCCGGACAGAGGCATCAAGGGATAGAGAACAGAACCTGAACCTGGCAAAGACCTGGGCACAGAAGATATGCCAGCTGTCTTATGAGCATGGTAAGTCTAACTTACATAGGGCGCCAGGTATGTAGCAAACGAGTCACCTGTTTTTGGAGTTGACTCATTAGCCAAATGTACTAAATAGCAAGAAAATATAAGGGACCAATGGTCTATACCGTAATTAAAATGCCTCTCGGAGGAAATGGACAGATCTGAAATTTAAGATAATGATTTTTTTTAATAATTGTCATTTATGAACAGTATGGTAATGGAAAAGTGATGGAGTCGCCGAAAGCAACCAATAAGATTCTATCTCTAAATTCTCCGATGCCTTTTTGGAAAATTTAGACTGAAATCTTATTGGTTGTTAGAAGCAACCACTCCACTTTTTATTTTCCCCAGTTTTGATACATCTGTCACATGCTGCCAGCTATATCACGATGCCACTATGTCTCCTGTAAATACATGGAATGGTAACCAAAGTACCTTCAAGTCTAAATCATTTATCTGCTAATACCAATGTATATCGTCACAAATGTAATATTGACTGAGAAGTAGAGCTGTCCTTATTACATTATTGGTCTGTTTTCATTAATAATCCATGTTATATCATATTCCAGTGTAAAAATAAGGAAAGTTGTAAAGTGTTTGGTTGCTATGACTCCTGTATGGGAGTAGGCCGCCTTATCAGAGGCCACCTCATGGCCCCATGTGTAGATTAGGATTGTGAAAAAGTGTCACCAAACACTTCTTCTGTGCCAAAAGTTGCATAAACACAAGTGAAATAGTGGAGTTTAAAGGGGTTGTCCGGTGAAACGAAGCTATCGCTTATGCACAGGAGAGGTGATAACTTGTTGATTGGGGGGGGAAGTGAATTCTGGAAGCTGCACAAATCTGCCGAAAGGGGGACTTTTATCCCAATTATAATGGTAGAATGGAGCAGTAATGTGTGAATGACACTCTATTCATTCTCTATTGTGCTTCCTAGATTGCAATCGTTTGTTTAGAATGAATGGAGAATGAATGGAGCAGCGTTCTTGTCCTGAACTGCCAACCTAATGATGAGGATAAAAAATATACCTCCATTATGCCGATCAATGTGGATCTCAGCAGTGGGACACACACCGATCAGCAGGTTATCACCTATCCTGCAGATTGAAGGACGCGTCTAAGAATTCTGATGTATTTATATATGGCTTATTTTAACCAGAATTTCCATTAAAGTGAGAAAATTAAAATAAATCTGAATCGATGAGCTTTTATAGAGTTAAATATTTGGGGTCCGATATTTTTTACTAGATGTTTATACGAGAACTCATAGACAAACTCGTGTTTTTATTTTTTAATGTATTATAATGTGCAGCTTCCAATCAAAAGCCGCCTGAAGAATGGATGTTATATAAACAGTACAGACCAAAAGTTTGGACACACCTTGTCATTTAAAGATTTTTCTGTATTTTCATGACTATGAAAATTGTAAATTCACACTGAAGCCATCAAAACTATATATTAACACATGTGGAATTATATACTTAACAAAAAGGTGTGAAACAACTGAAATTATGTCTTATTTTCTAGGTTCTTCAAAGTAGCCACCTTTTGCTTTGATGACTGCTTTGCACACTGTTGGCATTCTCTTGATGAGCTTCAAGAGGAAGTCACCGGAAATGGTCTTCCAACAATCTTGAAGGAGTTCCCAGAGATGCTTAGCACTTGTTGGCCCTTTTGCCTTCACTCTGCGGTCCAGCTCACCCCAAACCATCTCGATTGGGTTCAGTTCTGGCGACTGTGGAGGCCAGGTCATCTGGCGTAGCACCCCATCACTCTCCTTCTTGGTCAAATAGCCCTTACACAGACTGGAGGTGTGTTTGGGGTCATTGTCCTGTTGAAAAATAAATGATGGTCCAACTAAACGCAAACCGGATGGAATAGCATGCTGCTGCAAGATGCTGTGGTAGCCATGCTGGTTCAGTATGCCTTCAATTTTGAATAAATCCCCAACAGTGTCACCAGCAAAGCACCATCACACTTCCTCCTTCATGCTTCACGGTGGGAACCAGACATTTAGAGTCCATTTGTTCACCTTTTCTGCGTCGCATAAAGACACGGTGGTTGGAACCAAAGATGTCAAATGACCAAAGCACAGATTTCCACTGGTCTAATGTCCATTCCTTGTGTTCTTTAGCCCAAACAAGTCTCTTCTGCTTGTTGCCTGTCCTTAGCAGTAATTTCCTAGCAGCTATTTTACCATGAAGGCCTGCTGCACAAAGTCTCCTCTTAACAGTTGATGTAGAGATGTGTCTGCTGCTAGAACTCTGTGTGGCATTTACCTGTTCTCTAATCTGAGCTGCTGTTAACCTGCGATTTCTGAGGCTGGTGACTCGGATAAACTTATCCTCAGAAGCAGAGGTGACTCTTGGTCTAACTTTCCGGGGGCGGTCGTCATGTGAGCCAGTTTCTTTGTAGCGTTTGATGGTTTTTGCAACTGCACTTGGGGACACTTTCAAAGTTTTCCCAATTTTTCGGACTGACTGACCTTCATTTCCTAAAGTAATGATGGTCACTTAGCTGCTTTTTTCTTGCCATAATACAAATTCTAACAGTCTATTCAGTAGGACGATCAGCTGTGTATCCACCAGACTTCTGCACAACACAACTGATGGTCCCAACCCCATTTATAAGGCAAGAAATCCCACTTATTAAACCTGACATGGCACACCTGTGAAGTGAAAACCATTCCCGGTGACTACCTCTTGAAGCTCATCAAGAGAATACCAAGAGTGTGCAAAGCAGTCATCAAAGCAAAAGGTGGCTGGTCTGAAGAACCTAGAATATAAGACATAATTTCAGTTGTTTCACACTTTTTTGTTAAGTATATAATTCCACATGTGTTAATTCATAGTTTTGATGCCTTCAGTGTGAATGTACAATTTTCATAGTCATGAAAATACAGAAAAATCTTTAACTGAGAAGGTGTTTCCAAACTTTTGGTCTGTACTGTATATCTTTTTTTTAAATGCTTCATGGTTCTCTAAGTCTGAAGTTAAAGGAAGGTCGAACAAGTCGTTTTCACATTGCAGTGTATAAGTTCATTATTTTTAGCAGTTCCTATATGCTTTTTTAGGCGTTTTTTGGAGCGGATACATCTCTAAAGAAACATCGTAAGCACATGCCCTAAAGGGCTGCACCATAAATGGAAGCTAGAAGGAATACTTTAAAGCAGGGGTGGGGAATCTTTTTTTCTGCCAAGGACCATTTGGATATGTATACCATCCTTCGGGGGCCGTACAAACTCCACCCACAAAGTACATCCTGGCTCTGGCACTGGTTTCAGGACGTAATCTTTCATTGCATGCCCTTCAGTGTTCAGTAGTGAACACTGCATGTGTGTGCTCACAGGGCAAGAAGAAATTAATGAGCTGGTGGCAATCAAAATACACCTCCCTGCCCAAGAATGCGGTCCCTGAGAATCTGCTCGAGGGCCTGATAAAAGGTCATCGAGGGCCGTAAATGGCCCTGGGGCCTGAAGTTCCCCACCCCTGCTTTAAGAGAACAATATCTCCATTATTGGATCACATGGATAATGATTTGATTTATTTTTTCCATTATATGGCGGGATTCGCTTATGTAATGCAAAAAAAGAGGTAGACAGGCACATTCAATAATAAAAAGTCTTCAAGCTTTATGCCAAATACATATCTTTAAAAATCCATACAAGGATGATGTGGTGCAGGAACCACTCGGACGCCTACTGTGCCCTTAGTCATAGAGCTCTATGTATTTATGTATGTCTATGGATTTGGAATAAAGCTTGAAGATTTCTTATTATTGGATGTGCCTGTCCATCACTTTTTTGCATTGGATATTTCTGGTCGGTCATCAGCTTTGGAATGGCACTCTGGAAAATAAAGACAGGTGTTTCCTAAAATGTGAATACGATGGGATTTTTTTCTTATGGAATACGCTTATGTGCACAAGGTCTCTTATTGACTTTTCCTGGGTATATTATCTATCATTTGGATGCATTTTTGCAATGCTGAACTGTTGTTTTCCACGTAATATTAAACAATGACGCATCTGCACTAGCTTGTCATATGTTGTGTCCCACCGCCACAGAGAGCTTTGTTTGCACACCGATGTCTCAGTGACCTGCTTCCAGATCATTGCCCTGTGCGCTGCTAACAAACACCAGGTGGACAACAGTCAGACAGGTGTGACAGGTTCGCACACATTCCAAGCACAACGAAATTTCATTGTACAGTCGGACCCTTAGGATTCGCACACACTGCAGAGACGTTATGGCACCTGTAAAACAAAGATATCTAGCCTTTATGCACTGCCATGAGGTCTCTGATGGACTGTGTACAAAGATCATCTCCCCTAGGGGCAATGCTTCCTACTTGCACACACTGAGTCTGATAGAACATGCCATGTTTTTTTTCTGTTCAGAATTGTACAGAAATCAGTCAGAACCTCCATGTGTCTCTTTCTGAAATCTGAGACCTTTGAAGGCACAGTGGGATTAGAAAGGTGGGTTATGCACCTGTATGGCAGCACAATTGTGGCCTTGCATAAAACAAAAACCATAATACAGCCTAAACTGATAAGTTCTTCGGTATACACATGCATAGGGAGAGACTGGTTAATCATTAGAAGCGGACTGGGAGCAATCGCCAGCGACAAGCCACTTGGATTTGACATCCCAGACACACGGTCCCTGACATTTTTTTTAAAGGACCTCTGTCGGCAAAGAATGACTGTTAAACCAAGTACAGATGCTCAGTGCACCCACGGTGGGGCCAAACATTTAACTACACCTTCTCACATGCTTGGTATCCCTCTGTCTCCACCCACCATTCTTTAATTGCCAGCTCTGGTTTCATGGAGCCTGAGAAGTATGGAGATAGAAGGAAGGTTTATTTAAAAGATTGGCCATGCCATGATGCAACAAGTGGCAGGACTTGGTTTGCACAGTCATTCTATGCTGACAGTCCCTTTAATAGCATTATCTGATGTGACACGTGACCAGTTCCCTTTAAAGAAAGATAAACTCCTCTATGTATTCTACGGGACCTGTTTTGCTATTCAGTAAAATCAGCCAATAAATTACTACGTTAAGCATTCCTCCAAACTTTTGAGGAAGGGAAAGAGAGACAAAGGTAGGGGCGCGCAAAGCGCGCCGGGGTGAATTTTAGGTCACGCCTCTGACCACACCCATTTCACAACTAGTCACGCCCCAACCACACCCATTTAGCACTGTTGATCACAATGTTTCATAAACAATAATTATAAACAAAAAAAAATATGGTAACAGTGCTCCATATATGTATAATGACCACACATGATGCTCCATACTCTATAATGGCCCCACATGATGCTGCATACTGTATAATGGTGACACATGATGCTCCATACTGTATAATGGCCACACATGATGCTCCATACTGTATAATGGCCACACATAGTGCTCCATACTGTATAATGGCCCCAAATGATGCTCCATACTGTATAATGACCCCACATGATGCTGCATACTGTATAATGGCCACACATGATGCTCCATACTGTATAATGGCCACACATAGTGCTCCATACTGTATAATGGCCACACATAGTGCTCCATACTGTATAATGGCCCCAAATGATGCTCCATACTGTATAATGGCTCCACATGATGCTCCATACTGTATAATGGCCACACATGATGTTCCATACTGTATAATGGCCACACATGATGCTCCATACTTTATAGTGGCCACACATGACGCTCCATACTGTATAATGGCTCCACATGATGCTCCATACTGCATAATGGCCACATTATGCTCCATATTGTATAATGGCCCCCATGATGCTGCGTACAGTATACTGGCCCCACGTGATGGTCCATACAGTATAATGGGCTCACATCATGCTTTGTACAGTATAATGGCCCCACACGATGTTGGGTACAGTATAATGGCCACACATGGTTACCCCACCCCAATCATTGCCTTCTCCATCACTACACACACACACCTTTCACCACACTCCCTCGCAGCAGCTGGCAGCTTCCACCCCGTGGCGCTGAATGATGTCATCCAGCTGCGCCGCTGACTGCTCACGTCACTGCAGCTGTGATACGCCACTGATAAAGACCTCTCCGTGTCTCCTGTGCCAGTCAGTGTCAGAGCGAGGAGCAATATCTGCTCCGATCCGACACAGCTAGCGTCCACTCCGTACACCTCGTATACACATGGCTCTGCTCCATACACCTCGTACACACACACGACTCCACTCCGTACACCTCGTACACACATGGCTCCACTCCGTACACACTAACGACTCCGCTCCATACATATTGCACACTCTGCTCCACTCTGTATACCTTGTGCACACACGGCTCCGCTCCATACACGTGGCTCTGCTCCATACACACGCAGCTTTGCTCTGTACACCTCTTACACACACAGCTCCGCTCAGTACAGCTCATACACACACGGCTCCGCTCCATACACCTTTCACACACTGCTCTGATCCGTAGACCTCGTACACATGCAGCTGCACTCCATACATCTCATACACACAGCTCCGTACACCTCTTACACACACGACTCCGCTCCATACACCTTTCACACGCTGCTCTGATCCATACACCTCGTACACATGGCTCTGCTACATCCACGCTGTAAACACCTCCTGACTTCACACATACGCTTACCCTCGTCCAACGCCATGATCACCAGCAGAGTCCTGTACACGGAGGTCCTCCCGATCATGTGACCCCTGACTCCTCCAATCCTGTGACCTCATCACAGGTCCTGTGCGCACAGAGCAGCCAATATTTGGTGTGCTGCTCTGCGGGTGCAGGGACTCAGGGAGCTGACCGGGTGATATTACACACCTCCCAACCAGTGGGGTTGACTGTCAAAATCGGGACAGTCCCGCTGGATCCAGGACGGTTGGAAGGTGTGCGTTAAGGTTTAAGTAAAGTGTATTGTACGTATGAGTGATGTCCTTGTTAGAATCAGATGGCACGTAGACGGCACAGGCCAATGTTGTTTAATTGGGCTGTTCAGATGGCAGGTTTTTTTTTCCACCCAGATCTAGTGTCTGTGTGAAAAAAAAAATAAATAATAATCAGAGCATGCACTAGTCTTTTCTGTATTATGGATGAGACTAACCTATTCAAGTCTATCAGTTCACAAAGAAAACCTGTATTCCATATGTATCATCCATATAGCATCTGATTTTTCCGGGTACATTGGAATTATTAACATAGGAAACAGTATGTGATATTTTTTTTAAAAAATATATATATACAGTACAGAACAAAAGTTTGGACACACCTTCTCATTTAACCCCTTTCTGACCTCGGACGGGATAGTACGTCTGAGGTCAGAAGCCCCGCTTTGATGCGGGCTCCGGCGGTGAGCCCGCATCAAAGCTGGGACATGTCAGCTATTTTGAACAGCTGACATGTGCCCGTAATAGGCGCGGGCAGAATCGCGATCTGCCTGCGCCTATTAACTAGTTAAATGCCGCTGTCAAACGCAGACAGTGGCATTTAAGTACCGCATCCGGCCGGGCGGCCGGAAATGACGGCATCGCCGACCCCCGTCACATGATCGGAGGTCGGCGATGCTTCAGTATTGTAACCATAGAAGTCCTTGAGACCTCTATGGTTACAGATCCACGGTAGGTATGAGCGCCACCCTGTGGTCGGCGCTCACAGCACATCTGATTTTCTGCTACATAGCAGCGAACAGCAGATCGCTGCTATGTAGCAGAGCCAATCATGCTGTGCCTGCTTCTAGCCTCCCATGGAAGCATGGCAAAAGTTAAAAAAAAGTTAAAAAAAAGTTAAAAAAATAAAAAAAATATAAAAGTTTAAATCACCCCCCTTTCGCCCCAATCAAAATAAATCAATTAAAAAAAAATCAAATCTACACATATTTGGTATCGCCGTGTTCAGAATCGCCCAATCTATCAATTAAAAAAAAGCATTAACCTGATCGCTAAACGGCGTAGTGAGAAAAAATTCGAAACGCCAGAATTACGTTTTTTTGGTCGCCGCGACATTGCATTAAAATGCAATAATGGGCGATCAAAAGAACATATCTGCACCAAAATGCTATAATTAAAAACATCATCTCGGCACACAAAAAATAAGCCCTCAACCGACCCCAGATCATGAAAAATGGAGACGCTACGAGTAAATGGCGCCATTTTTTTTTTTTTTTTTTTTTTTTTTTTTTTAGCAAAGTTTGGAATTTTTTTTCACCACTTAGGTAAAAAATAACCTAGTCATGTTAGGTGTCTATGAACTCGTACTGACCTGGAGAATCATAATGTCAGGTCAGTTTTAGCATTTAGTGAACCTAGCAAAAAAGCCAAACAAAAAACAAGTGTGGGACTGCACTTTTTTTGCAATTTCACCGCACTTGGAATTTTTTTCCCGTTTTCTAGTACACGACATGCTAAAACCAATGATGTCGTTCAAAAGCACAACTTGTCCCGCAAAAAATAAGCCCTCACATGGCCAAATTGACCGAAAAATAAAAAAGTTATGGCTCTGGGAAGGAGGGAAGTGAAAAACGAACACGGAAAAACGAAAAATCCCAAGGTCATGAAGGTATTAAAGATTTTTCTGTATTTTCATGACTATGAAAATTGTACATTCACACTGAAGGAATCAAAACTATGAATTAACACGTGGAATTGTATACTTAACAAAAAAGTGTGAAACAGCTGAAATTATGTCTTATATTCTAGGTTCTTCAAAGTAGCCACCTTTTGCTTTGATGACTGCTTTGCACATTCTTGGCATTCTCTTGATGATCTTCAAGATTTAGTCACCGGGAATGGGCTTCCAACAATCTTGAAGGAGTTCCCAGAGATGCTTAGCACTTGTTGGCCCTTTGGCCTTCACTCTGCGGTCCAGCTCACCCCAAACCATCTCGATTGGGTTCAGGTCTGGTGACTGTGGATGCTGGGTCATCTGGCGTAGCACCCCATCACTCTCCTTCTTGGTCAAATAGCCCTTACACAGCCTGGAGGTGTGTTTGGGGTCATTGTCCTGTTGAAAAATAAATGATGGTCCAACTAAACGCAAACCGGATGGAATAGCATGCTGCTGCAAGATGCTGTGGTAGCCATGCTGGTTCAGTATGCCTTCAATTTTGAATAAATTCCCAACAGTGTCACCAGCAAAGCACCCCCACACCATTACACCTGCTCCTCCAAGCTTTACGGTGGGAACCTGGCATGTAGAGTCCATCCGTTCACCTTTTCTGCATCGCACAAAAACACGGTGGTTGGAACCAAAGATCTCAAATTTGGACTCATCAGACCAAAGTAAAGATTTCCACTGGCTAATGTCCATTCCTTGTGTTCTTTAGGCCAAAACAAGTCTGTTCTGCTTGTTGCCTGTCCTTAGCAGTGGTTTCCTAGCAGCTATTTTACCATGAAGGCCTGCTGCACAAAGTCTCCTCTTAACAGTTGTTGTAGAGATGTGTCTGCTGCTAGAACTCTGTGTGGCATTGACCTGGTCTCTAATCTGAGCTACTGTTAACCTGCGATTTCTGAGGCTGGTGACTCGGATAAACTTATCCTCAGAAGCAGAGGTGACTCTTGATCTTCCTTTTCTGGGGCGGTCCTCATGTGAGACAGTTTCTTTGTAGCGTTTGATGGTTTTTGCCACTGCACTTGGGGACACTTTCAAAGTTTTCCCAATTTTTCAAACTGACTGACCTTCATTTCTTAAAGTTATGATGGCCACTCGTTTTTCTTTACTTAGCTGCTTTTTTCTTGCCATAATACAAATTCTAACAGTCTATTCAGTAGGACTATCAGCTGTGTATCCACCAGACTTCTGCACAACACAACTGATGGTCCCAACCCCACTTATAAGGCAAGAAATACCACTTATTAAACCTGACAGGGCACACCTGTGAATTGAAAACCATTCCCGGTGACTACCTCTTGAAGCTCATCAAGAGAATGACAAGAGTGTGCAAAGCAGTCATCAAAGCAAAAGGTGGCTACTTTGAAGAACCTAGAATATAAGACATATTTTCAGTTGTTTCACACTTTTTTCTTAAGTATACAATTCCACATATGTTAATTCATAGTTTTGATGCCTTCAGTGTGAATGTACAATTTTCATAGTCATGAAAGTACAGAAAAATCTTTAAATGAGATGGTGTGTTTCCTTTTTTGTCTGTACTGTATATACATTATAATAATAATAATATATAACATGTAACATGTATACATTCTAAAAATGAATGCTATATGGATGAAAAAGACAGGCACATGGATGGCAATAAGATAATCTTTCATACACTTGTCTAATCCTGGGATAAACCTGATCATACAGTTTTTGTGTTGTTTCTCTCAGTATAGGCACTTTGTTCTAAGCATCTGCCTCTTCTCAGCAACATAATGCTGCCTAATAGTACAGGCATTGCTTTTCCGCAACACTGCTCCTCATTGTTGACATTTTAATTAGTTTTAGGAAGTAGTCCAATTCTGTACCTCGATGAAGAATTCGCCCATTTAGATATTTTGGTCATGTCCTTATATCTTCAATGCAAAAGGAAATTGGGAGCTGGGGCTGTTGTGCAGATCTAGATGATGGTTTACAACGGTGGGAGAAAACTTCTAAGCAGGACAGGACACCCTGTGGAAACGTGTATGTAAAGATAACTTGGGTTGAAGTGCTCTTTCTGAGGGAATAGAAAGGGCTTTAGGTTTGCAGGGGCTGTTTTGATAATGGCAAGAACCAAGCTGTGCACAGCTGATGAGGAAAAGTAGAATTTGGAGATCCCCCAAACCTTACTTAAGATTTTCAATGCATAATATTTGTGTACCTTAGAAATATTTGTATCCACCAGCTTGTGGACACCAACACATTGGTATTATTTACTGCACATGTTTAGAACATGACGAGATATAAATTTCACATGTCCAGTAATCATCCGCAGCAATCATTGAGCAGCAATGGAGTATCTTAGGACAAAGAAGTTGTGCAGATGTAAAGTCCCCGAGGGTGATAGTCGTGGCCGAGTTGCTTTTCTATAACGCCCAGGTACTTTACAGGAAAATCATGTCCCAGTCCCAATGTGCTACCAGATGTGGGGTGCATCACACTCATTTGAAGGCCGCAGGCCTCCATCTTCAGGAACCGCCGCAGAAAATTCAGGGCCACACAGTTTGTTTTAGCAAGCAAACTTTTGTTGGACACTTCAAGTTCATCAGATTGTATCACGCAGTATTTGGGCACAATGCTTCTTTTTCCTTGTTTCCTTAATATAGCGTACCTCCAGCATTACTAACCGTTCCTCCTGGACTATACCTATATTTACTGTTCCTGTCAGCCCCAGGGATTTCCTGTCTAATCCTGCAATGCACTCGTGATCCGTTACTTCACATGGGTCCACATCTATCGTACCTTGTACGTCAGAGGATCAGGCACTCTTCGTAGTACCTGTACATAGACTTGAGCTCTGGATGTTGCAGAGCACACAGGCTGAAACGTGCGTAGGGCTGTGGCACCGCAGGTCTGAGGTAACATTCTACTATTAACATTTTCTTTCTACTCCTTCATCCTATTCACCCTTTTTAGTGCTGTTTACCTATGGTACTATTTGATTCTTACATTGATATAGTGCCCACTCTTGATATATTTATACTAGATGGTGGCCCGATTCTAACGCATCGGGTATTCTAGAATATGCATGTCCACGTAGTATATTGCCCAGCCCACGTAGTATATTGGCCAGTCACGTAGTATATTGCCCAGTCACGTAGTATATTGCCCAGTCACGTAGTATATTGCCCAGTCACGTAGTATATTGCCCAGCCACATAGTATATTGCCCAGTCACGTAGTATATTGCCCAGTCACGTAGTATATTGCCCAGTCACGTAGTATATTGCCCAGTCACGTAGTATATTGCTCAGCCACGTAGTATATTGCCCAGCCACGTAGTATATTGCCCAGCCACATAGTATATTGCCCAGTCACGTAGTATATTGCCCAGTCACGTAGTATATTGCCCAGTCACGTAGTATATTGCCCAGTCACGTAGTATATTGCCCAGTCACGTAGTATATTGCCCAGTCACATAGTATATTGCCCAGTGACGTAGTATACAGCACAGAGCCACGTAGTATACAGCACAGAGCCACGTAGTATACAGCACAGAGCCACGTAGTATACAGCACAGAGCCACGTAGTATACAGCACAGAGCCATGTAGTATATTGCCCAGCTACGTAGTATATTGCCCAGCAACTTAGTGTACAGCACAGAGCCACATAGTATACAGCACAGAGCCACATAGTATATAGCACAGAGCCACATAGTATACAGCACAGAGCCACGTAGTATACAGCACAGAGCCACATAGTATACAGCATAGACACGTAGTATATTGCCTAGCTACGTAGTATACAGCACAGAGCCACATAGTATACAGCACAGAGCCACGTAGTATATTGCCCTGCCACGTAGTATATTGCCCAGTCACGTAGTATACAGCACAGAGACACGTAGTATATTGCCCAGTCACGTAGTATATAGCACAGCCCACGCAGTATTTAACAGTGGCCACGTAATATATAGCACAGACCACGGAGTATATAACACTGCCTATGTAGTATATAGCACAGCCCATGGAGTATATAACACAGCCCACGTAGTATACAGCAGTGTGGGCACCATATTCCTGTTAAAAAAATAAGTAAAATAAAAAAAAGTTATATACTCACCTCGTGGGGTCCAGCAGAGCTCCGGCGATAGGCGCGCGGCTGCCGCCATCTTCCGTTCCCAGGATGCATTGCGAAATTACCCAGATGACTTAGCGGTCTCGCGAGACCGCTAAGTCTTCTGGGTAATTTCGCAATGCATCACCGGGAACGGAAGATGGCGGCCGGCTCTGCTGACAACGGAGGGTGAGTATTATTTTTAACATTATATTTTTTACTATTGATGCCGCATAGGCAGCTTCAATAGTAAAAAGTTGGGGACACACAGGGTTAATAGCGGCGGTAACGGAGTGCGTTACCTGCGGCATAACACGATCCGTTACCGCCGGCATTAACCCTGTGTTAGTGCTTAGCGGTGACCGGAGGGGAGTATGCGGGCGCCGGGCAGTGACTGCGGGGAGTAAGAGGCGGCCATTTTCTTCCGGACTGTGCCCGTCGCTGATTGGTCGTGGCTGTTTTGTGGCGACCAATCAGCGACTTGGATTTCCATGATAGACAGAGGCCGCGACCAATGAATATCCGTGACAGACAGAAGAACAGACGGAAGTGACCCTTAGACAATTATATAGTAGAAGATTGATATTTGGAGTAGTCATATGGCATTTTTATGTACTTAATTGCCTCTCACCTGTGGTTCCACTATTGGTAGTTTTCACTATCAGAATATCCATTATTGCTATAGTTGTTTTTATCAGTTACATAATAAAGTACACCTTTTAATGTTACCATGTTCTTTTTTGTCCAATCTATATGGGCTACTTTTGTTTACATGCAGAGGCTGAAAAACACCGAGGCCCATTTTGACACGTTTTGAATTTGATTAGGCTTTAGGCACAGATTATCCTCATCAAATCTTAAACTCTCCTCAAATCCGCTTATGTTCTGTATCCAATGCAAGCAATTAAATAGGGGAATTCTTTACCCCATTCACATGCTCGGGAGAAAGAAATCTGTATAGATTTTTGTGTGTGCCGTGTGAAAAAAATCATCTAGGAGAATAAAATTCATATTAAATATTGTTGCAAAAACTGCCCAGAAAAGCCCCTGATTTAGCTCCAATGGATCACAATGGGGCAAATTGTCTTACAGAATCGGATGCATTTGCTGCATATTTTTTTACATCTGAACCTTCTGTAAATACATGTAAGATTTGGCATAGGAATATACTTTCCTCATTGACCTAGTCCTGCTCTTATCAGAGAAGTGGATCGAGTTATACCCAGTCTAGGTGGTCTGTGATCAAAACAGCCCCGAATGCAAAGCGGTGAGGAATTGAAATATAAAGTATATTAGAACGTTTGAACAGGAAATGTTAGGCTTTAAAGTCCAAAAACTGCAATCCTATTGTAGCTACAGGATAATGTTAAATATTAATAACTGATCATGTCCTTATTTCCTATCACAGATCACCCACCCCTATTACCCTCCCCAGCTCGCTTTTTAGTGCTGCTCAATCCCCATGGAGGAACTGGAAAAGCATTCAATCTCTTTGAGACCCACGTGATGCCAATGTTAACAGAAGCCAATGCCCACTTCACTCTGTTGGTGACAGGTAAGGTCTTTACAAGGCTGTGGTGGGTGACTCACACGTTAAATTATTGCACTTTTGGACATTGACCCCAAACAGGGTGAAAGACCTTGAGGTTAGTTTGTTACTCCTGTGCTGGGGGGTGTAGGTACCTTTTGTACAGACCTTGATGGTAAGGTCATCATGAAGATCGCTAATGTTACATTTCCACTTGTTATCAGTATCAAGCATGCTGCTCATTTGGGCATTTATCTTGGCCACATGCTGATGTGTGTGACAGCGGGATGTTTATAACTTGATCAGGAGAAATTGCACAGGAATGTCAAATTTGAACAAGCATTCTATGGTCTCCAAGCTAAGCATCCTAGTAGAAATATGCAGATTCCCTCATAAGTGGTGAAAAGTACCAATGCCTTCTAGATGCCCATCCACCTAACATAGCTTTTGATTGATAGCTGTTTCTCTCCTATACACATGCATGCTAAATTTGGCTGAGCATGCACGTGTTGTCAATTTGGAAACGTGGAGAAAGCAGTTGCCATACACCTCTGTAGGTATCTTGTGAGAGGCAAAAATGAAATCCTCCCCCCCCCCCCAATAGGCTGTTAAATACTTTAAAATATATACAGGTGCTTCTCACAAAATTAGAATATCATCAAATAGCTAATTTATTTCAGTTCTTCAATATAAAAAGTGAAACTCATATATATAGTCATTACAAGCAGAGTGATCTATTTCAAGTGTTTATTTCTGTTAATATTGATGATTGTGGCTTACAGCCAATGAAAACCCAAAAGTCATTATCTCAGTAAATTAGAACATGGTAGTTCACAACATCCGCTTGAAAAATTATTTTAAAATACAAAATGTTAGCCTACTGAAATGTATGTTCAGTAAATTACTGCATCAATGCGGCATGGCATGAAGGCGATCAGCCTGTGGCACTGCTGAGGTGTTATGGAAGCCCAGGTTACTTTAATGGCAGCCTTCAGCTCGTCTGCATTGTTGGGTCTGGTGTCTCATCTTCCTCTTGACAATAGCCCATAGATTCTCTATGGGGTTAAGGTCAGGCGAGTTTGCTGGCCAATAAAGCACAGTGATACATTTGTTTTTAAACCAGGAATTGGTACTTTTTGCAGTGTGGAAAGATGCCAAGTACTCATGGAGAATTAAATTTCCATCTTCAAAAATCTTGTCAGCAGAGGGAAGCATGAAAAAGTGCTCTAAAATTTCCTGGTAGATGGCTGCGCTGACTTTGGTCTTGATAAAACACAGTGGACCTACACCAGCAGATGACATGGCTCCCCAAACCATCACTGATTGTGGAAACTTCACACTAGACCTCAAACAGCTTGGATTGTGTGCCTCTCCACGCTTTCCTCTAGATTCTGGGACCTTGATTTCCAAATGAAATGCAAAATTTACTTTCATATGAAAACACTTTGGACCACTGAGCAACAGTCCAGTACTTTTTCTCCTTGGCCCAGGTAAAACGCTTTTGGCGTTGTCTATTGGTCATGAGTGGCTTGACCAGTGGCGTAACTACCGCAGTCGCAGGTTTTAGAGGGCCCCGGGCAAAAGAGTCTCAGTGGGCCCCCCCTTTAACACATAGCACGATTCATGATGCACAGATACAGCAGAGAAATATAGCATAGCCACATAGCATATAACACAGCCCACGTAGCATATAACACAGCCCACGTAGCATATAGCACAGCCACGTAGTGTATAACACAGCCCACGCAGTATATAATACAGCTCACGTAGCGTATAACACAGCCATGTAGTATATAACACAGCCACGTAGTATATAACACAGCCATGTAGTATGTTGCACAGCCCAAGTAGTATATTGGCCAGCCACGTAGTATATTGGCCAGCCACGTAGTATATTGCCCAGCTATGTAGTATATTGCCCAGTCACGTAGTACAGGGTGGATCGCGGTAATTCGCTTTTTTGCACTGCATGCTGTGGCGGCACTGTCGGTCGAAGAGAGGGGAGAGTGGGTGTGGCTTACAGTGGCTGATGGGAGATTTGTATTCCTCTGCCTTTCAGTTGCCATCATGCAGTGGACACGTGAGGAGAGGTCATTTTGTGTTGAAGCGTATTTTTCAAATGCCCACTTGATCATTGCAGTGCAGCGTGCTTTTCGTTTACAATTCGCTGTTCCTCCACGCGGACGTGTTCCTGGACGGCAATCAATTGTAAATTGGGTGAATGCATTCAGAACAGCAGGGAATGTGTCATGTGTACGAAGGGGACCTGAGAGAAGGATTACAACACCACAAAACATCAAGAGAGTTAGAGCAGCAGTACTGCAATCTCCGAAACGCTCTGCTCGGAAGCAATCATTTGCTCTTGGCATTTCAAGACGTTCTCTCCACCGGATTCTTCATGATGAACTGAATTTTCACCCGTATAAAATGTGCGTGGTCCAACATTTGTCAGCATGGGACTATTTGACACGGCGGACCTCTTGTGAAGACATGTTAGCAACGATACCCCGTGACGCAATTGTGTTTTTTTCTGATGAGGCACATTTTCACCTCAGTGGGTGTGTAAACAAACAAAATATGCGTTACTGGAGTGAAACAAACCCCAGAGAAGTTCACGAGAGACCTCTGCATTCGGACCGCGTCACTGTGTGGTGCGCCATATCACGAGTAGGCATCATTGGTCCTTACTTTTTTCAGGATAATGGTCGTGCCATAACTGTGAACTCCGAACGGTACTTGTCTATGATACAGGATTATTTTCAGCCGGCTCTTGAGGCAATGGAACTAGAGGATACATGGTTCCAACAGGATGGTGCCACTGCACACACAGCGAGGGTTACCATGAATTGTTTGAGGCAAATGTTTCCTGGACGGCTTATCTCTTTGAGGGGAGATGTGAACTGGCCAGCACGCTCACCAGATTTAGCCCCATGCGATTTTTTCCTTTGGGGTTACCTGAAGTCTAAGGTGTATATCAACCGTCCCAACACCTTGGAAGACCTAAGGAACAATATTGAAGCTGAAATTGGCAGAATACCAGTGGACATGCTTGTTAGAGTTCATGAAAACTTCAGAAAACGTATGCAGCAGTGTGTGGATAGCGAAGGTCGACATTTGCCAGATACACTATTTAAAACCATGTAATTTAAAAATTCCATTACTGTTCAGTATAATTAAAATATAAAATAAATTTTTCTAATGATCATAATTTTTTTATTTCATTCCCAAATCAGCAAATTACCGCGCTCCACCCTGTATATTGCCCAGCCACGTGGTATATTGCCCAGCCACGTAGTATATTGCCCAGCCACGTAGTATATTGCCCAGTCACGTAGTATATTGCCCAGCAACATAGTATATTGCCCAGACACGTAGTATATTGCACTGCCAAGTAATATATTGCCCAGCCACGTAGTATATTGCCCAGTGATGGAGTATACAGCACAGAGTCACGTAGTATACAGACTTAAAATAAAAAATAAACATATACTCACCCTCCGTTGAAGTTCTGGCCCTGTACCGCACGCGGCAGCTTCCGGTCCCAGGGCTGGTATGAGTGCAGGACCTGTGATGACGTTGCGGTCACATGACCGTGACGTCATGGCAGGTGCTTCTCGCATACCATCCTTGACACCGGAACCTGCCGCTTGCATGGAGCGGTCACCGGAGCGTTGCGAGGAGTGGGAAAGGCGACGGATGGTGAGTATAGCAGGTTTTTTGTTTTTTTATTAGTTTTAACATGACATATTTTTACTATTGATGCTGCATAGGCAGCATCAATAGTAAATAGTTTGAGACACACAGGGTTAATAGCAGCGGTAACGGAGTGCGTTACACCGCGGGCCGTTACCGCTGCCATTAACCCTGTGTGAGCGGTGACTGGAGGGGATTATGGAGCGGGCACTGATTCTGGGGATTATGGAGCAGGCGCCGGGCACTGACTGCAGGGGAGGGACTAATCAGACTGTGCCCGTCGCTGATTGGTCACGGCAGCCATGACAGGCAGCTGCCGAGACCAATCAGCAACGACAGACAGAGGCCGCGACCAATGAATATCCGTGACAGAAAGACAGAAGGACAGACAGAAAGACGGAAGTGTGACCCTTGGACAATTATATAGTATATATATATATATATATATATATATATATATATATATATATATATATATATATATACACATATATATATATATATATATATATATATAACTTCTCACCTGTGTCTTGCCTCTCTGTTGTGTTTTCTGTCTCTCTTCTTACATCTTTTCTCTCTCCCGCTCTGATTTTTATATTTCCTTTCTGGCTCTTCTCCCTGCTTGTCTGCGGCTCCACCCCCAACATTTAGCCCCACCCCTCCATGGCTCTTCACAGTGTGAGAGCTGTGACGCTGCTGGAGGGGAGGGATCCGATGCTTCTGCTGCTGACTGCAGGTGCGGTGAGTAGTGTCACAGCGTGTGTGACTGTGTGCCCCTGCTACACTGCAGCCAGCAATTCTCTGCACGGCCGCGTGCACTGCCAGCGCTCTGCTCCAGTCCTCACTATGCAGAGAGGAAGGAGCAGAGAATGATTGCGCGCAGCCGTGCTGATACCCGGTGTTCCAGCACGCCGGCTGTACCAGGAGAGCAGAAGTGAGCCTCGGGGCCCCTCTCTGCTCACCGGGCGGGCACCATACGCCAGTGCAGCCCTGCAGGGAGGGATGAAGTCCGGCTTCGGGGCCCCCCAGGAGCGCATGATGCGCATTAGTGTCGGCAGCAGTGTCTTAGGCCGGCTTCACACTCAGCGTATGAAAATACGGTCCGTATATTACGGCCGTAATACGCTGAAATGTCCCGAAAATAGTGGTCCGTAGCTCCTCCGTAGGCAGGGTGTGTCAGCGTTTTTTGCGCATGGCATCCTCCGTATGTAATCCGTATGGCATCCGTACTGCGTGGTTTTCTCGCAGGCTTGCAAAACCAACATACAGCTATAGAAATGATCCATGTGTCCCAAAAAGAAAAAAATATATATATATACTGTCTATATATATATATATATATATATATATATATATATATATATATATATATATATATGTCATTAGACACATATATGTATATATATTAATATTTATTCCAGCGCTATACAGCTTGAAAGCCGGTAATTCAATTACCGGCTTTTTCTTTCTCCTTCCTAAAACCCGACATGATTTGAGACATGGTTTACATACAGTAAACCATGTCTTCTCTCCATTTTTTTTGCAGATTCCACACTACTAATGTCAGTAGAGTGTATCTGCAAAATTTGGCCGTTCTAGCTCTTAAAATAAAGGGTTAAATGGCGGAAAAAATTGGCGTGGGCTCCCGCGCAATTTTCTCCGCCAGAGTAGTAAAGCCAGTGACTGAGGGCAGATATTAATAGCCTGGAGAGGGTCCATGGTTATTGGCCCCCCCCCCTGGCTAAAAACATCTGCCCCCAGCCACCCCAGAAAAGGCACATCTGGAAGATGCGCCTATTCTGGCACTTGGCCACTCTCTTCCCATTCCCGTGTAGCTGTGGGATATGGGGTAATGAAGGGTTAATGCCACCTTGCTATTGTAAGGTGACATTAAGCCTAATTAATACTGGAGAGGCGTCAATTATGACACCTATCCATTATTAATCCAATTGTAGTAAAGGGTTAAATAAAACACAAACACATTATTTAAAATTATTTTAATGAAATAAAAACAATGGTTGTTGGAGTATTTTATTAAAGCCTGGGAGCTTTCTAGGAAATTTCCCACGATCTATGAACATCCAGCAGAGGGCGCCTCACCGCAAATGAAGCTAAATATAGCTCATTGATCTATATTTAGACTCATTCCCCAGGGTTTTGCAGCGAGGAGCAGCCTACATTAGCAAAGCTCCTTGCTGCAAAATGTTTTAACCCCTTCAGAAGGATTTACATCGTTGGACGTTACAGATCTGCGGAGGGTAAGTATATTGTTGGATTATTATGTTTTTTCTTTCACAGAACGAGGGTCTTCAGTGACTGGATTGGGCGTAGAATAAAATACTCCAACAACCATTGTTTTTATTTCATTAAAATAATTTTTAATAATGTGTTTGTGTTTTATTTAACCCTTTACTACAATTGGATTAATAATGGATAGGTGTCATAATTGACGCCTCTCCATTATTAATTAGGCTTAATGTCACCTTACAATAGCAAGGTGGCATTAACCCTTCATTACCCCATATCCCACCGCTACACGGGAATGGGAAGAGAGTGGCCAAGTGCCAGAATAGGCGCATCTTCCAGATGTGCCTTTTCTGGGGTGGCTGGGGGCAGATATTTGTAGCCAGGGGGGGGCCAATAACCATGGACCCTCTCCAGGCTATTAATATCTGCCCTCAGTCACTGGCTTTACTACTCTGCGGAGAAAATTGCGCGGGAGCCCACGCCAATTTTTTCCGCCATTTAACCCTTTATTTTAAGAGCTAGAATGGCCAAATTTTGCAGATACACACTACTGACATTAGTAGTGTGGAATCTGCAAAAAAAATGGAGAGAAGACATGGTTTACTGTATGTAAACCATGTCTCAAATCATGTCGGGTTTTAGGAAGGAGAAAGAAAAAGCCGGTAATTGAATTACCGGCTTTCAAGCTGTATAGCGCTGGAATAAATATTAATATATATACATATATGTGTCTCACTGACATATATATATATATATATATATATATATACCTATTCTATGTGTCCACATTTATTCTACCTATTCTACTGTAAGCTGTCAGTGTGATTTTACTGTACACCGCACTGAATTGCCGGCTTTTCTCTCTAACAGCGCTGCGTATTTCTCGCAAGTCACACTGCTTGTCCGTGTGTAATCCGTATTTTTCACGCTTCCATAGACTTTCATTGGCGTATTTCTTGCGCAGTACGGTGACAAACGCAGCATGCTGCGATTTTGTACGGCCGTAGAAAGCCGTATAATACTGATCAGTAAAATACGGCAGATAGGAGCAGGGGCATAGAGAATAATTGTGCCGTATTTTTTGCGAGTTTTACAGACGTAGTTTCTGCGCTCTTACGTCCGTAAAACTCGCAAGTGTGAAGCCGGCCTTACCATTATTGGCCCCCTCCGTCTCGTCAGGACCTCGGCACTTGCCCGGGTACGTCGGGTGCTGAAGCCGGCCCTGGTCGCAGCGGTCGCCACTGCGACGGGGCCCGGCAGGTCAGGGGCCTGCCGCCCAGCAGGTCAGAGGCACCCGACACCATGTTGAAGTGCAGGAGATCCCTCCTGCGCGGCAACAGTCCGAGGCGTATCTAGGGGGAGGGGGCAGCCAGGGTATGGGAGAGTTAGGAACTTGGAAGCAGCTCCAGTCAGCACTGTGAGACTGTGACAGCATCTCCTGCTCTGAGCCCCGGGACTGAAGGGGAGAGCGGGGGAGGTGCAGGACATGACAGCGGTGTGCAAGCAGGAGAAGCTGAGGAGCTGCAGGTTAATATCAGCCTCCCCTTTACCAGAGAGGAATGTAAGATGTGTGTATGAGCTGGTGTGTTTGTGTGTGATATCTATAGTGTGTGTGTGTGATATCTGTAGTGCGTGTGTTATATCTGTAGTGTGTGTGTGATATCTCTAGTGTGTGTGTGTGTGTGTGTGAAATCTGTAGTGTGTGTGTGATATCTGTAGTGTGTGTGTGTGATATCTGTAGTGTGTGTGTGTGATATCTGTAGTGTGTGTGTGTGTGTGATATCTGTAGTGTGTGTGTGTGATGTCTGTAGTGTGTGTGTGTGATATCTGTAGTGTGTGTGTGTGACATCTGTAGTGTGTGTGTGTGTGATATCTGTAGTGTGTGTGTGTGTGTGTGTGATATCTGTAGAGTGTGTGTGTGTGTGTGTGTGTGATATCTGTAGAGTGTGTGATATCTGTAGTGTGTATGTGATATCTGTAGTGTGTGTGATATCTGTAGAGTGTGTGTGTGTGATATCTGTAGAGTGTGTGTGTGTGTGATATCTGTAGAGTGTGTGTGTGATATCTGTAGAGTGTGTGTGTGTGATATCTGTAGAGTGTGTGTGTGATATCTGTAGAGTGTGTGAGTGATATCTGTAGAGTGTGTGTGTGATATCTGTAGAGTGTGTGTGATATCTGTAGTGTGTGATATCTGTAGTGTGTGTGTGTGTGTGATATCTGTAGTGTGTGTGTGATATCTGTAGTGTGTGTGTGTGATATCTGTTGTGTGTGTGTGTGATATCTGTAGAGTGTGTGTGTGTGATATCTGTAGAGTGTGTGTGATATCTGTAGTGTGTGATATCTGTAGTGTGTGTGTGTGTGTGATATCTGTAGTGTGTCTGTGATATCTGTTGTGTGTGTGTGTGTGATATCTGTAGTGTGTGTGTGTGTGTGTGTGTGTGATATCTGTAGTGTGTGTGTGTGTGTGTGATATCTGTAGTGTGTGTGAGGCAGGGGCGTAACTACCACAGTCTGGCAAGTCAGGGGCCCGACAGGTCAGAGGCACCCGACTCCCCCCATCGCAGCCGCCGCAGTGAATTATACTGGCATTTATGATGCCGGTACAGTTGAAAGCAATGATGGAGGAGAGAGCGTCAGCTGATGCTCCCTCTCCCATCATTCCCCTCTGCCTCTGACACTGCGGGTGCATGAAGACATCACTTCATCGCACTCCCACTGTGTGCGGGGCCCAGGCAGTGCAGCATCTGCACAGGTGATGGTGGCCGCCATATTGGCAAAGCCTGTGGCGGCTGCTGGGACCGAGAATAGGCGGTTCCAGAGCTATTGGGGGGCACATGGACCAAGCCGCCCAGGAGGGGGATGCCGCAGCGGCTCAGCCACATGGAGGATCCGGGGATGAACATGGAGGTGTACGGGACCAGCGGAAGTGAGGTGTGTCTGCTGCCTGTGTGTCGCCGTCTCGGCCCCCAGCGTCCCTGGCCCCCTGTGACACCAGCCCCGTTTCCTCCCTGCTGTCCCGTGCCCCATGTCCTAGTAGGTCCCCAGGTTCAGGTCATTTTGCTCCTCCGGGCCCCCCGTACACACCTTGTTCCTCCTCCCCTGGTCTCCCAATGCTCCCCATCTCCCATGCCCTGAGTCCTCCTGCACCCCCCATGCATTCCCTGCCCCTTGTCCCCGTATGACTCGTCTACCCTGCTCTCAAGTCTCCCCTGTCCCCTTTCTCACCGTGTGTTCTCCATCTACCCTGTCCTTGTAATCCCTGTGCCCCCTTGCGTCCCTATCTACTCTGCCCTCGGAGTCCCCTTGTGTCCCATTGTGCCTGTCTCCCTTGCACCCTAGTCCCCATGTGTCCCATTGTGCCCTTCTCCCCTTCCTCCTAGTCCCTATGAGTCCCCTTGTGCTTCTATCCCTTGTCCCCATGTGTAGCCTTGTGTCAGTGTCCCTTGCCCACTAGTCCCTGTGTGTCCCCTTGCACCTGTCTCCATTGTCCCCTTATGCTTGTGTCCCTTGTCCCCGTGTGCCAGTCTCCCTTGTCCATTAGTCCCTGTGTGTCCCCGTGTCAGTTTCCCTGGCCAACTAGTCCCCGTGTGCCCCTTGTGTCAGTCTGCCTTGTCCACTAGTCCCCGTGTGTCCCCTTGTCGGTCCCCCTGGCCAACTAGTCCCTGTGTGTCCCCTTGTGCCAGTCTCCCTTGTCCCCTTGTGTGAGTCTCCCTTGCCCACTAGTCCCCTTGTAACCTTCTCCCCTGCCTCCTAGCCCCCATGTGTCCCCTTGTGCCTGTCTTCCTTGCTCCCTAGCCCCCCTATGTTACCCTTGTGCCTGTCTCCCCTACCCCCCTTGTGTCCTTGTCCCCTGCCCCCTAGTCACCATTTGCTCATGTCTTTCTCACTGCCCCTGTATGGAGGGGCTGCATTACACTATGAGGGGGGCTGCATTATATTCTATGGGGGTTACATTGTATTATATGGCAGGGCTGCAGTATACTCTGTGGGGTGGCTGTATTATACTATATGTGGGCTGCATTATACTGAATCGAGGACTATGGGGAATGCATTATACTATATGAAGAACTATGGTGCATCATACTATGGGAAGTGAATTGTACAACATGGATGACGATGGCGGTACATTATACTATATGGGCCACTATGAGGAGTGTATTATACTATATGGAGGACTGAGCAGTGTATTTTAATATATGGAGGACTATGTGGAGTGTATAATACTAAATGGAGGACTGAGGAGTGTATTATACTATATGGAGGACTATGAGGGGTGTATTACCACTATATGGAGTACTGAGCAGTGTATTATACTATATGGAGCACTACGAAGAGTGTATTATGCTATATGGAGCACTATGAGGAGTGTATTTTAATATACGGAGGAGTGTATTATACTATATGGAGGACTGAGAAGCGTACAATACTATATGGGGGACTATGGGGAGTGTATTATACTATAAGGAGTACTATGAGGGGGCATTATACTTCTTATATGGATGACTTCTATGTTAGCCCCTGATGAGTATAATGGTTTATTTTCTTTTAAACATTACATAACAATGGCAGTACGTGGAACAAATATATGCCAGGATGGGGCACTGGATAGTTATGCAACTGAGGTCACACTATACAACTTTGCAATAAAGCTATAGTGTGCAAAATTAATAGGGAAAATGTGAATTTGGGTGGAAAATATTTTGGCATGGTGGGGGGTCCCCATTTGAAAGTTCGCACCGGGGCCCATAACTTTGTAGTTACGCCACTGGGCTTGACACAAGGAATACGACACTTGTAGCCCATGTCCTGAATACATCTGTGTGTGGTGGCTCTTGAAGCAATGACTCCAGCAGCAGTCCACTCCTTGTGAATCTCACCAAAATTTTTGAATGGCATTTTCTTAACAATCCTTTCAAGGCTGCGACTGTCCCAGTTGCTTGTGCAGCTTTTTCTACCACGCTTTTTCCTTCCACTCAACTTTCCATTAATATGCTTGGATACAGCACTCTGAACAGCCAGCTTCTTTAGCAATGACCATTTGTGGCTTACCCTCCTTGTGGAGTGTGTCAATGACTGCCCTCTGGACATCTGTCAAATCATCAGTCTTCCCCATGATTGTGAAGCCTACTAAAACAGACTAAGGCACCTTTCTAAACACTTAGGAAGCCTTTGCAGGTGCTTTATGTTAATCTAGTTTACTGAGATAATGACTTTTGGGTTTTCATTGGCTGTAAGTCATAATCCTCAATATTAACAGAGATAAACAATTGAAATAGATCACTCTGTTTGGCATGACTCCAGCTGCTGCGCTGGAAGTCAGCACCAGATGACGTCAGCAGGACTCGCAGGAACATGGTGGTACATTCCACTGTTGTCACGGGTGCAAGGCACACTGGGATTGGGTGTGCCCGAGTGATGATGAGGGAAGTGTACTCTGAATTCATGGCAGTGCGCTCCGCTGGCGCTGCGTAACAGAGCGCGCTGAGAGATGGCATGCCTGGTGTATTCTGGCAGAGGAGGATGCCAGAAGGGGTGTTGCAGGAGGAAGATGATGTGGTGGCCCCTCATTTAAAAATGAGGTCTGACCACAGGCAGGATGCTCCTGCTCCAGGCTCTCCTTCCTGACATATCATGTAAGATCAGCGGCCTCATCTGCGTGGACACAGTGGGGCAGCCGTATGAGCGGCAAGAGTGGTGGCCGTCCCAGTTTGAGGAGCAGAGTGACCCTGGACTTCTTGGGGTACAAAGAGGATATTTCATGCATCCCAGAACAGCGTCCGAATCAGGTACCCTTGATGTGACAGCGAGTGGTGAATAATCTTCATAAATTTCACCATTATAATAGGCCTCTTTCTTTGTTTTATCACCAGGGAAAAACTAGCGCCAAAAGGAACAACAAGGAAGGTGCGCTATGCAAAATCACGCTAACAGGTGACTGGCAGAAAAGACTCTGTTTATCCTGTATTCAGAGAATGATTAGTGAGGAGACCCCTGATTTTGCCTCTAAGCCTAAATCTATCATCCGAGCAGAGGTGGAGGGCTCCCTGAAGTCTCTAATAAAGAATGGGAAAATAAAAATAACTAAGAAAGTCTCTTCTGAATCTGATATTTCCCTGATATCAGAAGGAGAAAATAATTTTGAGTCTTCTTCATCTTCTTCCTCGGACAGTGACAAGGGGTAGATCATGTTTCCTGGTGGAGGACACAGACAAATTAGTTAAAGCCATTAGATCAATTATGGGCCTTAAAGAAGAGAAAATTGCTAAATCCCCAGATGTGATGTTTGGGGGGTTAGAGCAGAGGAAGAAACGTACCTTTCCTATTACCGTAATAATAAAATGTATACCCTTACTAACAAGGAATGGAAAATACCTGAAAAAAGGAGGCCTACTATCATCCTCCAAGAGGAGATATCCTTTCAAGGAGAAGGCTATAGAGATATGGGACAAGGTTCCCATAATAGATGTGGTGGTGTCAAAATCCTCAAAAAGGTCAGCTTTGCCATTTGAGGATTCTGGTGTTCTAAGAGACCTGCTGGACAAAAAAGCAGAAGGATACCTGAAGCACACGTGGAAAGCTGCAGCAGGGGGCTTAAAACCAGCAATTGCAGGGATCTGTACTGCTCATTCCGTAATGATTTGGCTGCAGCACTTAGAAGAACAGATGAAGGATAAGACCCCAAGGGACAGGATTCTGGCTAACCTGCCATTAATACAGGGAGTGGCAGCATTCTTAGCAGATGCTTCTGCATATTCTGTCCGGCTAGCAGCGAGGTCTTTGGGCTTGGTAAATGCCGCTAGGCCGGCCTTGTCACTTAAAACTGCCCAGGAGACTTTCAGTCAAAGAACAAGTTCTGCTGTATTTCGTGCGATGGCCAATTCTTATTTTGGAAGAGATTGGATGTAATTTTATAAAATGTTGGAGATAGAAAGAAGGGCTTTCCCAGTGTTTATTCGCAGCGGATCCAAAGAGAGGGTCTTTTCGGAGGAAGAAATATAATAGAGGATGTCGTCCAGGAGAACAAAGGAAATGGGAACAAAGAAACAGTAAGGATCCCGGTTTTCTGTTCACAGGACCTTCAGGGAGCAAAAAATCTTCCCAATGATACCAATCCACAGGTGGTGGGAAGGCTTTCCCTCTCCATCCTGACCTGGAAAAACATCTCTTCCATCAACTGGATTCTGAATATGATAGGCTTGAGAATAGATTTTTCTTGGATTCCTCGACAAACCTTCATACTGACACCCTCCCAGAAGGCCACCAGAAGAGCAATTAGCCTTAGAGATGGAGGTCTTGGGTCTGGTAAGGAAACAGGTTTGTGCAAAGCACAAGAAGAAGAAAAAGGAAGGGGATTTTATTCAGATGTTGCGTTCAGAACCATCATCAACTTGAAAAGCCTAAACAGATTCATAAAATACCAGGCCTTCAAGATGGAATCAATAAGCACGACCATAAATCTACTGTTTCAGGATTGCTACATGGTAGTCATAGATTTAAAAGATGCACACTATCATATCCCGATACATCCAGACAATCAAAAATAACTTAGTCGCTTTATTTATACAAGAGGAAATAAAGCATTCTCAATACTGAGCCCTTCTACTGTATTCTGTTTGTCTGGATCACCAAGAGTCTTCACCAAGGTATTAGCCGAGATTACAGCCTATGTCAGAATTCAGAATACTCTCATTATCCTATTACATAGAGTAGATGACTTCCTGATTGTGGGAAAATCAGAAAAGCACTGTGCAGAACAACTGAAAGAAGTAAAAGTCATCTTAAAATGGCTCGGCAGAACTATAAATTCACACAAGTCTAAACTAAAACCCATGAAAATACAGTCCTTTCTAGGTCTCATTTTATGTTCAATTTGTTTTTATTAATCAACAGTGACATTAAAAAAAAACACAACATTCAACCAAATATATTATGATCAAATAAGTCACCAGGACTTAACAAAGCTTGGAAAGATAACAGTATTCATGTGGAACTTTAAACTCATAATGACCAGCTGTACACTATAGCTGACAACTTGCTGCATCAGCCATAATCAGTGTTGGTGTGACACCCAAGGAATCCAGTTGTCACAGTGGTATTGCCTGCCTCTCGGGGAGGTTAATGCCATGCCTGGAAGCGATGAGGGATCCTCTTAACAGGTAACACTTAGATGCAACACTTTTCTGACTCCAGGCCAGAAGGGGGAGCTCTAGACCCGGTTTCAGGGTAGCTTCCCTATAAGTTCTGGTCTGGAGGAGGAGTTAGAGAGCAGTCTGTGTGAGACAGTAAAGGGAGAGGTAGCACATGAGGAGAGAGAACCTGGAGTGGAGCTGCGATTGGCTCACTCCTCCAGGTTTGAGTGCAAGAAACTGGGGTCCGAGGTTGTGTGGGAACTATATGGCCCACAGCAGAAACCGGAGGGCAGGAAAATTGCAGGTCCCCTGGCCACAACTACACTCAAAGGCGCAGCAGATTAGAGCCCGGAGTCACCACGAGAGAGGGACACCTGTAAAAAGGCTCGAGTTGCCTGCCATGCGGGTAGTGTTCCATCCAAGGGACAGATTGAGAGAGGGACTTGAGGAAAGCTAAAGCATAAAGTACCTAGAATTCAGTGCAGAAAGTAAGGCTTCCAACCCCACCTGGCTAGGGGGATTCTGAATCGCTTCCAGGCTGCCTGGCTTTCAAGATCACCTGTAACCTGTGCCTTGGACTTCAATGTCACCAGTAAAAGGTAAAGAGACTGCAAATTCCTGTGTCCTCCAATTATTTCCTGCACCCCACCATCTATCATCTCTTACCAAACCACCGGGAGCCCTGGGGACCAAGCTCTACCTGTGGGGAGGTTTACCAACTCTGCTGCAATACCAGCAGCCCCAGTGGATCCCATTAAGCAGTGTCAGCCAACTCTGGCTAAGTACCACAGGTGTCGTCACAAACATTAGACTTTATTTTCCCTTTTAATGGACTCCCAGGGCCACAGACCGGGTCACCGCTGCCGTGACACATCCCCTTTCATAACTGAGCCGTCCCGGTACCGAGTACCCCACAGCCCTATGGGGTGCTACATTAGCACCGTCCATATTTGTTTAGCCCTTTAGATGCTGTGTGAGATAGCAGGAACGTGGGATGCAGTGACGAGCATGAGGCAGAGCAAGTGTTAACAGTTTTTTTACAATGATTACTTCACACAGGGAGAGGAAGGGTTAACAGGGAAATAAACTCGGGTTTGTTATCAGGGTAGGAACAAATGGTTAGGAAACTGGTAAACTTATCAGTCCGATGGTTTCCAGACGGTGGAAGCTTGAAATCCCACAGTGGCGCCGTAGGCGACATGTTAAGTCTCGGGCCTGGTCCTGGAGGAAGGTGAAGCATTGTCTGCTGATGAAAGTGGCATATCCTGGCTCTCGCAGACGAGGTAGCGGGTTGCCGGGACAAAGTTCACTAAGTGTCGCAGGCTCTGCCTCCACTGGAACATGTTGATGAACAGCACTGGTGCCGGGGAAGTAGGTCCCAGGTTCTCAACGATCCACGTGGTCAGCTCCAGGCTGCACACTCACGGCCGGCAGTGGGTTGGTACGGGTCAAAACTCCGGTAGTCAGAGTGGACGGGCACACCACCTTAAGTCTCTCACGGTCAGTCTGGATAGGGTCTGAGGTAATGCAGCGCAGGCCTGATCATATTCTCGTAGATCTAACTTGGTTAAAATCATTTCTCCACCGACTCTGTTGGTTGAGAAATCAAATGCAAGGAGTGCTTGATCTTCTTCTTGTGATCTTGTTAAGACCCCAGTAGTCAATACAGGGATATAGAGAACATGCTTATGACAAAGAAGCCAGCATCGGCAGGAGAAGAGCACTTAAGGACGAATTTCTTGGCTGTTCTCTTGGATGTACACTTCTCTGGTAGATATTAGGGATACACTCAGCCCCAGGGTGGAGAGGTGCTAGACAGAAGATCAATGGGACAATCATAAGGTCAATTGGGTAACAAGAACAAGACCTTTGCTGCTGTGGCACCCCTGAAGGTCCAGTCGCTACAGAGGTACTGCACCTCAGCCAGATGTGTGGTACTCCGCTCTTGGGTAAGGAGACCCACACTTTAGCATCCAACACTACACTCCAGGCCAGGGGATTTGGCGGACCCTATTGAGGGAGGGCCCCATCTCAGGCTGGAGGGGGAACTAGGTAGAGGGTGTGGGAGGTGTTAGTGAGTCAGTTGTGAGGAGTTGGTGAGAAGTGGATGAGCACAGACGTGGAGAGAAGAGATCCTGAGAGAGGGAGAAGGGTTTCTAGGGGCCAGGGAAGTGAGGAATCCACCCTAGGTGCCCGAATCCATGCCGACCGTATCGGGTGGAAAGACCAGGTCGCAGTGGGGGAATAGGCCCCCAGATGTTGTGAATTCCGCTCTTGGGCTCCCTCCGGTGTTTGTAAGTGGCACTTTTGTGAGTTCTGCTCTTGGGCTCCCTCTTGTGGTTTCTAGTGGTATGGCTGCTCCTTGGAGTTAGCTGTCATCAGCTGCCTCCACTTATCATCTCTTCTGCTCTGCTATTTAGGCCTGGCTTTTCCTTCAGCCAGTGCCACTTGTAAATGGTTCCTGGTTGGATTCACATCTCTTTGGATTTCCCTGTTATCCTGACCAGTTCAGCAAAGCTAAGTTTTTGCTTGCTCTTTTCTGTCCATAGATTGTGGACTTATCCGTTCTGTGCTTTCTATGTTTGTCCAGCTTACCAGTATGAATTAATTCTGTCTTGCTGGAAGCTCTGGGAAGCAGATTTACCCTCCACACCTTTAGTCAGGTGTGGAGATTATTGTAAACTCTGCGTGGATTTTTTGTAGTGTTTTATACTGACCGCACAGTATTCCATCCTGTCCTATCTATTTAGCTAGACTGGCCTCCTGTGCTCATCCTGGTTTCATTCTGTGTATGTCTTCTCCCTCTCCACTCACAGTCATTATTTGTGGGGGGCTAATCTATCCTTTGGGGATTTTCTCTGAGGCAAGATAGCTTTCCTGCTTCTATCTTTAGGGGTAGTTAGCTCTTAGGCTGTGACGAGATGCCTAGGGAGAGTTAGGAGCATTCCACGGCTACTTCTAGTGTTGTGTTTAGCTTTGGGACTGCGGTCAGTACAGTTACCACGTCCTTTAGAGCTCGTTCCATGTTGCTCCTAAACCACCAGATCATAACACCCAGACTAGTGGAGAACTACAAGACTCAGCTAGCAAGCCAGAGGCTGTGGTAACTGTAGGTGCTACAGCCACATCCACACATATTCGGCAGCTACATAGGATCAAGGGGACCAGGAGGATGTCACCCAACAGGATCCGAGGCTGCTGGATCGGGACACTGTGTGTGAGGCACAGGACAGGAGGGTAAAGCCAGTGCAGAGAGATGGCCAAGGAAGGAACATAAGAAAGGGAGTCTCGGGAAAGTGAACCCCAAATTACCTGAGAGCTGGCTGGACCACAGACTCAGAGGACACAGCACCCGGCTGGGGATTGCATCTAAGAACTGTGAGTAAAGTGTGGAAACTGCACCCTGCTGTGTCCTCAGAATTATTTACTGCGTCACCTGCCCTGCACTACAACATTCACCATCATTGACTCTAACACTTTAACTGCCCTGGAGCCTAGCTCTACCCTTGAAGAGCTGTAACATCTCTGCTGCGTCACCAACTGCCTCAGTGGTCCTGAACCGCAGCGCCAGCCATTTTCCTTATTGCCGAACACCAAGGGTGGCGTCACGAACTAATCCCCTATAAACTTTATTCCCATTTAATTCACTTTTATTGGATGCCCAGGGCCACGGACCGGGTAACTGCTGCCGTGACAACCCCCGAAGAATCGTCGGACCCGGCCCGAGTATCCCATGGCTCTGGCTGGCGCTCCACCACCTTCTCACAAAAGGTCGATAATCGGTAGGCATAGAAGAAAGGTTCAAATGCATAGAAGTCGGAGACTTGGGCAAGACCTTGGCAGGGCAGTTGGCAGCACACAGGGGTCCCCACTGAAAGACTTTGCCAGTAGAATAGTAAACAACCAGCGCGTGTAGACGCAACCATGGAAGGCACAGAAGAACAGAGGTTTTGGATTTAGGTAGAACAAAATCTTTTTGGAATGCAGAACTCAAACCTACAATGTGACTGGCAGAGCCATACATCGCATAGGTTCCGCCAGGTGTTGTCCGTCAATGGAGGAAATGAGGGGGGGATGATCAAGCTGTTGGGTTAGAAGCTGGAGTTGCTGAATCAGACCCTGATGAATGAAGTTTGCAGCAGAACTGGAGTCTAAATGAGCTTCCACGGAGATGGACTTATCTCCCCAGACCAGTGTAACCTCGTTCAATAGTTTTGGAGTGCAATCTTTCTCACCTAGTGTCTCTCCGACCAACCCTAGGTGCTGGAGTTCTGGGACTCACTGGTTACTGATGCATAAAATGTTCTTTGCCACCACAGTACATGCATTTGTTATCTCGATACCTTTGCTGTTGCACTTGTATAGAGCTTGACCAGCTCAACCTGCATTGGCTCAATAGCAGAAGGTGTGGCTTGTAGCAGCAAGGGGTACTGAAAGGTTGGAGCCAGCCTGGGTGGTGTTCTGATGCAATTTAGGTACTTGAGCTTGTTCCAGAGCCTGCTCGTGGAAATGGAGATCAATCCTAGCAGCCAGGTCTATAAGTGCATCCAGGGAAGATGGTAGATTTCTGCCAGCCAATTCATCCTTAATAAAACCGGACAGACCCTGCCAGAAGGTCGCTACCTTCTTTATTCCATGTCAGCTCTGCAGCCAGGATACGGAAGTGCAAGCCATACTGAGGCAGCTGAGATGCGGCCTGGTACCTCGAACACTACTTGGAACATTGCCAAGAACTTTCCTAAATCACTGGCCTCAGGTCTTCCACTTCCCAAATAGCTTGCCCAATCCAAGTCTTGACCAGACAGCAGAGAGACCATAAATGCAATCTTGGTCTGGTCCAAAGTGGAAAGATGGGAGTGGAATGTGAAGTGGATTTGTCACCGGTTTATAAAGCCACGACTCTTCTTGGGGTCTCCATCGTAACGAGACTGGACCCAAGCAGCAGCTGGAGCTTGGCTGCGCAAACTGAAACTAGAGTCTTAGGGTACCGTCACACAGTGCAATTTTGATCGCTACGACAGCACGATTCGTGACGTTCGAGCGATATAGTTACGATATCGCAGTGTCTGACACGCTCCTGCGATCAGGGACCCCGCTGAGAATCGTACGTCATAGCAGATCGTTTGAAACTTTCTTTCGTCGTCTAGTGTCCCGCTGTGGCGGCATGATCGCATGGTATAACATATATCGTATACGATGTGCGCATAGTAACCAACGGCTTCTACATCGCACATACGTCATGAAATTATCGCTCCAGCGTCGTAGATTGCAAAGTGTGACAGCAGTCTTTGACGCTGGAGTGATATTGTTACGATGCTGGAGCGTCACGGATCGTACCGTTATAGCGATGAAAATTGCACTGTGTGACGGTACCCTTAGGCGGTTCCCTGGGAGAAACTGTCAGACCTTTAGAAAGGATGGCCAGACATGGTAGAGACGTGGGATAGGGTGGATACTGAGGTGGACAAATCCTGCTGCTGAGTGGCCACCACTCGCATTGCCAGTATCAACTGATCTTGATGCTCATGCTGCAATGCACTTCCTCATACAAGACTTGACCATTTAGACACAGGGTCTCGAGGTCCATAACCTGAAATAACTGTGACTGTGCCACTGGCCAGGTGCACTCCAGGGCAGTCATCGGACCTGCAGCAGTTGACCAATGGTTCAAGGCAGGAATACAAGGTACGGAAAGCACAGGCAGAGACGTCGGACAGTCCAAGGTTGGGGCAGGCAGCATAGAATCAGAATACGTAGTCAGGTCAATAAGAGTCAATACAAACTTGCACTTAGACGTACTGCCGCTAGGAACCACCTAAATTCTGACACGATGTGGAGAGCAGAGCTTCCAAATATAACCCCTGCTGGCAAAGGATGAGCTAAGGAGTTAAACTCTGCAGGAGACATGGATTAAAATCTTGTAGGCTGCCTCCCTATAGCCAGGTGAAGATTAACAGCAAGAGAAGAATGCAGCAAAGCTGGAATTGCTGCAAAACTCTGTTCAGCGTGATGGCCTGAGACTGAAAGGGGCAGAGCGGTGAATAGAATGGTGCTAAGATGTGAGTTACTGGCGTGACATATGATGCAGGATGGGTTTTAGAGAATGTCATTCATGAACAGACTATTGCCCTGTAAATTAGCAGCCCAGTCATAGCTGTGGTCCAGCCATGTCTCCGTTATCCCCACCATATCATATTTTTTCTAACAGTATGAATTCTAATTCCCCAATATTGCTGGTCAGGCTTCTGACATTAGTGTACATGCACTTTATGTATTTCTCTGACATCTATTCCTGCTTAGTGTATTACCTGTCCTATCCTTTCCCCCATGAAACACCAATTTAATTAGTTATGCACAGTGGAGCGCCCGCTAGGGCCGTGGGGTACTCCGTACCGGGTCCGGTGGTCGTTAAAGGGGTGGTCACAGTGGCAGCGACCCGTAACAAAGAAGAAGACAGCGCCACACCGGTCAGTGAAAAATGACTTACAGATTTAATCTGCCATCTGCGGCGACGTTTCGGTACAATGACCTTTATCAAGCACAGTGTGCTTGATAAAGGTCATTGTACCGAAACGTCGCCGCAGATGGCAGATTAAATCTGTAAGTCATTTTTCACTGACCGGTGTGGCGCTGTCTTCTTCTTTGTTATGGATTGGACTTTGTAGCTGGGCTGACCCCCTGGCAGTGACGTGCGCCACTAAGCCTATTAAGGCCGTATGGGTGTAAGGTGCGGTTTAACGCATTTTTTTTTATTTTTACGTGTAGTGGCAGCGACCCGGTCCATGGCCCTGGGCATCCAAGATAAAGGGAAGGTCTTTAAACGGGTTGTTGTGAATAAAGAATAAAGCTTGTTCGTGACCCCACCTGTGGTATTCGGTCAGGGATGACCGATGCTGCTTAAAAGGGTCCACTGGGGATGATATTGCAGCAGGGATGGTATGGCTTCCCACAGGTGAAGCCTAGTCCCCAGGGCTCCTGTTGTAGTAGGCAAAGATGATAGACGGTGTAGTGCCGCAAAGAATTGGAGGACTCAAGGTTGCAGTCTCTTTACCTTTTACTGGTAGTAGGCAGCCATAATCCAGATCACAGGTGATGGTGAGGTCCGGCCAGCCTGGAAGCGATTCGGAATTCCCCTAGCCAGTTGGGGTTGGAAGCCTTGTTGTAGTCCCTTGCTGCCTAAGACTTCACACAAGGTCTTCACTTTCTCTGTCTGTCCTATTAATAGGACAATATCCAAATGGCAGGTAACTCAAGCCTTTTTACAGGTGTCCCTACTTTTGGTGACTCCGGGCTCTATATGCTGCTGTGCCATCGAATGTAATGGTGGCCAGAATATATATAGGGAATCTCCCCTGAAACTGGGTCTAGAGCTCCCCCTTTTGGCCTGGAGTCAGAACAGTGTTGTGTGTACATGTTACCTGTTAAAGGGATCCTCGTCGCTTCCAAGCATGGCATCACCCTCCCCGTGAGGAAAGCAATACCACTGTGACAACCGAACTCCTGGGGTGTCACACCCAGTTCACTATCTCCTCTATCTTACCCAGCTGTATAGTAAGTGCCCCTCACCTAGTCCCTACACTCCTCCAACCTTTTAGTTGTTTTCCACCTCCCCATTGAGGTGCAGCCCATCCCTAGGGTACAGACTGTACCCAACAGAGAAGTCTGACCCATGCTCCAGGAACCCAGATCCCTTGTTCCTGAACCCCTTATTCACCTCCCCACTCTCCCACTGACTCTCTGGCGTGGTATCGTCAGTATTTCGGAAAATACAGGGTTCTAGGTCCTTGCTTTAAGCTTACAGTCTATTTCCTGGAAATCATCTTTAAGAACTTTCCGCCTACAATTAACATTTTGTTTGGTGCGAATGTGCACTATGACTGCTGGGTCCTCACCATCCCTTCCCAGTAATCTGTCAACTAAGTCAGTGATGTGGTGCTGAACTCCGTCTTTTGTGACAGATTGCCCTATTAATGCAGTCCCCCACTGATGTGTGCCAAATCAGGACTTGCCTCCCTGCCACTCTTCCCTGCCTTCTATCATCCAGATAGAAGGTGAGCAGCAAACTCCTTTCCTTATTTTCTATGAATGTGTGTTGCTAACTGTTTATTTAGATCCAGTACCTGGGCTTCAAAATGTACAATGCCACCCATGTCGCACAGCAGTATGCCCCTTCAAATATCATGGATTATCTACATGCAGCAATATGTACATTGAATAGCATTGTCAATAACTAAGAAATATTAATAAGCAAATAAACAAGTAAATACAAACCGTGATTCAGTACAAATTACTCCCTTCTGAACTCCCTGAATCCAAAGTCACTGAATGACAAGTTATATGCTCAAAGTGATTTTCCGTTCTAAAATGATAAGTCTGCAGTCACTCTGTGTGACTGCAGACTTTTGAATTTTCCCAGTGCACTTCACTGTGCGCTGCCTGGACTCGCCGGTTTCTGAGCCGGGAACAGCTATGATGTATGTGATGTGCATACTCCCAAGTAGGAGCCGTCTAGTGGGCCTGGCCTCTCTGGCCAGTAGTCAGCAGTTCAATAAGAATAAATGGACCAGCAGTTTGCATGATTGGCTGCTACTTTATTCACCAAGTTCCCAGGATCGATGGTGCTTCCAGTGGTCGGACCCCTAGCAATCAAGAAGTTATCTACTATTGAATGGAATGGGGCATAAATTTCAAACTTCAAAATATCCCTTTTGAGACTTCCCAAAGTTACTCAACTCAAACTTTCATTCAACCTAAACACTCTAGATTTTGTTCTCTGCATGTAGTGCAGGGTGTCTGTACCCTCCCAATCCTGCAGCTGTTGGAAACGGGTGACAAGTCTCAGTGCCAATGTACCTCTCCTTAGATGCCAATTTTGGAATTGGGTAGTGCGACCTGAGAGGCACATCCCAGAACTGTCCCTCTTACGCTATCCTGTAACTGTGGTCTAGGATCACCACTAAGATTGGTCCTGTAATGATCAATATAGCCATGGTCTTATAGTGATGACATTGCAGTAAATCTGATAAATGAGTAACACCGGTGATAAGGCAAATTGTTGTATGATTTCTATGCATCATCTCATAAACTTGTGTGTGTTCTGAGATAGGACAGTTAGTGATTTGCAGGATTCATAGAAGAATTTGATGATAATTGAAGGTGATGGAGACATACAAGTCTTAGGAGTTCTGGATGAATTGAGACCTCATGTTAAGTCAATGACTTCTCCTGAGATGTGACTATTCCTCCAACATGAAATGACTGTGCCCTAAGTATTTGATGTCCTACAAGGTTTCCATACATTCTAGCTTATTTGTTGCCGACACTTGCAGAGAGACCCAATCAAGCCCGTGAACTGGTGCAGGAGCAAGATCTGGCAACCTGGGATGCCATAGTGGTGATGTCAGGAGATGGACTTGTGTTTGAGGTAAGTGGCTGAAAACTAGCTTCACTACTGCTTATTACCATTGTGTCTTCAAATTTGTATGTCTAAATGCTTGTTATTGATTGCAGGTGATTAACGGGTTAATGGAGCGATCAGATTGGGTTAAAGCCATTAAAAAACCTCTCTCTATCCTGCCAGGTGGCTCAGGGAACGGTCTGGCGGCATCGATCAATCACTATTCCGGGTAAGGCTTGTAAGAAGAATTGTAAAGGAGTTTTCCGAATGCCCTTGTGTCCATTTGATTAAAGGGAACCTGTCACCTGAATTTGGCGGGACTGGTTTTGGGTCATATGGGTGGAGTTTTTGGTTGTTTGATTCACCCTTTCCTTACCCGCTGGCTGCATGCTGGCCGCAATATTGGATTGAAGTTCAGCCAGCGGGTAAGGAAAGGGTGAATCAAACACCCGAAAACTACACCAATATGACCCAAAACCAGTCCCGCCAAATTCAGGTGACAGGTTCCCTTTAAGTGGCGGTGGGATTTCTCATTGTTTGCATCCATTGTCAGAGTTTTCATTTGGTCCGTATAATGCATTATTGTTTTCAGCAACCTACGGGTAGGTTTGTGGATGTCTAGGAACATACCCTCCATGCAGGTACGGACTGGGGATGAAATTCAGCCCTGGCATTTGAAAATCACAAAGGCCCATGGTGTCCCGGTCCCCAATAACCAGATGGGATATATTACTAATATTACCCTGGATGGAAGAAAGGAAGATTTACTACAAGACCAATATTTCTAATTATACCCACGGCATGCTGGGGAAAGTGAGGGAGTGACCGGCTTTGTGCTCCATCACAACTGTTAACAGTATGGATGCAGGGCCGGCTCCAGGTTTTAGAGGGCCCCGGGCAAAAGAGTCTCAGTGGGCCCCCCCTTTAACACATAGCACGATTCATGATGCACAGATACGGCAGAGAAATATAGCATAGCCACATAGCATATAACACAGCCCACGTAGCATATAACACAGCCCACGTAGCATATAGCACAGCCACGTAGTGTATAACACAGCCCACGCAGTATATAATACAGCCCACGTAGCGCATAACACAGCCATGTAGTATATAACACAGCCATGTAGTATATAACACAGCCATGTAGTATATAACACAGCCATGTAGTATATAACACAGCCATGTAGTATATAACACAGCCACGTAGTATATAACACAGCCACGTAGTATGTTGCACATCCCACGTAGCATATTGCCCAGCCACGTAGTATATTGACCAGCCACGTAGTATATTGGCCAGCCACGTAGTATATTGACCAGCCACGTAGTATATTGGCCAGCCACGTAGTATATTGGCCAGCCACGTAGTATATTGCACAGCCACGTAGTATATTGCCCAATCATGTAGTATATTGCCCAGCCACGTGGTATATTGCCCAGCCACGTAGTATATTGCCCAGCCACGTAGTATATTGCCCAGCCACGTAGTATATTGCCCAGTCACGTAGTATATTGCCCAGTAACATAGTATAATGCCCAGCCACGTAGTATATTGCACTGCCACGTAATATATTGCCCAGCCACGTAGTATATTGCCCAGTGACGGAGTATACAGCACAGAGTCACGTAGTATACAGACTTAAAATAAAAAATAAACATATACTCACCCTCCGTTGAAGTACTGGCCCTGCACCGCACGTGGCAGCTTCCGGTCCCAGGGCTGGTATGAGTGCAGGACCTGTGATTACGTTGCGGTCACATGACCGTGACGTCATGGCAGGTCCTTCTCGCATACCATCCTTGGCACCGGAACCTGCCGCTTGCATGGAGTGGTCACCGGAGCGTTGCGAGGAGCGGGAAAGGCAACGGATGGTGAGTATAGCAGGTTTTTTGTTTTTTTTATTATTTTTAACATGACATAGGCAGCATCAATAGTAAATAGTTGGGGACACACAGGGTTAATAGCAGCGGTAACGGAGTGCATTACACCGCGGGCCATTACCGCTGCCATTAACCCTGTGTGAGCTGGAGGGGATTATGGAGGAGCGGGCGCCGGGCAGTGAGTTAAGGGAAGGGACTAATTGACTAATTGGACTGTGCCCGTTGCTTATTGGTCACGACAGCCATGACAGGCAGCTGCCGAGACCAATCAGCAACGACAGACAGAGGCCGCGACCAATGAATATCCGTGACAGAAAGACAGAAGGACAGACAGAAAGACGGAAGTGTGACCCTTAGACAATTATATATATATATATATATATATACTTCTCACCTGTGTCTTGCCTCTCTGTTGTGTTTTCTGTCTCTCTTCTTACATCTTTTCTCTCTCCCGCTCTGATTTTTATATTTCCTTCTGCCTCTTCTCCCTGCTTGTCTGTGGCTCCACCCCTGACATTTAGCCCCACCCCTCCATGGCTCTTCACAGTGTGAGAGCTGTGACGCTGCTGGAGGGGAGGGATCCGATGCTTCTGCTGCTGACTGCAGGTGCGGTGAGTAGTGTCACAGCGTGTGTGACTGTGTGCCCCTGCTACACTGCAGTCAGCAATTGTCTGCACGGCCGCGTGCACTGCCAGCGCTCTGCTCCAGTCCTCACTGCAGAGAGGAAGGAGCAGAGAATTAGTGCGCGCAGCCGCGCTGATACCCGGTGTTCCAGCACGCCAGCTATACCAGGAGAGCAGAAGTGAGCCTCGGGGCCCCTCTCTGCTCACCGGGCGGGCACCATACGCCAGTGCAGCCCTGCAGGGAGGGATGAAAGGGATGAAGTCCGGCTTCGGGGCCCCCCAGGAGCGCATGATGCGCATTAGTGTCGGCAGCAGTGTCTTACCGTTATGGGCCCCCTCCATCTCGTCAGGACCCCGGCACTTGCCCGGGTACGCCGGGTGCTGAAGCCGGCCCTGTATGGATGTCTTGAGAACATTGATTCTGTTAACAACGTAGCACACAAGGCAGCCCACAACCAGACTGGCCCTTCTGGCATTTGCCAGAATTGCCAAATGGCCAGTCCGGCCCTGCCTCCATGCTACACTGGAGATATGTCTGTACCTCTCACTGTAGAGCAGAAAGTCCAGGGACAAGAATTGCTATGCGCATAAGCACCTTAAAGGGGAAATGGGTGCTAATACCCAACACATTAGTGTACATTATTGGTCTCCAACCTGTTGTTGTCATACACGAGCTGAACTTGTAGTTTTGCAAGGAATGCTTAGAGTTGTAGTTTTCCAACAGCTGGAGACCAAATGTCTTGGAACCACTTTTTTTTAGCTTTTTTTTTCTGGATTATTGCTGTAAATATTGGCTCATATGATCGAAGTATTTTTATCATCTTCATCTCTGCTTGTCATGAATTTCTATGATCCTGTTAACTGCTCGAGCCACATATACACATTCCACTTCTTTGTTTTAATAAAGCAAGTAAAAAATGTTCAATGAAAATATCTATTTATTTCTGTTACATACCTGTTCTGGTGCCCCTTTTTTGGTGTTCAGACATATAACGGCAATATCGCGTCATCGCAGCATTTTTTTTTTATTTGTTCAATCGATAGTTGTATTCCAAAAAAAGAAGCGTAATATTTAATTGTACAAGCTCTGATAATGACCAATGAATGAGTAGTGATGAGCGAACGTGCTGGGATAAGGTGTTATCTGAGCATGCTAACCCAGTGTGTGTGTCGTGCTTGAATACTATGTTCGAATCTTGCGGCTGCATGTCTCACGGCTTTTCGACAGCTGCAACATATGGAGGGATTGCCTAACAAACTGAAGTCTCAAACACAATGTTTTTCTCATGAAGTTTTTTAAAATCCCATTCACGTTGTGCAATTATACCCTGTACCCATTAGAGGTTGCTTTTGTGATATTGCTTGCCCATACAGATATTTAGTTTGTGGACAAGATATGCTCAGTTTGTGTTGTATAAATTCGGCTTCCTGTATTATTAGGCTTCAGAGAAAAAGTGACTTTATACTACATAGGCCTTAATGTCCGTTTTTGTTTTCTAGTATGGTTTAGTAAATTAAACTTTAAAGTGGATGTCCCCTCTTGACCATCCCTTCTTGTTGGAAAGATATTCCTTTTGGACCCCAAGAAATTGGCTGTAATTTTAGGGTGGACTCTCCAGTTTGTACTCAATTTCACGGCGGCACAACATTAAAGGGGTTGTTCAGGCACAATATATTGATGACCAATACATAGGATAGATCATCAATATCAGATCGTTGGGGTCCGACACCTGGAACCCCCACTGAACAGCTGTTATTTGCTCCAGCAGCTGCTGGATGTAAACCCCTTGAGAGGAACTGCAAATTGCATCTCCATTCAATGTGTAGCTGCCATGGCCAGGTACTGGTATTTTTCGATAGAGCTGCTCTACATTACTCTGCAGTGGCTGCTACAGATTGGATGAAGCTGCTCTTTGCACTTCAATTCAAAGTGTTAATATCCGGTGGCGATATTGTCCATGGAAAAACCCCTTAAATCAACAAGCATCTCACTAAAATCTATGGCTTTACTTCACAATGTATGGACATGCTGGGTCCCAGGAAGTACGAGATGCTCTTCGGAGCCACTTTGTTTACTGACTTCTAGATGAGTTTTATTTTTACCTCACAATAGGGTATCTTTAAGTGGAATTTCTACATCGAACTGCTTAACTGTAATCAGTTGCTATTAGCAACAATAAAAATATTTCTTCAAAGCAGACAGTCTATGTAGGAGGTTTATTACTGCAATTAGAACTGTATTCTCTGAAAGGGGATATTTCTATGGATTTCCAGTTTCACAAAGTGAGACTATATGGGATGGTTTGGTGGTGATGTGACCCTAAAAATTGAAGACTGTAGTGTGACTTGGCAGCACCATGGTTCCACACTCAGGTGTAAACACGCAGTTCAACAATGTTACATATTATTATTATTATTTATTGTTATAGCGCCATTTATTCCATGGCGCTTTACATGTGAGGAAGGGTATACATAATAAAAACAAGTACAATAATCTTAAACAATACAAGTCATAACTGGTACAGGAGGAATGAGGACCCTGCCCGCGAAGGCTCACAATCTACAAGGGATAGGTGAGGATACAGTAGGTGAGGGTAGAGATGGTCATACAGCGGTTTGGTCGATCGGTGGTTACTGCAGGTTGTAGGCTTGTCTGAAGAGGTGGGTCTTCAGGTTCTTTTTGAAGGTTTCGATGGTAGGCGAGAGTCTGATGTGTTGTGGTAGAGGGTTCCAGAGTAGGGTTGATACGCGAGAGAAATCTTGTATACGATTGTGGGAAGAGGAGATAAGAGGGGAGTAGAGTAGGAGATCTTGTGAGGATCGGAGGTTGCGGGTAGGTAAGTACCGGGAGACAAGGTCACAGATGTATGGAGGAGACAGGTTGTGGATGGCTTTGTACGTCATGGTTAGGGCTTTGTAGTGGAGTCTCTGGGTAATGGGGAGCCAGTGAAGGGATTGACAGAGGGGAGAGGCCGGGAAATAGCGGGGTGACAGGTGGATTAGTCGGGCAGCAGAGTTTAGAATAGATTGGAGGGGTGCGAGAGTGTTAGAGGGGAGGCCACAGAGCAGGAGGTTGCAGTAGTCAAGGCGAGAGATGATGAGGGCATGGACTAGGGTTTTTGCAGATTCATGGTTGAGGAATGAACGGATTCGTGAAATATTTTTGAGTTGAAGTCGGCAGGAAGTGGAAAGGGCTTGGATATGTGGTTTGAAGGACAGATCAGCGTCAAGGATTACCCCGAGGCAGCGAGCTTGTGGGACTGGGGAGAGTGGGCAGCCATTTACTGTAATGGATAGGTTCGTTGGGGGGGTCGCGTGAGATGGGGGAAAGATGATGAATTCTGTTTTGTCCATGTTAAGTTTCAGAAATCTAGCGGCGAAGAAGGATGAAATAGTGGACAGACATTGAGGGATTCTGGTTAGAAGGGAGGTGATATCTGGTCCAGAGATGTAGATCTGTGTGTCGTCAGCATAGAGGTGATACTGAAAGCCATGAGATTCTATGAGCTGTCCCAGGCCAAATGTGTAAATGGAGAAGAGCAAGGGCCCAAGGACTGAACCTTGTGGGACTCCGACAGAAAGAGGGCGAGGTGAGGAGGTGGTGTGTGAGTGGGAGACGCTGAATGTCCGGTCTGTTAGGTATGATGAGATCCAGGATAGGGCCAAGTCTGCGATGCCAAGGGATGAGAGGGTCTGTAATAATAGGGAATGGTCCACTGTGTCAAAGGCAGCCGACAGGTCGAGGAGGAGGAGGACAGAGTAATGTCGCTTGCTCTTGGCGGTTAAGAGGTAATTGGTGACTTTAGTTAGGGCAGTTTCGGTGGAATGGTGTGATCGGAAGCCAGATTGTAGGCGGTCAAAGAGGGAGCAAGAAGAGAGATGGGAGGACAGTTCAAGGTAAACATGTTGTTCCAGTAGTTTGGAGGCATAGGGGAGAAGTGATATAGGGCGATAGCTAGATACAGAGGATGGGTCAAGAGAGGGCTTTTTGAGGATAGGTGTGATTGAGGCATGTTTAAAGCTTGAGGGGAAAACACCAGTTGTTAGTGATAGGTTGAAGAGATTGGTTAGGGTTGGGATGAAGATTGTGGTGAGGTTTGGGATGAGGTGGGATGGGAGCGGGTCAAGTGCACAGGTGGTGAGATGTGATCTTGAGAGTAGAGTGGAGAGTTGATCTTCTGTAATGGTGGAGAAGTTGGTTTTGGAGGTGGTTGGCTGGGAAATCGGGAAGAAGGCCTCTGGGAGTTGTTGACCAAAACTGTCTCTAATGCTATCAATCTTCTGCTTGAAAAATGAGGCACATAGTGACCGAATACAATACTGATATCAATACTGATCATCAGAATAAACCCACAATACTAATAACACCATAAATGCCATTATACACAGGAGCGCTGTATATAGTGTCTGTGTACAGGTAATACAGTGATCACCAGTGACATTACGCACAGGAGCTCTGTATACAGTGTCACTGTACATTTAATATAGTGATCACTGGTGACATTGTACACAGAAGCTCTGTATAGTGTCAATGTACAGGTAATACAGCGATCACCAGTGACATTATACACAAGCTGTGTATACAGTGCCAGTGTACAGGTAATACAGTGATCACTGGTGACATTGTACACAGGAGCTCTGTATATAATATACAGTATATATTGTGCATGTACATATAATACACTTACTTGCCAGTGACATCTCTAGGGGAAGTCCTTCATCTTTGCTTTTCATCTTCATCCAGCACAGACCGCCATCACTTCTTCCAGCCAGGACTTGACTCTGCAGGAAATAAGTTATCTAGAGCTTGCAGAGCACATTACTTAATTTTTTTCCTAACTTCTACACTACACCAGATGAAGAATAAAAAGTGACAGTGTTACGCTACACAATAACAGGAACCCCCTTCCCCATTGAAAACAGTATCCTCCAAAAATAAAATACATCACTGCAGTAATAATATTCCTTAATTTGCACCTACAGTAATAATATCCCCCATCCTGGCCCCGGTGTGTCTCATTCCTGGCTCCAACCATATGTTCTCCCATCCTGCCCTCAGGAGTATCCATTCTGCCCCCATGAGATATCCCATCGTGCCCCATATGATTTCCCCATTCTTCCCCATCTGTCCCCATCCTGCAACATCTGTCCTATGATCCTGCCCCACATGATCTTCCCATTCATTGTGGCATCCTCCATATAATATTCATTATCAAGCAATAAGGAAGAACATAGAGCCCCTTCAGATTTCTAGGGCCGTTCCCAGATGAAGGCTACACCTCCCTCCTCTAATTCCCCAGACAGATCTTCAAATGTCTGACAACAGATGGGACAACTGAATCTTGATCACTGAGCAGTTTGTGAACTCTTCACCTTACCACTGTGTTCATAATGGCTGGAACCAGACACATAGGAAGTCATTATACACACGGCATATAATCGTAAAGTACTGAGGTTCACATGTGTGTCCAGATGACAAGCCGGTCACATCTACAGCATGTTCTTCATCTATACATTATATATGGTCCGTCTTCTAACCTTATAACAGATTTTCAAAATAAACTAATTCAAACAATAGTTAATGCTGCATGTATATTATTTAGTGAGTTGGTTTGACGATGGGCGGGTCTGAGGTCACTTAAACACAGTGTAACTCCAAGGCAATCAAATTTCTGTGAAATCAACCTGTCCAGTTATGAAGCACCCCTGATTGTGAACCAATTTCTCCCGTTGTTGTGTAAATGGAACAGACAACCTGTAGAAATGATAGCTAATTAGCAAGAAAATCCCTATAAGACTGGTTTCACACATCAGTGTCTTCGATACGTGTGGTGACAGTTTTTTCACATACCGGATACACTGACACACGTAGACCCATTCAAATGAATGGGTCTATGGATATGTCGGCGTGTTTTCACGGACCGTGTGTCCATGTGCAAAACAAGCAGATATGTCTTTTCACCCAGATACACGGCCCACAAAACGTGCCACACATGTGCACACGGAGAACAGTGCACACTGTCCTCTGTGTGCACAGACATCCGCCGGGGAAGTAGCGCTACTGTATGCGCTGTTCCCCTGCGTGTGGTGCTGAACGCGGCTGTCATCATTCTCCCCTGCTCTGCCGGCGAGCAGGGGAGAATGAATGAATGGAGAACCTGACGTGGGGTCCCCCTATGTTTTTAAACCCGGCAAAACTCACAGGTGCAGGCTGCTATTCTCAGGCTGGTAAGGGGCCATGGATATGGGCCCCCCAGTCTAAAAACAGCAGACCGCAGCTGCCCAGAAAAGGTGCATCTATTAGATGCGCCAATTCTGGAGCATTGCACGGTTCTTCCAACTTGCCCTGTAGCGGTGGCAAGTGGGGTAATTGGGGGTCAATGTCACCTTCCTATTGTAAGGTGACATTAAGCACGGCTTAGTAATAGAGAGGTGTCAACAAGATACCTCTCCATTTCTAATCTTATAGTTGGTAAAGGATTAAATAAACACACATGCAGAATAAAGTATTTTAATGAAATCATACACCACACAGTTTTGCCATCTTTATTATACTGGTAATCCATGCGACGCCCTCTGTTAAGTGTTACGGAACCACTCAGCACCCAGAATATGTTGTGCAGTTATATGTATGTATTTTCCATGTGAGATGCATGTCCCTAATGCATCAGCCCACAGGCTGCGCCCCTGGGCAGAGGGGACATGATATTCCCCTTTTGTCCGCCCCCCACCTTTGTAATTCCCACAGTAAATATCGGCAGGCTCCGGCCACCTGCGGCTATTGTAATGTATGTCTGGCCTGCCGCTTTTCTATTGGCCTGCCCTGCCGCTTTTCTATTGGTCTGCCCTCTGTATCTGTGTGATATATTCTGTGTCCTGTGAGTAAAGTGTTGTCAGACTGGAAATACGTGGAGAAGCAGTGATCTTTTATATGCGCCCATGTAACCAAGCAATTCCAGCCAGCGTCCTTCATTCAGACTCCAGCCAAAGCAGAGTGGACCTCCTGAAACACGGGGTGGTACTGAAAGAGGTACCCCAGCTTGGTAGACCCCGTTACACTGGTGGCAGACAGCGGGATATAGTAACATAGTAACACAGTTACAGTTAGGTCCATATATATTTGGACAGAGACAACATTTTTCTAATTTTGGTTATAGACATTACCACAATGAATTTTAAACAAAACAATTCAGATGCAGTTGAAGTTCAGACGTTCAGCTTTCATTTGAGGGTATCCACATTAAAATTGGATGAAGGGTTTAGGAGTATCAGCTCCTTAACACGTGCCATCCTGTTTTTAAAGGGACCAAAAGTAATTGGACAATTGACTCCAAGGCTATTTCATGAACACGTGTGGGCAATCCCTTCGTTATTTCATTCTCAATTAAGCAGATAAAAGGTTTGGAGTTGATTTGAGGTGTGGTGCTTGCATTTGGAAGGTTTTGCTGTGAAGTAAACATGAGGTCAAAGGAGCTCTCCATGCAGGTGAAACAAGCCATCCTTAAGCTGCGAAAACAGAAAAAACCCATCCGAGAATTTGCTACAATATTAGGAATGGCAAAATCTACAGTTTGATACATACTGAGAAAGAAAGAAAGCACTGGGGAACTCATCAATGCAAAAAGACCTGGGCGCCCACGGAAGGCAACAGTGGTGGATGATCGCAGAATAATCTCCATGGTGAAGAGAAATCCCTTCACAACAGCCAACCAAGTGAACAACACTCTCCAGGGGGTCGGCGTATCAATATCCAAATCTACCATAAAGAGAAGACTGCATGAAAGTAAATACAGAGGGTTCACTGAACGGTGCAAGCCACTCATAAGCATCAAGAATAAAAAGGCTAGACTGGACTTTGCTAAAAAACATCTAAAAAAGCCAGCACAGTTCTGGAAGAACATTCTTTGGACAGATGAAACCAAGATCAACCTCTACCAGAATGATGGAAAGAGAAAAGTATGGTGAAGGCGTGGTACAGCTCATGATCCAAAGCATACCTCATCAACTGTAAAACACGGTGGAGGCAGTGTGATGGCTTGGGCATGCATGGCTGCTGGTGGCACTGGGTCACTAGTGTTTATTGATGGCGTGACACAGGACAGAAGCAGCCGAATGAATTCTGAGGTATTCAGAGACATACTGTGTGCTCAGATCCAGCCAAATGCAGCCAAACTGATTGGTCGTCGTTTCATACTACAGATGGACAAAAACATAAAGCCAAAGCAACCCAGGAGTTTATTAAAGCAAAGAAGTGCAATATTCTTGATTGGCCAAGTCAGTCACCTGATCTCCACCCAATTGAGCATGCATTTCACTTGTTAAAGACTAAACTTCAGACAGAAAGGCCCACAGACAAACAGCAACTGAAAACCACCGCAGTGAAGGCCTGGCAGAGCGTCAAAAATGAGGAAACACAGCGTCTGGTGATGTCCTTGTGTTCAAGATTTCAGGCAGTCATTGCCAACAAAGGGTTTTCAACCAAGTACTAGAAATGAACATTTTATTTAAAATTATTGAATCTGTCCAATTACTTTTGGTCCCTTTAAAAACAGGGTGGCACATGTTAAGGAGCTGAAACTCATAAACCCTTCATTCAATTTTAATGTGGATACCCTCAAATGAAAGCTGAAAGTCTGAACTTCAACTGCATCTGAATTGTTTTGTTTAAAATTCATTGTGGTGATGTCTATAACCAAAATTAGAAAAATGTTGTCTCTGTCCAAATATATATGGACCTAACTGTAGTAAGGCCGAAAAAAGACATTTGTCCATCCAGTTCAGCCTATATTCCATCATAATAAATCCCCAGATCTACGTCCTTCTACAGAACCTAATTGTATGATATAGTAACATGATACATGATACCCCTTCTACAGGAGGAAAGGAATGAATGGAAAGCAACTACCAGAAGTTAAAGAGGACTACATTAAAAGATCTGGTGGAAGCCCAAGGGTTGATCGCCAGCAACAAAACAAAAGCGGATTTGATAGCAGCCATCATGGAACACGACAGTGCAGCGCCCCCAATGTGAACGTGGAGGAGACTGAATTCCAGAGGGAGGTAAAGAACAGACTGGCATTCTATGGCCCAAATCCTGCAGTAGAGATCATGCGAGAGGTGATGGCTGATGTGCGTACTTATCTGAAGGAAAAGATGGCCGAGCGGACCAGGATAGAGCTAGCCAAGATGGAGATGGCAGAGCGGACCAAAGTGGAGCAGGCCAAGATGGAGATGGCAGAGCAGAGAGAGGAGAGTCAGCGAGCAGGGGGAGCTCGGGCCTTCGACCAGGTACCTTTAACAGTAAGCCACAAAAAGATCTAGTATAATGCCTTCCGACAGTTGGGGGAGGCAGAGGAAGACATTGATGGCTTTCTGCAGGACTTTGAGCAGCAGTGTGCCCTTCATCAAGTGAAGCCGGAGGAACGGGTTCAGATTCTGGCCAGCAAGCTGACAGGCCGGGCAGAGGACGCCTGTCGCACGGTACCTGATGAGGACTGTATGGACTATGAGCGGATCAAAGAAGTGATCTTGGCCTGGTATGCGGACCCCAGAGGCATAACGCCAAAAGTTTCGTGGACTTATAAAACGCATAACCGATACCCACGGTGAATGGGCCTGTAAATTATGGCGGTCACTGCTACAGTGGGTACAAGGGAGCCAAGCAACCACTAAGGAGGACGTCCTCCAGCTCTTCTTGTTAGAACGATTCTTTAATGAACAAACCCCTGAGACACAGGAATGGCTTCGGGACAGGCGGCCAACGACTCTTGAGGAAGCCACTCGTCTGGCCGATGAACATCATGATGCCAGGAGGCCTCAGTTGTCCGGATCAAAGATGGTCACTAGGGATCCGCCCATGAACCTAGAGGGCCCCAAACCACTGAAGATTGTAGGGGGACCAGCTAGAAACCCGGCCTACCACAGTGCCTCTGGGGTGTGATGCCACACCTGCCGTCAGCTGGGCCACGTGCAAAGACAATGTCCCAACCGGACTCAGCATACCCAGTGGCCAAAGGTGAGAACAGCTACCTTCAGCCGGGCTGCTGTACACTACTACCAAGGCAAAGCTGACCCGGCATTGGGGGCTACGACTAAGCAAGGGGTGGAAGAGATGGAGGAAGTGCTGTATGAAGTAGACCCCGTGCAGGCAGCCCGGGCAGATAATCGACAACAGCATCGACAGGCCGTGTGGGTTAATGGGAAACGTATGCAGGGACTAAGAGATTCCGGGGCAACTTTGACCCTTGTGAAGCATCATCTCGTCCGGGACCAAGAGAAGACGGACTGGACAGTGGCAGTCCATGTAGCAGGGGGAGCTATACATCGACTGCCCACTGCCAGGATTCACCTGAACTGGGGAGTCGGGGATGGCCTTGTTGAGGTCGGCTTGATGGAGGATTTGCCTGCAGACGTCTTGCTGGGACCCATGTTGTCTGCCTTCTCGGTTGCCCCTCTGGCTGAGACATATCCTGTGACCACCCGGAGACAAGCTCGAGCTGCGGAGGCGGAATCACACTCAGAGGAGGCCCAGGTAAGACATCCCAGCCCTACACGTATTCCCATAGCCAGACACATTTCTTGGGCCACCCCAGATGAATTTAAGAGGCAGTTACTTGAGGATCCTTCATTGGAGGGATATCGTGGGAAGGCACAGGAGGGGAGAGGGGTACTGGAAGGGGAACAGTTTGTATGGAAGCAGCTGCTCTGTGATCTACCGGATCACAGAGCAGCACCACACAGGGACGAGCCCCACTATAAAATGACAGCTGATAGTTACCAATAAGTATGGGCAGGAGTTTCTGCGAATCCCTCATGACATACCCTTGGCCGGGCACTTCGGCGTCAGTCGCACCAGGCATCGTCTGACACAAAACTTCTTTTGGCCGGGAGTAACCTATCATGTTCGTCAGTACTGCCAGACCTGTGACAGTTGCCAGCGCATTGGCAAGAGGGGAGATCGATGCAAGGCCAAATTACGCCCCCTCCCCATTGTGGAGGAACCATTTAGCCGAGTAGCGGTCGATCTGATAGGGCCGTTAGCCAAACCCAGTCCGTCAGGGAAAAGGTATATATTGACAGTGGTAGATTATGCCACACGTTATCCAGAGGCGGTTGCGTTACCTAACATACTGGCAGAGACGGTGGCGGCTGCCCTGCTCCAGGTTTTCTCACGGGTTGGATTTCCCCGGGAGCTTATCTCGGACCAGGGTAGCCAGTTTACAGCAGAGATGACCAACCAACTGTGGAAGCTGTGCGGCGTAAAGTCCATTAGAAGCGCTCCGTACCACCCGCAAAGCAATAGGTTGTGTGAACTCTTTAACGGGACGTTAAAACAACTCATTGGGACTTTTACCAGGACCTACAGTGACTGGGAGAAATTCTTGCCACACCTCCTGTTTGCCTATCGGGAGGTGCCCCAAGAATCGACGGGGTTCTCCCCGTTCGAGCTGGTATACGGGAGATGGGTAAGGGGACCCCTAGACTTAGTGCTAGAACACTGGGAAGGGGAGGGCCTCATAGAAGGGGTACCTATTGTACCCTATGTGCTGGAATTCCGGGACCACCTACAGGAGCTGACCCAGGCTGTACGTGAGAACATTTATAGAACCAGAAACACATGGGCTACTTGCACATTGAACAAGTCTGTAGGAACCTGTTCACACACCACCAAGAAACTTGAAGACACAAAAGAGCACAGTAAGGTCAAAAATACTGTTGTAAAAAAAAATCACAGTAATAAGCAAGTGCTAGTCAAAAGATGGAAAAAAACAGGGTATTTAGTTGATACGTTTTTTTTGCAAAAAAATTTATACTAAGCTGCTCCACCAATCGTCAAGGTATACCCATATAGAGCAGTCCTACCTAATGTAAATAATCCGTATCTGATGTATTTGAAAACCTGATCATCTGTATAGTACCTGTATAAGCAGGCTTCAGAGAGGGAATATCCGTGGTGACATGCTGGATGGAACAGCTTTGATGCAAATGACCCATTAGGAGTGGTGGACTCCCTAGTCTTGTTCAATGTGCAAGTAGCCCATGTGTTTCTGGTTCTATAATTGTTCTCTTGTTTCTACAAGACTAGGGAGTCCACCACTCCTTATGGGTCATTTGTATCAAAGCTGCTCCATCCAGCATGTCCACATGGATATTCCCTCTCTGAACCCTGCTTATACAGGTACTATACAGATTATCAAGTTTTTAAATACATCAGATAGGGATTATATACATTAGGTAGGACTGCTCTATATGGGTATACCTTGACGATTGGTGGAGCAGCTTAGTATACATTTTTTTGCAAAAAAACGTATCAACTAAATACCCTGTTTTTTCCATCTTTTGACTAGCACTTGCTTATTACTGTGATTTTTTTTTTACAACAGAGTATTTTTGACCTCACTGTGCTCTTTTGTGTCTTCTGTACGTGAGAACATGCAGGCGACCCAGCAGCGCCAGCGCGTATGGTACGATCGGAGGCCCAGAGAGCGCACCTTGGAAAATAGGACAGAAGGTCCTGGTGTTAGAGCCCACTAGGCAGAACAAGTTCCAAGCTGCATGGCAGGGGCCTTACCAGGTAGTGGGGAAAATAGCCGACACAACCTATAATGTCGCCGATTGTGACGACCCCAGGGTTATCCGCATGTTCCACGTGAATATGCTGAAGCCCTACCGGGAGCGCCCTGAAGAGGTAGTGGCCATCTGTGCACCTGAAGCAGAGGATTTAGCCGGACTTCCCTTGCCGGATGTTTTAGGGGAAAGGACTGTCTAAAACATGGGTCCAGGTACACTTGGGTGAAGACCTAGGCCCCCGGGAGAGACAGCAGGCGGAGGAGTTGTTGAGGCAGCGACAGAGGAGAGGATGTTTTCGGGGAGACCAGGGTACACTCGCCTGGCACAACACAAGGTTGAGACCCAGGATCAGACACCCCCTGCGACAAAACCCCTTCGGCGTCCCCGTGTCTGTACGAGAGGGGATGCAACAAGAGATACAAGAGATGTTGCGTTTAGGGGTCATTGAAGAGTCAGTCCCTGGGCATCCTCCGTAGTGTTAGTGCCCAAGAAGGATGGGACTACACGGTTTTGTGTAGACTATCGTAAGCTCAATGAGAAAACAGTGACATATCCCATGCCGCGTGTGGATGAGTTGTTAGACCGGCTGTCGGGGGCAAAGTATTTGACCACCATCGATCTATGCAAAGGCTACTGGCAGATTCCTCTTAGTCCTGACTCTATTCCCAAGTCGGCATTTGTCACCCCGTTCGGCTTATTCCAGTTTCGAGTTATGCCATTCGGGATGAAGAATGCCCCGGCGACCTTCCAGAGGCTGGCTGACCGGCTTCAGGATGGTCTCCAGGACTATGCTTGTGCCTACCTGGACGACATCGCCTTCTACAGTGCGACATGGGAAGAGCATCTAAATCACCTAGAGACAGTATTGGACAGGATCTACAAGGCCGGAATCACCCTGTACCCAAACAAGTGTCACGTGGGCAAAGCAGAGGTTCAGTATTTAGTGCATTGGGTGGGAAGTGGGAAACAGCGACCAGAACCAGCCAAGATTGAGGCCATAGCCAAATGGCTCACCCCACGCACTAAAACCCAGGTCATTGTGTTTCTAGGTACAGCGGGGTATTACAGGAAATTCGTTCCCAATTACAGCAGCGTAGCCAAGCCCCTCACTGATCTGACCCGTGAGAGCCAACCCCGCCAAGTAACCTGGACCCCAGAGTGTGAGGAAGCCTTCCGCCAACTAAAGGACGCCCTCACCAATACCCCTGTATTGGCCGCACCCGATCCAACTAAACGTTTCCTTGTTCACACAGACGCTTCTATATTTGGATTGGGGGCAGTACTGAGCCAAGTCAGGCCGGACGGCCAAGAACACCTGGTAGCTTAACTGAGTCGGAAACTACTGCCCCGTGAAGCTATGCGGCCATCGAGAAGGAGTGCCTGGCGGTAGTATGGGCACTCAAAAAGTTGCAACCATATTTGTATGGATGACAGTTTTCCCTCCTAACAGACCATAATCCCCTAGTCTGGCTTAATCGGGTCTCCGGAGACAACGCCAGATTGCTGCGGTGGAGTTTAGCCCTACAACCTCTGGACTTCACCATCCACTACAGACCCGGCAAACAAAACGGTAACGCCGATGGACTAAGTTGACAAACGGAACTTGTACCAACCCCATAAACTTCGGTCATCCCCAAACCGATCTGTTAAGGATCAGACTGTGTATGCCAATTGCGTCGCTGAAAAGGGGAGCCGTGTTACGGAACCAATCAGCACACAGAATATGTTGTGCAGTTATATGTATGTATAATAGGTTCCATGTGAGATGCATGTCCCTAATGAATCAGCCCACAGGCTGTGCCTCTGGGCAGAGTGGACACGATATTTCCCTTTTGTCCGCCCCCCACCTTTGTAATTCCCACAGTAAATATCGGCAGGCTCTGGCCACCTGTGGCTATTGTAATGTATGTCTGGCCTGCCACTTTTCTATTGGCCTGCCCTCTGTATCTGTGTGATATATTCTGTGTCCTGTGAGTAAAGTGTTGTCAGACAGGAAATACGTGGAGAAGCAGTGATCTTTTATATGCGCTCAGGTAACCAAGCAATTCCAGCCAGCGTCCTTCATTCAGTCTCCAGCCAAACCAGAGTGGACCTCCTGAAACACAGGGTGGCACTGAAAGAGGTATCCCAGCTTGGTAGACCCCGTTACACCCTCAATCTCCTGTAAAAAATAAAAAAAATAACAAACCAACAATCTATATATATAATTGCCTAAGGGTTTTTCCGTCTGTCTGTCTGTCTGTCTGTCTGTCTGTCCTGGAAATCCCGGCTCTCTGATTGGTCGAGGCCGCCAGGCCTCGACCAATCAGAGACCGGCACAGCATCGACGTAGAAATCCCGCGTCTCTGATTGGTCGAGGCCGCCAGGCCTCGACCAATCAGCAACGGGCACAGCGACGATGATGTCATAATGGTTGCCATGGCGACGATGATGTCATAAAGGTTGCCATGGCGACGATGATGTCAAAGGTTGCCATGGCGACGATGATGTCATAATGGTTGCCATGGCGACGATGATGTCATAATGGTTGCCATGGCGACGATGATGTCATAAAGGTTGCCTCGAGCAATCAGCGACGGGCACAGTCTGCCGCGAATTCTGGAATCATCATTGTCCATATACTACGGGGACATGCATATTCTAGAATACCCGATGCGTTAGAATCGGGCCACAATCTAGTATACTATAACTGTCCAGCGTTCAGTCAGTCCCATGCCGTAATCCATATCTGGGGGATAGACAGTTTACAACCAGGATCAATGCTAATGCGACGGCTCCGGCTGTAAACTATCGGGGAATGAATGATATGCAGCGAGCGCAGGCTCAGTAACTAGCGGTGACGTCACCGAGTCTGTGCTTGCTGCCGGCATGAACTCCTGTAACCTCAGGACCGTGGGAGAATGCAAGGGATGAGGTCACTGTGACAGAGCTTGAACTGCCGTGACCTCATCACTTGCATTCTCCCACGGTCCTGAGGTCACAGGAGTTCATGCCGGCAGCGAGCACCGACTCAGTGACGTCATTCATTCATTCTCCGCTGCTCGCCGGCACAGCAGGGGAGAACGGATGACAGCTGGCTTCAGCACCACACGCAGGGGAACAGTGCTTACATTAGCGTTACTTCCCCGGCGGCCGTCCGTGTGGTACTGATGCGGCACACGGTTGCCACATATTTACCACACGTAGTAACACACACGGACACTGATATCTCCAGTACTGCTTTTTCCGGTACCGGAAATATCAGGACGTGTGAAACCGGCCTAAAGGAGTTGTTTGGCAAGTGGTGACCGCAGACCATTTCTCTGTTCTCATCCTTTTTGGCTGTGTTGGTCACTTTTGCATTTTGTCATTGCTCTCACCCCTTGAGGTACAGTAGCATGAGGTGATGTCTACAACCCACAGAAGTTGATCAGGTAGTGCTGCTCATCCAGGATGGCACATCAATGAGAGCTCTGGCAAGAAGGGTAGCTTTGTCAGTGCAGTGTCCAGAGCATGGAGTAGATACCAGGAAACAGGCCAGTACACAAAAAGATGTGGAAGAGGATGTAGGAGGGTAACAACTCAGCAGCAGGACCGATACCTCCTCTTTTGTGCAAGGAGCAACGGGAGGAACGGTGCCAGAGCCCGGCAAAATTACCTGCAGAAAGGCCATGAACATCAATTTGTATGCGCAAACTATCAGAAACAGAATCGATGAGAGCCCGACATCCACAAGTGGGTGTTGTGGTTACAGCCCAACACCATGCAGGGCGATAGGCATTTTCCAGAGAACACTGAGATTAGCAGATTCGACATTGGCGCCCTGTGCTCTTCACAGAAGAGAGCAGGGTCACAAGGAGTCTGGAGATGCCGTGGAGAGCGTTCTGCTGCCTGCAACATCCTTCAGCAAGAATATATAATATATATAGCTCTGTAAAATATTAAGAGACCACTGCAAAATGTTCAGTTTTGTCTGATTTTTCTCTTTATAGGTATATTTTAGAGTAAAATGTAAATTGTTCATTTGTTCTATAAACTTCTGACATGTCTCCGAATTTCCAAGCAATACATTTAGTAATTTTTTTCTGGAAAAAAAAAATGGTCAAAATTAAAAAAAACAAAACAGTGCTTTCAGACCTCAAATAATGCAAAGAAAACAAGCTCATAATCATTTATAAACAACAATACTAATGTTTTAACTCAGGAAGGGTTCAGAAATCAATATTTTGTGGAATAACCATGATTTTTAATCACAGCTCTCATGCATCTTGGCATGCTTTCCACCAGTCTTTCACACTGCTTCTGGCGCAAAAATGTAAGCAGTTCTTCTTTGTTTGATGGCTTGTGACTATCCATCATTCTCTTGATTACATTTCAGAGGTTTTCAATGGGGTTCAGGTCTGGAGATTGGGCTGCCCATGACAGGGTTTTCATATGGTGGGCTCTTAATTTTTGCCATAGCTGTATACACACACAGACAAACAAACACACACACACACACACACACACATACACACACACACACACAATTAGTTTACTGGGTACAGCTTCATTCTTGATGGCTATATAAATCACCTTTAGGCTCTGTTCATACTGTTGTAATAGGCTTCGAGAGTCTCCACCCTGGCAGTCTGTTTTTTTAACCCCTTTCTGACATCGGACGTACTATCCCGTCGAGGTGGGGTAGGCCCCCATGACCATGGACGGGATAGTACGTCCAGCGCGACCGGGTGTCAGCTGCCTATCGCAGCTGACATCCGGCACTATGTGCCAGGAGCGGTCACGGACCGCCCCCGGCACATTAACCCCTGGCACACCACGATCAAAGATGATCGTGATGTGCCGGCGGTGCAGGGAAGCATCGCGCAGGGAGGGGGCTCCCTGCGGGCTTCCCTGAGCCCCCCGCAGCAACGCGATGTGATCGCGTTGCTGCGAGGGTCTTACCTCCCTCGTTGCCAGCTCGAGCCCCGGATCCAAGATGGCCGCGGATCCGGGTCCTGCAGGGAGGGAGGTGGCTTCACAGAAGCCTGCTCAGAGCAGGCACTGTGAAGCAGCCTGCACTCCTATCAGATCGGTGATCTGACAGAGTGCTGTGCAAACTGTCAGATCACCGATCTGTGATGTCCCCCCCTGGGACAAAGTAAAAAAGTAAAAAAAATTTTTTTCAAATGTGTAAAAAAAAATAAAAAAAAAATATTCCAAAATAATGAAAAAAAAAAAAAATATTCCCATAAATACATTTCTTTATCTAAATAAAAAAAACAAAACAGTTTTAAGTACACATATTTAGTATCGCCGCGTCCGTAACGGCCCGACCTATAAAACTGGCCCACTAGTTAACCCCTTCAGTAAACACCGTAAGAAAAAAAAAAAAAAAACGAGGCAAAAAACATCGCTTTATTATCTTACTGCTGAACAAAAAGTGGAATAACACGCGATCAAAAAGACAGATATAAATAACCATGGTACCGCTGAAAACGTCATCTTGTCCCGCAAAAAATGAGCCATGATACAGCATCATCAGCAAAAAAATAAAAAAGTTATAGTCCTGAGAATAAAGCGATGCAAAAATAATTATTTTTTCTATAAAATAGTTTTTATCGTATAAAAGCGCCAAAACACAAAAAAAATGATGTAAATGAGGTGTCGCTGTAATCGTACTGACCCGAAGAATAAAACTGCTTTATCAATTTTACCAAACGCGGAACGGTATAAACTCCTCCCCCAAAAGAAATTCATGAATAGCTGGTTTTTGGTCATTCTGCCTCACAAAAATCGGAATAAAAAGCGATCAAAAAATGTCACGTGCCCGAAAATGTTACCAATAAAAACGTTAACTCGTCCCGCAAAAAACAAGACCTCACATGACTCTGTGGACCAAAATATGGAAAAATTATAGCTCTCAAAATGTGGTAACGCAAAAAATATTTTTTGCAATAAAAAGCGTCTTTCAGTGTGTGACGGCTGCCAATCATAAAAATCCGCTAAAAAACCTACTATAAAAGTAAATTAAACCCCCCTTCATCACCCCCTTAGTTAGGGAAAAATTAAAAAAAATGTATTTATTTCCATTTTCCCATTAGGGTTAGGGCTAGGGTTAGGGCTAGGGCTAGGGCTAGGGTTAGGGCTAGGGTTAGGGTTAGGGCTAGGGTTAGGGCTAGGGTTAGGGTTAGGGCTAGGGTTAGGGCTAGGGTTAGGGCTAGGGTTAATGCTACAGTTAGGGTTGGGGCTAAAGTTACAGTTAGGGTTTAGATTACATTTACAGTTGGGAATAGGGTTGGGATTAGGGTTAGGGGTGTGTCAGGGTTAGAGGTGTGGTTAGGGTTACTGTTGGGATTAGGGTTAGGGGTGTGTTTGGATTAGGGTTTCAGTTATAATTGTGGGGTTTCCACTGTTTAGGCACATCAGGGGCTCTCCAAACGCGACATGGTGTCCGATCTCAATTCCAGCCAATTCTGCGTTGAAAAAGTAAAACAGTGCTTCTTCCCTTCCGAGCTCTCCCGTGTGCCCAAACAGGGGTTTACCCCAACATATGGGGTATCAGCGTACTCAGGACAAATTGGACAACAACTTTTGGGGTCCAATTTCTCCTGTTACACTTGGGAAAATACAAAAAAAAAGATTTTTTATTTTCACGGCTCTGCGTTATAAACTGTAGTGAAACACTTGGGGGTTCAAAGTTCTCACAACACATCTAGATTAGTTCCCTGGGGGGTCTAGTTTCCAATATGGGGTCACTTGTGGGGGGTTTCTACTGTTTAGGTACATTGGGGGTTCTGCAAACGCAATGTGACGCCTGCAGACCATTCCATCTAAGTCTGCATTCCAAATGGCGCTCCTTCCCTTCCGAGCTCTGCCATGCGCTCAAACAGTGGTTCCCCCCAACATACAGGGTATCAGCGTACTCAGGACAAATTGGACAACAACTTTTGGGGTCGAATTTCTCCTCTTACCCTCGGGAAAATACAAAACTGGGGGCTAAAAAATAATTTTGGGGGGAAAGTTTTTTTTTTAAATTTTCACGGCTCTGCGTTACAAACTGTAGTGAAACACTTGGGGGTTCAAAGCTATCACAACACATCTAGATGAGTTCCTTAGGGGGTTTAGTTTCCAAAATGGTGTCACTTGTGGGAGGTTTCTACTGTTTAGGTACATTAGGGGCTCTGCAAACGCAATGTGACACCTGCAGACCATTCCATCTAAGTCTGCATTCAAATGGCACTCCTTCCCTTCCGAGCCCTCCCATGTGCCCAAACAGTGGTTCCCCCCACATATGGTGTATCATCACACTCAGGACAAATTGGGTAACACATTTTGGGGTCCAATTTCTCCTGTTACCCTCGGGAAAATACAAAACTGGGGGCTAAAAAAATAATTTTTGTGGGAAAAAAATTTTGTTTTATTTTTACGGCTCTGCATTATAAACTTCTGTGAAGCACTTGGTGGGTCAAAGTGCTCACCACACCTCTAGATAAGTTCCTTAGGGGGTCTACTTTCCAAAATGGTGTCACTTGTGGGGAGTTTCAATGTTTAGGCACATCAGTGGCTCTTCAAGCGCAACATGGCGTCCCATCTCAATTCCTGTCAATTTTGCATTGAAAAGTCAAACGGCGCTCCTTCCCTTCCGAGCTCTCCCATCCGCCCAAACAGTGGTTTACCCCCACATATGGGCTATCAGCGTACTCAGGACAAATTGTACAACAACTTTTGGGGTCCAATTTCTTCTCTTACCCTTGGGAAAATAAAAAATTGGGGGCGAAAAGATAATTTTTGTGAAAAAATATGATTTTTTATTTTTACGGTTCTACATTATAAACTTCTGTGAAGCACTTGGTGGGTCAAAGTGCTCACCACACCTCTAGATAAGTTCCTTAGGGGGTCTACTTTCCAAAATGGTGTCAATTGTGGGGGCTTTCAATGTTTAGGCACATCAGGGGCTCTCTGTTATGAAAGGCAATTCAGTATCACAATGGACATGGAGGTCAGAGCACATACAGTGATCTGACAATAACCCAAAATAATAGAACGAGCTCTGAGACGTGGGAACTCTGCAGACCGCAATCCCTGATCCTCTCCAAACAGAACTAGAGGCAGCCGTGGATTGCGCCTAACGCTACCTATGCAACTCGGCACAGCCTGAGAAACTAACTAGCCTGAAGATAGAAAAAATAAGCCTACCTTGCCTCAGAGAAATACCCCAAAGGAAAAGGCAGCCCCCCACATATAATGACTGTGAGTAAGATGAAAAGACAAACGTAGGGATGAAATAGATTCAGCAAAGTGAGGCCCGATATTCTAGACAGAACGAGGATAGGAAAGATAACTTTGCGGTCTACACAAAACCCTAAAGAAAACCACACAAAGGGGCAAAAAGACCCTCCGTACCGAACTAACGGCACGGAGGTACACCCTTTGCGTCCCAGAGCTTCCAGCAAAACAAATAGACAAGCTGGACAGAAAAAATAGCAACAAATAGCAAAGAAGCACTTAGCTATGCAGAGCAGCAGGCCACAGGAATGATCCAGAGAAACACAAGTCCAACACTGGAACATTGACAGGAAGCATGAATCAAAGCATTAGGTGGGGTTAAGTAGAGAAGCACCTAACGACCTCACCAGATCACCTGAGGGAGGAAACTCAGAAGCAGCAGTACCAGTTTCCTCCACAAACGGAAGCTCCCAGAGAGAATCAGCCGAAGTACCACTTGTGACCACAGGAGGGAGCTCTGCCACAGAATTCACAACAGCTCTCCAAACGAAACATGGCGTCCCATCTCAATTCCAGTCAATTTTGCATTGAAAAGTCAAATGGCGCTCCTTCGCTTCCGAGCTCTGCCATGCGCCCAAACAGTGGTTTACCCCCATATGTGGGGTATTGGCGTACTCAGGACAAATTGTACAACAATGTTTGGGGTCCATTTTCTCCTGTTACCCTTGGTAAAATAAAACAAATTGGAGCTGAATTAAATTTTTTGTGAAAAAAAGTTAAATGTTCATTTTTATTTAAACATTCAAAAAATTCCTGTGAAGCACCAGAAGGGTTAATAAACTTCTTGAATATGGTTTTGAGCACCTTGAGGGGTGTAGTTTTTAGAATGGTGTCACACTTGGGTATTTTCTATCATATAGACCCCTCAAAATGACTTCAAATGAGATGTGGTCCCTAAAAAAAAATGGTGTTGTAGAAATGAGAAATTGCTGGTCAACTTTTAACCCTTATAACTCCCTAACAAAAAAAAATTTTGGTTCCAAAATTGTGCTGATGTAAAGTAGACATGTGGGAAATGTTACTTATTAAGTATTTTGTGTGACATATCTCTGTGATTTAATTGCATAAAAATTCAAAGTTGGAAAATTGCGAAATTTTCATAATTTTCGCCAAATTACCGTTTTTCTCACAAATAAACGCAGGTAATATCAAAGAATTTTTACCATTGTCATGAAGTACAATATGTCACGAGAAAACAATGTCAGAATCACTGGGATCCGTTGAAGCGTTCCAGAGTTATAACCTCATAAAGGGACAGTGGTCAGAATTGTAAAAATTGGCCCGGTCATTAACGTGCAAACCACCCTTGGGGGTAAAGGGGTTAAAGTTATTTACATGTTGGCATAGCCTCATTCTTGGACACAGTGGTGGCCCTTGCACTCAGACCACCAGCAAGTTATCACCTATCCCATTGCATTTAACCAAAGAATAGCACTTCACATTGTGTTTCTTCTACTTAAAATGATGGGCTGCCTTATAAGTCAGTGTAGGCCATCATACCAAGGATCAAGCAGAGTACAATTGCCTTGTCATAAACTGAAGCCTCAATGGTTGACACAGCTTCAGTAACTTAGTGGGGTTACATGGATGACATTTCTAGTTTACATGTTGCATGTAGTAGTTGGTTAGTTGTATTCCATTATGTTAAAGTGAACGTGACAGCTGATACATGCTGCCTGATCCATGTGCAGCATGTATCAGGCACTGGCTGTATAATTTCAGCTATAGTATGTTTAACTCTAGAATGCTGCAGCATTTCAGAAAAAAACATAGATGAAAATCCATCGGGGACCGAGCTACATGGGAGACTGGTCGGATAGGTGGGTCCCTGGTGGACTTTTTTTATTTTCAACCCACAGTTTTGAAAAGTGCCACATAAAGTAGTGTTGAATGGTGCAAATTTTAGTGCAAATCTGCAGCAGCTCATAACAACCATAGATTTTGTCCCCAATTCATCAAGATTTCCATTTTGCAAATCACTCTTTAGGAAAAGTGCACCTCTTTAAGATTTTAGTGTGTTTTTTGCTTGTCTTTCTTTCAACTGATTTGCACCACTGCAAGAAATGTACTCAGGTTTGGTACAAAGTATATATTTCTGACGTAATTTACACCATTTTTGTGGTGTGAATTTTGATGAACTTGTTGTCCTTCTGTCCTTGTTAAAGATGCAATGATGTTAACCAGCACCAGTAGGGGGTCTTATTTCCTGTAGGTGATCCCAGCTTGTTATACTGGAGAAATAAAGATCGGTAGGCACACTATTGCGCCCTCTAAATTATTTGTCTATTGAGGCAGAAGGTACGGTGGGGGCCTTGACCAACCATTGGTACAATGCAGGGGGGTGGGGGCGTCATATATAAATTTAAAGCCAATGCCTGGTCTCTGTTAATATTGACTATTAATTTATGTTCTAGCATTTGCAACCCAGTTCAAATATAGGTTGGCTCAATTAATATTTCCTTCATTTTTTTTTTTTTTTGTGTTGCAGGCACCAGCAAGTAACGGGAACCAAACTTCTGACCAATTGTGCCTTCATATTATGTAAGGGTCATCCCACACCCCTGGACATTGTCTCTATTACCACTGCCTCCCAGCAGAGGATCTTCTCTTTTCTTAGCTTGGCATGGGGTTTTATTTCAGATGTTGACATAGAAAGTGAGAAGTATAGGTTTATGGGTTACGCACGCTTCTCTGTTGGCACTTTTGTCCGTCTGACAGCACTGAGAACGTACAGAGGACGACTTTCATACCTTGTTTCAGAAGAGAAGGACTCTGCCTCTAACATTCCTGAGGCTAGTAACTTTGGAAATAGACCTTCATCAGATGGTGTAGAGCCACAGGTACTGGAAGACTCGTTATTGGTACCACTGGACCAACCTGTTCCAAGTCACTGGCACACAATTGAAGACCAATTTGTTCTTGTTCTTGCTCTCTATCAATCTCATCTAGGGGCCGAGTACTTTACAGCCCCTATGGTCAAAGGTCCAGCAGGAGGTAACATTCACTTGTTCTATGCCACCTCCAGAATATCACGGACATCTCTTATCAAACTATTCATGGCAATGGAGAAAGGAACTCATCTAGACCAAGAGATACCTCACCTGACCCATATACCTGTGGCTTCATTTAGGATAGAGCCATCAGAAAACGCTGGAATTATGACAGTAGATGGTGAAGTCATTGAATGTAGTCCAGTACAAGGGCAAATTCATCGGGGGCTGGGGAATGTGATATCCATAGGACAAAATGCATAACGTATAGATTCAACAACTATTACACACAACTTTCCCCCCCCCCCCCCAGAGATGTGCTAGTAAAAAGGGAATAAGGTTATGAAAAGGAAGAGGTTTTGTTCTATTGCCATGTTCACCCACAAAGTAGTAATCGTAGGCAGGATGATACACAAAATAGCTGTGAGTGGGCGATAATTTGTACTTTGAGTAGACAATGTAAGTGCTCGTCTAGTTTACTGCCATTTACTGACTTTTATAGGGAAATTTCAGAACATCTGTAATTAATAACTAAAGAGACAAGGAGAAGCATTATCAAAACTGGTGCAATGGACACACAATGATGTATTACTTAAAACAGCCAATCAGCATTCATGTACCGTAAGTGCCCCTGAAAATGAGAAGTAGAACCTCCATGCCAACTTCTCTACTTTTCTTTTGCAGATATCTGGTCACAGTCTAGATTTCAGAAATTTCTCATGAACGGGAATGTTTTTTCCAGATATAGGGCAGAATTCTAATTTTGGAAAGTCATTCCTACTTTACTTTTAGCAGTGGCCATTCTAATTTAGGGCTTTTAAATACAATCTTTTGTTAACACCTTGGTCACCGGGCCAATTTTTTAAAATCTTACCAGTGTCACTTTATGTGGTAAGAACTCTGGAGATTGTTTTTTTCGCGACACATTGTACTTTATGATAGTGGTAAATTCAGGTTGATATGTTTTGTGTTTTTTTTTTTAGTTATAAAAATAAAAATCAGGAATTTGCCATTTTCAAACTTTGAATGTTTATCCCTTTAATCCAGAAAGTCATACCATAGCAAAACATTAATAAATAACATATCTCACATGCCTGCTTTACATCAGCACCATTTGTAAAATGTTTTATTTTGCTAGCATTTTAGGAAGTTTAAAAATGTAGCAGCAAGTTTTCCACTTTCCAATGAAATTTACAACATTTTTTTTAGTGACTTATCCAGGTTTGAAGTGACGTTGGGAGTCCTATATATTGTAAACTCCCCCAAAAGTGATACCATTTTTAAAACAGCACCCCCTTGACATATTGAAAGCTGCAGTCAGGTAGTATTTACCCTTCAGGTAATTTTCAGGAATTAATGCAAAGTGACATAACAGGAATGAAAAAATGTGAATTTTTTACCATCTAAATATCTCTAACGTCTGAACATGTTACTATAGCCAGCAGACTCGTTAATCTGGGGTTACGAAACAAAAGTAATTTCCGGCCCCCCTATGGCTCTCACGCTGTTGAAACATTTATTAGTCTTAGGCCATGTTCACACAGTGCGTTTTTTACTGCGGAACCACAGCATTTTTGCCGCTGCGGTTCCGCAGCTGTTTTCCATGCAGGGTACAGTACAATGTACCCTATGGAAAACAGGAACCGCTGTGCACATGATCCTGAATTTAAAAAAAAAATACCGCGCTAAATAGCTGCGGGAAAAAAGAAGGAGCATGTCACTTCTTTTTTCGGAGCCGCAGCGGTTCTGCACCCATAGACCTCCATTGTGAGGTCAAACCCGCAGATCAAAAATATATCTGCGGGTTTTATTGCGGTTTGTGGTGCCGAACCGCTGCAGCAGGAAGTGCGGGGAAGCGGGCGGAAGTGTGTGGGCGGAGTGTGGCTGCCCCGATCCCACCCCCCCATGCTCCGATGCCCCCCCCGTGCTCCGATGCCCCCCCCCCCCCCCCCGTGCCCTAATCTCCCCCCCTTATACTTACCTGGCCTCCCGGTGTCCGTCCGGCCGTCTTCTCCCTGGGCGCCGCCATCTTGCAAAATGGCGGGCGCATGCGCAGTGCGCCCGCCGAATCTGCCGGCCGGCAGATTCGTTCCAAAGTGCATTTTGATCACTGAGATATAACCTATCTCAGTGATCAAAATAAAATAATAGTAAATGACACCCCCCCCCTTTGTCACCCCCATAGGTAGGGACAATAAAAAAATTAAGATTTTTTTTTTTTTCCACTAAGGTTAGGGGTAGGGTTAGGGGTAGGGTTAGGGTTAGGGGTAGGGTTAGGGTTAGGGGTAGGGTTAGGGTATTTTCAGCCATTTTAACCCTAAAAAACTTCCTAGAAAACACACAGACTTTGCATAGAAAACTGCATAAAAAAAAGGATCAAAAAACGCATCAAAAAACGCACCAAAAAAGCACAAAAAAAGTACCAAAAAAAGGACCTGCGTTTTCTGCCAAGAGCTGCGGTTTCAGTCCTGAAAAAAAAAGGATGGAAATCAGGAACGTGTGAACATACCCTTATACAGAATTCTTTCCATACAATACGAGAGGATATAGAAAGGGGGAGACTCTTTTTTCCCCCTAATTTACCTGCTGTTGAACTTATGTCATGTCCTCTCTTCCCTTCTGCCTTATTTGAACAATACCCTCACTCATTTTAACAGCTATTCATACCACAAACTACCTGTTAGTGACAAGACTCATACCTCCAGTAATCACTTTATGGTACGTATTCCATGTCATAGCCTTTATCCTTTTTCCTGACTGTGCCACGATGTGTTTATATTTGTTTCCCTGGACTTAATGAATTGACTTTCTGTCGTGCCATGCCAATGAATGTTATTTTTTTGTATATACTTTATTTTTTACCGAATATATATTATTTTTGATATGTAATTTACAGCAACTGATGAAGGTCAGACATTTATGACCGAAACGTTTTGTTATTGCAGTCACTATATCTCCGCTTGGAATTATTAAAAAGCATCTTCATGCAAGTTGAGTGCCAGGTTTTTCTTATATGTACCGCTCTGCTTTACGGCCGGCGCTTACACAGTGCAGGGAAGCTGACGCCGGGGGACGTGACAGACATCAGAATGTGAGTATGTACTGTTTTTTTGTTTTTTTTTACTTTTACAATGGTAACCAGGGTAAATATCGGGTTACTAAGCGCGACCCTGCACTTAGTAACCCGATGTTTACCCTGGTTACCCGGGGACTTCGGCATCGTTGAAGACAGTTTCAACGATGCCGAAGTCGTTCCCCTGATCGTTGGTCGCTGGAGAGAGCTGTCTGTGTAACAGCTCCCCAGCGACCACACAACGACTTACCAACGATCACGGCCAGGTCGTATCGCTGGTCGTGATCGTTGGTAAATCGTTTAGTGTAATGGTACCCTAAGGGGTTAAACAGATAAGGACGGTGCCAACACTGATCGTGGCTGATGCAGCAAGTTGTCAGCTATAGTGTACAGCCGGCAGCTACAGTATTGTCACCTGTGTGGGGAAGCTAATCTCTTACATCTCACGTCAGTAAAATGACATATTGGCGGTCATTAAGAAGTTAAAATTAAAATGACTGCTCTCTATTTTAATGGAGTGGTGGTTAGGCATGTGCACTACTACTGCATTGTCTATAGGACTGACAAAAATGGCCAACCCTGTACTCTGCCCTCTTCCTTAGCCCTCTAGACAATACGTAATTTTGTAGTGCTCGTGTGACTACCACTTGATTGAAACATAAGCCACATCTTGTTTGTGGGCAAACTCCTTTAAATGATGCACTTCTCTCTGTTTGCAGCTACCGCTTATGACAACTAGTGTTTTTTTTTTTATATAAATTACATTCAATATGTAAATGTAATATAAGGAGCTCCATCTATTGGTGGCTGCAGAAAATATAATTTTATAATTTAAAGAACCACTTTGGCACTCTTTTATTGTCCTTTGTGTTAGCAAGCCGTAATGTGTGTGTGTAGAGAATGTATAGTAATTACTGGTCACCATCTTGTGCCATTTTCAGTGACATTCCAGGGTCATATGACCATATTTGTGACTTGCTGACTCAGTTTTTTCGCTGGGCACCTGAGGTCACTTTCTCAGTGTATGTCTATGAAGCTCTAAGTTTTAAGTCTTGTAAACTTCTTTTGATGAAGTGAACTCCAGTCCACATAGAAGATTTGGCAGGTCACAAAGGAGGTCATATGATCTTGAAGTGGCATTGGAAACGGCAAAAGACAGTAACCAGTAAGTATTTGTCATGATACAGGCTGAGTTTTTGTTTTTCCTTTCTCTGCCTGATCATGTCAGGGGTTAACTTTCCCTGACTCGTTCCCGTGTCCGGTCTGCTGTATCTTGGTGCTGCTACCTGTGTGCAGTGCCAGTTATATTGCTTGCCTTCATTGTGCTAGCTGGCCCTGGTGAGTTCCTGATATGTCCTTTCCCGACCCAACCCGTTTGTGTTGACCTTCCACCTACCCATTCCTGCTCCATTTTCCCTTGTGTGTTTTTGGATTCCCCAGTATGGCCTTTAGCTTGGCTCTGATCTGATTCTGTCTCTCGTTTCTGGTGTTTCTGCTACTGACCGGCCCTGCTCTTTTGCTCTCGTCTGATTCTGCTCCTTGGTTTTGCCTTGATACTGCGTTATCTCCTGGTATTGACTCTACTCTCTGACTATCCCGCTGCCACCTAGTGGTTGCTTCACTGTATTACTATGGGTCTGCTTCATAACAGGATATTCAGCTCACTCTCAACTCTGTTGTTGTTTCTACTGTTTAGGTACATTAGGGGCTCTGCAAATGCAACGTGATGCCCGCAGACCATTCCATCAAAGCCTGCTTTCCAAATGGCGCTCCTTCCCTTCCGAGCTCTGCCATGCGCTCAAACGGTGGTTCCCCCCCACATATGGGGTATCAGCATACTTGGGACAACAACTTTTGGGGTCCAATTTCTCCTGTTACCCTTGGGAAAATAAAAAATGTTGTGGTTAAAAAATCATTTTTGTGGGAAAAAAAAAGATTTTTTATTTTCACGGCTCTGCGTTATAAATTTCTGTGAAGCACTTGGGGGTTCAAAATTCTCACAACACATCTAGATAAGTTCCTTTGGGGGTCTAGTTTCCAATATGGGGGTCACTTGTGGAGGGTTTCTACCAGGGCTGGACTGGGATAAAAAAGCAGCCGTGCCACACAAACCCCACCAGCCCACAAACTATAACACTCTTCACCCTGATCAGTGCTTTACTTTACTTTTTCGTGCCCCTCACTCTCCTAAAAGCAGATATTTGAAGACCCACATGTGAAAGCCGCCACGGTGCATATGATCGACCACAGCTGCATTTACATGGTGCTCTACAGAGCTCCAATTTTCAGGATCATGGGGGTCCCAACAGTCGGATCTCCAGCAATTCGAAAGAGGGGATTACTTGGAATAATCCATTTAAACAGCTTTTCCAATATTTTATTTTTATTTGGCCAGAGTAATATTGAAAATACTAAACCAACATCGATCCTCCAAAAGTCCAATGTCTCCTCTTCGACAACAACACAGAAGAAGTGGTACTGTGCAGTGCATACACGGCTGGATCCAGGTTTTTCTGGGCCCCGGGTGAAAGTCTGTGGGCCCCTTTAACACATACCACAATTCATAATGCACAGATACAGCAGAGAAATATAGGGATAGCACAATGTCAAAAATGTCACTTCTTACATTACATGAGTGATATCTATTGTACATTCTACAATAGATCATAAATAAGACAGTATAGTCCTCCATACAGTATTATGGGCAACACATTGTCCTCCATACAGTATTATGGGCAACACATTGTCCTCCATACAGTATTATGGGCACAACATAGTGGTCCATATAGAATGAGCCCCATATATTGCTCCATTCAGTATTATGGACACCACATAGTCCTCCATACAGTATTATTGGTGCCACATAGTCCTCCATACAGTATTATGGGCACCACATAGTCCTCCATACAGTATTATGGGCACCACATAGTCCTCCATACAGTATTATGGGCACCACATAGTCCTCCATACAGTATTATGGGCACTAGATAGTCCTCCATACAGTATTATGGGCACTACATAGTCCTCCATACAGTATAATGAGGCCCATATATTGCTCCATACAGAAAAATGAGCCCCATATATTATTCCATACAGAATAAGCCCCATATAATGCTCCATAGAGTATTATGGGTACCACATAGTGCTCCATACAGTATAATGGGCCCCATATATTGCTCCATGCAGTATAATGAGCCCCATATAATGCTCCAAGTGGCATAATGAGCCCCATACAGAATGAGCCCTACATAATGCTCCATACAGACTAGGTCACATATAATGCTCCATACAGAATATGATGGGCCCCATATAATGCTCCAATATATGATGTTCCCCGTAAATTGCTCCAAACTCCAAACAGAATGGGCCCCATATAATGCTCCATATAGTATATGATGGGCCGTATATATTGCTCCAAACAGAATGGGCCCCGCATAATGCTCCATATACAATGGGCCCCATATGATGCTCCATATATAATGGGCCCCATATTATTATTATTATTATTATACATTTTTATAGCGCCATTTATTCCATGGAGCTTTACATGTGAATACGAGGCAAATATAGACAAATACATTAAACATGAGCAGATAACAAGGCACACACGATGCTCCATTATAGGATATGTTCCTTATATAATGGGCCCCATATTATGCTTCAGTATAATGGGCCCCATATGATGCTCCATACAGAATAATGAGCCCCAAATAATGTTCCAAGCAGTATGAGCCCCATATAATGCTCTATACAGAATAGGTTCCATATAATGCTCCATATAGAATATGATGGGCACAATATAATGCTCCAGTATATGATAAGCCCCGTATATTGCCGCAAACTCCAAACAGAATGGACACCATATAATGCTCCATACAGTATATGATGGGTCCTATATATTGCTCCAAACAGAATGGGCCCCATATGATGCTCTATTATATGATGGGCCCCACAGGAGTGGAGGGGTTGCATGCGGCGCAGCGCATGGGAAGGGTGCAAGGGGCCCTGCGAACAGGAAAGGAGGGGTGCAAGGGGCCCTGCACACAGGAGAGGAGGGGGTGCAGGGGCCCTGCGCACAAGAGAGGAAGGGTGCATGAGACCCTGCGCACAAGAGAGGAAGGGTGCATGGGACCCTGCGCACAGGAAGGGATGGGGTGAACAGGGTTCTGTGCACAGGAGAGGAGGGGGTGCACGGGGTCCTGGGCACAGGAGAGGAGGGGGTGCAAGGGGTCCTGCCCATAGGAGGGGAGGGGGTGCACGGGGCCCTGCACACAGGAGAGGAGAGGGTGCAAGGGGCCCTGCGCACAGCAGGGGAGGGGGTGCACTGTGTACATATATACTGTATTAAGTGAATGATGAGGATGAGGGGATGACGGGGCACAGTGGTATCTGTGGAGCACACATGCAGCATTAATGGGGCCGAGCAGGTATATTAGGGGTCCGGGCAGAGTTTCGGGCCCCTTACCCCCCCTATTAATCCGGCTCCGCCCTCCAGGGGTCCTATACTCACAATGTGTGTCTGTAGGGCGGCCCCAGCCCCGGAAAGCAGTGCAATTCTCTTGGTGCCGGTCCTCCGGGGAAAGTCTCACTGCCCATCATCCTGCCTACACAGCAGCAGAGGAAACAAAAAAAAAAAAAGCTGCTATGACGCTGGTATCAGCCAGCGTCAGACAGAAGAGCCCTTTGTACATCGCCGCGGCCCTAAACTTGTTTTGCTGAAGGCCCTGTGTGCGCGCACTCTCATGCTTGCACACACTGAAAGGGCCTCAGCCGCGCGCACATACGCACTGACAAGGGTCGCCGTGGCGAGTACATACTGTCAAGTGCCACTTGTGAGCAAGTGCAAGCAAGAGAGAGCGCACACACCAGGCCTTTAGTAAGATGTTTTAAAAGGGCCAGCGGCCCACTTTGTATTACAGAGCCGCCAGCCCACCGGGCATCTGCCCGGTCTGGCAGATTAGCAATCTGAGCCTGGTTTCTACTGTTTAGGCACATCAGTGGCTCTGCAAACACAACATGACGCCCGCAGACCATTCTATCAAAGTCTGCATTCCAAAACGCCACTACTTCCCTTCCGAGCCCCAAACAGTAGTTTTCTCCCACATATGGGGTATAAGCGTACTCCGCACAAATTGTACAACAACTTTTGGGGTCCAATTTCTCCTGTTACAATTGGAAAAATACAAAACTGAGGGCTAAAAAATAATTTTGTGGGAAAAAAATGATTTTTTTTTATTTTCAAGGCTCTGCGTTATAAACTTCAGCGAAACACTTGGGGGTTCAAAGTTCTCACAACACATCTAGATAAGTTCCTTGGTGGGTCTAGTTTCCAATATGGGGTCACTTGTGGGGGTTTCTACTGTTTAGGTACATCAGGGGCTCTCCAAATGCAACGCGATGCCCGCAGACCAATCCATCTAAGTCTGCATTCCAATACGGAGCTCCTTAGTTGTCCCCCCCCCCACATATGGGGTATCAGCGTACTCAGGACAAATTGCCCAACTTTTGGGCTCCAATTTCTCCTGTTACCTTTGGGAAAATAAAAATTGGGGGCGAAAAGATCATTTTTGTGAAAAAAAATGATTTATTATTATTTTTTTTTTACGGCTCTACATTATAAACTTCTGTGAAGCACTTGGGGGTTCAAAGTGCTCACCACACATCTAGATAAGTTCCTTAGGGGGTCTACTTTCCAAAATGGTGTCACTTGTGGGCAGTTTCCACTGTTTAAGCACATCGGGGACTCTCCAAACGCGACATGGTGTCCGATCTCAATTCCAGCCAATTTTGCATTGAAAAGTCAAACGGCGCTCCTTCTCTTCCAAGCTCTGCCATGCGCCCAAACAGTGGTTTACCCCCACATATGGGGTATCTGCATATTCAGGACAAATTGTACAACAACTTTTGGGGTCCAATTTCTCCTGTTACCCTTGGGAAAATAAAACAAATTGGATTTGTGAAAAAAAGTTAAATGTTCACTTTTTGTTTTTTATACATTCCAAAAATTCCTGTGAAGCACCCGAAGGGTTAATAAACTTATTGAATGTGGTTTTGAGCACCTGGAGGGGTAAAGTGTTTTAGAATGGTGTCACTTTTGGGAATTTTCTATCATATAGACCCCTCAAAGTGACCTCAAATGTGATGTGGTCCCTAAAAGAAAAATGGTGTTGTAAAAATTAGAAATCACTGGTCAACTTTTAACCCTTATAACTTCCTAACAAAAAAAATGTTGGTTCCAAAATTGTGCTGATGTAAAGTAGACATGTGGGAAATGTTACTTATTAAGTATTTTGTGTGACATATCTCTGTGATTTAAGGGCATAAAAATTCAAAGTTGGAAAATTGCGAAAAGTTCAAATTTTTTGCCAAATTTCAGTTTTTATTTTCACAAATAAACCAAGTCATATCAAAGAAATTTTACCACAAACGTGAAGTAAAATGTCATGAGAAAACAAAACAATGTCAGAATCACCGGGATCCATGGAACGTTCCACAGTTATTACCTCACAAAGGGACAGTGGTCAGAATTGTATAAATTGGCCCGGTCATTAACATGCAAACCACCGTTGGGGGTTGATTTCTATTCAGGGCTACATACTGTCCTTTTCTAGTAAGACGGCTGTTAGTGGCATTTATTGTAGGGATAGCTAGTGAAGAAGGGATAGATTTGGATTAGAGTTATACAATAATAATAATAATCTTTATGTATATAGCGCCAACATATTCTGCAGCGCTTTGCAAATCAGAGGTTCATATACAACAGTCATAAGTAACAGCGTTAAAGATAATACAATAATTAAAGCAAAAATAATGACGACCCTGCTCGTAAGAGCTTTCAATCTACATTGAGGTAGGGGTGACACAAAGTACAAGTGCTTATTTACAACGATGGTCCAGCCATTTTGAGGGAATGGGGGATAGATAAAGGCTGCATGAAGTAGTCACCAGTCAGTATGTGTCGTGCTTTTGGGTACGGTGGAGTTTGATAGAGAATTTTGTTCAGAGAAATAGTGAATGGGCTCTATATTAAAAGGACTTTGATTAGGGAATGTGATAGGCCGCTCTAAACAGATGTTTTTAGGGAGCACCTAAAACTGTGTAAGTTGCGGATAGTCCTAATTTCTTGGGGTAAAGCATTCCAAAGAATTTGTGCAATTCAGGAGTGGGAGGTATGGATTAGTGCGAATGTTGTTTGAAAGTCGATTGCGGCGCCTAGAGAACAGGTAAGATGATAAAAATGAGGGCGGAAATGTAGGGGGGTGCCACACTGTGGAGAGCTTTGTGGGTGAGAACAAGCACTTTAAATTGGATCCTGTAATGTATGGGCTGACAGTGCAATGAATGACAGAGCGGAAGCATCCGAATAACGATTGGCCAGATAGATGTCCCTGGTTGTTGCATTATGGATAGATTAGAGTGTGGAAAGTCGAGTGAGGAGGGGCAGCCAATTAATAGAGAATACAGTAGTCAAGGTGGGTCTCTGGGAGGAGCTTTACTACTCTGGCGGAGAAAATTGCGCGGGAGCCCACGCCAATTTTTTCCGCCATTTAACCCTTTAATTTAATAGCTAGAACGGCCAAATTTTGCATATACACACTACTAACATTAGTAGTGTGGAATATGCAAAAAAAAAAGGTGATATGACATGGTTTACTGTATGTAAACCATGTCTCATTTCATGTCGGGTTTAGGAAGGAGATGGCAAAAGCCAGTAATTGAATTACCGGCTTTAAAGCTATCTAGCGCTGTATGAAGTAATAATATATATACATATATGTGTCTCACTGACATATATATATATATATATATATATATATATATACCTATTCTATGTGTACACATTTATTCTACCTATTCTACTGTAAGCTGTCAGTGTGATTTTACTGTACACCGCACTGAATTGCCGGCTTTTCTCTCTAACACCGCTGCGTATTTCTCGCAAGTCACACTGCTGGTCCATGTGTAATCCGTATTTTTCTGGCTTCCATAGACTTTCATTGGCGTTTTTTTGCGCAATACGGTGACAAACGCAGCATGCTGCGATTTTCTATGGCCGTAGAAAGCCGTATAATACTGATCAGTAAAATACGGCAGATAGGAGCAGGGGCATAGAGAATAATTGTAACGTTTGTTAGGCGTGTTTTACGGACGTATTTTCTGCACTCATACGTCCGTAAAACTCGCTAGTGTGACTCCAGCCTAAGAGTAAGAGAAATCTGACGCTGCAGTCTATTGGCTCATCTCTGTCATGGTAAACCCATGACACCATTGTTATGTAGAGCAACAATTCTTTTTTTCAGATCCTCAGAGAGGTCTTTGACATGAAGAGCCAAGTTGAACTTCCAGTGAGAGCGATAACACCAAATTTAACACACCTGCTATCCATTCACATCTGAGACCTTGCAACACTATTGATTATAATTTTTGTTATGGTCACAGTGTGGTGGTATTTGTTCCTTGTATGTGGTATTATTCAGTCACTATGTACTGGTAATATCTGGTCTGGTCACAGTGTGAACGTATTTCTCCCTTGCATGTGGTATTCTTGGTCTTGTAATAGTGGATTGTGTTGTGTATGGTGGTCAATTGTTCTCTCTGATATTAATTAGGAGAAGATTATTTCCAATAGTGGTAAATACTTGGCACTTACAGGGTTTTCTCTGGTGAAACCAAGTAATCAACTTTTCACAGAATAAGTTATTGATTGGTGGGGGTCTGACTGCAAGGACCTGAAACAATCAACAGAATGTGAAGCTTTTATCCCCATTAGACGTAGCGGCATGTGTGCAATGACCACTGATCCATGCATTCCCACAATAGCTGTGAGCGCTGCGCTTGTTTTTTTCTGGAAGTCCCAAAGAAAACGAATGGAGCCGCAGTCAGACATCCCACCTGTCACTTTAAAATGGGGAGAAAACGACATGTGTGATCAGTTTTTTAAGATTTGAAGTTCATGGATGGATTTGGAATCTAACACACATATGGACCAGATTTTACGTTTCACCATAGCATATTTGGACTGGAAAAATGGAGATCTAGATCTAGAACCTTATTACATAATCAATCTGTGTTTATCCTTGTTTCGTGGTTCGGATGAGAATTTGACTGAAATTATCATTGTAACTAAGGTTTTGAAAAGGTAATTTTGCTATAATGTTCATTGTGGATTTATTATTCCCCTTCCATATTGTTTTACCCTCTTGCTGTCATTGTATTGTCTTTCCCCTTGTTAGTTATAAGTTTTTATATTAAGCCATAAATTCCCCTGCGAGGAAATATATTTTCAATGTATATTGTTCTCTTTCTAGTTAAAAACTAATAAAAACTTTGTTGAAATTAAAATGGGGAGAAAAGTGTCCTCTTAAAGTGTTTTAACCAAAGAACACCTTTAATGCAAACTACCGTAACTGTACATCCCAGTTATAGTGTGCGCACAGTAGATGTTCAGGAGCCACCTGTTTTTTACAATTGATGCTTCAGTATGGTATAATGTCTAACAGGCATTTTCATATAGCTGTAGGCTGGGCCCCTAGGGTCAATTCCTCCTGTGGGCCCCAGACATCCCTTGTCTTTGTTCCGTGGCCCTTATGTTCGTGGTCCCCATGTCCCTGGTCCTTGCCCAGCATCATGCCGCGTCCACAGATGAAGGGGGGGGGGGGAGAAATTCTTCTTGCCTGCCTGTGCTTCCATCGTCCTCTCCCTTTAGTGCAGTCTTGTTAAAAAGGTCGGCGTTTGACATCAGGGCACCAGTCGAGGTCTCTTTCATGCAGAAGAGTCGGATTGGAGCACCAGGACACCGGACAATTCTCTGGTGGGCTCGAGTCCTCGGTGGGCTTCGAACAGGACGTAGAGTGTGCCCGCTGGTTTCAAATGAATGTGCGTCCACGCTGGCTCCTGCATCCCTGGTCTTGGCTCCATGTTCCTTGTGCTGGCCCCATGTCCCTGGTTCCATGTCCCTGGCTCCATGCCCCTGATCACATGTCCCTGGTCCCATAATCTGGCCTCCTGCCCCTGGTCCCTTGTCCAAAACAAAAGGCTGATAAAGAAAATGTTTGGTGTTTTTTTTTGTTTTGTTTTTTATAGTAGGTGATGTCATCCAAAAATATTAAACTTAAAGAACAATTTTTCGAAGTTCCGTCTGAAATTCATCGGACCCTATGAGATTCTGGAAGTGATCAATCTGGTGGCTTTTAGGATGAAGCTTCCTCCATCTCTTCACATCCCTAATGTCTTCCATAAATCCCTGTTAAAGGACTTTGTCCCATTGATTTTGTCTTCCTCATCCCCGCCTCCACCCGTTTCTGTCAATAACAGTTTAGAATATGAGGTACAAAAAATTGTGGATTTTCGGAAAGTCTTTAATTCCCTCCAGTATTTCATTCATTGAAAGGGATATGGAAGAGTGGAAAGATCCTGGGTTCTAGCCAAAGATATGAAGGCCAATATCATGGTCAAGGCCTTCCATTCTAGGTTTCCTGGAAAATCTTTGGGTCCAGAGGTTCCCCTTACAAGAGGGGGTACTTTAACTATTCTGTCACTCGCTGTGTCCTGGGGATGCTGTGAGTGACAGCTCAGCCGTCCTATGGATAGCAGGGGTGTGTCGGGCTGTCAATGTTTTGTTTGGGATTCCTGCAGGTGTTTTCGTTTCTGGATAATTGCCAGGCTATTTAGCTGGCTGACAATGTGAGATCATTGAATATTGTAGCTTCAAGTTCAATGATGTGTTGACTCTATGCTTGGAATTTTGTTATTCTCATTTGTTGTTGCAGGACCTAGGATTTGCCTTTGACTACCCATTTGTATAACCCCTTTGACGTATTCTGAATTTAATTAACAGACCCTGGGCTTTGCCCCTGATCATGTACCTCCCTGTCTTTTGACCTTGGACTTCTTGACCACTCTGCCTCATTGCTGGTCTGAGTAGTAACTAGCGTGACAGGAAGAATGAAGTGAAGTGCTGATGTGCCCTATCATTATTGGGGTTTCTGTTTTTTTTTTTTTTTGAGTAATGGGTTTATCATCTAGGCCTACAACTTCAATTAATACTGTGGCCTTCAAGGTAGGGGCTTCAGAGTTCTTTTGGACACTGCAGGCTGCTTCAGTGTCCAACAAACACTCTTTTGTGTTAATGGGCATATCAGAGAGGGTGAAGTGAACGGCATCACCCCCTAGTTTCAGAGATGACTGGTGGAACTGGAAGGCCGTCATGTCAATTGCTTTTCTGCCCTTTTTTCTTTGGGGCCTTAGTCTTGCTTCTAGAAGTGGCCCAGGTCATCACAACAATTGTAGCATGTCACCTTACTGCGGTCCGTCCTACCAGGGAACACCCTTTTTTGCCTGATCTTTACCCTTGTAGGTTTATAGGCATTTTAACCACCATTACCTTGTGGAATTTCTTTTCCTCCACCTCTTGAACATTCCTTTGAATTGAATGAGCCAAACTCTGTGCTGGGAGTGACTTCTCATGCCAATCAGCATGAGTGAAAACTAAAGAGTCTACTTATTCAATCCAGACACCAAGATGAACATTTTTCCCATTCCTTGGTCCTTCAGGCTCCCAACTGTCTCTTCGACTACCTGCCTAAAACTCTCAACGTAATTCTCAACTGGTTGCTTAGCCTTTTGTTGAATATTTGTCACCTTTACCCAGCACTGAGTAACAAAAACCTGTCCAATTTTGCTTACAATTTGGGTGACATATTTCAATGCTTTTGAGGGAAGTATTCTTGCTCAGTTTCTGAATGCAGATTATTGTATTCTGTTTTCTATACATTTACGAAAGCTGCTCTTGTGCCTGTTTAGAGATATGGACATTGGACAATATGCAAGCTATACATTTTTAAGCCCTTAAATCAGTGAGTTATGTCACACAAAACAGTTAATGAAGAACATTTCTCAAATGTCCACTTTACAACAGCAGTTTTTAAACATAAAAAAGGAAGTTATAAAGGTTAAAAACAGGATTTTTGGTTGCTTACTGTAAAATCTGTTTCTCGGAGCCCTCATTGGGGGACACAGGAAACCATGGGTGTATGCTGCTGCCACTAGGAGGCTGACACTATGCAAATAAAAAAGTTAGCTCCTCCTCCACAGTGTACACCCCACCGACAGGAAGTAGGATATTCAGTTAGTAAGAAAACAGTAGGAGAAGCAACATGTAAAAGAGAAAGAAAACTCCAATTTTAACAATATATCACAATAAACAGAGCTGTTCAACTTGGGAGGGTGCTGTGTCCCCCAATGAAGGCTCCTAGAAACAGATTTTACGGTAAGCAACCAAAAATCCTGTTTTCTCCATTGCTTCATTGGGGGACACAGGAAACCATGGGACTTCCCAAAGCAGTCCCTGGGGAGGGAACAGCAGTCAACTCCAATCAGATCGGATAAACTCACCACCGTCGCATGCAGGGACTTTCTACCTAAGCCGGCATTCGTCAAAACCAGGCATGGACTCTGAAATTTATTTTTTTTGTGAACATGTGGAGGACCAATCATCGCTCTGTAGAAGTGCAGAACAGAGGAAGAAGAAGTTCTGCTCTGACATGGTAAACCTAAAAATTGCTGACCGGATTTAGAGAGCATTCGTTGACCTGGAGGCTGGAGGTCCTGTCTACGCCGAGCCTGTATACCGAAAAGGGGGAGGGGCGGCCGTTGCTGGATAGACGCACGTCGAACTGGCCAGGTAGCCTGATGAGAGAACGTTAAGAAGGATGAGTCTGAGCCAGACGAAAGGAAGGGGATCAAGAATGATGGACAGAGCCATGGAGAGCCTCGGCAAGGTAAGGGAAGAGCACAACCTGTGATCCACAGAATGTGCAAAACTGCTTCCACAGACTCTGGGAATGGTTGAGAGGCCGAAAGGGAAAGCTATAAAATGAAAATAGACCCGCCCCTCGCAAAAAGCAGGAATCTCCGATGTCCTGAAAAAATGAGAGCCTGGATAAAGGCTTCCATAGTACAAAGGAAAACACCTGTGGTTCCCAGGAAGCAATTACTGAGTGAAGAGATTTCATCCTGAAAGACAAGGATGGACTCCCGTTAGATCCCGACAAGTCACATTGAGGAAAAAAACACCGGGAGGAAGAAGAGAGCTTGTCCCTCCGGTGACCTCCTTAATAATTTGGTTCAGCTTGGAGCCAAACCGACGGGAACCCTGGAAAGACAAGTTGGTTAGGGACTTCTATGAGGATAAGTTCGCCTGCCACACCTTAAGCGAAATAGTCCTTCAGATGGCCACGATATTGCTGGATGTCCAAGCAGCACCTGCAGCGGCATCCAGGGAGGCATATGCCATGTACTTCCCTGCAAGAGTAAATTGGTCCGCGAGGACAGCCTTTCCTACAATCGGGCTCCAGAAAAAAAGCCCAGATTGAGCCGCTTAGCCCATATGTCTATAAACTTAGCTGCCCAGGTGGAGACAAAGGCAGGGCACAATGTAATGGCAGACACTTCAAGGTTGACCTTGCCAAGGACTATTTGTCTGCTGTTGATATCCTTGAGGATGCTGTCTCTGAGAGAGGAGGACTGTATCGGTGGAAAATCTGGAAACCGGAGGGTCCATAGACGGAGAAGTGGTCCAGTTCGCAGTGAGCTCAGGAGAGAGGGGATATAGGAAACAGAGACGCTTCCCTCTTTGGAAACAGCTGGACTAAGGATTCTGAGAAAATGACAAGACCATTAAATTGAATTGACAAGGAAAGACTTGAGAGTAGGGTACTGTGAACCTGCTAGAGAGCAAAACGCTGAATATGTACTGAAGAGGACCTCTGGTGGAACCCTGGATCTCAACCCAGCGATGTAGGCCCTGTTACATCAAGAAAACAGCTCAGAAAAGGAAAACCGTTTGAAGAGACAACCTCTTGCCCATCTAAGCAAATAGAACCTAGACTACCGGACGACTCCGCAGACTCAGATCTATCAGGAAGCTAAATTTATGCGTACAAGGATGAAGATGGTTATAAGGAACTATGGAAAAAGTTGTCCAGTTGGGCATCCAGGCCTGGAGCAGCCTTCTACACTGGACAATGCATGCGCAGAGTAAGATCCAATTCCTGTCCAAGGTGGGAGAATTCGTTCCTGCCACAGTCGGAAATAAAATCCCGGAGCTGCTCAAAGCTTTATCCAGTGTCTGTAAGAAAGAAGAGGTAAGTACTGACAAATAAATAGGAAGCTCTGGTATTGAGGTAGCTCAAACGCCCCTAGGATAGTGCAGTGAACAATCATGAGAGCAGTGGCGTAGGAAGGGGGGTGCGGGGGGGGCGGTCCGCCCCGGGCGGCACAATGCGGGGGGCGGCCGGCGCTGCAGGAGAAGAAAAAAAAAAAAAAAAAGACGCCCCTTTAAATCTTCGGGCGGCGCCGTCCGCCGCCACGACCAGGGCCAGCTCCCCCCACCACCGGACCCCGCCCCCCGCTCTATACTCACCTCTCCTGGTTCCTGCGGCGCCGGCAGCTGCAGCGTCCTCTGACTCTGCGACGTCTCAGAGCAGAGGGCGCGATGACGTCACTACTGTGCGCGCCGCTCTGCCTCTCTGTCCTGAGCGTCGCAGAGCCGGAGAGACGCTGACTGCACCGGACCTGCGCTAGGAACGGGAGAGGTGAGGATTTTACTTTTTTTTTTTTTTCTTTATGTCTGACTGTCTGGGGCTGGGGCAATGCTGGACACACTGGGGCAATACTGGAGACCATGGGGCAGATTGCTGGACACACTGGGGCAATACTGGAGACCATGGGGCAGATTGCTGGACACACTGGGGCAATACATGAGACCATGGGGCAGATTGCTGGACACACTGGGGCAATACTGGAGACCATGGGGCAGAATGCTGGACACACTGGGGCAATACAGGAGACCATGTGGCAGAATGCTGGACACACTGGGGCAATACAGGAGACCATGGGGCAGATTGCTGGACACACTGGGGCAATACTGGAGACCATGGGGCAGAATGCTGGACACACTGGGGAAATACTGGAGACCATGGGGCAGAATGCTGGACACACTGGGGCAATACAGGAGACTATGGGGCAGATTGCTGGACACACTGGGGCAATACAGGAGACTATGGGGCAGATTGCTGGACACACTGGGGCAATACTGGAGACCATGGGGCAGATTGCTGGACACACTGGGGCAATACAGGAGACCATGTGGCAGAATGCTGGACACACTGGGGCAATACAGGAGACCATGGGGCAGATTGCTGGACACACTGGGGCAATACAGGAGACCATGGGGCAGATTGCTGGACACACTGGGGAAATACTGGAGACCATGGGGCAGAATGCTGGACACACTGGGGCAATACAGGAGACTATGGGGCAGATTGCTGGACACACTGAATACTGGAGACCATGGGGCAGATTTCAGGACACATTGAGGCAATGCTGGAGACCCTGGGCAGACTTCTGGACATACTGGGGCAATACTGGAGACCATGGGGCAGATTGCTGGACACACCGGGGCAATACTGGAGACCATGGGGCAGAATGCTGGACACACTGGGGCAATACAGGAGACCATGGGGCAGATTGCTGGATACACCGGGGCAATACTGGAGACCATGGGGCAGAATGCTGGACACACTGGGGCAATACAGGAGACCATGGGGCAGATTGCTGGAGACCCTGGGGCAGATTTCTGGACACATTGAGGCAATGCTGGAGACCCTGGGGCAGACTTCTGGACACACTGGGGCAATGCTGGACACTGGGGCAGATTGCTGGACACACTGGGGGTAATATGCTGGACACACTGGGGCAATGCTGGACACTGGGGGTAATATGCTGGACACACTGGGGCAGACTGCTGGACACACTGGGGAAAGGCTGGACACTGGGGCAGATTGCTGGACACACTGGGGGCAGTGCTGGACATACTGGGGCAGATTGCTGGACACACTGGGGGTAATATGCTGGACACACTGGGGCAGATTGCTGGACAACATGGGGGTAATATGCTGGACACACTGGGGCAGATTGCTGGACAACATGGGGGTAATATGCTGGACACACTGGGGCAGGACTTGAGGCATGGGCAGAATGTAGATACGGGGCATGATTGGAGACACGGGGCAGGATTGGATCATGGGGCAGGACGGATACGATGGAGGCTGGTGGGGCAGGATGTGGAGATCATATGGGGTAGAATGGATACTCATGAGGGCAGGATGCGAGAACATATGGCTGGAGCCAGGAATGAGAAACGGGGCCAGGGTGGGGAATATTATTACCATAGGGGCTAATTAAGGGATATTATTACTGCAGTGATGTATTTATTTTATTTTTTGAGTATACTGTTTTAAATGGGGGGGCGGTCCTGTTACTGTGCAGAGTGACACTATATCACCTTTTTTTCTTCATGTGATGTAATGTAGAAGTTGTGAAAAATTAAGTAATGTGTTCTGCAAGCGGAGCTCGAGATAACTGTGTTATTTCCTGCAGAAACGAGTCCTGGCTGGAAGGAATGATGGCGGTCTGTGCTGGATGAAAGATGAAGGACTTCACCTAGAGACGTCACTGGTGAGTCAGTGTTACCTATAGACTGACACTATACACTGTATACTATATAGAGGTCCTGTGTATAATGTCACCAGTGATCTCTGTATTACCTCTACACAGACACTGCATACTAAGTACAGATCTCCTGTGAATACTGGCACTTATGGTGATAGTATTGTGGTTTTTTTTTATTACTGATCAGTATTGTAGTATTCAGTCACTATGTGGTGGTAATATGTGGTCTGGAAATGGTGTTGTGGTATTTGTCCCTTGTATGTAGTATTATTTGGTCACTATGTGGCCTGGTCATGGTGTGGTGGTATTAAGTCACAGGTGTGGCATGTGGGGGTGACACCATTAGGCCCAGTTTAAGTTCTACAAAACAGGAAAACCGTTTTTGGTAACCTTTGTGTGTATTGAGCCGGGGGGGGGGCGCCAAACTCGGGAACAGCCCCGGGCGGCAAAAGCTCTAGCTACGCCTCTGCATGAGAGTCAAGGTATTATATAGGCTCTGACTCTGTAAGAGACAACCAGAAGATATAAACTGTAAATCATATATGATAGGAGTAACGCACTGGATAGTACCATTCGGTACTTGACACCAGCGTGTCCGACCTACAGTTAGGGCCAGAAATATTTGGACAGTGACACAAGTTTTGTTATTTTAGCTGTTTACAAAAACATGTTCAGAAATACAATTATATGTATAATATGGGCTGAAAGTGCACACTCCCAGCTGCAATATGATAGTTTCCACATCCAAATCGGAGAAAGGGTTTAGGAATCATAGCTCTGTAATGCATAGTGTCCTCTTTTTCAAGGGACCAAAAGTAATTGGACAATGGACTCTAAGGGCTGCAATTAACTCTGAAGGCGTCTCCCTCGTTAACCTGTAATCAATGAAGTAGTTAAAAGGTCAGGGGTGGATTCCAGGTGTGTGGTTTTGCATTTGGAAGCTGTTGCTGTGAGCAGACAACATGCGGTCAAAGGAACTCTCAATTGAGGTGAAGCAGAACATCCTGAGGCTGAAAAAATCCATCAGAGAGATAGCAGACATGCTTGGAGTAGCAAAATCAACAGTTGGGTACATTCTGAGAAAAAAGGAATTGACTGGTGAGCTTGGGAACTCAAAAAGGCCTGGGCGTCCACGGATGACAACAGTGGTGGATGATCGCCGCATACTTAATTTGGTGAAGAAGAACCCGTTCACAACATCAACTGAAGTCCAGAACACTCTCAGTGAAGTAGGTGTATCTGTCTCTAAGTCAACAGTAAAGAGAAGACTCCATGACAGTAAATACAAAGGGTTCACATCTAGATGCAAACCATTCATCAATACCAAAAATAGACAGGCCAGAGTTAAATTTGCAGAAAAACACCTCAAGAAGCCAGCTCAGTTCTGGAAAAGTATTCTATGGACAGATGAGACAAAGATCAACCTGTACCAGAATGATGGGAAGAAAAAAGTTTGGAGAAGAAAGGGAACGGCACATGATCCAAGGCACACCACATCCTCTGTAAAACATGGTGGAGGCAACGTGATGGCATGGGCATGCATGGCTTTCAATGGCACTGGGTCACTTGTGTTTATTGATGAGATAAGAGCAGACAAGAGTAGCCGGATGAATTCTGAAGTGTACCGGGATATACTTTCAGCCCAGATTCAGCCAAATGCTGCAAAGTTGATTGGACGGCACTTCATAGTACAGATGGACAATGACCTCAAGCATACAGCCAAAGCTACCCAGGAGTTCATGAGTGCCAAAAAGTGGAACATTCTGCAATGGCCAAGTCAATCTCCAGATCTAAACCCAATTGAGCATGCATTTCACTTGCTCAAATCCAGACTTAAGACGGAAAGACCCACAAACAAGCAAGACCTGAAGGCTGCGGCTGTAAAGGCCTGGCAAAGCATTAAGAAGGAGGAAACCCAGCGTTTGGTGATGTCCATGGGTTCCAGACTTAAGGCAGTGATTGCCTCCAAAGGATTTGCAACAAAATATTGAAAATAAAAATATTTTGTTTGGGTTATGTTTATTTGTCCAATTACTTTTGACCTCCTAAAATGTGGAGTGTTCGTAAAGAAATGTGTACAATTCCTACATTTTCTATCAGATATTTTTGTTCAACCCTTCAAATTAAACGTTACAATCTGCACTTGAATTCTGTTGTAGAGGTTTCATTTCAAATCCAATGTGGTGGCATGCAGAGCCCAACTCGCGAAAATTGTGTCACTGTCCAAATATTTCTGGCCCTAACTGTACCTGAAAGTGGACTGGCTACTTATGTTGCTGCTAAGATCCACCCTGTGGTACGGAGATCCACCCGTGGTAAGTGGTAGAATTTCTGTTTAGCTGTTAATAGACCACAGATGTTATTGACCATGAAACACGCATCAAAATGTGCACTTCTGACACACCTGAAAGCGGACTGTAACCACTGTGGCAGCCAACCAGAAGCGATGAATACCAGGCACCTCTCTCTGAGTGGTGACTAGAGGGTAGCCTAGGCAGATGCTGCATAAGACCCTGAAGAAAGTGATAGAGGGCGCTTCTGACTCGCCTAACTCTGGGGCAGAAGAGCAGCACTCGGGCACATCTAAACCACTGGAAAGACGGTAGGCATTGACTAAATGAGTCTGTAAGATGACACATCTAAAACCTGGATAGCGGATAGAGTACTACTGCAATTGATCACGAGGAACGTGAAGGAGAGTGCCTCTGACTTACCTGGATACAGTACAGAACGCCAGTACCACTACTGCAGTCAATCAAAGACACGTCTGATCCGCTGAAGATATGACAGTTTCAAAATACTCTACTGTACCTGGAAGGTGGTGCGTGTGAAACCAGATCGAGTACTGCTACGATCGGCTCTCAGTATCCTGTGACTGAATCAGCATGGAGAGAACCCTGGAGAAGGGTATCGGAGAGAGACGATTCTGTGTTGCGGTCTAGGTCTGGGTACCTGACGGCATTAGGCAGAATAACAATCTCATGTGTAGTAAGCCGCACCACGAAGTATGTCCTAATCGGTCTTCTCTCCTGAAGGTAGAACAGTAGGCATGGAATCAGAGGGACACTAAACTCTACTCTCTGTTGTGCACTTGGGTTCAGACCCCCTTGGGCTTGCAATTTGTGTTCAATTTCTTTGTCCACTGAGCCACAGCAGGCCATGCTGGAGAATACAGACTTTACCCAGCTGGAAGTTGTTCCCAACACTAAAGTAGTGAAGGGGAAAGAGCAGCTCCCCTCTCTGCTTAGCGCAGATTAATGCTAGAAACGGTAGAGGGGCTGCAGGGAGATGCAGGGTGAGTTCCTGTGAGCAGGAGATATAGAAGAGTATGATATGCCAGAGCTCTATAATCATTGTGTTTAGAGTAATGGCTGAGCCTTGCTCTGCTGAAACCAAGGTACAGAAATGTAATAGGAGAAAAACACAACAACAAACAGCGTACGGCAGTATTTTTAATGCCCATCTCCCTGTGGAGGGCGCAGAGCGGGCAGTGATGCAAATGACAGCAGCGTGGGGTGCACCGCAATACCCAATGCTGTTGACTGCACGGCTCAAGAGCGCCTATTACATCAGTGACTGCACTGCGCTAGAGCATTTATTACACCAGTCACTGCACGGCTGAAGAGCACCTAATACACCAGTAACTGCATGGCTGACGAGCACATAATACACCAGTGACTGCATGGCTGAAGAGCACATAATACACCAGTAACTGCAAGGCTCTAGAGCATTTATTACCCCAGTCACTGCACGGCCCTAGAGCATTTATTACACCAGTCACTGCACGGCTCTAGAGCAGTTATTACACCAGTCACTGTACTGATCTAGAGCAGATATTACGCCAGCACCGTTGGGAATGATGGCTACTCTCACCCTTGAGCCTGCAGATAGTGCTGTCCCTGAGCTTTATTTCGCTGTGCCTGGCTTGTGCACTAGCAGGTGCCAGAAGTATAGGGAAAGGAGAAGATGCAGAGGTCATTCTGCAGTGCAGCTACTCACAGTAGTTGTCCTGTTTTCAGCTTCCAGACTGTAGGACAGCTGAAAGAGGAAGGTCCCACAGAAAAGGCACTATTCGGTCCCAGGAGGCGGAAAATGGTGGCCGTGAGAGGATGCCCTGGCTCCGGAGAGTAAAAGCATGTGCTACAGGGATGCACGCTGAAAAAAACCCCACTCTGTACAAGGAGACTGACAGGCCAGGCAGAGGTAAGCGCTGGGTTCAGGAGGCTAAAGATGGCGCCGGCTCAGAGGCAGAGAGATGAAGCCGAGGGGGAGGGGCAATAACAGGCCAGGGTGTGCAAGCTACACAGGCCAGGAGGAATTGAGCGATGGGCGGGAAAAAAAGCCCACCCGAAGAACAGGAAGAAGGGGCGGAGCCAGCATCTATGCCCAAGTGAAGCCAGGACCTAGATTACTGTTGGTGACCGCCGCAGCATGGGGGAGCAGCGTGGAGGATCTAAAAACACCGCAAAAGAATGCTTGGAGCCCCCAAAATTTAACGGGGGAAGGTCTCTAATGCCCAACTCCGCAGCTAGGCCCGGGAGAAGCCAGGCCCTAGATTACTTCTGATGACCGCCGGAGCATGGGGGGGGGGGGAAGAGGTGTGGAGAGCCCTAAAACACCACAAAGGTAATGTGAATTAAGGGAAAAATTGATCTTATCTTCTTTCCTTCTTCGCCACACCTGGGGGGAGAAAGAAAGTACCTCCCCATCCAAGAAAGGTCGGACGTCCGATAATCCTGTGTTGTGGGACATCCACGTCTCCTCAAACAGACAGGCTTGGGTGGGAGACGGAGGCAGGACCGACAATCGGATCACCTCAACACGCTTCTATGTTAGGGCTGGGGTCCTGCCGACTAGACATATGATACGGGGTGGCAGTACATGCCGTACTCATAGTCTCTTTGTGGGAGTACAGGTGTGACTGTTCACACTGTATCCCTCCGGGTACCTGAAAAGAAACGACGCACACTGAGGTAGAAATGGGTCTAGTGAAAGACCTGTGTCCACCTCCTACTGACACTAAGCTAAACTGAATATCCAACTTCCTGTCGGTGGGGTGTACACTGCAAAGGAGGAGCTATTTTTTTTATTTGCATAGTGTCAGCCTCCTAGTGACAGCAGCATACACCCATGGTTTTCTGTGTCCTCCAATGAAGCGATAGAGAAAGTTGACCAGCAATTTCTCATTTTTCCAACAAAATTTACAAAACCATATGTTTTAGGGACCACACCATATTGGAAGTGACTTTGAGGTGCCTACATGAAAGAAAATACCCAAATGTGATACCATTCTAAAAACTGCACACCTGAAATTAAATTCAAGAAGTTTATTAAGCCTTAAGGTGCTTCACAGGAATTAATAGAATGTTTAAGGAATAAACGAAATTTACCTTTTTCCCCAAAATTTTATTTTAGACCTATTTTATTTTTGCAAGGGTAACCGGAATAAAGGGACCCCAAAATTTGTTGTGCAATTTATCCTGAGTAAGCCGATACCCAATATGTGGGAGAAAAAGATTGTTTGGGCACACGGCAGAACTCAAAAGGGAAAGCGTGCCATTTGACTTTTCGAATGTAAAATTTGACAGAATAATTAGCGGACACCATGTTACGTTTGGAGAGCCCCTGATAAGTCTAAACAGTGGAAACCACTCACAAGTAACACCATTTTGGAAACTAGACCCTCCACGGAACTTATCTAGATGTGTCATAAGCTTCATGAACGCCCAGGTGCTTCATAGAAATTTATAACATTGAGCAGTGAAAAAAAAAATAATCTAATTTTTCTTACAAAAAACGTTGTTTTAGCCCCCCCCCCTTTTTTTTTTTTAATTTCCACATGGATAAAAGGAGAAAATGCATCATAACATTCATTGTGCAGTCTCTCCTGCATATGTCGATACCCAATATGTGGAGGAAAACTACTGTTTGTGCGCACAGCAGGTCTCGGAAAGGAAGGAGCACCATTTGACTTTTTTAATGCAAAATTTGCTGGAACCATTAGCAGATGCCATGTCTAGTTTGGAGAGCCCTTAATGTGCCTAAACAGTGAAACCCCCCACAAGTGACATAGAAACTAGATCCCTCAAGGGACGTATCTAGATGTGTGGTGAGTACCTAGAAACCTCAGGTGCTTCATAAAAGGTTATAACGTTGAGATGTGAAAATAAAATAAAAATCACATTTTCCCCATAAAAATGTTTTGGTTTTTTTAGTCCCAATTTTTTTTTATTTGCAATTTCTCCTGAGTATGCAGATACCCCATATATGGGGGGAAATGACTGTTTAGGCTCATTGCAGGGCTCAGAAAGGATGGAGTGATGTTTTGGAATGCAGATTTTAATGGAATATTATGCAGGTGTCATGTCGTGTTTGAGAGCCCCTGATGTGCCTAAACAGTGGAACCCCCCACAAGTGACCCTGTTTTGGAAACAAGCCCCCTCAAGGAATTTATGTAGCTGTATGGTGAGTGGCTTGAAAACCCAGATGATTTACAGAAGTTAATAACATTGATCCATGAAAAAAAGAAAAATCAAATTTTTCCCACAAAAACTCTTTTAGCCCCAAACTTTTATTTTCACAAGGCTAACAGGGAACAATGGACCCCAAAATTTGTTGTGAAATTTCTCCCGAGTACACCAATACCCCATATGTGGCCAAACCTGCTTTTGAGGCAGAGTGCAAAGTTCAGAAGTGAGGAAGCAGCATATTGAAGTTCAGATTTTGCTTGACTGGTTTGAGCATGCCATGTCACATTGGTAAGAGCCGCTGAGGTGCCAGAATAGCAGAATCCCCCATAAGTGACCCATTTTACAAACTACACCTCTCAATGAATTCATCTAAGCAGTGATCACGCCACAGGTGTGTCACATAATTTTATACCATTGGGAAGTGAAGAAAAACAAATGACATTTGTACCATCAAAATGTTTTAGCCCCAGATTTTACATTTTTACACTGGGAAATGGGTAAAAATGGCACAAGAAATTTGTCCCACAATCTGTTTAGCCATACGGGGAGACTGAGGAGGAACAGAACACCATTTTTCATCTGGAGCACAGATTTTGCTATAATAGTTTGCAGACTCCATATACAGAGCCCCTAAGTGCTAGAAGAGCAGAATCCCACCTCAAGGGATCCTATTTTGGAAATTATATCCCTTTGGGGAATTTATCTACAGATTTAGTGACAATTTTGAATGCATGGGCGTGTTCCAGAAACAAGTTGTGCCTGTTGCTGAGCAAACATAGCAAATTGCAATGTACAGGCACCACAATGGCAGTCACCAATAGGCCGGGATCACACATACGCAAGATACGGCCGAGTCTCGCAGGTGAAAACCCAGCTCTGGCGCCGGCACTCCGGAGCGGAGCGTGCAGCTCCATGTATTGCTGTGCGGCTGCACGCTCCGCTCCGGAGCCTAACTCGTGCTTCTGGTGACACACACCTGTAAATTTAGGCGGGCTGTCATCGCTACATAATGACAAACATATGGATGCTAAATGTGGTTTAGGTACACTGGGGCTCAGAAGAGAATGGGCATTTGGATTTGGGAGCTCAGAATTTCTTTTGGGGATGAGAAGCTAAAGTGCTTTTCCAGAGCCTTACTACGATCTCAGGGAGGCAGAATAAACAAATCAACAGCAGGTGAAGAATTGGTTTTATTTTTTACACTGTTTCTCGTGTGGTATATGCGATTAGACAACTTTATTCTTCGGATCGGATTTCTATCTTTATGTTTAGCTGCTCTCACACACTAAAAGATGATTTTTATTGCAAAAAAATTTTGCCATATTTTGGGAGCTAGAATTTTTCCATACTTCTGCTGACAGTCATATGAGGGCTTGTTTTTTTGCGTGCCTATTTTTTATTGGTACCATTTTCGCGAACACTGACACTTTTTGATCACTTTCTATTCTGATTTTTGGGAGGCAGAATGAACCAAAACCAGCAATTCAGGGTATTCATTTATTTATTTTTTAATACTGCTCCATGTGTGGTAAAATTGATAAGGCAGCTTTACTCTTTGGGTCAGTACGATTGAAATGATACCACATTATCTATTTTTTAATGATTTGCCGCTTTTACACAATAAAAGCTTTTATAGAAAAAAAATTATTTTTGCATCGCTTTATTCTGAGAGCTATAACTTTTTATTTTTCCACTGATGCATCTGTATTGTGGCTTGCTATTTGCGACACAAGATGACTTTTCCTTACATGCCATTTTTATTTACATCCGTCTTTTTGATCGCGTTTTATTCCACTTTTGGTTCGGCAGTATGATGACAAAGCATCAGTTTTTGTCTTTTTTTTTTTAACGCTGTTTACTGAAGGGGTTAACTAGTGGGCCAGCTTTATAGGTCGGGTCTTGCCAGACACGGCAATATTAAATATATATATATATATATATATATATATATATATAAATTTATTTTTACATAAACAAGTGCATTTATTGGATTCATATTTTTTCTTTTTTTGTTCTTTATTTTGTGATTTAAAAAAATATTTTTACAATTTAAATTTTTTTTTAACTATTTGTTTTACACTGTCCCTGGATGGGGCATTAACGGTATATTGACAGATCACTGATCTAGTACTCTGCATTTCAAAGCATTAGATCAGCATCTGACATGTAGAGAGGAAGGGGTCGGCTCCTGCTATGAGCATTAGCTGACAGGCCACCGTCCCTAGGTGACCCCACAGCCATCCTTTGGACCGGGGTCACCATCGAGATAATACGATCGCATTGCGTTGTACCGATGGGAGCACAGAGGGAGCTCTCTCCCTCTGCGATGCCGTGCAATGTCGCTGTCACTACTGACAGTGGCACACAGAGGTTTCAAGCTTCGATGGGTGATAGCATATAGAGCCAATGTCCACATTTGATAGCGGTGATGCTCAGCGTGAGTCCACACGACTATGGCGCCGTGACCTACCTCCTTTTTAAAATTCAGCAACGTCACCATCATTGTGTGGGCAGAGCGTGCGCAGTGTGACTCTGCGTTCCGTGTGCAGTGTGCCTTTGCGTCCTGTGTGCAGGACTTCAATTAAATGGGGTTGAAGGCAGCGCATGTGCAGATTGAGATTTCAACTCAGTGGATCACTGCAAGAGATTTAGCATTAAATGTGCCGTGTTGTTATGCACCTGGTGTGCGGCCGCCGTGAACTGTTGCCCCTGGAGCCCGATGAGCAGAAACAAAGAAGGACCATACACTAGTAAGGTAAGTTATGCCCTGATGGCAGCCTTTGTACTTGGTGAATACCTGAGCACCATAGGCAAACTCGAGTAACAATCACTTGTGCTCATCATTGATCTGAGTAGAGGAGGCAGCAAGAGGAAAGTATCAGGTAGAGTGATTATACATGAGAAACTTATCGTCACATTTTTAAACTTAAGCAATCCCATATGACCTTATATTATGTCCATGCTGAAGTCTGGCTGCTAGGTTGAGATCTATCTACAGCCGAAATGTAAAGTCATAAGAAATTATTTTAGATCTGATATATTGTATATACAGGTGCTTCTCACAAATAATTTCAGTTCTTTAATACAAAAAGTGAAACTCATATAGAGTCATTACAGAGTGATCCATTTAAAGTGTTTATTTTTGTTAATGTTGATGATTATGGCTTACAGCCAATGAAAATCCAAAAGTCATTATCTCAGTAAGTTAGAATATGGTACTTTACATCAGTTTGAAAAATGATTTTAAAATCCAAAATGTTAGCCTACTGAAATGTATGTGCAGTAAATTACTGCATCAATGCGGCGTGGAATGGAGGTGATCAGTCTGTGGCACTGCTGAGGTGTTATGGAAGCCCAGGTTGCTTTGATAGCAGCCTTCAGCTCGTCTGCATTGTTGGGTCTGGTGTCTCTCATCTTCCTCTTGACAATACCCCATAGATTCTCTATGGGGTTAAGGTCAGGTGAGTTTGCTGGTTAATCAAGCATAGTGATACTGTTGTTTATAAACCAGGTATTGGTACTTTTGGCAGTGTGGACAGGTGCCAAGTCCTGCTGGAGAAAGAAATTTCCATCTTCAAAAAGATTGTTGATAGAGGGAAGCATGAAGTGCTCTAACATTTCCTGGTAGACGGATGCGGTGACTTTGGTCTTGATAAAACACAGTGGACCTACACCAGCAGATGACATGGCTCCCCAAACCATCATTGTGGAAACTTCACACTAGACCTCAAGCAGCTTGGATTGTGGCCTCTCCACTTTTCCACTCCAGACTCTGGGACCTTGATTTCCAAATGAAATGCAAAATTTACCTTCATTTGAAAACAGCACCTTGGACCACTGAGCAACAGTCCAGTTCTGTTTCTCCTTGGCCCAGGTAAGACGCTTCTGGCGTTGTCTATTGGTCATGAGTGGCTGACACAAGGAATGCGACACTTGCAGCCCATGTCCTGGATACGTCTGTGTGTGGGGGCTCTTGAAGCAATGACTCCAGCAGCAGTCCACTCCTTATGAGTCTCCCCCAAATTTTTGAATGACCTTTTCTTAACAATGCTTTCAAAGCTGCGGTTATCTCGGTTGCTTGTGCGCCTTTTTCTACCACCCCTTTTCCTTCCACTCAACTTTCCATGAATATGCTTGAATACAGCACTCTGAACAGCCAGTTTGTTTAGCAAGGACCTTTTGTGGCTTACCCTCCTTGTGGAGTGTGTCAATGACTGCCTTCTGGACATCTGTCAAGTCAGCAGTCTTCCCCATGATTGTGGAGCCCACTGAAACAGACTAAGGGACCTTTTTAAACACTTAGGAAGCCTTTGCAGATGTTTTTTGTTATTTTAATTTACTGAGATAATGACATTTGGGTTGTCATAGGCTGTAAGCCATAATCATCAACATTAACAGAAATAAATACTTGAAATAGATCACTCTGTTTGTAATGACTCTATATAACATGAGTTTCACTTTTTGTATTGAAGAACTGAAATAAATTAACTTTTTGATGATATTCTAATTTTGTGAGAAGCACCTGAACAAACAAAGTTGAAATTACAACACCAAGAAGGAAAAGTCGTGGCATTAGGGAAATCACAGGATGGATAGACATGTTACTGATATGGGCTGTATTTAGAGTTTCTGGTGCCCTAGGCACATTTAGTGCTGCCTCCCCCTTTGGTGAGTATGACACTATCAGCAGTGACTTTGGCAAGAATCGCTGATGTGAAAGTAGCCTTTTGCCATGGATTTGTAGCACTTGCCATGATCTGGCAAATGCGGTACCATACCTCCCAACTTTTTAAGCAGGGAAAGAGGTATAAAGTTTTCGGCGCGGCAAATTTTAGGCCACGCCTCTGACCACACCCATTTCACAACTAGTCACACACATATCCACGTCCCAACCACACCCATTTAGCACTGCTGATCACACTGTTTCATAAACAATTATAAAAAAAAAAAAATACGGCCACAGTGCTCCATACTGTATAACAACCCCACATGATGCTGCGTACAGTATAATGGTCACACAGTGCTCTATAGTGTATAATGGCCACACATGATGCTCCATACTGTATAATGGTCACACATGATGCTCCATACTGTATAATGGCCCACATGATGCTCCATACTGTATAATGACCCCACATGATGCTCAATACTGTATAATGCTCCCCTCCCATCCCATATGCATGGCTCATATACCCACCCCCCCTCCTGTATGCATGGCTCATCTCCCTCCCATCCCATATGCATGGCTCATCTCCCTCCTATCCCATCTGCATGGCTCATATCCCCCTCTCCTTTATGCATGGCTCATCTCCCTCCCATCCCATATGCATGGCTCATATACCCACCCCTTTCCTGTATGCATGGCCCATCTCCCTCCCATCCTCTATGCATGGCTCATATCTCACACCTTCCCCTCATATAGGCATGGCTCATATTCCCCCCCCCCTCCTGTATGCATGGCTCATATGCCCCCCCCCCCTCATGTATGCATGGCTCATCTCCCTCCCATCCCATATGAATGGCTTCCCCCCCCTCCTGTATGCATGGCTCATCTCTCAATCCCCCCGCTCCTGCTCCCATCTTGCATGGCTCGGCTCCACGTCCTCCTTCTCCCCCCCCCTTCCCCTCATACTCACTTTTCCACACCGCGCCGAACATCCGTCTAGCTGTCCTGACTCCGGGCGCAGCACCTTCTTCCTGCGTGAGCAGTCATGTGGTACCACTCATTAAGGTCATGTGCCCATACTCCTGACCTTAATGAGCGGTACCACTTGACCGCTCACTCAGGAAAAGCTGCAGGCGCTGAGACCAGGCATCGCTGGAGCAGGGTGAGTATGACGTCTTCAAGGAGGGTGGGAGACAGGCAGGCAGCCGGTCGATCGGGAGGTGACCCATGACAAAAAAAAAAAAAAAACTTGCTCAGGTGCTGCCCCCCGCATCGTCCCGCCCTAGGCACGTGCCCTCAAGTGCCTAGTGGCAAATACGGCCCTGCTGATATGATATAAATAATATATAACAAATGGAAACAAAATGTTAAAAATCTCGATTTATTCAGTATCAAGTATAAGCATCAGAGATCCTCGCACTCACACACTGTGGCTGCCATCAATGAGGATATTAACCCCTTTACGCCACAGCCTTTTTTGATTTTTGCGTTTCTGATTTTCGCTCCCCTTCTTCCCAGAGCCATAACTTTTTTATTTTTCCGTCAATATGGCCATGTAAGGGCTTGTTTTTTGCAGGATGAGTTTTTCTTTGTATGTCACCATTGGTTTTACCATATAGTATACAGGAAAACAATTCTGAGTGGTGAAATTGCAAAAAAAAAAAAAAAGTGCAATTCCCAAATTTTGGGGATTTTATTTTTCACCATATTCACCAAATGTTAAAACTGACCTGTCATTATGATTCTCCAGATGATTACGAGGTCATAGATAACAAACATGTATAGGTTCTTTATTTAAATGGTAAAAAAAAATCCTGAGTTTATTTGAAAAAAAAAAAAAAAGCATCAGTTTCCGAGACCAGTAGCATCTCCATTTTTCAAGATCTGGGGCTGGGTGGGGGCTTATTTTTCATGCGCTGAGCTGACGTTTTCATTGATATAATTTTGGGCTAGATATAGTCTTTTGATTGCCCATAATTGCATTTTAATGCAATGTTGCGGCGACCAAGAAAAAAAAACCGTGATTCTGGAGTTTTTACTTTTTTACTTTTTCTCGTGACACTGTTTACAAAAAGAATTAATCCATTGGTATATTGATAGATCGGGCGATTCTGAAAGCGACGATACCAACTCTGCACAGTTTTTATTTTATTTTGAACGGGGGGTGATTTTTCACTTCTCACTTGCTTCAATAATCTCCATGGGAGACTAGAAGCTGTGATCAACCGATCAAGTGTGCTTCAGATCTGCTATGTGTAGCAGAAATGCTCCCTTGTTATTCGTTCTGACCGCTGGGCGGCACTCATAGAAATCCGGCAATGACAGCCACAGAGGTCTGCTGCAGCCCCAGGGTTGTCATGCCAACCCATCCGCGACCCTCGGTTATGTGACACGGGCGGATTAGTGACGTGCTTCCTGTGCAATCGTGTTAAATGCCGCTGTCAGATTGACAGAGGCATTTAACAGCCGTCGATCGATCGCAATTCCACCTACGACTGTTAGGGGCACATGTCAGATATTCAAATCAGCTGACATGTGCCAGAAAAAGATGTTGGCTCCCCACCAGAGCCCACATCAAAAGGGGGAGAACCAACATGCGCCGCACATAGACGGCGCATGTCGTCAAGGGGTTAATGTTTGTCTGAGGAACGTTCTGCCATGCTGAATGCACTTGGGCAGCAAATCATCAAGATCCGCTGCTGGCAGCTTCTTTTGCAATTCTCAGCCAAAGACTTCCCAAATTGCTCAATGGGAGAAAAGTCCGGAGACGCTGTAGCCCATGGTAGAATGTGAAGGGCACACAGGCTACTCACATTTGCACAAGCAACATGCGGCCTGGTGTTTTTAAAAAACTGGCTCCTTGGACACAGCAATTTTTGTATCAACTGTTCCATCACCAAATCAACGTAATATCCATTGGTTAATGTACCTGGAATGAAGACTAGAGGAATCAGAATACAGTACATGATGCCACAACACACCATAATCCTGGAAGTAGGAACGGTGTGATGTTCTCTCTTAAACGTGTCCCAGTGACCTCATGCCACCGCTCTCCAAGTCTATGCTGGTGCAGAGCAAGACAGAGATGGATATCCATCTCACATTTGTTTTAGACACTGATAGCCGAAGAATGGCCTGGAAACCACGTGGTCACACATCATAAAGAGGCATTCACAAAGGAATTTCACACACGTCCTACTCCAGGGATTTTGGTGTGGGGTGGCATTATGTATGGTAGCCAGACCCTTCTAGTCTTCATTTCATATACACTAACAGCTTTACATTGATTTTGTCGTGGACTAGTGGTGTGACCATTTCTCCAAAGTGTCCCCCAGGAGCCATTTTTTAACATTACAATCCCAAGCCAAAATGTTACTCGTGCTACTGTAAGCAGTCTGTGTGACCTAAACATGCTACCATGCCCTGCAACGTCTCAGAACTAGTCTCCTATGGAGCACATGTGGGACGTCATTGGTCGAAAATTGTGCCCAAGTGCATTCAGTGTGGCAGAAGATTCCTTCGATAACCATTAGTAACCTAATTTATAGCCTGGCAGGTATTTGTACATACTGAACAAATAGATTTTTTTTTTTTAAATTTGCATATGAAAATCACAAGGTCATAGTAACATAGTTAGCAAGGCCAAAAAAAGACATTTGTCCATCCAGTTCAGCCTATATTCCATCAGAATAAATCCCCAGATCTACGTCCTTCTAAAGAACCTAATAACTGCAAGATACAATATTGTTCTGCTCCAGGAAGACATACAGGCCTCTCTTGAACCCCTCTAGACTGAGTTCGCCATCACCACCTCCTCAGGCAAGGAATTGCAGATTCTCACTGCCCTAACAGTAAAGAATCCTCTTCTCTCCTCCAGACGCAGAGAATGTCCCCTTGTGACCGTCACCTGCCTTGGTATAAACAGATCCTCGGAGACATATTTGTATTGTCCCCTTATATACTTATTGAAAGACATGATGATATTTCTAGGACTTTTCCTTCTTGGTGTTACCAATTCATTGTTGAAGAATGGTGATCAAGTTTTATTATGTTCTCTCTGCAGGCCGTCGGTTTTGCGTTTTCCATAAGTCCTCAAACTTTTCCTTTTTGGTGCTGCACTTTCAACGCTGAAGAGTGTATAAAACAACCAAGTGATTACATTGCAGAAGAGAACTGACAAATCTTTTTAGGGTTTGGCAGGTGACCGTATCATCAGTCAGAGTGCAATCCAATAAAACATGTTAACTTGTGCATGGCCCCATAAAATTTCTTGTACAAAGCTGGTCTGGGGAAAAAATAGGGATTTTTGTGTGTACTCACCGTAAAATCCATTTATCCGAGCCACTCATTGGGGGACACAGGACCATGGGTGTTATGCTGCTGTCACTAGGAGGCTGACACTAAGCGGAGACAAAAAAAGGTTAGCTCCTCCCCTGCAGTATACACCCTCATGCTGGCTTCCAGAGACCCAGTTCAGTGCAAAAGCAGTAGGATAATAACAAAATATCAAGTAACATTAGAGTATAACATGTCAACAAAAAACAGTCAAAACTAAAAAAAAAAAAAAAGGCAACGAGCCGTAAGGCTACCAGGGTGGGTGCTGTGTCCCCCAATGAGTGGCTCGGAGAAAAGGATTTTACGGTGAGTACACACAAAAATCCCTATTTCTCCTTCGCCACATTGGGGGGGGACAGGACCATGGGACGTCCCAAAGCAGTCCCTGGGAGGGAAACAATACAACCAAATAACTCCGTGTACCATCTGACTACTCCGAGTACCCTCTGACTACAAATGCGCAACGGCCGCTTGCAGAATACGTCTGCCAAGGGCCGCGTCCGCAGAGGAGTGAATGTGGACATTGTAGTGCTTTGTGAAAGTATGCAGGCTGGACCACGTTGCAGCCTTGCAAACCTGCTCCGCCGTTGCCTGGTGCCGGATGGCCCAGGAAGCACCCATCGACCGAGTGGAGTGTGCTCTAATCCCCGCCGGGATAGGACTGCCACTGACCCGATAGGATTCCTGGATGGCAGATCGAATCCATCTGGCTATCGTGGCTTTAGACGCAGCCAAACCCTTTCAGTGACCCTCCGGGAGCACGAAAAGGGCGTCCGATTTTCTGAAATGAGCCGTTCTGGAAATGTACCTCCTAAGAGCTCGTACCACGTCCAGGGTATGAAGGGCTTTTTCAACTCTGTGTTTTGGCTGCGGGCAAAAAGAGGGAAGAATGATGTCCTCGTTAAGGTGAAAAGATGAGACCACCTTAGGAAGAAAGGCCGGAGAAGGGCGTAGGACTACCTTGTCCTGATGGAAGGCAAGAAAAGGAGCCCGGCAGGATAAAGCGGCCAATTCTGAGACCCGTCTGATAGACGTCACGGCTACAAGGAAGGCAACCTTCCAGGAGAGGACAGAAAGCGGAACGTCCTGAAGGGGCTCAAATGGAGGTTCCTGGAGAACCCCCAGGACCAAGTTGAGATCCTAGGTCTCTAACGGCATTCTGTAGGGGGGTACCACATGGGAGACCCCCTGAATGAAAGTCTTGACTTGAAGGTTGGCAGCGATCCTGCGTTGAAACAACACGGATAACGCTGAGATCTGACCTTTGAGGGAACTCAGTGCCAAGCCCGAATCCAACCCGGACTGAAGGAAATCCAAGATGCAAGGGATTGAGAAGACTAGTGGAGGGTGACCTCGGAGCCTGCACCATGAGAAGGTCTTCCAAGCACGGTGGTAAATGGAAGCGGAAGACGCCTTGCGAGCGCTTAGCATGGTGGGAATGACCTGCTGAGAGAAACCAGCTCGAGTTAGAATCCAGGTTTCAACAGCCACGCCGTTAAACGTAGGGCCCCTGAGCTCTGGTGGCAGATCGGTCCTTGGCGAAGCAGGTCTGGTAACCGCCAGGGGACGTCGGCTACGAGCTGAACGAGCTCCGCGTACCAAGCGCGACGTGGCCAATCTGGGGTGGCCAGAATGACCGGAACACCCTCCGTCTTGATCTTTCGGATCACCTTCGGCAGTAAGGGAAGTGGAGGAAACACATATGGGAGCTGAAACTGATTCCAGGGGAATATCAGCGCGTCCACTCCGATGGCCTGGGGATCCCGAGAACGCGCAATGAAGAGGTGGACCTTGGCGTTCAATCTGGATGCCATCAGATCCACGTCCGGGGTCCCCCAGCGAAGGCAGATCTGTCGAAAAACCTCTGGATGGAGTTCCCACTCCCCCGAAGCAAGGCCCTGGCAGCTCAGAAAGTCCGCTGCCCAGTTTTCGACTCCCAGAATGTGCACCGCGGAGATGGTGGAATGGTTGGTTTCGGCCCAACGAAGAATGTGGGAGACTTCCTGCATCGCCGCCCTGCTGCGGGTACCCCCTTGGTGATTTATGTAAGCCACTGCTGTGACGTTGTCCGATTGGACTCGAATCGGGTGGCCCGCAAGCAGGGCGTGAAAGCGATTCAGAGCAAGCCTGATCGCACGAATCTCCAGAATGTTGATAGGGAGCCTCGACTCCCGAACAGTCCAACGGCCCTGGGCAGAGTGGTGAAGAAACACCGCACCCCAGCCGAGGAGACTGGCGTCGGTAGTAACCACTAACCAGCGGATCGGGAGAAAGGGCTTCCCCTGGAGAAGAGATGAACCCAGGGTCCACCAAGCGAGAGATTGTCTGATCCGCAGAGACAACGGGCAAGGATGGTCGAGAGATGAGAGACTCCTGTCCCAGAGGTCCAGCAGAGCCTGTTGCAAGGGGCGGAGATGGAGTTGAGAGAAAGGAACCACTTCGATTGCTGCAACCATCTTTCCCAGGATTTTCATGGCAAACCGAATGGGTCGCGGGCGAGGATGGCAGAGTGTTCGGGCTCCTTGCCGAAGCGCTTGGGCCTTGGACCGAGGAAGCAAGACCAGGCCCCTTGAAGTGTCCAGGATCATTCCCAGAAAGGAGATCCGACGGGCAGGGACGGGAGAGGACTTGTCCAAGTTGATCAACCAGCCCAGGCGCGAAAGAGAATCCACGGTAATGTGGACGCTTGCCTCACAGGCCTGATAAGACGGACCCTTTATGAGGTCGTCTAAGTAAGGCAACACGACGACTCCTCGAGAATGAAGAATGGCCATGACAGCCGCCATGACCTTCGTGAATACCCTGGGTGCCGTGGCAAGACCGAAGGGTAAGGCCGTGAACTGGAAATGGTCCTCTAGAACGGCAAAGCGGAGGAACCTTTGATGTGGCGGGAATATTGGAATGTGAAGATAGGCATCCTTGATATCTATCGATGCCAAGAATTCCCCTCTTTCCATCGAAGAGATGACCGACCTGAGCGATTAAATCCTGAAGTGTCGTACCTTTACGCACTTGTTCAGGAGCTTCAGATCCAAAATGGGGCGCACTTTCCCGTCCTTCTTTGGCACGACGAAGAGGTTTGAGTAGAAACCTTTGAACTTCTCGTGTTCCGGAAATGGAACAATGACCCCGCTCTGGCGGAGGGAATGAATGGCGCAAAGGAGGGCGCGAGACTGAGCTCCCGAACTGGGGAGACGAGAGGGAAAAAACCGAGTTGGAGGGGGAGCGGAGAACTCTATTTTGTAGCCAGACGACACCAGATCCCTGACCCATTCGTCGTGAACGACGGAGAGCCAGGCTTGCTGAAAAAGAAGTAGGCGTCCGACTACTCTGGTGGTATCGACTGGCGCCGTTCCCGAGTCATTGAGAAGGGAATCTGGGAGGTCTAGAACCTCTGGTCCTGGGCTGCCTAGGCTTTCCTCGCCAGGACGGATTCGGCCTGAAAGAGGGACGAACATCTCTGTCTGAGCGAGCGGATCGGTCCGATCTGGAAAAACCGGCAGGATTGGACCAGGCTGGGCTGGTACGAAAGGGCCGAAAACGAAAAAATGGCTGGCGCTGGAAGGCCGCCTTGGGCCTCTGTTGGGGAAGGAACTTGCTCTTTCCCCCTGTAGCGTCAGAAATAAGCTGGTCTAGCTTTTCACCAAAGAGACGCCCGCTCTGAAAAGGGAGAGAAATCAGAGATTTTTTAGAGGAGGAATCTGCGCACCACTCTCTGAGCCAAATAGCCCTTCTGATAGTGATGGCGTTTGAGGCCGCCGATGCTGCGCAATTCGCTGCATCGAGAGATGCGTACATCACGTAATCCCCGGCCATGGCTATCTGTTTAGCAAGGTCCGCCATCTCAGCCGGGAGATCCTGTTCATGAATGGATTTCGCTAGAGCGTCCGCCCAGGAAACCATTGCCTTGGCCACACAAGCCACGGCGAAGGAGGGAGATAGGGAAGAACCTGAGGCTTCGTACACTGAGCGAGCTAGGGAATCTAGCTGGCGTTCAGTGGGACTCTTAATCGACGCGCCTTCCGGAACGGATAGGAGCGTTTTGGAAGCAAGGCGCGAAACTGGGGGATCTACTAGTGGGGGATCCGTCCAGTCTTTCACGAGATCTGCTGAAAAGGGATACTTCGATACGAGGTCCTTTTTTCCCGTGAAACGTTTATCCGGACGCTCCCTGTGTCGCCTGACTATCTCCAGAAAATCTGGGTGAGAGGCGAAGGTCTTATGAGAACGCTTGGTTCTAGTAAAGGAGATTGCATGGTCCGGAGCAGAATTAGAGTCATCGTCCACTTTAAGTGTGTGATTGACTGCTACGATGAGGGAGTCAACCGTAGATCTAAACTCCGGCGCCTCCGGGTCTAAGGATACATCAGACTCATATTCGGAGTCGTGAATGCTGCGAGCCCCCAAAGAGGGTGAGCGAGAGGTGAAGCTGCCGGAAGCTGAGTGGCGAGATGAGCGCTCAGGAGAGGTAGTACGGATCCGTTTTTTGGATGACCGTGCCTCTTTCCGGAGAGAACGGCCCCTGCTGGCCGACGATTCCCCTGCTACGGAGGGATCTCTTAACACCTGTAACGGATTGTCCCGTTCCCCAGGAGGGTTCTGAATGGATTTGATGGCATTGGCTAAAAAATCCACGGACTGCAAGAGTGACGCGACCCACGCGGGGGGACTAGGTACGCCGGAGTCGGTGGAGGGCTCCTGGGCACATGGGGCATCGCAGGCTGAGCAGAGGGGGGAACTTTGAGGCCGAGGAAGTGGAGCCTGACAGGTGGTACACGCAGAAAAAAAAGGTCGTATGCACCTTAGAGGATTTTTTAGACCTTGACTGGGACATGGTGTACCTAATGTAAAATGGACCACAGGGTCTATAAACTACAGAAGTGAGGGCGGCACTGCAGAGGAGAGGCTGACGTAGTCTCCTTACCGAGGTCCTGTGTCCCGCAGAAGAAGTGTGGCGACAGCGGGCGATAACAGCGCTGCACGTGGGAAGCTGCGGCCAGAGAGCTGGAGCTGCAGCGTGCAGGGAGGAATCCAAGATGGCCGCCGAGATCAGGAAGAGAGATCTCGCAGGCGGCGAGAAGCGCCAGGACCGGGGGGGCGGCGCCGCAAGATGACGCGAAAGAGGGGGCGAGCCTCGGGATGCGGCCTGCGGCTAGGCCGAAGCCGGGAGCTAAATTTGCGGCCTCGGCCGCTGATGGTCGGATAAAAGGGGGCCAGAAAACACCGGATTACGTACCGGTAATGCTCTTTTATAGATCCACGACAGCACCCACTGAGAGAGGGGATCCGCCCCTAGAAACAGGAAACCCTACGGAGAGATAAAAGGGGCGGTCCCCCTCGCTCCCACAGTTTGGGTTACAGAGATTGCGAGGAACCGCCCACCAGTTTTAGTAGACAATTCTTTATCATCATTCATTATAATTTAACTATGTATAAGTACAAGAATCCACCACCCTTAACAGTGCTCATATGTACACTAATATATGTAAATGGAAGGGAAGTGAAGGGGTGCTGTCGTGGCTCTATAAAAGAGCATTACCGGTACGTAACCCGGTGTTTTCTCTTCGCCACAACAGCACCCACTGAGAGACTTTCAGAGACAGTTATTTGGGGGGGATTATCGTATTAAGGACTGATCTACCGAAACACAAGTCAGTGGAGGCAGATAGATCTAATCTATAGTGACTATAGAAGGTAGAAGGAGAGGACCAGGTTGCGGCCTTACATATGAGTTCTATAGGAACCTCTGCTCGTTTAGCCCAGGATGATGCTATCGCCCGGGTGGAATGTGCCTTCACAGTCTCCGGTGGATTCTCCCCTTTAGATGAATAGGCCAGGTATATCGCCTCCCGAATCCATCGGGATAGTGTGCCTTTTGTAACACCAGATCCTTTCCTTTGACCCTGGAAGGAAACAAAGAGAGCCCTGCTCTTCCTCCAGGCGCTAGTCCTATCCAGATAAGTTATTATAGCCCTTCTCACATCTAAAGTATGGTACTTCTCTTCTTCCTGGTCTGTAGGATTATTATAGAAAGAAGGAAGAAGGATCTCTTGAGACCTATGGAATTTTGTACACATTTTAGGTAGGTAGGAAGGGTCTGTTTTCAGGACAATTCTATCAGGAAATATTGACATAAAGGGAGGATCTACTGATAGCGCCTGTATGTCACCTACTCTTCTTGCCGATACTAACGCGACAAGAAGAACGGTCTTAAGTGAAATATATTTAATGTGAGCTAAGTCTAGAGGCTCAAATGGATGACCTGTTAAGGCTTCCAGGACCAAATTAATATCCCAAGGAGGCATCTGCGGAATCTGAACTGGCTCTGATCTCTGGCAAGCTGAAATAAATCTAGCTATCCATCTATTACCCGCAACATTGTGACTATACAAGGCCCCTAGAGCAGAAACTTGTACTTTCAGAGTATTAACTGAAAGACCTAGGTCACGTCCTTTTTGAAGAAATTCTAGAATAGTGGAGACGGGAATTTCACTAGATAACGCCGATGGATAGAGATTTAGAAATTTCTTCCACACTCTCACATATATGTCAGTAGTGGATCTTTTTCTACTTGTTAACAAGGTATTAATTACACTATCGGAGAAGCCTCTTAGTTTAAACAGCTGCCTCTCAAATTCCAGGCTGTCAACCTTAGTCCCTTCACATGAGGGTGGTTGGAGGGCCCCTGGGAAAGAAGATCCTGATCCTCCGGGAGGATCCACAGATCCGAGATGGACATGGCTCTGAGCAGGGAAAACCATGGTCTTTTTGGCCAAAATGGGGCAATCAGGATTATATTTGCCCGGTCCTCCCTTATCTTCCTGATTACTGTTGGTAGAAGAATCAGAGGAGGAAAAGCGTATGCTTTCTGAAATGTCCAAGGAGTCTGAAGGGCATCGAGAATGTCGGGATTGTCGGCCCGGAACATTGAAGCGAATCTTTTTAGTTGTCGGTTTTGTCTTGTGGCGAAGAGATCTATCTCGGGTGTACCCCATTTCATGGTTATCATTTTGAAAATTTGATGATTTAGGACCCACTCTCCTTGGTGGAGGGTATGACGACTGAGGAAGTCTGCTCTTGAGTTGTCCACTCCTCTGACATGTAGCGCTGACAGGGACAGAAGATGTTCTTCGGCTATGGTTAGAATGTCTTCGGTTATAGACATGAGCGTTCCTGATCTTGTTCCTCCTTGATGATTGATATAGGCGACTGAGGTCATGTTGTCGGACAGAATTCTGGTATGTGTCCCGTGTAGCTGCGGAAGGAATTCACATAGAGCATGATAGATAGCTTTTAGCTCTCTTATATTAGAAGAGTCGTCTGACTCCGTGACTGACCATAATCCTTGGACTAAATGGTCTTTTAAATGTGCGCCCCAGCCAGTAGGACTGGCATCAGTATATATTATATTTGAGGGTTTAACTACAAAGGGAACTCCACTGACCAGGTTTTTTGGATCTAGCCACCATATCAGAGATTGGATTACATTATTAGAAAGGGAAATTTTAATATTTAAATGACCATGAGATTTTTCTTCTTCATGTAAAATTGCATACTGTAAATGCCTCGAGTGAAATTGGGCCCATGGAACCGCTGAAATACATGACGTGAAGGAGCCAAGAAGGGACATGCCTTCTCTCAAAGAAATTAGGGGTTTATCTATTACTGACTGAACTTTATTCCTGACCGTTATCTGTTTATTTTCCGGAAGGAAACATTTCTGGCTTGTAGAATCTAATATAATCCCTTGGAAAATTTGCCGAGTTGTTGGGATAAGTCTAGATTTCTCCCAGTTTATTATCCAACCCAATTTTTGCAGAGATGCTATCATATCACACAACCGTTGTTGACATTGCGAAGGAGAATTTCCTACTACTAAGATGTCATCTAAGTAGGGAATTACGAGAGTGTCTTTTAGTCTTAGATATGACATTACCTCCGCCATTAGTTTAGTGAATACTCTTGGGGCTATAGATAGCCCAAAAGGCATTGCAGTATACTGAAAGTGTCGGACACACCCATTCAATACAATCGCTACCCGTAGATATTGTTGATGCTCTGCATAAATAGGTAGATGGTAATACGCATCTTTAAGGTCGAGAACTGTCATAAAGCAATAGGGAAACAGGAGTTTAATGGTGGACCGGATAGATTCCATCTTAAAGGTTTGATTTTCTAGGTAGATGTTTAATTTTTTAAGATTAATAATAGTTCTGAATGTTCCATCTGGTTTTGGAATCAAAAATAACGGGGAATAGAATCCCTTTCCCTCCTGTAGGAATGGAACCTCCACCAAGACTCCCTTAGCTAGGAGATTTATTACCTCCTGCTCCAATGCCTCTTGTTGTAACTGAGACTTTAATGAAGTCAATAGAAATGAGTCCGGAGGGACTCGGGAAAATTTTAATTGTAACCCAGAGGCAATAAGGTTATTTGCCCAAATATTTGCTGTTATGGCCCACCATTCATTAGCGAAGGAGGACAATCTGCCTCCCACAGGTAGATCTGTCCTAACGGGGTTTTTCTTCAAACTTGAAAGGGCGCTTCCCAAAGAACGCACCCTTTTGTTTTGTGTCTCTTGTGGCCCAGCGATCCTGGTTCTTAAACTCCTTCCTTTTATTAAATGCGGGCTTTCGGAACGCTCTCCTATAAAATGGAACGTAATTATTACTATTTGGAAAGCCTTTCTTCCTTTCCCCTGCTTTAGTTAAGATCTCATCCAGTTTGGTACCAAACAGGTACTCACCCTGACATGGAAGGCTGCATAACTTAGACTTGGTCTGAGGGTCACCTTTCCAGCCCTTAAGCCATAGGGCCCTACGTGCTGCATTGGTTAATCCTGCCGACTTGGCTGCCAGGCGTATAGAGTCGGCAGATGAGTCCGCTAGAAAGGCTGTGGCACCTCTAATTAGGGGTATAGAGGACAATAATTTCTCTCGAGAGAGACCTCCTTTCAGCCCTTCTTCCAAGTCACTCAGCCAAACAAGCATGGATCTTGCGGTGCATGTGGCTGAGATTGCTGGTTTAAAGGCCCCTGCCGAAGTCTCCCATGCTCTTTTAAGGAGCGAATCGGCTTTGCGATCGAGAGGATCTTGTAACGAGCCCGAATCCTCTACAGGCAGTAAGGATTTCTTTGATGTAGACGCCACAGCTGCGTCTACTTTTGGGGCTTTTGACCATGTTGTGAATTCTTCATCATTAAAGGGGTAGCGTCTCCTTGAGGATGGTGGTAACCCCCTCTGCCCCTGGCTTTCCTACTCTTTTTTGATCAGACTTTTTACTGCCGTTATTACCGGAAAAGAGGGTCTCTTCTTTTCGGATAGGCCAGCAAACATAATGTCTTGCTGTGTTTTAGGGACTAAGATCTTCTATGCCCATGGTATTGCAAACTGATCTCACCAGATTGTCAATGCTATCTGTGGGGAAGCACGTATCCTGATCCTCATCTGAGGATATCTCCTGCTGCGATCTATCTGAGTTTGCTTCCTCTAACTCAGACGGCTGATCGGATACAGGTGAAACGTATCCTCTTTTCTCCTTAATACGTAGCTCTCTGTCAACACTTTGTAGGGCTCGTAATTCTTCCCTAATCATGGCCCTTATATCCTCTGATTTAACTGAGGCTTCCTCACGTAACGTTGATTTTATACATGAATCACATAGCCTTTTAGTGTAACTATCCGGAAGGGGTTGGATACATAACGCACACTGCTTGTGTTTCGCTTTTTCTTTCCTTTTTGCCTATTATAAAGGGAGAGGGACAATAATCAGACTAGTGGGGTAGATGCACACTCACCCAGAAGCTGACCGATCAGGTACCGGCTGAGGAGGAGACACAGATGCAGGTGGCTTCCTTTTGGACGATCCGCTCTGCCTAGAGCGGCTGCTGCTGCTGGCATGGCTGCGAGGGGTGACGGTGGTAACCTCTAGAGAAGGTACCGCAGGCTCTCTTGCAGAATCCATTCTGGACGCCGGGATGCAGCGCCGGCGTCCTTTTCACATGGGGGCCGCCATGTTCTTCCTGTTGAACCCGGAAGTGCTAACCACTTCCGGGTCGCGGCCATATTGGATACTCCGGCGCTGTTACCGGCTTCAGCGCCGGCTCACTCCTCCGCACCCCGGAAGCTTACCAGCACTTCCGGGGGCATACACTGGGCTCCACACCGCACAGGCGTCCGCCGAGGACGGCGCGACGCTACCACCTGGTGCTTGCCCCGCAGACCGCCGGACATCTGCCGCGAACCGGCCCCCCACGACCCGGTCTCCGACGTCTGTCAGCAGAGGGGGGAAAACTGAATCAGCACCCCCGACGCTGCATCCAGTCCTGGAGCCCTTGCCGTCCTCACAGGTAAACTGCGCAAGCGGCGTCCAGGCTGGGAATCCTCTTTTCCGTGGATCTTCCCGTAGGAACAGGAAACCAAACTGTGGGAGCGAGGGGGACCGCCCCTTTTATCTCTCCGTAGGGTTTCCTGTTCCTAGGGGCGGATCCCCACTCTGTGGGTGCTGTTGTGGCGAAGAGAAAAAAACGTGTGCCACCGCTAAGGGAGCCCTCCGGACCGCAGAACCGGCGACCCCCCCCCCCGAGACACTTACCCCGAGGAAGCAGCTGCCGCACAGGGGGCTGAAGGAGTGCCTGGAGTGGGAGAACAGGGACGGTGCAGGGGTTGGGAAGCCTCTATCCACCGACCCCAGAAAGGGGGGTGGAGAGGAACCGTCCACCACCTGAATCAGCCGCATAGACAGTGGTGATGCAGTGTGGGCTGCACGGACGCCACAGGTAATAGTGCCTCTGTACAGCCGAGGGTGAAACCTGGTGGACAGGGCAGATGTCCTGCAATAAAAAGCCCTGGCTGCAGAGGAGGATACTGGAGGTCAAACACCAGTGCTCGTCTGTGCTTAGAGGGGAGATCGGCGCCCGTGAAAGGGACCGTCGCCCAAAAGGGTCAGCTCAGGCAGTGGCTCCCACGTCGCAGGAGAGGATACGGAGAGGTGAAACTCCCGTGCTCGCCTGTTGTAGGTTCGGGGGAGATCGGAACATGAAAGAATCCGTCGCCCCCTTCGTCCGGTTAGAAAGTAAAAATCAGTGTGCCTCCTACGGACACTAAGCTTGAACTGGGTCTCTAGAAGCCAGCATGAGGGTGTATACTGCAGGGGAGGAGCTAACCTTTTTTTGTCTCAGCTTAGTGTCAGCCTCCTAGTGACAGCAGCATAACACCCTTGGTCCTGTGTCCCCCAATGTGGCGAAGGAGAAAATTGCAGCATGCCAGAGTTTGATCCGATATTTGAATCGAACTTGGCCACGCAAATCACAGAGTCCGTGGAAAATAGAGTACATTCGGATGACATCTGAGTGCAGTTTGATTTGCACAGACAAAGAATAGAGAAGATGGAGACATTTTTCTTCCTCTTTACCTCATCCAAATCGGAAAGTATCATGATCAAACTGATCACAGTGCGATTTGCATAATTGACCAGATTTTCTCAGATGAGAAAATGGTCATCTGCACCTAGAATTCCCATGTAATTCTGTCTCAGTGGAATTGTTTGTTTAGTAGTGATGAGCGAACGTGCTCAGAAAAGGCGAAGAATACGTTACGTTAGAGCCGCGAGACATGCAGCCATGAGGACTCGAACATATTTTTCACGTTAGCACCTGAGCATGCTCAGATAACACCTTATCCCAGCACGTTCGCTCATCATTATTATTTAGCAGTTCTGCAATATATCCTCATTTTTCAAATCTAATTTACAGTAAGCCACACGTGGAACGGGCACCCTAAGGGTGGGGAAAAAAAAAAAGACTTAAGACACGCAACTTCTGCTGGCATGCGACTTCGACTGTCAGATTACCGCTGCCATCCATAGGTGGACACTGACAACGGGCAAGCATGGCAATCTTGCCAGCCATTCACAACAACCAATGAAGGTATGGATTCCTTCTTCTCTATATATGTGATGACTGTAAAGCGCTGCGGAATATGTTAGCGCTATATAAAAAAAGATTATTATTATGTTTTGACATTATATAGTTTCCATTGCAATAACAGAGTATGTCTAACATACATTTCTTGTATGCAGAGCACAGAATCAGAAGCGGCACCGTCGTTAAGCAGAGGCATCTTTAATTGATCAAACTTTTTAACATTAAATAGCAAAACAAAAAAAATTGTAAAAAAAATGAAAAGAAAAATGAAATGATAACATCTCACAGCACTATACACGCACATCAGAAGCACCAGCACTCATAATTTTACAGCATTTGGTTCAGAATTATCCGCTGCCAGTAATTAAATACTGTACATCTGTCAGAAACAGGGTGTATAAGATCATTCCCTACAGCTCTGAGATCAGACTCCACCATTTCTATGGAGCCGAATGAGAACATGAGGGGTGGTCATAGCTTAGGAGGAAAAAAACCCACCCAGCACATTCGTTTGTGTACATTACCACAGACAGGAAAGCTAAATGGGTCAAATTAGAAGTCTCTAAGATCTCAGAGGTTTAGGGGATACAATGTCTTAAAAAAAAAAAAAAAAACTCCCTGCCACCCCAAAAAACATAATACAAAGCAGTCTATACATGTTTTATATAACATCACACAGCGTATGTCTACAAGGCCCGGTTATCACTCATGCTCTCCTCGATGCATGATAGTAGTGCTTCATTTTGCGTTCAGACCCCTATATAGTACATACAGAATTAGAATGGTGGCCCCAGAACCAAACATCACATCGGGGAAGAGGGGTTTAATGTAAACATGCCAAAATGTAAGGCAGATCATCCTAAAGGCAGGCAAGGGTTAAGGAGACATGACTTGGCCTGCATGGTCTCGTCTTCACGGCAGTGGTTTATCAGAGTAATACAAAACGAGATCCCATCCTCCCGGTACATCCTTCATAACGGACTACGGGTCATCAGGACATTGCAATGTATCCCCCTGACCAGGCTCTGGCCCATGAAATATTAAACAGCCCTGCCCCCATCAATTAGCTTTCGGTGAGAGGAGCAGGATGACAAGCCAGAATAATTACTGACAAAAAAAAAAAAAAAAAGAAGAAAAATGACTTCTTGACTCCCTGACTCCCATCATTCAATGCTAGTTTCAAGTCTGGAACCTCTGCAGCTTCGTGTTAGGTGGGCCGTGCATCACATGATTGCCACAGTAGGACACATAAGTGGCCGGAGGCATCATTTGAGGACTATAATAAGCAGCAATAGAGAAAAAAAAATGATGCATATACCTTTATGGATGCAAATGATATCTTACAAGACCAGCCAACTTTACCTGTCCTCTATGTAGTGCTTGTTTCTAGGCCCCCTACCTTTTGATACTGCAAGAGAGAAGAAAGGGTTTAATCTACACCTTTAGCTCAGACATTCCTGAAGAGGTCCCCAAATCCCAGAACAATACCTCACGGCTCACATTCAGTAGCATATAGGACTATCAATAAGAAATACCCTTAAGTAAGAGGGTGGTGACAGACAAGGGGGTTCACACAACCCATTTCGAGTCAGGGTCTCAGGTTGATGCAGTGGATAACGATCTTCTTCCATGAGCAATAATGGTACAATTCTCTGCCCCATAGCAGCAAGGCAGCCCGAGGCATTATGCCAGGAGCAGATAAACTGGACAGAGGAAATGAACAGAACAGCAGAGCAAACAGCAACATTTCAGCCATTATTATTAGGGTTACAATCTTATTTGGTCTCAATAGGAGACCCTAAAGTTTTGGAGTCTTACATTACCCCAGACCTTTTACTTGGGCCTCACTTGGCAGTGTAAAGGATGGGGGAGATAGAATGTATATAATGAAGGCGTGAGGAGGGGCAGGGGTAAAAAAAAAATGCCTGCCCACCGAGTCCCTCACTTCTACAATGGTAATGTCAGTCTGCCTGCACGGGGCTCCAGGATGCCAGCCTCCAAGAGTGCAGCCTTGTATTGCCCTAGAACACCCTGGATGCTTTTGATGAAGCCCTTGGATAAAGGGAACAATGGAAAGCCAATGTCGGGGTAGCCTCGCTTGTCAGGCAGAAAACTGCGGTAGCTCTTTCTGCGTTTCTTTGGTTTCACGTTCGGCTGGGCCCCTCCCGTTGCGCCTCGTGGCTCTTCTGCAGGGCTGGTGTTACTCACCAAAACCCCCTTACCAAAATTCTCCAAGTCAGAATAACGTGGGGCTTCTCCAGGAGAAGCAGTAGAGGCTCCACATCCAGAATCGTCCAGGTCCTTGGAATTTAATGTAGCCTCGGGCGTGCTTTCAGGTTCAGTGGGACTGTAGGGCACTATACAGGGGTGTTCTTGACCATTCGACAACTCGCCACTCTTTTCTACCACAGAGTTGGTTTCAAGCCAAGTTTCTATCCTGTGAGCTAAACGCCAGCCACTGCTTTGAAAGTGCTCCAGGATCTCCTGCTGGAAGACTTCCACAGGTCTCCTCAACATCTGTGCCATTGACTGTACCACTCTGATGAGAGCCATCTCATTGTAGCAGCGACTATTCTCATAGCCTTCTTGTAGCCCACGGTCACTGTCAAAGCCAGCCTCATTGTAGTATGGCTCATTGACTAAGATGAGACCTGAGAATTGGAAACAAAATAAATTAGTATGTTAATCAAGGAAGCACTCGTTCTCCGCTCCTCCTGCTCACGTGAAGCAGAAAAATCGCTTTTATACTGAAAGTCTATGGAGCATCAGAATAAGGCGCTGTAGGCTTACATTGTAAGGCTGGGTTCACACTTTGCGGTTTTTACCGCGGAACCGCCGCGATTTTGATGCTGCGGGTCCGCAGCAGTTTCCATAGCATTTACAGTAACATGTAAACCCTATGGAAACCGCTGTGCACATGCTGCGGGAAAAACCGCGCAGAAACGCAGCGGTTTAAAACCCGCAGCATGTCACTTCTTTGTGCAGAATCGCAGCGATTCTGCACCCATAGGAATGCATTGAACCGCTTACTTCCCGCAAGGGGCTGTGCCCACGTTGCGGGAAGTAAGCGGCTAATGTGCGGTTCCTACCCGGGGTGGAGGAGAGGAGACTCTCCTCCAGGCCCTGGGGACCATATTTGGGGTAAAAAAAAAGAATAAAAATAAAAAATCATGGTATACTAACCCTCTGAAGTCTCAGCGCTGCACGCGGCCGTCCGGTCACAGGGTTGCTGTGCGACCAGGACCTGCGGTGACGTCGCGGTCACATGACCGTGACGTCACGAAGGGTCCTTCTCGCATAGCATCTCTGGAACCGGACCGCCGCCTGCAGCGTCGAGGAGATCCGGACATCAGAGGGTGAGTATAACCAATTTTTATTATTTTTAACATTACTATTGATGCTGCATATGCAGCATCAATAGTATAGGCGGAAACCCGCAGCGGAAACCGCGGAACAAACCGCGATAAATCTGCAGGGAGAACCGCAGTTGTTTTGCCCTGCAGATTTATCAAATCCACTGCGGGAGAACCCGCAGAGGGACGCCGCAAAGTGTGAACATGGCCTAAAAGTGACTCCCTAATCACACAAAATCCTGTACGTTCCAGCAAGTCAGAATTTCAGTCATGTGACAAAGCCGTCGATCAGTGAGTGAGTATATGAACATAATTACGGTATGTGAATATATACGGTTTTTGCAGGAGAAAATTCTTCCGCAAATACTCATACATTGGCGCTAAAGATAATGCGTAAAATATGCATGTTGACATTTTCGCATATTTTAAGGGAAAAAAAATAGGTAAAGGATAAAAATACTGAAAAAAGCTGAAATTGATGAGGTGCAGATTTTAAACTGCTTCAAATTTGCAAAAATAAGCAACCTGTGCATAACATTTCAGAGATCTCACTCACTTTGCTGGGACAGTAAAATGTGTTCTTCACAGAAAAAACACGGTGTGTGAACATAGCCTTATACTACATATATACACAGGTTTAGGGAATAAAAAAAAAAAATCCCGGGAGTGCTTCTGTAGAGCCATCTCCAAAACCCAACGTTTTCGGAAAGCTTTAAACCCACCTTGAATTGATATTAGGACCTGAAGCAGACTAGACTTGCTCGTCCATCTCTCCGTACCCTATTAAACAATAGATAAACAGATCACTGCAGACAATCCGTATTACCAAGATGTGAAAGATACATATCTAAACTTATTTGCATCAGTAGGGTTAAGGTACCGTCACATTAAGCGACGCTGCAGCGATATAGACAACGATGCCGATCGCTGCAGCATCGCTGTTTAGTCGTTGTGTGGTCGCTGGAGAGCTGTCACACAGACAGCTCTCCAGCGACCAACGATGCCGAAGTCCCCGGGTAACCATCGGGTTACTAAGCGCAGGGCCGCACTTAGTAACCCGATGTTTACCCTGGTTACCATTGTAAAAGTAAAAAAAAAAAACAAAACAAAACACTACATACTTACATTCCGATGTCTGTCGCGTCCCCTGGCGTCAGCTTCCCTGCACTGTGTCAGCACTGGCTGGCCGTAAAGCAGAGCACAGTGGTGCCGTCACCGCTCTGCTTTACGGCCGGCGCTTACACAGTGCAGGGAAGCTGACGCTGGGGGACGCGACAGACATCGGAATGTAAGTATGTAGTGTTGTTTTTTTTTTTACATTTACAATGGAAACCAGGCTAAATATCAGGTTACGGCCCTGCGCTTAGTAACCCGATGTTTACCCTGGTTACAAGTGAACACATCGCTGGATCGGCGTCACACGCCGATTCAGTGATGTCAGCGGGTGATCCAGCGACGAAATAAAGTTCCAAACTTTCAGCTCCGACCAGCGATGTCACAGCAGGATCCTGATCGCTGCTGCGTGTCAAACAACGATATCGCTATCCAGGACGCTGCAACGTCACGGATCTCTATCATTATCGTTCTAAAGTTGCTCAGTGTGAAGGTACCTTTACAATTGTACTCAGATCAGTGGGAGATCAACCACTGGAACCCCCACTGATCCCCATTGGAATGGAGCAGCAGTGTAATACACGACTGCTACTCCAATCATGGTCTATGTGACTCCCGAGTGCTGTACTCAGGTTTTTCTGGCAGCCCCATAAAGAATGGATGATCAGCAGTCAAGTATGTGTATCACCGATCCATTCTAACAAAAAAAAAAACCAAAAACATAAAACAGACCTTGTTTTTGAGGTCAGTGGGGGGGTCCTACAAATCTATGAATTAACATGTGTCCTGCAGAGTGGCGATAATTCCTTTTCACTGGACGAACCATGGAATCTCTTTTTCAGTTTCAACAACTCCTAAGCATGATGGAGCTACCACTACAATAGCATTAACATGGCTGCCTTTTCATCATTGGATAATATAAGGCAATTTTAGCAGTTCCAAGTCTATATAAATATATATTACCTTTCCTATCCAGGTGCCCAGAAGACTAACACACACTTTTCCATTGTCATAAAGGTTCGGATTTAGCCTTCCACTGCATTGGGACAAATAACGGAAAAGTGGTGGCACGGCAGGATAGATGTTGGGCAGCTGAATGTCAAACAAAAACAGGCCATCTTCATATGGAGTTCGAGTGGGACCCTTTATAAAGGCAGAAAACAGGTCCTAAAAGGAAAGACACAAAGCAAAAGTGAACATGGAGTAGTAAATCTACTGATCGCACATAATTTATGATTGGACAAACTGTCAAATCCTCCCAGATAGAGGAGTTGTCTGGCACCACTCACAAGTCATCTGCACATAGCTGCAGCTAGGCGTGCACCATCAGCAGTTGTCGTGCAACCGTATTTCTTAGCAAAGTACATGGAGGCAATATCTGCATCCCAGAATGTATGTGCAGTTGAAAGGTCACGGCGAAGTGAGCATTGTTGGGGAACCCCTATATCACGCTAGCCCTTATGATAGTGGTCCCAGATCTTTCCCACCTTAAGAGCTGTGAGAGATGGTCACGTGCCACATCTAGAGCCCCCAAATAGTGACATCCAATTCTCAGCCCCCTCAATTGTGACATCCAGAGCAAAATGACGACGGCTAAAGCTTCTCTGCAGAAATCACACCACGACCCTGTGGCGCCCTCCCTTTCAGGCACTATACCAAGTCTAGTGGGTCCTAACTGGTAGTCTAGCATCAAGCATTCCCTCCACACTATTGCATTCAGCTTCAAACAAACATCCAACTGGCAGAATCATCGTATCTTTATTTCAAAATATTACCCTATTACACCAGCACCCAGTAGATGTGCATCAAAATTTGCTTTTTCATGCAGGACTATTCTCTAAAGTTTCTATCTGGTGACATGCTCTTCATTACTGTTTGCTAGATCTCGTAAGAAGTCACAGGTTGGGGACCCCGGCCTAAAGGTACCGTCACACTAAACGATATCGCTAGCGATCCGTGATGTTGCAGCGTCCTGGCTAGCGATATCGTTCAGTTTGACACACAGCAGCGATCAGAATCCTGCTGTGATGTCGTTGGTCTCTGCAGAAAGTCCAGCACTTTATTTCGTCGCTGGACTCCCTGAAGACATCGCTGAATCGGCGTGTGTGACGCTGATTCAGCGATGTCTTCGCTGGTAACCAGGGTAAACATCGGGTTACTAAGCGCAGGGTCGCGCTTAGTAACCCGATGTTTACCCTGGTTACCAGCGTAAAAGTAAAAAAAAACCAAACACTACATACTTACATTCCGCTGTCTGTCCCTCGGCGCTCTGCTTCTCTGCCTTGTGTAAGCACAGCGGCCGGAAAGCAGAGCGGTGACGTCACCGCTCTGCTTTACGGCCACTGTGCTTACACAGGGCAGAGAAGCAGAGCGCCGAGGGACAGACAGCGGAATGTAAGTATGTAGTGTTTTTTTTTTTACTTTTACGCTGGTAACCAGGGTAAACATCGGGTTACTAAGCGCGGCCCTGCGCTTAGTAACCCGATGTTTACCCTGGTTACCGGGGACCTTGGGATCGTTGGTCGCTGGAGAGCTGTCTGTGTGACAGCTCTCCAGCGACCAAACAGCGACGCTGCAGCGATCCGGATCGTAGTCGGTATCGCTGCAGCGTAGCTTAGTGTGACGGTACCTTTAAAGAGTAGCAGACATCCAGTAACCATCTTTTAGGACTGCAGTGTACGCAAGAAAACAAGATGGCTTAAGTGTTTTTATCATTCAATCATAATGCACAGAAAACAATATCTCACTCACGTTTTACTTCCAAGTGTGTGTCAGATATTCGGTATGTAAAAATCAGAGCTCTGAACTTTAATGTAATCTGCCAAAATTTTTAGTTTGGATTTGCTTTCCCCCTTGAAGCTCACATACTTAGAAATTCTAAAGTACTACATGCCTAAATCCTGAATATTACATTTACAGGACTACTAGATTAGAAAGTAAGAGATTACCAATCTTTGAGGAATATGAACCCAATAAATGCCATCCAGGACTGGGTTAATACAATTATTACTATCATCAGAATGGCAAAGAGAAAAAAATCCTCAAGTAGATTATTAAATAAGTTTACCAAGATTGTAAGTTATCCCCATATTAACTGGATCAGGAACAGCTTGCTCATCGCTTGCGGTCTGACTGAAGAGCGCCCACTGACCAAGAGACTGGGGCTGTGCAATGACCCATCTGGATGGAGCAAAGGATGAGCATGTGCATTTCCTCTGCCCCATTATTGCTCATAGGACTGTCGGACACAGAAGAATGCAATGCTCTATTATTTCCAGAAGTCCCATAGACAAGGATTGTAGCAGAGATGCACATGATCATCGTCTGCTCCAGATCTGCAGAAAAGGGTTATTCAGATTGGTGGTGGGGGGCAAAGGGTAGGGGGAAAAAAATTCAGAACCCTCGTTAATGAGCACATTATCTATATTACAATCTTTAAAATCCCTTTGACTATAATTAAAATGCACAAAATTAAGGAAGTGATGGGATATGGCAAAATCTACAGCACTATTAATAACAAAGGTCAAAATAAGAGGACATGCAGCAAACAAAACTTACCATCCGGTCTTCAAAGGTCTTCACCATGATGCCTTCAGGGAGGGATGTGGCAAGTAGAGCCATTTCCTTGCGTACGGTGCTGAAGAACTTCTTTGCTTCTGGTGCCTGAAACTCCAGCTTTTTGAAGGCATGGCTCTCTGAGGAGATGAGAACAGAGAGCAGAGATTATAATTTAGATTGTAATTAGCACCACGAGATTTGCGTGAAGAACCGTTTGGCTTTCAATGTCAACGTCCTCTACCCGACCTCTACACCCAACTATGGTCCCGTATCGCTGCTCCTGTTCGCCTACAAACTCCTTGAACAGCATGTCCATGATGAACCCTCACTCATCTAATTCACTCTTTGACCACCTACAATCCGGCTTCTGTCCCAACCACTCCACTGGAACGGCCCAATCCAAAATTTCTAAGGACCTACATACTGCCAAAGCTAACAAATCATTCTCTATAATCCTCCTTCTAGACCAGTCTTCTGGCTTCAACACAGTAACCCACTCTCTTCTACTACAAATCCGATCTTCCCCTGGTGTCAAAAACCTTACCCTCTCCAGGATTCGCCTCAAACCATTCTAATCGCACATTTAGCGCTTCCCACTCCCATACTAACTCCTCATCATGCCCTCAATGCCTTGTCCTGGGACCTCTACTCTTCTCAACCTACAACTTTGGTCTGGGGCAACTCAAAGTCCCCTAGCTTCCAGTACTACCTCAGATCTACCTCCACGGCCCAGACGTCACCTCTCTGCAGAGTTCCTCCTCTCGCTTCCTAAAACTCAATGTGGACAAAACTGAACTAACATCTTTCCTACATCTCAGCTAACTCCCCTACCGATCTATAGTGGCTTGTGGAAGTATTCACCCACTTTGGCTTTTACCCATTTTGATACATTATAACTTGTGTTTAAAAATATTTTTGTAATCCAATTTGTGTGTGAAACATCAGCATTAAATCTTAATTGGTGAAGTGAGAAAAATAAAGGCAAAAATTAAATTTATGTGATAAAATAAATGAATATCCAAAGTGAATTGCAGCTGTAATTGTCGCAAAAGGAGGCTCTACAAACTACTGACTTTAAGGAGGTGAATAGTTATGCACACTGATGTTTTAAGTTGTTTTTTTCACAATAAAAAGAAAAGCAAATGTTCACAGTTGTAGGCATGTTCTTTACAAGAACTGAAGCAAACACTCAAAAAAGAAAAGTGACATGAGGTAGCAAAAGCTGTAAAATGCTGGTGGTGGGGCTTACTTTCACAAGCGACCATCACAATAAATGACATTATGCTTTCCCTGTACCGGACGTCCACTGCCTCAGAGTAACCCTGGACTCTATCCTGTCCTTCAAATCACACATCCAAGCACTCACTACGTCCTGCTGCTTTCAACTCAAAAATACATCCAGAATCTATCCCTTTCTCAACCCTCAAAATACTAAAATGTTAGTGCATGACCTCAACATCTCCTGCCTCGACTACTGCAATATCCTCCTCTGTGCCCTCCCTACCAACACTCTTGCACTTCTCCATTCTGTCCTGTTCGACTAATCCACACCTCTCCTCCACAAATCCCCTTATTGGCTCCCAATTCCCCAATGTATACAGTTCAAACTACCATCGCTGACCTAAAAAGCCATCCACAATGTATCTCCTCCTGGTCGATAACTTTTGCTTGGTCGATATAAACATGAATCCCTTCAACCTTCTTACCGGGGGCAGTCTCCAGCACAGAGAACACCTCTCCTTTAGCACTTGTGAATATGACGCCAGGTTTACCACCACACTGCTGGCAGAGGACAGGTGTGTCACTAGGCCATTCAGAGCGGACCGGTGTCTGGGCTTCTGCTTTATCTTCTTTTTCTGCCTCTGGCGCAGATTCCATCTTCTCCTCCTCTGCAATGGCCACATTATCAAGTGTCTTCTTTAGATTTTCCTGCAACTTCTTGATATCATCCAGGAATTTTTTTTCCCTAGTAAATTTCTCTGGCTCAGCAATGGGTGAGGTTGGAGAACCAGTCAGCAGCTGCTCTACCGTCATATTTTTCAAGCTTTCTAGGATCTTAATAGCCTCCTTTAACTCCTTGAAGCTCTTTACCATGCCTTCCTTTTCATTCACTTTGACCACAATCCCAGGGACCACTATGGAAGCCACAGAAGTTCCTTGCCCAGGGTCATCATTCTCGGCCTGTGGAGCTTGCTCTGCAGATGCACTTGGATTCGGTGCTTCCCCTACTGCTTCGGCAGCAACACGTGCGTGTTCGTCCTCTGTCAAGCCATTGTCTGTCTCCCAGCTGTCACTGTCATCTTCCCATTCATCAGAGGATGCGCCACTGGTGCTACTATCCACAGAATCATAGAAAGACTCCTCCAGCTCGGATTCCACATTGTACAGATGCTGAAGAGGAATATAAAGGTAATGAGAAGGGCAGTAATAAACGCTTTAAAAACAAAGCTCAAAAATTATGCTACTTGTAACCTGACGTCACATAGGAGGAAAACAAAGCAAGGTCTTATCTCGGGTGTATTCTCTCGGTCCTTCATTCAACCAAAAGAAACAAAAAAAATCAATTAGGATATTCTCACCTGCGGAAGGATAATGGTCCTGGAGTTGTCAGCCCAAATCACTTCTACTTTACTACTAACGTCTACACGGGCAACTTGTCCTACGGAGGGCTGCAAGAGGGAGAACAAGAGAGGGCATGTTTATTGCGGCAATCGAGCACCGTAGAAACCCTAGATAGCACAAGCCAGCTTTAAATACATTTATGCCCTCACAGCAGCTCTTCCCCATTACCTCAATTGCTCACTTCCCGGATTCAGATTATACCAATATCAGAACGGCTTCTAATGCAATTTCCCACTTTAAAAACCTTCAAGCAATTTTTATTTTTGCTTTATGAGGCTCAGATTATTTCAGTGCACAGAACTCAGTTAAGGTACCGTCACACATAACGATATCATTAATGATATCGTTGCTTTTTGTGATGTAGCAACGATATTGTTAACAAAATCGTTATGCGTGACAGCGACCAACGATCAGGCCCCTGCTGGGAGATCGTTGGTCGCTGGGGAAAGTCCAGAACTTTATTTCGTCGCTGGATCTCCCGCAGACATCGCTGAATCGGCGTGTGTGACGCCGATTCAGCGATGTCTTCACTGGTAACCAGGGTAAACATCGGGTTCCTAAGCACAGGGCCGCGCTTAGTAACCCGATGTTTACCCTGGTTACCATTTTAAATGTAAAAAAAAAAAACAACACTACATACTTACATTCCGGTGTCTGGTCACGTCCCTCGCCTTCAGCTTCCCGCACTGACTGTGAGCGCCGGCCGGCCGTAAAGCAGAGCACATCGGTGACGTCACCGCTCTGCTTTACGGCCGGCGCTCAGTCAGTGCGGGAAACTGAAGGCGAGGGACGTGACCAGACAGCGGAATGTAAGTATGTAGTGTTTTTTTTTTTTACATTTACAATGGTAACCAGGGTAAACATCGGGTTACTAAGCGCGGCCCTGCGCTTAGTAACCCGATGTTTACCCTGGTTACCCGGGGACTTCGGCATCGTTGGTCGCTGGAGAGCTGTCTGTGTGACAGCTCTCCAGCGACCACACAACGACTTACCAACGATCACGGCCAGGTCGTATCGCTGGTCGTGATCGTTGGTAAATCGTTAAGTGTAACGGTACATTTAGGAGAAAGCTGTGTGCAGGAGGATCTCCTCATCTCTTATCTTGTGAGGAGAAGCTAGTAAACATGCCTTATCTTTAACAACAGCTCCTATTTTATGTGGCTAATAAGCTAGTATATTAGTGACAAACATTTTAGCCAAGAAATAAGGGAAACAAACCTGAATTCATTTTAATGAGGGGTTCACCAGGCATAGGCATCTAATGTCCCAAGTACAGAATAGATCATCTATAGTGGATCACTTTTTTGGAGAAGGTAGTGGTCGCTCCGGTGGAGGCCAGATGTAAACACTGACTGAAACTGCACTCAGTGAATCTGTTTAAAGTGTAGCAGCCACAGCACAGATCCTATTCTTCTGAATAGAAGCTGTGCTGCAGTAACCAGCAACAGCTGCTATACTTTGAATGAAACGGTGCTCAGCAGATCTGTTCAAAGTGTTAATGTCCAGTTGCCTATCTTGTAGGGCGACTAATAATTAAAGCCAAGACCAACCCTTTAAAATGGGTTAAAAAAGGAAATACATTGATCTCAGTGCGTTCGGTAGCCCTCCGTACTTTTTGCCTTCATATCTGCACAGCTACGCATGCGTCCTGCGTACCCATCTTTAACATTGGGTACGCAGGGACATGCGTTTGTGGATGCGTCATTTTGATATGCCGTCAACCGCACGGGAACACAACAAGTTGCGCTCGGCGGCACGTCAATTATTATAATTATTCTATAATGTTATTTATTATGCTTATTTATAAAGTGTCGGACATTGTTATCACTGTCCCCATTGGGGCTCACAATCCAAGTTCCCTATGATGAGGAGGAAACCTATGCAAACATAAGGAGAACACATTATCTCCTTGCAGATGTTGTCCTCGGTGGGATTTGAAAAGACGACCACAGTGCTGCAAAGCAACAGTGCCACAAACAAATATTACCATTTTCACACTGGCCAGTGGAGCTATTTAAGAGTTACCTGACTGCCATCAGCAGCAACATCAGGGTCTGAGCTACCAATGCGTATCACAATATCTGTGGCTCGGAAACGGAAGTCTGGATGGTCAGCAATGTCATAGACACTAACATCATCTTCTTCGCCAACAACCTAAAATATAAAGGTTTGCTTTTTACATCAATTTGGGATAAGTCATCAATTTTGTCTTTTTAGATTTTAAACACATGAACATTTTAGATTACATATCTGTGCTGCTCTCAGACTAATACAGTTTTAGTATCCAGCAACCGTAGAAACAGATTCTAGAGACCCTCACCTCGACATCAGTGCCTTCCGAATTCAACTTGATCCATTTGACAACACATGTCCGCCCTGTGTGATCTCCGGACTGCACCACACCATAGACGCTAGGATCCTGCAATGCATGCCCTGCAACAGATCAAAGGAACGTCATCAAAAAGAAGATGAAACCAATACCATAACACAAGGTCTTTACTGAGAAGAACAGCAAGATTCACCGACCTCGCTTATCCACCACAAAATCTCCTGGACAGAACTCATTGTTGTCCAAGTGCTGAATAGGAATCAGCTCATTAGACCGAATGCTGGTTTCTACACTCCCATCTTGCCACATGACGTCTGCTGTTGTTACGGTGGTGATGACTTCTACAGCCACCCTGCAGAGGAACAGTAAGAGGGTTAGTATTAATGGTGGAACCCATCTTAGAAAAAATATCTTTGACAATTGAACACTTTATACAAACTAATGTTATATCAGATATGATATGGTGGTATTTAAATCCTTTCAGCAAAGCAATGTGCAATTACTCTAAATCGTAATATTACAAATTGAATTAGCAGAGTTACGGCTAGCCCAAAATTATGCTAAAGACAACTAAAATCGATCCTGCAAAAATAGGGATTTTTGTGCACTCACTGTAAAATCCTTTTCTCCGAGCCACTCATTGGGGGACACAGGACCATGGGTGTATGCTGCTGCCACTAGGAGCCTGACACTAAGTGGATACAAAAAAAAAAGTTAGCTCCTCCTCTGCAGTGGCTCCTGATAGAACCAGTTTAGTGACCAAGCAGTAGGAGATTAACAAAAAAATGTAACCGTAGGTACAACATGTTAACACTATAACGCTCATCATAGGCAACAAGCCAAAAAAGGGTGGGTGCTGTGTCCCCAATGAGTGGCTCGGAGAAAAGGATTTTACGGTGAGTACACAAAAATCCCTATTTCTCCATCGCCACATTGGGGGACACAGGACCGTGGGATGTCCTAAAGCAGTCCTTGGGTGGGAGATAACAACATAACAGTGTAAACTCCTGGCACCTACTGTCTAAAGGTGCGCTATCGCTGCCTGCAGAATACGCCTACCCAGGCTTGCATCTGCAAAAGCCCGAGTATGGACATTATAATGCTTTGAGAAAGTGTGCAGGCTAGACAAGGTCGCAGCTTTGCAAACTTGCTCTGCAGACGCTTGATTCCAAAGGGCCCAGGAAGCACCCACCGACCGAGTGGAGTGTGCCCTGATACCCACTGGGATAGGCTTGCCTCTTGAACAGTCGACCGAATCCATCTGGCGATTGTCAACTTTGAAGCGGCCAATCCCTTCCAGTGTCCTGCCGGGAGCACGAACAGAGCTTCCGTCTGTCGAAAAGGTGCCGTCCTAGACACGTACTTCCTGAGAGCTCTTACAAGATCCAGAATGAAGAGCCTTCTCCACACGGTGCGTTGAGGTGGAAGGAAGACACCACGTTTGGAAGAAAGGTAGGGGACGGTCTGAGGACCACCTTGTCTCGGTGGAATGGAAGGAACGGCTTCCGGCAGGAAAGGGCAGCCAACTCCGAGACTCGTCTGATTGACGTAATAGCGACAAGAAAAGCCACCTTCCATGAAAGGAGAGATAGAGAGATGTCCTGCAATGGCTCAAAGGGAGATTCCTGTAGGACACCTAGGACTAGATTAAGGTCCCAAGCCTCTAGAGGTGCTCTATAGGGAGGCACCACATGGGAGACTCCCTGAAAGAACGTTCTCACCTGAGGCTTTGAAGCAATTTTTCGCTGGAAGAGGACTGACAAGGCCGAGACCTGCCCTTTAAGGGAACTCGGCGATAGCCCCAAGTCCAGACCAGACTGAAAGAATTCCAAGATGGTAGGGATGTTGAAAACCAACAGAGGGTGACCTCTACTTCTGCACCATTCAAAGAAAGTCTTCCAGGTCTGATGATAGATGCGCAATGACACCGGCTTTCGGGCATTGATCAAGGTAGAAACTACTTTGCGGGAAAAACCTGCTTGACTCAGAACCCAGGATTCAACGGCCAAGCCATCAAACACAGGGCCCCTGAGCTCTGGTGGTAGATCGGACCCTGAGAAAGCAGATCCGGATGATCTTTTAGTCGCCAAGGAACATCTGCGATGAGCTGTACCAGCTCTGCATACCACACCCGGCAAGGCCAATCCGGAGCGATGAGAATCACCGGCACACCCTCTGCCCTGATCTTCCTGATGACTCTCGGAAGCAAGGGCAGGGGCGGAAATAGATAAGGAAGGCGAAACTGACTCCAAGGAAGGACAAGAGCGTCCTCTTAGATTGCTCTCGGGTCCCGAGACCGGGCTAGAAACTGAGGTACCTTGGCATTGAACCAGGAAGCCATCAAGTCTACGTCCGGAGTACCCCAATGAAGGCAGATCTGTTAGAAAACATCGTGATGGAGAGACCACTCTCCCGAGTCAAGACCTTGACGGCTGAGGAAGTCCGCGGCCCAATTTTCCACTCCTGGAATGTGAACGGCCGATCTGACAGAGTGGTTGATTTCGGCCCAGCAAAGGATGTGCCCGACCTCGCACATTGCAGTCCTGCTGCAGGTGCCCCCCCTGATGATTTGTATAAGCCATAGCCGTGGCATTGTCCGACTGAATACGGATTGGGTGGCCTGCTAGGAGATGATGGAACCGCCTTAGGGACAGCCAAATCGCACGGATTTCCAGGATATTGATTGAAAGGCGAGACTCGTGATGAGACCAGGTCCCCTGTGCAGTGTTATGACGAAAAACCGCTCCCCAGCCGAGTAGGCTGGCATCGGTAGTGACTGCCAGCCAATGGACTGGGAGGAAGGACCTCCCTTGGAGAAGAAAGGTTCGGAGCATCCTCCATTGGGGTGTCTGCTTGACCCGAGAGGTCAGAGGACACGGTCAGTCAAAGGAAAAAAGACTCCAGTCCCATGCGTCCAGCAGTGCGTGCTGAAGGGGACGAAGGTGCAGTTGCGCAAACGGAATTGCCTCCATTGCGGCCACTATCTTCCAGAGAATCCTCATGCCGAAACGGATGGAACAGGGGGACGGTTGACGGAGCCTCCGGACCCCTTGTTGAAGAGCTAGGACCTTGTTCCGAGGGAGAAGCACCAGCCTTCGGAAAGTGTCCAAAGTCATGCCCAGGAAGGAGATCCGCTGAGCTGGAACAGGAGACGACTTTTTTTTAAAGTTGATCAACCAGCCCAGCCGAGAAAGAGTATCCAAGGAAATGCGGACGCACTCCTCGCAGGCTTGGAAGGATGGACCTTTGAGTAGCAGGTCGTCTAGATAGGGGAGCACGACTAAACCCCGAGCGTATAGAATGGCCATGACCGCCGCCATGACCTTTGTGAAAACTCTGGGGGTGGTGGTGAGGCCGAAAGGCAAGGCTGTGAACTGAAAATGTTCCCCACGGAGAGCGAAGCGGAGGAACCTTTGGTGAGGTGGGAAGATTGGGATGTGAAGATACACATCCCGAATGTCGATGGAGGCTAAGAACTCGCCCTGCTCCATCAAGGCGATGACAGAACGGAGAGCCTCCATCCTGAAATGTCAGACCTTGACAAATCTGTTTAAGAACTTGAGGTCCAGGATGGGCCTGACTGTTCCATCCTTTTTGGGGGACCATGAACAGATCTGAATAAAAACCGCGGAACCTTTTGTTTTCTGGGACCTGGACAATGACCCGGTCTCGACGGAGTGACTCGATGGCCTGGAAAAAAGTCAGAGCGCGCATACCCGCTTCGGGAGGCCAGGAAGCAAAGAACCGGGTTGGAGGGGGAGAGGAAAATTCGATCTTGTATCCGGAGGACACCAGATCCCTGACCCACTCGTCGTGAATGACCGCAAGCCAGGTATGACGAAACAAAAGAAGGCGTCCGCCTACTCTGCTGGTGTCGTCCGGATGAGATTGCGAGTCATTTAGTAGAAGATCTTTGGGGTCTGGATCCCCTAGATCTAGACTGCGTGGAGCGGCCCCTCCAGGAGTGGTTGCGCCTGTACGAGGCCTGTGGGCTTTTGTCTCTGACGGCGCGGTGCCCCGAACCAGGGAAACTGGCCGAGGAGGACCATGCGTAATTGCCACGAAAGGACCAAAAACGAGCCTGTGGCTGTTGGCGGAACGGTTGTCTGAATCTCTGCTGGGGAAGGGAAGTACTTTTCTCTCCTGTAGCGTCTGAAATCAGTTGGTCCAGCTTTTCACCAAATAAGTGGCCACTGAGATATGGAAGGGATGTTAGGGACTTTTTAGATGCAGAGTCCGCTCGCTAGTTTCTCAGGCATAGTGCTCTTCTAATCGCCACAGCGTTTGAAGCTGTAAGTGCAGAGCAATTAGCCGCGTCCAGGGAGGCGTTTACTAAGTATTCACCAGCCAAGGAAATTTGATTAGCTAGCTCCGCTATGTCAGAGGGGAGATCACTGTTCTGTAAGGTCTTACGTAGAGAGTCTGCCCATAAAGTCACGGCTATGGCTACCCAGTTAGCGGCAAAAGAGGGAAAGCGTACCGGGCCTGGTGCCTCAAAAACTGAACGGGTGAGGCTGTCAACTAAGTGATCCGTGGGGTCTTTGATGGAAGATCCGTCCGGCAAGGATAGAAGAGTTTTGGAGGACAAACGTGAAACAGAGGGATCCACAGGAGGGGATTCTGTCCATTTGCGGAGGTCAGGAGAAAAAGGATATTTGGACTCCAGAGATCTCTGACCTGCAAAGCGTTTGTCCGGACGCTCCCTATGTTGCTGAACTATGTCCAGGAACTCCGGGTGATTGGCAAACACCCTGTGAGGACGCATGGTCCTTTTGAAGGACAACAAATTATCCGTATGAGAGGTCGTAGGCTCCTCGTCAACCTTAAGTGACTGGTTGACGGCTCAATGAGACTATCTATAGAACTCTGATAGCCTGGTGACTCTGAATCTGAGTCTGATGGGCCTCTTGATCTAGAGTCCTGGTCGCTAGAGGTGCCTGGGGAGAGAGAGCGGGAAGCAGAGCTAACAGACGCCGAGGCACCAGAAGGCCTGGGGGACGAGCTACGAACCCGCTTCCTAGATGCCCGCTTGTGTCTATGAGAGCGGCCCCTGCAGGCCAAAGATACCCCTGCTGTAGGGGAATTTTCTTGGGCAGGCGGATTAGTAGTCCTGCTCATGGATGGATCCTGGAGGGACTCGATCACTTTAGACAAGGAAGTCAGATTGCGAGAGTGACAAAGCCCACTCAGGGGGACTGGTCTCCGTGGGATTGGTGGCGGTGGGGGGCCTCTGAGCGCATTTAGGGTCACAAGCATGACAGAGCGGAGCAGTATGCCCACTTGGTAATGCAGCCTGACAGGAGGAGCAAGAAGTGAAAAACACTGTTTTAGAGGACTTTTTAGAGGTTTTAGGTAGAGACATGTTGAACCTCCTTAACTTCCAAAGGGAGCTGCAGGGATGCTGCGCAGAAAAAAAAAAAAAAAATCAGCGGAGCACTTTGTGTGCAGCTGTCAGAGTAAGCTATATGAAGGGGGGACCTGCGGTAGCGTGGCAGAGCACTTACCCAGGTCCTATGCCCGTGTGCCCCAGCGGAGTCCTGCAAGCTTTACCGGCGTTAGGAGGACAGAAGATGGGCGCCTATCGCAGTGTCCGAGAAGCGCCAGACAGGTGTGCGTGGCCTCCGGGCATGACGCCGCTGTAGGCCGAAGCCAGGGGCTAAATTAGAAGAGTCGGGCCGCCGGGCCGGCGATGCGCTCGGGAGCCCCCACCCCTGCCGAAAACTCACCGCTGGTGCTCCATCCTGTGGAGGTAGTAAGAGGAGGGACGGTGCAGGCGCCTTCAATCCATCATCCCCTTTGCTGGGGAGGTGGAGAGGGACTATCCAGAGCCATGCAGCACCGCTGCTGAAACAGTGGTGGTGCAGAGGGGAGCAGCCGGATGCCATGGGAAGAGGGGGCCTCTGTGTATCCTAAGGGTTCGATCCCCTAGGATTTCACAGGGCTGTGTCCGGCTTTGGCATCCCACGTCGCAGGAGAGGGTGGGGGCGATCGGCCCCTTGAAAGGGTCCATAGCCCCAGTCTTCCTCTTGCGCAAAAAGTTGTTTAAAAAATAAAGATAAAAATAAAGAAAATGTGGTCTGAATAACAGACCCCAGTGTCCCTCCTACGGACACTAAGCATAAACTGGCTCCATCAGATGCCAGAGGGCGGTGTATACTGCAGAGGAGGAGTTAACTCTCTTTTGTATTTACTTAGTGTCAGGCTCCTAGTGGCATAAACCCACGGTCCTGTGTCCCCCAATGTGGCAATGGAGAAATAAGTCCCTTTGAAGGGATTTTCCCAAACAAATTTGATTTTAAATCAATACATCTTGGAGTAATAAGTTCCAAAATTGGAAGGGTTAATAAAAATGTTGCTATGCTGAGATAATGTTATAGATGTGCATCCCTGCTGTGTACTGTGTAATGGCTGTGTCTCACCGTACAGTAACCTGGTCTGGCAAAAAAAAATTACTTGGCACTTCTTACAGAGCCCCCTCACTCACTGGTGGCATCGCCATGACGGACCTGGGCAATATAAGGGAGTAATGGTGTGCACTCAGGTCAAAGACGAGGAGGTGCTAGTAAAACAGACCATGTGGTCCAAATCGTCATATACCAGAAAATTACCGCACACTCAGAGTAGGTATATTGCAAAAATATTACATGAGTCCATCCTTAACTCTGCTGCCTGACTAATCCATCTCTCTCCTCGCTACTCCTCCGCTTCCCCCCTCTGCAAATCTCTTCACTGGCTCCCATTCCCTCAGCGTATCCAGTTCAAATTACTAATACTGACCTACAAAGCCATCCATAACCTGTCTCCTCCAAATATCTCTGAACTAATCTCCCGATATCTTCCCTCACGTGATCTCCGGTCCTCCCAAGACCTCCTTCTCTCCTCGACACTTATTCGCTCCTCACCCTACCGCCTCCAGGACTTCTCCCGAATATCCCCCATCCTCTGGAACTCTCTGCCCCAACACGTCCGACTATCAACCACAGTCGGATCCTTCAGACGGAACCTGAAAACTCATCTCTTCAGGAAAGCCTACAGCCTGCACTGACACCGCTGCCGCCTCATCACTATCGAAGCTACCGCCTCACCAACACCGGAGCTCCTGCAACCCTCAACCTACTGTCTCCTTCCCCATAATCCTGTAGAATGTAAGCCCGCAAGGGCAGGGTCCTCGCCCCTCTGTATCAGTCCGTCATTGTTAGTTTGTTTACTGTATGTGATATCTGTAACTTGTATTTAACCCCTTCTCATGTACAGCACGATGGAATCAATGGTGCTATATAAATTAATAATAATAATAATAATAATAATAATAATAATAATAATAATGTTGCCACCAAAATGTATGTGCAGATAGAAACCCAACGTTTCGACCCTCCTGGGTCTTAGTCATGGGGTTACTAAGGAGTTAAAGAAACAATATCAGATATCAACCTAGCAACATTAACAGAAGAAAAAAAAATATGCCCAATGAAGTATTATGTATTTACTTTATTGGGCACATTTGTTTTTTCTTCTGTTAATGTTGCTAGGTTGATATCTGATATTGTTTCTTTATTTCCTTAGTAACCCCATAAATAAAACCCAGGAGGGTTTGGTGGCAACCTTGTTTGTTAACATAATAAACTCTTGTAATATTTTTGTATCATACCTACTCCGAGTGTGCAGTAATTTTCTGGTATAGGAACTGGGCAATAAGCACCATTCCCCTTGCAAGTTTCCTGCCAAGTTCTGGAGTGCTGTTCATCTCTTAGCAGCGCCATTCCTGTCACAACCATTACACAGTACACAACAGGGGCACATTTATGAACCAAGGCGATTGAACAGGATTCTACAGGTGAACAACAGGATTCTACAGGTGAACAACTGGATATGGATGAACTCTTCTTACATCAGATGTCTCTGCTCTCAAAAAAGTATGACAGTGATCATGGAAGATTTTAACTAACCAGATATTTGCTAGGAATATCTCTCAGGCAAAAGTAATGAGTCCAGAAAATTCTTATCTTCTCTTGCTGACAACTTTATCTTTCAAAAAGGTACTAGAGAGAACAAGAGGATCTGCAATCTTAGACCCAATTCTTACCAACAGGGAGGAAATGGTTGAGGAAGTTGGTCTATCCTCGAATTTTGCATTACAAAAAGAAGACGACCAGAGGGGACTCAGACTTTAAGGTTGGACTTTTGAAAGACAGATTTTAATGTCAAAAAGAGTGTAGGAAAGGTGCAATGACTGGATGTTCTAAATGACAAATGTCCAAGAAGGGTGGAAGATTTTGGTAAATGGAATTCTCACTGCACAATCAGTAACAATCCCAAAAAGAAGAAAGAATTGGAAGCATTTAAAGAGATCAGGATGGATAAGCACAGAACTTAAACACTTATTAAAAAGGAAAAAAAGAAGAAATATATCTTAAATAGAAAGAGGGAGAATATCGAAGGAAGAATATAATGCTGTCTAAAAGGAATGCAGAACAAACATTAGAAGAGCTAAAGACAGTAATGAAATGAGGCTTGCAAGGAAGACCAAAAACAATAAAAAAGGATTTTTGGGGTATGTCAGCAGGGCTGTGGAGTCGGAGGTAGTTTTGGTTGGAGTCTGAGTTAGTAGAAATGTACCGACTCCAGCTTTAAAAAAAAAATAAATGTATTAATATTTCATAATTGAACTTTCATATGAATTTTATAAATGTTACTCAAAACTATGAACAACAGTGCTAAGCAGTTTTGCTGGAGATAGAGACATTTCTTACTTCTTGTGTCACTGTTCTCCACTGCCCTTATCTAATCTTATACTTGGTTAACCTCATGCTGCCCCAACCCCCCTACTTACAATGTATGAAACTGAAAGTGAAAATGTGTTGCAAATTCTTAATAGTAAAGCTCCTCCTCTAGACTAGATGTTTGGTGTGCGTCTTCCAAGCATCTCACAGCTGCTACTCAGAAGAGGAAGACTGTAAGAAGTATTATCCTTTCAACAAACTTTGCATCAGTTAACTGTGAGTACATGAGGAATAACAGAATTTAATTTCGAAAAACATTTGGATCACAAGGACTGTGCAAAGCGTTCCCGCATAGAAGAGTCATCCCCATCAAAGAACACAGCCAGTACATTTCAGCAGAATTTTTCATGTGCACTAAAAGAAATTGAGAAATTTGACCGTTCATCAAAAATAACAGTGCAACAAGCGATTCCTCTGTATCCTGACATTGTCAGAGATGTTGCCCGAGTGGTTACTGCTTTGCCACCAACCCAAGTTAGTGTAGAGAGGTTGTTCTCTGCTCTCAAATAATTAGATCAGATTTGAGGGCATCCATGAAGGAGGATCTGACAGAGGCAATACTTTTTCTGAGGACAAATTTATAGATTTCTTATTAACTGCATAACAGTGTTTATTGAATATTTACTTACAAGAGTTTAGAAAAGTTTATAAACGTTATTTGCTATATTCTAATTGTATTCTAATAAATATAGTTTTTGCTCTAAGTGGTCTGATTACTTACATGATGGTGAGAAACTGAATAAGCACAATGTTAATATTTGACAACAGTAAATTTATTGTTACGAATTGGCCATTTATGAAGGAGTCGGAGCCGGAGTCAGAACCTGATAAAATCCAGGAGTCGGAGTCGCAACTGTGGCTTACCGACTCCACAGCCCTGTATGTCAGAAGCAAAAGAAAAGTCAAAGAGGCTATAGGATTTTTACAGCATGAAAAGGGCAAAGTGGTCAAAAATTATGGAAAGTCGAACTTTGAAATTCCTATTTTGCATCTGAATTGATGTTCACAGTTCTCGAAGGAATACAATAATCTATAAACAGAGAGATGGTGAGGGAAAACTTAGCTAATTTAAATCTCATGGGATAGATTAATTACATCCTAGGTTACTGAGAGAGAGAAGAAATTGCAGAGCAACTAGCCAGCATATCTGAAAAATCCTGGAGAACAGGAACAATCCCAGAAGATTGGAGAAGGGCAAATGTTGTCCCTATCTTCAAAAAAGGAAAGAAGATGGAGACAGGAAATTACAGACCAGTGAGTCTTATTTCTATACCAGGACAAATCTTTGAATAAATTATGGAATATCATGTAAGAGCCAGGATGGGTTTGTAGCAAATAAGTTAAGCCAAACTAATCTAATTTCCTTCTATGATGAACTCACTGACTGGGTGGATCAGGGAAATGCGGTATAGTATATCTCAACTTCAGCAAAGCATTTGATAAAGTATCTCATACGACAAGGCTACGATTAGGTGGCTTCATAACTGGCTCAGTGATTGTGATCAAAGAGTGATGATAAATGGTTGCACATCCAATTAGAAGTGTTTCAAGTGGAGTACCACAAGGCTCTGTCCTGGCCCCAGTGTTGTTCAACATTTTAATAAACGATCTAGATGAGGGTACTGAGGGTAAACTAACCAAATTTGCAGACAATGCAAAGTTAGGAGGGATAGCTAACACTTGAGAAGACAGACAAGATTCAGAAGGACCTAGATAAGCTTGAACAGTGGGCAGCAACTAATAGAATGGTATTTAAAAAGGAAGACATGCAAGATTCTACATCTGGGCAAGGAAAGTAAAAATTACATCTATAGAATGGTAGGAATAGAACTAAGCAACAGCACGTGTGAAAAAGGCTTGGGTATATACCCCAGGTTACTGGTTGCTGCAGTGATGTTGCTTTTGCTTCGGGGAAGGCGATGTCATGCTCAGAGGCAAAGGAGTTCTCTTCACCAGGTAAGGCACACACATTCAAAACATTCTGAATCCAGGCCAGGAGGGGGAGCTCAAGACCCGAATTCAGGGGAGCTTCCCTGTATAAATATCCTGACCTGGAGGAGGAGCTAGTTAGTTGTTCAGATATACAGATAGAAGAAGGAAGTCTGGAACTGAGTGCAGACAGAGAGGCCTGACAGCCACGAGGGAGCTACAGCCTCTGGGAAGGAGTAACCTGTTGGGTTGCATGTGGAGCAGCCGGAAGGGAAGGAGGACAGGAGAGACAGAACTCAGAGGGGAACTGTGGCAGGGCACCCTCGGAGCTGAAGCGCAGAATCCGAGAATCGGCAGCCCAAGGCTTTCGTGGACTCCACTACAAGGAGCAGAACCGGAGGGCAAAGCACTACACGTCACCTGCCCGCATCATGCCTGAGACACAGCAGCAATGGAGGACCCCGGGGCATCTGAGAGTCCCTGTAAAAAGGCTCAAACTGCCTGTCGTGCAGGTACCTGTCCCAGGACAGGGGGAAACTGGAGGACCTTGTAGGAAGCTTAAAGCAGCAGGGACCTCACTTAGAAAGGCGCAAGTAGGAAAGGCTCATGCACCTCTACTGGAAAAAAGAGAACTCTAATTTGCCTCTGAGTCGGCCGGACCAATATCATCCGTGCCTGGTACCCTGGACTGTGGCCTGTCACTCACAAGTAAACCAGGTAAAGACTTATCGCTTGTCTCCTCCATTTATTCACCGGCTACACCACACACCATAGGACCCCTGGGAAGCACGCTTCACCTGTGGGAAGTGTAACATCAGGGCTGCCGCAACATCCCCCAGGGGACCCCTCTAATGCAGCGTCGGTCCCCCTATTGACCGAACTCCACAGGTGGCGTCACGACAAACTTTGAACATTTAATCCCCTTTAATGTTGATGCCCAGGGCCACGGACTGGGTCGCAGCCACCGTGACATCCCCTTTTTGCGACCGGACCCGGTACAGAGTATCCCACTGCCCTGTGGGCGCGTCACTAATAGATCACAGACTGCACATGAGTCAGCTGTGCGATGCAGCAGCAAAAAAGGCAAACAGTTCTAGGATGTATTAAGAAAAGCATAGAGTCTAGATCACGTGAAATAATTATCCCCCTCTATTCTCCTTGGTCAGTACTCATCTGAAATACTGTGTCCAGGTCGGGCACCACATTTAAAAAAAGACAATGAAAAACTGGAGCAAGTTCAGAAAAAAAGCTAACAGGATAGTGAGCAGACTACAAAGTATGTCCTACGAGGAACAGTTAAAGGATCTGGGAATGTTTAGCATGTAAAAAATTACGCTAATAGGACACTTAACAGCGGTTTACAAATATCTGAAGGGATGTCACAGTGTAGATGGGTCATCCTTATTTTCATTTGCACATGGAAACAAGAGAAGCAATTAAATTAAGCTGAAGATACAGATTAGATATTAGAAATTTTTTTTGACACTGAGGGTGATAGGTGTCTGTCTAGTCTCTGTTTGAAGACTTCCATTGAAGGAGAACCCTTCCAAATAACAGTTTATGATTACCGGTATAAAAGATTCTCTCAGCACAGGAACATTTTTTTTAACCCCTTAATCTCAATATGACGTACTATCCCGTCGAGGTGACCTGGGACTTAATTCCCAGTGACGGGATAGTACGTCATATGCAATCGCGGCCAGGTGTCAGCTGACTATAGCAGCTGACATCCGGCACTATGTGCCAGGAGCGGTCACGGTCCGCCCCCGGCACATTAACCCCCGGCACACAGTGATCAAACATGATCGCAGCGTTCCGGGGGCATAGGGAAGCATCGCGCAGGGAGGGGGCTCCCTGCGGGCTTCCCTGAGCGCTTGGTACAAGGCGATGTGCTCACCTTGTACCGAGCGTCTCCTCCCTGCAGGCCCCGGATCCAAAATGGCCGCGGGGCAACTTGCGGGTCCTGCAGGGAGGTGGCTTAAAAGTGCCTGCTCAGAGCAGGCGCTGGTAAGCCTGCAGCCCTGCTTGTCAGATCGCTGATCTGACACAGTGCTGTGCAAAGTGTCAGATCAGCGATCTGACCATATAGTGTGATGTCCCCCCCTGCGACAACGTTATAAAGTAAAAAAAAATAAAAAATATTTAGATGTGAAAAAAAAAATAAAAAAAAAATATTGTTCCCATAAATACATTTCTTTATCAAAAGAAAAATAAAAAAATAAATGTACACATATTTAGTATCGCCGCGTCCGTAATGACCCCATCTATAAAACTGTCCCACTATTTAACCCCTTCAGTGAACGCCGTAAAAAAAAAAAAAAACCCCAAAAAAAACACGAGGCAAAAAACCCTTTATCATATCGCTGAACAAAAAGTGGAATAACACGCAATCAAAAAGACGAATATAAATAACCATGGTACCACTGAAAACTTAATCTTGTCCTGCAAAAAAATGAGCCGCTATACAGCATCAGCGAACAAAAAAAAAAAAGTTAGTCCACAGAATAAAGCGATGCAAAAATAACTATTTTTCCTATAAAATAGTTTTTATCGTACAAAAGCGCCAAAACATAAAAAAAATTATATAAATGAGGTATCGCTGTAATTGTTCTGACCCGAAGAATAAAACTGCTTCATCAATTTTACCAAACGTGGAACGTTTAAAAACGCAACCAAAAGCAGGTGCTTAAAAACGCATGCGTTTACATAGACAGCAATACTACGTTTTTTGCCGCAAAAAAATGCCTCTAGAAATGATTATGTTGCATTTCCGCAAAAAAAGGCAAGCATAGAAACGACGCATGCGTCGTCAAATGCGGCCAAACGCGTACAAAAAAAACAAAACGCATACATTTTTAATGTTAAATATAAGAAAAAAAACGCATGCTTTTAAACGCAGCGGCAAAAAACGCAAATGTGAAACCAGCCTTATAAACAGTAGTGAAACACTTCGGGGTTCAAAGTTTTCACAACACATCTAGATAAGTTCATTGGGGGTCTAGTTTTTAATATGGGGTCACTTGTGGGGGGTTTCTACTGTTTAGGTACATTAGGGGCTCTGCAAACGCAATGTGACGCCTGCAGACCATTCCATCTAAGTCTGCATTCCAAACGGCGCTCCTTCCTTTCTGAGCTCTGCCATGCGCCCAAACGGTGGTTCCCCCCCACATATGGGGTATCCGCATACTCAGGACAAATTGGACAACAACTTTTGGGGTCCAATTTGTCCTGTTACCCTTGGGAAAATACAAAACTGGGGGCTAAAAAATAATTTTTGTGGAAAAAAAATTTTTTTTTATTTTCACGGCTCTGCGTTATAAACTGTAGTGAAACACTTGGGGGTTAAAAGCTCTCACAACACATCTAGATAAGTTCCTTAGGGGGTCCACTTTCCAAAATGGTGTCACTTGTGGGGGGTTTCAATGTTTAGGCACATCAGTGGCTCTTCAAACGCAACAAGGCGTCGCATCTCAATTCCAGTCAATTTTGCATTGAAAAGTCAATTGGCGCTCCTTCCCTTCCGAGCTCTGCCATTCGCCCAAACAGTGGTTTACCCCCACATATCGGGTATCAGCATACTCAGGACAAATTGTACAACAACTTTTGGGGTCCATTTTCTCCTGTTACCCTTGGTAAAATAAAACAAATTGGAGCTGAAGTAAATTTTTTGTGAAAAAATTAAAAAAGTTAAAATGTTCATTTTTTTTAAACATTCCAAAAATTCCTGTGAAACACCTGAAGGGTTAATAGACTTCTTGAATGCGGTTTTGAGCACCTTGAGGGGTGCAGTTTTTAGAAGGGTGTCACACTTGGTTATTTTCTATCATATAAACCCCTCAAAATGACTTCAAATGTGATGATTAGAAATTACTGGTCAACTTTTAACCCTTATAACTCCCTAACAAAAAATTTTGGTTCCAAAATTGTGCTGATGCAAAGTAGACATGTGGGAAATGTTACTTATTTTTTGTGTGATATATCTCTGTGATTTAAGGGCATAAAAATTCAAAGTTGGAAAATTGCTAAATTTTCGCCAAATTTCCATTTTTTTTTCACAAATAAATGCAGCTAATATCAAATAAATTTTACCACTATCATGAAGTACAATATGTGACGAGAAAACATTCTCAGAACCATCAGGATCCGTTGAAGCGTTCCAGAGTTACAACCTCAAAGGGACAGTGGTTAGAATTGTAAAAATTGGCCCGGTCCGTAACGTGCAAACCACCCTTGTGGCTTAAGGGGTTAAACAAATCCAGTTGTGGAAATTATTCCAAGACATATTGATTAAAATTAATTAACTTTGAATGGGAAAATCCCTTTAACCCCTTCATGACCCGGGGTATTATCGTTTTCGTTCCAAGTGTGGTGAAATTGCAAAAAAGTGCAATCCCACACTGGTTTTTTGCTAGGTTCACTAACTGCTAAAACTGACCTGCCATTTTGATTCTCCAGGTCATTATGAGTTGATAAAAAAAGAACCTATACATGTTTGGGTTTTTTTTTTACCACTCAGATAGACAAACTTTGCTAAAAAAAAAAAAAAATGTGCGCAATTTTCCGATACCCATTGCGTCTCCATTTTTCGTGATCTGGGGTCGGGTGGGGGCTTATTTTTTGTGTGCCGAACTGACGTTTTTAATTATACCATTTTGGTGCAGATATGTTCTTTTGATCGCCCGTTATTGGATTTTAATGCAATATCGAGGCGACCAAAAAACATAATTCTGGCGTTTCTAATTTGTTTTCTCGCCGTTTAGCTATTCATAACAGCTGACATGTCCCGGCTTTCATGCGGGCTCACTGCCGGAGCCCGCATCAAAGCAGGGGATCTGACCTCAAAGGCCTGAGGGGGTTAAGGGCCATACGGTGGCATAAAAATGTCTCCTTCCCAATAATCCTGTAGAATGTAAGCCCGCAAGGGCAGGGTCCTCGCCCCTCTGTATCAGTCCGTCATTGTTAGTTTGTTTACTGTATGTGATATTTGTAACTTGTATGTAACCCCTTCTCATGTACAGCACCATGGAATCAATGGTGCTATATAAATAAATAATAATAATAATAATAATAAATAAAAATTCATTTTCTACCCCTATAATTAAAGGTTTAAAAAATAGGGATTTTTGTGTACTCACCGTAAAATCCTTTTCTCCGAGCCATTCATTGGGGGACACAGACCGTGGGTGTATGCTGCTGCCAATAGCACTGACACTAAGTGATACAAAGAAAGTTAGCTCCTCCCCTGCAGTATAAACCCTCCTGCTGGCTCTCAGCTAACCAGTTCGGTGTAAAAGCAGTAGGAGATCAATAACAATATATGAGCGTATAGCATGTCATATTATATATGAGAGTATAGCATGTCAGATTATAAAAAACAATCATAAGCTAATAACAGGGTGGGAGCTGTGTCCCCCAATGAATGGCTCGGAGAAAAGGATTTTACGGTGAGTACACAAAAATCCCTATTTCTCCTTCGCCTCATTGGGGGACACAGACCGTGGGACGTCCCAAAGCAGTCCCTGGGTGGGGACAACAACAGATCAGGCCCTGTGTAACCGCTACTTACAAGTGCGCCACCGCGGCCTCCAGAGTCTGCCTGCCCAGACTCACATCTGTGGAAGTGTGGGAATTATAGTGCTTCAAGAATGCATGCGGACTGGACGAATCCGCAAGCTTGCAGGCGTGCCTTGCTGACGCCTGGTGCCTAGAACCCTTGATAGACAGGGAGATAGGCTGACATCTAGCACGGAAGGACTCCTGGATGGTGAAAAGAATTCACCATGTGATCATGGTCGATGAAACGGCTAAACCCTTCCTGAAAATGTCAGGAAGCCTTCCTCTACCGTCAGGAAGCCCAAATAAAACGTCCAACCTTCAGAAGGACGCCGTCCTCAAGACGTATCTACTCAGAGCACTCACTTCGTCCAGAATATGGGGGATCTTATTCCATTTTGTGGACTGGAGCCAAAAGAGATGAGGGAAGAACTATGCCCTCATAACAGTGGTAATACAGTACCAACTTGGTAACAAGGGATGGAGATGGCCTGAGGACAACCTTGCCTCGAAGGAAATAAGGGAAAAAAGTCCGAAAGAGCAGAGAAGCTAGCTCCGAAGACTCGTCAGAGTGAGAATATCGCAGAGGAGAACGGGACGACTTTCCCTGATAGTAAATTCTGCCCGGATAAAAAAGGAGCCTACTGTAAGGCTCCTAGGAATAATAAGGTCCCAATGATCTAACGGTACGCGATAGGGAAGAACTACGTGTGAAAACTCCCTGTGAGAAAGTCCCTACTTGCGGTTGTGCTGCGATAAGGCGAGAAGATACTAGCTCCGCAAACAAAAAAAAACGGACGTGGTCAGTGCGGATCTCTGAGGATCACTGGGGCCCCTTTCTGCTTCCGAAAGGCTTTCGGAAGCAGTGGAAGGGGAGTTATGGAAACTGGTACCACGGCAGAACCAGAGCATGGAGAGCGATGGCTCTTGGATCTCGAGGCCGAACCACGAACTCGAGTACATTGGCTTTCAGTCTGGATGTCATCCCACCTACAACTGGAGAGCTCCAGTAAGGACAGATCTGATGGAAGACTTCGGGGTGAAGTTCCCACTGACTTGAGGCGGAACCCTGACGGCTGAATTTGTTTGCCGTTCAGAGTTCTACTTCTGGGATATATACTGCCGAGATCACAGAATAATAGACTTCGGCCCATCAGAGAAAGTGAGGTACCTCGGTCATGGCACCTGACCGTGGGTACCTGCTAGATGACTGACGTAAGGCACCGCCGTGGCATTATCCAATTGAATTCGGATAGGGAGACCCGCCAGAAGGCAGTGGACCTGCTGTAAGACTACCGTTCGGATCTCCAGAACAATGATGGGGAGAAGAAGACTGGCATTGGAAGTTACTAATAACCATTGAACCGGGAGAAAGGCCCTGGATGAAGAAGGAGCTCAGACTATTGTCTGAAAGTCTGCTTGACTTGCTGAAAACGAGCGGAGCGAAGGAAACCGCTTCCATTGTCGTCACCATTTTTGCTCAGAACTCTCTTAGCAAATCGAATGAAATGAGGGGGTGAGTAATCAAGTCCTCAGAACTCTCCTTGCGCGAGCTCCCTGTTGAAGGGCCATGACCTTGTCTCGAGGAAGAATTACCATCCTTCTAGAAGTGTGCAGGATCATCCTCAAAAAGGATATCTGCTGGGCTGGAAATGAGGAGAACTTGTCTAAGTGTAGCTGCCAGCCCAGGAGAGAAGGTATCGCAAGAGATATAGACGACTCAGCGTAATCCTGGAAGGGCGGCTAGACAGACCAAACAGGGCAGGACGAGCACACCTCTAGAGTACAAGAGAAACATGACATCCGCCATGACCCGAGCGAACACTCTGGGTGCGGAAGCAATGCCGAAGGACAAGGTTGTGACTTGAAAATGCTGTTCCAATAGTAAAGATAGACAGCGCTCCAACCAGGTGTATAGACCAAAATCAGTGGATTTATTCAGCCATAATAGCAACGTTTCGACCCTAGTGGGTCTTTGTCAAGCATACAGTACAGTGCCTGGGTTCGGCTTTAAATAGGGTGTATGCCACGCAGGGCACCAATCCCCATCAAGCCGCCCACTAACAAATAATCAGTGTGAATTTATGTCAAAACAAACATCAAACCATATAACATTAAAAGACCCCAACCGCCCATATTACCATACCACAGGGCAGATAATTATTGCCCACCAAATCTGAGAGAACTGCAGTGATCACAATAGTACATAAACAGTCGAGTTCCGGCTTCAGGGTTGTCATGGCAGCGTCCTCCAATCACCGTCCACATAATTCAGCGTGCCCATAGAAAGAGCCAATAGTTGTAGGCTTCCTCTGTCGCCATGATTGATCACAACGCCAATCGTAAGCTCCCATACAGCCGGAAAGGTACCTCCCCACCAATGTGATAACTCCTACCAAAGCCCGGAGTATAATGCGTCATCAACCTTTGATCCTCTGTCCCTGCTCAGCACTCCGTATCGCATCGTCAGAGGCGCGCAGGCGCACTACTGCCCGGACCCGCCCCCATCACAAGATCGCGACAAGAGCCAATCAACGGCAGAGAGCGCCGCACGCCCACCTCACGCCGCGCACAGGAGTCCACAAGCAGCGGTTGCCAAGCAACCGAACGACTCCAGCCGTACCTAATGCAACAAAACCATACCCATCCGGAAACATGGTGCTGCAATTACTAAGAAAAAAAGTTATAACAGGAACAGCTGTAATATATAATGACATATACTGCCCACCGCATAAATGGACTCAATAGGAGCACATATAATACCCACATTGCTGTATCAATACTATAAATATATAGACTACATATTATATTGTATGTTATTTACCATATGATGAAAGTACAAAAAAAAAAAAAATAATAAAATAAATACAAAAAAAAAAAAAATGTGAAAAAAATCCGGAAGAAAAAACCAAAAGAAACTCCATCCATAACGAAATATATCACAGCACATACAACTGCAACAGCCGAGGGGCATAAGGAGGGGAGCCAGATGTAATCCAACATCCTATGCGTATTCCCATGTAACGCTTAAATACATCCCGTCCTCCTGACAGCCGACTGTGGCACAAACTTCCTAAAAGAAAAAAAGAAAACAAAAATCACACCACAGTAAACTCCATATTTAGCGGTGGGGACATTAAAAACAACTACCGATGACAGTAGCCCACAATCCTAGCGAGCACAAGCATGTATATTAGGGTTGTCATTCTGCCCCTCAAATAACCCTGACTGGTTTATGTTGGAAGTTGAACTACAAGCATTTTTCAGAAGATTAAGGTTGACTACTTTTTTTTCTGAGAAATCAATAAAATCTGTAGGATCTGAACTCTCTGATACAACCACAGATGTAAGGGATAGGGGTTTTACCCTTAAAGGAGTGGGTTTATACTGCAAGAGCAACTTTCAACCGCCTAATAAAAACCATTTTGTGGAATCGTATGTTGATCTTGTACACAGAGACATTGATAAATTGAAGAGGGACTATAGATCGACTTCAACTTATAACCTGGCGGCTGCTGAAAGAAAGACACTTAAAGCCTTGGCAGATAATACTTTAATTACAATAAAATCAGCCGATAAGGGTGGGGCAGTGGTTATAATGGACAGCGTGAAATATAGGGCAGAGGTGTTGAGACAATTGAATGATGTGGCTGTGTATGAGAAACTGTCATGTAATCCTTCTTTACGTTTTCAGAAAGAGTTACAGCTTGTGGTCAGTGACTCCCTAGCCATGGGACTCATTGACCACAAGCTGGCCGAATACTTGATGATTGAAGCTCCGGTGACTCCGGTGTTGTATATATTACCAAAAATACACAAAGATCTGTATAATCCACCGGGGCGCCCTATCGTCTCAGGGAGGGGGTCCCTCTTCAACAACACTGCAATTTTCTTGGATCGGGTATTGAGGCCTTATGCTACATCAGCGCGATCCTACATTCGTGATACAGGTGACTTTCTTAATAAAATTGATAACATTACTATTTCAGAAGCCACCATTTTGGCGTCTTTTGATGTGGTTTCGCTATATACCTCCATTGAACATGATAAAGGGCTAGAGGCGGTTTCACAGGTGCTGGCAGGCTCTGACGTGGCCCCGGAGTGTGCACGGCTCGTCCTCACATTGCTTGAATTCATCCTCAGACGGAATTTTTTTCTGTTTGGGGATGATTTTTTCTTGCAATTAAGGGGTCCAATGTGGCCCCCACTTATGCCAACATCTATATGGCGGTACTCGAGGACGAGTTCGTGTACAATTCCATCCTCTGGCGCCATGTCAGAGCCTGGTGGCGGTATATAGATGACATTTTTCTGATATGGGAGGGGTCTTCGGAGGAGTTGGAGGATTTCCATAGAACCCTTAATCAGATATACCCTGAATTACAGTTTACTCTTACTTGGTCAATGACGCAGATACAATTCCTCGACACTCTTGTCTATAAATGTGGTGACAAACTTGGAACAGATATTTTTGTTAAAGAGACCGATAGGAATGGGTTACTGGCGTTTGATAGCAATCATCCAAGGAGAATGGTCGGTTCCCTCCCTTGGAGTCAGTTGTTACGAGTGAGGAGGATTGTGTCTGATGAAGATCGGGTAGATTCGAGATTGGATGAGATGTGTGCAAAATTTATTGCAAGGGGTTACCCTGCAAATGAGGTGGCTAGATATAAAACTAAGGCTGCCAATTGCTCTCGTGAGAGCATTCGGAATAGGATTCGGGCTAGTTCGACAAGCGATAGAATCCCTTTTGTCTCCACGTACAATGCGGTGAGTAACCGTATTGGCAATATATTGAGGAAACATTGGACTCTATTGCAGCGGGGGCTTCCGGCTGTTTCTGGTTTTGAGACGTATCCCATGATGTCGTTTAGACGTGGACACAATTTTAGAGATAAACTTGTAAGATCTGACATTGGGACTTCTAGAAATTTGATCCAAAGTACTCTCAGGACAGCCAAACACGGGAATTTCCCGTGTTTGGGCTGTTCCTGTTATAATAACATGTTGAAGGGCGATTGTTTTTATCATCCCCACACGGGGAAAAAGATTTTTCTCAAAGAAAGGTACACCTGTTCTTCAAGCTTTGTTGTGTACATGATTGTATGCCCGTGTGGACTCACCTATGTTGGCGAAACAACCATGGAGGTGCGGGCTCGCATCAATAAACACAAAAGCACAGTGAGGACAGGGTTAACAGGGTTACCAGTTCCCAAACATTTTTTGGAAAATAGGCACTCAGCTAATCAACTTAGATTTAGGGTGATTGACAGTGTCCCTGTGTTGAGAAGAGGGGGGAATAGGTTACAAATGCTCAAAACTAAGGAACTCCGGTGGATCTACACTCTGGAGTCTTTACAACCAAAAGGTTTGAATATTGATTTTAATATACATGCTTGTGCTCGCTAGGATTGTGGGCTACTGTCATCGGTAGTTGTTTTTAATGTCCCCACCGCTAAATATGGAGTTTACTGTGGTGTGATTTTTGTTTTCTTTTTTTCTTTTAGGAAGTTTGTGCCACAGTCGGCTGTCAGGAGGACGGGATGTATTTAAGCGTTACATGGGAATACGCATAGGATGTTGGATTACATCTGGCTCCCCTCCTTATGCCCCTCGGCTGTTGCAGTTGTATGTGCTGTGATATATTTCGTTATGGATGGAGTTTCTTTTGGTTTTTTCTTCCGGATTTTTTTCACATTTTTTTTTGTTTTTTTTGTATTTATTTTATTATTTTTTTTGTACCTTTTCATCATATGGTAAATAACATACAATATAATATGTAGTCTATATATTTATAGTATTGATACAGCAATGTGGGTATTATATGTGCTCCTATTGAGTCCATTTATGCGATGGGCAGTATATGTCATTATATATTACAGCTGTTCCTGTTATAACTTTTTTTCTTAGTAATTGCAGCACCATGTTTCCGGATGGGTATGGTTTTGTTGCATTAGGTACGGCTGGAGTCGTTCGGTTGCTTGGCAACCGCTGCTTGTGGACTCCTGTGCGCGGCGTGAGGTGGGCGTGCGGCGCTCTCTGCCGTTGGTTGACTCTTGTCGCGATCTTGTGACGGGGGCGGGTCCGGGCAGTAGTGCGCCTGCGCGCCTCTGACGATGCGATACGGAGTGCCGAGCAGGGACAGAGGATCAATGGTTGATGACGCATTATACTCCGGGCTTTGGTAGGAGTTATCACATTGGTCGGGAGGTACCTTTCCGGCTGTATGGGAGCTTACGATTGGCGTTGTGATCAATCATGGCGACAGAGGAAGCCTACAACTATTGGCTCTTTCTATGGACACGCTGAATTATGTGGACGGTGATTGGAGGACGCTGCCATGACAACCCTGAAGCCGGAACTCGACTGTTTATGTACTATTGTGATCACTGCAGTTCTCTCAGATTTGGTGGGCAATAATTATCTGCCCTGTGGTATGGTAATATGGGCGGTTGGGGTCTTTTAATGTTATATGGTTTGATGTTTGTTTTGACATAAATTCACACTGATTATTTGTTAGTGGGCGGCTTGATGGGGATTGGTGCCCTGTGTGGCATACACCCTATTTAAAGCCGAACCCAGGCACTGTACTGTATGCTTGACAAAGACCCACTAGGGTCGAAACGTTGCTATTATGGCTGAATAAATCCACTGATTTTGGTCTATACACCTGGTTGGAGCGCTGTCTATCTTTACTATTGGAATTTCGTATGGTCCTAGTGGGTTCCCTGGACCTGGACGGGCGCTCCGGTCTATGAGTGCTGTCAGCCATTTTTTTGTTTCTTGAAAATGCTGTTGACGAATGGAAAGGCGAAGGAATTTTTGCAGAGGGCAAGCAACCCGAATGTCGATGGATGCCGGAAACTGCACCTTTTTCTGTTGAAGTAATGGCTGAGCGGAGGGACTCCATCCAAAGAAGGAGGACCATGTCAAAAGGTTGTTAGAAGTTTGAGGTCCAAGGTCGATCTTACTTTTCGTTCCCCTGTTTGGAACCAAGATCCCTTAGATCTAGACTGTGCTGGACAATCCTTATACAATCCTTTGTCAGTCTCCCGCTCAAAAGATTTGATTGGCCAGTTGTTGCTGGTGTGAATCAAGGTAGTTAAGGTCTCCAGCCAGGAGACCATTGCTCTAGCAATCCATGCGGCCGCTAGGGAGGATAGAGCGCTGGACCCGAAGCCGCAAGACGGAACGAACCAGATTTTCTATCTGAAAGTCCGTGGTATTTTTAATTGATGACCCATCAGGTAGAGATACTGGTAGGTATACCACAGGAGATTCTACCCGGTTAAACTGCCCCATGGCAGAATGTGCGGCTGCATCAAGCAGGTCAAAGTCTCTTGCCATCTCCTCTTTTCATGGTGAAGAGATAAAAATTAGGAACCCTCGATCCATCAACCTCTTAACAGGGAAGTGGAGAGGAATTGTCCGCCCTCTTGCATCATCCACTAAATAGTGGTGATGCAGAGGGGGGAGCTCGTACGCCAAAAAGGGTGCCTCTATATATCCACAGAGTTCAGGTCTCCAGGTGGACAGGACAGGTTGTCTGCCGTTAGGCCTGGATGCAGAAGAGGAAACATGGAGACGACACTCCGTGTGCTCGTCTGTTGATGGTGTGGGGAGATCGGTGCCCTTTAAAGGACCCGTCGCCCTTAAAAAACAGGCCAGGCATGGCATCCCACGTAGAGGCTTCTGTCCAGTGAATCGCTTATCCGAACTGAATGGCAAATGCTCTCGAGGGAGTTTAGTCTCTGAAGCTCTGGCAAGCTCAGGCAATATCCAATCCATATTCAGAGCCTTGTTGTCATCAAATCATTGGTGAGGGAGCAGGAAACGAAAAACTTCCGTTTTCTAGATGCCTGTATGTTTCTAGATGCCTGCACGTTTCTAGAATACTTGCGGCCCCTGCTAGCCGATGGCTCCCATGTAGGATAGGGACCATGTATATTGGTCCTGCGAGCACTCCCAACACAGAGGGTACACAGAGGGATTCAATCTCTTGGCCCGAGAACCATGGATTGGTCAGTGAAGAAGTCCACTGAGGGGAACTAGAAGATAAAGCTGGGGTCGGCGGCGGAGGGCTCCTCGGACTGATCAAGCACCTTTAAGACCAGGGAATACTGGTCATACGCCTTTAAGAACAGAGAATACTGGTCATGCACCTTTAAGACCAGGGAATACTGGCCATGCGCCTTTAAGACCGGGGAATACTGGTCATGCGCCTTTAAGACCGGGGAATACTGGTCATGCGCCTTTAAGACCGGGGAATACTGGTCATGCGCCTTTAAGACCAGAGAATTACTGGTCATGCGCCTTTAAGACCAGAGAATACTGGTCATGCACCTTTAAGAGCAGGGAATACTGGTCATGCACCTTTAAGAGCAGGGAATACTGGTCATGCACCTTTAAGACCAGAGAATACTGGTCATGCGCCTTTAAGACCAGAGAATACTGGTCATGCGCCTTTAAGACCAGAGAATACTGGTCATGCACCTTTAAGAGCAGGGAATACTGGTCATGCACCTTTAAGAGCAGGGAATACTGGTCATGCACCTTTAAGAGCAGGGAATACTGGTCATGCACCTTTAAGAGCAGGGAATACTGGTCATGCACCTTTAAGAGCAGGGAATACTGGTCATGCACCTTTAAGAGCAGGGAATACTGGTCATGCACCTTTAAGAGCAGGGAATACTGGTCATGCACCTTTAAGACCAGAGAATACTGGTCATGCACCTTTAAGACTGGGAATCCTGGCCACATGCCTTTAAGACCAGGGAATACTGGTCATGTGCTTTTAAGACCAGGAAATACTGGTCATGCACCTTTAAGAGCAGGGAATACTGGTCATGCACCTTTAAGAGCAGGGAATACTGGTCATGCACCTTTAAGAGCAGGGAATACTGGTCATGCACCTTTAAGACCAGAGAATACTGGTCATGCACCTTTAAGACCAGAGAATACTGGTCATGCACCTTTAAGACCAGAGAATACTGGTCATGCACCTTTAAGACTGGGAATCCTGGCCACATGCCTTTAAGACCAGGAAATACTGGTCATGTGCCTTTAAGACCAGGTACTTCCTTACCCGGGTACTGATGTAGAGTCGATGTGCCCCTTTAATGCAAAAATACTGTCACCCCAGTGTGAGCTGGCCGGGTGGACCAAGATGGCCACCGGGAGCTGCAGAGTTGATAAAATCTTGCAGAGAGCGAGAAGCGCCAATTTGGGGGGCAGAGCCACAGACACGATGTTGAATAGGCCTAAGCCGGGGCCTAAATTTCTGTAGCCGGCGGAAGTCACCAGTGGGTCGTTCCAGGCAAGACTTCCAGGATGCGGCCTACAAATCGGCCGAAGCCAGGGGCTAAATTTTTGCAGCCATCCAGAGCGTTACCTCAGAGAGGTGGGCCACAGGGAAGTGGCTGAGGCTGCCTGTCAGCATGTGGATATCCCTCTGAAGATGGATCCACTCACTATTGGTGCGCGTCCCGGCATGGAGCCGCCGCGGATGTGGGTTTCAGCGCTGTTCTGTGCTTCAGCGCTGTTCTGTGCAGCGTGGACGGTGCAGGGATAAGCCTCAATCCATCATCCGTTTGTGAGGGAGGTGGAGAGGAACCGTCCGCCTCCTTGTGCCATCCGCTTTCACAGTGGTGGGACAGTGGGGGCTGCTCGGACGCCATAGAGAGGGGCCTCTGTACATCCACGGAGCTCAGTCCGGGTGGACAGGGCCAGTTGTCCGGCATTAGGCCTGGCTCCAGGAGAGGATACATGGAGGCGACACTCCATGTGGTCGCCTGCTGCTGGTGTGGGGAGATCGGGACCATGAAAGGAACCGTCGCCCCTGAGGTGAGCTCAGGCATGGCTTCCCACGTCGCAGGAGAGGGTACGGGAAGGTATACTCGCCATGCTCGCCTGTTGATGGTTCGGGGGAGATCAGAACCTTGAAAGGAACCGTCGCCCCCTTCACTCCGTTAATTAAAAAATAAAAATTTACAGAAAAGTAAACAATAAAATAAAAACGTTGGGGTCTGAAACAGACCCATGTGCCTCCTACAGACACTAAGCAAGAACTGGTTAGCTGAGAGCCAGCAGGAGGGTGTATACTGCAGGGGAGGAGCCGAGAGCCAGCAGGAGGGTGTATACTGCAGGGGAGGAGCCGAGAGCCAGCAGGAGGGTGTATACTGCAGGGGAGGAGCTGAGAGCCAGCAGGAGGGTGTATACTGCAGGGGAGGAGCCGAGAGCCAGCAGGAGGGTGTATACTGCAGGGGAGGAGCCGAGAGCCAGCAGGAGGGTATATACTGCAGGGGAGGAGCCGAGAGCCAGCAGGAGGGTGTATGCTGCAGGGGAGGAGCCGAGAGCCAGCAGGAGGGTGTATACTGCAGGGGAGGAGCCGAGAGCCAGCAGGAGGGTGTATACTGCAGGGGAGGAGCCGAGAGCCAGGAGGGTGTATACTGCAGGGGAGGAGCCGAGAGCCAGGAGGGTGTATACTGCAGGGGAGGAGCCGAGAGCCAGGAGGGTGTATACTGCAGGGGAGGAGCTGAGAGCCAGCAGGAGGGTGTACACTGCAGGGGAGGAGCCGAGAGCCAGCAGGAGGGTGTATACTGCAGGGGAGGAGCCGAGAGCCAGCAGGAGGGTGTATACTGCAGGGGAGGAGCTGAGAGCCAGCAGGAGGGTGTATACTGCAGGGGAGGAGCGGAGAGCCAGCAGGAGGGTGTATACTGCAGGGGAGGAGCTGAGAGCCAGCAGGAGGGTGTATACTGCAGGGGAGGAGCTGAGAGCCAGCAGGAGGGTGTATACTGCAGGGGAGGAGCGGAGAGCCAGCAGGAGGGTGTATACTGCAGGGGAGGAGCCGAGAGCCAGCAGGAGGGTGTATACTGCAGGGGAGGAGCGGAGAGCCAGCAGGAGGGTGTATACTGCAGGGGAGGAGATCACTTTCTTTGTATCACTTAGTGTCAGCCTCCTATTGGCAGCAGCATACACCCACGGTCTGTGTCCCCCAGTGAGGCGAAGGAGAAACAGCAAAGGTAATCGGTGCAATTCAATTTGATTTCCATTCCCAGAAACTTTTTTTTTTTTTTTTCCATGTTTGTTACCAAGAACCAAGTGCATGCAACTAAAAAACAAAGCCATATTTAGCAACAGACTGGTGCTACATTAGGCTAGTAACAACATTTGGCCCTTGATAAGTATCCTACAGTCATTTTGTTTTGATAGGACAGGTGGATGATACCAAGAACTGTACACAAGAACCGATGAGTGGCTAACACATAAGGTCTTTCAATGCGGAAGTGAAAAACACTGGGTAAAAGTGAGGAGTTTCTCTTTAAAAAAAAAAAAAGTTGTCCTAAACTAAAGGTTTTAAAATCCCCCTCTACTTAATTATATACCAATAATTTCATTCGTCCATAAAGGACAGCCATGATTGTGTGTGACATCATTTCATCATGCTGCTATGACAACATGGATCAGTATAGATGGTATCAAAATGTCGAGTTTTGAGTCCGTTTTACCTCCTTCCCACTGCAGCCAAATTTTTGATTTTTCGCTCTCATTTTTGTTCCTCTTCTTCCAAAACTCTTAACTTTATTTTTCCTTCGACTTAGGCTGGTTTGACATTGGCGTTTTTTGGGGTGCGTTTTTGCGGTAAAAAACACAAAAAAACACATGGTGAAAAAACGCATGTAAACGCTGCGTTTTTTTTGACGCATGCGTTTTTGCATGTGGTGAAAAAAACGCGCCGTTTTGACGCGTTTACATGCGTTTGCGTTTTTTAAACGCATGCTGAGAAATGTGTGACAGCTGCCAATCATCAAAATAAAGTAAAAAACCCACTATAATCAGAAATAGTTAGGGTTAGGGTTAGGGATCATAACCCTAACCCTAAAGGGATCCTACCCCTAAGGCCGGGGTCACAGTAGACCGTAATACGGACGAGTGCAATGCGATAAAATAATCGCATAGCACTCGTCCCAATGTTAATCAATGGGGCAGCTCCCATCATCCGATATTTTCTCGGCCGTATTCAGGATCCGAGTGAAATCGCAGCATGCTGCGATTGTCAGCGTTTCTCGGCCGAGAATCGCCAATGAAAGTCTATGGAAGCCCCAAAAATACGGATTACACACGGACCAGCAGTGTGACTTGCGAGAAATACGCAGCGCTGTTACAGAGAAAAGCCGGCAATTCAGTGCGGTGTACAGTAAAATCACACTGACAGCTTCCAGTAGAATAAATATGTACACAAAGAATAGAGATTATATATATATATATATATATATATATATATATATATATATATATATATATATATATATATATATATATATATATATATATATATATATATATATATATATATATATATGTCAGTAGACACATATATGTATATATATTATTCCTTCATACAGCCGCGATATAGCAAAAAGCCGGTAATTCAATTACCGGCTTTTGCTTTCTCCTTCCTAAAACCCGACATGATATGAGACATGGTTTACATACAGTAAACCATCTCATATCACCATTTTTTTTGCATAATCCACACTACTAATGTTAGTAGTGTGTATCTGCAAAATTTGGCCGTTCTAGCTCTTAAAATAAAGGGTTAAATGGCGGAAAAAATTGGCGTGGGCTCCCGCGCAATTTTCTCCGCCAGAGTAGTAAAGCCAGGCTTTCAAGGAAAGTTCCCACGATCTATGAACAGCCAGCAGAGGGCGCCTCACCGCAAATGAAGCTAAATATAGATCATTGATCTATATTTAGCCTCATTCCCCGGGGTTTTGCAGCAAGGAGCAGCCTGCAAAAGCGGAATTCCTTGCTGCAAAATGTTTTAACCCCTTCAGAAGGATTTACATCGTTGGACGTTACAGATCTGCGGAGGGTAAGGATATTGTTGGTTTATTATGTTTTTTTACTTTCAGAACGAGGGTCTTCAGTGACTGGATTGGGCGTAGAATAAAATACTCCAACAACCATTGTTTTTATTTCATTAAAATAATTTTAAATAATGTGTTTGTCTTTTATTTAACCCTTTCATTCAATTGGATTAATAATGGATAGGTGTCATAATTGACGCCTCACCATTATTAATTAGGCTTAATGTCACCTTACAATAGCAAGGTGGCATTAACCCTTCATTACCCCATATCCCACCCCTACACGGGAATGGGAAGAGAGTGGCCAAGTGCCAGAATAGGCGCATCTTCCAGATGTGCCTTTTCTGGGGTGGCTGGGGGCAGATTTTTTTAGCCAGGGGGGGGCCAATAACCGTGGACCCTCTCCAGGCTATTAATATCTGCCCTCAGTCACTGGCTTTACTACTCTGGCGGAGAAAATTGCGCGGGAGCCCACGCCAATTTTTTCCGCCATTTAACCCTTTATTTTAAGAGCTAGAACGGCCAAATTTTGCATAGACACACTACTAACATTAGTAGTGTGGATTATGCAAAAAAAATGGGGAGAAGACATGGTTTACTGTATGTAAACCAGGTCTCAAATCATGTCGGGTTTTAGGAAGGAGAAAGCAGAAGCCGGCAATTGAATTACCGGCTTTTTGCTATATCGCGCTGGATGAAATAATAATATATATACATATATGTGTCTACTGAGATATATATATATATATATATATATATATATATATATATATATATATATATATATATACACACAGTATATATGTTTGTTTGTTTTTGACACATGGATCCCTTGTATTGGCGTATGTTGGTTTTCCAAGCCTGCGATAAAAACACGCAGTACGGATGCCATACGGATGTCACACGGATCATTTGATGCGAGAAAATCGCATCCTCGCACTGCACTCGGATCACTGTTTTGTAAAAATTTGTGCGATTCTCGTCCGACAAATACGGACCGATTTTTTATACGTTGTGTGTGTCCCCGGCCTAACCCTACCCCTACGGGATCCTAACCCTACCCCTAACCCTAAGGGATCCTAACCCTAACCATAAAGGGATTAGGGTTAGGGTTAGGATCCCTTAGGGTTAGGGGTAGGGTTAGGATCCCTTAGGGCTAGGGGTAGGGTTAGGTTCCCTTTATCACCTTTATGTTGGGGGGTGGCATATCAGTGTGTTTCCTGGTTTTTTAATAAAAAAACGCATGCGTTTTTTACCGCAAAAAACGCATGCGTCCCCATTGACTCCAATGTATTTTTTGACCCAAAAAAACCGCATGAAAACGCATGCGTTTTTTTTGGTCCAAAAAACGCTTCTTAAAAATACTACAAGTAGCATTTCAGAAAATGAACGCATGCAGTAAAAAAACGCATGCGTCACAAAACGCGACCAAACGCGTACACAAAAAAAGCATGCGTTTTCAATGTTAAATATAGGAGAAAAAAACGCATGCGTTTTTTTGAAAAAAAACGCTGCAGACAAAAACGCAAGTGTGAAACCACCCTTAGCCATAAAAGAGCACAATAACTGCTTTAGGAGTGGAAATTATTACTTGCTAAAAAGAAAAACCTTAAATGTGCCACTCGCATGACATGACTCCTGAAATGAGTGTAGCGGATCACAACGCCAATGAATATAAGAAATTGGCCACAGGTTTACTAGTAGGAGACTAAAGTTATGTAGGTCTATACCCATTGGTGTAGCTCTGAACATAACTAAATACGCAAAGACAAGCGAGTAACTTTGCCTATTTAATGACTCCCCTAGTAGCAACTAATAGGTAAAGGACATACGGACAGAGCTCCAGTAGCTAAACAGGCGATGCACTTCTCATTTAGAAGTTTGAGACGCTTACTATTCTTCGAATAAAAATAATGAAGAAAGCATTGCATATGGTGTTTCATTCTGTTTGGATTATAACAAATGGGGTCTCCCCATGTACAAACCTGTCCCCCGTTTTAAACTCTCTGTACACCTTGCTCTTCTTTTTCTTTTTGTGCTTCCTCTTCAAATTTCGTATGGACAAAGGAATACTCTTCTTACGTCCAGGCCCACTGCCACTTTTTGAGGAGGTTGTAGAACTTGCTGATGAAGTTACAGAACTGGTGTCATCAGTGTCTTCTGCGGCCTCATCATCTGCATCCTGTTCACCAGGCCGGAGCGGCAAGTCCTGAAACATCTCCCGGACATTGCCGAACAACTGATCCTGCGCAGAACATTCCTCACAACTTGGCACTGTCCTCATTTCCTTAGCTGGGTCACCATCACCTTGCAGGCCGCCTTTCTCAACCAACTCAGCATTAATAGCGATTCTTTTCAGTAGCTCTATTGGGTTGGTAGGCTCTTGTGTGCATGAGATAATCTTCACAATTTGCTTCTCCCGCAACTTTTCTACTTGCTGAAAATTAGATGAAAGAAGAAATGTATGATAACATTTAAGATACCAACACAGCACAACAGATGAAACAAGAACTCTACTCCAAAGCCTACGTGTATCCTGGAACAAATGCTCTTATCTTTTACACTTGTTTCAATGCTCGGTACAGCTGGAGAGAAAACGTCCAAAGATTTGCCAAACATTAAATAATAAAAAAAAAAAAAAATACCAATACTTTAGTAGTGTTAAGTGAACTTCGGACAATACACAGAAGCCAAGCTGCAAATGGACAGAACTGCAGTCTGACCAAATCAGACCGTGCCTATACCCAGGGTGGGAACTATTCTTCTGTACGGCTAGGTGCACACATTGTAGCTTTGCCTGTGGAATTTTCTGTGTGGATTGTGCATCTCTTGGCAGAAAACGCAGGTCAAAATCTGCACGTTTTTAATGCGGATTTTGTGCATTTTTGTTGTGGATTCTGTGCGGATTTCATGCGTTTTTACCCCTGTGGATTTCTATTATGGAATGGGTGCAGAAACTCTGCAGATCCGCACAAAGAAGTGACATGCTCCTACTTTTAATCCGCTGCGTTTTCCGTGCGGAATTTTCCGCACCATTAACACATCATTTTTTTTTTCTCATTGATTTACATTGTGCTGTAAATCACTTGCGGATCTGCAGCGTTTCTGCATGGAAAAAACGCTGCGGATCCGCAGGAAATATGGAACGTGTGCACATAGCCTAAGTGTATTTTGTAGTGTCAGCAACATATACTCATGGTCTCCTTTACTCTCCCAATGAGGCATCCAAGAAATATGTATCATCAAAAGTGAATGCTCTGGCAACCAATGGAAATGGTCTATAGGCAGGATACACTGCAAGGTTTTTAACTTTTGAGTTCTTCAGTCTTAAGACATCACATAGTAGGTACACTGGGGTAGGGAGCCTTACATGCTTTACTATTTCTTGGGTTTTGTAAGTAAAATGACCATAGTGTGAACATGTACTTACACACTGCACTTATACCAACTTATGCTCCAGCTAATTTCTTTGGTTTTGCTGTAGTTTATTCTACCTTGCACAAACAGGGAACATAGCCCCTTTCTGAGCTAGGCATTTCATCTATATAGCTTCCTGAGCACTGGTGTCTGGACAGTTGGGTGCCTGTCCTGCTCTGCCCTTAATCACACTGACGTCAGCAGAAACAATTCTGGAGACAGGATAGGACCGTCCTGATTGGGTACACCTTGTTACACTGGGATTGCCTTTACGCTTTTTTGATCAAAATAATGGTAATCAAGTACTCTTATTTACGTGTACTATTTACTCAAGTATTTACTACAGGGTTTATGCTCATTTCAATTTTTTCTTGGGTTTTGTCTGTGTAATGGTCACAGTGTAACAGCACAGCATGCATACCAACTTATGCTCCGGCTCATTTCTTTGGTTATATTATTCAGGTAGCCCAAGAGTAAGCTGTGCTCTCCAGGTACAGATCTTGTGACTAGTTGTTGCCTATTAGGCTAGGTTCTGCATAGGTGCCTTTACCAGTGCACACACATTTAGATTTGGACAACCATTTTCTCTATCTGACTTCGATATCACTGCATACCTTCCGTGAGCTGGTCATCTCTCCAAGCAGGCAATTCTTCTCCAGGCTTTCACATAAGATTTTAGTGGGTTCTACCATAGTTGGGAAGATGTACAGACACCGCTCTCCCAGCTGCCGCTGTGTGTGGTCAAATGAGCCGAGTCTCTTCACTCTAAGGTCGAGGAATCAAGAGAAATCATAAAACTGCGGAAATTCTCACAATCAACATCAAAGGAAATAAGCAAGAATAGGGACTAGGGTTGAGCGAAACGGATCGTTCATTTTCAAAAGTCGCCGACTTTTGGCAAAGTCGGGTTTCATGAAACCCGACCCGATCCCTGTGTGGGGTCGGCCATGCGGTACGCGACTTTCGCGCCAAAGTCGCGTTTCGTATGACGCGCTTGGCGCCATTTTTTTCAGCAAATGAAGGGGCGTGGGCAGAGTGATGACATAGGCGTCCACGCCCCTAAGACCTATCGCCATGTTGTCGCTTGTGCGCTGTAGCGATTTGCACTGTGTAACACCAGCTTTTCAGTTCAGGGACGGACGGAGAGGAGAGGAGAGGAGAGGAGAGGGAGAGAGAAAAAAAAAAAAAAATCCCATTGGCTTTGCATTGGGTTTCGTGTTTCGGTCGATCCTCGACTTTTCGCCATAATCGGCCGATTTCACTCGACTCGACTTTTGAGATAGTCGGGTTTCGCGAAACCCGGCTCGACCCTAAAAAAGTCAAGGTCGCTCAACCCTAATAGGGACACATACATATCTCAAAAAAACTCACAGGGGCACCAAGTAATTTCATAGGGCGACAAGTACCGCTACAATTTTACTATGGTGACGCTGCAAGGGAAGTGAGCGAAGCCAAATCAATTCCCCATATACAGACTTATTGCTGTGGAAGGAATAATTAATGACAAGTCGTATACATAATGTAACTCAAATACATTTTTCCTATTACGGGCTGTGTAATGCATATAACTTGCCATTAAAGGGAACCAGTCAGCAGAGAAAATGCTATTAACCTGCAGATATGGGGTTAATCTGCAAGTTAATAGCAATAATCTGCCCAGCACCCGCACTTAGCTGAACACTGCACGGAGAAAAGTAACTTTATTCTCCCTGCAGCGTTCTGCTTTGCGAGCTCTGTTATTGTTCCGAGTATAGAGAGCTGATCCCTGACTGATTTGGATGAAGTTCATTTTCACCCCGCAGCGTTCAGGTATGTGTGGGCGCCGGGGCGGTTAATGACCCTATCAGCCTGTAGGTTAACAACATATCTGCAGGTTAATAGCTTTTTTTTTTTCCTGGTGACAGGTTCTCTTTAATTATTCCTCTTACACCTCTGCATACTTTAATGGTCTGTGTGTGTTTTTTTGTATATTTCATTCTGACCCTTTTCAATAAAACAAAACTATGGTGTTAAGATTTTTATTTCCATTCACATATACATCTTTTGTGGATTTGTACATTGTTTTATTATAATTTGGTACGTCCATCTAAATCTGGCTTATTATTGCTGTGGGTGCCTCCAGCAAGATTTCCAGTTAGTTAGAAAGGAACCAGCAAATCCCAGTATAGGTAATATTTACATGTAAGAAAAACGCCCTGGAATTGCATATGCTAAATCAAACAACAAAGTGGATGAGATTTAGAAAAATCTCATTCATAGACTGCAGGAGACAAAAAAAAAAACCCACAGCATTTCCACAGTTAAATCGTGTAAGGACACAGCATTTACTTAGTGAGGGGTCAAGATATATACAATCATGTGGGTGCAAGAAGCAGTTCAAGGAGCAATAGTTCACATTCATAAGATACACAAACATTCACTGGATCTCTACAAATAGATTAAGACATGTTACGTAAGACGAGAAGAAAGGGAACATTTAAATGCTTAGATTTAGGAAGTCAAGGTGTTATGCCATACAACACAAGTGTACGGAGCTGCCAATCCCAAAAGGGGTGCTGGAGTACTGAACAAACCACTGTGGAATGATTAGTGACCAAAAAATGATGTATCAGTAGGGAATTATTATTATTATTATTATACATTTTTATAGCGCCATTTATTCCATGGCGCTTTACATGTGAATACGGGGCAAATATAGACAAATACATTAAACATGAGCAGATAACAAGGCACACGAGTACATAAGGAGGGAGGACCCTGCCCGCGAGGGCTCACAGTCTGCAGGGGGTGGGTGAGGATACACTAGGAGAGGGAAGAGCTGGCTGTACGGCTGTTCAGTAGGTTGAGGATCACAGGGAATAAAGACATGGAAATATTCCAGTTGGAACACACCGCTTACTCACTTGTGCAAGTTTTCTTGCGTTATAACAGACGATGGAGGGTCCATAGAATCTGTACCCCCAAGACAAAAGCTTTTTGTAATCCAGGTTACTCTCAGCTCTGTTACCTGCACCTGGATAGAGCATAACAGGATAGGTGAGAAGATGAATGCACGATGGATGTGATGTGAGAAGATGGGTATTAATAAGCTGGGACAAGAGGCTCTGCATGCAGTACAAAAGCCTTGGAGACAGGATGCTGGGTGGGTGGGCACACAACAGGTTGTACAAAGGACAATCTACGACACAGTACTCACCTCTTCAACGCCCACACGGAATTTGCTCTTGGCGCTGAGGACTGGTTTCATGCCAGAGAGCCACTGGACATTTGAAAAAACTTTGGATGGACCGATAAGCACTTGGCCTGGGTAAAAGCCGTAGGAGTCATCAAAAAACAGGCCCTGCAAATGAGCAATGACAGTGAGGCATACACAGTAAAACATCTCCAAAAGACCACTGGTCATCTATACCATGTAAGTTGGTGCAGTGTGCACCCCTAAATAACTGTTACTGTGAACTGTTAAGCAAGTCGAAGATGAAATGATATCTAAAAGGCCTCAAGTTAAAGATGACATATTTCAATTTGGGCACACTTGGAGATTTGGGAAAGGCCAGGTGATGCAAATTTCCCAGCTTTATAAAAACCCAGCTTCCTCTAACCTTGTGCCAAAAAACAGCAGCCATGGGTTCTTCCAAGCAGCTGCCTAAAACTCTGAACATGGTGGCGGCCCACAAAGAAGGAGAAGGCTATAAGACTCCAGCAAAGTTTTCAAGTTGCCCTTTCCTCAGTTCGAAATGTAATTAAGAAGTGGCACTTAACAGGAACAGTGGAGGTCAAGATAAGGTCTGGAAGACCAGCAAAATTTCAGGGAGAGCTGCTCATAGGATTGCTAGAGAGGCAAATCCGCTTGACTGCAAAACACCTTCAGAAAGATTTAGGAGACTCTGGAGTTGTGACCCCGACACAAATATGGCCTTCATGTAAGAGGCTTCAGAAGAAAACCTCTCCTGCAGCCTCACCATAAAATTCAGCATCACAAGTATGCAAAAGAACATCTAAACAAGACTGATGCATTTTGAAAAAAAAGTCCTGAGGACCGATGAGGCGAAAATAGAGTTCTTTGGCCACAATGATGAAAAGGTATATGTGGAGAAAAAAAAATGGCACAGAATTTCAGGGAAAGAACATCTCTCTAACCATTAAGTATGGGGTAGATTAATCATGCTTTGGGTTTGTGTTGCAACCAATGGCAATCAGTCCCCTGATCTGAACATCATAGAAAATCTGTGACTAGACCGCAAAATAATAGTGCATGTAAGACGACCTAGGAATCTAAGAACTGGAAGAATGGATGAAACTCCCTCAAACAAGAATTGAAAGACTACAAAAAGGGTTTACAAGCTGTGATACTTTCAAAAGGGGAGTGTTACTAGTCAGTTTTGCTTTTTGTCATTTTTAAAATGTAAAAAAGTGAAAATGTATTTTTTGCCTAACATACAAAGAAAATATGTAATCTTTAACTTTAGACCATTTAGAAATGATTTAATCTTCAACTTGCTTAACTGTTCACAATAACTGTAATTTTGAGCAGTAGTGACCAAGCTTCTACATGCCACTGTACACTCTGTTTTAGAAGGGGAATGTGCTGTTCCTGGGGTCCAGCTTCCAGTTTTGCCGAGGACAGTGCTGCCAGCGGCATGGTCTAGCCACTGGCCCGAACCATGCACTCTTCCAGTCTACTTGTAGATGGAAGTTTACCTCTGCACCATGGGAGAAGTGAAGTGTAGCGGAACGGAGGCAGGACAGATACGGAATTCTGGCCAGATTGAGAGTGGGATCTAAATTATAGAGCCTGCAAGAAGTGCATACTTCTACCTAGGCAACTGACCACTCTGAAAGCAGGGTGGCTGGTAACCTAGGCAACGTGCTGTACACTAGAAAATTAAAAATCCCTCTGATCTTGAGAACAGAGGATTTTTAATAGGTGGCAAGTTGCAAAGTTGCTCATTTTTACCCATTTAACATGGAGCTGTAGAATAATGGTTATAAAATTACCATCACCTCTTTTCTAAAAGATATTCACAGAACCCGCACCACAATAAAAGTACTTAAAACAGGAGTCAACAGTCACATGATTACCGAGTCACTGGCGTGGGGACAGACATCATATAGTTTAGAAGCATCTTCTGTAGTCATAGAGCACCTGCAACAAGAGTCTTGTGAGACGGCAACACAAGAGCAGGGACAATGACAGCCACATGGCATTACATGACGGACACGTCTCCGCTATGACCATACCTCGCTCCATTAGACAGCTTTAGGATAACTTGGTTTTTAAGGTCATAGATTTTTCCCAACCAGCAGTCATATGCAATGTAATCTCCATACATGATGGGCTAGAACGAAAAAAAGCAGATGAACAGGATTACCGGATTGGTTTTAAGAACATTTCAGAATGTGTCTGCTTTATACAATGCCATTCAATCATGCTATTTTTCAGTACCTTGAGGTGTCCCAGACAGACTGTCCCACCACCATCAGTCTGCATAACCTACATATTTTACTAATAAATATCAATATTATTTTAAAGGTTTATTCTCAAAAAGTCAAGTTATCCATTATTCAAGGGATAGGGGGATAACTTGCTGATAACTGGGGGGCCAGAGTTTATTGTTATAATTCGCAAAATAAGGTATATATCATGTGCCTGACACTGATGCGGGCTCCAGCGCTGAGCCTGCACCTTTTCCCACACGACAGTCATGTGCCTAGAACAACCGCAGGGAAAAATGGAGAGGCACCCGCAGCTGTTAACCATTTAAATCTCGCTGTTAATCTCTGAAAGCGGAATTTAACACGTGGTAGCCAGATTTAACACGCCACAGCCGGCAGCAGGTCACAAATCCTGCCCACCGTCACCCTGTCATGTGATTGGGCGCACCGATGAGAAGCACTGCTATGTATAGCACAAGCAGTCAGTCTCCTAAGGGAACTATTAAATACTGTAAAAAGTTTTAAAAACAAGAAAAAAGAAAAAGTTCAAGTTGCCCCCCCTTTTGCCCCATCAAAAATAAAAAAAATGGGTCGCTGTGTTCAGAAATCAATAAAGAGCATAATGAGAGAAAAAAAAAAAACAGTGAAGAGCCAGAAGTATGTTTTTTTGGCAGCCGCAACATTGCAATAAAAGATCAAAACATCATATCTACCACAAAATGGTATCAATAAAAATGTCAGCCCAGGGTGCGAAAAAGTGTTCACCCAGCCCCTGATCCCAAAAAAAGAAAAGGATATGGGTCTTTGAAAATGGCAACAAATGCAAGACTTTGTCATACAAATTTCTACATTTTTTTTCCACCATTTTAATAAAAAACAAACGATACAAGTTTGGTATCTGCGTACTCTTTCTGACAAGGGGAATCAGAATGGCAGGTCAGTTCTACCATACAGTGAACATGGTAAATAAACAATTGGGGAATTACACTTTGGTTTTGCAATCTCAACGCACTTGGAATTTTTACCCATTTTCCAGTATACTATATGGTAAAGACAACTCGCCCGGCAAAAAACAAGCCCTAATACTGCTATATGGATGGAAAAAAAAAAAGTTATGGCTCCTGGAAGATGGGGAGGAAAGAATGAAAATAAAAAATGGCCATGGTGTGAATGGGTTAATTCTTGATTTAAATGTTAAAAAAGGGATTAGCTGAATCTTTCTAAGCTCTATGTAAAGAAAGGAAGTCCATTTTCCCTGTATGAGTCATGTGAAGTGATGAGCGAGTGTGCTCGGTACTCGGGTTTTCCGAGCATGCTCAGGTGGTCTCCGAGTATTTTGGGCGCGCTCGGAGATTATGTTAGTCCCCCGCATAGCTGCATGATTTGCGGATGCTAGACAACCTGAACACAGGCAGAGGTTGCCTGTTTGTTAGGGAATCCCCACATGTATTCAGGCTGTCTAGCAGCCGCAAATCATACAGAATACCCAAGATACTCGGAGACCACCCGAGATCGGAAAACCAGAGTACCAAGCACGCTCGCTCATCACTAGTCATGAGTCATCACTGCAAAAGTTCCAAGCAGAGGGGAGAAGGCAGCAGCTGGGTCAGACGTTGAACAGGGGGATGATAAATGAGGGACACGAGACTTCCTGTTTGTACAAAGAACAGAGAAAAGAAGAAATAACTGGGTAGAAGGGCAAAATGAGCAATTGTAAGCCCACAGTGCTATATGATGTGATAATTGCAATATATTAAGAGGATGAACATTTTGATGTGAGCACTTCTTTAAATGACGCAGTCAATGATTGAAATGATTATACAGCAGTATTCGGAGCTTAGCTCCAGTCACTACTGGAATAGGCAGATGCTGGCTGTGTAAGGCAGCTGGTATCTGCCCAGTAGGAGCGGATTCAGGTCCTGAGCCAGCGCCATACAGGCACACTGACTGAATATGTAGAGGAGTGAATAAGCTTTCTTTTCCTTAGTAAATGCCTATGCATGTAAATCTCACCCATATGTGCTGCAGGTCCTTGCTGTTGACTGGATTTAGGAAGCAGCTGGTCCCCACCACTTTTACCATACAGTCTATATTTACATCAATGACAGTGCCACACTGGCTGTCCTGCAATGGAGGGGGAAGAAAGAAAATCCTCTAAGAAAACCATGGAGTCCATACAAAGAAGACAATTATAGTAGTGTACGCTACCTTTGAGCTCATGCGACGCACGGCATCCCTCGGCACCAAAGACCTGTCCTCTAGTTTTAGCTAAATGATAGAAGAGAATAGAAGACATTATTGAGGCAGAAATTGTAACAGACGTTCCACTACATAAATGGTGGGTTTCCCCCAAACAACATTCATTACTAGGGTCGGTGAAAACTGAATTGTACGTCCTACTCCATCGGCACATGACAGTGGCGTTTGGCCGTTTGCACGGGAGTGGAAGGTCCATCTCTTAACTACTCCGCGGCTCTTTGGAAGCTGCCCTGGCTGGCTAATCAAAAGATCCGCAGATGTCGGAAGGTAAGAGGCGCTACTCCCACTCTAGTGTAACGGGCGCAGGCTTCTGTCATGGCGATGTGCAAATAGATTTGTTCCAGCTATATCCATGGCCTATCCACAAATGGATTACTGCTGGAGATCCGGCTGCCAATCCCAAGAATGCAGTGGTCCAAGTCCCCTGTGGGATAAGAGCAGTAGCACACACATATGCAACCACCACTTTTATAGATCGTGAATGAAGTAGTGATTGCACATGCTCACTATCAATCCACACAAGGGACTCCCATCATAGTAATTAGTGGGGCGATCACATCATCACCGATGCTGTGGATGGGTGATATGATGCTCATGGAGCAACCCTTTAAAATGTGCTGATTTGTCATGCTCAGATTTATGGCCACAGATTACCAAGGAGCGTCATTTTTACAGGAGCCATTAGACAGGGTAATGTCTTTTGTGCACATTATTTTACACTTGCTACACTAATCTGAACATATTGTCCCTAGGGGGCGCTTCCCCAGGGCTGTTCATATAGTAACCTCTCAGAAGAAAGAAAAGCTTGGCAATACTATTGTAGCCCATGACATCCTACAGCTATTTGGGCTTCTAACAAAAGGTGAGCTGTTCCCCATTCTTTGTCCAGTCCTCTCTAGAACTGCTGACTCCTCTAGTAATACTTTCACACCATAGGAACTGAATGTATTAGCACTGCTGAACATATAGGCATCCTGCCAGAACACTCCTAGGATACAATGCAGACAAACTGCATCAGATGAGCCAATACTCCCTAGATCAATGTGAACACCGCAGCAGAATCACACAGAAAAGTCATGTCATTGTGCCACTACCCTGCGTGCAGAGGAGCATTATGTCATTATCTAACGCTATAGAAAGGTGCATTCAAGTATTTGACCAAGCTAATTAAAAATCTGGCTACAGGAATCAATACTGTGAAATTAATTCAAAAATATACAGTACTGGAGTGGAAGACTCTGCACAGTAAGAATGCTTTTGTAAATAGAAGTATTAATTGTCAGCCTTTATCAATTAACAATAAGTGAATGAACAGATGAGAAACCTAAATTATATCAAAATTTTATGTGACTGCCCTTTGCCTTCAAAACAGCATTAAAGCATCAGTTCTTCTAGATACATTTGCACCCAGGGTTTGAAGGATCTCAGCAGGGAGGTTGTCCCAAATATCTTGGAGAACTAACCACAGATCTTCTGTGGATGTAGGCTTGTGCTAATCCTTCTGTCTCTTCATGTAATCCCAGACAGACGCGATGATGAAACCAGGACTTTGTGGGGGCCTCAACATATCTTCAGGGTAAAGAAGGAGGAATCTTGGCGTTCTTAATGACATTGAGTGGGGGCCTCAACATAACATCCAAGCCTCCTTGTTCTTCTTTTCTTTGAAGATAGTTCTTAATGACATTGGCTGTATGTTTGGGGTCGTTTTCCTGCTGCAGAATAAATTTGGAGCCAATTAGACGCCTCCCTGATGGTATTGCAAGATGGATAAGTATCTGCCTGTATTTCTCAACATTGAGGACATCAAGAAATGAGCTACGCTGAGGACTGTAGACACAGTAATTGTACAAAGTAACTTAGAAAAGAAACATGCTCACTTCCCTATCGAAATCAGAAGATATCCAGAAGTGCCCTCAACTCAGAACTTGCATCAGCCAGTGGGACCCACCTACAGCCATCTACAGTCCACAGAAGACTGGCCAGAAGTGGTCTTTATGGAAGAATTGCAGACAAAATGCCATACCTTCGATATGGAAACAAGGCCTAATAACTCAACAATGCACAAAAACATAAGTACTGGGGTGCAGAAAAATTGAAGCGGGTGCTCTGGTTTGAAGAATCAATATGTGAAATATTCATCTGTAACAGAAGGCAGTTTGTGCACTGGAAGGCTGAAGAGCGGTACAATAATGACTGTCTTCAGATAACAGTGAAGCATGGTGGAGGTTCCTTATATGTTTGGGGCTGCGTATCAGCAAATGGAAGTTTGGTCAGGAATAATAATTTGCTTAACGCTGACAAATATATGCAGATACTTATCCATCATGCAATACCATCAGGGAGCCATCCGATTGGCTCCAAATTTATTCTGCAGCTGGACAATAACCCCGAACATACAGCCAATGTCTTCAGTGTAAAGAAGAACAAGAAGCCCCACAGAGCCTTGATCACAACAATATCGCATCTGTCTGACATTACATGAAGAGAAAAGGATTTACACAAGCCTACATCCACAGAAGATCTGTGGTTAGTTCTCCAAGATGTTTGGAACAACCTCCCTGCTGAGATCCTTCAAAAACTGTGTGCAAATGTATCTAGAAGAACCGATGCTGTTTTAAAGGCAAAGGGCGGTCACACCAAAAACTAATTTTATTTAGATTTCTCTTTTGTTTATTTAGTTTGCACTTTTTAAAGGGAACCTGTCACCCCGAAAATCGCGGGTGAGGTAATCCCACCGGCATCAGGGGCTTATCTACAGCATTCTGTAATGCTGTAGATAAGCCCCCGATGTTACCTGAAAAAGGAGAAAAAGACGTTAGATTATACTCACCCAGGGGCGGCCCCGCTGCTGGTCAGGTCGGATGGGCGTCTCCGGTCCCCTCCGGCGCCTCCTATCTTCTTTCCATGACGTCCTCTTCTGATCTTCAGCCACGGCTCCGGCGCAGGCGTACTTTGCTCTGCCCTCTTGAGGGCAGAGGATAGTACTGCAGTGCGCAGGCGCCGGAAAGGTCAGAGGCCCGGCGCCTGCGCACTGCAGTACTTTGTCTGCCCTCAACAGGGCAGAGCAAAGTATGCCTGCGCCGGAGTCGTGGCTGAAGATCAGAAGAGGACGTCATGGAAAGAAGATGGGAGGCGCCGCAGCGGACCGGAGACGCCTATCCGACCTGACCAGCAGCGGGACCGCCCCTGGGTGAGTATAATCTAACGTCTTTTTCTCCTCTTTTAGGATACATCGGGGGCTTATCTACAGCATTACAGAATGCTGCAGATAAGCCCCTGATGCCGGTGGGCTTACCTCACCCGCGATTTTCGGGGTGACAGGTGCCCTTTAAAACTTCTATTTTTTAAGCATTTTTCCTATACCTGCCTAACTTTTGCATAATACTGCAAATTCACCGCTGACTCCCCGATGCACCCCAGTTGCCTTGTGTTTCATTTTGACGGCTGCAACCAGCAGAGCCTGCGCGACGGCTGCAACCAGCAGAGCCTGCGCGACGGCTGCAGCCAATCATTTGCCTCAATGGTCTCATGCAGTAAAGTGCTGAGGGTAGTTATTGACTGCCGAGTAATGTGGCGCATAATGGCAGTGACAGTCCTCCGAAGACATGGTATGGGGATGCTGGATTTCCTAGTGATCAGCATGAGAAAGTGATCAGTTTCCTTGCAGCGCTTCCACAGGAGAGATGAAGCATTATGTAATCACTACTAATCCTTACATAAATAAATGTGCTAAACCCTCCTGACTAAAATGATTTTTGGAGCAGCTCTCTATGAGAACTGCAGATCCCCCATTTAGTAACTTTGATTTCACTAAAAGTGTATAGGAAAAAGATAAAAAAGCCAGAAATAAACAAGCCACTTTGCCCAAGAAAGAATGATGTTGTGGTAGAGCTGTACTAGGTCCTCCATGCTGCATCTGCCAGTGTGCTACAAAGGAAAAGTTCCCTCGCGTCCCTATGTGCGGTGTATGGGAGATCTTATAGCAGCTGGTCTCTTTAAAGGGGGTTTACGGTGTTAAATGCAATTTTAAGGGCAGTAGAAATCCAGGCAGCCAACTAAAGAGTTAAATAGTATGTGTTCCAGCCCGAGGGGTCAAAAATGTTGGCAGCTGCTTAACATCCAGTTAACGGAGACTCAAAGCTGTACAAGACTTGGTCAACAGCAGAGGACATGCCTCACCTCCACCTGTTTATCTCCTGGTCATCATGTAGATGCCAGCAGTCCTATAGTGGGTCACGTGCACGGTTTAGGGGATGGCACAGTCTGAATAAAGGTACCTCTGTTTGCAGAGGTCTAATGCTTGGAGCCCTGTGGTCAGGTTAATATAGCTATGGGATAAAATGTATATTTATTTTCAAAGTGACATTGTGGGGAGTCCATCGATTTCTGTGGTTGCCTGCACTACTTCAGAGCGCTGGAAGTGACTCAAGAGAATCAAAACCTCTCTCGACCTATCTCAACGTGCATTGGGCACAGCAAGAAAACAGTCTGAAGAAGAGGCCCCTTTCTGTACCGGAGCACTAAAAAAGTGTCATATGCTCATCCCCCAAACTAGATCTTGGGAATCCTGGCCGAGGCAAAGGTCATCAATAGCGCAGCCTATGTGAATGACCTATGTATACAACGAAAAGAAATATCAAGGCCCGAGCTGAGACACTGGATCTACTATCGGAAGAGCCGATTGTCCAACAGATTATTACCCTTGTAGTGGGCCTGCTGTAGAGAAGCCGGCAGGAAACAGTAGGTGAAACATGCATCGTTTGTAGTGGGCTTCACATCTCGCCATCAACTTACGGCAGGTAACGCCGATCCTGGACAACTAAACACAAGAGTAATAAAACATCCACAAATGTTCCCACCAGAAGGCATTTTCTCCCATTTCCTCAACCATCTATAGTGACCTTAAGTTTATGTCCCTCCTGCGAGGTTTTTTTTTCCTAATTCTATGCCATGTACACAAGTTGAAGCCATGAGAGGGGAGGTTTGCCACATTTGTCTGCATTAGTATCAAACGCACATTAAAGTAGACTTAAGGGGATATGGGCATCAAGGACGTGCCCTCTCCCAATATACAGCCATCCGTAACCATGACGATAAAGGGTAGACATGAATTGCTCTCCTGATTAGGCCTCATTCACACATCAGTATAAAACACGTATATGGAAACAAAACAGTACCAAGGTCATCAGTGTGGCACCAAAAACTCAGCGTGTGCACGTGGCCTTAGCCAGAAAAATCTGCATCAGATTTTATTGTAAAACTGCAACGGGAGAAATACGCAGCCTAATCCGACATGCTGAAGATGGAACACCCGGAGCTCTGGTCAATTTGCTCCGCAGCGAGTCAATGAGATTTTGTAAAATGTGTCCCGTATTATAGAACGGATCTCACATGCGTCAGTCCCATGAGGACAAGCCCCCAAAGTCCGTTCTAAGGAGTTAACAGGGTGGTCCCATAAACAACATCTAGCACCTGTTCAGAAGATAGGTAAGTGAATGATGGCTGGGGGTCCGTCCCGAGAACAGTTACCCTTAGCAGGCTGTAATCGAGTCCCTGCCCTCTCTGTATACGGCTTTTCTTATATCCTGAAAAGACCAATCTGGAGGTTATAAGACAGAATATTGTGACCAAGGGGTTATTGTTTACAAATATTTAATAACACTGATAAAACCACAATGGCAGGAACACCCCTTTAATGGTCAAGCTTTATAACAAGGGTCTAAAGATCCATATCTGTAGGAATAAGTCACCACACCTTGCATAAAGGGATAAAAAAATAAATAACCACAACGTGGGGGAGGGGAGATCGTAAGAAAATACGGGTCACATCCCTGCATTATCAGTGTAAGGGAGTATACGGCGTGAGCAGAGCTCTAGGACGGAGACGTATCACAGCAGGAGATCCTGGCGCACGCGGCAATGTGTCAATCATCCATTAGTGAGAGGTCGCAGGTAAGGCCACAGATGATGGGATGGTTCCCGCACACCCATGTGACTGTGCACACTGCAATGTACCGTTATCCCCCACCCAGTCTGTTAACCCTTCCCAGCCAGAGCAGGCTGCTCGCCATCCAGTGCCGTCTATGTAATCAGTGAGTGATCTGCACATTACCTATAGCACAGGCTTTTATCTGATGACAATCCAAGAGCCTCAGCACGAGTCTGCTCCATCTGTCACTGCCCCGTTACCGTAAACCTTAGGCCGAGTCTGCTCGATCTGTCACTGCCCCGTTACCGTAAACCTTAGGCCGAGTCTGCTCGATCTGTCACTGCCCCGTTACCGTAAATCTTAGGCCGAGTCTGCTCGATCTGTCACTGCCCCGTTACCCGTAAACCTTAGGCCGAGTCTGCTCCATCTGTCACTGCCCCGTTACCCGTAAACCTTAGGCCGAGTCTGCTCCAACTGTCACTGCCCCGTTACCGTAAACCTTAGGCCGAGTCTGCTCCAACTGTCACTGCCCCGTTACCGTAAACCTTAGGCCGAGTCTGCTTGATCTGTCACTGCCCCCTTACCGTAAACCTTAGGCTGAGTCTGCTCCAACTGTCACTGCCCCCTTACCGTAAACCTTAGGCTGAGTCTGCTCCAACTGTCACTGCCCCCTTACCGTAAACCTTAGGCCGAGTCTGCTCCAACTGTCACTGCCCCCTTACCGTAAACCTTAGGCCGAGTCTGCTCCAACTGTCACTGCCCCGTTACCGTAAACCTTAGGCCGAGTCTGCTCCAACTGTCACTGCCCCGTTACCGTAAACCTTAGGCCGAGTCTGCTCCAACTGTCACTGCCCCGTTACCGTAAACCTTAGGCCGAGTCTGCTCGATCTGTCACTGCCCCGTTACCGTAAACCTTAGGCCGAGTCTGCTCCAACTGTCACTGCCCCGTTACCGTAAACCTTAGGCCGAGTCTGCTCCAACTGTCACTGCCCCGTTACCCGTAAACCTTAGGCCGAGTCTGCTCGATCTGTCACTGCCCCGTTACCGTAAACCTTAGGCCGAGTCTGCTCCAACTGTCACTGCCCCGTTACCGTAAACCTTAGGCCGAGTCTGCTTGATCTGTCACTGCCCCCTTACCGTAAACCTTAGGCTGAGTCTGCTCCAACTGTCACTGCCCCCTTACCGTAAACCTTAGGCCGAGTCTGCTCCAACTGTCACTGCCCCCTTACCGTAAACCTTAGGCCGAGTCTGCTCCAACTGTCACTGCCCCGTTACCGTAAACCTTAGGCCGAGTCTGCTCCAACTGTCACTGCCCCGTTACCGTAAACCTTAGGCCGAGTCTGCTCCATCTGTCACTGCCCCGTTACCCGTAAACCTTAGGCCGAGTCTGCTCCAACTGTCACTGCCCCGTTACCGTAAACCTTAGGCCGAGTCTGCTCCAACTGTCACTGCCCCGTTACCGTAAACCTTAGGCCGAGTCTGCTCGATCTGTCACTGCCCCGTTACCGTAAACCTTAGGCCGAGTCTGCTCCAACTGTCACTGCCCCGTTACCGTAAACCTTAGGCCGAGTCTGCTCCAACTGTCACTGCCCCGTTACCCGTAAACCTTAGGCTGAGTCTGCTCGATCTGTCACTGCCCCGTTACCGTAAACCTTAGGCCGAGTCTGCTCCAACTGTCACTGCCCCGTTACCGTAAACCTTAGGCCGAGTCTGCTCCAACTGTCACTGCCCCGTTACCCGTAAACCTTAGGCCGAGTCTGCTCCATCTGTCACTGCCCCGTTACCGTAAACCTTAGGCCGAGTCTGCTCCATCTGTCACTGCCCCGTTACCCGTAAACCTTAGGCCGAGTCTGCTCCATCTGTCACTGCCCCGTTACCCGTAAACCTTTGGCCGAGTCTGCTCCATCTGTCACTGCCCCGTTACCGTAAACCTTAGGCCGAGTCTGCTCCATCTATCACTGCCCCGTTACCCGTAAACCTTTGGCCGAGTCTGCTCCATCTGTCACTGCCCCGTTACCGTAAACCTTAGGCCGAGTCTGCTCCATCTGTCACTGCCCCGTTACCCGTAAACCTTTGGCCGAGTCTGCTCCATCTGTCACTGACCCGTTACCCGTAAACCACGAAGGACACACCTCATACATATATTATATGGCCACATGAAAGCCAAAGGTTGACACTTAGTAGCCAGCCCCTGGGACGTCATGCTCCCAGCTAATCGACCCTGAAAGCAGCTGCCACAGTGGGACTGGCGCAACGCCAGAGATCACACAGAATATACCACGATGAGGAACGGGGACTGGATGGAAGGAAATCTGCAGCAGCACGGGACTATAATCTGGCCTCAACCTGCCACAATCCCGATACATAAATACACAGCTCCTCCAGGAGCCCCATCCCGCCAGCCACAATGGCTACAGCAGGACGCTCCGTGCACACCGCCGCTCACCTTGGTCTCCTTCATGTCCTGTCTGATGCCCGATGGGTACCACTGCACCCGCACATAGCCCCTCTTCAGGGGCCCGAACCTGCTGGCCTCCCACAACGGCTCGGATCCGGGGCTGCCCTGCTCTCCCCCGCCCGCTCCTCCTCCACCGGCGCCTCCCTTTCTTCGGCCCCCGCTGGCCCCCTCTTCCTCCACAACCTCCTCTGCCTCGCTCTCCGAGTCCTCCCCGTGGATGAGCCTCACCAGGCCGAACCGGCTCTGGCCTCTGTAGGCCCCGAACACCAGGTCATGTGAGAAAAGGAGCCGCTGGGAACCCACGCTGCCGGCCAGTGGCGGGGACTCGGCTGTCACAGGGGATGAGGGGTCCGCGGTATCCGCCATTGTTGTTGTCCGGAAGAGAACAGAGGAGCAGCCGCCGGCCTGGGCGGTTACCAAGGGGAGAACGGCGGAAGAGTGACGTGACGTCATCCCGCCCAACGTCGTTACTAAGGTGCAGGGATGCTGTTGCTGGGGTAACCGGCACTGTGTTACCAGGGAACCGGCTGCCACTCGGACTATGAGCGAGGAAGAAAACGCGCAACCGACCGCATGTGCAGTGGTCTGAACGTTACCCACCTGTATGTAGCCCGGACGTGTCAGTAACGGCCGGCACAGGTCACCGTCACCTGTATGTAGCACAGACGTGTCAGTAACGGCCGGCACAGGTCACCGTCACCTGTATGTAGTACGGACGTGTCAGTAACGGCCGGCACAGGTCACCGTCACCTGTATGTAGCACGGAAGTGTCAGTAACGGCCGACATAGGTCACCGTCACCTGTATGTAGCACGGAAGTGTCAGTAACGGCCGGCACAGGTCACCGTCACCTGTATGTAGCACGGACGTGTCAGTAACGGCCGGCACAGGTCACCGTCACCTGTATGTAGCACGGAAGTGTCAGTAACGGCCGACATAGGTCACCGTCACCTGTATGTAGCATGGACGTGTCAGTAACGGCCGGCACAGGTCACTGTCACCTGTATGTAGCACGGACGTGTCAGTAACGGCCGGCACAGGTCACCGTCACCTGTATGTAGCACGGAAGTGTCAGTAACGGCCGGCACAGGTCACCGTCACCTGTATGTAGCACGGACGTGTCAGTAACGGCCGGCACAGGTCACCGTCACCTGTATGTAGCACGGAAGTGTCAGTAACGGCCGGCACAGGTCACCGTCACCTGTATGTAGCACGGACGTGTCAGTAACGGCCGGCACAGGTCACCGTCACCTGTATGTAGCACGGAAGTGTCAGTAACGGCCGGCACAGGTCACCGTCACCTGTATGTAGCCCGGACGTGTCAGTAACGGCCGGCACAGGTCACTGTCACCTGTATGTAGCACGGACGTGTCAGTAACGGCCGGCACAGGTCACCGTCACCTGTATGTAGCATGGACGTGTCAGTAACGGCCGGCACAGGTCACCGTCACCTGTATGTAGCACAGACGTGTCAGTAACGGCCTGCAGAGGTCACTGTCACCTGTATGTAGCACGGAAGTGTCAGTAACGGCCGGCACAGGTCACCGTTAGCTGTATGTAGTACGGACGTGTCAGTAACGGCCGGCACAGGTCACCGTCACCTGTATGTAGCACGGAAGTGTCAGTAACGGCCGACATAGGTCACCGTCACCTGTATGTAGCACAGACGTGTCAGTAACGGCCGGCACAGGTCACCGTCACCTGTATGTAGCACGGAAGTGTCAGTAACGGCCGACATAGGTCACCGTCACCTGTATGTAGCATGGACGTGTCAGTAACGGCCGGCACAGGTCACTGTCACCTGTATGTAGCACGGACGTGTCAGTAACGGCCGGCACAGGTCACCGTCACCTGTATGTAGCACGGAAGTGTCAGTAACGGCCGGCACAGGTCACCGTCACCTGTATGTAGCACGGACGTGTCAGTAACGGCCGGCACAGGTCACCGTCACCTGTATGTAGCACGGAAGTGTCAGTAACGGCCGGCACAGGTCACCGTCACCTGTATGTAGCACGGACGTGTCAGTAACGGCCGGCACAGGTCACCGTCACCTGTATGTAGCACGGAAGTGTCAGTAACGGCCGGCACAGGTCACCGTCACCTGTATGTAGCCCGGACGTGTCAGTAACGGCCGGCACAGGTCACTGTCACCTGTATGTAGCACGGACGTGTCAGTAACGGCCGGCACAGGTCACCGTCACCTGTATGTAGCCCGGACGTGTCAGTAACGGCCGGCACAGGTCACCGTCACCTGTATGTAGCACGGAAGTGTCAGTAACGGCCGGCACAGGTCACCGTCACCTGTATGTAGCCCGGACGTGTCAGTAACGGCCGGCACAGGTCACCGTCACCTGTATGTAGCACGGAAGTGTCAGTAACGACCGCCACAGGTCACCTGTATGTAGCCCGGACGTGTCAGTAACGACCGCCACAGGTCACCGTCACCTGTATGTAGCCCGGACGTGTCAGTAACGGCCGGCACAGGTCACTGTCACCTGTATGTAGCACGGACGTGTCAGTAACGGCCGGCACAGGTCACCGTCACCTGTATGTAGCACGGAAGTGTCAGTAACGGCCGGCACAGGTCACCGTCACCTGTATGTAGCACGGACGTGTCAGTAACGGCCGGCACAGGTCACCGTCACCTGTATGTAGCACGGAAGTGTCAGTAACGGCCGGCACAGGTCACCGTCACCTGTATGTAGCACGGACGTGTCAGTAACGGCCGGCACAGGTCACCGTCACCTGTATGTAGCACGGAAGTGTCAGTAACGGCCGGCACAGGTCACCGTCACCTGTATGTAGCCCGGACGTGTCAGTAACGGCCGGCACAGGTCACTGTCACCTGTATGTAGCACGGACGTGTCAGTAACGGCCGGCACAGGTCACCGTCACCTGTATGTAGCATGGACGTGTCAGTAACGGCCGGCACAGGTCACCGTCACCTGTATGTAGCACAGACGTGTCAGTAACGGCCTGCAGAGGTCACTGTCACCTGTATGTAGCACGGAAGTGTCAGTAACGGCCGGCACAGGTCACCGTTAGCTGTATGTAGTACGGACGTGTCAGTAACGGCCGGCACAGGTCACCGTCACCTGTATGTAGCACGGAAGTGTCAGTAACGGCCGACATAGGTCACCGTCACCTGTATGTAGCACGGACGTGTCAGTAACGGCCGGCACAGGTCACCGTCACCTGTATGTAGCACGGAAGTGTCAGTAACGGCCGACATAGGTCACCGTCACCTGTATGTAGCATGGACGTGTCAGTAACGGCCGGCACAGGTCACTGTCACCTGTATGTAGCACGGACGTGTCAGTAACGGCCGGCACAGGTCACCGTCACCTGTATGTAGCACGGAAGTGTCAGTAACGGCCGGCACAGGTCACCGTCACCTGTATGTAGCACGGACGTGTCAGTAACGGCCGGCACAGGTCACCGTCACCTGTATGTAGCACGGAAGTGTCAGTAACGGCCGGCACAGGTCACCGTCACCTGTATGTAGCACGGACGTGTCAGTAACGGCCGGCACAGGTCACCGTCACCTGTATGTAGCACGGAAGTGTCAGTAACGGCCGGCACAGGTCACCGTCACCTGTATGTAGCCCGGACGTGTCAGTAACGGCCGGCACAGGTCACTGTCACCTGTATGTAGCACGGACGTGTCAGTAACGGCCGGCACAGGTCACCGTCACCTGTATGTAGCCCGGACGTGTCAGTAACGGCCGGCACAGGTCACCGTCACCTGTATGTAGCACGGAAGTGTCAGTAACGGCCGGCACAGGTCACCGTCACCTGTATGTAGCCCGGACGTGTCAGTAACGGCCGGCACAGGTCACCGTCACCTGTATGTAGCACGGAAGTGTCAGTAACGACCGCCACAGGTCACCTGTATGTAGCCCGGACGTGTCAGTAACGACCGCCACAGGTCACCGTCACCTGTATGTAGCCCGGACGTGTCAGTAACGGCCGGCACAGGTCACTGTCACCTGTATGTAGTACCGACGTGTCAGTAACGACCGCCACAGGTCACCGTCACCTGTATGTAGCCCGGACGTGTCAGTAACGGCCGGCACAGGTCACCGTCACCTGTATGTAGCCCCGACGTGTCAGTAACGGCCGGCACAGGTCACCGTCACCTGTATGTAGCACAGACGTGTCAGTAACGGCCTGCAGAGGTCACTGTCACCTGTATGTAGCACGGAAGTGTCAGTAACGGCCGGCACAGGTCACCGTTAGCTGTATGTAGTACGGACGTGTCAGTAACGGCCGGCACAGGTCACCGTCACCTGTATGTAGCACGGAAGTGTCAGTAACGGCCGACATAGGTCACCGTCACCTGTATGTAGCACGGACGTGTCAGTAACGGCCGGCACAGGTCACCGTCACCTGTATGTAGCACGGACGTGTCAGTAACGGCCGGCACAGGTCACCGTCACCTGTATGTAGCACGGAAGTGTCAGTAACGGCCGACATAGGTCACCGTCACCTGTATGTAGCATGGACGTGTCAGTAACGGCCGGCACAGGTCACCGTCACCTGTATGTAGCACGGAAGTGTCAGTAACGGCCGACATAGGTCACCGTCACCTGTATGTAGCATGGACGTGTCAGTAACGGCCGGCACAGGTCACTGTCACCTGTATGTAGCACGGACGTGTCAGTAACGGCCGGCACAGGTCACCGTCACCTGTATGTAGCACGGAAGTGTCAGTAACGGCCGGCACAGGTCACCGTCACCTGTATGTAGCACGGACGTGTCAGTAACGGCCGGCACAGGTCACCGTCACCTGTATGTAGCACGGAAGTGTCAGTAACGGCCGGCACAGGTCACCGTCACCTGTATGTAGCACGGACGTGTCAGTAACGGCCGGCACAGGTCACCGTCACCTGTATGTAGCCCGGACGTGTCAGTAACGGCCGGCACAGGTCACCGTCACCTGTATGTAGCACGGAAGTGTCAGTAACGGCCGACATAGGTCACCGTCACCTGTATGTAGCATGGACGTGTCAGTAACGGCCGGCACAGGTCACTGTCACCTGTATGTAGCACGGACGTGTCAGTAACGGCCGGCACAGGTCACCGTCACCTGTATGTAGCACGGAAGTGTCAGTAACGGCCGGCACAGGTCACCGTCACCTGTATGTAGCACGGACGTGTCAGTAACGGCCGGCACAGGTCACCGTCACCTGTATGTAGCACGGAAGTGTCAGTAACGGCCGGCACAGGTCACCGTCACCTGTATGTAGCACGGACGTGTCAGTAACGGCCGGCACAGGTCACCGTCACCTGTATGTAGCCCGGACGTGTCAGTAACGGCCGGCACAGGTCACCGTCACCTGTATGTAGCACGGAAGTGTCAGTAACGGCCGACATAGGTCACCGTCACCTGTATGTAGCATGGACGTGTCAGTAACGGCCGGCACAGGTCACTGTCACCTGTATGTAGCACGGACGTGTCAGTAACGGCCGGCACAGGTCACCGTCACCTGTATGTAGCACGGAAGTGTCAGTAACGGCCGGCACAGGTCACCGTCACCTGTATGTAGCACGGACGTGTCAGTAACGGCCGGCACAGGTCACCGTCACCTGTATGTAGCACGGAAGTGTCAGTAACGGCCGGCACAGGTCACCGTCACCTGTATGTAGCACGGACGTGTCAGTAACGGCCGGCACAGGTCACCGTCACCTGTATGTAGCCCGGACGTGTCAGTAACGGCCGGCACAGGTCACTGTCACCTGTATGTAGCACGGACGTGTCAGTAACGGCCGGCACAGGTCACCGTCACCTGTATGTAGCCCGGACGTGTCAGTAACGGCCGGCACAGGTCACCGTCACCTGTATGTAGCACGGAAGTGTCAGTAACGGCCGGCACAGGTCACCGTCACCTGTATGTAGCCCGGACGTGTCAGTAACGGCCGGCACAGGTCACCGTCACCTGTATGTAGCACGGAAGTGTCAGTAACGACCGCCACAGGTCACCTGTATGTAGCCCGGACGTGTCAGTAACGACCGCCACAGGTCACCGTCACCTGTATGTAGCCCGGACGTGTCAGTAACGGCCGGCACAGGTCACTGTCACCTGTATGTAGTACCGACGTGTCAGTAACGACCGCCACAGGTCACCGTCACCTGTATGTAGCCCGGACGTGTCAGTAACGGCCGGCACAGGTCACCGTCACCTGTATGTAGCACGGAAGTGTCAGTAACGGCCGGCACAGGTCACCGTCACCTGTATGTAGCCCCGACGTGTCAGTAACGGCCAGCACAGGTCACTGTCACCTGTATGTAGTACCGACGTGTCAGTAACGACCGCCACAGGTCACCGTCACCTGTATGTAGCCCGGACGTGTCAGTAACGGCCGGCACAGGTCACCGTCACCTGTATGTAGTACTGACGTGTCAGTAACGGCCGCCACAGGTCACCGTCACCTGTATGTAGCCCGGACGTGTCAGTAACGGCCGGCACAGGTCACTGTCACCTGTATGTAGCACGGAAGTGTCAGTAACGGCCGGCACAGGTCACCGTCACCTGTATGTAGCACGGAAGTCTCAGTAACGGCCGGCACAGGTCACCGTCACCTGTATGTAGCACGGAAGTGTCAGTAACGGCCGGCACAGGTCACCGTCACCTGTATGTAGTACGGACGTGTCAGTAACGGCCGGCACAGGTCACCGTCACCTGTATGTAGCACGGAAGTGTCAGTAACGGCTGGCACAGGTCACCGTCACCTCTATGTAGCACGGAAGTGTCAGTAACGGCCGGCACAGGTCACCGTCACCTGTATGTAGTACGTACGTGTCAGTAACGGCCGGCACAGGTCACTGTCACCTGTATGTAGCACGGACGTGTCAGTAACAGCCGGCACAGGTCACCTGTATGTAGCCCCGACGTGTCAGTAACGGCCGGCACAGGTCACCGTCACCTGTATGTAGTACGGACGTGTCAGTAACGGCCGGCACAGGTCACCGTCACCTGTATGTAGCCCCGACGTGTCAGTAACGGCCGGCACAGGTCACCGTCACCTGTATGTAGCACGGAAGTGTCAGTAACGGCCGGCACAGGTCACCGTCACCTGTATGTAGTACGGACGTGTCAGTAACGGCCGGCACAGGTCACCGTCACCTGTATGTAGCACGGAAGTGTCAGTAACGGCTGGCACAGGTCACCGTCACCTCTATGTAGCACGGAAGTGTCAGTAACGGCCGGCACAGGTCACCGTCACCTGTATGTAGTACGTACGTGTCAGTAACGGCCGGCACAGGTCACTGTCACCTGTATGTAGCACGGACGTGTCAGTAACAGCCGGCACAGGTCACCTGTATGTAGCCCCGACGTGTCAGTAACGGCCGGCACAGGTCACCGTCACCTGTATGTAGTACGGACGTGTCAGTAACGGCCGGCACAGGTCACCGTCACCTGTATGTAGCCCCGACGTGTCAGTAACGGCCGGCACAGATCACCGTCACCTGTATGTAACACAGACGTGTCAGTAACGGCCGGCACAGGTCACCGTCACCTGTATGTAGCCTCGACGTGTCAGTAACGGCCGGCACAGGTCACCGTCACCTGTATGTAGTACGGACGTGTCAGTAACGGCCGGCACAGGTCACTGTCACCTGTATGTAGCACAGACGTGTCAGTAACGGCCGGCACAGGTCACCGTCACCTGTATGTAGTACGGACGTGTCAGTAACGGCCGGCACAGGTCACCGTCACCTGTATGTAGCACGGAAGTGTCAGTAACGGCCGGCACAGGTCACCGTCACCTGTATGTAGTACGGACGTGTCAGTAACGGCCGGCACAGGTCACTGTCACCTGTATGTAGCACGGAAGTGTCAGTAACGGCCGGCACAGGTCACTGTCACCTGTATGTAGCACGGACGTGTCAGTAACGGCCGGCACAGGTCACCGTCACCTGTATGTAGTACTGACGTGTCAGTAACGGCCGCCACAGGTCACCGTCACCTGTATGTAGCCCGGACGTGTCAGTAACGGCCGGCACAGGTCACTGTCACCTGTATGTAGCACGGAAGTGTCAGTAACGGCCGGCACAGGTCACCGTCACCTGTATGTAGCACGGAAGTCTCAGTAACGGCCGGCACAGGTCACCGTCACCTGTATGTAGCACGGAAGTGTCAGTAACGGCCGGCACAGGTCACCGTCACCTGTATGTAGTACGGACGTGTCAGTAACGGCCGGCACAGGTCACCGTCACCTGTATGTAGCACGGAAGTGTCAGTAACGGCTGGCACAGGTCACCGTCACCTCTATGTAGCACGGAAGTGTCAGTAACGGCCGGCACAGGTCACCGTCACCTGTATGTAGTACGTACGTGTCAGTAACGGCCGGCACAGGTCACTGTCACCTGTATGTAGCACGGACGTGTCAGTAACAGCCGGCACAGGTCACCTGTATGTAGCCCCGACGTGTCAGTAACGGCCGGCACAGGTCACCGTCACCTGTATGTAGTACGGACGTGTCAGTAACGGCCGGCACAGGTCACCGTCACCTGTATGTAGCCCCGACGTGTCAGTAACGGCCGGCACAGGTCACCGTCACCTGTATGTAGCACGGAAGTGTCAGTAACGGCCGGCACAGGTCACCGTCACCTGTATGTAGTACGGACGTGTCAGTAACGGCCGGCACAGGTCACCGTCACCTGTATGTAGCACGGAAGTGTCAGTAACGGCTGGCACAGGTCACCGTCACCTCTATGTAGCACGGAAGTGTCAGTAACGGCCGGCACAGGTCACCGTCACCTGTATGTAGTACGTACGTGTCAGTAACGGCCGGCACAGGTCACTGTCACCTGTATGTAGCACGGACGTGTCAGTAACAGCCGGCACAGGTCACCTGTATGTAGCCCCGACGTGTCAGTAACGGCCGGCACAGGTCACCGTCACCTGTATGTAGTACGGACGTGTCAGTAACGGCCGGCACAGGTCACCGTCACCTGTATGTAGCCCCGACGTGTCAGTAACGGCCGGCACAGATCACCGTCACCTGTATGTAACACAGACGTGTCAGTAACGGCCGGCACAGGTCACCGTCACCTGTATGTAGCCTCGACGTGTCAGTAACGGCCGGCACAGGTCACCGTCACCTGTATGTAGTACGGACGTGTCAGTAACGGCCGGCACAGGTCACTGTCACCTGTATGTAGCACAGACGTGTCAGTAACGGCCGGCACAGGTCACCGTCACCTGTATGTAGTACGGACGTGTCAGTAACGGCCGGCACAGGTCACCGTCACCTGTATGTAGCACGGAAGTGTCAGTAACGGCCGGCACAGGTCACCGTCACCTGTATGTAGTACGGACGTGTCAGTAACGGCCGGCACAGGTCACTGTCACCTGTATGTAGCACGGAAGTGTCAGTAACGGCCGGCACAGGTCACTGTCACCTGTATGTAGCACGGACGTGTCAGTAACAGCCGGCACAGGTCACCGTCACCTGTATGTAGCCCCGACGTGTCAGTAACAGCCGGCACAGGTCACCGTCACCTGTATGTAGCACAGACGTATCAGTAACGGCCGGCACAGGTCACCGTCACCTGTATGTAGCACGGACGTGTCAGTAACAGCCGGCACAGGTCAATGTCACCTGTATGTAGCACGGAAGTGTCAGTAACGGCCGGCACAGGTCACTGTCACCTGTATGTAGCACAGACGTGTCAGTAACAGCCGGCACAGGTCACCTGTATGTAGCACGGACGTGTCAGTAACAGCCGGCACAGGTCACCGTCACCTGTATGTAGCCCCGACGTGTCAGTAACAGCCGGCACAGGTCACCGTCACCTGTATGTAGCACAGACGTGTCAGTAACGGCCGGCACAGGTCACCTGTATGTAGCACGGACGTGTCAGTAACGGCCGGCACAGGTCACCGTCACCTGTATGTAGTACGGACGTGTCAGTAACGGCCGGCACAGGTCACCGTCACCTGTATGTAGCACGGAAGTGTCAGTAACGGCCGGCACAGGTCACCGTCACCTCTATGTAGTACGGACGTGTCAGTAACGGCCGCCACAGGTCACTGTCACCTGTATGTAGCACGGAAGTGTCAGTAACGGCCGGCACAGGTCACTGTCACCTGTATGTAGCACGGACGTGTCAGTAACAGCCGGCACAGGTCACCGTCACCTGTATGTAGCCCCGACGTGTCAGTAACAGCCGGCACAGGTCACCGTCACCTGTATGTAGCACAGACGTGTCAGTAACGGCCGGCACAGGTCACCGTCACCTGTATGTAGCACGGAAGTGTCAGTAACGGCCGGCACAGGTCACCGTCACCTGTATGTAGTACGGACGTGTCAGTAACGGCCGGCACAGGTCACTGTCACCTGTATGTAGCACGGAAGTGTCAGTAACGGCCGGCACAGGTCACTGTCACCTGTATGTAGCACGGACGTGTCAGTAACAGCCGGCACAGGTCACCTGTATGTAGCACGGACGTGTCAGTAACAGCCGGCACAGGTCACCGTCACCTGTATGTAGCCCCGACGTGTCAGTAACAGCCGGCACAGGTCACCGTCACCTGTATGTAGCACAGACGTGTCAGTAACGGCCGGCACAGGTCACCTGTATGTAGCACGGACGTGTCAGTAACAGCCGGCACAGGTCAACGTCACCTGTATGTAGCACGGAAGTGTCAGTAACGGCCGGCACAGGTCACCGTCACCTGTATGTAGTGCGGACGTGTCAGTAACGGCCGGCACAGGTCACTGTCACCTGTATGTAGCACGGAAGTGTCAGTAACGGACGGCACAGGTCACTGTCACCTGTATGTAGCACGGACGTGTCAGTAACAGCCGGCACAGGTCACCTGTATGTAGCACGGACGTGTCAGTAACAGCCGGCACAGGTCACCGTCACCTGTATGTAGCCCCGACGTGTCAGTAACAGCCGGCACAGGTCACCGTCACCTGTATGTAGCACAGACGTGTCAGTAACGGCCGGCACAGGTCACCTGTATGTAGCACGGACGTGTCAGTAACGGCCGGCACAGGTCACCGTCACCTGTATGTAGCCCCGACGTGTCAGTAACGGCCGGCACAGGTCACCGTCACCTGTATGTAGCACAGACGTGTCAGTAACGGCCGGCACAGGTCACCGTCACCTGTATGTAGCACAGACGTGTCAGTAACAGCCGGCACAGGTCACCTGTATGTAGCCCCGACGTGTCAGTAACGGCCGGAACAGGTCACCTGTATGTAGCCCCGACGTGTCAGTAATGGCCGGCACAGGTCACCGTCACCTGTATGTAGCCCCGACGTGTCAGTAATGGCCGGCACAGGTCACCGTCACCTGTATGTAGCACCGAAGTGTCAGTAACGGCCGGCACAGGTCACCGTCACCTGTATGTAGCCCCGACGTGTCAGTAACAGCCGGCACAGGTCACCGTCACCTGTATGTAGCCCCGACGTGTCAGTAACAGCCGGCACAGGTCACCGTCACCTGTATGTACCATGGACATGTCAGTAACGGCCGGCACAGGTCACCGTCACCTGTATGTAGCACCGAAGTGTCAGTAACGGCCGGCACAGGTCACCGTCACCTGTATGTAGCCCTGACGTGTCAGTAACGGCCGGCACAGGTCACCGTCACCTGTATGTAGCCCCGACGTGTCAGTAACGGCCGGCACAGGTCACCGTCACCTGTATGTATCCCCGACGTGTTAGTAACGGCCGACATAGGTCACCGTCACCTGTATGTAACACAGACGTGTCAGTAACGGCCGGCACAGGTCACCGTCACCTGTATGTAACACAGACGTGTCAGTAACGGCTGGCACAGGTCACCGTCACCTGTATGTAGCCCCGACGTGTCAGTAACCGCCGGCACAGGTCACCGTCACCTGTATGTAGCACCGAAGTGTCAGTAACGGCCGGCACAGGTCACCGTCTCCTGTATGTAGCCCCGACGTGTCAGTAACGGCCGACATAGGTCACCGTCACCTGTATGTAGCACGGACGTGTCAGTAACGGCCGGCACAGGTCACCGTCACCTGTATGTAACACAGACGTATCAGTAACGGCCGACATAGGTCACCGTCACCTGTATGTAACCCCGACGTGTCAGTAACGGCCGACATAGGTCACCGTCACCTGTATGTAACACAGACGTGTCAGTAACGGCCGGCACAGGTCATCGTCACCTGTATGTAGCCCCGACGTGTCAGTAACGGCCGACATAGGTCACCGTCACCTGTATGTAACCCCGACGTGTCAGTAACGGCCGACATAGGTCACCGTCACCTGTATGTAACACAGACGTGTCAGTAACGGCCGGCACAGGTCATCGTCACCTGTATGTAGCCCCGACGTGTCAGTAACGGCCGACATAGGTCACCGTCACCTGTATGTAACACAGACGTGTCAGTAACGGCCGGCACAGGTCACCGTCACCTGTATGTAGCATGGACGTGTCAGTAACGGCCGGCACAGATCACCGTCACCTGTATGTAACACAGACGTGTCAGTAACGGCCGGCAAAGGTCACCGTCACCTGTATGTAGCCCCGACGTGTCAGTAACGGCCGACATAGGTCACCGTCACCTGTATGTAACACAGACGTGTCAGTAACGGCCGGCACAGGTCACGGTCACCTGTATGTAACACAGACGTGTCAGTAACGGCCGGCACAGGTCACCGTCACCTGTATGTAGCCCCGACGTGTCAGTAACGGCCGACATAGGTCACCGTCACCTGTATGTAACACAGACGTGTCAGTAACGGCCGGCACAGGTCACCGTCACCTGTATGTAGCCCCGACGTGTCAGTAACGGCCGACATAGGTCACCGTCACCTGTATGTAGCACGGACGTGTCAGTAACGGCCGGCACAGGTCACCGTCACCTGTATGTAACACAGACGTGTCAGTAACGGCCGGCACAGGTCACCGTCACCTGTATGTAGCCCCGACGTGTCAGTAACGGCCGACATAGGTCACCGTCACCTGTATGTAACACAGACGTGTCAGTAACGGCCGGCACAGGTCACCGTCACCTGTATGTAGCATGGACGTGTCAGTAACGGCCGGCACAGATCACCGTCACCTGTATGTAACACAGACGTGTCAGTAACGGCCGGCACAGGTCACCGTCACCTGTATGTAGCCCCGACGTGTCAGTAACGGCCGACATAGGTCACCGTCACCTGTATGTAACACAGACGTGTCAGTAACGGCCGGCACAGGTCACCGTCACCTGTATGTAGCATGGACGTGTCAGTAACGGCCGGCACAGGTCACCGTCACCTGTATGTAACACAGACGTGTCAGTAACGGCCGTCACAGGTCACCGTCACCTGTATGTAGCACGGACGTGTCAGTAACGGCCGGCACAGTTCACCGTCACCTGTATGTAATACAGACGTGTCAGTAACGGCTGGCACAGTTCACCGTCACCTGTATGTAGCCCCAACGTGTCAGTATCGGCCGGCACAGGTCACCGTCACCTGTATGTAGCCCCGACGTGTCAGTAACGGCCGACATAGGTCCGAGTCACCTGTATGTAGTACTGACGTGTCAGTAACGGCCGACACAGGTCACCGTCACCTGTATGTAGTACTGACGTGTCAGTAACGGCCGGCACAGGTCACTGTCACCTCTATGTAGTACTGACGTGTCAGTAACGGCCGGCACAGGTCCCCGTCACCTGTATGTAACACAGACGTGTCAGTAACGGCCGGCACAGGTCACCGTCACCTGTATGTAGCCCCGACGTGTCAGTAACGGCCGGCACAGGTCACCGTCACCTGTATGTAGCCCCGACGTGTCAGTAACGGCCGACATAGGTCACCGTCACCTGTATGTAACACAGACGTGTCAGTAACGGCCGGCACAGGTCACCGTCACCTGTATGTAGCATGGACGTGTCAGTAACGGCCGGCACAGGTCACCTTTATGTAACACAGACGTGTCAGTAACGGCCGGCACAGGTCACCGTCACCTGTATGTAGCACGGACGTGTCAGTAACGGCTGGCACAGGTCACCGTCACCTGTACGTAACACAGACGTGTCAGTAACGGCTGGCACAGGTCACCGTCACCTGTATGTAGCCCCGACGTGTCAGTAACGGCCGGCACAGGTCACCTGTATGTAGCCCCGACGTGTCAGTAACAGCCGGCACAGGTCACCCTCACCTGTATGTAGCCCCGACGTGTCAGTAATGGCCGGCACAGGTCACCGTCACCTGTATGTAGCCCCGACGTGTCAGTAATGGCCGGCACAGGTCACCGTCACCTGTATGTAGCACGGAAGTGTCAGTAACGGCCGGCACAGGTCACCGTCACCTGTATGTAGCACGGAAGTGTCAGTAACGGCCGGCACAGGTCACCGTCACCTGTATGTAGCACAGACGTGTCAGTAACAGCCGGCACAGGTCACCTGTATGTAGCCCCGACGTGTCAGTAACGGCCGGCACAGGTCACCTGTATGTAGCCCCGACGTGTCAGTAACAGCCGGCACAGGTCACCCTCACCTGTATGTAGCCCCGACGTGTCAGTAATGGCCGGCACAGGTCACCGTCACCTGTATGTAGCCCCGACGTGTCAGTAATGGCCGGCACAGGTCACCGTCACCTGTATGTAGCACCGAAGTGTCAGTAACGGCCGGCACAGGTCACCGTCACCTGTATGTAGCCCCGACGTGTCAGTAACGGCCGGCACAGGTCACCGTCACCTGTATGTAGCCCCGACGTGTCAGTAACGGCCGGCACAGGTCACCGTCACCTGTATGTAGCCCCGACGTGTCAGTAATGGCCGGCACAGGTCACCGTCACCTGTATGTAGCACCGAAGTGTCAGTAACGGCCGGCACAGGTCACCGTCACCTGTATGTAGCCCCGACGTGTCAGTAACGGCCGGCACAGGTCACCGTCACCTGTATGTAGCATGGACGTGTCAGTAACGGCCGGCACAGGTCACCGTCACCTGTATGTAGCCCTGACGTGTCAGTAACGGCCGGCACAGGTCACCGTCACCTGTATGTAGCCCCGACGTGTCAGTAACGGCCGACATAGGTCCGAGTCACCTGTATGTAGTACTGACGTGTCAGTAACGGCCGACACAGGTCACCGTCACCTGTATGTAGTACTGACGTGTCAGTAACGGCCGGCACAGGTCACTGTCACCTCTATGTAGTACTGACGTGTCAGTAACGGCCGGCACAGGTCCCCGTCACCTGTATGTAACACAGACGTGTCAGTAACGGCCGGCACAGGTCACCGTCACCTGTATGTAGCCCCGACGTGTCAGTAACGGCCGGCACAGGTCACCGTCACCTGTATGTAGCCCCGACGTGTCAGTAACGGCCGACATAGGTCACCGTCACCTGTATGTAACACAGACGTGTCAGTAACGGCCGGCACAGGTCACCGTCACCTGTATGTAGCATGGACGTGTCAGTAACGGCCGGCACAGGTCACCTTTATGTAACACAGACGTGTCAGTAACGGCCGGCACAGGTCACCGTCACCTGTATGTAGCACGGACGTGTCAGTAACGGCTGGCACAGGTCACCGTCACCTGTACGTAACACAGACGTGTCAGTAACGGCTGGCACAGGTCACCGTCACCTGTATGTAGCCCCGACGTGTCAGTAACGACCGGCACAGGTCACCTGTATGTAGCCCCGACGTGTCAGTAACAGCCGGCACAGGTCACCCTCACCTGTATGTAGCCCCGACGTGTCAGTAATGGCCGGCACAGGTCACCGTCACCTGTATGTAGCCCCGACGTGTCAGTAATGGCCGGCACAGGTCACCGTCACCTGTATGTAGCACGGAAGTGTCAGTAACGGCCGGCACAGGTCACCGTCACCTGTATGTAGCACGGAAGTGTCAGTAACGGCCGGCACAGGTCACCGTCACCTGTATGTAGCACAGACGTGTCAGTAACAGCCGGCACAGGTCACCTGTATGTAGCCCCGACGTGTCAGTAACGGCCGGCACAGGTCACCTGTATGTAGCCCCGACGTGTCAGTAACAGCCGGCACAGGTCACCCTCACCTGTATGTAGCCCCGGCGTGTCAGTAATGGCCGGCACAGGTCACCGTCACCTGTATGTAGCCCCGACGTGTCAGTAATGGCCGGCACAGGTCACCGTCACCTGTATGTAGCACCGAAGTGTCAGTAACGGCCGGCACAGGTCACCGTCACCTGTATGTAGCCCCGACGTGTCAGTAACGGCCGGCACAGGTCACAGTCACCTGTATGTAGCCCCGACGTGTCAGTAACGGCCGGCACAGGTCACCGTCACCTGTATGTAGCCCCGACGTGTCAGTAATGGCCGGCACAGGTCACCGTCACCTGTATGTAGCACCGAAGTGTCAGTAACGGCCGGCACAGGTCACCGTCACCTGTATGTAGCCCCGACGTGTCAGTAACGGCCGGCACAGGTCACCGTCACCTGTATGTAGCATGGACGTGTCAGTAACGGCCGGCACAGGTCACCGTCACCTGTATGTAGCCCTGACGTGTCAGTAACGGCCGGCACAGGTCACCGTCACCTGTATGTAGCCCCGACGTGTCAGTAACAGCCGGCACAGGTCACCGTCACCTGTATGTAGCCCCGACGTGTCAGTAACAGCCGGCACAGGTCACCGTCACCTGTATGTAGCATGGACGTGTCAGTAACGGCCGGCACAGGTCACCGTCACCTGTATGTAGCACCGAAGTGTCAGTAACGGCCGGCACAGGTCACCGTCACCTGTATGTAGCCCCGACGTGTCAGTAACGGCCGGCACAGGTCACCGTCACCTATATGTAGCCCCGACGTGTCAGTAACGGCCGGCACAGGTCACCGTCACCTGTATGTAGCATGGACGTGTCAGTAACGGCCGGCACAGGTCACCGTCACCTGTATGTAACACGGACGTGTCAGTAACGGCCGGCACAGGTCACCGTCACCTGTATGTAGCACCGAAGTGTCAGTAACGGCCGGCACAGGTCACCGTCACCTGTATGTATCCCCGACGTGTTAGTAACGGCCGACATAGGTCACCGTCACCTGTATGTAACACAGACGTGTCAGTAACGGCCGGCACAGGTCACCGTCACCTGTATGTAACACAGACGTGTCAGTAACGGCTGGCACAGGTCACCGTCACCTGTATGTAGCCCCGACGTGTCAGTAACGGCCGGCACAGGTCACCGTCACCTGTATGTAGCACCGAAGTGTCAGTAACGGCCGGCACAGGTCACCGTCACCTGTATGTAGCCCCGACGTGTCAGTAACGGCCGACATAGGTCACCGTCACCTGTATGTAGCACGGACGTGTCAGTAACGGCCGGCACAGGTCACTGTCACGATATGGTATGAAATATCATAAGTAGTTCTCTAGCCTGTGTGGGCTAAGCCCCCCTTCTTGGAGTAACAGTTTGTAGCTGCAAATTCCTGGCTGTCCTTCTCTGAGAGTATGGGGGAAGAGAGGTTTTATTGCCGAACGGAATTTACGACTAGCATTTCCTGTGTAAGCTCTTGTTCAGCTATAAGGAAAAGTGGCTCCAAAAATTCATGAAAGATTCTTTGTTTAGTTTTTGTTAGATATTAGGCAAACGATTTAAGCTAGAAATACGAAAATATATATTTTTATTCTCACTCGATGTATCTACACAACCCGCGAAACACGAGTTTCTAACTCCATCTGGTAAAGAAGTGGGGTTTTCTCTGTAAATATGTATCCCCGATAGGACATATTTGATCTCATTAGAATGCTCACGTTAATCCGAGATGAATTATGGGTTTGGTATGACTCTGTCATGTTTTGTAGTGAAGTTATAGAAATTAGAGAGAATAGTTTAAAGTTTAGGCAGAATGTAGAGAGAGGAGGGTCTGGATAAGCCAGCCTTTCTGTGATGTCACAGCCTTAATGTTTTAAGTGTCTGGCAGGCTCTGAGGAGTCACTTTTTGCTGATTTCTCCCTCTGGACTGCTTTGTCCTATTGTCCTGGAAGAGCTGGTACATCCCATGGACTGGGATGTATGGAAACTGCACTAGCCTGGATGCCTGCAATGCTTTTAATATGTGAGTGTTATCTTTTCTCATTTATTCCCTTTATGTTATAATTACTCTTGTACATATTTGCAATTGTCTCATGTATAACATCTTTATAAACTATTTTTAATAACGCACTGCCTAGTTATTTTGAATGGGATATACTATTATATATTAGTTCGTTCTCCTGCTCTAAACCGTACCCTAAGTCTCTTGAAGGGAAAATACGCTACTGTTACTGTTGTGTTGGGTTAGCTTCGGACCCGTTTAATCGAAGCTGGTGGCAGCAAAAGTGTGCTGACGGTTGGATTATGCTGAAGCAACTGCGGGTTTGATAATTATTGTTCCTGCCTGTGTGGGAGTAGTTATCGCGTCGCTGCAGCGTGCCCAATAGCCAGTACATAGCAGGCAGCCTTTCTGGCGACTAATTACCCAGGGTGCAGTACCTAATCTGACCTGAGAGTAAGGGGGCGCCAGAGAGCTGCAAGTGTTAAGTGGAACTGTAAGCGGGATATACATAAATCCCTGCAGTTCGTGGTATATAGAAAAGCAGTGGGATACCTAGAATAAGCCCCTGCTGTAAACTAAGAGGTCAATAGCCTTGTGTGTGGTTTTTCATCACATTGTTAGCAGTGGAGGGATAACTAAGATAAGCCCCCCTGCACATGTGATAGCCGTCTGTTGGCCTAAAGTCACCCTGATCCGTGACGTAGGGGTGACGGTCACGGTGTGAATCCTGACCCAGTGGTGACAGCGGTCAGGGGAATCGTGACAATTGGTGGCAAGGCGGTGGGATATCTTAGAGCATTAGTGATTTGGTTTGAGTAATCATTCCTCTCACTAAAAACTTGCAGAAAGTTCTTGCGAGGACTCTGCGCAAATAAGTTTGGAGAACGAACTCAGTGCTTTTTAGTTGTGAGACAATTGCGTACTGGTAATTATCCCCTCCCTTTCTCTTCGTTTTTCTATCCTATCTTTTATTTGGCAACCATGGTTGTGCTGGGAGAAACCTTCTATGAGCAGCAGACCAGAGACACCCTTGTCGCCTTATGCAAGTCACAGCACATTGACTCTGCAAGCAAAAACAAAGCCCAACTGGTCGCAGATCTGGTGCAATGGGAAGCCGCTCGAGACCAATCTCAGAGCTCAGAGGCCGCAGAAGCCAGCACAAGCGAACATGGTGCTGCAGCAGAGGTCCAACCACTGAATGCTGGCCCTGTTAGCAATCCGGGCGAATTGGACCCCCACCTGCAGGCGGCCTTGAAAGAATTCCCCATTGACGACCATGAGGGACGTCGGCAGCTGATTCAGCAATACCGGCAGGAGGCCCAGGCCCAGTAAACCGAGAGAGAGGCCCGAGCTGAGAGAGAGGCCCGAGCTGAGAGAGAGGCACAGGCCCAGCGAGCCGAGCGGCAAGCTGAGCGGGAGTACCAGCTGCAGTTAGCCCGACTGCAAATGCAGGGGTTGTCTCAGACCAACCGTGAGCCTAGCAGCGCTCAGACACCGAAGCCCCGGCCTGATCACTTTCCTGTTATGGAGAAGGACGGAGATTTGGACACTTTTCTGCGGGCCTTTGAGAAAGCCTGCAGGCAGTACCAGCTGCCTACAGATGAATGGGCACGATACCTGACACCAGGGCTGAGAGGCAAAGCTCTGGAGGCGTTTGCTGCCCTCCCTCAAGAACAAGATGGTGACTATGAGGCCATCAAAAAGGCTCTGATAGCCAAGTACCAGCTTACACCCGAGGTGTACCGTAGAAAGTTCCGGACCCTCCAACGTGGCCCACACGACAGTTACAGTGATGTGGTGCATGGACTGGGGACCCACTTTGACCAGTGGACCCAAGGACTGTCAGTGACCACCTTTGCGCAGCTGCGAGACCTGATGATCAAAGACCAGTTCTTTCATCTTTGCCCAGCTGAGGTGCGACAGTTCGTGATGGACAGAGAACCCAAAGACGTGACGAAAGCAGCGCAGATTGCCGATGCCTATGAGGCCAACCGTAGATCGGAAGTGCGGAAGCCAGTCACCACCAGCTGGAGAGGGGGTAAGCCTGCAACTAACGCCAGTACCCCTGCCAGCCAGCACACCCGAGGTCCTGGCCCTGTGGCCAACAGCACCAGACCTACCACCGAACCTCGCACGTGTCACACCTGCAAGCGGCCTGGGCATATCAGTACCTTCTGTCCAGACAGGCCGAAGAACACCCCAGCCAAGGCCCCAGGGCCTAATGCAGCAGTTCTTTTGGTGGGTGGTGTGGTTGGGAGGGTGTGTGACAACGTGCAGCCCGTCACTGTGGGAGGCCATGTTGCTACAGGCCTCAAGGACACCGGGGCTGAACGAACCCTCATCCGACCCGAACTGGCGGCCCCTGAAGAAATCATTCCGGGGAAAACCCTAACTGTCACTGGGATTGGGGGCATCAGCTGTCCCTTACCGATGGCCCGGGTTTTTATTGATTGGGGTGCTGGGAGCGGGGTGAAGGAAGTGGGGCTGTCGGATAATTTGCCCACTGATGTTTTGTTGGGAACTGATTTGGGGAGGATGTTTGCATACTACGTCCCTGACACCCCTCCCCAATCTACTAATAAGGGTGACGTTAACCCTGATGATGATGATGATGATGGGAAATCGCATGTGTTACCTGACCATGCTTTATCTTGTAATGATGCATCTAATAACCATTTTTTCCCTAGGATTGAGGGTGAAAATGTTGTACCTGTGCCAGCGGAACCTGATAATGATTTTTCTGTGAAGGTTAATGTGTCCATAGGTACAGGCGTGCCCAGCCACGTCGCTCTGCGGAGTGAGACGGCTGAGGAACCCCTAACAGGGGCAAGTGTCGGTGCTACAGGAAATGGGGAGATGCATGGGAACCGTGAGGAAGGTGACGCCATGAAAGTGACCAGTGCCACCGAGGAAGGTAACTGGCCCATAAGTAGCACTGCCCCTGGAGTGTTGGGGGTGGATGGGGAGGTAGAGCCCATAGCAGCGCCGGCTGATGGGCCTGTAGAAACCCCCGGGGAGACAGCCTATGTAGCTGCTGTCACCCGCAGTCAGAGTGCCCGGAACGCAGATAACTGTCTGCCTTCCGGACCCTCCTCAGTCATCACTGTGACTGAACCAGAGGTGGACCCAGAGCAGGTCCAAGAGGGTTCCCGTGGGGAAGGGACCCTGACGTCGCTTCTGGCTTCCCCTAGCCAGGAGTTTCAGGCCGCTCTGCACACAGATGCGAGCCTAGAGAGTTTGAGACAACTCGCCGGGACGCGCTTCTCCGAGACTGATAAGGAGAAGGTGTTCTGGGAACGAGGAAGGTTGTACCGGGAGACAGTACCCGGAGAATCACAAAAGGAGTGGTTGAGGGAAAGACAGCTGGTCGTCCCGCAGCAATTCCGGGGTGAGTTGTTGCGGATTGCCCATGAGATCCCGCTAGCTGGACACTTGGGGATCAGCAAAACTAAGGCCCGGCTGTCTCAACACTTCTATTGGCCTAAGATGGGGACAGATGTGTCAAACTACTGCCGCTCCTGTGTCACCTGTCAAAGAGTGGGGAAGGCGGGGCCTGCTCTTAAGGCTCCCCTGATCCCTTTGCCAGTGATAGAGGAGCCTTTCCAGAGGATCGCGGTGGACATTGTGGGCCCGCTGGCCGTCCCCAGCAGCTCTGGAAAGCAATACATCCTTACTGTGGTAGACTACGCTACCCGGTACCCAGAGGCAGTAGCTCTGTCCTCTACTAGGGCAGATAAGGTGGCAGATGCCCTGTTGGCCATCTTTTCACGTGTAGGATTTCCCAGGGAAATGCTTACTGATCAAGGGACCCAATTTATGTCTCGCCTAATGGAGGCTCTCTGTAAGAGAATGCAGGTTAAGCACCTGGTATCGAGTGCGTATCACCCACAGACCAATGGCTTGTGTGAACGCTTCAATGGTACCCTCAAACAGATGCTACGCATGCTGGTTGAGACTCAAGGGCGCGACTGGGAGCGGTACCTCCCACACCTGCTGTTCGCTTACCGAGAGGTTCCGCAGGCCTCGACGGGGTTCTCCCCCTTCGAGCTCCTGTACGGCAGGCGAGTCCGGGGACCCCTTGGGTTGGTAAGAGAATCCTGGGAAGAGGAGCCAAACCCTTCTGAAGTGTCCATAGTGGAGTATGTCATGCGCTTCCGTGACAAGATGCAGACCTTGACGCAGTTGGTGCATGACAACATGACGCAGGCTCAGGCTGATCAGAAGCACTGGTACGACCAGAACGCCCGGGAGCGGACCTACCACGTGGGTCAAAAGGTGTGGGTGCTGGTCCCTGTACCAACGGATAAGCTTCAGGCCGCCTGGGAGGGCCCGTACGTCGTCCACCAACAGCTCAACCCGGTCACGTACGTGGTCACGCTTGACCACGCTCGGGGTAGGCGAAAGGCCTTTCACGTCAACATGATGAAGGCTCATCACGAACGTGAACCTTTCGTCCTACCGGTCTGCAGCTTGCCCGAAGACGGTGAGGAAGACACCCTCCTGGACTTGCTGGCCCAAGCCAAGGCCAATGGGTCCATCGAGGATGTGGAGGTAAGCGCCTCGTTAACTGAACCCCAGCGGGTGCAGTTGCAAACCACCCTGGAACCTTTCTGGGTCGTGTTCTCCAACCGACCTGGGAGGACTGAGTTAGCAGTCCACGAGGTGGACTCCGGGAATCACGCCCCACTACGGCGAACACCCTATCGAATCTCTGACCAGGTGCAGCAGACTATGCGCCAAGAGATCGATGAGATGTTACAGCTGGGGGTGATTCGGCGGTCAAAGAGCGCATGGGCATCACCTGTAGTTCTCGTGCCAAAGAAGGACCGGACCACCCGGTTCTGCGTGGACTACAGGGGGCTCAACGCCATCACAGCCTCGGATGCGCACCCAATGCCGCGCATGGAGGACCTGCTTGAGAAGTTAGCTGTCGCAGATTATCTAACAATAATGGATCTGAGTCGAGGATACTGGCAGATTCCCCTGAGCCCCGAGGCGCAGGAAAAGTCCGCCTTTATCACACCCTTTGGACTGTACGAGTCCACGGTCATGCCCTTCGGCATGAAGAATGCCCCTGCCACTTTCCAGCGGATGGTCAACCTCCTGCTTCAGGGACTGGAGACGTACGCCGTGGCGTACTTGGATGACATTGCCATTTTCAGTCCCTCCTGGAAGGAACACCTGCAGCATCTCGAGGAGGTGCTCAGGCGAATTCACCAAGCAGGACTGACTATCAAGCCGGGAAAGTGTCAGATGGGCATGAGGGAGGTTCACTACCTGGGGCACCGGGTAGGCGGGAACACCCTGAAGCCAGAGCCTGACAAAGTGGGAGTGATCGTGAACTGGCCCACTCCCGTGACCAAGAAACAGGTGATGTCCTTCTTGGGCACTGCAGGGTACTATAGGCGCTTCGTAAAGCACTATAGTAGCCTGGCAAAACCTTTGACGGACCTCACCAGGAAGAAGCTACCTCACATTGTCAACTGGACAGATGGCTGTGAGGGGGCCTTCCAGGCGTTGAAAACCGCACTGTGCAACGCACCTGTGTTGAAAGCAGTCGACAGCAGTCGACCGTTCTTGGTGCAGACCGACGCCAGCGAGTTTGGCCTTGGTGCTGTGCTCAGCCAGGTTGACTCGGAGGACCAAGAGCACCCCGTGTTATACCTGAGCCGGAAACTTTTGCCGAGGGAAGTGGCCTACTCCACAATTGAGAAGGAGTGCCTGGCCATAGTCTGGGCCCTGCAGCGCTTGCAGCCCTACTTGTATGGTCACACTTTCACTGTGGTGACCGACCACAACCCTCTTCGCTGGCTAAACGCCATGTGTGGAACCAACGGCAGGTTGCTACGCTGGAGCCTTGCCCTTCAGCAGTTTGACTTCACCATTGAACACAAAACGGGCAGGGAGCATGGGAATGCAGATGGACTCTCCCGCCAGGGTGAACCTACTGAGGTGCCCATGGAGGCATACCGTCGGGTTCTACCTCCCTAGCGCACACCAAAAGGGGGAGGTGTCACGATATGGTATGAAATATCATAAGTAGTTCTCTAGCCTGTGTGGGCTAAGCCCCCCTTCTTGGAGTAACAGTTTGTAGCTGCAAATTCCTGGCTGTCCTTCTCTGAGAGTATGGGGGAAGAGAGGTTTTATTGCCGAACGGAATTTACGACTAGCATTTCCTGTGTAAGCTCTTGTTCAGCTATAAGGAAAAGTGGCTCCAAAAATTCATGAAAGATTCTTTGTTTAGTTTTTGTTAGATATTAGGCAAACGATTTAAGCTAGAAATACGAAAATATATATTTTTATTCTCACTCGATGTATCTACACAACCCGCGAAACACGAGTTTCTAACTCCATCTGGTAAAGAAGTGGGGTTTTCTCTGTAAATATGTATCCCCGATAGGACATATTTGATCTCATTAGAATGCTCACGTTAATCCGAGATGAATTATGGGTTTGGTATGACTCTGTCATGTTTTGTAGTGAAGTTATAGAAATTAGAGAGAATAGTTTAAAGTTTAGGCAGAATGTAGAGAGAGGAGGGTCTGGATAAGCCAGCCTTTCTGTGATGTCACAGCCTTAATGTTTTAAGTGTCTGGCAGGCTCTGAGGAGTCACTTTTTGCTGATTTCTCCCTCTGGACTGCTTTGTCCTATTGTCCTGGAAGAGCTGGTACATCCCATGGACTGGGATGTATGGAAACTGCACTAGCCTGGATGCCTGCAATGCTTTTAATATGTGAGTGTTATCTTTTCTCATTTATTCCCTTTATGTTATAATTACCCTTGTACATATTTGCAATTGTCTCATGTATAACATCTTTATAAACTATTTTTAATAACGCACTGCCTAGTTATTTTGAATGGGATATACTATTATATATTAGTTCGTTCTCCTGCTCTAAACCGTACCCTAAGTCTCTTGAAGGGAAAATACGCTACTGTTACTGTTGTGTTGGGTTAGCTTCGGACCCGTTTAATCGAAGCTGGTGGCAGCGAAAGTGTGCTGACGGTTGGATTATGCTGAAGCAACTGCGGGTTTGATAATTATTGTTCCTGCCTGTGTGGGAGTAGTTATCGCGTCGCTGCAGCGTGCCCAATAGCCAGTACATAGCAGGCAGCCTTTCTGGCGACTAATTACCCAGGGTGCAGTACCTAATCTGACCTGAGAGTAAGGGGGCGCCAGAGAGCTGCAAGTGTTAAGTGGAACTGTAAGCGGGATATACATAAATCCCTGCAGTTCGTGGTATATAGAAAAGCAGTGGGATACCTAGAATAAGCCCCTGCTGTAAACTAAGAGGTCAATAGCCTTGTGTGTGGTTTTTCATCACATTGTTAGCAGTGGAGGGATAACTAAGATAAGCCCCCCTGCACATGTGATAGCCGTCTGTTGGCCTAAAGTCACCCTGATCCGTGACGTAGGGGTGACGGTCACGGTGTGAATCCTGACCCAGTGGTGACAGCGGTCAGGGGAATCGTGACAGTCACCGTCACCTGTATGTAACACAGACGTGTCAGTAACGGCCGACATAGGTCACCGTCACCTGTATGTAACCCCGACGTGTCAGTAACGGCCGACATAGGTCACCGTCACCTGTATGTAACACAGACGTGTCAGTAACGGCCGGCACAGGTCACCGTCACCTGTATGTAGCCCCGACGTGTCAGTAACGGCCGACATAGGTCACCGTCACCTGTATGTAACACAGACGTGTCAGTAACGGCCGGCACAGGTCACCGTCACCTGTATGTAGCATGGACGTGTCAGTAACGGCCGGCACAGATCACCGTCACCTGTATGTAACACAGACGTGTCAGTAACGGCCGGCACAGGTCACCGTCACCTGTATGTAGCCCCAACGTGTCAGTAACGGCCGACATAGGTCACCGTCACCTGTATGTAACACAGACGTGTCAGTAACGGCCGGCACAGGTCACGGTCACCTGTATGTAACACAGACGTGTCAGTAACGGCCGGCACAGGTCACCGTCACCTGTATGTAGCCCCGACGTGTCAGTAACGGCCGACATAGGTCACCGTCACCTGTATGTAACACAGACATGTCAGTAACGGCCGGCACAGGTCACCGTCACCTGTATGTAGCCCCGACGTGTCAGTAACGGCCGGCACAGGTCACCGTCACCTGTATGTAGCCCCGACGTGTCAGTAATGGCCGGCACAGGTCACCGTCACCTGTATGTAGCACCGAAGTGTCAGTAACGGCCGGCACAGGTCATTGTCACCTGTATGTAGCCCCGACGTGTCAGTAACGGCCGGCACAGGTCATCGTCACCTGTATGTAGCATGGACGTGTCAGTAACGGCCGGCACAGGTCACCGTCACCTGTATGTAGCCCTGACGTGTCAGTAACGGCCGGCACAGGTCACCGTCACCTGTATGTAGCCCCGACGTGTCAGTAACAGCCGGCACAGGTCACCGTCACCTGTATGTAGCCCCGACGTGTCAGTAACAGCCGGCACAGGTCACCGTCACCTGTATGTAGCATGGACGTGTCAGTAACGGCCGGCACAGGTCACCGTCACCTGTATGTAGCACCGAAGTGTCAGTATCGGCCGGCACAGGTCACCGTCACCTGTATGTAGCCCTGACGTGTCAGTAACGGCCGGCACAGGTCACCGTCACCTATATGTAGCCCCGACGTGTCAGTAACGGCCGGCACAGGTCACCGTCACCTGTATGTAGCATGGACGTGTCAGTAACGGCCGGCACAGGTCACCGTTACCTGTATGTAACACGGACGTGTCAGTAACGGCCGGCACAGGTCACCGTCACCTGTATGTAGCACCGAAGTGTCAGTAACGGCCGGCACAGGTCACCGTCACCTGTATGTATCCCCGACGTGTTAGTAACGGCCGACATAGGTCACCGTCACCTGTATGTAACACGGACGTGTCAGTAACGGCCGGCACAGGTCACCGTCACCTGTATGTAACACGGACGTGTCAGTAACGGCCGGCACAGGTCACCGTCACCTGTATGTAGCCCCGACGTGTCAGTAACGGCCGGCACAGGTCACCGTCACCTGTATGTAGCACCGAAGTGTCAGTAACGGCCGGCACAGGTCACCGTCACCTGTATGTAGCCCCGACGTGTCAGTAACGGCCGACATAGGTCACCGTCACCTGTATGTAGCACGGACGTGTCAGTAACGGCCGGCACAGGTCACCGTCACCTGTATGTAACACAGACGTGTCAGTAACGGCCGACATAGGTCACCGTCACCTGTATGTAACCCCGACGTGTCAGTAACGGCCGACATAGGTCACCGTCACCTGTATGTAACACAGACGTGTCAGTAACAGCCGGCACAGGTCACCGTCACCTGTATGTAGCCCCGACGTGTCAGTAACGGCCGACATAGGTCACCGTCACCTGTATGTAACACAGATGTGTCAGTAACGGCCGGCACAGGTCACCGTCACCTGTATGTAGCATGGACGTGTCAGTAACGGCCGGCACAGATCACCGTCACCTGTATGTAACACAGACGTGTCAGTAACGGCCGGCACAGGTCACCGTCACCTGTATGTAGCCCCAACGTGTCAGTAACGGCCGACATAGGTCACCGTCACCTGTATGTAACACAGACGTGTCAGTAACGGCCGGCACAGGTCACGGTCACCTGTATGTAACACAGACGTGTCAGTAACGGCCGGCACAGGTCACCGTCACCTGTATGTAGCCCCGACGTGTCAGTAACGGCCGACATAGGTCACCGTCACCTGTATGTCACACAGACGTGTCAGTAACGGTCGGCACAGGTCACTGTCACCTGTATGTAGCACCGACGTGTCAGTAACGGCCGACATAGGTCACCGTCACCTGTATGTAGCACGGACGTGTCAGTAACGGCCGGCACAGGTCACCGTCACCTGTATGTAACACAGACGTGTCAGTAACGGCCGGCACAGGTCACCGTCACCTCTATGTAGCCCCGACGTGTCAGTAACGGCCGACATAGGTCACCGTCACCTGTATGTAACACAGACGTGTCAGTAACGGCCGGCACAGGTCACCGTCACCTGTATGTAGCATGGACGTGTCAGTAACGGCCGGCACAGATCACCGTCACCTGTATGTAACACAGACGTGTCAGTAACGGCCGGCACAGGTCACCGTCACCTGTATGTAGCCCCGACGTGTCAGTAACGGCCGACATAGGTCACCGTCACCTGTATGTAACACAGACGTGTCAGTAACGGCCGGCACAGGTCACGGTCACCTGTATGTAACACAGACGTGTCAGTAACGGCCGGCACAGGTCACCGTCACCTGTATGTAGCCCCGACGTGTCAGTAACGGTCGACATAGGTCACCGTCACCTGTATGTAACACAGACGTGTCAGTAACGGCCGGCACAGGTCACCGTCACCTGTATGTAGCATGGACGTGTCAGTAACGGCCGGCACAGGTCACCGTCACCTGTATGTAACACAGACGTGTCAGTAACGGCCGGCACAGGTCACCGTCACCTGTATGTAGCACGGACGTGTCAGTAACGGCCGGCACAGGTCACCGTCACCTGTATGTAATACAGACGTGTCAGTAACGGCTGGCACAGTTCACCGTCACCTGTATGTAGCCCCAACGTGTCAGTAACGGCCGGCACAGGTCACCGTCACCTGTATGTAGCCCCGACGTGTCAGTAACGGCCGACATAGGTCCGAGTCACCTGTATGTAGTACTGACGTGTCAGTAACGGCCGGCACAGGTCACCGTCACCTGTATGTAGTACTGACGTGTCAGTAACGGCCGGCACAGGTCACCGTCACCTGTATGTAGTACGGACGTGTCAGTAACGGCCGGCACAGGTCACTGTCACCTGTATGTAGTACTGACGTGTCAGTAACGGCCGGCACAGGTCACCGTCACCTGTATGTAGCATGGACGTGTCAGTAACGGTCGGCAAAGGTCACAGTCACCTGTATGTAACACAGACGTGTCAGTAACGGCCGGCACAGGTCACCGTCACCTGTATGTAGCCCCGACGTGTCAGTAACGGCCGGCACAGGTCACCGTCACCTGTATGTAGCCCCGACGTGTCAGTAACGGCCGACATAGGTCACCGTCACCTGTATGTAACACAGACGTGTCAGTAACGGCCGGCACAGGTCACCGTCACCTGTATGTAGCATGGACGTGTCAGTAACGGCCGGCACAGGTCACCTTTATGTAATACAGACGTGTCAGTAACGGCCGGCACAGGTCACCGTCACCTGTATGTAGCACGGACGTGTCAGTAACGGCTGGCACAGGTCACCGTCACCTGTACGTAACACAGACGTGTCAGTAACGGCTGGCACAGGTCACCGTCACCTGTATGTAGCCCCGATGTGTCAGTAACGGCCGGCACAGGTCACCGTCACCTGTATTTAGCCCCGACGTGTCAGTAACGGCCGACATAGGTCACCGTCACCTGTATGTAGCACGGACGTGTCAGTAACGGCCGGCACAGGTCACCGTCACCTGTATGTAGCATGGACGTGTCAGTAACGGCCGGCACAGGTCACCGTCACCAGTATGTAGCACGGAAGTGTCAGTAACGGCCGGCACAGGTCACCGTCACCTGTATGTAGCCCCGACGTGTCAGTAACGGCCGACATAGGTCACCGTCACCTGTATGTAACACAGACGTGTCAGTAACGGCCGGCACAGGTCACCGTCACCTGTATGTAGCCCCGACGTGTCAGTAACGGCCGACATAGGTCACCGTCTCCTGTATGTAACACAGACGTGTCATTAACGGCCGGCACAGGTCACGGTCACCTGTATGTAACACAGACGTGTCAGTAACGGCCGGCACAGGTCACCGTCACCTGTATGTAGCCCCGACGTGTCAGTAACTGCCGACCTAGGTCACCGTCACCTGTATGTAACACAGACGTGTCAGTAACGGCCGGCACAGGTCACCGTCACCTGTATGTAGCATGGACGTGTCAGTAACGGCCGGCACAGGTCACCGTCACCTGTATGTAACACAGACGTGTCAGTAACGCCCGGCACAGGTCACCGTCACCTGTATGTAGCACGGACGTGTCAGTAACGGCCGGCACAGGTCACCGTCACCTGTATGTAATACAGACGTGTCAGTAACGGCTGGCACAGGTCACCGTCACCTGTATGTAGCCCCGACGTGTCAGTAACGGCCGACATAGGTCCGAGTCACCTGTATGTAGTACTGACGTGTCAGTAACGGCCGGCACAGGTCACCGTCACCTGTATGTAGTACTGACGTGTCAGTAACGGCCGGCACAGGTCACCGTCACCTGTATGTAGTACGGACGTGTCAGTAACGGCCGGCACAGGTCACTGTCACCTGTATGTAGTACTGACGTGTCAGTAACGGCCGGCACAGGTCACCGTCACCTGTATGTAGCATGGACGTGTCAGTAACGGTCGGCACAGGTCACAGTCACCTGTATGTAACACAGACGTGTCAGTAACGGCCGGCACAGGTCACCGTCACCTGTATGTAGCCCCGACGTGTCAGTAACGGCCGGCACAGGTCACCGTCACCTGTATGTAGCCCCGACGTGTCAGTAACGGCCGACATAGGTCACCGTCACCTGTATGTAGCATGGACGTGTCAGTAACGGCCGGCACAGGTCACCTTTATGTAACACAGACGTGTCAGTAACGGCCGGCACAGGTCACCGTCACCTGTATGCAGCACGGACGTGTCAGTAACGGCTGGCACAGGTCACCGTCACCTGTACGTAACACAGACGTGTCAGTAACGGCTGGCACAGGTCACCGTCACCTGTATGTAGCCCCGACGTGTCAGTAACGGCCGGCACAGGTCACCGTCACTTGTATTTAGCCCCGACGTGTCAGTAACGGCCGACATAGGTCACCGTCACCTGTATGTAGCACGGACGTGTCAATAACGGCCGGCACAGGTCACCGTCACCTGTATGTAGCACGGACGTGTCAGTAACGGCCGGCACAGGTCACCGTCACCAGTATGTAGCACGGAAGTGTCAGTAACGGCCGGCACAGGTCACCGTCACCTGTATGTAGCCCCGACGTGTCAGTAACGGCTGGCACAGGTCACTGTCACCTGTATGTAGTACTGACGTGTCAGTAACAGCCGGCACAGGTCACCGTCACCTGTATGTAGCACGGAAGTGTCAGTAATGACCGGCACATGTCACCGTCACCTGTATGTAGCACCGACGTGTCAGTAACGGCCGGCACAGGTCACTGTCACCTGTATGTAGTACTGACGTGTCAGTAACGGCCGGCACAGGTCACCCTCACCTGTATGTAGCCCCGACGTGTCAGTAACGGCCAGCACAGGTCACTGTCACCTGTATGTAGCCCCGACGTGTCAGTAAGGGCCGGCACAGGTCACCCTCACCTGTATGTAGCACCGACGTGTCAGTAACGGCCGGCATAGGTCACTGTCACCTGTATGTAGTACTGACGTGTCAGTAACGGGCTGCACAGGTCACCGTCACCTGTATGTAGCACGGATGTGTCAGTAACGGCCGGCACAGGTCACTGTCACCTGTATGTAGCCCCGACGTGTCAGTAACGGCTGGCACAGGTCACCGTCACCTGTATGTAGCACGGAAGTGTCAGTAACGGCCGGCACAGGTCACTGTCACCTGTATGTAGCACGGAAGTGTCAGTAACGGCCGGCACAGGTCACTGTCACCTGTATGTAGCCCCGACATGTCAGTAACGGCCGGCACAGGTCACCGTCACCTGTATGTAGCACCGACTTGTCAGTAACGGCCGGCACAGGTCACTGTCACCTGTATGTAGTACAGACGTGTCAGTAACGGCCGGCACTCGTCACCGTCCCCTGTATGTAGCACCGACGTGTCAGTAACGGCCGTCACAGGTCACTATCACCTGTATGTAGTACTGACGTGTCAGTAACGGCCGGCACACATCACCGTCACCTGTATGTAGCCCCGACGTGTCAGTAACGGCCGGCACAGGTCACCGTCACCTGTATGTAGCACCGAAGTGTCAGTAACGGCCGGCACAGGTCACTGTCACCTGTATGTATCCCCGACGTGTCAGTAAAGGCTGGCACAGGTCACCGTCACCTGTATGTAGTACCGATGTGTCAGTAACGGCCGGCACAGGTTACCGTCACCTGTATGTAGCACCGACGTGTCAGTAACGGCCGGCACAGGTCACTGTCACCTGTATGTAGTACTGACGTGCCAGTAAAGGCCGGCACAGGTCACCGTCACCTGTATGTAGCCCCGACGTGTCAGTAACGGCCGGCACAGGTCACCGTCACCTGTATGTAGTACTGACGTGTCAGTAACGGCCAACACAGGTCACTGTCACCTGTATGTAGTACTGATCTGTCTGTAACGGCCGGCACAGGTCACCGTCACCTGTATGTAGCCCCGACGTGTCAGTAACGGCTGGCACAGGTCACCGTCACCTGTATGTAGTACTGACGTGTCAGTAACGTCCGGCACAGGTCACCTGTATGTAGCACGGACGTGTCAGTAACGGCCGGCACATGTCACCGTCACCTGTATGTAGTACTGACGTGTCAGTAACGGCCGACACAGGTCACCGTCACCTGTATGTAGTACTGACGTGTCAGTAACGGCCGGCACAGGTCACCGTCACCTGTATGTAGTACAGACGTGTCAGTAACGGCCGCCACAGGTCACCGTCACCTGTATGTAGCACAGACGTGTCAGTAATAGCTGGCACAGGTCACCGTCACCTGTATGTAGCACGGACGTGTCAGTAACGGCCGGCACAGGTCACCGTCACCTGTATGTAGTACGGACGTGTCAGTAACGGCCGGAACAGGTCACCGTCACCTGTATGTAGTACTGACGTGTCAGTAACGGCCGGCACAGGTCACCGTCACCTGTATGTAGTACTGACGTGTCAGTAACGACCGGTGTCACGATTCCCCTGACCGCTGTCACCAATGGGTCAGGATTCACACCGTGACCGTCACCCCTACGTCACGGATTGAGGTGACTTTAGGCCAACAGACGGCTATCACATGTGCAGGGGGGCTTATCTTAGTTATCCCTCCACTGCTAACAATGTGATGAAAAAACACACACAAGGCTATTGACCTCTTAGCTTACAGCAGGGGCTTATTCTAGGTATCCCACTGCTTTCAATATACCACAAACTGCAGGGATTTATGTATATCCCGCTTACAGTTCCACTTAACACTTGCAGCTCTCTGGGGCCCCCCTTTCTCTCAGGTCAGATTAGGTACTGCACCCTGGGTAATTAGTCGCCAGAAAGGCTGCCTGCTATGTACTGGCTATTGGGCACGCTGCAGCGACGCGATAACTACTCCCACACAGGCAGGAACAATAATTATTAACCCCGCAGTCGCTTCAGCATCGCTCAACAGTCTGCACACTTTCGCTGCCACCAGCTTCGATTAAACGGGTCCGAAGCTAACCCAACTCAACAGTAACAGTAGCGTATTTCACTTCAGAAGACTGGGTAAGTTTAGAGCATGGATGAACGAACTAATATATAATAGTATATTCCATTGAAATTAATTAGGCAGTGCTTTATGAAAAAATATTTTATAAAGAAGTTACAAATGAGACAATTGCAAATATGTACAAGGGTAATTATGAAATAAACAGGGATTAAATGAGAAAAAAGTATCACTCACATGTTCAACGCATTGCAGGCAATCAGGCTAGGGCAGTTTCCATATATCCCAGTCCATGGGATGCTGCTGGCTTCAGGAGAGGACAAGAAGTCAGGAAGAAATCTAGCAGAAAGTGACACCTCAGAGCCTGCCAGACACTTAAAACATTAAGGCTGTGACATCACAGAAAGGCTGGCTTATCCAGACCCTCCTCTCTCTACATTCTGCCTAAACTTTAAACTATTCTCTCTGATTTCTATAACTTCACTACAAAACATGTCAGAGTCAGACCAAACTCCTCATTCATCTCAGATTAACGTGGGCATTCTAATGAGATCAAATATGTCCTATCTGGGATACATATTTCCAGAGAAATCCCTACTTCTTTACCAGATGGAGTTAGAAGCTCGTGTTTCGCGGGTTGTGTAGATACACCGAGTGAGAATAAAAATATATATTTTCGTATTTCTAGCTTAAATCGTTTGCCTAATATCTAACAAAAACTAAACAAAGAATCTTTCCTGAATCTTGGAGCCACTTTTCCAGTTTGAACTAGAGAATGTGGGAGGGGTGAGGGACTTTCCTCTGAGCCTGGAATTTACGACCCCAGAGCAATAAAACCTCTCTTCCCCCATACTCTCAGAGAAGGAAAGCCAGGAATTTGCAGCTACAAACTGTTGCTCCAAGAAGGGGGGCTTAGCCCACACAGGCTAGAGAACTACTTATGATATTTCATACCATATCGTGACACCTCCCCCTTTTGGTGTGCGCTAGGGAGGCAGGACCTGATGGTTCTCCTCCATGCGCACCTCAGCAGGTTCACCCTGGTGGGCCAACCCATCACCATTGCCATGATCTGGCTCCATGGTGCCTTCGCCTACCCGGTTTCCCAGGTAGTGAACCTCCCTCATGCCCATCTGACACTTTCCCGGCTTGATAGTCAGTCCTGCTTGGTGAATTCGCCTGAGCACCTCCTCGAGATGCTGCAGGTGTTCCTTCCAGGAGGGACTGAAGATGGCAATGTCATCCAAGTACGCCACGGCGTACGTCTCCAGTCCCTGAAGCAGGAGGTTGACCATCCGCTGGAAAGTGGCAGGGGCATTCTTCATGCCGAAGGGCATGACCGTGGACTCGTACAGTCCGAAGGGCGTGATAAAGGCGGACTTCTCCTGCGCCTCGGGGCTCAGGGGAATCTGCCAGTATCCTCGACTCAGATCCATTATTGTTAGGTAATCTGCGCCAGCTAACTTCTCAAGCAGCTCCTCCATGCGCGGCATTGGGTGCGCATCCGAGGCTGTGATGGCGTTGAGCCCCCTGTAGTCCACGCAGAACCGGGTGGTCCGGTCCTTCTTTGGCACGAGAACTACAGGTGATGCCCACGCGCTCTTCGACCGTCGAATCACCCCCAGCTGTAACATCTCATCGATCTCTTGGCGCATAGTCTGCTGCACCTGGTCAGAGATTCGATAGGGTGTTCGCCGTAGGGGGGCGTGATTCCCGGTGTCCACCTCGTGGACTGCTAACTCAGTCCTCCCAGGTCGGTTGGAGAATACGACCCGGAAGGGTTCCAGTGTGGTTTGCAACTGCACCCGCTGGGGTTCAGTTAACAAGGCGCTTACCTCCACATCCTCGATGGACCCATTGGCCTTGGCTTGGGCCAGCAAGTCCAGGAGGGTGTCTTCCTCCCCGTCTTCGGGTAAGCTGCAGACCGGTAGGACGAAAGGTTCACGTTCGTGATGAGCCTTCATCATGTTGACGTGAAAGGCTTTTCGCCTACCCCGAGCGTGGTCAAGCGTGACCACGTACGTGACCGGGTTGAGCTGTTGGTGGACGACGTACGGGCCCTCCCAGGCTGCCTGAAGCTTATCCGTTGGTACAGGGACCAGCACCCACACCTTTTGACCCACGTGGTAGGTCCGCTCCCGGGCGTTCTGGTCGTACCAGTGCTTCTGATCAGCCTGAGCCTGCGTCATGTTGTCATGCACCAACTGCGTCAAGGTCTGCATCTTGTCACGGAAGCGCATGACATACTCCACTATGGACACTTCAGAAGGGTTCGGCTTCTCTTCCCAGGATTCTCTTACCAACCCAAGGGGTCCCCGGACTCGCCTGCCGTACAGGAGCTCGAAGGGTGAGAACCCCGTCGAGGCCTGCGGAACCTCTCGGTAAGCGAACAGCAGGTGTGGGAGGTACTGCTCCCAGTCGCGCCCTTGAGTCTCAACCAGCATGCGTAGCATCTGTTTGAGGGTACCATTGAAGCGTTCACACAAGCCATTGGTCTGTGGGTGATACGCACTCGATACCAGGTGCTTCACCTGCATTCTCTTACAGAGAGCCTCCATTAGGCGAGACATAAATTGGGTCCCTTGATCAGTAAGCATTTCCCTGGGAAATCCTACACGTGAAAAGATGGCCAACAGGGCATCCGCCACCTTATCTGCCCTAGTTGACGACAGAGCTACTGCCTCTGGGTACCGGGTAGCGTAGTCTACCACAGTAAGGATGTATTGCTTTCCAGAGCTGCTGGGGACGGCCAGCGGGCCCACAATGTCCACCGCGATCCTCTGGAAAGGCTCCTCTATCACTGGCAAAGGGATCAGGGGAGCCTTAAGAGCAGGCCCCGCCTTCCCCACTCTTTGACAGGTGACACAGGAGCGGCAGTAGTTTGACACATCTGTCCCCATCTTAGGCCAATAGAAGTGTTGAGACAGCCGGGCCTTAGTTTTGCTGATCCCCAAGTGTCCAGCTAGCGGGATCTCATGGGCAATCCGCAACAACTCACCCCGGAATTGCTGTGGGACGACCAGCTGTCTTTCCCTCAACCACTCCTTTTGTGATTCTCCGGGTACTGTCTCCCGGTACAACCTACCTTGTTCCCAGAACACCTTTTCCTTATCAGTCTCGGAGAAGGGCGTCCCGGCAAGTTGTCTCAAACTCTCTAGGCTCGCATCTGTGTGCAGAGCGGCCTGAAACTCCTGGCTAGGGGAAGCCAGAAGCGACGTCAGGGTCCCTTCCCCACGGGAACCCTCTTGGACCTGCTCTGGGTCCACCTCTGGTTCAGTCACAGTGATGACTGAGGAGGGTCCGGAAGGCTGACAGTTATCTGCGTTCCGGGCACTCTGACTGCAGGTGACAGCAGCTACGTAGGCTGTCTCCCCGGGGATTTCTACAGGCCCATCAGCCGGCGCTGCTATGGGCTCTACCTCCCCATCCACCCCCAACACTCCAGGGGCAGTGCTACTTATGGGCCAGTTACCTTCCTCGGTGGCACTGGTCACTTTCATGGCGTCACCTTCCTCACGGTTCCCATGCATCTCCCCATTTCCTGTAGCACCGACACTTGCCCCTGTTAGGGGTTCCTCAGCCGTCTCACTCCGCAGAGCGACGTGGCTGGGCACGCCTGTACCTATGGACACATTAACCTTCACAGAAAAATCATTATCAGGTTCCGCTGGCACAGGTACAACATTTTCACCATCAATCCTAGGGAAAAAATGGTTATTAGATGCATCATTACAAGATAAAGCATGGTCAGGTAACACATGCGATTTCCCATCATCATCATCATCATCAGGGTTAATGTTACCCTTATTAGTAGATTGGGGAGGGGTGTCAGGGACGTAGTATGCAAACATCCTCCCCAAATCAGTTCCCAACAAAACATCAGTGGGCAAATTATCCGACAGCCCCACTTCCTTCACCCCGCTCCCAGCACCCCAATCAATAAAAACCCGGGCCATCGGTAAGGGACAGCTGATGCCCCCAATCCCAGTGACAGTTAGGGTTTTCCCCGGAATGATTTCTTCAGGGGCCGCCAGTTCGGGTCGGATGAGGGTTCGTTCAGCCCCGGTGTCCTTGAGGCCTGTAGCAACATGGCCCCCCACAGTGACGGGCTGTACGTTGTCACACACCCTCCCAACCACACCACCCACCAAAAGAACTGCTGCATTAGGCCCTGGGGCCTTGGCTGGGGGGTTCTTCGGCCTGTCTGGACAGAAGGTACTGATATGCCCAGGCCGCTTGCAGGTGTAACACGCGCGAGGTTCGGTGGTAGGTCTGGTGCTGTTGGCCACAGGGCCAGGACCTCGGGTGTGTTGGCTGGCAGGGGTACTGGCGTTGGTTGCAGGCTTACCCCCTCTCCAGCTGGTGGTGACTGGCTTCTGCACTTCCGATCTACGGTTGGCCTCATAGGCATCGGCAATCTGCGCTGCTTTCGTCACGTCTTTGGGTTCTCTGTCCATCACGAACTGTCGCACCTCAGCTGGGCAAAGATGAAAGAACTGGTCTTTGATCATCAGGTCTCGCAGCTGCGCAAAGGTGGTCACTGACAGTCCTTGGGTCCACTGGTCAAAGTGGGTCCCCAGTCCATGCACCACATCACTGTAACTGTCGTGTGGGCCACGTTGGAGGGTCCGGAACTTTCTACGGTACACCTCGGGTGTAAGCTGGTACTTGGCTATCAGAGCCTTTTTGATGGCCTCATAGTCACCATCTTGCTCTTGAGGGAGGGCAGCAAACGCCTCCAGAGCTTTACCTCTCAGCCCTGGTGTCAGGTATCGGGCCCATTCATCTGTAGGCAGCCGGTACTGTCTGCAGGCTTTCTCAAAGGTCCGCAGAAAAGTGTCCAAGTCTCCGTCCTTCTCCATAACAGGGAAGTGATCGGCCGGGGTTTAGGCATCTGAGCGCTGCTGGGCTCACGGCTGGACTGGGACGACCCCTGCATTTGCAGTCGGGCCATCTGCAGCTGGTACTCCCGCTCCGCTTGCTGGGCCTGGGCCTCTCGCTCAGCTCGGGCCTCTCGCTCAGCTCGGGCCTCTTGCCGGTATTGCTGAATCAGCTGCCGACGTCCCTCATGGTCGTCAGTGGGGAATTCTTTCAAGGCCGCCTGCAGGTGGGGGTCCAATTCGCCCGGATTGCTAACAGGGCCAGCATTCAGTGGGTGGACCTCTGCTGCAGCACCATGTTCGCTGGTGCTGGCTTCTGCGGCCTCTGAGCTCTGAGATTGGTCTCGAGCGGCTTCCCATTGCACCAGATCTGCGACCAGTTGGGCTTTGTTTTTGCTTGCAAAGTCAATGTGCTGTGACTTGCATAAGGCGACAAGGGTGTCTCTGGTCTGCTGCTCATAGAAGGTTTCTCCCAGCACAACCATGGTTGCCAAATAAAAGATAGGATAGAAAAACGAAGAGAAAGGGAAGGGATAATTACCAGTACGCAATTGTCTCACAACTAAAAAGCACTGAGTTCGTTCTCCAAACTTATTTGCGCAGAGTCCTCGCAAGAACTTTCTGCAAGTTTTTAGTGAGAGGAATGATTACTCAAACCAAATCATTAATGCTCTAAGATATCCCACCGCCTTGCCACCAATTGTCACGATTCCCCCTGACCGCTGTCACCAATGGGTCAGGATTCACACCGTGACCGTCACCCCTACGTCACGGATTGAGGTGACTTTAGGCCAACAGACGGCTATCACATGTGCAGGGGGCTTATCTTAGTTATCCCTCCACTCCACGATGTGATGAAAAAAAAGCCACACACAAGGCTATTGACCTCTTAGTTTACAGCAGGGGCTTATTCTAGGTATCCCACTGCTTTTCTATATACCACGAACTGCAGGGATTTATGTATATCCCGCTTACAGTTCCACTTAACACTTGCAGCTCTCTGGTGCCCCCTTACTCTCAGGTCAGATTAGGTACTGCACCCTGGGTAATTAGTCGCCAGAAAGGCTGCCTGCTATGTACTGGCTATTGGGCACGCTGCAGCGACGCGATAACTACTCCCACTCAGGCAGGAACAATAATTTTTAACGTCGCAGCCGCTACAACATAACCCAAAAGTCTGCACACTTCTCGCTGCCACCAGCTTCGATTAAACGGGTCCGAAGCTAACCCAACACAACAGTAACAGTAGCGTATTTCACTTCAGAAGACAGGGTAAGTTTAGAGCATGGATGAACGAACTAATATATAATAGTATATTCCATTGAAATTAATTAGGCAGTGCTTCATGAAAAATATTTTATAAAGAAGTTACAAAGGAGACAATTGCCAATATGTACAAGGGTAATTATAACATAAAGGGAATAAATGAGAAAAAGCAACACTTACATGTTCAAAGCATGACAGGCAATCAGGCTAGGGCAGTTTCCATATATCCCAGTCCATGGGATGCTGCTGGCTTCAGGAGAGGACAAGAAGTCAGGAAGAAATCTAGCAGAGACACAGCTGGGGATGTGTGCAGCCAGTTATACTTTCAAGGCTGTGACATCACAGAAAGGCTGGCTTATCCAGACCCTCCTCTCTCTACATTCTGCCTAAACTTTAAACTATTCTCTCTGATTTCTATAACTTCACTACAAAACATGTCAGAGTCAGACCAAACTCCTCATTCATCTCAGATTAACGTGGGCATTCTAATGAGATCAAATATGTCCTATCTGGGATACATATTTCCAGAGAAATCCCTACTTCTTTACCAGATGGAGTTAGAAGCTCGTGTTTCGCGGGTTGTGTAGATACACCGAGTGAGAATAAAAATATATATTTTCGTATTTCTAGCTTAAATCGTTTGCCTAATATCTAACAAAAACTAAACAAAGAATCTTTCCTGAATCTTGGAGCCACTTTTCCAGTTTGAACTAGAGAATGTGGGAGGGGTGAGGGACTTTCCTCTGAGCCTGGAATTTACGACCCCAGAGCAATAAAACCTCTCTTCCCCCATACTCTCAGAGAAGGAAAGCCAGGAATTTGCAGCTACAAACTGTTGCTCCAAGAAGGGGGGCTTAGCCCACACAGGCTAGAGAACTACTTATGATATTTCATACCATATCGTGACACCTCCCCCTTTTGGTGTGCGCTAGGGAGGCAGGACCTGATGGTTCTCCTCCATGCGCACCTCAGCAGGTTCACCCTGGTGGGCCAACCCATCACCATTGCCATGATCTGGCTCCATGGTGCCTTCGCCTACCCGGTTTCCCAGGTAGTGAACCTCCCTCATGCCCATCTGACACTTTCCCGGCTTGATAGTCAGTCCTGCTTGGTGAATTCGCCTGAGCACCTCCTCGAGATGCTGCAGGTGTTCCTTCCAGGAGGGACTGAAGATGGCAATGTCATCCAAGTACGCCACGGCGTACGTCTCCAGTCCCTGAAGCAGGAGGTTGACCATCCGCTGGAAAGTGGCAGGGGCATTCTTCATGCCGAAGGGCATGACCGTGGACTCGTACAGTCCGAAGGGCGTGATAAAGGCGGACTTCTCCTGCGCCTCGGGGCTCAGGGGAATCTGCCAGTATCCTCGACTCAGATCCATTATTGTTAGGTAATCTGCGCCAGCTAACTTCTCAAGCAGCTCCTCCATGCGCGGCATTGGGTGCGCATCCGAGGCTGTGATGGCGTTGAGCCCCCTGTAGTCCACGCAGAACCGGGTGGTCCGGTCCTTCTTTGGCACGAGAACTACAGGTGATGCCCACGCGCTCTTCGACCGTCGAATCACCCCCAGCTGTAACATCTCATCGATCTCTTGGCGCATAGTCTGCTGCACCTGGTCAGAGATTCGATAGGGTGTTCGCCGTAGGGGGGCGTGATTCCCGGTGTCCACCTCGTGGACTGCTAACTCAGTCCTCCCAGGTCGGTTGGAGAATACGACCCGGAAGGGTTCCAGTGTGGTTTGCAACTGCACCCGCTGGGGTTCAGTTAACAAGGCGCTTACCTCCACATCCTCGATGGACCCATTGGCCTTGGCTTGGGCCAGCAAGTCCAGGAGGGTGTCTTCCTCCCCGTCTTCGGGTAAGCTGCAGACCGGTAGGACGAAAGGTTCACGTTCGTGATGAGCCTTCATCATGTTGACGTGAAAGGCTTTTCGCCTACCCCGAGCGTGGTCAAGCGTGACCACGTACGTGACCGGGTTGAGCTGTTGGTGGACGACGTACGGGCCCTCCCAGGCTGCCTGAAGCTTATCCGTTGGTACAGGGACCAGCACCCACACCTTTTGACCCACGTGGTAGGTCCGCTCCCGGGCGTTCTGGTCATACCAGTGCTTCTGATCAGCCTGAGCCTGCGTCATGTTGTCATGCACCAACTGCGTCAAGGTCTGCATCTTGTCACGGAAGCGCATGACATACTCCACTATGGACACTTCAGAAGGGTTCGGCTTCTCTTCCCAGGATTCTCTTACCAACCCAAGGGGTCCCCGGACTCGCCTGCCGTACAGGAGCTCGAAGGGTGAGAACCCCGTCGAGGCCTGCGGAACCTCTCGGTAAGCGAACAGCAGGTGTGGGAGGTACCGCTCCCAGTCGCGCCCTTGAGTCTCAACCAGCATGCGTAGCATCTGTTTGAGGGTACCATTGAAGCGTTCACACAAGCCATTGGTCTGTGGGTGATACGCACTCGATACCAGGTGCTTCACCTGCATTCTCTTACAGAGAGCCTCCATTAGGCGAGACATAAATTGGGTCCCTTGATCAGTAAGCATTTCCCTGGGAAATCCTACACGTGAAAAGATGGCCAACAGGGCATCCGCCACCTTATCTGCCCTAGTTGACGACAGAGCTACTGCCTCTGGGTACCGGGTAGCGTAGTCTACCACAGTAAGGATGTATTGCTTTCCAGAGCTGCTGGGGACGGCCAGCGGGCCCACAATGTCCACCGCGATCCTCTGGAAAGGCTCCTCTATCACTGGCAAAGGGATCAGGGGAGCCTTAAGAGCAGGCCCCGCCTTCCCCACTCTTTGACAGGTGACACAGGAGCGGCAGTAGTTTGACACATCTGTCCCCATCTTAGGCCAATAGAAGTGTTGAGACAGCCGGGCCTTAGTTTTGCTGATCCCCAAGTGTCCAGCTAGCGGGATCTCATGGGCAATCCGCAACAACTCACCCCGGAATTGCTGTGGGACGACCAGCTGTCTTTCCCTCAACCACTCCTTTTGTGATTCTCCGGGTACTGTCTCCCGGTACAACCTACCTTGTTCCCAGAACACCTTTTCCTTATCAGTCTCGGAGAAGGGCGTCCCGGCAAGTTGTCTCAAACTCTCTAGGCTCGCATCTGTGTGCAGAGCGGCCTGAAACTCCTGGCTAGGGGAAGCCAGAAGCGACGTCAGGGTCCCTTCCCCACGGGAACCCTCTTGGACCTGCTCTGGGTCCACCTCTGGTTCAGTCACAGTGATGACTGAGGAGGGTCCGGAAGGCTGACAGTTATCTGCGTTCCGGGCACTCTGACTGCAGGTGACAGCAGCTACGTAGGCTGTCTCCCCGGGGATTTCTACAGGCCCATCAGCCGGCGCTGCTATGGGCTCTACCTCCCCATCCACCCCCAACACTCCAGGGGCAGTGCTACTTATGGGCCAGTTACCTTCCTCGGTGGCACTGGTCACTTTCATGGCGTCACCTTCCTCACGGTTCCCATGCATCTCCCCATTTCCTGTAGCACCGACACTTGCCCCTGTTAGGGGTTCCTCAGCCGTCTCACTCCGCAGAGCGACGTGGCTGGGCACGCCTGTACCTATGGACACATTAACCTTCACAGAAAAATCATTATCAGGTTCCGCTGGCACAGGTACAACATTTTCACCATCAATCCTAGGGAAAAAATGGTTATTAGATGCATCATTACAAGATAAAGCATGGTCAGGTAACACATGCGATTTCCCATCATCATCATCATCATCAGGGTTAATGTTACCCTTATTAGTAGATTGGGGAGGGGTGTCAGGGACGTAGTATGCAAACATCCTCCCCAAATCAGTTCCCAACAAAACATCAGTGGGCAAATTATCCGACAGCCCCACTTCCTTCACCCCGCTCCCAGCACCCCAATCAATAAAAACCCGGGCCATCGGTAAGGGACAGCTGATGCCCCCAATCCCAGTGACAGTTAGGGTTTTCCCCGGAATGATTTCTTCAGGGGCCGCCAGTTCGGGTCGGATGAGGGTTCGTTCAGCCCCGGTGTCCTTGAGGCCTGTAGCAACATGGCCCCCCACAGTGACGGGCTGTACGTTGTCACACACCCTCCCAACCACACCACCCACCAAAAGAACTGCTGCATTAGGCCCTGGGGCCTTGGCTGGGGGGTTCTTCGGCCTGTCTGGACAGAAGGTACTGATATGCCCAGGCCGCTTGCAGGTGTAACACGCGCGAGGTTCGGTGGTAGGTCTGGTGCTGTTGGCCACAGGGCCAGGACCTCGGGTGTGTTGGCTGGCAGGGGTACTGGCGTTGGTTGCAGGCTTACCCCCTCTCCAGCTGGTGGTGACTGGCTTCTGCACTTCCGATCTACGGTTGGCCTCATAGGCATCGGCAATCTGCGCTGCTTTCGTCACGTCTTTGGGTTCTCTGTCCATCACGAACTGTCGCACCTCAGCTGGGCAAAGATGAAAGAACTGGTCTTTGATCATCAGGTCTCGCAGCTGCGCAAAGGTGGTCACTGACAGTCCTTGGGTCCACTGGTCAAAGTGGGTCCCCAGTCCATGCACCACATCACTGTAACTGTCGTGTGGGCCACGTTGGAGGGTCCGGAACTTTCTACGGTACACCTCGGGTGTAAGCTGGTACTTGGCTATCAGAGCCTTTTTGATGGCCTCATAGTCACCATCTTGCTCTTGAGGGAGGGCAGCAAACGCCTCCAGAGCTTTACCTCTCAGCCCTGGTGTCAGGTATCGGGCCCATTCATCTGTAGGCAGCCGGTACTGTCTGCAGGCTTTCTCAAAGGTCCGCAGAAAAGTGTCCAAGTCTCCGTCCTTCTCCATAACAGGGAAGTGATCGGCCGGGGTTTAGGCATCTGAGCGCTGCTGGGCTCACGGCTGGACTGGGACGACCCCTGCATTTGCAGTCGGGCCATCTGCAGCTGGTACTCCCGCTCCGCTTGCTGGGCCTGGGCCTCTCGCTCAGCTCGGGCCTCTCGCTCAGCTCGGGCCTCTTGCCGGTATTGCTGAATCAGCTGCCGACGTCCCTCATGGTCGTCAGTGGGGAATTCTTTCAAGGCCGCCTGCAGGTGGGGGTCCAATTCGCCCGGATTGCTAACAGGGCCAGCATTCAGTGGGTGGACCTCTGCTGCAGCACCATGTTCGCTGGTGCTGGCTTCTGCGGCCTCTGAGCTCTGAGATTGGTCTCGAGCGGCTTCCCATTGCACCAGATCTGCGACCAGTTGGGCTTTGTTTTTGCTTGCAAAGTCAATGTGCTGTGACTTGCATAAGGCGACAAGGGTGTCTCTGGTCTGCTGCTCATAGAAGGTTTCTCCCAGCACAACCATGGTTGCCAAATAAAAGATAGGATAGAAAAACGAAGAGAAAGGGAAGGGATAATTACCAGTACGCAATTGTCTCACAACTAAAAAGCACTGAGTTCGTTCTCCAAACTTATTTGCGCAGAGTCCTCGCAAGAACTTTCTGCAAGTTTTTAGTGAGAGGAATGATTACTCAAACCAAATCATTAATGCTCTAAGATATCCCACCGCCTTGCCACCAATTGTCACGATTCCCCCTGACCGCTGTCACCAATGGGTCAGGATTCACACCGTGACCGTCACCCCTACGTCACGGATTGAGGTGACTTTAGGCCAACAGACGGCTATCACATGTGCAGGGGGCTTATCTTAGTTATCCCTCCACTCCACGATGTGATGAAAAAAAAGCCACACACAAGGCTATTGACCTCTTAGTTTACAGCAGGGGCTTATTCTAGGTATCCCACTGCTTTTCTATATACCACGAACTGCAGGGATTTATGTATATCCCGCTTACAGTTCCACTTAACACTTGCAGCTCTCTGGCGCCCCCTTACTCTCAGGTCAGATTAGGTACTGCACCCTGGGTAATTAGTCGCCAGAAAGGCTGCCTGCTATGTACTGGCTATTGGGCACGCTGCAGCGACGCGATAACTACTCCCACTCAGGCAGGAACAATAATTTTTAACGTCGCAGCCGCTACAACATAACCCAAAAGTCTGCACACTTCTCGCTGCCACCAGCTTCGATTAAACGGGTCCGAAGCTAACCCAACACAACAGTAACAGTAGCGTATTTCACTTCAGAAGACAGGGTAAGTTTAGAGCATGGATGAACGAACTAATATATAATAGTATATTCCATTGAAATTAATTAGGCAGTGCTTCATGAAAAATATTTTATAAAGAAGTTACAAAGGAGACAATTGCCAATATGTACAAGGGTAATTATAACATAAAGGGAATAAATGAGAAAAAGCAACACTTACATGTTCAAAGCATGACAGGCAATCAGGCTAGGGCAGTTTCCATATATCCCAGTCCATGGGATGCTGCTGGCTTCAGGAGAGGACAAGAAGTCAGGAAGAAATCTAGCAGAGACACAGCTGGGGATGTGTGCAGCCAGTTATACTTTCAAGGCTGTGACATCACAGAAAGGCTGGCTTATCCAGACCCTCCTCTCTCTACATTCTGCCTAAACTTTAAACTATTCTCTCTGATTTCTATAACTTCACTACAAAACATGTCAGAGTCAGACCAAACTCCTCATTCATCTCAGATTAACGTGGGCATTCTAATGAGATCAAATATGTCCTATCTGGGATACATATTTCCAGAGAAATCCCTACTTCTTTACCAGATGGAGTTAGAAGCTCGTGTTTCGCGGGTTGTGTAGATACACCGAGTGAGAATAAAAATATATATTTTCGTATTTCTAGCTTAAATCGTTTGCCTAATATCTAACAAAAACTAAACAAAGAATCTTTCCTGAATCTTGGAGCCACTTTTCCAGTTTGAACTAGAGAATGTGGGAGGGGTGAGGGACTTTCCTCTGAGCCTGGAATTTACGACCCCAGAGCAATAAAACCTCTCTTCCCCCATACTCTCAGAGAAGGAAAGCCAGGAATTTGCAGCTACAAACTGTTGCTCCAAGAAGGGGGGCTTAGCCCACACAGGCTAGAGAACTACTTATGATATTTCATACCATATCGTGACACCTCCCCCTTTTGGTGTGCGCTAGGGAGGCAGGACCTGATGGTTCTCCTCCATGCGCACCTCAGCAGGTTCACCCTGGTGGGCCAACCCATCACCATTGCCATGATCTGGCTCCATGGTGCCTTCGCCTACCCGGTTTCCCAGGTAGTGAACCTCCCTCATGCCCATCTGACACTTTCCCGGCTTGATAGTCAGTCCTGCTTGGTGAATTCGCCTGAGCACCTCCTCGAGATGCTGCAGGTGTTCCTTCCAGGAGGGACTGAAGATGGCAATGTCATCCAAGTACGCCACGGCGTACGTCTCCAGTCCCTGAAGCAGGAGGTTGACCATCCGCTGGAAAGTGGCAGGGGCATTCTTCATGCCGAAGGGCATGACCGTGGACTCGTACAGTCCGAAGGGCGTGATAAAGGCGGACTTCTCCTGCGCCTCGGGGCTCAGGGGAATCTGCCAGTATCCTCGACTCAGATCCATTATTGTTAGGTAATCTGCGCCAGCTAACTTCTCAAGCAGCTCCTCCATGCGCGGCATTGGGTGCGCATCCGAGGCTGTGATGGCGTTGAGCCCCCTGTAGTCCACGCAGAACCGGGTGGTCCGGTCCTTCTTTGGCACGAGAACTACAGGTGATGCCCACGCGCTCTTCGACCGTCGAATCACCCCCAGCTGTAACATCTCATCGATCTCTTGGCGCATAGTCTGCTGCACCTGGTCAGAGATTCGATAGGGTGTTCGCCGTAGGGGGGCGTGATTCCCGGTGTCCACCTCGTGGACTGCTAACTCAGTCCTCCCAGGTCGGTTGGAGAATACGACCCGGAAGGGTTCCAGTGTGGTTTGCAACTGCACCCGCTGGGGTTCAGTTAACAAGGCGCTTACCTCCACATCCTCGATGGACCCATTGGCCTTGGCTTGGGCCAGCAAGTCCAGGAGGGTGTCTTCCTCCCCGTCTTCGGGTAAGCTGCAGACCGGTAGGACGAAAGGTTCACGTTCGTGATGAGCCTTCATCATGTTGACGTGAAAGGCTTTTCGCCTACCCCGAGCGTGGTCAAGCGTGACCACGTACGTGACCGGGTTGAGCTGTTGGTGGACGACGTACGGGCCCTCCCAGGCTGCCTGAAGCTTATCCGTTGGTACAGGGACCAGCACCCACACCTTTTGACCCACGTGGTAGGTCCGCTCCCGGGCGTTCTGGTCATACCAGTGCTTCTGATCAGCCTGAGCCTGCGTCATGTTGTCATGCACCAACTGCGTCAAGGTCTGCATCTTGTCACGGAAGCGCATGACATACTCCACTATGGACACTTCAGAAGGGTTCGGCTTCTCTTCCCAGGATTCTCTTACCAACCCAAGGGGTCCCCGGACTCGCCTGCCGTACAGGAGCTCGAAGGGTGAGAACCCCGTCGAGGCCTGCGGAACCTCTCGGTAAGCGAACAGCAGGTGTGGGAGGTACCGCTCCCAGTCGCGCCCTTGAGTCTCAACCAGCATGCGTAGCATCTGTTTGAGGGTACCATTGAAGCGTTCACACAAGCCATTGGTCTGTGGGTGATACGCACTCGATACCAGGTGCTTCACCTGCATTCTCTTACAGAGAGCCTCCATTAGGCGAGACATAAATTGGGTCCCTTGATCAGTAAGCATTTCCCTGGGAAATCCTACACGTGAAAAGATGGCCAACAGGGCATCCGCCACCTTATCTGCCCTAGTTGACGACAGAGCTACTGCCTCTGGGTACCGGGTAGCGTAGTCTACCACAGTAAGGATGTATTGCTTTCCAGAGCTGCTGGGGACGGCCAGCGGGCCCACAATGTCCACCGCGATCCTCTGGAAAGGCTCCTCTATCACTGGCAAAGGGATCAGGGGAGCCTTAAGAGCAGGCCCCGCCTTCCCCACTCTTTGACAGGTGACACAGGAGCGGCAGTAGTTTGACACATCTGTCCCCATCTTAGGCCAATAGAAGTGTTGAGACAGCCGGGCCTTAGTTTTGCTGATCCCCAAGTGTCCAGCTAGCGGGATCTCATGGGCAATCCGCAACAACTCACCCCGGAATTGCTGTGGGACGACCAGCTGTCTTTCCCTCAACCACTCCTTTTGTGATTCTCCGGGTACTGTCTCCCGGTACAACCTACCTTGTTCCCAGAACACCTTTTCCTTATCAGTCTCGGAGAAGGGCGTCCCGGCAAGTTGTCTCAAACTCTCTAGGCTCGCATCTGTGTGCAGAGCGGCCTGAAACTCCTGGCTAGGGGAAGCCAGAAGCGACGTCAGGGTCCCTTCCCCACGGGAACCCTCTTGGACCTGCTCTGGGTCCACCTCTGGTTCAGTCACAGTGATGACTGAGGAGGGTCCGGAAGGCTGACAGTTATCTGCGTTCCGGGCACTCTGACTGCAGGTGACAGCAGCTACGTAGGCTGTCTCCCCGGGGATTTCTACAGGCCCATCAGCCGGCGCTGCTATGGGCTCTACCTCCCCATCCACCCCCAACACTCCAGGGGCAGTGCTACTTATGGGCCAGTTACCTTCCTCGGTGGCACTGGTCACTTTCATGGCGTCACCTTCCTCACGGTTCCCATGCATCTCCCCATTTCCTGTAGCACCGACACTTGCCCCTGTTAGGGGTTCCTCAGCCGTCTCACTCCGCAGAGCGACGTGGCTGGGCACGCCTGTACCTATGGACACATTAACCTTCACAGAAAAATCATTATCAGGTTCCGCTGGCACAGGTACAACATTTTCACCATCAATCCTAGGGAAAAAATGGTTATTAGATGCATCATTACAAGATAAAGCATGGTCAGGTAACACATGCGATTTCCCATCATCATCATCATCATCAGGGTTAATGTTACCCTTATTAGTAGATTGGGGAGGGGTGTCAGGGACGTAGTATGCAAACATCCTCCCCAAATCAGTTCCCAACAAAACATCAGTGGGCAAATTATCCGACAGCCCCACTTCCTTCACCCCGCTCCCAGCACCCCAATCAATAAAAACCCGGGCCATCGGTAAGGGACAGCTGATGCCCCCAATCCCAGTGACAGTTAGGGTTTTCCCCGGAATGATTTCTTCAGGGGCCGCCAGTTCGGGTCGGATGAGGGTTCGTTCAGCCCCGGTGTCCTTGAGGCCTGTAGCAACATGGCCCCCCACAGTGACGGGCTGTACGTTGTCACACACCCTCCCAACCACACCACCCACCAAAAGAACTGCTGCATTAGGCCCTGGGGCCTTGGCTGGGGGGTTCTTCGGCCTGTCTGGACAGAAGGTACTGATATGCCCAGGCCGCTTGCAGGTGTAACACGCGCGAGGTTCGGTGGTAGGTCTGGTGCTGTTGGCCACAGGGCCAGGACCTCGGGTGTGTTGGCTGGCAGGGGTACTGGCGTTGGTTGCAGGCTTACCCCCTCTCCAGCTGGTGGTGACTGGCTTCTGCACTTCCGATCTACGGTTGGCCTCATAGGCATCGGCAATCTGCGCTGCTTTCGTCACGTCTTTGGGTTCTCTGTCCATCACGAACTGTCGCACCTCAGCTGGGCAAAGATGAAAGAACTGGTCTTTGATCATCAGGTCTCGCAGCTGCGCAAAGGTGGTCACTGACAGTCCTTGGGTCCACTGGTCAAAGTGGGTCCCCAGTCCATGCACCACATCACTGTAACTGTCGTGTGGGCCACGTTGGAGGGTCCGGAACTTTCTACGGTACACCTCGGGTGTAAGCTGGTACTTGGCTATCAGAGCCTTTTTGATGGCCTCATAGTCACCATCTTGCTCTTGAGGGAGGGCAGCAAACGCCTCCAGAGCTTTACCTCTCAGCCCTGGTGTCAGGTATCGGGCCCATTCATCTGTAGGCAGCCGGTACTGTCTGCAGGCTTTCTCAAAGGTCCGCAGAAAAGTGTCCAAGTCTCCGTCCTTCTCCATAACAGGGAAGTGATCGGCCGGGGTTTAGGCATCTGAGCGCTGCTGGGCTCACGGCTGGACTGGGACGACCCCTGCATTTGCAGTCGGGCCATCTGCAGCTGGTACTCCCGCTCCGCTTGCTGGGCCTGGGCCTCTCGCTCAGCTCGGGCCTCTCGCTCAGCTCGGGCCTCTTGCCGGTATTGCTGAATCAGCTGCCGACGTCCCTCATGGTCGTCAGTGGGGAATTCTTTCAAGGCCGCCTGCAGGTGGGGGTCCAATTCGCCCGGATTGCTAACAGGGCCAGCATTCAGTGGGTGGACCTCTGCTGCAGCACCATGTTCGCTGGTGCTGGCTTCTGCGGCCTCTGAGCTCTGAGATTGGTCTCGAGCGGCTTCCCATTGCACCAGATCTGCGACCAGTTGGGCTTTGTTTTTGCTTGCAAAGTCAATGTGCTGTGACTTGCATAAGGCGACAAGGGTGTCTCTGGTCTGCTGCTCATAGAAGGTTTCTCCCAGCACAACCATGGTTGCCAAATAAAAGATAGGATAGAAAAACGAAGAGAAAGGGAAGGGATAATTACCAGTACGCAATTGTCTCACAACTAAAAAGCACTGAGTTCGTTCTCCAAACTTATTTGCGCAGAGTCCTCGCAAGAACTTTCTGCAAGTTTTTAGTGAGAGGAATGATTACTCAAACCAAATCATTAATGCTCTAAGATATCCCACCGCCTTGCCACCAATTGTCACGATTCCCCCTGACCGCTGTCACCAATGGGTCAGGATTCACACCGTGACCGTCACCCCTACGTCACGGATTGAGGTGACTTTAGGCCAACAGACGGCTATCACATGTGCAGGGGGCTTATCTTAGTTATCCCTCCACTCCACGATGTGATGAAAAAAAAGCCACACACAAGGCTATTGACCTCTTAGTTTACAGCAGGGGCTTATTCTAGGTATCCCACTGCTTTTCTATATACCACGAACTGCAGGGATTTATGTATATCCCGCTTACAGTTCCACTTAACACTTGCAGCTCTCTGGCGCCCCCTTACTCTCAGGTCAGATTAGGTACTGCACCCTGGGTAATTAGTCGCCAGAAAGGCTGCCTGCTATGTACTGGCTATTGGGCACGCTGCAGCGACGCGATAACTACTCCCACTCAGGCAGGAACAATAATTATTAACGTCGCAGCCGCTACAACATAACCCAAAAGTCTGCACACTTCTCGCTGCCACCAGCTTCGATTAAACGGGTCCGAAGCTAACCCAACACAACAGTAACAGTAGCGTATTTCACTTCAGAAGACAGGGTAAGTTTAGAGCATGGATGAACGAACTAATATATAATAGTATATTTCATTGAAATTAATTAGGCAGTGCTTCATGAAAAATATTTTATAAAGAAGTTACAAAGGAGACAATTGCCAATATGTACAAGGGTAATTATAACATAAAGGGAATAAATGAGAAAAAGCAACACTTACATGTTCAAAGCATGACAGGCAATCAGGCTAGGGCAGTTTCCATATATCCCAGTCCATGGGATGCTGCTGGCTTCAGGAGAGGACAAGAAGTCAGGAAGAAATCTAGCAGAGACACAGCTGGGGATGTGTGCAGCCAGTTATACTTTCAAGGCTGTGACATCACAGAAAGGCTGGCTTATCCAGACCCTCCTCTCTCTACATTCTGCCTAAACTTTAAACTATTCTCTCTGATTTCTATAACTTCACTACAAAACATGTCAGAGTCAGACCAAACTCCTCATTCATCTCAGATTAACGTGGGCATTCTAATGAGATCAAATATGTCCTATCTGGGATACATATTTCCAGAGAAATCCCTACTTCTTTACCAGATGGAGTTAGAAGCTCGTGTTTCGCGGGTTGTGTAGATACACCGAGTGAGAATAAAAATATATATTTTCGTATTTCTAGCTTAAATCGTTTGCCTAATATCTAACAAAAACTAAACAAAGAATCTTTCCTGAATCTTGGAGCCACTTTTCCAGTTTGAACTAGAGAATGTGGGAGGGGTGAGGGACTTTCCTCTGAGCCTGGAATTTACGACCCCAGAGCAATAAAACCTCTCTTCCCCCATACTCTCAGAGAAGGAAAGCCAGGAATTTGCAGCTACAAACTGTTGCTCCAAGAAGGGGGGCTTAGCCCACACAGGCTAGAGAACTACTTATGATATTTCATATCATATCGTGACAGTAGTACTGACGTGTCAGTAACGGCCGGCACAGGTCACCGTCACCTGTATGTAGTACTGACGTGTCAGTAACGGCCGGCACAGGTCACCGTCACCTGTATGTAGTATGGACGTGTCAGTAACGGCCGGAACAGGTCACCGTCACCTGTATGTAGTACTGACGTGTCAGTAACGGCCGGCACAGGTCACCGTCACCTGTATGTAGTACTGACGTGTCAGTAACGGCCGACACAGGTCACCGTCACCTGTATGTAGTACTGACGTGTCAGTAACGGCCGGCACATGTCACCGTCACCTGTATGTAGTACGGACGTATCAGTAACGGCCGGCACAGGTCACTGTCACCTGTATGTAGTACTGACGTGTCAGTAACGGCCGGCACAGGTCACCGTCACCTGTATGTAGCCCCGACGTGTCAGTAACGGCCCGCACAGGTCACCGTCACCTGTATGTAGCCCCCGACGTGTCAGTAACGGCCGGCACAGGTCACTGTCACCTGTATGTATCCCCGACGTGTCAGTAAAGGCCGGCACAGGTCACCGTCACCTGTATGTAGCACGGACGTGTCAGTAACGGCCGGCACAGGTCACCGTCACCTGTTTGTAGCCCCGACGTGTCAGTAACGGCCGGCACAGGTCACCGTCACCTGTATGTAGCCCCGACGTGTCAGTAATGTCCGGCACAGGTCACCGTCACCATTATTCACCAGGTTATATCTGCCGGGCCACGTCGAGCCCACCGCAGTAATAAGGAAAGAGCCGGGAGTCCTGTTCAGCTAAGTGCCGCACGCCAGCCTAAGAGCCAGGGCAGAATTCAGGACTGTTCGCCGCTGCCCCCGTTGTCGGATCGTGGTCCGCAGGACCATGCTGGAGAAGCAGCACACCAGTGGTTGTCAGCGCTTCAGTCTTGGTGGGAACAGCCAGCGCGCAGCACAGAGAGAAAAGTGCAGCGCGACCCGTAGCTGACAGAGATCGAGGTGTTGTGTCCTTCATGACCATGAGTACAGCGCACATGCCGCAAAGAGACAACTGAGTACTGGACAGATTTGTGTAACCCACCTTACCAGCATATACTTCCCCGCCCACGGGAGAGACGGATGGTGCTGCGGCCTTGTTTGCTCCGGCCGCATATGTTCATGGACTAGGGGCTCAAAGGAAGGTACCGGAGACCGACCTCTGCCGCCAGAAGACGGACCGCTATTACCAGCAGGACCTTCTTGGACAAACACAGCGCCAGTTGTTGTCGGCAATACTGACTTTAAAGCAACATCTAAAGTTGGAGAAACTTCTGACATGATAAGTCTACAAAGGAATTGCCGAAACTGAATCTATTGTTTTTCAACCCTGCTTATCCTTTTGCCATTGAACCCTTCATTCTGCCATTTAACTGTTTATTTCCCAGTTTAAACTGTTTGCCTCCCTGCGTGGAGTATACCCCTGTTAAACTAAAGTTGTCAACCCTTGCTCTGCCTCCTGTCTGTCACTGCAACCCGCAACATGCTTACATACACACACGGCTCCGCTCCGTACACACACGACTCCACTCCGTACACCCCGTACACACACGGCTCCGCTCCGTACAAGTCGTACACACGGCTCCGCTCCGTACAAGTCGTACACACGGCTCCGTTCCGTACACACATGGCTCCGCTCCATACAAGTCGTACACACAGCTCCGCTCCGTACACACATAGCTCCGCTCCATACAAGTTGTACACACGCGGTTCCACTCCATACACACACGGCTCCGCTCCGTACAAGTCGTACTCACGGCTCCGCTCCGTACAAGTCGTACACACGACTCCACTCCGTACACACATGGCTCCGCTCCATACAAGTCGTACACACATGGCTCCGCTCCATACAAGTCGTACACACGACTCCACTCCGTACACCTCGTACACACACGACTCCACTCCGTACACACATGGCTCCGCCCCATACAAGTCGTGCACACGACTCCACTCCGTACACACATGGCTCCACTCCATACAAGTCGTGCACACGACTCCACTCCGTACACACATGGCTCCACTCCATACAAGTCGTACACACAGCTCCGCTCCGTACACACATGGCTCCGCTCCATACAAGTTGTACACACGGCTCCGCTCCGTACACACATGGCTCCGCTCCATACAAGTCGTGCACACGACTCCACTCCGTACACACATGGCTCCGCTCCATACAAGTCGTACACACGGCTCCGCTCCGTACACACACGACTCTACTCCGTACACCTCGTACTCACACGACTCCACTCCGTACACACATGGCTCCGCACCATACAAGTCGTACACACGGCTCCGCTCCGTACACACACAACTCTACTCCTTACACCTCGTACTCACACGACTCCACTCCGTACGCACATGGCTCCTCACCATACAAGTCGTACACACGGCTCCGCTCCGTACACACACGACTCTACTCCGTACATCTCGTACTCACACGACTCCACTCCGTACACACATGGCTCCTCACCATACTAGTCGTACACACGGCTCCGCTCCGTACACACATGGCTCCGCTCCATACAAGTCGTACACATGGCTCCGCTCCGTACACACATGGCTCCGCTCCATACAAGTCGTGCACACGGCTCCGCTCCGTACACACATGACTCCACTCCGTACACACATGGCTCCGCACCATACAAGTCGTACACACGGCTCCGCTCCGTACACACACGACTCTACTCCGTACACCTCGTACTCACACGACTCCACTCCGTACACACATGGCTCCGCACCATACAAGTCGTGCACACAGCTCCGCTCCGTACACACACGACTCCACTCCGTACACACATGGCTCCGCACCATACAAGTCGTACACACGGCTCCGCTCCGTACACACACGACTCTACTCCGTACACCTCGTACTCACACGACTCCACTCCGTACACACATGGCTCCGCACCATACAAGTCGTACACACGGCTCCGCTCCGTACACACACAACTCTACTCCTTACACCTCGTACTCACACGACTCCACTCCGTACACACATGGCTCCGCACCATACAAGTCGTACACACGGCTCCGCTCCGTACACACACGACTCTACTCCTTACACCTCGTACTCACACGACTCCACTCCGTACACACATGGCTCCTCACCATACTAGTCGTACACACGGCTCCGCTCCGTACACACATGGCTCCGCTCCATACAAGTCGTACACATGGCTCCGCTCCGTACACACATGGCTCCGCTCCATACAAGTCGTGCACACGGCTCCGCTCCGTACACACACGACTCCACTCCGTACACACATGGCTCCGCCCCATACAAGTCGTACACACGGCTCCGCTCCGTACACACATGGCTCCGCTCCATACAAGTCGTACACACGGCTCCGCTCTGTACACCTCGTACTCACATGACTTCACTCCATACACACACGGCTCCACTCCGTACACGTCGTACACACACGGCTCTGCTCCATACACACAGCTCTGCTACATCCACACTGTAAGGCTATGTGCACACGATGCGGATTTTACTGCAGATCCACAGCAGTTTCCCCTGCGTTTACAGTTCAATGTAAACGTATGGGGAAAAAAAAACGCTGTGCACATGCTGCGGAAAAAAACGCGCGGAAACGCAGCAGTTTACAATACGCAGCATGTCACTTCTTTTGTGCGTTTTCCGCAGCGGATTTACAACTGCCGTTATGGAAAACCACAGTTGTAAATCCGCAGTGGAAACCGCAGGAAAACCGCGGTAAATCCGCAGCGGTTTTCCACTGCGGATTTATCAAATCTGCTGGAATCCGCTGCGGAAAAATCCGCAGTGGACCCAGACTACGTGTGCACATAGCCTAAACCCCTCCTGACCCCACACATAAACTTCCCCTCATCCAGCACCATGACAAGTTCACCTGTATGTAGCACGGATGTGTCAGTAACGGCCGGCACAGGTCACCGTCACCTGTATGTAGCCCAGACATGTCAGTAACGGCCGACACAGGTCACCGTCACCTGTATGTAGCAACGACGTGTCAGTAATGGCCAGCACAGGTCACCGTCACCTGTATGTAGCCCTGACGTGCCAGTAACGGCCGGCACAGGTCACCGTCACCTGTATATAGCACGGACGTGTCAGTAACGGCCGGCACAGGTCACCGTCACCTGTATGTAGTACTGACGAGTCAGTAACGGCCGGCACATGTCACCGTCACCTGTATGTAGCACCGACGTGTCAGTAACGGCCGGCATAGGTCACTGTCACCTGTATGTAGTACTGACGTGTCAGTAACGGCCTGCACAGGTCACCGTCATCTGTATGTAGCACGGATGTGTCAGTAACGGCCGGCACAGGTCACCGTCACCTGTATGTAGTACCGATGTGTCAGTAACGGCCGCCACAGGTCACTATCACCTGTATGTAGCCCCGACGTGTCAGTAACGGCCAGGACAGGTCACCGTCACCTGTATGTAGCGCCGACGTGTCAGTAACGGCCGCCACAGGTCACCGTCACCTGTATGTAGCACGGAAGTGTCAGTAACGGCCGGCACAGGTCACTGTCACCTGTATGTAGCACGGAAGTGTCAGTAACGGCCGGCACAGGTCACTGTCACCTGTATGTAGCCCTGACATGTCAGTAACGGCCGGCACAGGTCACCATCACCTGTATGTAGCACCTTCTTGTCAGTAACGGCCGGCACAGGTCACTGTCACCTGTATGTAGCACGGACGTGTCAATAATGGCCGGCACAGGTCACCGTCACCTGTATGTACTACTGACGTGTCAGTAACGACCGGCACATGTCACCGTCACCTGTATGTAGCACCGACGTGTCAGTAACGGCCGGCACAGGTCACTGTCACCTGTATGTAGTACTGACGTGTCAGTAACGGCCGGCACAGGTCACCCTCACCTGTATGTAGCCCCGACGTGTCAGTAACGGCCAGCACAGGTCACTGTCACCTGTATGTAGCCCCGACGTGTCAGTAACGGCCGGCACAGGTCACCCTCACCTGTATGTAGCACCGACGTGTCAGTAACGGCCGGCATAGGTCACTGTCACCTGTATGTAGTACTGACGTGTCAGTAACGGCCTGCACAGGTCACCGTCACCTGTATGTAGCACGGATGTGTCAGTAACGGCCGGCACAGGTCACCGTCACCTGTATGTAGTACCGATGTGTCAGTAACGGCCGGCACAGGTCACTGTCACCTGTATGTAGCCCCGACGTGTCAGTAACGGCCGGCACAGGTCACTGTCACCTGTATGTAGCCCCGATGTGTCAGTAACGGCCGGCACAGGTCACCGTCACCTGTATGTAGCACGGAAGTGTCAGTAACGGCCGGCACAGGTCACTGTCACCTGTATGTAGCACGGAAGTGTCAGTAACGGCCGGCACTGGTCACTGTCACCTGTATGTAGCCCCGACATGTCAGTAACGGCCGGCACAGGTCACCCTCACCTGTATGTAGCACCGACTTGTCAGTAACGGCCGGCACAGGTCACTGTCACCTGTATGTAGCACGGACTTGTCAGTAACGGCCGGCACAGGTCACCGTCACCTGTATGTAGCACCGACGTGTCAGTAACGGCCGGCACAGGTCACCGTCACCTGTATGTAGCACCGACTTGTCAGTAACGGCCGGCACAGGTCACTGTCACCTGTATGTAGCACGGACTTGTCAGTAACGGCCGGCACAGGTCACCGTCACCTGTATGTAGCACCGACGTGTCAGTAACGGCCGGCACAGTTCACCGTCACCTGTATGTAGCACCGACGTGTCAGTAACGGTCGGCACAGGTCACTGTCACCTGTATGTAGTATTGACATGTCAGTAACGGCCGACACAGGTCACCCTCACCTGTATGTAGCCCCGACGTGTCAGTAACGGCCAGCACAGGTCACTGTCACCTGTATGTAGCCCCGACGTGTCAGTAACGGCCGGCACAGGTCACCGTCACCTGTATGTAGCCTCGACGTCTCAGTAACGGCCGGCACAGGTCCCCGTCACCTGTATGTAGCACGGAAGTGTCAGTAACAGCCGGCACAGGTCACTGTCACCTGTATGTAGCCCAACGTGTCAGTAACGGCCAGCACAGGTCACCGTCACCTGTATGTAGTACCGACGTGTCAGTAACGGCCGGCACTCGTCACCGTCCCCTGTATGTAGCCCCGACGTGTCAGTAACGGCCGGCACAGGTCACCGTCACCTGTATGTAGCCTCGACGTCTCAGTAACGGCCGACACAGGTCACCGTCACCTGTATGTAGCACGGAAGTGTCAGTAAAGGCCGCCACAGGTCACTGTCACCTGTATGTAGCCCCGACGTGTCAGTAACGGCCGGCACAGGTCACTGTCACCTGTATGTAGTACTGACGTGTCAGTAACGTCCGGCACAGGTCACCGTCACCTGTATGTAGCACGGATGTGTCAGTAACGGCCGGCACAGGTCACCGTCACCTTTATGTAGCCACGACGTGTCAGTAACGGCCAGCACAGGTCACTGTCACCTGTATGTAGCCCCGACGTGTCAGTAACGGCCAGCACAGGTCACCGTCACCTGTATGTAGTACCGACGTGTCAGTATCGGCCAGCACAGGTCACTGTCACCTGTATGTAGCACCGACTTGTCAGTAACGGCCGGCACAGGTCACTGTCACCTGTATGTAGCACGGACTTGTCAGTAATGGCCGGCACAGTTCACCGTCACCTGTATGTAGTACTGACGTGTCAGAAACGACCGGCACAGGTCACCTGTATGTAGCACCGACGTATCAGTAACGGTCGGCACAGGTCACTGTCACCTGTATGTAGTACTGACGTGTCAATAACGGCCGGCACAGGTCACCCTCACCTGTATGTAGCCCCGACGTGTCAGTAACGGCCAGCACAGGTCACTGTCACCTGTATGTGGCCCCGAAGTGTCAGTAACGGCCGGCACAGGTCACCGTCATCTGTATGTAGCCCCGACGTGTCAGTAACGGCCGGCACAGGTCACCATCACTTGTATGTAGCACGGAAGTGTCAGTAACGGCCGGCACAGGTCACTGTCACCTGTATGTAGCCCCGACATGTCAGTAACGGCCTGCACAGGTCACCCTCACCTGTATGTAGCACCGACTTGTCAGTAACGGCCGGAACAGGTCACTGTCACCTGTATGTAGCACGGACTTGTCATTAACGGCCGGCACAGGTCACCGTCACCTGTATGTAGCACCGACGTGTCAGTAACGGCCGGCACAGGTCACCGTCACCTGTATGTAGCACCGACTTGTCAGTAACGGCCGGCACAGGTCACTGTCACCTGTATGTAGCACGGACTTGTCAGTAACGGCCGGCACAGGTCACCGTCACCTGTATGTAGCACCGACGTGTCAGTAACGGCCGGCACAGTTCACCGTCACCTGTATGTAGCACCGACGTGTCAGTAACGGTCGGCACAGGTCACTGTCACCTGTATGTAGTATTGACATGTCAGTAACGGCCGGCACAGGTCACCCTCACCTGTACGTAGCCCCGACGTGTCAGTAACGGCTAGCACAGGTCACTGTCACCTGTATGTAGCCTCGACGTCTCAGTAACGGCCGGCACAGGTCACCGTCACCTGTATGTAGTACTGACGTGTCAGAAACGACCGGCACAGGTCACCTGTATGTAGCACCGACGTGTCAGTAACGGCCGGCACAGGTCACCATCACCTGTATGTAGTACCGACGTGTCAGTAACGGCCGGCACTCGTCACCGTCCCCTGTATGTAGCCCCGACGTGTCAGTAACGGCCGGCACAGGTCACCGTCACCTGTATGTAGCCTCGACGTCTCAGTAACGGCCGGCACAGGTCACCGTCACCTGTATGTAGCACGGAAGTGTCAGTAACGGCCGCCACAGGTCACTGTCACCTGTATGTAGCCCCGACGTGTCAGTAACGGCCGGCACAGGTCACTGTCACCTGTATGTAGTACTGACGTGTCAGTAACGGCCAGCAAATGTCACCGTCACCTGTATGTAGCCCCGACGTGTCAGTAACGGCCGGCACAGGTCACCGTCACCTGTATGTAGTACCGAGGTGTCAGTAACGGCCGGCACAGGTCACCGTCACCTGTATGTAGCACCGACTTGTCAGTAACGGCCGGCACAGGTAACTGTCACCTGTATGTAGCACGGACTTGTCAGTAATGGCCGGCACAGTTCACCGTCACCTGTATGTAGTACTGACGTGTCAGAAACGACCGGCACAGGTCACCTGTATGAAGCACCGACGTATCAGTAACGGTCGGCACAGGTCACTGTCACCTGTATGTAGTAATGACGTGTCAATAACGGCCGGCACAGGTCACCCTCACCTGTATGTAGCCCCGACGTGTCAGTAACGGCCAGCACAGGTCACTGTCACCTGTATGTAGCCCCGACGTGTCAGTAACGGCCGGCACAGGTCACCGTCATCTGTATGTAGCCTCGACGTGTCAGTAACGGCCGGCACAGGTCACCGTCACCTGTATGTAGCACGGAAGTGTCAGTAACGGCCGGCACAGGTCACTGTCACCTGTATGTAGCCCCGACGTGTCAGTAACGGCCGGCACAGGTCACCGTCACCTGTATGTAGTACCGACGTGTCAGTAACGGCCGGCACAGGTCACCGTCACCTGTATGTAGCACGGAAGTGTCAGTAACGGCCGGCACAGGTCACTGTCACCTGTATGTAGCCCCGACGTGTCAGTAACGGCCGGTACTCGTCACCGTCCCCTGTATGTAGCACCGACGTGTCAGTAACGGCCGGCACAGGTCACTGTCACCTGTATGTAGTACTGACGTGTCAGTAACGGCCGGCACACATCACCGTCACCTGTATGTAGCCCCGACGTGTCAGTAACGGCCGGCACAGGTCACCGTCACCTGTATGTAGCACCGAAGTGTCAGTAACGGCCGGCACAGGTCACCGTCACCTGTATGTAGTACTGACGTGTCAGTAACGTCCGGCACAGGTCACCGTCACCTGTATGTAGCATGGATGTGTCAGTAACGGCCGGCACAGGTCACCGTCACCTTTATGTAGCCACGACGTGTCAGTAACGGCCAGCACAGGTCACTGTCACCTGTATGTAGCCCCGACGTGTCAGTAACGGCCGGCACAGGTCACCGTCACCTGTATGTAGCCCCGACGTGTCAGTAACGGCCGGCACAGGTCACCGTCACCTGTATGTAGTACCGACATGTCAGTAACGGCCGGCACAGGTCACCGTCACCTGTATGTAGCCCCGACGTGTCAGTAACGGCCGGCACAGATCACCGTCACCTGTATGTAGCACGGATGTGTCAGTAACGGCCGGCACAGGTCACCGTCACCTGTATGTAGCATGGATGTGTCAGTAACGGCCGGCACAGGTCACTGTCACCTTTATGTAGCCACGACGTGTCAGTACCGGCCAGCACAGGTCACTGTCACCTGTATGTAGCCCCGACGTGTCAGTAACGGCCGGCACAGGTCACCGTCACCTGTATGTAGCCCCAACGTGTCAGTAACAGCCGGCACAGGTCACCGTCACCTATATGTAGTACCGACGTGTCAGTAGCGGCCGGCACAGGTCACCGTCGCCTGTATGTAGCCCCGACGTGTCAGTAACGGCCGGCACAGATCACCGTCACCTGTATGTAGCATGGATGTGTCAGTAACGGCCGGCACAGGTCACCGTCACCTGTATGTAGCCCCGACGTGTCAGTAATGGCCGGCACAGGTCACCGTCACCTGTATGTAGCCCCGACGTGTCAGTAACGGCTGGAACAGGTCACCGTCACCTGTATGTAGTACCGACGTGTCAGTAACGGCTGGCACAGGTCACTGTCACCTGTATGTAGCACGGATGTGTCAGTAACGGCCGGCACAGGTCACCGTCACCTGTATGTAGCCCCGACGTGTCATTAACGGCGGGCACAGGTCACCGTTACCTGTATGTAGCACGGACGTGTCAGTAATGGCCGGGACAGGTCACTGTCACCTGTATGTAGCACGGACGTGTCAGTAAAGGCCGGCACAGGTCACCGTCACCTCTATGTAGCCCCGACGTGTCAGTAACGGCCGGCACAGGTCACCGTCACCTGTATGTAGTACCGACGTGTAAGTAACGGCCAACACAGGTCACTGTCACCTGTATGTAGTACTGATCTGTCAGTAACGGCCGGCACAGGTCACCGTCACCTGTATGTAGCCCCGACGTGTCAGTAACGGCCGGCACAGGTCACCGTCACCTCTATGTAGCACGGACGTGTCAGTAACGGCCGGCACAGGTCACCGTCACCTGTATATAGCCCCGATGTGTCAGTAACGGCCGGCACAGGTCACCGTCACCTGTATGTAGCCCCGACGTGTCAGTAACGGCCGGCACAGGTCACTGTCACCTGTTGTCAGGATTCACTGACCGCTGCCACCAATTTGTCACGATTCACACCGTGACCGTCACCCCTACGTCACGGGTCGGGGTGACTTTGGGCCAACAGACGGCTATCACATGTGCAGGGGGGCTTATCTTAGTTATCCCTCCACTCCACAATGTGATGAAACAACACACCCAAGGCTATTGACCTCTTAGTTTACAGCAGGGGCTTATTTTAGGTATCCCACTGCTTTTCCATATACCACGAACTGCAGGGATTTATGTATATCCCGCTTACAGTTCCACTTAACACTTGTAGCTCTCTGGCGCCCGCTTACTCTCAGGTCAGATTAGGTACTGCAGCCTGGGTAATTAGTCGCCAGAAAGGCTGCCTGCTATGTACTGGCTATTGGGCACGCTGCAGCGACGCGATAAACTACTCCCACTCAGGCAGGAACAATAATTATCAATGCCGCAGTCGCTACAACATAATCCAAAAGTCAGCACACTATCGCTGCCACCAGCTTCGATTAAACGGGTCCGAAGCTAACCCAACACAACAGTAGCGTATTCCCCTTCAAAAGACTTAGGGTACGGTTTAGAACAGGATGAACGAACTAATATTAAACATTATATCCCATAAAAATTAGACAGTGCTTTATCAAAAAATATTTTATAAAGATGTTACAAATGAGACAATTGCAAATATGTACAAGGGTAATTATGAAATAAACAGGGATTAAATGAGAAAAGGTAACACTCACATGTTCAAAGCATGGCAGGCAACCATACGTCCCAGCTCATTGGACGTGCTGCTGGCTTCAGGAGAAGACAAGAAGTCAAGAAGAAGTGACTCCTCAGAGCCTGCCAGACACTTAAAACCTTAAGGCTGTGACATCACAGAAAGGCTGGTTTATCCAGACCCTCCTCTCTCTACATTCTGAGTAAACTTTAAACTATTCTCTCTAATTTCTATAACTTCGCTACAAAACATGTCATAGTCATAACAAACCCATCATTCATCTCGGATTAACGTGGGCATTCTAATGAGATCAAATATGCCCTATCTGGGATACATATTTACAGAGAAATCCCTACTTCTTTACCAGATGGAGTTAGAAGCCCGTGTTTCGCGGGATGGGTAGGTCCACCGAGTGCGACCAAGGATATATATTTTCGTGTTTGTAACGTAAACATTGTGCATAATATCTTACAAACTCAAAACAAAGAACTTTCATGAATCCTAGAAGTTTCTAGTTCACTTATAGCTGGACAAGAGCTTACACGGCAGGAAATGCCGGTCGTAAATACCTTTCAGCCATAAAACTCCCCCCAGTACATTGGCAAAGCAGCTCTTGGCTGAGTGAAAGGGAAGGGGGGCTTGTTAGCCCACAGCCTTGAGCAAGAGAGCTACTTATATGATATTTCATACCATATCGTGACACCTCCTGTTATGACACGGTGGTTTAGGAGCAACATGGAACGAGCTCTGAAGGAAGTGGTAACTGTACTGACCGCAGTCCCTAAGCTCAACACAACACTAGAAGCAGCCGTGGGATGCTCCTAACTCTCCCTAGGCATCTCGTCACAGCCTAAGAGCTAACTACCCCTAAAGAAAGAAGCAGGAAAGCTATCTTGCCTCAGAGAAAATCCCCAAAGGATAGATTAGCCCCCCACAAATAATGACTGTGAGTGGAGAGGGAAAAGACATACACAGAATGAAACCAGGATGAGCACAGGAGGCCAGTCTAGCTTGATAGATAGGACAGGATGGAATACTGTGCGGTCAGTATAAAACACTACAAAAATTCACGCAGAGTTTACTAAAAATCTCCACACCTGACTAAAGGTGTGGAGGGTAAATCTGCTTCCCAGAGCTTCCAGCAAGACAGAATCAATTCATACTGATAACGCTGGATAAACAAAGAAAGCACAGAACGGATAAGTCCACAATCTGTGAACAGAAAAGAGCAAGCAAAAAACTTAGCTTTGCTGAACTGGTCAGGATAACAGGGAAATCCAAAAGAGATGTGAATCCAACCAGGAACCATTTACAAGTGGCACTAGCTGAAGGACAGAGCAGGCATAAATAGCCGAGCAGAAAAGATGATCAGTGAAAGCAGCTGCTGACAGCTAACTCCAAGGAGCAGCTATACCACTTGAAACCACAAGAGGGAGCCCAAGAGCAGAACTCACAAAAGTGTCACTTACAACCACCGGAGGGAGCCCAAGAGCGGAATTCACAACAGTACCCCCCCCTTGAGGAGGGGTCACCGAACCCTCACCAGAGCCCCCAGGCCGATCAGGACGAGCCAAGTGAAAAGCACGAACCAAATTGGTGGCATGGACATCGGAGGCAACAACCCAAGAATTAACCTCCTGACCATAACCCTTCCACTTGACAAGATACTGAAGCCTCCGCCTCGAAAAACGAGAATCCAAAATCTTCTCAACCTCATATTCCAACTCTCCCTCAACCAACACCGGGGCAGGAGGGTCAACCGAGGGAACAACGGGCACCACATATCTCCGCAACAAAGATCTATGGAAAACATTATGAATGGCAAAAGAGGCTGGAAGGGCCAAACGAAAAGACACCGGATTAATAATTTCAGAAATTTTATAAGGACCAATAAACCGAGGCTTAAACTTAGGGGACGAAACCTTCATAGGAACATGACGAGAAGATAACCAAACCAAATCCCCCACACGAAGCCGGGGACCAACACACCGACGGCGGTTAGCGAAACGTTGAGCCCTTTCCTGAGACAACGTCAAATTGTCCACCAAATGAGTCCAAATCTGCTGCAGCTTGTCCACCACAGAATCAACACCAGGACAATCAGAAGGCTCAACCTGCCCAGAATAAAAGCGAGGATGAAAACCAAAATTACAAAAGAAAGGTGAAACCAAAGTAGCCGAACTAGCCCGATTATTAAGGGCAAACTCAGCCAACGGCAAGAAAGACACCCAATCATCCTGATCAGCAGACACAAAGCATCTCAAATAGGTCTCCAAGGTCTGATTAGTTCGCTCAGTTTGGCCATTAGTCTGAGGATGAAATGCCGAAGAAAAAGACAAATCAATGCCCATCCTAGCACAAAAGGCCCGCCAAAATCTAGAGACAAACTGAAAACCTCTGTCAGACACAATATTTTCCGGAATGCCATGCAAACGAACCACATGCTGAAAAAACAATGGAACCAGATCTGAGGAGGAAGGCAACTTCGGCAAAGGTACCAGATGGACCATTTTAGAGAACCGGTCACAAACAACCCAGATAACAGACATCTTCTGGGAAACAGGAAGATCCGAAATAAAATCCATGGAAATATGCGTCCAGGGCCTCTCAGGGACCGGCAAAGGCAAAAGCAACCCACTAGCGCGGGAACAGCAAGGCTTGGCTCAGGCGCAAGTCCCACAGGACTGCACAAAAGCATCGCGCGACAAGGAAGGCCACCAAAAGGACCTAGCAACCAAATCTCTGGTACCAAAAATCCCAGGATGACCAGCCAACACTGAACAATGAACCTCAGAAATCACCTTACTCGTCCATCTATCAGGAACAAACAGCTTCCCCACAGGACAGCGGTCAGGCTTAAATTCCTGAAACACCCGCCGCAAATCAGGGAAGATGGCAGAAAGAATCACCCCTTTCTTAAGAATGCCAACCGGCTCAAGGACTCCAGGAGAATCAGGCGAAAAACTCCTAGAGAGGGCATCAGCCTTAACATTCTTAGATCCCGGAAGATACGAGACCACAAAATCAAAACGGGAGAAAAACAGAGACCATCGAGCCTGTCTAGGATTCAGCCGCTTGGCCGACTCGAGGTAAACCAGATTCTTATGATCAGTCAAGACCACAACGCGGTGCTTAGCTCCCTCAAGCCAATGTCGCCACTCCTCAAACGCCCACTTCATAGCCAACAACTCCCGATTGCCGACATCATAATTGTGTTCCGCAGGCGAAAATTTTCTGGAAAAAAGGCACACGGTTTCATCAAAGAACCATCAGACTCCCTCTGAGACAAAACGGCCCCTGCCCCAATCTCAGAAGCGTCAACCTCAACCTGAAAAGGAAGAGAAACATCCGGCTGACGCAACACAGGGGCAGAAGTAAATCGGCGTTTAAGCTCCTGAAAGGCCTCAACAGCCGCAGAGGACCAATTCGTCACATCAGCGCCTTTCTTCGTCAAATCAGTAAGGGGCTTAACCACACTGGAAAAGTTGGCAATGAAACGGCGATAGAAATTAGCAAAGCCCAAAAATTTTTGAAGGCCCTTCACAGATGTGGGTTGAATCCAGTCATGAATAGCTTGGACCTTAACAGGATCCATTTCTATAGACGAGGGAGAAAAAATAAAACCCAAAAAAGAGACCTTCTGAACTCCGAATAGGCACTTAGACCCCTTCACAAACAAAGCATTATCACGAAGGATCTGGAACACCATCCTGACCTGCTTCACATGAGACTCCCAATCATCGGAAAAAATCAAAATATCATCCAAATATACGACCATGAATTTATCAAGATAATTGAGGAAAATATCATGCATGAAAGACTGGAACACAGATGGAGCATTAGAGAGCCCAAATGGCATCACAAGGTATTCAAAATGGCCTTCGGGCGTATTAAATGCAGTTTTCCATTCGTCACCCTGTTTAATACGAACAAGATTATATGCCCCTCGGAGGTCAATCTTAGTAAACCAACTAGCCCCCTTAATCTGAGCAAACAAATCAGTAAGCAGGGGCAAGGGGTATTGGAATTTAACCGTGATCTTATTAAGAAGACGATAATCAATACAGGGTCTCAAGGAGCCATCCTTCTTAGCAACAAAAAAGAAACACGCTTCCAATGGTGACGAAGAGGGTGGAATATGCCCCTTCTCCAAAGACTCCTTAACATAACTCCGCATGGCGGCATGCTCTGGCACAGACAGATTGAAAAGTCGGCCCTTAGGGAACTTGCAACCAGGAATCAAGTTAATAGCACAATCACAGTCCCTGTGCGGTGGAAGGGAACTGGACTTGGGCTCATCAAATACATCCTGGAAATCCGACAAAAACTCAGGGACCTCAGAAGAGGGGGAAGAGGAAATTGACATCAAAGGGACGTCACTATGTACCCCTTGACAACCCCAACTAGTCACAGTCATAGTTTTCCAATCCAGCACCGGATTATGTTCCTGTAACCATGGAAAACCCAGTACAACAACATCATGCAGGTTATGCAACACCAGAAAACGGCAATCTTCCTGATGTGCTGGGGCCATGTACATAGTCATCTGCGTCCAGTACTGAGGTTTATCCTTGGCCAAGGGTGTAGCATCAATACCCCTCAAAGGAATAGGGCTCTGCAAAGGCTGCAAGGAAAAACCACAGCGCCTGGCAAATTCTAAGTCCATTAAGTTCAGGGCAGCGCCTGAATCCACAAATGCCATGACAGAAAAGGACGACAATGAGCAAATCAGGGTCACAGATAAGAGAAATTTAGGCTGTATAGTACTAATGGTAACAGACCTAGCGACTCTCTTAGTACGCTTAGGGCAATCAGAGATAACATGAGAAGAATCACCACAGTAAAAACACAGCCTATTCTGACGTCTGAATTCCTGCCGTTCTGTTCTAGTCAAAATCCTATCACATTGCATAGGTTCAGGACTCTGCTCCGAGGACACTGCCATATGGTACACAGCTTTGCGCTCGTGCAGACGCCGATCAATCTGAATGGCTAGAGACATAGATTCGCTCAAACCGGCAGGCGTAGGAAAGCCCACCATAACATCTTTAAGGGCTTCAGAAAGTCCTTTTCTGAAAATAGCAGCCAGAGCCTCCTCATTCCATTTAGTGAGCACAGACCATTTTCAAAATTTCTGGCAGTATAATTCTGCCGCTTCCTGACCTTGACACAAGGCCAACAGGTTTTTTTCTGCATGATCCACAGAATTAGGTTCGTCATACAATAATCCGAGCGCTTGAAAAAATGCGTCTACATTCAATAATGCCGGATCCCCTGTTTCAAGAGAAAAGGCCCAGTCTTGAGGGTCACCACGCAGCAAGGATATGATGATTTTTACTTGCTGAATGGGATCACCTGAAGAACGGGGTTTCAAAGCAAAAAACAATTTACAGTTATTTTTAAAGTTCAAAAACTTGGATCTGTCCCCAAAAAACAAATCAGGAGTAGGAATTCTAGGCTCTAAAGCCGGAGTCTGGACAACATAGTCCTGGATATTCTGTACTCTTGCAGCAAGTTGATCCACACGAGAAAACAAACCCTGAACATCCATGCCAGAGCACAAATCCTGCACCACCCAAATGTCAAGAAGGAAAAAAAAGACAAAATAGAGCACAGAAAAAAAAATGGTTCAGAACTTTCTTTTCCTCCTTTTGAGATGCATTTAATTCATTTTTGGCCACTTGTACTGTTATGACACGGTGGTTTAGGAGCAACATGGAACGAGCTCTGAAGGAAGTGGTAACTGTACTGACCGCAGTCCCTAAGATCAACACAACACTAGAAGCAGCCGTGGGATGCTCCTAACTCTCCCTAGGCATCTCGTCACAGCCTAAGAGCTAACTACCCCTAAAGGAAGAAGCAGGAAAGCTATCTTGCCTCAGAGAAAATCCCCAAAGGATAGATTAGCCCCCCACAAATAATGACTGTGAGTGGAGAGGGAAAAGACATATACAAAATGAAACCAGGATGAGCACAGGAGGCCAGTCTAGCTTGATAGATAGGACAGTATGGAATACTGTGCGGTCAGTATAAAACACTACAAAAATCCACGCAGAGTTTACTAAAAATCTCCACACCTGACTAAAGGTGTGGAGGGTAAATCTGCTTCCCAGAGCTTCCAGCAAGACAGAATCAATTCATACTGATAACGCTGGATAAACAAAGAAAGCACAGAACAGATAAGTCCACAATCTGTGAACAGAAAAGAGCAAGCAAAAAACTTAGCTTTGCTGAACTGGTCAGGAAATCAGGGAAATCCAAAAGAGATGTGAATCCAACCAGGAACCATTTACAAGTGGCACTAGCTGAAGGACAGAGCAGGCATAAATAGTCGAGCAGAAAAGACGATCAGTGAAAGCAGCTGCTGACAGCTAACTCCAAGGAGCAGCCATACCACTTGAAACCACAAGAGGGAGCCCAAGAGCAGAACTCACAAAAGTGTCACTTACAACCACCGGAGGGAGCCCAAGAGCGGAATACACAACAACCTCCCCCTTTTGGTGTGCACTAGTGAGGCAGAACCCCACGGTATGCCTCCATGGGCACCTCAGTAGGTTCACCCTGGCGGGAGAGTCCATCTGCATTCCCATGCTCTTTGTCCGTTTTGTGTTCAATGGTGAAGTCAAACTGCTGAAGGGCAAGGCTCCAGCGTAGCAACCTGCCGTTGGTTCCACACATGGCGTTTAGCCAGCGCAGAGGGTTGTGGTCGGTCACCACAGTGAAGGGGCGACCGTACAAGTAGGGCTGCAAGCGCTGCAGGGCCCAGACTATGGCCAGGCACTCCTTCTCGATGGTGGAGTAGGCCACTTCCCTCGGCAAAAGCTTCCGGCTCAGGTATAACACGGGGTGCTCTTGGTCCTCCGAGTCAACCTGGCTGAGCACAGCACCAAGGCCAAACTCGCTGGCGTCGGTCTGCACCAAGAACGGTCGACTGCTGTCGACTGCTTTCAACACAGGGGCGTTGCACAGTGCAGTTTTCAACGCCTGGAAGGCCCCCTCACAGCCATCTGTCCAGTTGACGATGTGGGGTAGCTTCTTCCTGGTGAGGTCCGTCAAAGGTTTTGCCAGGCTACTATAGTGCTGTACGAAGCGCCTATAGTACCCTGCAGTGCCCAGGAAGGACATCACCTGTTTCTTGGTCACGGGAGTGGGCCAGTTCACGATCGCTTATATTACATAAGGGAGATTCAATTAAGAAATGACCCCAAAAAGAGTGTTTATATAAAGAATATAAATTTATTTAACCATAAAATATACACAATTATAACAGGGTAAAACTAATCATGCAGGGTAGGGGGAGTAGCTATCCACATATCATAATGGTATCAGTATTAATCAATATGCAGCCAAATCTCAATCACTACCAAACAAATTCCCTAATAGGAATATCCTAGGCATTTCTTAAGCAGCACAGATGTAAAAGAGTCTTAATTAGCCCTATAAAACCAGCGTGCATCCGTAGACATAAAGTAACTTAGTGTAACCAGTATCAGCAAGTGCTGTGTCTAAGGATAGCGCTGTAATGACAAAATATGGGCGAAAGAATATAGAGAATAGTGTGTAAGCATAAATACCTATTGAGCAATGTGGTAGCCGGACCCCTGCCTGCCGCCTCAACGCGCGTTTCGCCGATCTTCTTCAGGAGATGGTCTAATTATCAGTTCACGATCGCGCCCACTTTCTTCGGCTCTGTCTTCAGGGTGTTCCCGCCTACCCGGTGCCCCAGGTAGTGAACCTCCCTCATGCCCATCTGGCACTTTCCGGGCTTGATAGTCCTGCTTGGTGAATTCGCCTGAGCACCTCCTTGAGATGCTGCAGGTGTTCCTCCCAGGAGGAACTGAAGATGGCAATGTCATCCAAGTACGCCACGGCGTACTTCTCCAGTCCCTGAAGCAGGAGGTTGACCATCCGCTGGAAAGTGGCAGGGGCATTCTTCATGCCGAAGGGCATGACCGTGGACTCGTACAGTCCGAAGGGCGTGATAAAGGCGGACTTCTCCTGCGCCTCGGGGCTCAGGGGAATCTGCCAGTATCCTCTACTCAGATCCATTATTGTTAGGTAATCTGCGCCAGCTAACTTCCTCGATGCGCGGCATTGGGTGCGTGTCAGAGGCTGTGATGGCGTTGAGCCCCCTGCAGTCCACGCAGAACCGGGTGGTTCGGTCCTTCTTTGGCACGAGAACTACAGGTGATGCCCACGCGCTCTTTGACCGTCAAATCACCCCCAGCTGTAACATCTCATCGATCTCTTGGCGCATAATCTGCTGCACCTGGTCAGAGATTCGATAGGGTGTTCGCCGTAGGGGGGCGTGATTCCTGGTGTCCACCTCGTGGACTGCTAACTGAGTCCTCCCAGGTCGGTTGGAGAACACGACCCGGAAGGGTTCCAGTGTGGTTTGCAACTGCAACCGCTGGGGTTCAGTTAACGAGGCGCTTACCTCCACGTCCTCGATGGACCCATTGGCCTTGGCTTGGGCCAGCATGTCCAGGAGGGTGTCTTCCTCACCGTCTTCGGGCAAGCTGCAGACCGGTAGGACGAAAGGTTCACGTTCGTGATGAGCCTTCATCATGTTGACGTGAAAGGCCTTTCGCCTACCCCGAGCGTGGTCAAGCGTGACCACGTAAGTGACCGGGTTGAGCTGTTGGTGGACGACGTACGGGCCCTCCCAGGCTGCCTGAAGCTTATCCGTTGGTACGGGGACCAGCACCCACATCTTTTGACCCACGTGGTAGGTCCGCTCCCGGGCGTTCTGGTCGTACCAGTGCTTCTGGTCAGCCTGAGCCTGCGTCATGTTGTCATGCACCAACTGCGTCAAGGTCTGCATCTTGTCACGGAAGCGCATGACATACTCCACTATGGACACTTCAGAAGGGTTCGGCTCCTCTTCCCAGGATTCTCTTACCAACCCAAGGGGTCCCCGGACTCGCCTGCCGTACAGGAGCTCGAAGGGGGAGAACACCGTCGAGGCCTGCGGAACCTCTCGGTAAGCGAACAGCAGGTGTGGGAGGTACCGCTCCCAGTCGCGCCCTTGAGTCTCAACCAGCATGCGTAGCATCTGTTTGAGGGTACCATTGAAGCGTTCACACAAGCCATTGGTCTGTGGGTGATACGCACTCGATACCAGGTGCTTCACCTGCATTCTCTTACAGAGAGCCTCCATTAGGCGAGACATAAATTGGGTCCCTTGATCAGTAAGCATTTCCCTGGGAAATCCTACACGTGAAAAGATGGCCAACAGGGCATCCGCCACCTTATCTGCCCTAGTTGACGACAGAGCTACTGCCTCTGGGTACCGGGTAGCGTAGTCTACCACAGTAAGGATGTATTGCTTTCCAGAGCTGCTGGAGACGGCCAGCGGGCCCACAATGTTCACTGTGATCCTCTGGAAAGGCTCCTCTATCACTGGCAAAGGGATCAGGGGAGCCTTAAGAGCAGGCCCCGCCTTCCCCACTCTTTGACAAGTGATACAGGAGCGGCAGTAGTTTGACACATCTGTCCCCATCTTAGGCCAATAGAAGTGTTGAGACAGCCGGGCCTTAGTTTTGCTGATCCCCAAGTGTCCAGCTAGTGGGATCTCATGGGCAATCCGCAACACATCACCCCGGAATTGCTGCGGGACGAGCAGCTGTCTTTCCCTCAACCACTCCTTTTGTGATTCTCCGGGTACGGTCTCCCGGTATAACCTTCCTCGTTCCCAGAACACCTTCTCCTTATCAGCCTCGGAGAAGTGCGTCCCGGCAAGTTGTCTCAAACTCTCTAGGCTCGCATCTGTGTGCAGAGCGGCCTGAAACTCCTGGCTAGGGGAAGCCAGAAGCGACGTCAGGGTCCCTACCCCACGGGAACCCTCTTGGACCTGCTCTGGGTCCACCTCTGGTTCAGTCACAGTGGTGACTGAGGAGGGTCCGGAAGGCTGACAGTTATCTGCGTTCCGGGCACTCTGACTGCGGGTGACAGCAGCTACGTAGGCTGTCTCCCCGGAGGTTTCTACAGTCCCATCAGCCGGCGCTGCTATGGGCTCTACCTCCCCATCCACCCCCAACACTCCAGGGGCAGTGCTACTTATGGGCCAGTTACCTTCCTCGGTGGCACTGGTCACTTTCATGGCGTCACCTTCCTCACGGTTCCCATGCATCTCCCCATTTCCTGTAGCACCGACACTTGCCCCTGTTAGGGGTTCCTCAGCCGTCTCACTCCGCAGAGCGACGTGGCTGGGCATGCCTGTACCTATGGACACATTAACCTTCACAGAAAAATCATTATCAGGTTCAGCTGGCACAGGTACAACATTTTCACCATCAATCCTAGGAAAAAAAATGGTTATTAGATGCATCATTACAAGATAAAGCATGGTCAGGTAACACATGCGATTTCCCATCATCATCATCATCAGGGTTAACGTTACCCTTATTAGTAGATTGGGGAGGGGTGTCAGGGACGTAGTATGCAACCAACCTCCCCAAATCAGTCCCCAACAAAACATCCGTGGGCAAATTATCAGACAGCCCCACTTCTTTCACCCCGCTCCCAGCACCCCAATCAATAAAAACCCGGGCCATCGGTAAGGGACTGCTGATGCCCCCAATCCCAGTGACAGTTAGGGTTTTCCCCGGAATGATTTCTTCAGGGGCCGCCAGTTCGGGTCGGATGAGGGTTCGTTCAGCCCCGGTGTCCTTGAGGCCTGTAGCAACATGGCCTCCCACAGTGACGTGCTGCACGTTGTCACACACCCTCCCAACCACACCACCCACCAAAAGAACTGCTGCATTAGGCCCTGGGGCCTTGGCTGGGGTGTTCTTCTGCTTGGTTGGGCAGGAGGGACTGAGATGACCAGTCTGATTGCAGGTGTAACACTTGCGAGGTTCGGTGGTAGGTCTGGTGCTGTTGGCCACGGGGCCAGGACCTCTGGTTTGTTGGCTGGCAGGGATACTGGCGTTGGTTGCAGGCTTGCCCCCTCTCCAGCTGGTGGTGACTGGCTTCCGCACTTCCGATCTACGGTTGGCCTCATAGGCATCGGCAATCTGCGCTGCTTTCGTCACGTCTTTGGGTTCTCTGTCCATCACGAACTGTCGCACCTCAGCTGGGCAAAGATGAAAGAACTGGTCTTTGATCATCAGGTCTCGCAGCTGTGGAAAGGTGGTCACTGACAGTCCTTGGGTCCACTGGTCAAAGTGGGTCCCCAGTCCATGCACCACATCACTGTAACTCGTGTGGGCCACGTTGGAGGGTCCGGAACTTTCTACGGTACACCTCGGGAGTAAGCTGGTACTTGGCTATCAGAGCCCGATGATGATGATGATGGCCTCATAGTCTCCATCTTGTTCTTGAGGGAGGGCAGCCAACGCCTCCAGAGCTTTACCTCTCAGCCCTGGTGTCAGGTATCGGGCCCATTCATCTGTAGGCAGCCGGTACTGTCTGCAGGCTTTCTCAAAGGCCCGCAGAAAAGTGTCCAAGTCTCAGATACCGGGGCTTAGGTATCTGAGCGCTGCTGGGCTCACGTCTCTGGGCGGTGGAGGGCATCCCTCCTGCCGGATTATCTCCAGTTCATGTGCTCGCTGGGCTTGGCGCTCGGCTCTCTCAGCCTCCCACTCGGCTCACTCAGCCTCCCGCTCGGCTCGCTGGGCCTGGGCCTCTCGCTCGGCTCGCTCCTGGTATTGCTGAATCAGCTGCCGACGTCCCTCATGGTCGTCAGTGGGGAATTCTTTCAAGGCCGCCTGAAGGTGGGGGTCCAATTCGCCCGGATTGCTAACAGGGCCAGCATTTAGTGGTTGGACCTCTGCTGCAGCACCATGTTCGCTTGTGCTGGCTTCTGCGGCCTCTGAGCTCTGAGAGTGGTCTAGAGCGGCTTCCCATTGCACCAGAACTGCGACCAGTTGGGCTTTGTTTTTGCCTGCAAAGTCAATGTGCTGTGACTTGCATAAGGCAATAAGGGTGTCTCTGGTCTGCTGCTAATAGAAGGTTTCTCCCAGCACAACGATGGTTACCAAATAAAAGATAGGACAGAAAAACGAAGAGAAAGGGAGGGGATAATTACCAGTATGCAATTGTCTCAAGACTAAAAAACACTGAGTTCGTTCTCCAAACGTATTTGCGTAGAGTCCTCGCAAGAACTTTCTGCAAGTTTTTAGTGAGAGGAATGATTGCTCAAACCAAATCACTAATGCTCTAATATCCCACCGCCTTGCCACCAATTTGCCAGGATTCCCTGACCGCTGCCACCAACTTGTCACGATTCACACCGTGACCGCCACCCCTACGTCACAGATCGGGGTGACTTTGGGCCAACAGACGGCTATCACATGTGCAGGGGGGCTTATCTTAGTTATCCCTCCACTCCACAATGTGATGAAAAAACACACACAAGGCTATTGACCTCTTAGTTTACAGCACGGGCTTATTCTAGGTATCCCACTGCTCTTCAATATACCTCTGGTTTGTTGGCTGGCAGGGATACTGGCGTTGGTTGCAGGCTTGCCCCCTCTCCAGCTGGTGGTGACTGGCTTCCGCACTTCCGATCTACGGTTGGCCTCATAGGCATCGGCAATCTGCGCTGCTTTCGTCACGTCTTTGGGTTCTCTGTCCATCACGAACTGTCGCACCTCAGCTGGGCAAAGATGAAAGAACTGGTCTTTGATCATCAGGTCTCGCAGCTGTGGAAAGGTGGTCACTGACAGTCCTTGGGTCCACTGGTCAAAGTGGGTCCCCAGTCCATGCACCACATCACTGTAACTCGTGTGGGCCACGTTGGAGGGTCCGGAACTTTCTACGGTACACCTCGGGATTAAGCTGGTACTTGGCTATCAGAGCCCGATGATGATGATGATGGCCTCATAGTCTCCATCTTGTTCTTGAGGGAGGGCAGCCAACGCCTCCAGAGCTTTACCTCTCAGCCCTGGTGTCAGGTATCGGGCCCATTCATCTGTAGGCAGCCGGTACTGTCTGCAGGCTTTCTCAAAGGCCCGCAGAAAAGTGTCCAAGTCTCCGTCCTTCTCCATAACGGGAAATTCATCGGGCCGGGGCTTAGGTATCTGAGAGCTGCTGGGCTCACGGCTGGACTGGGACGACCCCTGCATTTGCAGTCGGGCCATCTGCAGCTGGTACTCCCGCTCCGCTTGGGCCTCTCGCTCGGCTCGCTGGGCCTGGGCCTCTCGCTCGGCTCGGGACTCGGCCTCCTGCCGGTATTGCTGAATCAGCTGCCGACGTCCCTCATGGTCGTCAGTGGGGAATTCTTTCAAGGCCGCCTGAAGGTGGGGGTCCAATTCGCCTGGATTGCTAACAGGGCCAGCATTCGGTGGTTGGACCTTTGCTGCAGCACCTCTGCTCGTGCTGGCTTCTGCGGCCTCTGAGCTCTGAGAGAGATCTAGTGCGGCTTCCCATTGCACCAGATCTGCGACCAGTTGGGCTTTGTTTTTGCTTGCAAAGTCAATGTGCTGTGTCTTGCATAAGGCAATAAGGGTGTCTCTGGTCTGCTGCTCATAAAAGGTTTCTCACAGCACAACCATGGTTGCCAAATAAAAGATAGGATAGAAAAATGAAGAGAAAGGGAGGGGATAATTACCAGTACACCATTGTCTCACAACTAAAAATCACTGAGTTCGTTCTCCAAATTTATTTGCGCAGAGTCCTCGCAAGAACTTTCTGCAAGTTTTTAGTGAGAGGAATGATTGCTCAAACCAAATCACTAATGCTCTAATATCCCACCGCCTTGCCACCAATTTGTCAGGATTCCCTGACCGCTGCCACCAATTTGTCACGATTCACACCGTGACCGTCACCCCTACGTCACGGGTCGGGGTGACTTTGGGCCAACAGACGGCTATCACATGTGCAGGGGGGCTTATCTTAGTTATCCCTCCACTCCACAATGTGATGAAACAACACACCCAAGGCTATTGACCTCTTAGTTTACAGCAGGGGCTTATTTTAGGTATCCCACTGCTTTTCCATATACCACGAACTGCAGGGATTTATGTATATCCCGCTTACAGTTCCACTTAACACTTGTAGCTCTCTGGCGCCCGCTTATTCTCAGGTCAGATTAGGTACTGCAGCCTGGGTAATTAGTCGCCAGAAAGGCTGCCTGCTATGTACTGGCTATTGGGCACGCTGCAGCGACGCGATAAACTACTCCCATTCAGGCAGGAACAATAACTATCAACGCCGCAGTCGCTACAACATAATCCAAAAGTCAGCACACTATCGCTGCCACCAGCTTCAATTAAACGGGTCCGAAGCTAACCCAACACAACAGTAGCGTATTCCCCTTCAGAAGACTTAGGGTACGGTTTAGAACAGGATGAACGAACTAATATTAAATATTATATCCCATAAAAATTAGGCAGTGCTTTATCAAAAATATTTTATAAAGATGTTACAAATGAGACAATTGCAAATATGTACAAGGGTAATTATGAAATAAACAGGGATTAAATGAGAAAAGGTAACACTCACATGTTCAAAGCATGGCAGGCAACCATACGTCCCAGCTCATTGGACGTGCTGCTGGCTTCAGGAGAAGACAAGAAGTCAAGAAGAAGTGACTCCTCAGAGCCTGCCAGACACTTAAAACCTTAAGGCTGTGACATCACAGAAAGGCTGGTTTATCCAGACCCTCCTCTCTCTACATTCTGAGTAAACTTTAAACTATTCTCTCTAATTTCTATAACTAGGCTACAAAACATGTCATAGTCATAACAAACCCATCATTCATCTCGGATTAACATGGGCATTCTAATGAGATCAAATATGTCCTATCTGGGATGCATATTTACAGAGAAATCCCTACTTCTTTACCAGATGGAGTTAGAAGCCCGTATTTCGCGGGATGGATAGGTCCACCGAGTGCGACCAAGGATATATATTTTCGTGTTCGTAACGTAAACATTGTGCATAATATCTTACAAACTCAAAACAAAGAACTTTCATGAATCCTAGAAGTTTCTAGTTCACTTATAGCTGGACAAGAGCTTACACGGCAGGAAATGCCGGTCGTAAATACCTTTCGGCCATAAAACTTCCCCCCGTACATTGGCAAAGCAGCTCTTGGCTAAGTGAAAGGGAAGGGGGGCTTGATAGCCCACAGCCTTGAGCAAGAGAGCTACTTATATAATATTTCATACCATATCGTGACACCTGTATGTAGCCCCGACGTGTCAGTAACGGCCGCCACAGGTCACCGTCACCTGTATGTAGCCCTGACGTGTCAGTAATGGCCGGCACAGGTCACCGTCACCTGTATGTAGCACGGACGTGTCAGTAACGGCCGGCACAGGTCACCTGTATGTAGCACGGACGTGTCAGTAACGGCCGGCACAGGCCACCGTCACCTGTATGTAGCACCGACGTGTCAGTAACGGCCGCCACAGGTCACCGTCACATGTATGTAGCCCCGACATGTCAGTAACGGCCGGCACAGGTCACCGTCACCTGCATGTAGCAAGGAAGTGTCAGTAACGGCCGGCACAGGTCACTGTCACCTGTATGTAGCCCCGACGTATCAGTAACGGCCGGCACATGTCAACGTCACCTGTATGTGGTACCGATGTGTCAGTAACGGCCGGCACAGGTCACCGTCACCTGTATGTAGCACCGACGTGTCAGTAACGGCCGGCACAGGTCTCTGTCACCTGTATGTAGTACTGATGTGTCAGTAACGGCCGGCACAGGTCACCGTCACCTGTATATGGCACGGATGTGTCAGTAGCGGCCGGCACAGGTCACCGTCACCTGTATGTAGCCCCGACGTGTCAGTAACGCCCAGCACAGGTCACTGTCACCTGTATGTAGCCCAGACGTGTCAGTAACGGCCGGCACAGGTCACCGTCACCTGTATGTAGCCCCGACGTGTCAGTAACGGCCGGCACAGGTCACCGTCACCTGTATGTAGTACCGACGTGTCAGTAACGGCCGGCACAGGTCACCGTCACCTGTATGTGGTACCGATGTGTCAGTAACGGCCGGCACAGGTCACCGTCACCTGTATGTAGCCACGACGTGTCAGTAACGGCCGGCACAGGTCACCGTCACCTGTATGTAGCAACGACGTGTCAGTAACGGCTGGCACAGGTCACCGTCACCTGTATGTAGCCCTGACGTGTCAGTAACGGCTGGCACAGGTCACCGTCACCTGTATGTAGCAACAACGTGTCAGTAACGGCCGGCACAGGTCACCGTCACCTGTATGTAGCACGTACGTGTCAGTAACGGCCGGCACAGGTCACCTGTATGTAGCACGGACTTGTCAGTAACGGCCGGCACAGGTCACCGTCACCTGTATGTAGCACCGATGTGTCAGTAACGGCCGGCACAGGTCACTGTCACCTGTATGTAGTACTGACGTGTCAGTAACGGCCGCCACAGGTCACCGTCACATGTATGTAGCCCCGACGTGTCAGTAACGGCCGGCACATGTCACCGTCACCTGTATGTAGTACCGATGTGTCAGTAACGGCCGGCACAGGTCACCGTCACCTGTATGTAGCACCGACGTGTCAGTAACGGCCGGCACAGGTCTCTGTGACCTGTATGTAGTACTGATGTGTCAGTAACGGCCGGCACAGGTCACCGTCACCTGTATATAGCACGGATGTGTCACTAGCGGCCGGCACAGGTCACCGTCACCTGTATGTAGCCCCGACGTGTCAGTAACGCCCAGCATAGGTCACTGTCACCTGTATGTAGCCCAGACGTGTCAGTAACGGCCGGCACAGGTCACCGTCACCTGTATGTAGCCCCGACGTGTCAGTAACAGCCGGCACAGGTCACCGTCACCTGTATGTAGTACCGACGTGTCAATAACAGCTGGCACAGGTCACCGTCACCTGTATGTAGCCCCGACGTGTCAGTAACGGCCGGCACAGGTCACTGTCACCTGTATGTAGTACTGACGTGTCAGTAACGGCCGACACAGATCACCGTCACCTGTATGTAGCACGGATGTGTCAGTAACGGCCGGCACAGGTCACCGTCATCTGTATGTAGCCCCTACGTGTCAGTAATGGCCGGCACAGGTCACCGTCACCTGTATGTAGCCCCGACGTGTCAGTAACGGCCGGCACATGTCACCGTCACCTGTATGTAGTACCGATGTGTCAGTAACGGCCGGCGCAGGTCACCGTCACCTGTATGTAGCACCGACGTGTCAGTAACGGCCGGCACAGGTCTCTGTCACCTGTATGTAGTACTGATGTGTCAGTAACGGCCGGCACAGGTCACCGTCACCTGTATATAGCACGGATGTGTCAGTAGCGGCCGGCACAGGTCACCGTCACCTGTATGTAGCCCCGACGTGTCAGTAACGCCCAGCACAGGTCACTGTCACCTGTATGTAGCCCAGACGTGTCAGTAACGGCCGGCACAGGTCACCGTCACCTGTATGTAGCCCCGACGTGTCAGTATCGGCCGGCACAGGTCACCGTCACCTGTATGTAGTACCGACGTGTCAATAACGGCTGGCACAGGTCACCGTCACCTGTATGTAGCCCCGACGTGTCAGTAACGGCCGGCACAGGTCACTGTCACCTGTATGTAGTACTGACGTGTCAGTAACGGCCGACACAGATCACCGTCACCTGTATGTAGCACGGATGTGTCAGTAACGGCCGGCACAGGTCACCGTCATCTGTATGTAGCCCCGACGTGTCAGTAATGGCCGGCACAGGTCACCGTCACCTGTATGTAGCCCCGACGTGTCAGTAACGGCCGGAACAGGTCACCGTCACCTGTATGTAGTACCGACCTGTCAGTAACGGCCGGCACAGGTCACCGTCACCTGTATGTAGCACGGATGTGTCAGTAACGGCCGGCAAAGGTCACCGTCACTGTCACGATTCCCCTGACCGCTGTCACCAATGGGTCAGGATTCACACCGTGACCGTCACCCCTACGTCACGGATTGAGGTGACTTTAGGCCAACAGACGGCTATCACATGTGCAGGGGGGCTTATCTTAGTTATCCCTCCACTCCACGATGTGATGAAAAACCACACACAAGGCTATTGACCTCTTAGCTTACAGCAGGGGCTTATTCTAGGTATCCCACTGCTTTCAATATACCACAAACTGCAGGGATTTATGTATATCCCGCTTACAGTTCCACTTAACACTTGCAGTTCTCTGGCGCCCCCTTACTCTCAGGTCAGATTAGGTACTGCACCCTGGGTAATTAGTCGCCAGAAAGGCTGCCTGCTATGTACTGGCTATTGGGCACGCTGCAGCGACGCGATAACTACTCCCACTCAGGCAGGAACAATAATTATTAACCCCGCAGCCGCTTCAGCATCACCCAAAAGTCTGCACACTATCGGTATCACTGCCACCAGCTTCGATTAAACGGGTCCGAAGCTAACCCAACACAACAATAACAGTAGCGTATTTCACTTCAGAAGACTGGGTAAGTTTAGAGCATGGATGAACGAACTAATATATAATAGTATATTCCATTGAAATTAATTAGGCAGTGCTTTATCAAAAATATTTTATAAAGAAGTTACAAATGAGACAATTGCAAATATGTACAAGGGTAATTATAACATAAAGGGAATAAATGAGAAAAAGCAACACTTACATGTTCAAAGCATGACAGGCAACCAGGCTAGGGCAGTTTTTCCCATACGTCCCAGCTCATTTGGACGTGAGCAGGGCTCTTCCAGGACAAGACAAGAAATCAAGCAGCAAGACCCTCCTCAGAGCCTGCCAGACACTTAAAACATTAAGGCTGTGACATCACAGAAAGGCTGGCTTATCCAGACCCTCCTCTCTCTACATTCTGCCTAAACTTTAAACTATTCTCTCTAATTTCTATAACTTCACTACAAAACGTGTCAGAGTCCTAAAAAGCTCATCATTCATCTCAGATTAACGTGAGCATTCTAATGAGATCAAATATGTCCTATCTGGGATACATATTTACAGAGAAAACCCTACTTCTTTACCAGACGGAGTTAGAAACCCGAGTTTCATGGGAGGTGTAGATACACCGAGTGAGACTACGAATATATATTTTCATGTTCCTAGCTTAAATCGTTTGCCTAATATCTAACAAAAACTAAACAAAGAATCTTTCCTGAATCTTGGAGCCACTTTTCCAGTTTGAACTATAGAATGTGGGAGGGGTGAGGGACTTTCCTCTGAGCCTGGAATTTACGACCCCAGAGCAATAAAACCCCCTTCTAGCATACAGTCCGTAGCCCAGAGAGAAACAAGTAGAGTCAGCTAGTGAAGGGGGGGGGGTTTAGCCCACCTCATGGGCTGACGAGCAGCTAAACTTATGTGATATTTCATACCATATCGTGACACCTCCCCCTTTTGGTGTGCGCTAGGGAGGCAGGACCTGATGGTTCTCCTCCATGCGCACCTCAGCAGGTTCACGCTGGTGGGCCAACCCATCGCCATTGCCATGCTCTGGCTCCATGGTGCCTTCGCCTACCCGGTTTCCCAGGTAGTGAACCTCACTCATGCCCATCTGGCACCTTCCCGGCTTGATAGTCAGGCCTGCTTGGTGAATTCGCCTGAGCACCTCCTCGAGATGCTGCAGGTGTTCCTTCCAGGAGGGACTGAAGATGGCAATGTCATCCAAGTACGCCACGGCGTACGTCTCCAGTCCCTGAAGCAGGAGGTTGACCATCCGCTGGAAAGTGGCAGGGGCATTCTTCATGCCGAAGGGCATGACCGTGGACTCGTACAGTCCAAAGGGTGTGATAAAGGTGGACTTCTCCTGCGCCTCGGGGCTCAGGGGAATCTGCCAGTATCCTCGACTCAGATCCATTATTGTTAGGTAATCTGCGCCAGCTAACTTCTCAAGCAGCTCCTCCATGCGCGGCATTGGGTGCGCATCCGAGGCTGTGATGGCGTTGAGCCCCCTGTAGTCCATGCAGAACCGGGTGGTCCGGTCCTTCTTTGGCACGAGAACTACAGGTGATGCCCACGCGCTCTTTGACCGTCGAATCACCCCCAGCTGTAACATCTCATCGATCTCTTGGCGCATAGTCGGCTGCACCTGGTCCGAGATTCGATAGGGTGTTTGCCGTAGTGGGGCGTGATTCCCGGTGTCCACCTCGTGGACTGCTAACTCAGTCCTCCCAGGTCGGTTGGAGAACACGACCCAGAAAGGTTCCAGTGTGGTTTGCAACTGCAACCGCTGGGGTTCAGTTAACGAGGCGCTTACCTCCACGTCCTCAATGGACCCATTGGCCTTGGCTTGGGCCAGCAAGTCCAGGAGGGTGTCTTCCTCACCGTCTTCGGGCAAGCTGCAGACCGGTAGGACGAAAGGTTCACGTTCGTGATGAGCCTTCATCATGTTGACGTGAAAGGCCTTTCGCCTACCCCGAGCGTGGTCAAGCGTGACCACGTAAGTGACCGGGTTGAGCTGTTGGTGGACGACGTACGGGCCCTCCCAGGCGGCCTGAAGCTTATCCGTTGGTACAGGGACCAGCACCCACACCTTTTGACCCACGTGGTAGGTCCGCTCCCGGGCGTTCTGGTCGTACCAGTGCTTCTGATCAGCCTGAGCCTGCGTCATGTTGTCATGCACCAACTGCGTCAAGGTTGGCATCTTGTCACGGAAGCGCATGACATACTCCATTATGGACACTTCAGAAGGGTTCGGCTTCTCTTCCCAGGATTCTCTTACCAACCCAAGGGGTCCCCGGACTCGCCTGCCGTACAGGAGCTCGAAGGGGGAGAACCCCGTCGAGGCCTGCGGAACTTCTCGGTAAGCGAACAGCAGGTGTGGGAGGTACCGCTCCCAGTCGCGCCCTTGAGTCTCAACCAGCATGCGTAGCATCTGTTTGAGGGTACCATTGAAGCGTTCACACAAGCCATTGGTCTGTGGGTGATACGCACTCGATACCAGGTGCTTCACCTGCATTCTCTTACAGAGAGCCTCCATTAGGCGAGACATAAATTGGGTCCCTTGATCAGTAAGCATTTCCCTGGGAAATCCTACACGTGAAAAGATGGCCAACAGGGCATCCGCCACCTTATCTGCCCTAGTTGACGACAGAGCTACTGCCTCTGGGTACCGAGTAGCGTAGTCTACCACAGTAAGGATGTATTGCTTTCCAGAGCTGCTGGGGACGGCCAGCGGGCCCACAATGTCCACCGCGATCCTCTGGAAAGGCTCCTCTATCACTGGCAAAGGGATCAGGGGAGCCTTAAGAGCAGGCCCCGCTTTCCCCACCCTTTGACAGGTGACACAGGAGCGGCAGTAGTTTGACACATCTGTCCCCATCTTAGGCCAATAGAAGTGTTGAGACAGCCGGGCCTTAGTTTTGCTGATCCCCAAGTGTCCAGCTAGCGGGATCTCATGGGCAATCCGCAACAACTCACCCCGGAATTGCTGTGGGACGACCAGCTGTCTTTCCCTCAACCACTCCTTTTGTGATTCTCCGGGTACTGTCTCCCGGTACAACCTACCTTGTTCCCAGAACACCTTCTCCTTATCGGTCTCGGAGATGCGCGTCCCGGCGAGTTGTCTCAAACTCTCTAGGCTCGCATCTGTGTGCAGAGCGGCCTGAAACTCCTGGCTAGGGGAAGCCAAAAGCGACGTCAGGGTCCCTTCCCCACGGGAACCCTCTTGGACCTGCTCTGGGTCCACCTCTGGTTCAGTCACAGTGGTGACTGAGGAGGGTCCGGAAGGCTGACAGTTATCTGCGTTCCGGGCACTCTGACTGTGGGTGACAGCAGCTACGTAGGCTGTCTCCCCGGGGATTTCTACAGGCCCATCAGCCGGCGCTGCTATGGGCTCTACCTCCCCATCCACCCCCAACACTCCAGGGGCAGTGCTACTTATGGGCCAGTTACCTTCCTCGGTGGCACTGGTCACTTTCATGGCGTCACCTTCCTCACGGTTCCCATGCATCTCCCCATTTCCTGTAGCACCGACACTTGCCCCTGTTAGGGGTTCCTCAGCCGTCTCACTCCGCAGAGCGACGTGGCTGGGCACGCCTGTACCTATGGACACATTAACCTTCACAGAAGAATCATTATCAGGTTCAGCTGGCACAGGTACAACATTTTCACCATCAATCCTAGGGAAAAAATGGTTATTAGATGCATCATTACAAGATAAAGCATGGTCAGGTAACACATGCGATTTCCCATCATCATCATCAGGGTTAACTTTACCCGCAATAGTAGATTGGGGAGGGGTGTCAGGAACGTAGTATGCAAACATCCTCCCCAAATCAGTCCCCAACAAAACATCAGTGGGCAAATTATCAGACAGCCCCACTTCCTTCACCCCGCTCCCAGCACCCCAATCAATAAAAACCCGGGCCATCGGTAAGGGACAGCTGATGCCCCCAATCCCAGTGACAGTTAGGGTTTTCCCCGGAATGATTTCTTCAGGGGCCGCCAGTTCGGGTCGGATGAGGGTTCGTTCAGCCCCGGTGTCCTTGAGGCCTGTAGCAACATGGCCCCCCACAGTAACGGGCTGTACGTTGTCACACACCCTCCCAACCACACCACCCACCAAAAGAACTGCTGCATTAGGCCCTGGGGCCTTGGCTGGGGGGTTCTTCGGCCTGTCTGGACAGAAGGTACTGATATGCCCAGGCAGCTTGCAGTAGTAACACTGGCGAGGTTCGGTGGTAGGTCTGGTGTTGTTGGCCACAGGGCCAGGACCTCGGGTGTGCTGGCTGGCAGGGGTACTGGCGTTGGTTGCAGGCTTACCCCCTCTCCAGCTGGTAGTGACTGGCTTCCGCGCTTCCGATCTACGGTTGGCCTCATAGGCATCGGCAATCTGCGCTGCTTTCGTCACGTCTTTGGGTTCTCTGTCCATCACGAACTGTCGCACCTCAGCTGGGCAAAGATGAAAGAACTGGTCTTTGATCATCAGGTCTCGCAGCTGTGCAAAGGTGGTCACTGACAGTCCTTGGGTCCACTGGTCAAAGTGGGTCCCCAGTCCATGCACCACATCACTGTAACTGTCGTGTGGGCCACGTTGGAGGGTCCGGAACTTTCTACGGTACACCTCGGGTGTAAGCTGGTACTTGGCTATCAGAGCCTTTTTGATGGCCTCATAGTCACCATCTTGTTCTTGAGGGAGGGCAGCAAACGCCTCCAGAGCTTTACCTCTCAGCCCTGGTGTCAGGTATCGTGCCCATTCATCTGTAGGCAGCTGGTACTGCCTGCAGGTTTTCTCAAAGGCCCGCAGAAAAGTGTCCAAGTCCCCATCCTTCTCCATAACAAGGAAGTGATCGGGCTGGGGCTTAGGTATCTGAGCGCTGCTGGGCTCACGTCTCTGGGCGGTGGAGGGCATCCCCCCCTGCCGGAGCATCTCCAGTTCATGAGCTCGCTGGGCTTGGCGCTCGGCTCTCTCAGCCTCCCGCTCGGCTCGCTGGGCCTGAGCCTCTCGCTCAGCTCGGGCCTCTCGCTCAGCTCGGGCCTCTTGCCGGTATTGCTGAATCAGCTGCCGACGTCCCTCATGGTCGTCAGTGGGGAATTCTTTCAAGGCCGCCTGCAGGTGGGGGTCCAATTCGCCCGGATTGCTAACAGGGCCAGCATTCAGTGGTTGGACCTCTGCTGCAGCACCATGTTCGCTGGTGCTAGCTTCTGCGGCCTCTGAGCTCTGAGATTGGTCTCGAGCGGCTTCCCATTGCACCAGATCTGCGACCAGTTGGGCTTTGTTTTTGCTTGCAAAGTCAATGTGCTGTGACTTGCATAAGGCGACAAGGGTGTCTCTGGTCTGCTGCTCATAGAAGGTTTCTCCCAGCACAACCATGGTTGCCAAATAAAAGATAGGATAGAAAAACGAAGAGAAAGGGAGGGGATAATTACCAGTACGCAATTGTCTCACAACTAAAAAGCACTGAGTTCGTTCTCCAAACTTATTTGCGCAGAGTCCTCGCAAGAACTTTCTGCAAGTTTTTAGTGAGAGGAATGATTACTCAAACCAAATCACTAATGCTCTAAGATATCCCACCGCTTTGCCACCAATTGTCACGATTCCCCTGACCGCTGTCACCAATGGGTCAGGATTCACACCGTGACCGTCACCCCTACGTCACGGATTGAGGTGACTTTAGGCCAACAGACGGCTATCACATGTGCAGGGGGGCTTATCTTAGTTATCCCTCCACTCCACGATGTGATGAAAAACCACACACAAGGCTATTGACCTCTTAGCTTACAGCAGGGGCTTATTCTAGGTATCCCACTGCTTTCAATATACCACAAACTGCAGGGATTTATGTATATCCCGCTTACAGTTCCACTTAACACTTGCAGTTCTCTGGCGCCCCCTTACTCTCAGGTCAGATTAGGTACTGCACCCTGGGTAATTAGTCGCCAGAAAGGCCGCCTGCTATGTACTGGCTATTGGGCACACTGCAGCGACGCGATTACTACTCCCACTCAGGCAGGAACAATAATTATTAACCCCGCAGCCGCTTCAGCATCACCCAAAAGTCTGCACACTATCGGTATCACTGCCACCAGCTTCGATTAAACGGGTCCGAAGCTAACCCAACACAACAATAACAGTAGCGTATTTCACTTCAGAAGACTGGGTAAGTTTAGAGCATGGATGAACGAACTAATATATAATAGTATATTCCATTGAAATTAATTAGGCAGTGCTTTATCAAAAATATTTTATAAAGAAGTTACAAATGAGACAATTGCAAATATGTACAAGGGTAATTATAACATAAAGGGAATAAATGAGAAAAAGCAACACTTACATGTTCAAAGCATGACAGGCAACCAGGCTAGGGCAGTTTTTCCCATACGTCCCAGCTCATTTGGACGTGAGCAGGGCTCTTCCAGGACAAGACAAGAAATCAAGCAGCAAGACCCTCCTCAGAGCCTGCCAGACACTTAAAACATTAAGGCTGTGACATCACAGAAAGGCTGGCTTATCCAGACCCTCCTCTCTCTACATTCTGCCTAAACTTTAAACTATTCTCTTTAATTTCTATAACTTCACTACAAAACGTGTCAGAGTCCTAAGAAGCTCATCATTCATCTCAGATTAATGTGAGCATTCTAATGAGATCAAATATGTCCTATCTGGGATACATATTTACAGAGAAAACCCTACTTCTTTACCAAACGGAGTTAGAAACCCGAGTTTCATGGGAGGTGTAGATACACCGAGTGAGACTACGAATATATATTTTCATGTTCCTAGCTTAAATCGTTTGCCTAATATCTAACAAAAACTAAACAAAGAATCTTTCCTGAATCTTGGAGCCACTTTTCCAGTTTGAACTAGAGAATGTGGGAGGGGTGAGGGACTTTCCTCTGAGCCTGGAATTTACGACCCCAGAGCAATAAAACCCCCTTCTAGCATACAGTCCATAGCCCAGAGAGAAACAAGTAGAGTCAGCTAGTGAAGGGGGGGGTTTAGCCCACCTCATGGGCTGACGAGCAACTAAACTTATGTGATATTTCATACCATATCGTGACAGTCACCTGTATGTAGCCATGACGTGTCAGTAACGGCCGGCACAGGTCACCGTCACCTGTATGTAGCACGGATGTGTCAGTAACGGCCGGCACAGGTCACCGTCACCTGTATGTAGCCCCGACGTGTCAGTGTCACGATATGGTATGAAATATCATAAGTTTAGTTGCTCGTCAGCCCATGAGGTGGGCTAAACCCCCCCCCTTCACTAGCTGACTCTACTTGTTTCTCTCTGGGCTACGGACTGTATGCTAGAAGGGGGTTTTATTGCTCTGGGGTCGTAAATTCCAGGCTCAGAGGAAAGTCCCTCACCCCTCCCACATTCTCTAGTTCAAACTGGAAAAGTGGCTCCAAGATTCAGGAAAGATTCTTTGTTTAGTTTTTGTTAGATATTAGGCAAACGATTTAAGCTAGGAACATGAAAATATATATTCGTAGTCTCACTCGGTGTATCTACACCTCCCATGAAACTCGGGTTTCTAACTCCGTCTGGTAAAGAAGTAGGGTTTTCTCTGTAAATATGTATCCCAGATAGGACATATTTGATCTCATTAGAATGCTCACGTTAATCCGAGATGAATGATAGGTTTGGTCTGACTCTGACACGTTTTGTAGTGAAGTTATAGAAATTAGAGAGAATAGTTTAAAGTTTACGCAGAATGTAGAGAGAGGAGGGTCTGGATAAGCCAGCCTTTCTGTGATGTCACAGCCTTAATGTTTTAAGTGTCTGGCAGGCTCTGAGGAGGCACTTGCTGCTTGATTCCTTGTCTTGTCCTGGAAGAGCCCTGCTCACGTCCAAATGAGCTGGGACGTATGGGAAAAACTGCCCTAGCCTGGTTGCCTGTCATGCTTTGAACATGTAAGTGTTGCTTTTTCTCATTTATTCCCTTTATGTTATAATTACCCTTGTACATATTTGCAATTGTCTCATTTGTAACTTCTTTATAAAATATTTTTGATAAAGCACTGCCTAATTAATTTCAATGGAATATACTATTATATATTAGTTCGTTCATCCATGCTCTAAACTTACCCTGTCTTCTGAAGGGAAATACGCTACTGTTACTGTTGTGTTGGGTTAGCTTCGGACCCGTTTAATCGAAGCTGGTGGCAGCGAAAGTGCGCTGACTGTTGGATTATGCTGAAGCAACTGCGGGTTTGATAATTATTGTTCCTGCCTGAGTGGGAGTAGTTATCGCGTCACTGCAGCGTGCCCAATAGCCAGTACATAGCAGGCAGCCTTTCTGGCGACTAATTACCCAGGGTGCAGTACCTAATTTGACATGAGAGTAAGGGGGGCGCCAGAGAGCTGCAAGTGTTAAGGGGAACTGTAAGCGGGATATACATAAATCCCTGCAGTTCGTGGTATATAGAAAAGCAGTGGGATACCTAGAATAAGCCCCTGCTGTAAACAAAGAGGTCAATAGCCTTGTGTGTCTTTTTTCATCACATTGTGGAGTGGAGGGATAACTAAGATAAGCCCCCCTGCACATGTGAAAGCCGTCTGTTGGCCTAAAGTCACCTCAATCCGTGACGTAGGGGTGACGGTCACGGTGGGAATCCTGACCCAGTGTTGACAGCGGTCAGGGGGAATCGTGACAGTCAGTAATGGCCGCACAGGTCACCGTCACCTGTATGTAGCCCCGACGTGTCAGTAACGGCCGGAACAGGTCACCGTCACCTGTATGTAGTACCGACGTGTCAGTAACGGCCGGCACAGGTCACCGTCACCTGTATGTAGCACGGATGTGTCAGTAACGGCCGGCGCAGGTCACCGTCACCTGTATGTAGCCACGACGTGTCAGTAACGGCCGGCACAGGTCACCGTCACCTGTATGTAGCAACGACGTGTCAGTAACGGCCGACACAGGTCACCGTCACCTCTATGTAGCACGGACGTGTCAGTAACGGCCGGCACAGGTCACCTGTATGTAGCACGGACGTGTCAGTAACGGCCGGCACAGGTCACCGTCACCTCTATGTAGCCCCGACGTGTCAGTAACGGCCGGAACAGGTCACCGTCACCTGTATGTAGTACCGACGTGTCAGTAACGGCCGGCACAGGTCACCGTCACCTGTATGTAGCACGGATGTGTCAATAACGGCCGGCACAGGTCACCGTCACCTGTATGTAGCCACGACGTGTCAGTAACGGCCGGCACAGGTCACCGTCACCTGTATGTAGCACGGACGTGTCAGTAACGGCCGGCACAGGTCACCTGTATGTAGCACGGACGTGTCAGTAACAGCCGGCACAGGTCACCGTCACCTGTATGTAGCACCGACGTGTCAGTAACAGCCGGCACAGGTCACTGTCACCTGTATGTAGTACTGACGTGTCAGTAACGGCGGCCACAGGTCACCGTCACATGTATGTAGCCCCGACGTGTCAGTAACGGCCGGCACAGGTCACCGTCACCTGTATGTAGCACGGAAGTGTCAGTATCGGCCGGCACAGGTCACCGTCACCTGTATGTAGCCCCGACTTGTCAGTAACGCCCAGCACAGGTCACTGTCACCTGTATGTAGCCCTGACGTGTCAATAACGGCCGGCACAGGTCACCGTCACCTGTATGTAGCCCCGAAGTGTCAGTAACGGCCGGCACAGGTCACCGTCACCTGTATGTAGTACCGACGTGTCAGTAACGGCCGGCACAGGTCACCGTCACCTGTATGTAGCCCCGACGTGTCAGTAACGGCCGGCACAGGTCACTGTCACTTGTATGTAGTACTGACGTGTCAGTAACGGCCGGCACAGATCACCGTCACCTGTATGTAGCACGGATGTGTCAGTAACGGCTGGCACAGGTCACCGTCACCTGTATGTAGCCCCGTCGTGTCAGTAATGGCCGGCACAGGTCACCGTCACCTGTATGTAGCCCCGACGTGTCAGTAACGGCCGGAACAGGTCACCGTCACCTGTATGTAGTACCGACGTGTCAGTAACGGCCGGCACAGGTCACCGTCACCTGTATGTAGCACGGATGTGTCAGTAACGGCCGGCACAGGTCACCGTCACCTGTATGTACCCACGACGTGTCAGTAACGGCCGGCACAGGTCACCGTCACCTGTATGTAGCAACGACGTGTCAGTAAAGGCCGACACAGGTCACCGTCACCTGTATGTAGCACGGACGTGTCAGTAACGGCCGGCACAGATCACCGTCACCTGTATGTAGCAAGGATGTGTCAGTAACGGCTGGCACAGGTCACCGTCACCTGTATGTAGCCCCGACGTGTCAGTAATGGCCGGCACAGGTCACCGTCACCTGTATGTAGCCCCGACGTGTCAGTAACGGCCGGAACAGGTCACCGTCACCTGTATGTAGTACCGACGTGTCAGTAACGGCCGGCACAGGTCACCGTCACCTGTATGTAGCACGGATGTGTCAGTAACGGCCGGCACAGGTCACCGTCACCTGTATGTACCCACGACGTGTCAGTAACGGCCGGCACAGGTCACCGTCACCTGTATGTAGCAACGACGTGCCAGTAACGGCCGGCACAAGTCACCGTCACCTGTATGTAGCACCGACGTGTCAGTAACGGCCGGCACAGGTCACTGTCACCTGTATGTAGTACTGACGTGTCAGTAACGGCCGCCACAGGTCACCGTCACATGTATGTAGTCCCGACGTGTCAGTAACGGCCGGCACAGGTCACCGTCACCTGTATGTAGCACGGAAGTGTCAGTAACGGCCGGCACAGGTCACTGTCACCTGTATGTAGCCCCGACGTGTCAGTAACGGCCGGCACATGTCACCGTCACCTGTATGTAGTACCGATGTGTCAGTAACGGCCGGCACAGGTCACCGTCACCTGTATGTAGCACCGACGTGTCAGTAACGGCCGGCACAGGTCTCTGTCACCTGTATGTAGTACTGACGTGTCAGTAACGGCCGGCACAGGTCACCGTCACCTGTATGTAGCACGGATGTGTCAGTAGCGGCCGGCACAGGTCACCGTCACCTGTATGTAGCCCCGACGTGTCAGTAACACCCAGCACAGGTCACTGTCACCTGTATGTAGCCCAGACGTGTCAGTAACGGCCGGCACAGGTCACTGTCACCTGTATGTAGCGCCGACGTGTCAGTAACGGCCGGCACAGGTCACCGTCACCTGTATGTAGTACCGACGTGTCAGTAACGGCCGGCACATGTCACTTGTATGAGGCACGGACGTGTCAGTAACGGCCGGCACAGGTCACCGTCACCTGTATGTAGCACCGACGTGTCAGTAACGTCCGGAACAGGTCACCGTCACCTGTATGTAGTACCGACGTGTCAGTAACGTCCGGCACAGGTCACCGTCACCTGTATGTAGCACGGATGTGTCAGTAACGGCCGGCACAGGTCACCGTCACCTGTATGTAGCAACGGCGTGTCAGTTATGGCCGGCACAGGTCACCGTCACCTGTATGTAGCCCTGACGTGTCAGTAACGGCCGGCACAGGTCACCGTCACCTGTATGTAGCACGGACGTGTCAGTAACGGCCGGCACAAGTCACCTGTATGTAGCACGGGCGTGTCAGTAACGGCCGGCACAGGTCACCGTCACCTGTATGTAGCACCGACGTATCAGTAACGGCCGGAACAGGTCACTGTCACGTGTATGTAGTACTGACGTGTCAGTAACGTCCGGCACAGTTCACCGTCACCTGTATGTAGTACCGACGTGTCAGTAACGGCCGGCACAGGTCACCTGTATGTAGCACGGATGTGTCAGTAACGGCCGGCACAGGTCACCGTCACCGGTATGTAGCCCCGACATGTCAGTAACTTCCGGAACAGGTCACCGTCACCTGTATGTAGTACCGACGTGTCACTAACGTCCGGCACAGGTCACCATCACCTGTATGTAGCAGCGACGTGTCAGTAACGGCCGGAACAGGTCACTGTCACCTGTATGTAGCACCGACGTGTCAGTAACTTCCGGAACAGGTCACCGTCACCTGTATGTAGTACCGACGTGTCAGTAACGTCCGGCACAGGTCACCGTCACCTGTATGTAGCACCGACGTGTCAGTAACGGCCGGAACAGGTCACTGTCACCTGTATGTAGTACTGACGTGTCAGTAATGTCCGGCACAGTTCACCGTCACCTGTATGTAGTACCGACGTGTCAGTAACGGCCGGCACAGGTCACCTGTATGAGGCACGGACGTCTCAGTAACGGCCGGCACAGGTCACCGTCACCTGCATGTAGCACCGACGTGTCAGTAACGTCCGGAACAGGTCACCGTCACCTGTATGTAGTACCGACGTGTCAGTAACGTCCGGCACAGGTCACCGTCACCTGTATGTAGCACGGATGTGTCAGTAACGGCCGGCACAGGTCACCGTCACCTGTATGTAGCAACGGCGTGTCAGTAATGGCCGGCACAGGTCACTGTCACCTGTATGTAGCCCTGACGTGTCAGTAACGGCCGGCACAGGTCACCGTCACCTGTATGTAGCACGGACGTGTCAGTAACGGCCGGCATAAGTCACCTGTATGTAGCACGGACGTGTCAGTAATGGCCGGCACAGGTCACCGTCACCTGTATGTAGCACCGACGTGTCAGTAACGGCCGGAACAGGTCACTGTCACCTGTATGTAGTACTGACGTGTCAGTAATGTCCGGCACAGTTCACCGTCACCTGTATGTAGTACCGACGTGTCAGTAACGGCCGGCACAGGTCACCTGTATGTAGCACGGACGTGTCAGTAACGGCCGGCATAAGTCACCTGTATGTAGCACGGACGTGTCAGTAATGGCCGGCACAGGTCACCGTCACCTGTATGTAGCACCGACGTGTCAGTAACGGCCGGAACAGGTCACTGTCACCTGTATGTAGTACTGACGTGTCAGTAATGTCCGGCACAGTTCACCGTCACCTGTATGTAGTACCGACGTGTCAGTAACGGCCGGCACAGGTCACCTGTATGTAGCACAGACGTGTTAGTAACGGTCCGCACAGGTCAACGTCACCTGTATGTAGCACCGACGTGTCAGTAACTTCCGGAACAGGTCACCGTCACCTGTATGTAGTACCGACGTGTCAGTAACGTCCGGCACAGGTCACCGTCACCTGTATGTAGCACGGATGTGTCAGTAACGGCCGGCACAGGTCACCGTCACCGGTATGTAGCCCCGACGTGTCAGTAACGGCCAGCACAGGTCACCGTCACCTGTATGTAGCAACGACGTGTCAGTAATGGCCGGCACAGGTCACCGTCACCTGTATGTAGCCCTGACGTGTCAGTAACGGCCGGCACAGGTCACCGTCACCTGTATGTAGCACAAACGTGTCAGTAACGGCCGGCACAAGTCACCTGTATGTAGCACGGACGTGTCAGTAACGGCCGGCACAGGTCACCGTCACCTGCATGTAGCACCGACGTGTCAGTAACGGCCGGAACAGGTCACTGTCACCTGTATGTAGTACTGACGTGTAAGTAACGTCCGGCACAGTTCACCGTCACCTGTATGTAGCATGGATGTGTTAGTAACGGCCGGCACAGGTCACCGTCACCTGTATGTAGCCCCGACGTGTCATTAACGGCCGGCACATGTCACCGTCACCTGTATGTAGCCCCGACGTGTCAGTAACGGCCGGCACAGGTCACTGTCACCTGTATGTAGCCCCGACTTGTCAGTAACGGACGGCACAGGTCACCGTCACCTGTATGTAGCACGGACGTGTCAGTAAAAGCCGGCACAGGTCACCGTCACCTGTATGTAGCCCCGACGTATCAGTAACGGCCGGCACAGGTCACCGTCACCTGTATGTAGCCCCGACATGTCAGTAACGTCCGGCACAGGTCACCGTCACCTGTATGTAGCACGGATGTGCCAGTAACGGCCGGCACAGGTCACCGTCACCTGTATGTAGCCCCGTGTCATGATATGGTATGAAATATCATATAAGTAGTTTCTCTTGCTAGCAGGCTGTGGGCTAAAAAGCCCCCCTTCCCTTTCACTCAGCCAAGAGCTGCCTTGTCAATGTACTGGGGGGAGTTTTATGGCCGAAAGGTATTTACGACTAGGCTCAAATCTTCTTCTAGCAGAGAACTGTTTAGAAGTGTCTAGAAGTTTCCAGAAATCCATGGAAGTTCTTTGTTCTGTTTTTGTAAGATATTATGCATACTGTTTACGTTAAGAACACGAAAATATATATTCTTACTCTCCCTCGGTGGATCTGCCCATCCCTCTAAACACGGGCTTCTAACTCCATCTGGTAAAGAAGTAGGGATTTCTCTGTAAATATATATCACAGATAGGACATATTTGATCTCATTAGAATGCCCACGTTAATCCGAGATGAATGCTGGGTTTGTTATGACAAGACATGTTTTGTAGCGAAGTTATAGAAATTAGAGAAAATAGTGTAAAGTTTAGTTAGACTGAAGAGGTAGGAGGGATGAGATGATCCAACCCCTTTCTAGGATGTCACAGGCTGAAGCTATAACTGTCTGCCAAGATCCCCAGCTCAGTCTTCTTGATTTCTTGTCTTCTCCTGGAAGAGCCCGGAGCACGTCCAATGAACTGGGACGTATGGTTGCCTGCAATGCAAAGAACTGAGAACATGTGAGTGTTATCTTTTCTCCTTTAATCCCCTTTATGTTCTAATTACCTTGTACATATTTGCAATTGTCTCATTTGTAACATCTTTGTAAAATATTTTGATAAAACACTGCCTGAAACTTTTGATGGGGTATATTATTTAATACTAGTTCGTTCTCCTGTTCTAAACCATACCCTAAGTCTCCTGAAGGGAAATATGCTACTGTGTTGGGGTAGCTTCGGACTCGTTTAATCGAAGCTGGTGGCAGCGACCGTGTGCAGACTTTTGGGTGATGTTGTAGCGACTGCGGTGTTGATAATTATTGTTCCTGCCTGAGTGGGAGTAGTTTATCGCGTTGCTGCAGCGTGCCCAATAGCCAGTGCATAGCAGGCAGCCTTTCTGGCGACTAATTACCCCAGGTGCAGTACCTCATCTGACCTGAGAGTAAGGGGGGTGCCAGAGAGCTGCAAGTTTTAAGTGGAACTGTAAGCGGGATATACATAAATCCCTGCAGTTTGTGGTATATTGAAGAGCAGTGGGATACCTAGAATAAGCCCCTGCTGTAAACTAAGAGGTCAATAGCCTTGTGTGTGTTTTTTCATCACATTGTGGAGTGGAGGGATAACTAAGATAAGCCCCCCTGCACATGTGATAGCCGTCTGTTGGCCCAAAGTCACCCCGATCCGTGACGTAGGGGTGACAGTCACGGTGTGAATCGTGACAAGTTGGTGGCAGCGGTCAGGGAATCCTGACAAATTGGTGGCAAGGCGGTGGGATATTAGAGCATTAGTGATTTGGTTTGAGCAATCATTCCTCTCACTAAAAACTTGCAGAAAGTTGTTGCGAGGACTCTGCGCAAATACGTTTGGAGAACGAACTCAGTGTTTTTTAGTCTTGAGACAATTGCGTACTGGTAATTATCCCCTCCCTTTCTCTTCGTTTTTCTGTCCTATCTTTTATTTGGCAACCATCGTTGTGCTGGGAGAAACCTTCTATGAGCAGCAGACCAGAGACACCCTTGTCGCCTTATGCAAGTCACAGCACATTGACTTTGCAGGCAAAAACAAAGCCCAACTGGTCGCAGTTCTGGTGCAATGGGAAGCCGCTCTAGACCACTCTCAGAGCTCAGAGGCCGCAGAAGCCAGCACAAGCGAACATGGTGCTGCAGCAGAGGTCCAACCACTAAATGCTGGCCCTGTTAGCAATCCGGGCGAATTGGACCCCCACCTTCAGACGGCCTTGAAAGAATTCCCCACTGACGACCATGAGGGACGTCGGCAGCTGATTCAGCAATACCAGGAGCGAGCCGAGCGAGAGGCCCAGGCCCAGCGAGCCGAGCGGGAGGCTGAGTGAGCCGAGTGGGAGGCTGAGAGAGCCGAGCGCCAAGCCCAGCGAGCACATGAACTGGAGATAATCCGGCAGGGGGGATGCCCTCCACCGCCCAGAGACGTGAGCCCAGCAGCGCTCAGATACCTAAGCCCCGGCCCGATGAATTTCCTGTTATGGAGAAGGACGGAGACTTGGACACTTTTCTGCGGGCCTTTGAGAAAGCCTGCAGACAGTACCGGCTGCCTACAGATGAATGGCACGATACCTGACACCAGGGCTGAGAGGCAAAGCTCTGGAGGCGTTTGCTGCCCTCCCTCAAGAACAAGATGGAGACTATGAGGCCATTAAGCAGGCTCTGATAGCCAAGTACCAGCTTACACCCGAGGTGTACCGTAGAAAGTTCCGGACCCTCCAACGTGGCCCACACGACAGTTACAGTGATGTGGTGCATGGACTGGGGACCCACTTTGACCAGTGGACCCAAGGACTGTCAGTGACCACCTTTGCACAGCTGCGAGACCTGATGATCAAAGACCAGTTCTTTCATCTTTGCCCAGCTGAGGTGCGACAGTTCGTGATGGACAGAGAACCCAAAGACGTGACGAAAGCAGCACAGATTGCCGATGCCTATGAGGCCAACCGTAGATCGGAAGTGCGGAAGCCAGTCACCACCAGCTGGAGAGGGGGTAAGCCTGCATCCAACGCCAGTACCCCTGCCAGCCAACCCACCAGAGGTCCTGTCCCCGTGGCCAACAACACCAGACCTACCACCGAACCTCGCAAGTGTTACTTCTGCAATCGGACTGGTCATCTCAGTCCCTCCTGTCCAGACAAGCAGAAGAACACCCCAGCCAAGGCCCCAGGGCCTAATGCAGCAATTCTTTTGGTGGGTGGTGTGGTTGGGAGGGTGTGTGACAACGTACAGCACGTCACGGTGGGAGGCCATGTTGCTACATGCCTCAAGGACACCGGGGCTGAACAAACCCTCATCTGACCCGAACTGGCGGCCCCTGAAGAAATCAATCTGGGGAAAACCCTAACTGTCACTGGGATTGGGGGCATCAGCTGTCCCTTACCGATGGCCCGGGTTTATATTGATTGGGGTGCCGGGAGCGGGGTGAAGGAAGTGGGGCTGTCTGATAATTTGCCCACTGATGTTTTGTTGGGGACTGATTTGGGGAGGATGGTTGCATACTACGTCCCTGACACCCCTCCCCAATCTACTAATGAGGGTAAAGTTAACCCTGATGATGATGATGATGAGGATGATGGGAAATCGCATGTGTTACCTGACCATGCTTTATCTTGTAATGATGCATCTAATAACCATTTTTTTCCTAGGATTGATGGTGAAAATGTTGTACCTGTGCCAACTGAACCTGATAATGATTTTTCTGTGAAGGTTAATGTGTCCATAGGTACAGGCGTGCCCAGCCACGTCGCTCTGTGGAGTGAGACGGCTGAGGAACCCCTAACAGGGGCAAGTGTCGGTGCTACAGGTAATGGGGAGATGCATGGGAACCGTGAGGAAGGTGATGCCATGAAAGTGACCAGTGCCACCGAGGAAGGTAACTGGCCCATAAGTAGCACTGCCCCTGGAGTGTTGGGGGTGGATGGGGAGGTAGAGCCCATAGCAGCGCCGGCTGATGGGTCTGTAGAAACCCCCGGGGAGACAGCCTATGTAGCTGCTGTCACCCGCAGTCAGAGTGCCCGGAACGCAGATAACTGTCTGCCTTCCGGACCCTCCTCAGTCATCACTGTGACTGAACCAGAGGTGGACCCAGAGCAGGTCCAAGAGGGTTCCCGTGGGGAAGGGACCCAGACGTCGCTTTTGGCTTCCCCTAGCCAGGAGTTTCAGGCCGCTCTGCACACAGATGCGAGCCTAGAGAGTTTGAGACAACTTGCCGGGACGCTCTTCTCCGAGTCTGATAAGGAGAAGGTGTTCTGGGAACGAGGAAGGTTGTACCGGGAGACAGTACCCGGAGAATCACAAAAGGAGTGGGTGAGGGAAAGACAGCTGGTCGTCCCGCAGCAATTCCGGGGCGAGTTGTTGCGGATTGCCCATGAGATCCCGCTAGCTGGACACTTGGGGATCAGCAAAACTAAGGCCCGGCTGTCTCAACACTTCTATTGGCCTAAGATGGGGACAGATGTGTCAAACTACTGCCGCTCCTGTATCACTTGTCAAAGAGTGGGGAAGGCGGGGCCTGCTCTTAAGGCTCCCCTGATCCCTTTACCAGTGATAGAGGAGCCTTTCCAGAGGATCGCGGTGAACATTGTGGGCCCGCTGGCCATCCCCAGCAGCTCTGGAAAGCAATACATCCTTACTGTGGTAGACTACGCTACCCGGTACCCAGAGGCAGTAGCTCTGTCGTCAACTAGGGCAGATAAGGTGGCGGATGCCCTGTTGGCCATCTTTTCACGTGTAGGATTTCCCAGGGAAATGCTTACTGATCAAGGGACCCAATTTATGTCTCGCCTAATGGAGGCTCTCTGTAAGAGAATGCAGGTGAAGCACCTGGTATCGAGTGCGTATCACCCACAGACCAATGGCTTGTGTGAACGCTTCAATGGTACCCTCAAACAGATGCTACGCATGCTGGTTGAGACTCAAGGGCGCGACTGGGAGCGGTACCTCCCACACCTGCTGTTCGCTTACCGATAGGTTCCGCAGGCCTCGACGGGGTTCTCTCCCTTCGAGCTCCTGTATGGCAGGCGAGTCCGGGGTCCCCTTGGGTTGGTAAGAGAATCCTGGGAAGAGGAGCCGAACTCTTCTGAAGTGTCCATAGTGGAGTATGTCATGCACTTCCGTGACAAGATGCAGACCTTGACGCAGTTGGTGCATGACAACTTGACGCAGGCTCAGGCTGACCAGAAGCACTGGTACGACCAAAACGCCCGAGAGCGGACCTACCATGTGGGTCAAAAGGTGTGGGTGCTGGTCCCCGTACCAACGGATAAGCTTCAGGCAGCCTGGGAGGGCCCGTACGTCGTCCACCAACAGCTCAACCCGGTCACCTACGTGGTCACGCTTGACCTCGCTCGGGGTAGGCGAAAGGCCTTTCACGTCAACATGATGAAGGCTCATCACGAATGTGAACCTTTCGTCCTACAGGTCTGCAGCGTGCCCGAAGACGGGGAGGAAGACACCCTCCTGGACATGCTGGCCCAAGGCAAGGCCAATGGGTCCATCGAGGACGTGGAGTTAAGCGCCTCGTTAACTGAACCCCAGCGGTTGCAGTTGCAAACCACACTGGAACCCTTCCGGGTCGTGTTCTCCAACCGACCTGGGAGGACTCAGTTAGCAGTCCACGAGGTGGACACCGGGAATCACGCCCCACTACGGCGAATCTCTGACCAGGTGCAGCAGATTATGCGCCAAGAGATCGATGAGATGTTACAGCTTGGGGGGATTCGACGGTCAAAGAGCGCGTGGGCCTCACCTGTAGTTCTCGTGCCAAAGAAAGACCAGACCACCCGGTTCTGCGTGGACTATATGGGGCTCAACGCCATCACAGCCTCTGACGCGCACCCAATGCCGCACATCGAGGAGCTGCTGGATAAGTTAGCTGGCGCAGATCACCTAACAATAATGGATCTGAGTAGAGGATAATGGCAGATTCCCCTGAGCCCCGAGGCGCAGGAGAAGTCCGCCTTTATCACGCCCTTCGGACTGTACGAGTCCACGGTCATGCCCTTCGGCATGAAGAATGCCCCTGCCACTTTCCAGCGGATGGTCAACCTCCTGCTTCAGGGACTGGAGAAGTACGCCGTGGCGTACTTGGATGACATTGCCATCTTCAGTTCCTCCTGGGAGGAACACCTGCAGCATCTCGAGGAGGTGCTCAGGCGAATTCACCAAGCAGGACTGACTGTCAAGCCGGGAAAGTGCCAGATGGGCATGGGGGAGGTTCACTACCTGGGGCACCGGGTAGGCGGGAACACCCTGAAGCCAGAGCCGGAGAAAGTGGGCGCGATCGTGAACTGGCCCACTCCAGTGACCAAGAAACAGGTGATGTCCTTCTTGGGCACTGCAGGGTACTATAAGCGCTTCGTACAGCACTATAGTAGCCTGGCAAAACCTTTGACGGACCTCACCAGGAAGAAGCTACCCCACATTGTCAACTGGACAGATGGCTGTGAGGGGGCCTTCCAGGCGTTGAAAACCGCACTGTGCAACGCCCCTGTGTTGAAAGCAGTCGACAGCAGTCGACCGTTCTTGGTGCAGACCGACGCCAGCGAGTTTGGCCTTGGTGCTGTGCTCAGCCAGGTTGACTCGGAGGACCAAGAGCACCCCGTGTTATACCTGAGCCGGAAGCTTTTGCCGAGGGAAGTGGCCTACTCCACCATCGAGAAGGAGTGCCTGGCCGTAGTCTGGGCCCTGCAGCGCTTGCAGCCCTACTTGTACGGTCGCCCCTTCACTGTGGTGACCGACCACAACCCTCTGCGCTGGCTAAACGCCATGTGTGGAACCAACGGCAGGTTACTACGCCGGAGCCTTGCCCTTCAGCAGTTTGACTTCACCATTGAACACAAAACGGGCAAAGAGCATGGGAATGCAGATGGACTGTACCGCCAGGGTGAACCTACTGAGGTGCGCATGGAGGCATACCGTGGGGTTCTACCTCCCTAGCGCACACCAAAAAGAGGAGGTGTCACGATATGGTAGGAAATATCATATAAGTAGTTTCTCTTGCTAGCAGGCTGTTGGCTAAAAAGTCCCCCTTCCCTTTCACTCAGCCAAGAGCTGCCTTGTCAATGTACTGGGGGGAGTTTTATGGCCGAAAGGTATTTACGACTAGGGTCAAATCTTCCTCTAGCAGAGAACTGTTTAGAAGTGTCTAGAAGTTTCCAGAAATCCATGGAAGTTCTTTGTTCTGTTTTTGTAAGATATTATGCCAACCGTTTACGTTAAGAACACGAAAATATATATTCTTACTCTCCCTCGGTGGATCTGCCCATCCCTCTAAACACGGGCTTCTAACTCCATCTGGTAAAGAAGTAGGGATTTCTCTGTAAATATATATCACAGATAGGACATATTTGATCTCATTAGAATGCCCACGTTAATCCGAGATGAATGCTGGGTTTGTTATGACTATGACATGTTTTGTAGCGAAGTTATAGAAATTAGAGAAAATAGTGTAAAGTTTAGTTAGACTGAAGAGGTAGGAGGGACGAGGTGATCCAACCCCTTTCTGGGATGTCACAGGCTGAAGCTATAACTGTCTGCCAAGATCCCCAGCTCAGTCTTCTTGATTTCTTGTCTTCTCCTTTAAGAGCCCGGAGCACGTCCAATGAACTGGGACGTATGGTTGCCTGCAATGCAATGAACTGAGAACATGTGAGTGTTATCTTTTCTCCTTTAATCCCCTTTATGTTATAATTACCTTGAACATAATTGCAATTGTCTCATTTGTAACATCTTTGTAAAATATTTTGATAAAACACTGCCTGAAACTTTTGATGGGGTATATTATTTAATACTAGTTCGTTCTCCTGTTCTAAACCGTACCCTAAGTCTCCTGAAGGGAAATACGCTACTGTGTTGGGTTAGCTTCGGACCCGTTTAATCGAGGCTGGTGGCAGCGACCATGTGCAGACTTTTGGGTGATGTTGTAGCGACTGCGGCGTTGATAATTATTGTTCCTGCCTGAGTGGGAGTAGTTTATCGCGTCGCGGCAGCGTACCCAATAGCCAGTACATAGCAGGCAGCCTTTCTGGCGACTAATTACCCCAGGTGCAGTACCTCATCTGACCTGAGAGTAAGGGGGGCGCCAGAGAGCTGCAAGTTTTAAGTGGAACTGTAAGCGGGATATACATAAATCCCTGCAGTTTGTGGTATATTGAAGAGCAGTGGGATACCTAGAATAAACCCCTGCTGTAAACTAAGAGGTCAATAGCCTTGTGTGTGTTTTTTCATCACATTGTGGAGTGGAGGGATAACTAAGATAAGCCCCCCTGCATATGTGATAGCCGTCTGTTAGCCCAAAGTCACCCCGATCCGTGACGTAGGGGTGACGGTCACGGTGTGAATCGTGACAAGTTGGTGGCAGTGGTCAGGGAATCCTGACACCCCGACGTGTCAGTAACGGCCGGCACAGGTCACCGTCACCTGTATGTAGCACCGACGTGTCAGTAACGGCCGGCACAGGTCACCGTCACCTGTATGTAGCCCTGACATGTCAGTAACGGCCGGCACAGGTCACTGTCACCTGTATGTAGCACTGACGTGTCAGTAACGGCCGGCACAGGTCACCGTCACCTGTATGTAATACTGACGTGTCAGTAACGGCCGGCACAGGTCACCGTCACCTGTATGTACCACGGATGTGTCAGTAACGGCCGGCACAGGTCACCGTCACCTGTATGTAGCCCCGACGTGTCAATAACGGCCGGCACAGGTCACTGTCACCTGTATGTAGTACCGACGTGTCAGTAACGGCCGGCACAGGTCCCTGTCACCTGTATGTAGTACTGACGTGTCAGTAATGGCCGGCACAGGTCACCGTCACCTGTATGTAGCACCGACGTGTCAGTAACGGCCGACACAGGTCACCGTCACCTGTATGTAGCACGGACGTGTCATTAATGGCCGGCACAGGTCACTGTCACCTGTATGTAGCACCGACGTGTCAGTAACGGCCGGCACAGGTCACCGTCACCTGTATGTAATACTGACGTGTCAGTAACGGCCGGCACAGGTCACCGTCACCTGTATGCACCACGGATGTGTCAGTAACGGCCGGCACAGGTCACCGTCACCTGTATGTAGCCCCGACGTGTCAGTATCGGCCAGCACAGGTCACTGTCACCTGTATGTAGTACCGACGTGTCAGTAACGGCTGGCACAGGTCCCTGTCACCTGTATGTAGTACTGACGTGTCAGTAATGGCCGGCACAGGTCACCGTCACCTGTATGTAGTACTGACGTGTCAGTAACGCCCCGCACAGGTCACCGTCACCTGTATGTAGTACCGACGTGTCAGTAACGGCCGGCACAGGTCACTGTCACCTGTATGTAGCACGAACGTGTCAGTAACGGCCGGCACAGCTCACCGTCACCTGTATGTAGCCCCGACGTGTCAGTAACGGCCGACTTAGGTCACCGTTACCTGTATGTAGCACGGATGTGTCAGTAACGGCCGGCACAGGTCACCGTCACCTGTATGTAGCCCCGACGTGTCAGTAACGGCCGGAACAGGTCACCGTCACCTGTATGTAGTACCGACGTGTCAGTAACGGCCGACACAGGTCACTGTCACCTGTATGTAGTACTGATGTGTCAGTAACGGCCGGCACAGGTCACCGTCACCTGTATGTAGCCCCGACGTGTCAGTAACGGCCGGCACAGGGCACCGTCACCTGTATGTAGCCCTGAAGTGTCAGTAACGGCCGACACAGGTCACCGTCACCTGTATGTAATACTGACGTGTCAGTAACGGCCGGCACAGGTCACCGTCACCTGTATGTACCACGGATGTGTCAGTAACGGCCGGCACAGGTCACCGTCACCTGTATGTAGCCCCGACGTGTCAGTAACGGCCGGCACAGGTCACTGTCATCTGTATGTAGCCCCGACGTGTCAGTAACGGCCGGCACAGGTCACCGTCACCTGTATGTAGCCGCGACGTGTCAGTAACGGCCGGCACAGGTCACCGTCAAATGTATGTAGCACGGAAGTGTCAGTAACGGCCGCCACAGGTCACTGTCACCTGTATGTAGCCCCGATGTGTCAGTACCGGCCGGCACAGGTCACTGTCACCTGTATGTAGTACCGACGTGTCAGTAACAGCCGGCACAGGTCACCGTCACCTGTATGTAGCACCGACGTGTCAGTAACGGCCGGAACAGGTCACTGTCACCTGTATGTAGTACTGACGTGTCAGTAACAGACGGCACAGGTCACCGTCACCTGTATGTAGCACGGATGTGTCAGTAACGGCCGACACAGGTCACCGTCACCTGTATGTAGCCCCGACGTGTCAGTAACGGCCGGCACAGGTCACCGTCACCTGTATGTAGCCCCGACGTGTCAGTAACGGCCTGCAGAGGTCACTGTCACCTGTATGTAGCCCCGACGTGTCAGTAACGGCCGGCACAGGTCACCGTCACCTGTATGTAGTACCGATGTGTCAGTAACGGCCGGCAAAGGTCACTGTCACCTATATGTAGTACTGACGTGTCAGTAACGGGCGGCACAGGTCACCGTCACCTGTATGTATCACGGATGTGTCAGTAACGGCCGGCACAGGTCACCGTCACCTGTATGTAGCCCCGACGTGTCACTAATGGCCGGCACAGGTCACCGTCACCTATATGTAGCCCCGACGTGTCAGTAACGGCCGGAACAGGTCACCGTCACCTGTATGTAGTACCGACATGTCAGTAACGGCCGGCACAGGTCCCTGTCACCTGTATGTAGTACTGACGTGTCAGTAATGGCCGGCACAGGTCACCGTCACCTGTATGTAGTACTGACGTGTCAGTAACGCCCCGCACAGGTCACCGTCACCTGTATGTAGTACCGACGTGTCAGTAACGGCCGGCACAGGTCACTGTCACCTGTATGTAGCACGGACGTGTCAGTAACGGCCGGCACAGCTCACCGTCACCTGTATGTAGCCCCGACGTGTCAGTAACGGCTGACTTAGGTCACCGTTACCTGTATGTAGCACGGATGTGTCAGTGACGGCCGGCACAGGTCACCGTCACCTATATGTAGTACCGACGTGTCAGTAACGGCCGACACAGGTCACTGTCACCTGTATGTAGTACTGATGTGTCAGTAATGGCCGGCACAGGTCACTGTCACCTGTATGTAGCCCTGACGTGTCAGTAACGGCCGGCACAGGTCACCGTCACCTGTATGTAATACTGACGTGTCAGTAACGGCCGGCACAGGTCACCGTCACCTGTATGTACCACGGATGTGTCAGTAACGGCCGGCACAGGTCACCGTCACCTGTATGTAGCCCCGACGTGTCAGTAACGGCCGGCACAGGTCACTGTCATCTGTATGTAGCCCCGACGTGTCAGTAACGGCCGGCACAGGTCACCGTCACCTGTATGTAGCCGCGACGTGTCAGTAACGGCCGGCACAGGTCACCGTCAACTGTATGTAGCACGGAAGTGTCAGTAACGGCCGCCACAGGTCACTGTCACCTGTATGTAGCCCCGATGTGTCAGTACCGGCCGGCACAGGTCACTGTCACCTGTATGTAGTACCGACGTGTCAGTAACGGCCGGCACAGGTCACCGTCACCTGTATGTAGCACCGACGTGTCAGTAACGGCCGGAACAGGTCACTGTCACCTGTATGTAGTACTGACGTGTCAGTAACAGACGGCACAGGTCACCGTCACCTGTATGTAGCACGGATGTGTCAGTAACGGCCGACACAGGTCACCGTCACCTGTATGTAGCCCCGACGTGTCAGTAACGGCCGGCACAGGTCACCGTCACCTGTATGTAGCCCCGACGTGTCAGTAACGGCCTGCAGAGGTCACTGTCACCTGTATGTAGCCCCGACGTGTCAGTAACGGCCGGCACAGGTCACCGTCACCTGTATGTAGTACCGATGTGTCAGTAACGGCCGGCAAAGGTCACTGTCACCTATATGTAGTACTGACGTGTCAGTAACGGGCGGCACAGGTCACCGTCACCTGTATGTATCACGGATGTGTCAGTAACGGCCGGCACAGGTCACCGTCACCTGTATGTAGCCCCGACGTGTCACTAATGGCCGGCACAGGTCACCGTCACCTATATGTAGCCCCGACGTGTCAGTAACGGCCGGAACAGGTCACCGTCACCTGTATGTAGTACCGACGTGTCAGTAACGGCCGGCACAGGTCCCTGTCACCTGTATGTAGTACTGACGTGTCAGTAATGGCCGGCACAGGTCACCGTCACCTGTATGTAGTACTGACGTGTCAGTAACGCCCCGCACAGGTCACCGTCACCTGTATGTAGTACCGACGTGTCAGTAACGGCCGGCACAGGTCACTGTCACCTGTATGTAGCACGGACGTGTCAGTAACGGCCGGCACAGCTCACCGTCACCTGTATGTAGCCCCGACGTGTCAGTAACGGCTGACTTAGGTCACCGTTACCTGTATGTAGCACGGATGTGTCAGTAACGGCCGGCACAGGTCACCGTCACCTGTATGTAGCCCCGACGTGTCAGTAACGGCCGGCACAGGTCACCGTCACCTGTATGTAGTACCGACGTGTCAGTAACGGCCGACACAGGTCACTGTCACCTGTATGTAGTACTGATGTGTCAGTAATGGCCGGCACAGGTCACCGTCACCTGTATGTAGCCCCGACGTGTCAGTAACAGCCGGCACAGGTCACCGTCACCTGTATGTAGCCCTGACGTGTCAGTAACAGCCGTCACAGGTCACCGTCACCTGTATGTAGCCCCGACGTGTCAGTAACGGCCGGCACAGGTCACCGGTACCTGTATGTAGCACGGACGTGTCATTAACGGCTGGCACTGGTCACCGTCACCTGTATGTTACCCCGACGTGTCAGTAACGGCCGACACAGGTCACCGTCACCTGTATGTAGCCCCGACGTGTCAGTAACGTCCGGCACAAGTAACCGTCACCTGTATGTAGCACGGATGTGTCAGTAACGGCCGGCACAGGTCACCGTCACCTGTATGTAGCCCCGATGTGTAACGGCTGGCACAGGTCACCGTCACCTGTATGTAGCACCGACGTGTCAGTAACGGCCGGCACAGGTCACCGTCACCTGTATGTAGCCCTGACGTGTCAGTAACGGCTGGCACAGGTCACCGTCACCTGTATGTAGCACGGACGTGTCAGTAACGGCCGGCACAGGTCACCGTCACCTGTATGTAGCACGGACGTGTCAGTAACGGCCGGCACATGTCACAGTCACCTGTATGTAGTACCGACGTGTCAGTAACGTCCGGCACAGGTCACCGTCACCTCTATGTAGCACGGACGTGTCAGTAAAGGCCGGCACAGGTCACCGTCACCTGTATGTAGTACCGACGTGTCAGTAACGGCCGGCACAGGTCACTGTCACCTCCTGTATGTAGCACGGACATGTCAGTATCGGCCGGCACAGGTCACCATCACCTGTATGTAGCACGGACGTGTCAGTAACGGCCGGCACAGGTCACCAGGTACGGACTGGGGATGAAATTCAGCCCTCGCATTTGAAATCACACAGGCCCATGGTGTCCCCGCCCCCAATAACCAGATGGGATATATTACTAATATTACCCTGGATGAAGGACAGGAAGATTTACTACAAGACCAATATTTCTAATTATACCCACGGCATGCTGAGGTAAGTGACGGAGTGACCGGCTTTGTGCTCCGTCACAACTGTTAACAGTATGGGTGTCTTGAGAACATTGATTCTGTTAACAACGTAGCACACAAGGCAGCCCACAACCAGACTGGCCCTTCTAGCATTTGCCAGAATTGCTAAATGGCCAATCCGGCCCTGCAGGTCACCATCACCTGTATGTAGTACCGACGTGTCAGTAACGGCCGGCACAGGTCACTGTCACCTGTATGTAGCACGGACGTGTCAGTAACGGCCGGCACAGGTCACCGTCACCTGTATGTAGCACGGACGTGTCAGTAACGGCCGGCACAGGTCACCGTCACCTGTATGTAGCACCAACGTGTCAGTAACGGCCGTCACAGGTCACCGTCACCTGTATGTAGCACGGACGTGTCAGTAACGGCCGTCACAGGTCACCGTCACCTGTATGTAGCACGGACATGTCAGTAACGGCTGGCACAGGTCACTGTCACCTGTATGTAACACCGACGTGTCAGTAACGGCCGACACAGGTCACCGTCACCTGTATGTAGCCCCGACGTGTCAGTAACGGCCGGCACAGGTCACCGTCACCTGTATGTAGTATGGACGTGTCAGTAACGGCCGGCACAGGTCACCGTCAACTGTATGTAACAAGGACGTGTCAGTAACGGCCGGCACAGGTCACCATCACCTGTATGTAGCACGGACGTGTCAGTAACGGCCGGAACAGGTTACCATCACCTGTATGTAGCACGGACGTGTCAGCAGCGGCCGGCACAGGTCACCGTCACCTGTATGTAACACGGACGTGTCAGTAACGGCCGGCACAGGTCACCGTCACCTGTATGTAACACGGACGTGTCAGTAACGGCCGGTACAGGTCACCGTCACCTGTATGTAGCCCCGACGTGTCAGTAACGGCCGGCACAGGTCACTGTCACCTGTATGTAGCATGGACGTGTCAGTAACGGCCGGCACAGGTCACCGTCACCTGTATGTAACACGGACGTGTCAGTAACGGCCGGCACAGGTCACCGTCACCTGTATGTAGCACGGACGTGTCAGTAACGGCCGACATAGGTCACCGTCACCTGTATGTAGCACGGACGTCTCAGTAACGGCCGGCACAGGTCACCGTCACCTGTATGTAGCACGGACGTGTCAGCAGGGGCCGTCACAGGTCACCGTCACCTGTATGTAACACGGACGTGTCAGTAACGGCCGGCACAGTTCACCGTCACCTGTATGTAGCACGGACGTGTCAGTAACGGCTGAAATAGGTCACCGTCGCCTGTATGTAGCACGGACGTGTCAGTAACGGCCGACACAGGTCACCGTCACCTGTATGTAGCACGGACGTGTCAGTAACGGCTGAAATAGGTCACCGTCACCTGTATGTAGCACGGACGTGTCAGTAACGGCCAACACAGGTCACCGTCACCTGTATGTAGCACGGACGTGTCAGTAACGGCCGTCACAGGTCATCGTCACCTGTATGTAGCACGGACATGTCAGTAACGGCTGGCACAGGTCACTGTCACCTGTATGTAACACCGACGTGTCAGTAACGGCCAACACAGGTCACCGTCAGCTGTATGTAGCCCCGACTTGTCAGTAACGGCCGACACAGGTCACCGTCACCTGTATGTAGCCCCGACGTGTCAGTAACGGCCGACACAGGTCACCGTCACCTGTATGTAGCCCCGACGTGTCAGTAACGGCCGGCACAGGTCACCGTCACCTGTATGTAGTATGGACGTGTCAGTAACGGCCGGCACAGGTCACCGTCAACTGTATGTAACAAGGACGTGTCAGTAACGGCCGGCACAGGTCACCATCACCTGTATGTAGCACGGACGTGTCAGTAACGGCCGGCACAGGTTACCATCACCTGTATGTAGCACGGACGTGTCAGCAGCGGCCGGCACAGGTCACCGTCACCTGTATGTAACACGGACGTGTCAGTAACGGCCGGCACAGGTCACCGTCACCTGTATGTAACACGGACGTGTCAGTAACGGCCGGTACAGGTCACCGTCACCTGTATGTAGCCCCGACGTGTCAGTAATGTTCACCTTGATGTAGCTCCCACATGTCAGTAGTGGTTACTTTGATGTAGCACCGACATGTCAGTAATGGTAGTCTTGATGTAGCACCGACATGTCAGTAATGGTCACCTTGATGTAGCACCATGTCAGTAATGGTCATCTTGATGTAGCACCGACATGTCAGTATTGGTCACCTTGATGTAGCACCGACATGTCAGTAATGGTCATCTTGATGTAGCACCATGTCAGTAATGGTCATCTTGATGTAGCACCGACATGTCAGTAATGGTCACCTTGATGTAGCACCGACATGTCAGTAATGGTCACCTTGATGTAGCACCGACATGTCAGTAATGGTCACCTTGATGTAGCACCGACATGTCAGTATTGCTCACCTTGATGTAGCACCAACATGTCAGTAATGTTCACCTGCATGTAGCACGGACATGTCAGTAATGGTCACCTTTTGGAGGACATTATTAAAAAAGCAAAATGCAGCCTATTCATTGAGTAATTGGATTGTTTATGGCGGAACAAAAATTGTTTTCAGCAGCACATCGCCGATGAAAACTGCAGATATGCTGCTGGTAACATGATACTGTATGGGGACAGATTGATCTACTAGTGATCATTCTGTGCCCATTATTCATCCTCAGCCGGTGTAAACAGGTCTGGAAACAAGTGTTAACCAACAATATTATCAATCATGCTCGTTTAACCGCCTGAACTCAGCTCATGTAAATACATTGAAATGTTTCTGTGCGATGGAGCAATATGTGAGCGTTTAGGGCCCCGCTTTAGACTTTTGCCCAGCACCCCACTTAGTCTTAAGAGGAGTTAGGTCAGGCAAACCAGGCATTTGCCTAGGGCCCCCACTCCCCCAGAGACTCCCAGCTAGTGACCGCTATGGGGCTTGTGAGTCAAGGGGGCCAAGATCCAGTCCTAGCTCTGCCCCACATTCAACTGTGTCAGCATCATGGTGTCACGTTACTGGCGATACAGGACTGAAGGTTAGTGGCCGAAGCAGATGTATACAAGTGACCAGACTGTGGAAAGACCTCGGGAGATGCAATATAGGGCAGTGGCAGTTCAATACATCCGCAGATGCAGGGACCAGCCCGAGCCAGGGCCGGCCTGGATCACACACGTGCACAAGTCCGTATGAGCAGCAGGAGTTCAGGGTAGTAGCAGCAGAATATCAATAAGAAGCAGAAAGATGCCAGCAAGACACCTTCCAACCAGGAGCTCAGAGATTGCTTCACTCAGTTAGACTGAGCACACAAAATACTCAGCAACAGGAAGCTGCACAGGGCCAGGTATATATAGCAGGTCCAATCAAGCTCAATCAGGGTGGGGACAAATCAGCAGGGCAGGTGATGATCTCTATCCAAGACGAAGTTCATATGGTTTCAGGCAGAAGTCAAGCAAGTTCCAAATAGCTCATCAAGCAAAGGAACAGACTAGCAAACAAAGAGTCGCAGGTTCAAATCCTAACACATGGATTCCAATACAGTTGACAGTTGAAAACAATGATGGAGTAAAGACTAGTGATGAGCGAGCATACTCGGTAATGCTCGTTACTCTCCTGAGCATCGCTGTACTCGAGCATTTCCGGGTTTGCTCGGCGGGAGCTTGGGTCCCCGCCCTGCATGTTTAGCGCTCACATAGGTGGGAGGTGTGTGTGGTTATCCAGTTCCGCCCAGCTCTCTGACTAACCCTGCAAGCCTCCCTTTTAACTATACAAATACTTGTGGGACTACAGGTCCAAGAACAACAATACTACAGGCTTACAGTGCAGACTCCCTCCGCGACACATACCGGCCATTTACAATCATGCTGGACACTGTTTCATTATCACCATTACAGATACACCTCCACGTGTAACACCCCAGGTTCCTGGTTGTTACAGTGGCATTGCTTTCCTTACGGGGAGAGTGATGCTACTCTTGGAAGCAAGGAAGGATCCCATTATCAGGTATTCAGCACATACAACAGTGTTCTGACTCCAGGCCAGAAGGGGGAGATCTGAACCCAGTTTCAGGGAAGCTTCCCTAGATATAGATATACTAGATGGTGGCCCGATTCTAACGCATCGGGTATTCTAAAATATGCATGTCCACGTAGTATATTGCACAGCCCATGTAGTATATTGCCCAGTCACGTAGTATATTGCCCAGCTACGTAGTATATTGCCCAGCCACGTAGTATATTGCCCAGCCACGTAGTATGTTGCCCAGCTACGTAGTATATTGCCCAGTCACGTAGTATATTGCCCAGCGACGTAGTATACAGCACAGAGCCACGTAGTATACAGCACAGAGCCACGTAGTATATTGCCCAGTCACGTAGTATATAACACTGCCACGCAGTATATAACAGTGGCCATGTAATATATAGCACAGCCCACGCAGTATATAGCACAGCCCACACAGTATATCACATAGCCCACATAGTATATAACACTGCCTATGTAGTATATAGCAGCCACGCGGTATCTAACACAGCCTCGTAGTATACAGCAGTGTGGGCACCATATTCCTGTTAAAAAAATAATTAAAATAAAAAAATAGTTATATACTCACCCCCTGGGATCCACCGAAGCTCCGGCGATATGCGCCCGGCTGCCGCCATCTTCCGTTCCCAGGATGCATTGCGAAATTACCCAGATGACTTAGCGGTCTCGCAAGACCGCTAAGTCTTCTGGGTAATTTCGCAATGCATCGCCGGGAACGGAAGATGGCGGCAGGCGCGAGCGGATCGTCGGACAATGGAGGGTGAGTATAGCAGGTTTTTATTACTATTATTATTATTATTATTATTTTTAACATTCCATTTTTTTACTATGATGCCGCATAGGCAGCATCAATAGTAAAAAGTTGTGGACACACAGGGTTAATAGCAGCGGTTACGGAGTGCGTTACCCGTGGCATAACACGGTCCGTTACCGCCGGCATTAACCCTGTGAGAGCGGTGACTGAAGAGTATGCAGCCGTCGGGCACTGATTGCGGGGAGTAAAGAGCGGCCATTTTCTTCCGGACTGTGCCCGTCGCTGATTGGTCGTGGCTGTTTTGCCGCGACCAATCAGCAACTTGGATTTCCATGACAGACAGAGGCCGCGAACAATGAATGACAGAAGGACAGACAGACAGACAGAAGTGACCCTTAGACAATTATATAGTAGATATTCTGGTCTGGAGGAGGAATTAGCCAGTCAGTGAGAGGAGAGTGGAGTGAGAGGAGACAGACGGAGAGTCTGAGATTGTAAGAGGGGGCCATGCAGCCACACGAGGTGCTGCCGCACCTGGGAAGAGCAAAGAGAAAGCAGATCAGTCTGTAAAGAGACTGAGTGGGGAAGTAGAGCGCAGGAGAGTGAAAAGCTGGAGAGAAGCTGTGACTGGGCTTCCTCCACTCTGTGTGCAGATAGCGGTAGAAGGAAGACCGAGGTTATGAAGTACTCTCCATCTCACAGCAGAAACTGGTGAGACAGCTGGATTGCAAGTCACCTGTCCATCATTGACACCTGAGGACAAAGTAGCAAATAGAGCCCAGATCATGATAGAGATCCTGTAAAAAGGCTCGAGCTAACTGTCATACGGGTAGTGTCCTACCAACAAGGGGGACAGAGAAGTATTGTGAGGACCTTGTGTAAGGCACTAGTTGAAAAGCTTCCAACCCCACCTGGTAAGGAGGATTCCAGAATTGTTTCCAAGCCGGCCGGACCATACCTGCACCTGTGATCCGGTACCCTGGACTGTGGCTGCCTGAATCCTTCAGTAAAACAGGTAAAGAGATTGCAATCCTGCGTCCTCTGTTGATTCTTGCACCTCACCACTCTGGCCAAACACTCCGGGAGCCCTGGGGACCCTGCTTCACCTGTGGGAAGCGATACCATCTTTGCTGCAGTACCATCACCCCCGGAGGACCCATTTAAGCAGCGTCGGTCACCCCTGACCGAGTACCACAGGTGGCGTCACGAACAAACTTTATCCATACCCCTTTAAAGACCGTCCTTTTTACTTGGGCACCCAGGGCCTTGGACATCCCCTTTAAGTACTGGACCGAGTACCCCACAGCCCTGTCAGGCGTTCCACATGCGTATCCTGAGAACCACATACAGCGCCCCCTGGATGTAACATGGGTCACTGCATCACACCCCCCACTCCCTGAAGATGGCTGGACCATCTATGTAAATACATCAATGTGAATACACACCTGTACTTTATATCTCCCCCACCTTATTGTAGATTGTAAGCTCTCATGAGCAGGGGCGCTTTATTTTGCTATAATTATTGCATTATTGTTACCTATGACTGTATTGTTTGAAAAACTGTTAAACTGTAAAGCGCTGTTGAATATGTTGGTGCAATATAAATAACGATAATTATTATTCTAATTATTAGAACACAGAGAAGTGGAATGGTGATGCTAATTATGGTGTGTCCGCCGCTCACCATCTTGGTGGAGTTCTCAAAGTTTTGTAGGATGGTACATATGTCTGACATCCATGTCCACTCCTGAGGTCTTATGTGTGGAGTCCGAACTGAATACCACCGCCCTTATTGATGTTGGTAGTCAACAACTGCCCTCTTTTGTTCACAAAACCTTTCCAACTTATGCAGTATACAGTTCCAACATGTGGGGACATCACACACCAGTCGGTGAGCCGGAAACTGCAAACGCTGATGAAACACGGCAAGGGCAGCTGAAGCTGTAGCTGACTTTCTAAAATGGGCACACAGGCATCGTACTTTCACAAGCAAATCTGGCAGCTATGGGTAGCTTTTGAGAAGCCGTTGAACAACGAGATTAAGCACATTGGCCAGGCATGGTATGTGTGTTAGCTTGCATCGCCTCAGAGCTGACAACAAGTTCTGGCCAGTGTCACACACGACCAGGGCCGCCATCAGGGCATTACAGCCATTACATGTGTAAGGGGCCCGGTGAGGAGAGGCAAGGAGGGAGGGCCCGGACTGACCAGACACGCAGTCAGCATGTCTCATACACTTTGGGCCCCACCTCTTTTCCTGCTGGTCTGGAGGCATTATGAGGTGATTGCATCGCTCCTGCCTGATGTGGTCGCACTCACTGCAGCACACCCTGCACAAGGACCTGGGCTTTTGCTCTGTCTGTGCAGAGCTCGGTGCCGCCTCCAGCAGAGGCTCCGCCTCCATCATCTCTCACCCTCACCTACTCCAGAACATAACAGCAGCAGTGACCGGAGCTCTGCAGGAAGAGATTGAAGCCAGTAAAGGTCAGCAATCCTGTGATGCTGCCTCCTAGTGGCTCCAGAACTAGGGCTTCACTGGGCTGCAGGAGGGACCCCGGGGCCCCACTATTCCTGTGGGATCAAGCTGCCGGCACTACTGCACTAGGCTACACTACACTGTCCCTCCATAACACCAGTGCTAGGAAACTGCTGTGTAGGAAGTCTCCCTGTACTCATCACTTGCAGTCGGGACCGGGGGAGGGGGTGACCAAGAGTCTGCACTGGAAGAGACAGCAGCCGCTCATATTATAGTCTCCTGCTGACTTCTGCCCTGGCTGTCTGCTGGCCTGGGATAATGGTGCACGTGGTGAAGGCCCTGCAGGATAGGTAAGTATATATAATAGTGTGCGTATGATACTATGTGTATATAGTGTATGTAATATATAGTGTGCAGTATATGTATTTTCTTGTTTGTAAATAAGTGTATGGATATACTGGAGATGATCCTTGTATATGTAATAGTGTATCTGCAGTATATAGTGTAGTTAATGTATAGCGTACAGTGTATATATATATATATATATATATATATATATATGATCCTTGTATCTGTAGTATATATTGTACGTAATGTATAGTGTACAGTGTGTGTATATGTATATATATATTATCCTTGTATCTGTAGTATATATTGTACGTAATGTATAGTGTACAGTGTGTGTGTATGTATATATATTATAGTTCTATCAGTGTAGAGATGCCATGTCTGCAGAGGAGTGCTGCACTCTGTACCCTAATACCAGCACACAATGCATGTGTGTATTTTTATGAATTATCTTTAATAACACACCTCACCTATAATGCGTGAGAAGACGTCATATACTGGTATACTGTATGTATATATGTGAGCATTTCACAGGGCCGCCATCAGGGCATGACGGCCGTGACTGGCGTATGGGGCCCGGTGGGCAGAGGGGTCCCGCATCGGGCCCTGTCTCATCTGCTCACCGGGCCCCTACCGGCAGCCGCAGGTTAACCGGGCCCTTAGCGCCGATGCTGCAGCTGTTCAAAGCTATTGACGTGCGGGTGCGGGCCCGCACGTCAATAGTTAACAGCCGCCAGCCAATCTGAGGCTGGCAGCTGACGTCAGCCGCAGCACGCGTGCATGTCGCCGGCGTCTGACGTCATTGTTAGTCGCCGGCGAGTGCACGCTGCAGCTGCGTGGAGACAGAGAACTTCGCCCGCCGCAGGAGCACGGCCAGGTAAGAAGAACTTCTTTTTTTTTTTTCCTTGAGAGCGGAGATCCGGGGGGCCCAGGGAAGAACGCTGGACAAAGAGGCAAAAAGCTGGACAGAGATGGGGCAGAGTGCTGGACAGAGATGGGGCAGAGTGCTGGACAGAGATGGGGCAGAGTGCTGGACAGAGATGGGGCAGAGTGCTGGACAGAGATGGGGCAGAGTGCTGGACACAGATGGGGCAGGATTGGAAACAGATGGGGCAGAGTGCTGGACACAGATGGGGCAGGATTGGACACAGATGGGGCAGAGTGCTGGACACAGATGGGGCAGGATTGGACACAGATGGGGCAGAGTGCTGGACACAGATGGGGCAGAGTGCTGGACACAGATGGGGCACGATTGGAAACAGATGGGGCAGAGTGCTGGACACAGATGGGGCAGAGTGCTGGACACAGATGGGGCAGAGTGCTGGACACAGATGGGGCAGAGTGCTGGACACAGATGGGGCAGAGTGCTGGACACAGATGGGGCAGAGTGCTGGACACAGATGGGGCAGAGTGCTGGACACAGATGGGGCAGGATTGGAAACAGATGGGGCAGAATGGAGACAGATGGGACAGGATTGGAGACAGATGGGGCAGGATAGATACGATGGAGACAGATGGGGCAGGATGGGGAGATCATATGGGGCAGGATGGGAGAATATATAGCTGACGCCAGGAATGAGACACACGGGGGCTAGGATGGTGAATATTACCATAGGGGCTAATTAAGGGATATTATTATTGCAGTGATGCATTTATTTTATTTTTTGAGTATACTGTTTTAAATGGGGGGGCGGTCCTGTTACTGTGTAAAGTGGTACTGTGTTGCCTTCTTCATGTGGTGTAATGTAGAGGCTGGGAAAATTAAGTAATGTGTTCTACAAGCAGAACTCGAGATAACTGTGTTATTTCCTGCAGAGACGAGTCCTGGCTGGATGAAGTGATGGCGGTCTGTGCTGGATGAAAGATGAAGGACTTCACCTAGAAACGTCACTGGTGAGTCAGTGTTACCTATACACTGACACTATACACTGTATACTATATACAGAGGTCCTGTGTACAATGTCACCAGTGATCACTGTATTACCTATACACTATATACAGAGCTCCTGTGTGTAATGTCACCGGTGATCACTGTATTATCTGTACACAGACACTGCTTACTAATTACAGATCTCCTGTGTATAATGGCACTGATGGTGATAGTATTGTGGGGGTTTTTTTTTTATTACTGATCAGTATTGTAGTATTCAGTCATTGGTGGTAATATGCGGTTTGGTCATGGTGTAGCGGTATTTGTTCCTTGTATTTTATATTATTCGATCACTGTGGTGGTAATATGTGGTCTGGTCATAGTGCTATGTTATTTGTTCCTTGTATGTAGTATTATAGGTAATTTTAAAAATTGAAAAATAAATAAAAATATACCTAAATTGTATTGCATATTTTAACAAATATTTAGTAGGTTACAGTAGAGTAGGGCCCGGCCAAAAGTGTCTACCGTGTTATGGTGGCGGCTTAAAAAATATTTTAGCCAAAACAAAAGCTGCCGGCTATATGTGTAATCTAGTGATGGGAACTATTAATGTGTGATAGGTGAGAAGTGGAGATTTTCCAAGAGAGAGCGGTGGGACTGTGGACAGTTCGTGGGGTGGAGCCTGGAGGCGGGGCTGGGGTGGAGCCTGGGCGGAGTTTCAAGGGGGCCCGAAAACTTTGCCAGTATGGGGCCCCAAAATTTCTAGTGGCAGCCCTGCACACGACCATGGCTGGCTGTAGGTTCAGCGGTGTCAGCCACAGATCTGCCTGATCTTTCAGAGCTGTCCACAACTTTTCAGCATTGTGCGGTTTGCCACCTAAGCATATCTTCAGCACTGCCTGTTGCTGCTTAGCTGAGGCAGTGCTGCAGTGCTTCCAGCATGTGACTGATGTGGTCATTTCAGAGATGGAGACTGAAGAGGAGGAGAATGAGGTGCAGGAGCTGTAGACTGTGGGGCAACCCAGATTGATGTAGGTCCCACAATTTTCGGCGTCGTGAGGAAGTGTTCCATCCAAAGTACAGTTATTCCACAGCCTCTACTCTCTGCAAGGCCCATTACTGGCTTCCTATTTCCCAGAGGCTATAGTTCCAAACCCTATCTATGACATACAAAGCCATCCACAACCTGTCTCCGCCATACATCTGTGACATGGTCTCACAAGGTCTGACTGGGTCCGGACTTCCACTATGTTAACCCAGTGTGGCAGCAGCGAGTTGTACCATCCCTGCCCACAAGAACTTGTCCACGTGTCCGTGGTTTGGTGGACAAACAGCATGCTTGAGGGCCCAGGTAATGTGGGACACGTGCTTCTGTAATGCTGGATCGGCACAGAGGGAGAAACAGTGACGGGTGGGGACCGAGTTCTTTGTGTAAAAAAATCAGTCTCCACCAGTCTAAAAGGCAACATTTAAAGCGCAAGCAGTAGAGAAATGTGGGAATTTTGTAGTGTGGCCTGTAGGGCATTGGCTCCGTATTTTTGCTTACGTTACATGGACTGGGGTAGGGACAAATGAATGCTGCGCTGGTACCAGGATGTGGATGTGCTTGTTGATTGTGCTAGTTGAGTGGGGGCAATGACGATGCAGGGCAGGAGGCCTCTTCGCATTCATCATGGACAGGGTATTGGCTTGCACACACAACAGCAGAAGAAGCAGTGGTATCACCCGTAGACACTGTTCCTGGACCCTGGGGTTCGGGCAGAAAAGTTGGGTGCTCTGCTGCCATGTGCCTGATCATGCTGGTGGTGGTCAGGCTAGTATTTTTGAGAGCCATATTGATGCGGGTATTCCAGGTTGTACAAATGGACTGTTTATGGTTATCAGCAGAGTCTTTAACCCCTTCCTAACATGCCCCGTACTAGTACGACGCATGTCAGGTCCCCTGCTGTGGCGGTGAGCCCACATCAAAGTCGCGACATGTCAGCTGTTTTGTACAGCTGACATGTGCGCGCAATAGCGGTGGGTGATATCGCGATTCAACCGCCGCTATTAACCTGTTAAATGCCGCTGTCAAACGCTGACAGCGGCATTTAACTGGAAATTAGCCGGAAATGAGCGCATCGCTGACCCCGTCACATGATCGGGGGTCGGCGATGCATCAGGATGGTAACCATAGAGGTCCTTGGGACCTCTATGGTTACTGATGCCGGCCTGCTGTGAGCGCCCCCCTGTGGTGAGCGCTCATAGCAAGCCTGCATTTCAGCTACATATCAGTGATCTGATGATCGCTGCTATGTAGCAGAGCCAATCAGGCTGTGCCAGCTTCTAGCCTCCCATGGAGGCTTTTGAAGCATGACAAAGGTTTAAAAAAATGTTTTTAGAATTATGAAAAAAATAAAAAATACACTAAAGTTTAAATCGCCCCCCTTTCACCCCATCTAAAATAAAACAATAGAAAAAAAAATAAAACCTACACATATTTGGTATCGCCGCGTTCAGAATCACCCGATCTAGCAGTAAAAAAAAGCATTAACCTGATCGCTAAACGGCATAGCGAGAAAAAAAATTGAAACACCAGAATTACGTTTTTGTATTCGCCGTGACATTGCATTAAAATGCAATAACGGGCGATCAAAAGAACGTATCTGCACAAAAGTGGTATAATTAAAAATGTCAGCTCGTCACGCAAAAAATAAGCCCTCATCTGACCCCAGATCACGAAAAATGGAGACGCTACGGATATCGGAAAATTGCACATTTTTTTTAGCAAAGTTTTGAAATTTTTTTCACCACTTAGATAAAAAATAACCTAGGCATGTTAGGTGTCTGTGAACTCGTAATGACCTGGAGAATCATAATATCAGGTCAGTTTTAGCATTTAGTGAAGCTAGCAAAAAAGCCAATCAAAAATCAAGTGTGGGATTGCACTTTTTTTGCAATTTCACCGCACTTGGAATTTTTTTCCCGTTTTCTAGTACAAGACATGGTAAAACCAATGGTGTCGTTCAAGAGTACAGCGCGTCCTGCTAAAAATAAGCCCTCACATGACCATATTTACGGAAAAGTAAAAAAGTTATGGCTCTGGGAATGAGGGGAGCGAAAAACGAAAACGCAAAAACTAAAAAGGGCCGCGGCGGGAAGGGGTTAAAAAACATCCAGACTCGGGAACACCTAACAGCCCTGCCAACTTCCGTTGCGTTGGTGTTACAGGGACATTCAGTGTCTCCCTCTATTACACCACCTCCTCAACTCGCACCCTGTCAGTGTTCCCCATCTACACCTTTGGCCTGGGACAGCTCATAGAATTCCACAGTTTACAATATCGTCTCTATAGCGATGAAATGCAGATCTACCTATCCATACCTCCCAAGTTTTGAAGAAGGTAAAGAAGGATAAAGGTAGCGGCGCACCACGGCAAATTTTAGGCCATGTCCTGACCACACCCATTTTACAACTAGTCACACCCATATCCACGCACCAACCACACCCATTTAGCACTGCTGATCACACTGTTTCATAAACGATAATTACAAACAGAAAAAAATATAGCCGCACAGTGCGCCATACTGTATAATGGCCACACATGATGCTCAATATTGTATAATGGCAACACAGTGCTCCATGCTGTAGAATGGCCCCACATGATTCTGCATACAGTATAATGGCCACACAGTGCTCCATACTGTATAATGGCCCCACATGATGATGCCAGTCAGGGCCGGACTGGCCATTGGGCAATTCTGGCAAATGCCAGAAGGGCCGGTCTGGTTGTGGGCTGCTTTGTCTGCTACATTGTTAACAGAATGGATGTTCTCAGGACACCCATACTGTTAACAGTTGTGATGAAGCACAAAGTCACTGACTCCGTCACTTACCCAGCATGCCATGGGTACCATTTTAAGTATTGGTCATGTAGTAAATCTTTCTTTCCTCCATCCAGGGTAATATTAGTAATATATCCCATCTGGTTCTTGGGGACGAGGACAACATGGGCCTGTGTGGTTTCAAATGCCAGGGCTGAATTTCAGCCCCAGTCCATACCTGATGCCAGTGTACAGTCGGGGCTGTAGATGTGTCCCCGCAGCTCTGCTTACAATGCAGGCAAAGATTTCACCACCTGTCGCTGTCCACACTACTGCTTCACAGATCCTGCACATTTTAATGTAGCCCAGCTCTGCGAACTCTGCATGCACTCAGACAACATCACTATCTACTGATTCTCCATAAGTTCTGTATTATATAAAGGATACATACATATATATATATATATATATATATATATATATATATACTGTGTCTATAACTAACAGGCTGCACTGGATTGCTCTAACTGCTGCCACTACTCCTGGTTATAATGCCTTGTACTGTCAGCAGAGCAAGGCCAGCTGCATATATGTGTACAGTACACACACACACACGTACCTCAGATTGTCCTCTCTCCCTCTCTAATCCACCGCTTCGGAAGAAGATATGGATGGGTGTTGCCTAACACAAGGGGCGTGTCGGCTGCTTCTCCTTTTGGATGTGCGAGAGAAGTAGAGTCCCGTGTGGGACTGTGGGGCACAACCTCAAAATCGGGACATTCACACAGTATGAGGGACAGTTGGGAGCTATGCCTATCTGGACCTGACATCACCTCCTTCCTGACCAAAATGCCACAATGTCTCTCTGCTACTTCATCCTTCTTTTCTGCTCGCTTTCTAAAACTGAACATGGACAAAACAGAATGCATCATTTTTCACCCATCTCACTCTACCCCTTCACCAGACAGATCCCTCAATGGCTGCTCAATTTCACCAGTTCCATATGCTCGGTGCCTCGGGGTGATCCTCTGCTATGCCTTCTCTTGCAAGCCACATATCAAAGCTCTTGCCTCCTCCTGCCAACTACAGCTCAAAAACATTTCACGGATCCGTACATTCCTTGCTAAAAACAGCTTTAACGCTTTTGCATGCCGTCATCATCTCCCGCCTCGACTATTGCAACCTACTCTCTGGCATCCCCTCTAGCACTCTTGCACCACTCCAATCTACCCTAAACTCGGCTGCACAACTAATCCACCTGTCTCACCATTATTCCCCAGCCTCCCCTCTCTAAACCCTAAAACTATGACAAAGTCATCCACAACCTGTCTCCTCCATACATCTGTGACATGGTCTACTGGTACTTACCTACACGCAACCTTCGATCCTCTCAAGGTCTCCTTCTCTACTTCCCTCTTATCTATTCTTACCACTACCGCATACAAGACTTCTCCCGTGCTTCACTCATACTCTGTAACTCTCTACCCCAAAACATTGGACTTTTGCCTACCACGGAAACATTAAAAACAAACCTGAAGAACCACCTCTTCCGACAAGCCTACAACCTGCAGTGATCCTCAGTCAACTGAACCGCGGCACGACCAGCTCTACCCTCCACTATTCTATCCTTACCCATCCCCTGTAGACTGTGAGCCCTCGTGGGAAGGGTCTTCTCACCTTCTGTACTTGCATGTGACTTGTATTGCTCATGTTTAGTGTACTTGTCTATGTATTCCCCTTCTTCACATGTAATAAATGGCATTATAAAAAAGAATTAATAATATCCACCACCTCGTCTTCCACTTATGCACCCTGGTCCTCCGCCTGACGATGAGGAAATTGTGTTTCATCAATAACTGGAGTCAATAACTATGGGAAGACACCAGAAAAACAGTTCAATGGAGGACTCAGATGCCACAATTTTTTGCCCAAGATAGATGAGACGTCTGACGGAGATAGCCCACTTTCAAATATCTTGGCTGTTTTTTTTTTTATATTTTTGGGGACGAAAAATTGTGTGAATAAATAGGCTAAGACACAACCAAAAGAATTATATGGAGGCCTGAAACCTTCAGCATATTAAAACAGAGCTGGGTCACCTGATCGAGGCTGGAGGAGAAGATTAACCCTTTTTATGCTGCTTGTCAGCAGGTCTCACAAAGTATTTAAAATGCAGAGTCAACATAAAAATACACAGCATTTATATGAAAACACATAATATAGCCGGTATCCCATAGAAATGGCCACTTTGTGGGTTACCACAGATCCTCCATGTCTCTTGTGATCTACCACTATAACACCAGGGTGAACGTGTTCCGTGATGCAATAGCCACATTATTGTTTGCAAAGGGGTATTTGTGGTCTCAGCATTGTTCACCTATCGTTTCTTTTGCCTTCCCCCCTCCCAATGAGTAGAAATAAATATCAATTTATAAAAAATTATAGGGTTAGACAGGAAGAGCATATAGATTGTCCTGGTATGGCACTGCACCCTGCCAACACTAGAGAAACTTTATTTTAATTACCAGTAATTACATAAAAGCAGATGAAGTTGATAGAAAACCACAATATGTGTCCTTCCAGCATTCCTCTGTACACATCTCTGTATTTAGATCACCATTACCGTGATCTAGTTCCCTTCAGCATTTCTCTGTCTTCAGATCACAGATCTCACTAAATGCTTCAGCCGCAGGGCAATAACTATTGCCTAAGATTGAACAGTTCTGGATTACATTTGTACTGTGTGGTAACATTAATTAGGCATAAAAACTTTGTCTAAAACACAGTCGGTGGACATTTATTAATTCCCCACATTTAAAGGAATATGAAGGTCTTCAGATCCATTTGTAGGAATCCAGATATTAAAACTACAAAACAACAAAGCTTATCTTTTAAGTTGAAACAGATTATTGAAGAAATGTAAACGTTATTCAACATTTAGTTAGCCTCCCTTGACAGAACTGTACAACCATAATCGTGCTGTATCACAATACTAGAGCAAGGGGAAAATAGAAATTCATGATGCAATAGCGCAACTGGCCCACAACGAAGATGAACTGTACAACAATGCTGGGAATAGGAGAAATTGTCCAATGTCTGATGGCAGACTCCTGCAAACAGCAACTACCTGCTGTTGATCATCAGCGCTAAACTTAAACCAAATAGAAAACTTAAGTTTTTTTTATTTAAAGTAGTCTCTGGGCCCATATGTGAATTGTGAATCTCTCTTATTACAGTCTCCAAGTTGTGTTGGTGTCATCAGAGCTTAATCTGAAATGCAGGTGGTTGGATGACTGATGATTACCCACAGGATTTAAAGAGTGCTTTTAAGATAGTATCAAGATCAACTTCAGCTGTAGGATTTTAAGCAACACTGAAAGAGGAGGTTGTGTTTCTTCTATATTTACCTTCCTTCTTTGATGGAGTGTCACTTAATGGGCTGTTCTGATGTGATCACACTATCATTCAAAGGAAGATTGCATTTCACTGGTTGTCCATCTAGGTATCGGTTGTATTTTTTGTAGAAACAAACTGCGTTTTCCTTTCTTACAAACACAACCTCTGCAACTCAGGAACTCAACACGCAGTTGCACTTCAAGGCACCGCATACACAGAAAAGCTCCACGCTATCTTCCTCTGTGACTCTAGGAAGCAAATTATAAATGGTGATTTTTTGCCCTTCTAAAGGGCTAAAGACAGACTCTTTTGGAGTGGGCCCTACTGATGAACTGGCCTCCTTTATGGCAAGTGTTCGTGACACGTTGGCTAGACCCTTTGTGTGCAATAAAGGTGTCTCGTGCTGAGTAGACATGGGAGCTGTGTATGCATCATTCTGTTCCACTTTAGTAAGGCTGGGTTCACACTGCGTTGTATGAACCCATTTAACGGACTACGTTACACCGCGGCATAACGTGGTGTAACGTAGTCCGTTAACGCCGCCATTACTTGCAATGGTGAACGCATCGCTAGCGCACGCCCACAATGGGCGTGCACTATCGATGTGCCGTCATTGAGTGACGGACCCGAAACGCGGGCTGCAGCATTTCTGGGTCCGTCACTGCTAGCGCACTGCTAGCACAGATGGAGCTAGCAGATGCTCCATCTGCTCTAGCGCAGTGCCAATGTCGGTACTTGCGTAGTGCAGTCCGTTTAATGGATTTGTTGAATGGACTTCAGAACGCAAGTGTGAACCTAGCCTAAGATGTACAGTTTGCACAAGACAAAAAGATTTTCAAGACATTCATGGCCTTTTTGCACATTGTTTGAAGCTGTGATCTTTATCTTCTTGAAAGCTCAAAGTTGTCATCAATACCACCATCATCCCTATCTTATCAATAGGAAATCTGCTGTTTCCCAGTGTCGTGGTTAACTACGTTTATTGGCATTCCTTTAACAGTGTTTGTAACCCCGGAAAATTTATTTTTAGGATGTGACATTTGGATATTCTTGGTAAGATGTATGGGTGAAGATGAAGATACTTGTGCCACGGATGTGTTGATAGTTACGGCCGGTGCACTCCACTTTAAAATTACTTTTAAATGAGCATCCATCACTTTGTTTAGTTTTCCTCCAACACTGATCTGCTGCTTTCTAGAATTAAGCATCTCACCAGCATCTAGCATTTTACCCTTTATATGGACACCTGTGTCTTTGGCAACCTATTTCTCACGGGCATCTTTTATGCCAAGCTCCAAATGCGCATCTGTTACACTGATCTTCTGACGGGCATCAAATACATTCTGTTAATTGTGGGTGGGTAAACGACTAATCATTGTAGGCTGGATCCTGGATCTAATACCCCCCATAGCCCCCGCTGTTAATAATCCGGTACGTTCCCATTCCTGCCGTCACCATGCCCCTTTTCCTGATCACTTCATCCAAAGAGTCGTCCGCCATATTTCTTTAAAAAACCTGCACCTTCCCAACAGCAACTGTGTTGGAAACCACATTATTGTTTTCAAGGGTGTTTATATGATGCCCGTACCAAAAAAAGTTTACACACTATGTTGATGTTTCCCCCCAGAGTGAAATGTTTGTCAGCACATACACTTAGTGTATGGGCATTATAAGTATAGGAGATCTGGTCCTTTATAGTTGGAACATTTTTTTATGAGGCCTTCCTCCACATCTTTTTCAAGGGGCATTGGAGTGCCTCCTAATTTTTTGCAGGCCTTGTATTCACTGCATAGGCAAACACTATGGAAGACCCACTTCCTAATAATGGGAATATTTTTTTCAGGAGGCCCACCTCTACATCTCTTCCAAGGTTTATTGGGGTGCATGTACGGTAACTGTGTGGCAGGGCAGGCCTTGCATTCAATGCATAGGCTAACAGTATGGCAGTACCAAATAAAAAAAAAGGGAACTTTGGTTTCATGTGGCCATCTAGGACATCTGTGTTATAGGTTATTGTGGTGCATCTTAATTTGGAGCAGGTCTTGCATTCACTTCATGGACAAACTGTATGGGAGTACAAAATTAATAATAATTGGAACTTTGGTTTCATGTAGCTATCAGGACGTCGGTTCAAAGGCTTATTGGCGTGCGTGTTACTTTGGTGCAGGCAGGCCTTGCATTAAATGCAAAAGCAAACAGTATGGGAGTACCAAATTAATAATGTGAACTTGGTTTTCATGTGGCCATCCAGTAAATGGGTTCAAAGGCTTATTGGGGTGGGTTTAAATTTGAGGCAGGGCAGGCCTTGCATTTAATGCATAAGCAAACAGTATGGGAGACCCATTTTCTTATAATGGGAAAATTTTTTAATGAGGCCCTCCTGTACGTCTCGTCAAAGGGGTATTGTGGTGCGCCCTAATTTTTGGCAGTCCAGCCACTCACTGAATAGGCAATAACAGTATAGGAGACCTACTGTTTAATAATGGCCCTTTAATTAATGCCGCCTGATGCTCCTATAAATATAGGCTTTGTGACTTTAAGAGTCCCTCCTTCATAAAGGATACAAAATGTGTCTGATGATGTGTCACACATCACATGGCCAGCTAAGGTTGTTAAATGTTAAAATTACATTTTCCAGTGAATGCATTGGTATTGGTTGAAAGCAATGCTAAAGTTGTAAAACGCATAAAAAAATGCTAGGTGTAAACATAGCCCAAGTGGTGGATGTACATTTTTTGGGGGGTTCTTTATTTTGCCTTACATACAAATTATTACCCTGGAAAGGATGTTCCTTAACATATTTCCCAGGAAAATCCATTTTGTTTTTTATGTTACAGTGTGCACCTGTTAAAGAGGTGTCACACTCTGACAACATTGGTCACAGCTGTGACCTAGGAGTTAGAAATGCTTCCAGGGGTCTTCCCCATTATGTTCCCATGTTATTTGAGCACTGTTCCCATCGATTTCAGATGTTTTTAGACCCTAAAAGGACCCGGGGGGGATCGCAGCAAAAATGCTCGGGTTTCCCATAGACTTACATTGGGCTGGATGCTCGAATACCCGAGTATTCCAATTTGCTCGACCCGAGCAATGAGCACCCTAGCATGTTAGTGCTCTCCCATCACTACTACTACCCTCTTCCCTGTGTGGGGGAAGGGTACAGACTGAGAGTGGATTCAGGAGCTAAGGCAAGGTACGTGGCCCTGGCATCTTCACCATTAGAAGTAATCCGGGGAACAGGACGAGCTAGGGCACCATTAGCGTTAGGGACAGGGAAGGAGCTCCTGGTCACAGGACACCTGACAACAGGAGTCGTGAAAGAAGGTCTATTATACTGTATGGAAGCCTATGGGGAGTTCATTATACTATATGTACTCTATGGGGCTGCATTATTCTCTATCAACAACTGTGGGCTGTGCATTATATTATGTGTACTATAGGGGGCCTGCATTATACTACACGGAGGACTATGGGGAGTACATTATATTTTATGGAGGACTATGGTGAATGCACTATACTATATGAAGGTCTGTGTGGTGCATTATACTATGGGAGTGCATTGTACTATATTGAGGATTATGGGGTGTCAATTATAATATACTAGATGGTGGCCCGATTCTAACGCATCGGGTATTCTAGAATATGCATATCCACGTAGTATATTGCCCAGCGACGTAGTATATTGCCCAGCGATGTAGTTTATTGCCCAGCCATGTAGTATATTGCCCAGTCACGTAGTATATTGCCCAGTCACGTAGTATATTGCCCAGTCAAGTAAGTATATTGCCCAGTCACGTAGTATATTGGCCAGCCACGTAGTATATTGGCCAGCCACGTAGTATATTGGCCAGCCACGTAGTATATTGCCCAGCCACATAGTATATTGCCCAGTCACGTAGTATATTGGCCAGTCACGTAGTATATTGGCCAGTCAAGTAGTATATTGCCCAGCTACGTAGTATATTGCCCAGCGACGTAGTATATTGCCCAGCGACGTAGTATATTGTCCAGTCACGTAGTATATTGCCCAGTCACGTAGTGTATTGCCCAGTCACGTAGTATATTGCCCAGTCACGTAGTATATTGCCCAGCCACGTAGTATATGGCAGAGCCACATAGTATGCTATATTGCCCAGTCACATAGTATATTGCCCAGCCAGCCACATAGTATATAGCAGAGCCACGTAGTATATTGCCCAGGCACGTAGTATATTGCCCAGCACAGAGCCACGTAGTATAGAGACTTAAAAAAAAATAAACATATACTCACCTTCCGAAGGCCCGTTGGAAGTCCTGCTATACTCACCATCTGCCGCCTTTGCCGCTCCTCGCCACGCTCCCGGGACCGCTCCATTGCAAGCGGCAGCTTCCGGTCCCAGGGCTGGTGTGAGCAGGACCTATGATGACGACGAGGTCACATGACCATGACGTCACGGCAGGTCCTTGTCGCACACCAGCCCTGGGACCGGAAGCTTCCGCTTGCAATGGAGCGGTCCCGGGAGCATGGCGAGGAGCGGGAAATGCAGCGGATGGTGAGTATAGCAGGTTTTTGCATAGGGCTCACCAAAAGCGTGAGGTGAACTGAACCCCTCTGTCAGAATCTATACTGTATGTTGAGGAAAGCTGTGAATCCGAAAAACATGGGTGATGAAGACTCTTGCCAATTCGGGAGCAGAGGGTAATCCAGGCAGAGAGATGAAATGAGCCTTCTTGGAAAATTGATCCACAACTACAAAGATAACGGTATGACCAGAAGACTGAGGCAGATCAGTAATGAAATCCATTGCTATGTGTTATCAAGGAGCTGAAAGAACCGGAAGCGGGTGCAGAAGACCAGAGGGTAGGTGCCTAGGAACCTTGTTTTTGGCACAAGAGGGACAGGAGACGACAAAACTTCGGACATCTTGAAGAAGAGATAGCCACCAGTAATAGTGCGATACGAGAGTAAAAGTGTTCTTGAATCCGACATGACCTGCCAGCTTGGAGGCGTGACCCCAATGCAAAACTCGCCTCCTCTTGCTTTCTTGAACAAAAATCTTACCCGGAGGCAAAGAAGACAAGCTAACAGGAGCTACCAACATGATTTTGCTCGGATCCACGATGTGCGAAGGTTGCTCCTCAACATCGGATGTTAGAAAAGACCTGGATAAGGCATCTGCTTTGAAGTTCATATTCCCGGGACGGAAATGTAGTTCAAAGTCAAATCGGGCAAAGAATAGCGACCACCTGGCTTGTCGAGGATTAAGTCTTTGTGCAGACTGAATATATGCCAGATTCTTGTGATCAGTGTAGATCTTGAAAGGGTGTACAGCTCCTTCCAACAAATACCGCCACTCCTCCAACGCCAACTTAATAGGCAGCCGTTCCTTGTCACCAATGGCGTAGTTCCTCTCCGAGGCAGAGAACATCTTAGAAACGAAGCCACAAATGGCCAGCCGTCCAGAGGAAGATCTCTGAGAAAGTACCGCACCGGCTCTGGTGGCAGATGCATCTACCTCTAGAAAGAAGGGCTTGTTAGTCTCCGGGCGACGGAGTATGAAGACTGAGGCAAAGGCTTGTTTCAAGGACCGGAAAGCGTTTTCAGCTTCAGGAGTCCAGGTGTGAGGGTTGACCGCCTTGCGAGTCAGAGCGGAGATTGAACTGACCAGAGTGTAAAAGTGTGGGATAAACTGCCGGTAGTAGTTAGCGAAACCAAGGAAGCGTTGGATCGCTTTAACCCCCTGGGGACGAGGCCAGTTGAGCACAGCAGACACTTTTCCCGGATCCATACGCAAACCAGAGTCAGAGATGATAAATCCCAGGAACGGTAGAGTAGTTCGAAGACGCACTTCTCGAGTTTGGCATAAAGATGGTTCTCTCTAAGACGTAACAGGACTTGGCGGACGTCTCTTCTGTGGGTAAAGAGATCTGGACAAAACACAAGAATATCGTCTAAGTATACCACCACACAGGTTTAGAGTAGGTCCTGGAAAATGTCATTCACAAACCCCTGGAACACTGCGAGAGCATTACACAAACCGAAGGGCATGACCAAATACTCATAGTGGCCGTCCCGGGTGTTGAAAGCAGTCTTCCCCTCATCTCCGGGACGGATACGAATAAGATTGTAGGCCCCGCGAAGATCCAATTTAGTGAAGATTCGCGCTCCCCTGAGACGGTCGAACAGCTCCGGAATGAGAGGAAGTGGGTACTTGTTTTTAATCGTGAGATTGTTGAGACCCCGGTAGTCTATGCAGGGATGGAGGGACCCATCCTTCTTAACGAAGAAGAAACCAGTGCCTGCAGGAAAGGAGGACCTGCGAATTAAGCCTTTGGCTAAATTCTCCCGGATATATTCGGACATAGCTTGAGTCTCAGTGGGGGACAACGGGTAAATTCGGCCTCTGAGCGGAGTAGAACCTGGAACTAGATCGATTGGGCAGTCATATGGATGATGAGGGGGCAGGATCTCCGCCTCTCTATTATTGAAGATGTCCGCAAATGACCAGTAGGTAGAAGGTAAATCCAGAGACTCCGAAATTGGTCTAGAAGAGTTCTTCGTCAAAACGGGAAGCAAGCACTTATTCTGACAAAACAGTCCCCAAAGCAATATGTCACCAGACCGCCAGTCTAAAAAAGGTTCATGAGTCCGCAACCAAGGAAGTCCAAGAAGAATTATGTGGGACAATGAAGGCAGCACGTAGAAGACTATTCTCTCTCGGTGCAGGATTCTGATCTGAAGTTCCAGTTCCTTGGTGACCTGAGTAACGGACTCCCACAGGGGTTGGCTGTCGACCGAAGCAATCTGCTAGGGAGTCTCCAGGGATCTGACAGGGATCTGTAGTTTCCGGCCGCCCTGGAATCTATGTAGGCTAATTCAGAAAAACGGTTAGAACCCAGATGCAAAAGAACAGAAAGAGTTAGAGGTTGAGAGGAATTCAGTCACCTAGGGAGGCCTCTCTTACCAGTCCTAGGTGGAGACGTTTCCCGGCCTGAGGGAACAGGTACGCAGAAAATGGGATGCACTCCCACAATAGAAGCAAAGACCTTGTTTGAGCTGCTCCACTGGCTTGAGTCGATCCACCTGCATGGGTTCCAGAGAAGCAGACGTTGTCACAGGGTGAGAGCGGGAGGGACTCCGGGTAGCCGAGGTGAGATGGGGAAATCTCTCTCTGGCGGACTCACGGGATATGTTGGTCAAGAGTCACTATATTACCAAAAATCCATCGATATTTGGAGGTGGGAAGAATTAATGGGGTTTCTTCCCATGTGGTGACTGCCTGGCATGTCGGAATCACGTGAGGACACTATCCTTTGCCTCAGCCGACGGAAAAAAAGAATTTAAAATAACGGACTACATCTCCTGTAGTACCACTTATGTGGTTTACATGGCGAGATGTACATGTGGTTTGTCATATGTGGGACTAACCTCACGGGAATTGAGGATTAGAACCCGTGAACATATTAGAGACATCATGGCGGCTAAAGAGGCGAAGGATATTGTGTCCCTAAAGACGATTCCTAGACATTTCAGGCAGCACCACAAATGCAATCCCAAAGATCTGAGTGTCTTCGGAATAGACCATGTCAGGAGTGGAATACGAGGCGGAGATTCGAAGAAAAAACTCGCACAATTAGAGTGTCGTTGGATTACGGTATTGGGCACGTTGGCCCCACATGGCCTAAACGAACAAATTAGTTTCGCTCCATTCTTATAGATCGAATGATATCGGGTTCGTTTATATATCCCTTGTCTAGATTTTAATTGTGTGTGTCTTATGTGTTTTTTTTAGTACCTGTACCGCATGTAGTTACTCCATCATTGTTTGTCTCTGGGGTTGTATGAAGACATCTGGACATCTGGACAGTGGCGTCTCCTGATGAAAGAAAAAGATTGAAGAAGAATCTATCTGGCGGCTTTGTATGTTGTTAGAAATATACAATAGCAAGTAGGATGCAATCTTTCGCATGTATGGCAGTAGTTATGTGTTGATAGGATTTATCTTTTGTGTTTTTCACATTTCTATTACTCTTCATATGTTGTTCTGTATATATATGTTTATTAGATGTTTTCACTGTTAGTATGTATAGATTATATATCTTATGGAAACACGGAATGTATATTCAAGCCTGTGCCGCCTTTTTCTTATATATATATAATAGTCGGCATTTTTATGCACATATGTTGTTTCTAGTATATTCCTAGATTAACTTGTAGGTATGAGAAGTGGTTAGTATTTATATTGGGTGGGGGTAATGGAGGGATACGCCCACCTTTCGTCCCATCCTCTCCTAGGTATATGGATTTTCTTAGTAGTATATTTTTTTCTCGAGTCACCCCCACATATTTTGGTGTTTCACGCCGTTTTTTAGGGGTTAATATATTATGTTGCGATATAGCGTAGGGATACTATCTATATATACCTGCTGCCCTTGTACTCGCCAGTAGTTGAGATGGCCGATGGTGCACGCGCGCATGCGCGCCATAGTGAGTTGTGCTGATCATCCTCCCCGCCGTCCAGAAGCGCCGAAGCAGGATATGACGTCATGAGGGATTTCCCTCTTCCTGCTTCTGGCGCCGGAAATGCCGGGGATGATGGCGCGGTGACTTCACTTTTGGTGGTGCGCATGCGCCAATTACGGTGCGCCATCACTGTTTCAGCTGGATATGTCCCCTTAAATACCACCCTTAATACACGCACAAACACGACCCCCCGAGGAAGCCAACGCGAAACGCGCGTCGGGGCCGCCGGGCGGACGCTGGCACCTAAAATAGTGTGGGTAAGACAGGCAGAGTACCGTTCATTTACTTGAACTATTTTAAGATGTCACTCATGTAAGATGATGTAGCTTTACAGGGTATGTGTAGTCGGCACTGTGCACTTTTATAAGAGAGGATATTTTATAAGACTGATACATCCCTGATAGGCTTTCGGTTCATGCCGTGTCTGTACCCTAGGTGGCATATGCAGCGGTTCCTGTCCGCCGTACATGAACTATATGTGTACACTGTATGTCGAGTCTGTTATCTTTTGTAACTTTGTGTATTTATGTTATTATGAGATTGAATAAAGTTGTTACCATTTTTACTTTTGGGTATTTTTATACTCCGTGGTTCGCTTGTAGGATCTATCTAGTAGTGGAGTTTGCCCTGTATTGACCTTTGTCCATGATAGGGAATTTCCCTTTATTTGGTATGCATGAAATATGCATCAGTGGTATGTGTAACAATTGACAGTCAGGCATGGAGCAGAGGGAGAGGCTACCTGAAATAGGATGTGTGCGACAGGACTTCTGGGTCAGGATCCTCCAGGATCATAGAGTGGAGGAACGGAGCGATTGCAGGCCAGACCGAGGAGGTGTGCAGCGCCCCATGGATCTGGTCGTTGCAGTATGACACTCTGCCACTAAGGGGAGTGATGGTACGTCTGATGGCACTGAAGGAATTCCACTGACCAGGTATCACCAGCATACATTACACTTCACACTCCGGCCACTAGGGTGAGCAAAAGGCTTTATTTATTGGGCCCCTCCTCACACTGGTAAAGTTAGGGGTTGGATAGAAAGTTAGTCAGAAGCTGACTGGGTTGGATTCAGGCAACATCCCGTGGCAGGGGGTGTTGCAGGGAGAAGACACAGGGGGGTCCCTGTCAGACGTGGGAACCTGGCAGGTACCTAGCGACCAGAACAGAACGTTACGGAACCTGCACACCCCGCGGCGGTATCCTAAGAAAGAGACACGAAGCGAAGGATATTGTGAGTGAGAAACGAGATCAAGCACAAAGGAGAACCAGTAGGAGTCGTGCCGTGAGACCGAGGCAACATCCTACTGAGGCGCGTAGCCGGTGGCCGGAACACCGAGGGAGTAACTGACTCTACGCCTTACTTCAAACTCCGCAGGACAGTTAATTATAGGTTGGCTGTCTAACCTAAACACCTACAAAGACATAGGGGGCAACAGTGGGAGAGGGGCGACTCTAGGGTCCTGGAAGACCTCCAGGCCTTCCCGTCATACGGGTGCATCCTAGCCATAACATACCTGGGGGACGTTGAACTAGAAACATCTGGAACTAAAGAAAGAGAGAGCTGTAAAGAACGAACGAATGAGAACAGCAGTTGTGAGGACTAATCCGAATGCTCAGCAGGGTAACACTACAACACACAGGCGCTATTGGTAGGCAACGATTTCCACCTGCAAAGGGAATTCTGGAAGTGCCCATCGGACCGGCCGGTCTCAGATAGCCCTGTTAAGCATGCTCTGGATTGCGGATCCTGAAGTCTTCAGTAAAGAGGTAAAGAGACTGCAATCCTGTGTCCTCGTTATTACCTGCACCTCACACCATCACCATCCACCTTACAGGGAAGCCCTGGGGACATACTTCACCTGTGGGAAGGTATACCATCCAGCTGCCAGTCCATCACCCCAGCGGACTCCACAGCAGCGTTGGTCGCCCTGACCGAACACCACAGGTGGCGTCACGAACCCCTGACAGACTGTACCACCTTTTTTTTGGACGCCCCTTAGCAGGGTCGCGGACCGGGTCTAGCCACCGTGACAGCTTCAGAACCGAACCAGAGAGGCCTGGTACCGAGATCACGTGGCCCTGTGTCTGGGGGTGCTCCAGGTGCGCTGCTGAAACTGGAGTGCGAGATGCGCATTCGCACCCGACGAGACCCAGGGACCGACGGTGAAACAGGAAGAGAGGACGTCAGGTGACGCGCGCACACTCCAGGAGCGCGCCGAGACAGGTAAGTATACCGGGAATCAGGGAAGGCAGCGGCAGACACGTCGGCAGGAAGAGGCGACGTGACAGGAGGATTATGGGGCACATTATACTATATGGAGGACTTGGGAGTGCATTATACTATGTGGATAAATATGAGGTGCATTATACTGAACACGCAAAATACAGCCTATTCATCGAGTTATTGGATTGTTTATGGCGGAATAAAAAACATTGTTCTCAGCAGCATATTGCCGGTGAAAACTGCAGATATGCTGCTGATAACATGATACTGTATGGGGACATATTGATCTACTAGTAATCGTGCTATACCCAATTATTCTTCCTCAGCCGGTGTAGACAGGCCGGGAAACAAGAATCGAACGACTTCAGTACTGTTAGTCATGCTCGTTTAGCGGCCTGAACTCAGCACATGTCAATTCAATTGAAATGTTTGTGTGTTATGATGCAATATGTGAGCATTTACAGCCCCACTTAGTCTAAAACTGGCCAGGGTTGCACACAGTCCCTAAGGGAATCCTAATGCGCCATTGTTATATAAAAATACATCAGTGTTATCAATGTCATACGGTGGTTAGTGGTCCTTTTATTAAGTTAGCATTGGGGCTCAAATTATGCCCATAGGTTCTCTGATTAATTAGGTCCACATACGTACTGTGACTTTGGGATTGTCCCTTCCATTTTGAACAACACACAACACATGATGACTTGATTCTATATGTTTAGGGATAAGCAGTAAATATGAGGCCATGTACAGAGACCCATACAACACTACAGTCATGGCCAAAAGTATTGACACCCCTGCAATTCTGTCAAATAATACTCATTTTCTTCCTGAAAATGATTGCAAACAAAAATTATTTGGTATTATTATCTTCATTTAATTTGTCTTACATTAAAAAAAACACAAAAAGAATTGTCCTAAAGCCAAATTGGATATAATTCCACACCAAACATAAAAAAGGGGGTGGATAAAAGTATTGGCACTGTTCGAAAAATCATGTGATGCTTCTCTAATTTGTGTAATTAACAGCACCTGTAACTTACCTGTGGCACCTAACAGGTGTTGGCAATAACTAAATCACACTTGCAGCCAGTTGACATGGATTAACGTTGACTCAACCGATGTCCTGTGTCCTTGTGTATACCACATTGAGTATGGAGAAAAGAAAGAAGACCAAAGAACTGTCTGAGGACTTGAGAAACCAAATTGTGAGGAAGCATGAGCTATCTCAAGGCTACAAGTCCATCTCCAAAGACCTGAATGTTCCTGTGTCTACTGTGCGCTGTGTCATCAAGAAGTTTAAAGCCCATGGCACTGTGGCTAACCTCCCTAGATATGGACGGAAAAGAAAAATTGACAAGAGATTTCAACGCAAGATTGTGCGGATGTTGGATAAAGAACCTCGACTAACATCCAAACAAGTTCAAGCTGCCCTGCAGTCCGAGGGTACAACAGAGTCAACCCGTACTATCCATCGGTGTCTGAATGAAAAGGGACTGTATGGTAGGAGACCCAGGAAGACCCCACTTCTTACCCCGAGACATAAAAAAGCCAGGCTGGAGTTGCCAAAACTTACCTGAAAAAGCCTAAAACATTTTGGAAGATTGTTCTCTTGTCAGATGAGACAAAAGTAGAGCTTTTTGGGCAAAGGCATCAACATAGAGTTTACAGGAGAAAAAAAGAGGCATTCAAAGAAAAGAACACAGTCCTTACAGTCAAACATGACGGAGATTCCCTGATGTTTTGGTGTTGCTTTGCTGCCTCTGGCACTGGACTGCTTGACCGTGTGCATGGCATTATGAAGTCTGAAGACTACCAACAAATTTTGCAGCATAATGTAGGGCCCAGTGTGAGAAAGCTGGGTCTCCCTCAGAGGTCATGGGTCTTCCAGCAGGACAATGACCCAACACACACTTCAAAAATCACTTGAAAATAGTTTGAGAGAAAGCACTGGAGACTTCTAAGGTGGCCAGCAATGAATCCAGACCTGAATCCAATAGAACACCTGTGGAGAGATCTAAAAATGGCAGTTTGGAGAAGGCACCCTTCAAATATCAGGGACCTGGAACAGTTTGCCAAAGAAGAATAGTCTAAAATTCCAGCAGAGCATTGTAAGAAACTCATTGATGGTTACCGGAAGCGGTTGGTCGTAGTTATTTTGGCTTAAGGTTGTGCAACCAAGTATTTGGCTGAGGGTGCCAATACTTTTGTCTGGCCCATTTTTGGAGTTTTGTGTGAAATGATCAATGTTTTGCTTTTTGCTTCATTCTCTTTTGTGTTTTTTCATTTACGACAAATTAAATGAAGGTAATAATACCAAATAATTTGTGTTTGCAATAATTTTCAGGAAGAAAATGAGTATTATCTGACAGAAATGCAGGGGTGTCAATACTTTTGGCCATGACTGTAGTAATGTCTTGGGACATCAATGGTGGGCAGCCATGTACACTACAACACTTAGTACATCCTGCATGCAGATCTCTCTGGGGAGACGTGATGAGATGGGGACTAGTTCTGTGAAATGGGAACATCTGTTAACCTTTTGTTCTCTGTACAGAGGTTAGGCCATCATGTACATAGAATGCAGATAAATGGCATGAGCTAAGAACAGGGCCCAGATACATATCAGAGCTACGTGCTACTTTCTTTGCTTAAAAATAACGATTTTAGAACATGGAAGAGGAAGAACATTTTGGAGAAAAACACTGATAGGTCGAAGAGCTGAAAGACCCCGGAGAGAAACCAACTATCTAGAAATCAACTATTTTGTTTAAATCTATGAACTAAACACTTTGCAAAAAAAATGTTATTTTTTTTCTGGTCATGGTAAAATGGCCACTAATTGTATATATCATTCCTATAACAGATTTATATTCTTTGGTGAAAAATCTAATTCTGTCACAAAATGTAATTTTGTGTTAAAAATTATATTTTGGCACAAAACAGTATTTTATCTATCCTAATTTTGATACATAAGACATAGTAGGGGGATCCAGGAACTTAGAGTATGCCTCAGGACAGAGCAGGTAAACAGAAAGAAATGTGCATGTTGGGCAAGCCAAATCTTCTCAGCAGTGAGTTACTATCGTGTTTAATAGATTCTGTTATTAGTATCAGTATATAGTCTAATTAGCTATAACAATAAAACCTAATTGTGTAGGCCACCAATTTGCCCCTAAACTAGCACCAACCTATTGAAGCGTGGACAGTGGCATAACTTGTAAAATTTGGACCTGGGTCCCCCTCACTATCGGACAGATGTATGGGCCATTGTAAAGTTCTAGATCCTATAACGACATAAGTATTCATCACCGACTTAGTGATGTCCCCATCTAGGCCCCATCCTGTAATAATGTTCCCCATCATAGGCCCCAGCCTGTAATATTGTTCACATGCTATAATAATGGCACCCATCCTGTAATAATGTCCCCTATCATGGGCCAATTACAGTAATAATATTCTCCATCCTGGGCCTCTTTCAGAAATAATGTCCCTATCCTGTGCCCCTCCTGGTATAATGTCCCCCATCCCGTAATAATGCACCTGTCTTGGGCCCCTTCCTGGTATAATGTTCTCTATCCTGGGCCCCTTCCAGTAATAATGTCCCCCATCTTGGGGTCCTTTTATTAATAATGCCCCCATCCTGGGCCCCTTACTGGTATAATCTCCCGCATTCTGGGCCCCTTACTGGTATAAATTCCCCTGTTCTGAGCACTTCCAGCAATAATGTTACCCTTTCTGTCGCTCTTCTCCAATACATATGAAAAAAAATCCTTTTACCTTCTCCTAACGACATGTGGTATCCTGTTCTATAGTTGGTACAGAGGCTGGCTCCGATTGGCTGGCGGTGTGTATTTAAGTGCAGTAGTGAGGCGGCGGGTCTATGTGTAAGAAGATGGACCGGGCCGGTAATACCTCTCTCGTGTTGGTTCCGGAACTATCGGGCTGTCACCATTGTTGCTGGGGGGTAAGGTTTCTGACCCGGACAGACCTTTGCACTCTACTGTAGGGGGCGTGTCAGGGATAAAAGGGGCGGTGCGCGGGAAAGCGAGGCACTTGGCAGGAGAAGGTTGATTCACTGATTCACTCTCTGTAGGGTGACACGATTATCCAGGCCCGCGCTGCAGCTCCCCATGCTCACACTGACTGTGAGAAACTTATATCCGAGTGCCCGCTTACCCCTGTAACTGAGAATCCGTACTGCACCGTTCCGCTGACTGCCGCGAGATCGCGGTCTAAGGCTTACCAGGTGAATCAAACAGAGCCAGGTAGCTTCACTCCTGCCTCCGCCACTGAACTGAGTAACACTCCGGCGGTACCAGAGACTATTTCTCAGCACGTACGTTGCCCTGGTAACGCAGGACCTTGCCTAGGAGAGCCAGGATACGCCGCTTCCGTCAGGAGACAGTGCATCAACTTTCTTCAGGATCAGGCCAGAGACTTCATGGGCCACTGGCGGCGCCACTGTGGGATTTCAAGCTTCCACAGCCCGGAAACCATCAGACTGATAAGTTTACCTGTTTCATAAACATTTGTGCTTACCCTGATACAATATTCAGTTTTACTCCCCTCATAACCCTTCCTCTCTCTGCGTGAAGTATCCCCTGTAATAAACCCTTTAACTCTTGCTCTGCCTCCTTCTCGTCACTGCATCCCGTGTCCCTGCAATTCTCCACTTGGTATAGTTGGCAGGAGGCAGTTAACAGGATGAAGGTGGCAGACCAAGTAGTTGGGGTGAGCCCTAGGTCTAGTATCTCTCTGGGTGCAATGTTGAACAATCTCCCTAAGTTTACGGGGAGTAATATCACGTTATGGAGCTGGACTGAGAGCATGAGGGGAATGATGAGGATGTAGTGAGCTGGCCGGCTGTGACTGTTCTGTTATCATTGACATAGAATCTGTGACAGACACTGCCCCCGTGTGGCCAGAAGTTATACCTATGCCAAATGTGATTACAGAGGGACAAACTGTATTGGCAAAACTTCCCCCTGTGATGTCATGTGAACAGGAAGGGGAGAAAAAGAGAAAGCCCGGGAAACTGGTGTGTGCAGAGAGAGGTCTGTGTCTGCTGGCATCCTCCTGTAGAGGCGATATAGAAGATTGCCTGGATGACCGCTATCTCTTGGAAGCCGACATCCAGATTGTTCCCAGCTCCCACACTGCGGAGCACCCAACGGTGACATCTTCACAGATCCTGGAGCCCATGAACTGTAAGCGGGTCCTCTGTTGAGAGGCCGAACATTCCACCCTTACCAGAGGCGTAGCTAGAGCTTTTGCCGCCCGGGGCTGTTCCCGAGTTTGGCGCCCCCCCCCCCATCCCCCCCCCAGCTCAATACACACAAAGGTTACCAAAAATGGTTTTCCTGTTTTGTAGAACTTAAACTGGGCCTAATGGTGTCACCCCCACATGCCACACCTGTGACTTAATACCACCACACCATGACCAGGCCACATAGTGACCGAATAATACTACATACAAGGGACAAATACCACCGCACCATTTCCAGACCACATATTACCACCACATAGTGACTGAATACTACAATACTGATCAGTAATAAAAAAAAACCCACAATACTATCACCATAAGTGCCAGTATTCACAGGAGATCTGTACTTAGTATGCAGTGTCTGTGTAGAGGTAATACAGAGATCACTGGTGACATTATACACAGGACCTCTATATAGTATACAGTGTATAGTGTCAGTGTATAGGTAACACTGACTCACCAGTGACGTCTCTAGGTGAAGTCCTTCATCTTTCATCCAGCACAGACCGCCATCATTCCTTCCAGCCAGGACTCGTTTCTGCAGGAAATAACACAGTTATCTCGAGCTCCGCTTGCAGAACACATTACTTAATTTTTCACAACTTCTACATTACACCACATGAAGAAAAAAAGGTGATATAGTGTCACTCTGCACAGTAACAGGACCGCCCCCCCCATTTAAAACAGTATACTCAAAAAATAAAATAAATACATCACTGCAGTAACAATATCCCTTAATTATCCCCTATGGTAATAATATTCCCCACCCTGGCCCCGTTTATCTCATTCCTGGCTCCAGCCATATGTTGTCGTATCCTGCCCTCATGAGTATCCATTCTACCCCATATGATCTCCCCATCCTGCCCCACCAGCCTCCATCGTATCCGTCCTGCCCCATGATCCAATCCTGCCCCGTGTCTCCAATCATGCCCCGTATCTACATTCTGCCCATGCCTCAAGTCCTGCCCCCAGTGTGTCCAGCATATTACCCCCATGTTGTCCAGCAATCTGCCCCAGTGTGTCCAGCATATTACCCCCAGTGTGTCCAGCAGTCTGCCCCAGTGTGTCCAGCATATTACCCCCAGTGTCCAGCATTGCCCCAGTGTGTCCAGTATATTACCCCCAGTGTGTCCAGCAATCTGCCCCAGTGTCCAGCATTGCCCCAGTGTGTCCAGAAGTCTGCCCCAGGGTCTCCAGCATTGCCTCAATGTGTCCAGAAATCTGCCCCAGGGTCTCCAGTATTGCCCCAGTGTGTCCAGCAATCTGCCCCAGGGTCTCCAGTATTGCCCCAGTGTGTCCAGCATTTTGCCCCATAGTCTCCTGTACTGCCCCAGTGTGTCCAGCATTCTGCCCCATGGTCTCCAGTATTGCCCCAGTGTGTCCAGCAATCTGCCCCATGGTCTCCAGTATTGCCCCGGTGTGTCCAGCAATCTGCCCCATAGTCTCCTGTATTGCCCCAGTGTGTCCAGCAATCTGCCCCATGGTCTCCTGTATTGCCCCAGTGTGTCCAGCAATCTGCCCCATGGTCTCCTGTATTGCCCCAGTGTGTCCAGCATTCTGCCCCATGGTCTCCAGTATTGCCCCAGTGTGTCCAGCATTCTGCCCCATGGTCTCCAGTATTGCCCCAGTGTGTCCAGCATTCTGGCCCATGGTCTCCAGTATTGCCCCAGTGTGTCCAGCATTCTGCCCCATGGTCTCCAGTATTGCCCCAGTGTGTCCAGCATTCTGCCCCATGGTCTCCAGTATTGCCCCAGTGTGTCCAGCAATCTGCCCCATAGTCTCCTGTATTGCCCCAGTGTGTCCAGCAATCTGCCCCATGGTCTCCTGTATTGCCCCAGTGTGTCCAGCAATCTGCCCCATGGTCTCCTGTATTGCCCCAGTGTGTCCAGCAATCTGCCCCATAGTCTCCTGTATTGCCCCAGTGTGTCCAGCAATCTGCCCCATGGTCTCCTGTATTGCCCCAGTGTGTCCAGCATTCTGCCCCATGGTCTCCAGCATTGCCCCAGCCCCAGACAGTCAGAAATAAAGAAAAAAAAAAAAAAGTAAAATCCTCACCTCTCCCGTTCCCAGCGCAGGTCCGGTGCAGCCAGTCAGCGTCTCTCCGGCTCTGCGACGCTCAGGACAGAGAGGCAGAGCGGCGCGCACAGTAGTGACGTCATCGCGCCCTCTGCTCTGAGACGTCGCAGAGTCAGAGGACGCTGAAGCCGCAGGAACCAGGAGAGGTGAGTATTAGAGCGGGGGGCGGGGGCGGGGGCGGGACCCGGGGGTGGGGGGAGCTGGCCCTGGTCGTGGCGGCGGACGGCGCCGCCCGAAGATTTAAAGGGGCGTCTTTTTTTTTTTTTTTTATCTTCTTCTCCTGCAGCGCCGGCCGCCCCCAGCATTGTGCCGCCCGGGGCGGACCGCCCCCCCCCCCCGCACCCCCCTTCCTACGCCACTGACCCTTACCTGTTGAACCCCAAGGACTACAGTCTGGACCTGAGAGACGGAGTTTTGTTCAATCCCTGTTGTTTTCTCTTCGGCTGGAGCGTCCCCCTGCAGTGACAGACAGGCCTGCAACGTGGGAAGATAACCTCTTGGAACAAAGGAACTGGTAACGTGTGGATAGGGAAAGTGAGGGACAGTTTGTTATTACACGTTATCTCTGTGAATAGGCATATTTTGTACTGTATATTATTGTGTTCCGCTGTGTTAAAGAAAATGTATAACAGTAAAGATACGGTTGTTAAAATAGAATCTGAGTGTGGAAGTTTTGCTGGGCCAGATCATGGATATACATGGGCGACCTTGCCCTCGGTCACTTCATCTGGCGTAGTCGGCAGGATCTGTGCCCAGCAGGATTCCCACCCAGTGTACAGTCAGAAACCGCCGCCGGTGTCCATTGTAAACCAGGTCAGGAAGTTTGGCGGGCGAAACTACCCCGTACCAGAATGGGCGGAACAAGTGCGGATACTGGGAGAAATGTATAATATTGACCCTAAAGGTACTGTCACACTAGACGATATCGCTAGCGATCCGTGACGTTGCAGCGTCCTCGCTAGCGATATCGTCCAGTGTGACAGGCAGCAGCGATCAGGCCCCTGCTGGGAGATCGCTGGTCGGGGAAGAAAGTCCAGAACTTTATTTCGTCGCTGGACTCCCCGCAGACATCGCTGAATCGGCGTGTGTGACACCGATCCAGCGATGTCTTCACTGGTAACCAGGGTAAACATCGGGTAACTAAGCGCAGGGCCGCGCTTAGTAACCCGCTGTTTACCCTGGTTACCAGCGTAAAAAAACAAACAGTACATACTTACATTCAGCTGTCTGTCCCTTGCCGTCTGGTTCCTGCACTGACTGCTGGCCGTAAAGTGAAAGCAGAGCACAGCCACAGCGGTGAGTCACCGCTGTGTGACTCACCGCTGTGCTGTGCTTTCACTTTACGGCCAGCAGTCATTGCAGGAACCAGACGGCAAGGGACAGACAGCTGAATGTAAGTATGTACTGTTTGTTTTTTTACGCTGGTAACCAGGGTAAACATCGGGTTACTAAGCGCGGCCCTGCGCTTAGTTACCCGATGTTTACCCTGGTCACCGGGGACCTCGGGATCGTTGGTCGCTGGAGAGCTGTCTGTGTGACAGCTCTCCAGCGACCAAACAGCGACGCTGCAGCGATCCGGATCGTTGTCGGTATCGCTGCAGCGTCGCTAAGTGTGACGGTACCTTAAGACCTTGGCAGAAATGGCGGTACTGACGCTAGAGGGGGAGGCATGGACGACAGTCAGACTGGAGACGGTCAGGGGGCAGCGTACGTTGGAGGACTTGGTGCGGGTGCTGGAAAAGACCTATGGACCTACTACGTACCAGGGAACACTGCGATACCTGTTCTTTAGACGGACACAGCTTGAATGGGAAGACATCCCCCAATATGCAAATGCCCTTCAGGTACTCCTTGAACAAGTCTGTGCAAAAGGGGAACAACTGACTACTATAGCTCCTCGTGACCTGGTACTGAGAGACCAATTCGTTATAGGGCTGAGAGACCAGTATCTTAACCGTATGCTACAGGACTTGATTCGGATGACGCCGACTCTCACCTTCGCTGAAGTCAAGCAGGAGGCCATAGAACGTTCTAGGGGACCCGTCATGGATGTGGGGACTCAAAGCGCTGCGTGCAGATCCATATTAGACGTTAAACAGCCCAACAGTGACACCGAGGAGCTGAAACAGATGGTAGCAGATTTACAGCAACAGGTGTCACAGTTAACACTAGAACGACAGAGAGACCAGCGGATGCAACCTAGCCGTCCCGCAGGACCGTGTTGGTCATGTGGTGATCCTCGTCATAGGGCGAATCGTTGTCCTCAACGAACAAACCATCAGTTACCACGACGAACAGAATATCAGCTACATCCACGAGCAGAGCAGCCACGCCAGGTCTCACCACAATGGCCGCCGTTAAACTAGACACCCCTGCAGCTGAGGTTCGAGCAGCAGGGGGGGACAGAGAATGGGGTGTAGAAAAACAGAGCCAGCAACGGAGTATTCTTGCCTCGAGTAGTCCTACACTTGAAGTTATTCTGGAGGGAGTTGCAGTACAAGGATTGATGGACACTGGGTCGCAAGTGACCACGATCTCTGAACAGTTTTATGAAAAGTACCTCAAACCAAGGACTGCTTGTGATCCAGATACCGCCATTAAGATAATTGCGGCTAATAACCTACCCATTCCAGTAACCGGAGTCGCCTGGATGGATACGAAGGCCTGCGGACAAGACCTAGGGAAACGAGGAATCGTCATTGTCAAGGAAGGCTTCGGCTCCGAGACCCCAGTAATAATCGGAATGAATATCTTGAAAGACCTGGATCTTATGCTGTTGACAAGAAAAGGGCCCAAGTACTGGCAGAAAGTTACGAAACATAAACCGACTCGTCTGGCGTTCCAGCGCGTAATCCGGACCGTTGGACTCCAACAGATGGCAAAGGAACAACTACCCCTAGCAGCCATTAAAGTGCCCCGCTGTACCCGGATTACTTTGCCCGCTGAAAAAGAGACAGTCATTTCCCTGCCTCTTAACACCAACCGACAGCTTGAAGGAGTTGAAGTGTTAATCGAGCCGTGGGCTCCAAGTGGGGGTAAGCTAAACCCACTGGTCGCCCGCACCCTAGCCGTCGTGAGGAACGGAAGAGTCCCTGTCCGGCTGAACAACACCGCAGACGTAGGTGTAGCCCTCGAAGCTGGCACGCAACTTGCCAGAGTATATGCTCTACCCACAGAAGTGAACCCCATGGGGCCCTTACAATTCACCCCGTCTACAGAAGATGGCTGGACGGTAACTGTCTCAGCCATAAATGCTCAAGCAGATGATGAAGATATTGGGCGAAAATTACTGGAAAAAGTGCAACTGGACCCGTCCCAGTACACCAAACAGGAAGTGTCTCAAGTGGAGGGACTACTGCGAGAACACCAAGACTCCTTTGCAAAGCATGACACCGACTTCGGGTACACCACCAGTATCCAACACGAGATTCCCACGGGCGATACTGCCCCTATTCGCGAGAGGTACCGACAAATACCACCTCAACAATACCAGGAGGTGAAAAGCCTCTTAGAATCTATGCTACACGCTGGAGTGGTGCGGGAGAGCCAGAGCCCATGGGCTGCACCCGTGGTGATAGTCAAAAAGAAAGATGGGTCCCTGAGATTTTGCGTAGACTACCGTCGGCTGAACGCGTGCACGATCCGGGACTCCTATCCACTCCCCCGGATCGAAGAGTCACTGACCGCCCTGAAGAAGGCCAAATATTTTTCGTCTCTAGACTTGGCCAGTGGATATTGGCAGGTCCCCATGAGTGAAAAGGACAGAGAAAAGACCGCCTTCATCCTTCCCATGGGCCTGTACGAGTTTGACCGGATGCCATTCGGCTTGAGTAACGCACCAGGGACCTTTCAGAGACTGATGGAACGCTGTCTGGGAGATTTCAACTTCGAATTCACGCTGATATACCTTGATGACATCGTGGTATACTCCGCCACCTTTGAGGATCATCTTCACAAGCTTGGCAAAGTGCTCCAGCGCTTGAAGAGACACGGCTTGAAGTTGAAGCCCAGCAAGTGCCGTCTATTCCAGCAGGAGATCGATTACCTGGGACACCGGATCTCAGCCGAAGGTGTCCAACCCTCTCCAGAGAAGATAGCAGCTGTCCGAGAGTGGCCACAACCAACTACCATCAAAGAAGTCCAGGCTTTCCTGGGACTAGCGGGCTATTACCGCCGATTTGTCAAGGACTTTGCCCAGCTTGCGGAACCACTGCATGAGACTCTCCGAGGGACCGCGAACAGTCCCAGAGGACGACGCATCAGCTGGGGGCCCGACCAAGAAAAATCCTTCCGGGCGCTTCAAGCTGCTTTGACATCGCCCCCTATTCTGGCATTTGCAGATTACACCCTGCCGTTCCAGTTATACACAGACGCCAGCCTTCAAGGTCTCGGGGCGGTCCTCTCCCAAGTCCAAGATAACAAGGAACGCGTAATAGCCTATGCCAGTAGATCCCTCCGTGACACCGAAAAGAACCCCGTCAACTACAGCTCTTTCCGCCTGGAACTCCTGGTCCTGACCTGGGCTATGACAGAGAAATTTGCTGGCTACCTGACAGGGGCGGAGGTGCTGGTCGTGACAGACAACAATCCTCTTGCCCACCTAGAAAATGCCAAACTAGGGGCAATGGAACAGCGCTGGATGGCAAGGCTCTCTAGATTCCAATACAAAATTAAATACAGAGCGGGGACGGAGAATCAGAATGCTGACAGCCTTTCCAGAGTGACATCATCCTCGCCAGTGGGGGACCGGGATGAAGAGTTGGAGGAAGATGAACTGCCCGACTTTGCCCGGCTAGCTAAACAAATAGAAGATAGCCGCCAGTATGCTGTAGGCGGGATCGAAGCCATAGTGGGGTCACCCCTGTCCCAACAAGAATGGGCCAAGCTTCAAGATCGAGACCCTGAACACGTCTTACTGAAACAGTACGTGAAGACACAAGAGAAACCACCCTCCGAAGTAAGAGCCCGACTCTCAACCAGGACCTCTGCCCTACTTGCCCAATGGGATCGGCTGATCGTGAAGGATGGAGTCTTGTATAGCAGGGCCCTTTTATACCATATGCTGGAAGAATGTTTGCAGATTGTCGTCCCGGTGCAGCTGGCCCATGAGATGGTGGCTGAAGCCCACAGAAGGAACGGCCACTTCGGCATAGACAAGACCCTCCGGTGGACCCAGCAATTCATTTTTTGCCCAGGACTCCGTAAGCTGGTTGAAAACGTCTGCCTAGGATGTCGTACATGTGAACTCCACAAGTCTACTGAGCAGCGTGCACCCGTCCAGACTATTAGCACATCCAGGCCCCTCGAATTGTTGATGGTGGACTATCTGTTGATTGGAATGGCGAATAGTGGCTACCAGTACTGTCTGGTGATGGTAGACCACTTCACGAAATTCGCTGTTGCTACCAAAGATCAGACTGCCGAATCAGCTGCACAGGCCATCTGTCAGCACTTCGTTCGGGTCTACGGGTGTCTGGAGCGGCTACACTCTGATCAGGGGGCGTGTTTCGAAGGGCGAGTCATTGAAGAACTCCAGCAGATGTATGGAATCAAGAAGTCCAGGACCACCCCGTATCATCCGCAAGGGAATGGCGCGTGTGAACGTTTCAACCGGACCCTCTTACAACTGATCCGAACCTTAGCAGAAGACAAAAAGCCCGACTGGCCTCGATTCCTCCCAGAACTGCTGTGGGCCTATAACAATCAAGTTCATTCTGTCACCGGATACACGCCTTACACCCTCCTTTTTGGCCGCCCAGGCAAAGACATCCATGAGCTACACCTGTCTAACTCTGATGAAGACACCTGTGGTACCTATCCTTCCTGGCTACAAGCACACCGTCAAAGGATGGAAACTGTCTACCGGCTGGTGGAACAGCAGATCCAGGACCAGGTCCACGCTGATCCACTTCCAGTACAAGAAGACCTACTGAGTGTGGGTCAACTGGTCCTAGTTCGTATAAAGAAACCGCAAGGAAAACTCCGGCCCAAGTGGGAGACCGAAGTCTATCGAATAATTGGACACCCGTACCCTGGTGGCCCCGTCTACCAAGTACAAGGCGAAGACAGCGGCAGCCTCCGCACCCTGCACCGCAACATGTTGCGCCCCTGTCGTTCTCAGCCTGACTCCCCTCCTGTGATACCTAGAGAGATGGATATCACTAATACTGTGGGAGACACCGATACCGGGGATGTAGAGGTGGAAGACATCCCTACCCCTCCTCGCCTGACTGAAGCGTCTGAACCCCTTACCTCCTCGACTGACTTACCGACTGGGGCAGAGAGTGGGGTGACTGATCGGGAAGAGAGGTTAGCACCCGTTAGGCGGACAACGAGGACCACCGCAGGAGTGCCCCCGGGACAGTCCTACAGAGACCAATATGTGTGGCCCTTTTCGCAGCCGGGTCCTACAACCTCCACAGCCATCGCCGCCCTGGAGACAGTCGTTGACAGGGACTGCCAACCTTTAAGCGGGGGGGGGCGTGTAGTGAGCTGGCCGGCTGTGACTGTTCTGTTATCATTGACATAGAATCTGTGACAGACACTGCCCCCGTGTGGCCAGAAGTTATACCTATGCCAAATGTGATTACAGAGGGACAAACTGTATTGGCAAAACTTCCCCCTGTGATGTCATGTGAACAGGAAGGGGAGAAAAAGAGAAAGCCCGGGAAACTGGTGTGTGCAGAGAGAGGTCTGTGTCTGCTGGCGTCCTCCTGTAGAGGCGATATAGAAGATTGCCTGGATGACCGCTATCTCTTGGAAGCCGACATCCAGATTGTTGCCAGCTCCCACACTGCGGAGCACCCAACGGTGACATCTTCACAGATCCTGGAGCCCATGAACTGTAAGCGGGTCCTCTGTTGAGAGGCCGAACATTCCACCCTTACCTGTTGAACCCCAAGGACTACAGTCTGGACCTGAGAGACGGAGTTTTGTTCAATCCCTGTTGTTTTCTCTTCGGCTGGAGCGTCCCCCTGCAGTGACAGACAGGCCTGCGACGTGGGAAGATAACCTCTTGGAACAAAGGAACTGGTAACGTGTGGATAGGGAAAGTGAGGGACAGTTTGTTATTACACGTTATCTCTGTGAATAGGCATATTTTGTACTGTATATTATTGTGTTCCGCTGTGTTAAAGAAAATCTATAACAGTAAAGATACGGTTGTTAAAATAGAATCTGAGTGTGGAAGTTTTGCTGGGCCAGATCATGGATATACATGGGCGACCTTGCCCTCGGTCACTTCAAGGATACACCCCATGACCCCTGCATTAGACACCCAGGTGGCCATGATGGCTCTAGATGGAGAAGCCAGAGACTCAGTCATGTTACAACCCCCCCCAGGGAACGAGACACCTATAATAAGGTGCTACAAATATTGGAGGAGACTCATGGGGACCCTACAGACATAGGGGAGTTAAGGATGCATTTATTTAGCTGTATTAAAAGGGAAGGGGAGACAGTGACTAAGTACATGAACGCTCTTCTGGGGATCCATACTGCTATCAATAGAAAAGATGGCATAGGTGTAGGACCAACTGATGTATTTTTGCGAGATCAGTTGGTGACAGGCTTGCGGAACGTGCTGATGAAACAGGCTTTGCGGGAGCGGTTGCGGTTAAATCCTCGCATGACCTTTTCTGAGATAGGAAGCAAAGCACGCGCGAGCAAGAGCAGGGGGTGACAGTCCTGGTAGGGAAGGTCCGGAGCAGAGAGGTATCTGAAAACATGATCACTGATCCCCAATGGGTGGAGGAATTGCAGAAGGAAATCCAGGATATTCGAGGAGAGTTGGCCGATGCAAAGAAGAAATCAGCAGGAACTTCGATGTGGGTTGGAAGGTAGTAGTGTTAACCATGGGAGAAGCAGGAAATTGACATGCGGTCACCCTGTGAATGAACATGTTGAAAGAGTTCGGGCGTCTCCTCATCATTGAGCCCTCAGATGTAACCTTGAAGCAGTGGAGCCTGCACACTCCCGAAAGAAGAGTGTTCCAACAGTTAATCCGCATGGCTCAAGCTCAGGAATCCTCCAGTGGTGGAGGAGCATTGGGAAAAGTGATTGTCCCAGCCTCTGCTAAACTCGTTTTGCCACCAGGATGGACCGTATTTACCGTGCTTGTGCGGGCTTGTACCCCTCTAGAAGGGGTTGCGATCCAGATCGAACCAGCTACTACACAACAACTACCCCCAGGACTTTTTGTGGCGCGAATGCTAGCCATTGTATGTGATGGGACGGTCCCAGTACGTTGTGTCAATTTGGGAGAAGGTAACACACTGACTTCCAGAAGTGAAGTGGATCGAATTATGGGCATGACAGAAGTGATACCACCTCAGGCCGTGCAGTTGATGGTGAAGCAGGGAGACTCTTGGACCGTGGCTGTGGATCGTCTCCAACACCGGAACCCCAGCATATCCGAGAATGGCGTCGAATATTGGAGCAGATGCGGGCTTAGCTGACTGACTTTACTCTGCTACAGATCCAGTAGGTGGAAGCTCTACTGGGGCGATATCAGGACATGTTCGCATGCCATGAGGATGATTTCGGCTGCATTACGCCAATCACACACAATATCCTGACTGAGAATGCCGCACCCATAAGAGAGCGGTACTGACAAATTACGCCACAACTCTATCAAGAGGTGAAAGGTATGCTAACTCAGATGCTGCAGAAGGGCGTCATAAGGGAGAGTCAAAGTCCGTGGGCCACCCCCATTGTGCTAGTGCGGAAGAAGGATGGAACTCTGCGTTTCTGTGTAGACTATTGTAAACTCAATGCCTGCACCGTGCGAGATTCCTTTCCATTACCCAGAATTCAAGAATCCTTGTCTGCACTAGGAAAAGCAAAATTCTTTTCATCGTTGGATTTAGCCAGCGGCTACATGCAAGTATCGATGTCAGAGCAGGATCGGTCAAAGACAGCCTTTATACTTCCCATGGGACAGTATGAATTCAACCGGATGCCGTTCAGTTTGACCTACGCCCCTGGAACGTTTCAACGGTTGATGGAGAGGTGTTTAGGTGATTTAAACTTTGAAGTCACGCTCATCTATTTAGACAACATCATAGTCTATGCCGTTTAGTTTAAGGATCATCTACAAAGATTGGAACAGGTGTTGAGTCGCCTACAAAGACACCGTCTAAAAGTAAAGCCTCAAAATTGTCACACTCAAATAGAGTACCTGGGTTACGTCGTTTCTGCTGAAGGGGTGAAACCGTCGCGGGAGAAAATTGCTGCAGTACAGGATTGACCTACCCCGACGCTGGTGAAAGATGTCCGAGAATTCTTGGAACTGACCGGCTATTATCGGCGTTCTGCGCAAAATTTTACCCACATAGTGAACCCTCTGCTTCAACTTTTAAAAGGGAGTACCCTCAGGCGCCAAGAACCAGACTATTCGATGGGAAGAATGGCAAGAAAAGGCATTTCAAGACCTGAAGAAGGGGTTGACAGAAGCACCTGTGTTGGCTTATGTGGACTTCTCTAAACCGTTCATTCTCCACACAGACGGAAGCTTGCATGGACTTGGTGCTGTGTTGTCGCAGATGCAGGACTGAAGAGAGAAGGTAACATAGTAAGGTTGAAGGAAGACCTTAAGTCCATCTAGTTCAACCCATAGCCTAACCTAACATGCCCTAACATGTTGATCCAGAGGAAGGCAAAAAAAACCATGTGGCAAAGAGTAAGCTCTACACTGCGGAAAAAAATTCCTTCCCGACTCCACATACGGCAATCAGACTAGTTCACTGGATCAACACCCTAACAAGGAATCTAGTATATATACCCTGTAACATTATACTTTTCAAGAAAGGCATCCAGTCCCCTCTTAAATTTAAGTAATGAATCACTCATTACAACATCATATGGCAGAGTTCCATAGTCTCACTGCTCTTACAGTAAAGAATCCGCATCTGTTATTATGCTTAAACCTTCTTTCCTCCAGACGTAGAGGATGCCCCCTTGTCCCTGTCTCAGGTCTATGATTAAAAAGATAATCAGAAAGGTCTTTGTACTGTCCCCTCATATATTTATACATTAACATAAGATCACCCCTTAGCCTTCGTTTTTCCAAACTAAATAGCCCCAAGTGTAATAACCTATTTTGGTATTGCAGACCCCCCAGTCCTCTAATAACCTTGGTCACTCTTCTCTGCACCCGCTCCAGTTCAGCTATGTCTTTCTTATACACCGGAGACCAAAACTGTACACAGTATTCTAAGTGTGGTCGAACTAGTGACTTGTATAGAGGTAAAATTATGTTCTCCTCATGAGCATCTATGCCTCTTTTAATGCATCCCATTATTTTATTTGCCTTTGTAGCAGCTGCCTGACTCTGGCCACTAAGGTGATCGCTTATGCCATTCATGATTTCAAACAAAATCCCGACAATTACAGTTCCTCCAAGGTAGAGCTGCTGGCTTTGGTGTGGGCTACGACGGAGAAGTTCGTTGAGTACCTATCCGGGTCTGAAGTACTAGTACGTACCGATAACAACCCTTTGGCTCATTTGGAAAATGCAAAACTAGGAGCTCTGGAGGCACGATGGGTGGCTAGAATGGCAACATTTCGATATAAAATCGCCTACAAAAGAGGGCCTGAGAATACTCATGCTGACGCCTTATCCACGGTGAAACATGGACAACGTGGGCGAAACAGAGATGAAGAATTAGAAGATGAGGAGGTTCCCAGGATCTGAGATTCTGCCAGGACGGTGGTAGCTACACAGAAACAGGTGCAAGTGTTGGCCCGAGAAAGTGTCCTGGGACGATCCCGTGATGAGTGGGTACGGTTACAGCAGGAAGATGGGGAACTCGCTCAACTAAGACAGTGGGTGACATCTAAGCAACTTCCTAGTCAAGGAGAGAGAAATGCCCTGTCCCCATAGACTCTGCGGATTATTCGACAATGGGAAAGACTCCAAATGAGAAATTTACTGCTGTATTGAAAGGTCCAACTACAACGGGAACTGGGTGTCACCTGGCAGGTGGTAATTCCACAGATGCTGTTATCTAAGGTGGCCACAGAGGCGCATGAAAGGGGAACACACTTCGGTTAAGAGAAAACCTTTCAGTAGTTCAGTAGTTACAGCAATTAGTATATCATCCTCGACCGAAGGCGGTAGTGGAAGAGACCTGTAGGCTATGCAGGAGTTGTCAGTTGGTGAAACCACCAGAGCAGAGAGCTCCCACACAAGCCCTTGCGACTTCTGCCCCTGCTAATGATAGACTACCTGACTATTGGGCCAGCTCATCAAGGATACGAGCATTGTTTGGTAATGAAAAACCACTTCACAAAGTTGGCTGTCGTGACCCCAACACATGATCAGACTGCTGAATCTGCTGTGCATGCCATCTGTAAGAATTTCATTCAAGTATATGGCTGCCAAAAGCGAATCTATTCTGACTAGGTGGCCTGTTTTCTGGGGAAAGTGATTGAAGAATTACGTCTGTACCAGGTCGAGAAGATTTGCACCACACCGTATCATCCTCAGGAAAATGGAGCCTGTGAACAGTTCAACCGCACCCTAACACTAGAAGGAGACCGGAAGGCCTGAGTTTGATGATGAGTTAGTATGGGTGTGCAACAACTGCACACAGAACTACTGGATATACTCCGTATACCTTGCTATTTAGTTGTTCAGGGAAAGAGATCACTGAGCTGGGTCCAGAGGAGGACTACCCACGGACGGGGATGTCCACGTGGGTTCGAGAACATCACCATCATTTACAGACTTTGCATCGCTTAGTACAAACCAGATTCCGGGAACTACAGCATGCAGAAAAAAACTCCACTGGGGGGACAGATCTCCAAGCTGGGGACTGTGTTCTACTATTAGAAAGACATCCTCAAGACAAACTAAAGAATCGGTGGGAGAGAAACCCATATCTGGTGAATCGGCTCTGAAGGGCCCATTTACGAAATTTAGCCTGAAGGGGTAGAGAACTCCACTCGTATAGTTCACGGGAAAATACTTCGGCCCTGTCTGTCAAAGGATCCTGATGAAGTGGAAGAGGTGCAAGATTCTCCTAAAGTACCTTCACCAATTGTAGTAGATTGCAAAGAGGAAGAAAGTCCTGAACGGTCACCCGGAGATCTATAGGAGGAACAAGTACCTGAAGTTACCAAGGAGTCTGCCCCAGTGGCAATGGTCACGCTACCGCCTTCAGCTATGCAACCTGACTTGACCAACCAAGGGGACTCAACTACTCCTTCTGACTTACGGCGCTCCAAACGAACAACAGCCGGAATACCCCTCAATCAATGCAATCATGAGTCAGGACCAATTTATTTGACAGCAAACTGTCCAGGAAAAGGAAGACTTTGCTTTTCCGTGCAGTCGCCCCACACGTCAAATCGCTGCATGTGGATGCATCCACATACAATGCATGTCCCTGCGTACCCAAAGTTAAAGATAGGTACGCAGGGAAATGCAGGACGCATACAGAAGTAGGTGGAGAATTGGTAGAGTTTCAGGGAGGAAGAAGGGAGTAAGTACGCAGCCATCCACAGCCCTCCTGAACGCAAATGTGAACCCGACCTTAAAGTTTGAGTCCATCTTTCCCTGTAGCTTCGCAGGCTGAGTGCACCCAAGTGCCCCAATATCCATCTCGGGGATCCCAGGCCAGCAGAATTAGTCACATAGGAGGGTTCTTTGCCAATCCACTGCCCCGAGTATTAGGCCCATGTTGTCCCTTGTAGCCTATTGCCTGTGACTGCTGCTGCACTTCTCACTACTTCTTCCAACTGCCCTTGACACTTCCTGAACTTGGCACTAACTCTCAGATCCCTTCGCCAAACTAGGCGGGCTGTTACAGTTAAACCTATCGAGGCTAGGCTGCAACCCCAGTGGGTATTACCCTTGACAGTATGCATTATTATAAAATACATTTAACTATTTGGGGTATCAAGGAGTAGAACATCACCTCCACCCAGAGGTGTAGCTAGGGTTTTGGTTCGGGGGGGGGGGATGGGGGGGCGTGAAACTTCTGAGTGGGCCCCTTACCAGGTAACCTTGATTACAACGCAGAGACGCACTCTAATAGCGGAGGAGAACCTCAGCAGATGACCGCGCTATTACTGATGATAATCTCTATTTCAAGACCAACATAGATATTACCGCCATATGGTCAGTGGTAAATACCAGCCCTACAGAACATACAGTATAAGATGTCACTGCACAGTTACAGATAATGACTTACCGCTGACGTCCTTTCTGATGGAATCGTTCACTTTTCTCATCTTTTACATCTGGTCCAGACCGACATAACAACTTCTTCCAGCAACGACTCACCTGCAGAGAATACAACAAAGACACATTTCACATCTCATATTCCAGCCCCATCACCATCTATTCCCAAACTGTGCAAACGCCTCATCCTGCTGATACCCCAATACTGAGCCGCTGCTGCCCTATGTGACCCTATTACAGCACCTGATACCTCAATACTAAGCCGCTGCTGCCGTATGTGTCCTTATTACTGCACCTGATACCCCAATACTGAGCTGCTGGCGCCGTATGTGTCCCTATTACTGCACCTGATACCCCAATACTGAGCCACTGCTGCCGTATGTGTTCCTATTACTGCACCTGATACTCCAATACTGAGCCACTGGCGCCGTATGTGACCCTATTAGTGCCCCTGATACCCCAATACTGAGCCACTGGCGCCGTATGTTTCCCTATTACTGCACCTGATACCCCAATATTGAGCCACAGCTGCCTTATGTGTCCCCATTACTACACCTGATACCCCAATACTGAGCCGCTGCTGCCGTATGTGTCCCTATTACTGCACCTGATACCCCAATACTGAGCCGCTGGCGCCGTATATGTCTCTATTACTGCACCTGCTGTGTGGCTCTCTGTGCCCTCTAAATTCTAAAGCTCCCCTCTATAATATAGTAATGCCGGGTGCAAGTGCCCTAGAAAACAGTGCCAACGTTTTGCCCCCTAGAAAGTAATATTGCCCTGTGTGCCCTTTTAATAGTCACAGTAACGTGAGTTCCCCTATAACAGTAAGTGCCAACTTCACATTGAATAATGTCCCGAGTCTGCCCCCCTGTACAGCCCCCCATATACACAGTATGATGCTCTCTTACGCTATGTGCACACGTTCAAGATTTCTTGCAGAAATTTCCTGAGCAAAACCGGACATTTTCTGCAAGAAATCTGCATGCGTTTTTTTGCGCGTTTTTTTTCCGGAGCTTCCCAATGCATTAAATAGCGGGAAAAATGCAAAAAATCTGCAAAATTAATGAACATGCTGCGTTTTTTACCGCGATGCGGTTTTTCGCTGAAAAAAACGCATCATATGCACAAAAATTGCGGAATGCATTCTAAATGATGGGATGCATAGTGTATGCGTTTTTATAGCGAAAAAACGTGAAAAACAAGAAAAATCCGCAACATGTGCACACAGCCTTATACATACCATGATGCCTCTTCACTGTAATGCACCCCCAAACAGTATACTGACCCCTTAGTAGCCCCCAAACTGTTTGATGGCTCCAGCACTGTATGATTGCCCCTTCACTGTAATCCTCATACTGTACGATGGCCCCCTCACTGTAATCCCCACACTGTACGATGGCCCACTAGATGGCCTCCATATAGTATAATGCACCAGATAATCCTCAATATAGTATAATGCACTCCCCATATACAGACTCTATAGCACAAGGCAGCACCCATAGGCAGACTCTATAGCACAAGGCAGCACCACATAGGCAGACCCTGTAGTATAAGACAACACCCCATAGGCAGACTCTAGTATAAGGCAGCACCCCGTAGGCAGACCCTGTAGTATAAGACAGCACCCCATAGGCAGACCCTGTAGTATAAGGCAGCACCCCATAGGCAGATCCTGTAGTATAAGGCAGGACTGCCATAGGCAGATCCTGTAGTATAAGGCAGCACCCCATAGGCATGCTATGTAGTATAAGGCAGCACCCCATATGCAGACCCTGTAGTATAAGTCAGCACCCCCATAAGCAGATCCTGTAGTATAAGGCAGCACCCCATAGGCAGACCCTATAGTATAAGTCAGCACCCCCATAAGCAGATCCTGAAGTATAAGGCAGCACCCCATAGGCAGACCCTGTAGTATAAGGCAGCACCCCATAGGCAGACCCTGTATTATAAGACAGCACCCCATAGGCAGACCCTGTAGTACAAGGCAGCACCCCCATAGGCATACCCTGTAATATAAGGCAACACCCCATAGGCAGATCCTGTAGTATAAGGCAGCACGCCATAGGTAGACACTGTAGTATAAGGCAGCACCCCATAGGCAGATTCTGTAGTATAAGGCAGCACCTCATAGGCAGACCCTGCAGTATAAGACAGCACCCCATAGGCAGACCCTGTATTATAAGGCAGCACCCCATAGGCAGACCCTGTAGTATAAGGCAGCACCCCATAGGTAGACCCTGTAGTATAAGACAGCACCCCATAGGCAGACCCTGTAGTATAAGACAGCACCCCATAGGCAGATCCTGTAGTATAAGGCAGCACCCCATAGGTAGACACTGTAGTATAAGGCGGCACCCCATAGGCAGATCCTGTAGAATAAGGCAGCACCCCATAGGCAGATCCTGTAGTATAAGGCAGCACCCCATAGGTAGACACTGTAGTATAAGGCGGCACCCCATAGGCAGATCCTGTAGTATAAGGCAGCACCCCCATAGGCAGACCATGTATTATAAGGCAGCACCCCATAGGCAGACCCTGTAGTATAAGACAGCACCCCATAGGCAGACCCTGTAGTATAAGGCAGCACCCCATAGGCAGACCCTGTAGTATAAGGCAGCATCCCATAGGTAGACACTGTAGTATAAGACAGCACCCCATAGGCAGACCCTGTAGTATAAGGCAGCACCCCTATAGGCAGATCCTGTAGTATAAGGCAACACCCCATAGGTAGACACTGTAGTATAAGGCAGCACCCCATAGGCAGATCCTGTAGTATAAGGCAGCATCCCATAGGTAGACACTGTAGTATAAGGCAGCACCCCATAGGCAGACCCTGTATTAAAAGACAGCACCCCATAAGCAGACCCTGTAGTATAAAGCAGCACCCCCATTGGCAGATCCTGTAGTATAAGGCAGCTCCCCCATAGGCAGATCCTGTAGTATAAGACAGCACCCCATAGGCAGATCCTGTAGTTCAAGGCAGCACCCTCATAGGCAGATCCTGTAGTATAAGGCAGCACCCCATAGGCAGACCCTGTAGTATAAGGCAGCACCCCATAGGCAGACCCTGTAGTATAAGGCAGCACCCCATAGGCAGACCCTGTAGTATAAGGCAGCACCCCCATAGGCAGATCCTGTAGTATAAGGCAGCACCCCATAGGCAGATCCAGATTATGTAGCTTGACCATATGACATCTGGCTTTTTTGTGTCTGTAAGTCATGTTGACATGTTGCAGAAATACTGTTTTTTTTTTCTTTTCTGCAGATGTCCCCACCAAACTACACAATAACATCATATTGTAACATAAAATCTTCTCCCTCTTATTTGATGCGTTTTTGGTGCAGATGTGAAGCTGCTTTTTTAATGTGTTTTTTTTATAGCACAGGAAAAGTAACTGCAGTTTTCCGGGTGTTATTTTGTTTTTTAGGCTCCACATAGAAGACAAGAGAGTAAAAAAAGCACCAAAACCACACAGATCAGCAGCCTTTTAGACTGCAGTGGGCAGAATTTTCATGAAATCACATCCCCTTTGCTTGGACAGTTAAACTGCAGAATTTCTGTCCAAAAAAGTAGCAGAAAATATGCAACATTTACGCTACATGTGAACAAGGTCTAAATTGTTAAAAGGAACCGGTCACCCCCAAAATCGATGGTGAGGTAAGCTCACCGTCATCAGGGGCTTATCTACAGCATTCTGGAATGCTGTAGATAAGCCGCCAATGTTACCTGAAAGAGGAGAAAAAGACGTTAGATTATACTCACCCAGGGGCGGTCCCGCTGCGGTCTGGTCAAATGGGTGTCTCAGGTCCGCTCCGGCACCTCCTATCTACATTCCATGATGTCCTCTTCTGGTCTTCACGACCTTCTGCTGACCTGTCCAAAGCGACTATTGAGGGTCGGAGGCACTTTAGATCACTCACCTCCATGCTGAGAAAGGCCTTTGTTACAAGTGGGGTTTTTCTCTGAGGCTTATCTTTAATTGTAGGGGGAAAAATGCAGTTTTTCTTACACCTGAGGAGGGTTTCCTATTTTTGAAATCCCACGATGTTATTTCTTCCATTCCTGCATCTACTTCCACAGGTCCAGGCCATGTCACATGAGCTCAATTTGTCATTTTTTGATTTGCGTACCTGGATTTTCTAATATTGTATGATATTGTGCTTCTATTGTTCACTTGTTCAATCTTAAATATTTGTTATTGGTACTAATGAGTGTCTCCTTGGCCTTGCGCTGCACGGACTTTTCCCCCCGGTACAAGAAGGAGAGCCATTTTCTTGGTTTCCCTCTAATGCTTTAGTACTGTAAAGTTTAAAGTTTGTACTTTTCTTTGTCTATTTAGTCTTGGTAGTGATTTCTTTTTCTTGTTACTTTCCAGCCGGTGATTGCCTTCTAACGCCAATTTTTTCATTCTTTTTTTCTCTCATGGTGCTTAATTTGGTTACCTATAATGTGAGGAGTCTTAATAGCCCGAATAGACGTTTTTCCTTTTAGAGGGAAATTAATAAATCTGTTGCGGATGTGGTGTGCCTGCAAGAGACTAAATTTAAGATACATAATCATCCTGCATTTACCCTAAAACATTACCAACATGTTTTTGAAGCCTCGGTCCCTCTAAAGGGGCAGGCGTTATGACCCTGAACAGAGACTCCTTGTTGTTTGAACAATTGGAGGAATTGGTTGATGTGAATGGTCATTTTCATGTCCTTGTTTGCAAGCTAAATTCCCAAATTCACACAATTGTAAATATTTATGCTCCTTATAAGGGTCAAATTAAATTTTTAGATAAGTTGCTGGAAAAAAATTGAACCACTTAAAAATGGCATTCTTTTACTTTTAGGAGACTTTAATTTGGTCCCTGATAATATACTTGATGCCTCATCCTCAAATAGGCTTAACTTCCCCTCCTTAAATAATTGGTTTTTTACTCACGAACTTTATGACATCTTTAGATGTTTAAACTCCACTTCAAGGGAATACACATATTTTTCTGACTCCCATTTGTCAGCTTCTTGCATTGATCTGATATTATCAGATGTGTTCTCCCTCCCTAGATTTTCCTCTATATCCATTGGTAATAAATCCATTTTGGATCATGCCCCTGTCATTGCCAAATTGATTGAAGGTCACTCTGTCAATAATCAACCATTGTGGAAGTGTAATGCTTCTATTTTTCAAAATCCTACATACCATGGGGAAATTTCTAGATCTCTTAACCTTTATTTTTCTGAGAATGTGTATCAACCCTTTCAAGCCATTCCTCCAGTGGAACGCGCACAAGGCGGTTCTACTTGGCACTCTCATTCATATTTCCTCCCGTATTAAAAATTTTAACCGCCAAAAGATTAAACGTTTGCAAGCCTTGATTAAAGAGAAGGAGTTGGAGCTGGCATTGTCCAATAGAACCACCCCTTGTTCCACTTTAACTGATTTATCCCATCTTAGGAATAAATTAAGAGCCACAATTTTTTCATTTTATTACTCTGCGGTCAAACAATCAAAAATCAATCACTATATGTCCCTTAACAAGCCCACTCGTTTTATGTTTAATAGAATTAAAAAGGTTAGAATACGTAACCGAATGGACAAGATCATTTCTCCAAAGGGCATTTCTCTCATCCACCCACAGGACACTGCAAATGAATTTGCACAATATTTCAATCAATTATGTAATTTGCGGTCTGATCCCACTCTTCCCATTCCAGGTGCGAGATCTATTGATGACTTTTTATCTTCTGTCAATCTTCCACAACTTGATTCCATGGATGCAGACTTTGTGGCTGCTCCTTTTACTGAAGAAGAGATTAGTGACACAATAAAACAATTGAAATCTTATAAGGCCCCTGGTCCTGATGGTTATAGCAATAATTATTATAAATCATTCCGTGAAATTCTTGTCCCCCATTTAGTTAAAATTTTTAATGCTGCTGCGTCCATTGGTTCTTTCCCTATGGAAAATTTGGATGCCACAATTATACTTATTCCCAAGCCTTATACTAGTCCTGATTAAATACTTAATTACCATCCCATTTCATTAATTAATACTGATCTCAAAATTTATTCCAAAGTCTTAGCTAACCGCCTTAACCTTATTTTGCCCAGATTAATTTCCACGGACCAGATTGGATTTATCAAGCATCGGCAATCCATTGAAGGTACCAGGAGGCTGATAAATATTATTAAATTAATTAATTCCCCAAAAATTATCTCCACTTTAATTTCCCTTGATGCAGAGAAAGCGTTTGATTGCTTAAATTGGACTTTTCTCAAATGTTAAAACTAGAGGTACAGTAATGTATACACTAGCGGCGCTTGTGAGATGGATAGAGGTAGCTGCAGGTACTGCTCCTCACCACACCGAGGAGAAGGGAGAAAAAATTTTTACGAGAAACAAAACTGTATATAACAGTATATGTACCTGCGCTTGACCTTATAGAGAAACTATAGTACATAAACACGATAGGTAGTTACCTTCACGGTGGGAAAACAGTAATGGATCCGTTTAGGGTGCATAAAGTAAGACTGGAGTAGCTGGTATGCAGGGACTGACTGAAATAATCGGTGTGCCGGGACTAGAATGGGGAAAAACAATGGCAATGTTGCAATAAATATGTAAATAAAATCATACGAGTAATAACTAAAAACCCCGAGCAGTAAGCAGCCTCATATAAATAGTGCGTATATATATGTGGTCTTACAGGCGGTACCTCCAATATAGTAGAGATCAAGTACCTGTCTTATGGTAAGCCCCGGGGAGGAAGTTAGAAAAAATAACACTAAAAGAAATCCGCAACTTGTAGGTAATAGTCGCACTGTAGAAACGTTGCACTTAGCTCAATTGAGCGTAACAGTGTAGAAGTTAGGAGCGTTGTACTTAGCTCAATGAAGCGATGTGGTTGAAGTGTCCTCAGGCGGCTAATGCAGGCGCCGTCCCGGCCGGTGACGGGCGCTCGCGCGGCCTGTGTGAAGTCCTGTACGATGCTGTGCAGGACCTGCGGTGACGTTCGGGTCACGTGCTAAGGAGTCACGTGGTGCCCTGGATGATGCTACGGAGCGCTGTGGGAGCCAAACCAACGCGTTTCGGAAAAAACTTCGGTTTCCTTCATCAGGGTAGGCTCCCCTACCTGTACCGCCTGAGCGCTGCACCTGCTGCTATTACCAGCCCTGCTCCCGGATCCAGCAAGCGCACAGAGCTGGTAATAGCAGCAGGTGCAGCGCTCAGGCGGTACAGGTAGGGGAGCCTACCCTGATGAAGGAAACCGAAGTTTTTTCCGAAACGCGTTGGTTTGGCTCCCACAGCGCTCCGTAGCATCATCCAGGGCACCACGTGACTCCTTAGCACGTGACCCGAACGTCACCGCAGGTCCTGCACAGCATCGTACAGGACTTCACACAGGCCGCGCGAGCGCCCGTCACCGGCCGGGACGGCGCCTGCATTAGCCGCCTGAGGACACTTCAACCACATCGCTTCATTGAGCTAAGTACAACGCTCCTAACTTCTACACTGTTACGCTCAATTGAGCTAAGTGCAACGTTTCTACAGTGCGACTATTACCTACAAGTTGCGGATTTCTTTTAGTGTTATTTTTTCTAACTTCCTCCCCGGGGCTTACCATAAGACAGGTACTTGATCTCTACTATATTGGAGGTACCGCCTGTAAGACCACATATATATACGCACTATTTATATGAGGCTGCTTACTGCTCGGGGTTTTTAGTTATTACTCGTATGATTTTATTTACATATTTATTGCAACATTGCCATTGTTTTTCCCCATTCTAGTCCCGGCACACCGATTATTTCAGTCAGTCCCTGCATACCAGCTACTCCAGTCTTACTTTATGCACCCTAAACGGATCCATTACTGTTTTCCCACCGTGAAGGTAACTACCTATCGTGTTTATGTACTATAGTTTCTCTATAAGGTCAAGCGCAGGTACATATACTGTTATATACAGTTTTGTTTTCTCAAATGTTCCCTACGAAAATTTGGCTTTGATTTGGACTTTATAAATATAATTATGGCTTTATATTACGATCCTCAGGCAAAAATGTATACTAATAATCACTTTTCTTCCCCATTTCCAATCTCTAATGGTACTCGGCAGGGTTGCCCCCTTTCTCCACTGCTTTTTGCCCTTGCCATAGAGCCATTAGCCCAGCTCATTAGAGATAATCCCTCCATAGAGGGAGTTCGCACGGATCGTAAGGAATTTAAAATCAGTTTATATGCTGATGATATTCTCCTGTCCCTTACCAAGCCTTGTTGTTCTAGTCCAAATTTCCAAACCCTTCTTAAAAATTTTTCATTTTTTTCGTATTTTAAAATAAACGAGTCCAAGTTGAAAATTTTTCAATTTAACCTCACTGATTCTCAAATCTGGAGTATAAAGGATATTTCGCCCTGGAGTTGGGCGGAGATGGATATTGCTTATTTGGGTCTGAGATTTTCTAGAAACCTTAGCTCCTTGATTCCCAGCAATTTGGATTCTCTTATTGCTTCCATTTCTAAATAGCTTAGATTTTATGATGATAAAGTATTATCGTGGTGGGGAATGTACCTTATTGTAAAATCAATAATTCTTCCCAAGATCCTCTATATCTTCAGGTCCCTTCCTTTACTTGTTTCTACTTCCAACAAGAGAGCTCGTATAGCCTCTTGTCAACTGTATAAACATAAATTGCGTGGGGGTATGGGTCTTCCTAATGTTTCGGCCTATTATGTCTCTAATTTAATTAAACAGAGTCTATATTGGTGGTCTGCAGATCATACACCTTCATGGGTAGAATTGGAATTATATTTTAATAGAAATTCTCCACCTTGTAATATTATTATCAATTTATTCACCTCTAAGTCTTTGCTTCGGTCTGATCATCCAATATTTGTAGCTGTTCTTGTGGCATGGCAGAAATTTCTCAAAATTAAAAGTGGTTTCACTAGAATGGAACTTATGCTGAGACTTCCCCTCTCTTTTTTGGCTACTTTTTTCTCATTTGATCTGCATTCAAGTTGGGCTGACTGGGGAATCTCTAAACTACATGACATCTTTGATGGTAACAAGTTTGTTTCATTTACCCACCTTAAAGATAGGTTTGGTGTTCCCTCATCGGCTTTTATGCAGTTTACTATTTTAGAGGATTTTTGAGGCCACTGGTGACTGGTCGTCCTCCTTTATCGGAGCCAGCGATTACTATTTTATGGAACTCCGGTCATAGCATATTTTGGTCTACTGAATACAGTGGAGTATCCAGGGGGGGCAGCCAGGGCATGTGCCCCGGGCGCATCCAACAGGGGGGCGCCAGCGGGCCGCCTGATGATGCGGTGGTCCAAGGAGGCTCCTCGTCGGTGGCATTCTGCCACCCCCACACGGAGATAGCCGGCTCAGAGAACGGGACTGTCAAATTGACAGCCAACTCAGAGAAAGTGCTGTGCGTCAAATCCCAGCGGCATAACTACCCCACAGCAGAGCCCCTCCACCGCAGAGAGCCGCACACCACAGCTGTTGCTGCTGCTGCTCTGTCTGTGCGCACAGGACCTGTGATGAGGTCACAGGAGGGGAGGAGTCAGGAGTCACATAATCAGGGGCCTCCGTGTAGTGCAGGACTCTGCTGGCTCTCATGGTTCTGTACGAGGGTAAGCTTTTGTGTGGGGTCAGGAGTGGTTTGTGTGGATGTGTGGATGTAGCAGAGCCGTGTGTGTACGAGGTGTACAGAGCAAAGCCGTGTGTGCAAGGTGTATGGAGCGGAGCCGTGTGTGTACGAGGTATACAGAGCGGAACTGGGTGTGGGTAAGGTGTATGGAGCGGAGCCTTGTGTGTACGAGGTGTACGGAGCGGAACTGGGTGTGTGCAAGGTGTATGAAACAGAGCCGCGTGTGTATGAGGTGTATGGAGTGGAACTGGGTGTGTGCAAGGTGTATGGAGCGGAGCCGTGTGTGTATGAGGTGTACGGAGCAGAGCTGGGTGTGTACGAGGTGTACGGAGTGGAGCCGTGTGTGCTATGTGTATGGAGCGAAGTCATGTGTGTCTATGAGGTGTATGGAGCAGAGCTGGGAGTGTGCAAGGTGCATGGAGCGGAGCCGCGTGTGTACGAGGTGTACGGAGCGGAACTGGGTGTGTGCAAGGTGTATGGAGCGGAGCCGTGTGTGTATGAGGTGTACGGAGCGGAACTGGGTGTGTGCAAGGTGTATGGAGTAGAGCCGTGTGTGTACGAGGTGTACAGAGCAGAACTGGGTGTGTGCAAGGTGTATGGAGCAGAGCCGTGTGTGCACGAGGTGTACAGAGTGGAGCCGTGTGTGTGCGAGGTGTGCAAGGCGGAGCTGTGTGTGTACGAGGTGTACAGAGCGGAGCCATGTGTGTGCGAGGTGTACAGAGCAGAGCCGTGTGTGTGTATGAGGTGTACAGAGCGGAGCCGTGTGTGTACGAGGTGTACAGAGCAGATCCGTGTGCGTACGAGGTGTACAGAGCAGATCCGTGTGCGTACGAGGTGTACAGAGCAGAGCCGCGTGTGTACAAGCTGTACGGAGCAGAGCCGCGTGTGTACAAGGTGTATGGAGTGGAGCCACGTGTGTACAAGGTGTACGGAGCTCCGCTGCATGTGTAGGAGTAACTAGGTGTGGCCATTATACTGTACGCAATGTGTGTGTGTTTGTGCATGCATGCGTAGCGCTGCGGGTGAATGTGCAGAGACGTAAATGGTTTTGTGTGTGTATGGGGAGGAGAGGCGAGGGCAATGATGGGGCTGACAGGGAGAGTGCAATAATTGGTATGGAGGGGGAGGAGGAAATGATGGATGTGGTGGAATGGGCAATGATGGGGGTGGGGGAGAAAATTATGGAGGTGGTGGAATGGGCAATGATGGGGGTGGAGGGAGGCAATGATGGAGGTGAAATTGGAATGGGCAATGATGGTGGTGGGGGGACAATGCAATGATGGTGGGGAGGAGGAAATCATGGAGGTGGTGGAAAGGGCAATAATGAAGGGGGAAGAAATGATGGAGGTGGTAGAATGGACAAGCATGGTGGTGGTGGTGAGCACACTGATGATATCGGAGGGGGAGAAAATGATGGAGGTGGTGGAATGGGCAAGTATGGTGATAGCAGCGAAAAGGACAATGATGACGGTGGTGGAAAGGGCAATGATGGGGATGGTGGGGGAAGAGAAAATGATGGATATGGTGGAAAAGGCAAAGGAGGAAATGATGGAGGTGGTGGAATGGGAAATTATGGGGTGGTGGGGGAGAAAGCAAAGATAGTGGTGGTGGAGAAGGCAAAGATGGAGGTGGTGAAGAGAGCAGTGATGGGGTGGGGTAGAGGAAAATATTGGGCATATATGAGGAAACAGTACAGGAGAATGGGGGCATATCTGAGGAAACAGTATGGGGGATGGGTGCAGACAGTATGAGGAGCGAATGGGGGAATGTATGTGGACACAGTGTGAGTAGCGATGTGAAAAATGTATGTGGACAGAGTACGGGGAGTGAGGGTGATGGGTGTTGTGAATTCTGTGGTTAAGCTCCCTCCTGTGGTCATGAGTGGTACTGCGGCTGGTTCTGTCTATGAGCTTCCTTTGGTGGATGTGAGTGGGGCTGCGGCTTCTGAGTTTCCTTCCTCAGGTGACGAGGTTAAGTCGTTAGGTGCTGCTCTATTTAACTCCACCTAGTTCTTTGTTCCTGGCCTCCAGTCAATGTTCCAGTATTGGTCTTGCTCTCTCCTGGATTGTTTTTGTGGCCTGTCTTCACTGCATAAGCTAAGTTCTGCTTGTGTTACTTTTGTTTGCTATTTTTTCTGTCCAGCTTGCTATATTGGTTTTTCTTGCTTGCTGGAAGCTCTGGGACGCAGAGGGAGCACCTCCGTACCGTTAGTCGGTGCGGAGGGTCTTTTTGCGCCCTCTGCGTGGTTGTTTGTAGGTTTTTGTGCTGACCGCAAAGCTATCTTTCCTATCCTCGGTCTATTCAGTAAGTCGGGCCTCACTTTGCTTAAACCTATTTCATCTCTGTGTTTGTATTTTCATCTTTACTCACAGTCATTATATGTGGGGGGCTGCCTTTTCCTTTGGGGAATTTCTCTGAGGCAAGGTAGGCTTATTTTTCTATCTTCAGGGCTAGCTAGTTTCTCAGGCTGTGCCCGAGGCGCCTAGGTTTGGTCAGGAGCGCTCCACGGCTACCTCTAGTGTGGTGTGATAGGATTAGGGATTGCGGTCAGCAGAGTTCCCACGTCTCAGAGCTCATCCTATGTTATTAGTAACTATCAGGTCACTTTGTGTGCTCTTAACCACCAGGTCCATTGTGTTTCTGAATCACCAGTTCTTAACAGATGGGATGTGTGCAGACACAGTATGGGGAGTCAGGTGATCAGGCAGTATAGAAAGTGAGGAGGTAAATATATGAGGAGACAGTATGGTGAACAGGAGGGATGTGAGAGGAAACAGTATGAGGAGGGAGGGGAATAGTGTGAGGAGACAGTATGGGGGAGAAAAGTGAGTGGGCACAGAATAGAAACTGAGTAGTGGGGGTGTAGCATGGGGGGACAGTGTAAGGGCACAGCCAGGAGGGGACAGTATACCAAGGAGGGGGAGTGTGATGAGAGAGTACAGTACAAATACTGGGCCCTATAGGGGGACACAGTGTGAGAGGACAGTGTGAAGAGAGGGGCCGGTATGGAAAGGAGAGGTCAGTGTGAAGAGCATGTACCATAAGAGGGACAGTGTGGGGGTCATATTTTGTGCAGACAATATAGTGAGGGGCAATTTTTTATTCAGGAGCATTATAATGACACTTGTATCTTTAAGGGCATCATGTGGAGATTTTCTGCAAAAGAGCGGAGAAGATGGAAGCCTGCAGAGACGGCTGTGGATGAGAAAACTCATCATGGGGTCTGGACAAGATGAAGAAAAGGAGAACAGCTGCAGAGACGACATCTATAAGGTACCTGGATGTAAATGTTATTTGTGATACTGACTAATTCTCATGTTTTTATTTATGTTCAAAGCATTAAAGGGGATGTCCAGGTTTGTAATGAGTCTGCAGTCATTCTTTATGACTGCAGACTTCTGACTTCTCACAGTGCGCACTGCACACTGTCAGGATTCTCTCGTGATGGCGATTTACATTAATGCGGTCACGTGCTGACTAGATATGTGTGGCCTCAGTCAATGAAAATGAACTGAGTCTAGTCAGAATGTGTTCAGAAGTATACAAATCACATACTTGTGCCGACATGACTGTCCACCGGCAAGGGAGAATCCTAAAAGTGTGCAGTTAATTAGTTCAGAATTCAGAAGCTGCGATGTCAGGATTCAGCTCTGCAGGTTCCAGTAGTCGTCACATGGACACTTCACTCATATGTGATTCTCATACTTATGGTCCTGTGACAATGAGCTTCTCTTTTGCTTCTCTCAGTTTTTCACCGAATATTAAGAGCTTTAGGGAGAGAGGCTCGTGGGCACATGACCGAGTGTGCAAATCGCATATGTCCTGGGGGGGCGGGGGGGGGGGGAGAGGAGGGGGGGCGCCAAAATGTTTTCTTGCCCGGGCTGCCAGAAACCCTAGATACGCCTCTGACTCAATATATCTACCAGTGGTTTAATAACGATTTCAAAATTATAAAATCCCCATACATGAACAAATGGGAATCTGCTTTGAATCTTTCTGTAGCTCTGTAGGCAGTAAGCTTGGGTCTGCTCCCATAGCTATGCAGCAAGCTCCATTCTATTTATATATCTATGTACAAACCTGTTATCTCTGTTGCTATAATGCAGCGACCAGAAATAAGCAGGGCAAAGGTGGGCAACTGCAACTCGAGGGCCACTGCCTTGTGATTGCCCCCCAGGCTGAAAAGTGCCAGCCAGCCAGCCCCTGAACTCAAGGCTGCGCTAAAATTTAGCAACTTTTGGAATGATCATGCCACTTTGGCACTTTTTCCCAGCTGAAACAAAGTGGTTGGAGCTGGCGTTGTACGGGGTTGTGGCGATGAGGACCACCGGTTGTCAAATTCATGATGAGCAGCAGCCTTTGCTACACAGCAAATCTTACTCCAGCAGAGACTAGAGTAAGATTTATGGGAAGTGCACACGGAGGCACATGTCACTCGTCAGACACTTCTGATTTATTAAGAGCCTCTTAATCAGGAACCTTTGATTTCCAACCCCTTCCATTCAACAAAGGCAGCGTGAAGATTGCCAGTCTTGATAAATAGGGGCCATAATACCACCTGTTTTAATGTTATGTATGTGGTGCCAGGGTCGGACACAGGTATAAGATACCCCTGTGCAATAACAGTATATGGGCCCTTTGCAGTCCAATAGCTCATCATAATGCACAATTCCCCTTGCTTTGGAGGTGGATGTGGACCCCCCTACCCTCTTGGGGACCTGTTCGGCTGCACAGGTTTCACAAATGGTATGTCCGGACCATCCTGAGTTTTGCGGTTTGAAAGTAATCGTGTATTATAAGTTGGCAGTGAGGTATAAACTTTGCATTTTTGTGTAGAGTGAGTAGAATAGATGCAGAAGGCAGCACTATTAGATGTAATACACACCTTGCCCTCCAGGTGTCTCCCTTGCTCTGCACTATATTTGCTTTTCAGGACTATAAATCCTGATTTACATTATGATTTCATTATAGATCACCTTATATATTGAGTGGAGCCATTTAATGAAGAAAACATCATAAAACATGTTGTCTACTCTCTGACTTACAAAAAATATTGGCATCTTTTATGGCTTCTGGTTATAATCGATGGTCATGCTCTCTACATTATTGTAATCAAGGTAATCTAAAAATACTGATCATGGCCCTAACTTTATTTATAGCCTTAAAGGGGTACTCCAACTGCAGACATTTATGACATATCTACACTTGACCTCACCTAGCTGCTGTTCACTGATCTGAATCTTATTCTGTATCTATTTATAGGTCTTTAAGCGCATATTAATGTCCTCCCGTGAATATCCCGTGACTCCAATTGGCTCATTGCCATCTTAATTCCTCACAGCCTTCTTCATTAACATATAAATACCTAACGTAAGTACTACGATATATTACTTTATAACACATTAGCATTTGTCTTTATGGTTTTTTTTTTATGTACGTTCTGTAAAACCAAATGTAAGGAAACGATCCATCCATTAAATCGACTTATCGGTTCAATAAGATTTAAAAAAAAAAAAAGACAAAAATGTGGCCTCCTTACACTATTAATTAAAGGGAACCTGTCACCTGAATTTGGCGGGACCAGTTTTGGGTCATATGGGCGGGGTTTTCGGGTGTTTGATTCACCCTTTCCTTACCCGCTGGCTGCATGCTGGCCGCAATATTGGATTGAAGTTCATTCTCTGTCCTCCGGAGTACACGCCAGTGCAAGGCAATATTGCCTTGGGCAGGCATGTACTCCGGAGGACAGAGAATGAACTTCAATCCAATATTGCGGCCAGCATGCAGCCAGCGGGTAAGGAAAGGGTGAATCAAACACCCGAAAACCCCGCCCATATGACCCAAAACTGGTCCCGCCAAATTCAGGTGACAGGTTCCCTTTAAATGTTAATAAGTATCAGGGTTTTATGCATTCAGGAACCCAAATAAACTATTATTACCATAAATCATAGTGAAATAAAGCCGTAAGTGCATGCACCCTCACCACACAATATAAATTTGAATCACAAATAATGGAAAAATGTAATAAAATCTAAAAGATTTGTACTTGTTTATGTAAATGCCAGATATTCCCAATGTCCAATAGGACATACAGCTTTAAGACAAACTGAGGGTCTTCAGTAGTGGCTGACAGGAGTGAAAGTTTCCCGTTCTCTGCGCTAGTCACTAGCAAAATCTTAAACCCCTTATAGACCGGTCACGTGAGCGATCAACAACTTAATTCAGAAGATGTCATCATGAGCCGGCAGCTCAGCAGATCAGTGGACACCAGCAGCACCTACTGACCTAGGCTCCTGTCTCCTGTAGCTTCTTCTTGGCCCCAGTCGGGAGCGGTCCACCAAGGTCAGTGCTAAACACAGGTGAGTAATCTCATTGAGAAGATACAAAAGCTCTAAGATAGATATAGATTTTATATATATATATATATATATATATATATACACACACTTTTGTCACTACTGTCGGAATATTTTTGTTTCTCATCCTGACTACTACAGATGTGTCCATTCTTACCTTTCCACGAATTACGTAAAGGTCACCAAAGACTTGGAACTTAAAATTTGGCCAATTCCCCCCTCCCCCAAAGCAAACCACTAATACTGGGATATTTAGAGCCAAGAAAGTCGTGAGAAAGGACACATCTGTATGTTATTCCCGACTTGTATCTTTTGCAAATCTGGTTGGTGACAATTTTCTGAATGTACATAGATAGACAAATGTAGCAGAGCTGAATTAGCAAGTCTCGGAGTTTAGGCAATGTAGTAGGTTCGCTTGCGGTACTATGTTAAACCACCGCCAATATGTACAAGTAGGAAATCTGCCACCTGTGACAAGCCCAGCTCTGCTACATTTGTAAAGTTGGTCATTTCTGCGTTATCCTGTTTATCAGCAGATTACATCCAGCACAAACACAGCATAGACACGTCCGTTACCATTTAACATGTTTACCCTATAAGTGCTCATTTACAAACCTCTCCTCCACAATTAACACATAGCAATTATATTAACAGGACCACTCTACTTCTGACGTCCATATCTCACATGCAGTGCATTCTATCATTAATGCTGTGCAGGCTCACATAGACAATTATTTTAAGTGTGGGTTGGTTCACGCATCACCCGGTGTAGCAACGTTCAGGCTTTCCATTTTCATTCATCGAGAGGTTTTATCAAAGGGTCTATCTAGATTGCAAAAATGCTCATTTTTGGATGGCCATTTTTCAAAATAATTGAACTAAAAGATTTATTTTATTTTTTTAGAAAAGCTGACAGATTTTAATTAATTCATTGGAAGATTAAATTGACCAATCCATGACACAGTTAACTCTTTACTGTTTTTCCACTGATGTAGATAAACCTTCCAGTACACATTAGATTGGGAGATCGTGGGATCTTAAAGGGGTTTTATCAGGAACAAAATACATTTTAATGAATTGATCTTAGAATAATCATTTCCACAATTGGAAAGGTTTTAAATAAAATATCCCTGTGCTGAGATAATCTTATAGATTTGCCCCTGTTGTGACTGTGCAGGAACATGGTCTGATCATATCACAGCTCCTGGGCACAGGAACACAGCTGCTTCAGGGGCACTTGGAGAACCATCAAAAAAAAGAGTTGTACAACAAAGACTCTTAACTAAGGCAAGCCATCTTGGCCCTGTTACAGCTAAACAGGCCCAACCAGGATACTACCACCATGTTTTCACAGATGGCATGAGGTCTTCATGCTGTAATGAGGTGTTTTTTTCCAAACATTATGGTTCTAATTTACATAAAAAAAACTATTTTGATCTCATCTATCCACAAAAACATTGTTCCAATACCCTTCTGGCTTGTCCAGTTGTTCTTTAGCGAACTGCAGTCGCCAGCAATATTTTTCTTGGAGAGCAGTGGGTTTCTTCTTGTAATCTTGCCATGGACCCCATAGTGTTCTCCAAATGATGGATTCATGTGCATTTACATTAGATAATGTGAGAGAGGCCTTTAGCTGCTTAGAAGTTACCTTAAGTGACTTTGCTGACTATTATATACCTTGCTCTTTGTTGGTCGACCACTTCGGCGGAGTGTAATAATGGTCTAGAATTTTCCTCCATTTGTGCACAATCTGTGTATTGGTGGAGTTCAAACTCTTTCAAAATGGGTTTGTAACCTTTTGCAGTCTGATCAAGTTCAACTCTTTCAAGATCCTCAAAAATCTTCTTTCTTTAAGCAATGATTCTTTTCCATAAACATGTGTTGTGACTTTGTTCTTTAAGTAAAGCAGGCTACCCACTCACACGTGATTGTCCTCTCATTGACTAAAAACACCAGACTAATTTTATCTTCAAATTATTTGCTAAAGATTCACATAATTTTATGGTTACAGACATATGATATTGGGTCATTTTCCACAATAAAAAAATGATAAAATAATATTTTTGATTTGGTTCTCCATCTACTTTTTAGGTCAAATTTATGCAAAAAAAAAAAAAAAATTCGGAGTTGTTCCCAACAGGCTGTGGTTGACTTGGCATACTGGATGTTGTAGTGTCTAGTAATGAGTGCTTGAATACGGTGCTCGAGTGACATACAGAACATGTAGGGATTGCCTGTTTGTTAGGCAATCCCTTCATGTTTTTTGGCTAACAGCAGCGATACATGCGGGGACGCAAACACATCACTCGAGCCCCCGCAATACTCTATGCATACCGGAGCACCTTAGGCAAACTCGAGTAACGAGCACTTGGACTCATCACTAGTAGTTTTATAACAGTTGTTGAACCACAGGTTGAAAAACAACTGTTTTTGAATTAGAATTTTAGAGTTTTAGAATTGTATGAGATTTTTTATTTCACAACCAAGTAAATGTTTTTCCATGGTGCAGGGTGGTACAGACAATTCACAACTTTGGGCCAAAAAGACAATCCAATGTTGTTTTGCTTCTGGTTCCCAGCTGTGCAGAGAAGGGTAATACTGCTCCATGAAACTGAAAGGGAATATGCCCACCCATCAGTAAATGATGGTGGGCTTACCTGCTTGTGTTATAAAATGTATCTAAACCTTCCAATTATAGGGTACGAGAAATTTACTTGAATATTCATAGGGGGATGATGGGGGATGATGGACACCTAAATGGATGTGATGTGTCTACCTTCTGACACCGTTCATGACCTTTGCTGGATGAGTCATAGAAACAGTATTTATAAGCGTTGCTGACAGATGCCTGCTTATTTCCAACAGGATTTGCTATTGGGACATTCATAGAGACCCAGATCTTGCCATGTCTGTACTGAATGCATTACCATTCATGAGGCCAGTCCACATCCGATCACCACGCCAGCAGAGACGCCACACGCTTCCTGCCAGTGAATTTCGCTGTCTTTCCCCAGAAGACGCAGTCAGTGTGTTTGAGATAGAAAGAGAAGGTAAGTAAAAAAGAAAAATATTTAGAATTAGAGTCCTCAGTGGATGATAGCTTTTAGTGGCTAACTGAAAAGATGGTAACAAATTGCAAGTTTTCGAGACTACTCGGGCCTCTTCATCAGGCATCAATAAAGATGCATTTAAGGGGTTTTATACTTTCTTATCATCATGGCCAAAATAACAGCACATTCCCACCCTGCTGCATTAGGCTACGTTCACATTTGCGTTGTGCGCCGCTGCGTCGGCGACGCAACGCACGACGCAAATAAAAACGCACCAAAACGCACGCAAAAACGCTGCGTTTTGCGACGCATGCGTCGTTTTTTGCCGAAATTTGGACGCAAGAAAAATGCAACTTGTTGCGTTTTCTTGGTTCGACGCTTGCGGCAAAAAAGACGCATGTGTCGCACAACGCAACAAACAAAAACGCATGCGTCCCCCATGTTAAATATAGGGGCGCATGACGCATGCGTCGCCGCTGCGTCACCCGCGCAAACTAGCATAACGCTAGTGTGAACGTAGCCTTAGTAAGAAGCACTATTGGAAGAATCATCCAATTTTTTTTAGGATCGGCCAACAATCCAATGTCTATAGGATTGTCTGCAGACCCCACAATATGTAAAATTGAGGCAGTTTATGCTGCTGGAATAGGGTTTATAGAAAGCAGACACCTAGCCATGACTAGTCGCATCTTCTTTTGCATCTGAGTGGAGGAATCGAGGATAAGGGTTCTTTCACATTGCTTTCAGGCACCCGTTCCTTGGCCCCCTCAGTGCTTAAGTCCAAACCCCCAGCAAAGTAGGATTTGGATGTATGTGCCGATGGGACCAAAGAACGGGTGCCTGAAGGCACCTTAAGACACCCCTATCCAGCAGAACTACATTGTTTGCAAATTGGGTAAGGATTTGGACTATGGGTAGGCGAAAGGGGCAAAACTGGGGCACTATAATGAGACCCGTTTTTTTCTCCCAATGTTCACCACTGTCAGGATCCGCTATGTAAGACCTAGTGAACCTTTGCAAAGTAAAGCCACATAATAAACTCACTCGGCATCATGATTTTGGTTTAGTTCTTACGACTCCAAATGAATTGTGATCCTCACCGATTCCTATATCCTAACAGCCTTTATATCAGTATCTGGAGAATGTCCTCTCCATCTGGATGAAGTTCGTCATTTCTTGACCCTTTGCCCGGAGCTGTCGCTTGGCTGGTTTGAAGAGGGACGTCTTGTGGCATTTATCATTGGATCATTATGGGATCAGGACAAGCTCAATCAGGTAACTGAAATTACACTCAGAAAATTCTATAATTAGGACAATGCCTCAACAGCAATTTTCATCATAATTAGAATTTCAAACATGATGCTAAGAAGTTCCTTTCAGATGTCTAAAATGGTCAATTAGTTATTCAGGCTGCATTGTATGTGGTTCGTGTGGAAGGTTTCTCTACTTAGAGAGCCCATAGAAATAGAGTATTGTGCTGAATATAAATAATAAATTACTGATTGTTATTGATCATCTTTGTTTCCTCCTAGGATGCCCTCACCTTGCACAAACCACACGGGTCATCAGTCCACATCCATGTCCTTGCTGTACACCGCACATTTCGGCAGCAGGGCAAGGGATCCATCCTGCTCTGGCGTTACCTTCAGTACCTGCGTTGTCTGCCTTTTGCACGGCGGGCTGCACTAATGTGTGAAGATTTCCTGGTTCCTTTCTACTCCAAGTGTGGCTTCAAGGCTGTGGGCCCATGTGACATAACGGTTGGACCCCTGACCTTTATTGAGATGCAATGTCCAGTCAAAGGTCACGCCTTCATGCGTAGAAATAGTGGTTGTTAGCTCCTAACTCTACTACTCCTCTAACTCTTTTGCTTCTCAAGGGTTGCAGCATATTGCAGAAAAGTACATTTTACTTTTGATGCTTAGCAAAAGTGTTAGTAACGAGGGTCTGACAAGGTTATGCGCTTAGTAATTCAGGTATTGAGTGGTTAATACAAATGTATGGCGTCCTATGGCCCTGGGTTCAGGTGGTACTTCTGTATAAAATCCTATAATCTTGCAAATTATTTCACTGTACAAAACCCCACATAATATAATCTGTCATATTAAATCTGTTTTTTTTCTATGTCTGTCTTGTCTAAGAATTATTCCTGAAATCGCTAATGTTAATTGCTATTTGCTAAGCAAGCTAAGGAGACGATTAACTTTTTTTTTTTTAAATGGTGGGCTACATGTACAGAATTGTTTCCGGCCTTGATAGTGTAATGCAGCCGGACCAACGCAGTGTGAAATTCCTCAATCGACAGGGACCTTTGGCTCAACAAATAACATTTTCTACGATGTTGCTGCTGCAGAATGTCTGGAACTCTTCCATCTAGTGGAGTGCTTTGTGGAAATAAAATCCATTACGACAGCTCCCAACTGCTCTATCACTCCCTCCTCTCAGTCAGAGGCGTAGCTAGAGTTTTGGTTCAGGGGGGGGGGAAAACTTCTGAGTGGGCCCCTAACCAGGTAACCTTGATTACAACTGGGTAACGCACCCTTATAGCGGAGGAGAACCTCAGCAGATGACCGCGCTGTTACTGAAAATAATCTCTAAAGACCAATGGTGATATTACCGCCATATGCTCAGTGGTAGATACTAGCCCTACAGAACATACAAGAGATTACAGCATAGTTATAGATAATGACTTAACGCTGACGTTCTTATTATTATTATAGCGACATTTATTCCATGGCGCTTTACATGTGAGGAGGGGGTATACATAATAAAAACAAGTACAATAATCTTAAACAATACAAGTAACAACTGGTACAGGAGGAGAGAGGACCCTGCTCGCAAAGGCTCACAATATACAAGGGATGGGTGAGAATACAGTAGGCGAGGATAGAGCTGGTCATGCAGTGGTTTGGTCGAATCATTCATTTCTCCCGTCTTTTCCATCTGGCCCAGACCGACATGACAACTTCTTCCACCCAGGACTTGTCTGCAGAGAATACAACAAATACATATTTCACGTCTAATATTCCAGCCCCATCACCATCTATTCCGAACCTGCACAAACCCCTCATCCTGCTGATACCCCAATACTGAGCCGCTGCTGCCGTATGTGTCCCTATTACTGCACCTGATATCCCAATACTGAGCCACTGCTGCCGTATGTGTCCCTATTACTGCACCTGCTGTGTGATTCTCTGTGTCTTCTAAATTCTAAAGCAACCCTCTATAATATAGTAATGCCGGGTGCAAGTGCCCTAGTAAACAGTGCCCATATTCTGCCCCCTAGAAAGTAATAATGCCCTGTGTGCCCCTTTGACAGTCAAAGTAACCTGAGTTATAACAATAAGTTCCCACTTTACATTTAATAATGTCCCGAGTCTGCCCCCTGTACAGCTCCCCTATACACAGCATGATGCTCTCTTATGCACAGTATAATGCCCCCTCACTGTATAGTACCACCAACACAGTATAGTGACCTTTAGTAGCCTCCAACCTGTTTGATGGCTCCAACACTGTATGATGGCCCCTTCACTGTAATCTCCACACTGTATGATGCCCCCTAGATAGCCTCCATGTAGTATAATGCACTCCCCATAAGCCTCCATATAGTATAATGCACTCCCCATAAGCCTCCATATAGTATAATGCACGCCCCATAAGCCTCCATATAGTATAATGCACTCACCATAAGCCTAGGCAGACCATGTAGCAAAAAGCAGCAGCCCCATGGGCAGACCCTGTAGCATAAAGCAGCACCCCCATAGTCAGACCCAGACTGTAGCATAAAGCAGCGCCCCCATAGGCATACCCTGTAGCATAAAGCAGCACCCCCATAGGCAGACCCTGTAGTATAAGACAGCCCCCATAAAAAATAAATACCTCTCTTCCTCTGCAGCTCTGAGCGCCTGCTCATCTCCTTACAGCGGGCGCCAGTCAGTGACGTCAGCGCTCCTTCTCCCATCAATGCGATCAGCTGTATCGGCTAAATGCAAATACAGCTGACCTTGCAATGAAGGGTGGGGGGGCCACTGCTGGCACCGGGGCCCCCCCACCTGCTCAGGGGCCCCATAGCGGCCGGGCGGCTGAGCAGGGAGATAGATTCTACCTGCTCTGCCGCAGAATGTAACTGTATCGTAGCTCCGGGTGGGCCCCCTCAGAGCGCGGGGCCCTGGGTGACCGTCCCCTCTGCCACCCTGGTAGTTACTCTACTGTTCTCAGTGTTAGTGATAGCAAGAGAAAAGGGGGATGGGGTTGTAGACTTATTTGTGGTGGAAAAAGGAGAGAGAGTACCCCAAAGAGGGCAAATAAAGAGGAAATTTCTGAAAACAGCAGAACATGGGTAACATACACAGCTCACATCCAGCTTATATTACTGGGAGCGACACTCCCACAAGAAATACATTTCAAATTTGGATCAGGCTGCAAACTGTAAACCAATGCTGTTGAAAATGAATAAAGATTGAAAAGTAGTGGTTACTTTTTAGTTAATAAAATTGCACCAACATGTCAAAATAATTTTTCACATGTCAAAGATGTCCTTAGACTTCAAAATGCATATGTGTGAGTGTTTAACACATCATATAAATACTACAGAGGGTTAAAAGAACATGCATGTTATTCAACTTTATTGCTTAGGCATCCACAAACTAAGTGATGCTCTGCAATCTTGAAGGGTTTTTACACCTTTCAGGACATTTTTTTTTTTTTTAATCAATGCAGTTAGGCGAGACTAATTTTTTTTTTTTACAATTGGGTTTCATTAAAAATTTTGTACCATTTGACTTATACAGATTTACAGGTAGTTTTCATTGTTCATGTGCTATGTGATCATAAATCAGATGAGTGGAGAACAGAAAAAACCCAGCACAGATCAGGGTTACAAACTCAGACTGATCTCACTGACTGATTCAAAGTCTGCTGATTCTGCAGCCAGCAATAGAAAGTACAACTTTGTCTATAGAACACAAACTGTGCAAAATTGATAATGTAACTCAAATGTATAAGTACATTTTAGTCCATGTTACATGCATTTTAGTAAAAATAAATAAATATATATTTAAAGACCATAGCAATGGGTGCAGCTCAAGTAATCATCTGTACAAACCCAACAGCACATATACTTTTGCTTGTACGGCGGATACTAAGGCATTTCACCAGACAGATATACTGCATTACTGACTACAGATGCTGCTTGCTGTAACAGTAGGACCCATATCTGCATCAGTGCAGTTGCTGGTGTGATATAGAAAAGGAACGGCTCCGCGATCACATCATCCATCTGATGCGGCTCCGCGATCACATCATCTCCATCTGATGCGGCTCCACGATCACATCATCCATCTGATGCGGCTCCGCGATCACATCATCCATCTGATACGGCTCCGCGATCACATCATCCATCTGACGTGGCTCCACGATCACATCATCCATCTGACGCGGCTCCACGATCACATCATCCATCTGACGCGGCTCCACGATCACATCATCCATCTGATGCGGCTCCACAATCACATCATCCATTTGATGCGGCTCCACGATCACATCATCCATCTGATGCCGCTCCACGATCACATCATCCATCTGATGCCGCTCCACGATCACATCATCCATCTGATGCCGCTCCACGATCACATCATCCATCTGATGCGGCTCCACGATCACATCATCCATCTGATGCGGCTCCACGATCACATCATCCATCTGATGCCGCTCCACGATCACATCATCCATCTGATGCCGCTCCACGATCACATCATCCATCTGATGTGGCTCCACGATCACATCATCCATCTGATGCCGCTCCACGATCACATCATCCATCTGATGCCACTCCACGATCACATCATCCATCTGATGCCGCTCCACGATCACATCATCCATCTGATGTGGCTCCACGATCACAGCATCCATCTGATGTGGCTCCACGATCACATCATCCATCTGATGTGGCTCCACGATCACATCATCCATCTGATGCCGCTCCACGATCACATCATCCATCTGATGTGGCTCCACGATCACATCATCCATCTGATGCGGCTCCACGATCACATCGTCCATCTGATGCGGCTCCACGATCACATCGTCCATCTGATGCCTTTGTTTTAATAGACCAGGATTGGTTTAAGCGACTGCAGATTTGAAGTCACTTTTGGGTATCACAAAAGGCATCAATGGCAAAGAGACATAACCGGTGCCTAGTAGCACAGAACAATGGGCACTAGATTTTTTTTTTTTTTTTTTTAATCAGACACGGGACACAGCAATTGAAAACATAATGAGTGTTTTATTTCAAAAACTGTTCTGTGCTCCTTGGCTAAAACCAGGCGTGAAGCACCAGCAACAGCTGCTGTATTAGAACCCCCATCCTCTTGGCAGTAAGGAGAAAGAAGGGGGTGTAATCTTGCTTTAAATAAATTAAATATAAACATTTAACAAAAAAAGTTGCATCAAAAACGACTTGATTGCATATGTCTCGTGACATTAGAACAGCGCTTGTACAAAAAATCAACATTCACTCCAAAAATGGTTTGCAACACCTTGCAGAGCAGACCCTATTGCGCAGCAAAGGGATTAATTTAAAATCCAAGTGTTTCATGCAAAAAAGTCTTACATTAAAAAATATTATTCAAAACTAAAGCCCTTTCTTGTTTTCAGTAGATTCATCTTGCAGACAATTGCACAGTGAGATATATTTGTATATTTGTAATTCACTGAGCATGGATTTGGTCCATTAATGTAAAAACAGAGAATACTGCGTCCCTAATATACCGTATGTGCATTCAACTAGATGTGAGGTACAGGAGATCCCGGATATTGCCTAGGACTGGAAAGATGGCTTAGATTGTGTTCTTCATTACTATACCTGGTTGAGGGCTGAGAGGCTTACCTGTCATTTCACAACTATTGCTTATTTCACTAAATGTGCATTTACAATGAAGGATTACCATGAACGATTATCTTAAGAACACTCCTTTACCATGATCTTTCAGTGTAAATTAGGTGTCGATGACCCCAAACCTCTTTCTTTGGGTGAAATGATCTTTTGTGCAAAACAAAAGATCTTTCTCGGCAACACAAACAGAAAGAGTAAAAGGGAAGCCTATGTGCAATGAGCAATCTGTTACAGATCATTGACATCGGTAAACATGTACCAAATGGCAGTCGCTTAGTGCCACCGGTCACTTCATATGAATGGACCTCATGACTGAAGCAAGTAAGTTGAGGAATGTGCCTATCCAGCCATCTAGAAATGGAAGCTTATATTTTAAGTGACTAATTTTAGGGTCAGGGTGTGGGGGAGGTTGTAAACAAAAAAAAAATGTCCCTTAACGTGCCTCAACACGAAATAGTAGTCTGCCGAAAGAATAGAAGTTGAGAAGCCCCCATACACATTAAATGATCAGCCAGTTCTGACAAAATCGGCATGTGGCTGACTTTAGTGTATACGGGGACTTTGAAATCACAGCTCAGTGCACAAATCAACATTTAGTGCCAATGCTTTCCTGATCTGCTTGGAAGGAATAAATATGGGGCTCACATAAAGAGCCATAATATGTTCATACACATGCATTGTCAATCTCATAGTTTAGTAGATCTGGACTGGAGACTTGCACCACAGGGCATCGGGGTATTGGTGTGTGTAGTACCCTTATAATTTAGAGCAATGTTGACTACTTCCCACACCAGGATCTGTGATACAGAGTAAAGGCTACACGCCTACCCTGAACCCTTCACAAAAATGTGAAGGTATACGCAGAACAGAACCACACGGTAAAAACAACTGTAGAGCAGAGCCCTCAGAGGTCTTGAGAAGCAGAAATACATTTCAAACTGCTTTGGTCTTCAGAACTCTAAAGTTACATCTTTTCTAACGTTTCTTCTAGTGTTTTTTCTAACCCAGAGTTTTGTCTGTAAACTGAAGTGAGATGAAATGTCCCTCAGAGGCAGCATTCATTTTTACCAGAAAATAGCAATTCGGATTGAGAACTTCAGGTTTTCTCCACAAATGTTCACATCCTTTCAGCTTCTGCTGCTGTTAAATACACCCATGCTGGACATTTTCTATTATCTCAATGTTGGGGGTTTACACTTAATAGTGATAATGCGTAAGTTAGAGGGGGGATTCCTGAGCTGACGAGGTCCTCCAATCTTTGAAAATCTCAATAACTCTTCTATACAAACTTCACAGTCAAATCAGTGGATCCATAAGCAGGCACTGAGATTTGGACTGGCTCAAGAATTGTCTCAGATATTTAAATCTCATTACTGGAGCAAAAAAGAAATCAAGTACAAATTGTCCAGATTTGTGTGTCACATGAGTTACAAAGTTGATATGAAAAACCATGTCACATTTAATTCGGAGCTCAATCTTCCAAGATCGTCAGGACCTTCAAGTTGTTCTTTCAAGAAGCTTCCACTGTTCAGAAGCGAACAAGTTTAGTGGAGCACCTGGTCAATATCATATTTCTCACAAAACTTGTTGGTAAAGGGAATACAGGTCAGATATTCTATCCAAGGCCAGTTGATTGGATAAACGTAGAGCCAGATAACGAGCGACGCAAAAAGACCTATAAAGACCATCAGTGAAACCATGATCATGGCTCTCTTGCGGTACTTGTCAGCCGTGCCAAATGTAATGTATGGGAGGAAGGCAAATGAGAGCAGAAGACCACTTAAAAAGCCAAAAATATGAGCTATGTTATCAATCCAGGGAAGAAGTCCAAAGAGGAACAGAAAGAGAACAATTCCACAAAGCTTGAAGAGTGCCTTCCATGGCTTGGCCAAGATTTGCCAGCTCTGGAAAAGTTCAACGAAAAGGCATGCCAGAAGACCAAATTGAGATCCTGCTGGACCAACCTGCAGGAAAACACACAAAATACAAGTAAAGTATATGGTAAACCATCACATTTATGATACAATGAGTTAAGGTCTGTTTAAGTGGATCAACCAGCAGCAAGACACAACCACCGTTTGGTAAACATTTACAAATCGGAGATAGTTAAAACCCCTACTTACAGGTAGAGTAAAGTAAACCATGCACACTGAGTGAACTATATCGCTCACTGTGCATAGGCCACTAGGATGAATCATTTCACAGAATTTTTTTTTTTGTGCTGCACAAAATGTAATTTCACCTGATGAACGGCAGCCTAATCATGAAACACTAGTTCTAGATTATCTTGCAGTGTAAATGCCCCTTACCTCCAAGACCTCAGTCCTCATGTCAAACTCAACAGTGTCCAGGAAGCTTTGAGAACTAACCTGTCTACTAGTGATGAGAAAACGTGAGTGTGCTCGGGTGCAATCCGAGTGTCTTCGGCGTGCTTCAATATGTTCTCGAGTCCCGAGGCTGTATGTCTCGCAGCTGTTTGACAGCCGCAACACATGCAGGGATTTCCTGTTTGTTATGCAATTACCGCATGTGTTGCGGCTGTCAAACAGCTGTGAGACATGCAGCCGTGGAGACTAGAACATGTTATTCGAGCACGCCCGAGATACTCGGATAGCACCCGAGATACTCGGATAGCACGTTGCCCAAGAATATTTGCTCATCATTATTGTCTACTTTTCCCTATACCTGCCAGTATCACAGAGGGGACAAGCTAGCAAAGCATATGAAAAATGGGGAAAGATTCTAGCACAACTGTCCAGGGATAAAATGGATTCTTTATTCAAAAGTAGTTAAAACATTAAAAGGCGAGGCCTCGTACTTGACGCGTTTCAGGTGTACACACACCCTTAGTCATAGGCTATGACTAAGAATGTGTGTACACCTGAAACGCGTCAGGTACGAGGCCTCGCCTTTTAATGTTTTAACTACGTTTGAATAAAGAATCCATTTTATCCCTGGATGGTGGTTCTGGAATCTTTCCTTATTTTTCGTCTACCTTCCTATGATCACCAGTGGAAACGGCCGCCTCAGAAGGAACTCCGGGCCAAATTTCCCGCTATACATTCTCAGCGTGGTAAGCTCCTTCGTCCCTCTCCCTGCATCTCACTAAAGGCCCCGTCACACATAGCGACGCTTAAGCGATCCCGACAACGATACGACCTGTCAGGGATCGTTGCTGCGTCGCTATGTGGTCGCTGGTGAGATGTCACACAGTGCGATCTCCCCAACGACGCAGCAGCGATGCGGCGAACTGTAGCGACCTGTAGAACGATGCTATTTCATGATGATTCAATGGGACGTCCTGTCAACGAGGTCGTTGGTAAGGTGTCAAACACAGCGATGTGTGCTACCCAGCGGGACCTCAACGATCAAAAAATGGTCCAGGCCATTCCGACACGACCAGCGATCTCACAGCAGGAACCTGATCGCTGCTACGTGTCACACATAGCGAGATCGCTACTGAGGTCGCTGTTGCATCACAAAACTTGTGACTCAGCAGCGATCTCGCTATGTGAGACGGGGGCTTAAGCTAGCAAAGCAGTGGTTTTCTGGAGCTAAAAAGGTAAAAATTAGATAACTGATCCTGCGGAGCCAGAATCCAGAAAAGACAAGTAATTAATTTATCACTTCTGTCACAGAAATGCATAGCTGTAGGAAATGAGAAATATTAAAGAATGCCCCATATCTCACTTTCCTGGCCCCTGTATCACATGATATGACATATTTAAGATCTCTTAAGTCACATATGAATTTTTTTGTGGAGCCCTCTTTGCTATGTACAATGCGAGGACAGTGAAAGTGTGGTGACCCAGTGAGAACTACAGACAGATACACTTAGGAAATGGCTGACAAATCCTGGCTGTCTGATTACATGGATTAGTGGCAGGCCTTAGGCCGGACAGGTAATCTCTACATAAGCCTATGAAAGCTAGAAAATAAAGGAGCACGAGAGGGGAATTCACGTGCGCATCAGACCATGGGGGCTGCTTTCTTATGGACACTGAGCTAGTAAAAAGAAAAAAAAAGCAAATACCTTGACCTTTATACAGTGGGGTAAAAAAGTATTTAGTCAGTCAGCAATAGTGCAAGTTCCACCACTTAAAAAGATGAGAGGCGTCTGTAATTTACATCATAGGTAGACCTCAACTATGGGAGACAAACTGAGAAAAAAAAATCCAGAAAATCACATTGTCTGTTTTTTTATAATTTTATTTGCATATTATGGTGGAAAATAAGTATTTGGTCAGAAACAAACAATCAAGATTTCTGGCTCTCACAGACCTGTAACTTCTTCTTTAAGAGTCTCCTCTTTCCTCCACTCCTTACCTGTAGTAATGGCACCTGTTTAAACTTGTTATCAGTATAAAAAGACACCTGTGCACACCCTCAAACAGTCTGACTCCAAACTCCACTATGGTGAAGACCAAAGAGCTGTCAAAGGACACCAGAAACAAAATTGTAGCCCTGCACCAGGCTGGGAAGACTGAATCTGCAATAGCCAACCAGCTTGGAGTGAAGAAATCAACAGTGGGAGCAATAATTAGAAAATGGAAGACATACAAGACCACTGATAATCTCCCTCGATCTGGGGCTCCACGCAAAATCCCACCCTGTGGGGTCAGAATGATCACAAGAATGGTGAGCAAAAATCCCAGAACCACGCGGGGGGACCTAGTGAATGAACTGCAGAGAGCTGGGACCAATGTAACAAGGCCTACCATAAGTAACACACTACGCCACCATGGACTCAGATCCTGCAGTGCCAGACGTGTCCCACTGCTTAAGCCAGTACATGTCCAGGCCCGTCTGAAGTTTGCTAGAGAGCATTTGGATGATCCAGAGGAGTTTTGGGAGAATGTCCTATGGTCTGATGAAACCAAACTGGAACTGTTTGGTAGAAACACAACTTGTCGTGTTTGGAGGAAAAAGAATACTGAGTTGCATCCATCAAACACCATACCTACTGTAAAGCATGGTGGTGGAAACATCATGCTTTGGGGCTGTTTCTCTGCAAAGGGGCCAGGACGACTGATCCGGGTACATGAAAGAATGAATGGGGCCATGTGTCGTGAGATTTTGAGTGCAAACCTCCTTCCATCAGCAAGGGCATTGAAGATGAAACGTGGCTGGGTCTTACAACATGACAATGATCCAAAGCACACCGCCAGGGCAACGAAGGAGTGGCTTCGTAAGAAGCATTTCAAGGTCCTGGAGTGGCCTAGCCAGTCTCCAGATCTCAACCCTATAGAAAACCTTTGGAGGGAGTTGAAAGTCCGTGTTGCCAAGCGAAAAGCCAAAAACATCACTGCTCTAGAGGAGATCTGCATGGAGGAATGGGCCAACATACCAACAACAGTGTGTGGCAATCTTGTGAAGACTTACAGAAAACGTTTGACCTCTGTCATTGCCAACAAAGGATATATTACAAAGTATTGAGATGAAATTTTGTTTCTGACCAAATACTTATTTTCCACCATAATATGCAAATAAAATGATAAAAAAACAGACAATGTGATTTTCTGGATTTTTTTTCTCAGTTTGTCTCCCATAGTTGAGGTCTACCTATGATGTAATTTACAGACGCCTCTCATCTTTTTAAGTGGTGGAACTTGCACTATTGCTGACTGACTAAATACTTTTTTGCTCCACTGTATATCGTCTGGGAACATCTCATCTACACACTTTACTTTGCCCTAACTAAACTTTCACATTATAAAATATCACACATTAGTTCATACATATAAATTAAATGTAGTAAAAGTGGCTGTCTAGGAAAAAAAACATGGCTGCTTCCTTCCAAAAAAAAGCCACACACCAGTATACATTGTTATATGTGGTATTGTAGCGTGGCACAATTCACTGCAATGAAGGAGAGGCAGTAATACCAGACATAACCAGGGACAGGTGCGGTTCTGCCTCCTGAAGAAGGCAGTCACATTTTCTAATCCTTTTAACGGGTAGAAGCTTTAAAGTGCATTATATGTGGTAAAGGCCGAAACTCGGCATTTCTATCACACAGGACTTACCTCAGCCCTGTAGGGCAGGAATAAGGCACTGGCTAGGTTCCCTGTAATGCCACTCAGTATGTAGATGATGGAGATCCGAAGCCAGCCTGCCAGCTTCTCTAGATCCCGCAGGACCGTCATCTGGAAGATCACTGACACCAAACAATGGATGATCCTAAAAGAATAAGGAAGTGAAGCTAGCAACCAAGCATCTTAAAAGGATTAGTGTTGAGCGATACCGTCCGATATTTGAAAGTATCGGTTGGTATCGGCCGATATCCGAAAAATATCGGATATCGCCGATACCGATATCCGATACCAATGCAAGTCAATGGGAAACAAATATCGGAAGGTATCCTGTAATGGATCCCAGGGTCTGAAGGAGAGGAAACTCTCCTTCAGGCCCTGGGATCCATATTCATGTGTAAAATAAAGAATAAAAATAAAAAATATTGATTTACTTACCCTCTGACGCACCCTGGTCGTCACCGCTGCAACCACCTTGCTTTCGTTCCGAAGAATGAGCGCGTAAAGGGCCCTCGATGACGTCGCGGCTTGTGATTGGTCGCTGAGCGGTCATGTGACCGCTCACGCGACCAATCACAAGCCGCGATGTCATCGAAGGTCCTTAACGCGCTCATTCTTAGGAACGAAAGCAAGGCGGTTGCAGCGGTGACGACCAGGGCGCGTCAGAGGGTAAGTATATCAATATTTCTTTTTATTCTTTATTTTACACATTAATCTTAATCCCGATACCGATTCCCGATATCACAAAAATATCGGAACTCGGTATCGGAATTCCGATACCGCAAATATCGTCCGATATCCGATACTTGCGGTATCGGAATGTTCAACACTAGGAGACATATATTCAAACCCATAGCAACTTTACAGCCATTTTATTTCCTTACCGCACTCTGAAAGTGAAAGCTGCATGGTAGTTGGTTGCTAAAAGGCCAGTTTTAGGAGTCATTTTATTTTTTTTTTATAAATAAAACCTCAGACTAGGAATGTCCTAAATATATAGGCAGATTCAAACAGTCTCCGGTCATTTAAATATGTATCAGTGCACATTGTACTGGACGAATGTAGGAGCTGAGAGACAGTTTGCAGCAATGCATCAGTTGATTACAATGAATGTTTCATCACCAGGAGATTATCACTGTGTGGACTACAGCTCACGGAAGCTCCAGGTCCAACTCCGCCCCAGTACTGATTAGCAGCTTACTGTTTATATACAATGTATACAGAAAGCTTCTAAATCAGGGATGTGGCGGGTTTCACTTTCTGAGCTTCGCTAGAGCTAAAAAGTCTGTCACAACTGCTGCACCCAGTAAACTAAGTGACATTGCTGGAATCAGGGGCTCTTTTCCTACATTATGCTGCTCTCAGATGAGGTAGTAAAAACCTGCCGACAGATGCACTTCAAATGTTTTTTTTAATTTATTTCTTTTACATCAAGCAGAATTATGCAACTTATCAATTCACCGTTCTCTAACCATGAATATCAATTCCTTACCACTTTTAAAGATTGGGGAGATGCCCCCAACTGATTAGACCTAATTGTCAGCTCACATATATTTATTTCTTTAGGAAGAATAACGAGGAAATGGAACCGTGCAAAGATATGTATATATATAACCAATCCAATATTCATTTCATGGGAAATACACAAGTACTAAACTAGATGTTACGAGAGCTGATGGGTCCATCTCAAATCTAGAGGTTGAAATTCATAGGAGCCTCTACAGTTCTCATCTAGAAATGCTGCAATGCGATTAGCTTAGAAACCATTCATTCAACCATTTAACTATAAATATTCTGACAAATACCTACCCAGCATGAAGAAAAAGGGATAACCACAGTCTGTAAAACTGATCCGGGATCTCAGGATTTAGAAATGGCAGCAAACCACACACTTCATCCAGACAGTGGACCTGTAGCAGATAAAACCATTTACCGACACAAACACGAATATCAGCTTTATTGATATTACCCACTTCCAGGGGATTGGACACAAGTGCAAGTTATCACCTATTTGCAGGAGCAGTGAAAAACCACTACTAATCTCGAGAAGTCCCCTCTCTATTGAGCCCCAATCTTGGTATAACTAAGTGGTTTGTCACATGATGTATGTTTAGGAGGGCACTACTCTACTGCCTCCCGTGTATCTCTGACTGACACTTTTGACCAGTGGCTGTGTCACGCAGCTAGCCAAGAACACACCGATGCGAAAACAGCATGGAGTCAGCTTTGCCTTTGCAGTAGTGATGAGCGAACGTGCTCGGATAAAGCGTTATCTGAGCATGCTCATGTGCTAACAGTGTCTCAGGCGTGCTCGAAAAATATGTCAGAGTCCCCGCGCCCGATTGTCTCACGGCTGTTTGACATGTGCAACATATGCAGGGATTGCCTGTTCGGGAGCACCACTACTCTGCAGTAAAGGAAAAGCGCAGCCGCACAAAAGCTGCCCAGATCCAGACCACGCTTACAAGTCACATTTTTGTTGAAGCTTTTTTTTTTTTTGAGCTACCATAATGTAACAGGGTGGTGGTGGGCCACCATAAGAAATCTGGATACCCCTCTCTTCTAGTAAAGAGATTATCCCTGCCTGTAATATTTAGGCAAGACATTAGAACATTGCTGATAATGCAAATCACTAATAAGAGCAAATGATCTCCAGGCCATCTTATTCTTTTAGTAATATACCATAACCATCTATTGGAAACCAAGACTGACCTGCGAGCAAAGTGTGGCCTCTTCGTGGAAATACCCATGCATGAAGTTACAGTACTCCCTTGTTGTAATTTCACAACTGAGAAAAAATTATAAAACAATAATGTAATTATAAAATGGGAAAACGACTTTCCTCCCCCACATTATACATCCTTACAAGGAGGATGCCATGGTTCTTACCTTCCCTTGGTGCCAATACAGCATGGTCTTCCTTTGATTTCACAGTCCATGTGTCTAAACCCAGTGTGGTTGTTTTTGGGTTGATAGGTGCAAATCTAGAGAAAAGACAACTATTAAAGTGAATCTGTCTCCAGCTTTTTGAAAATCAGTCTGAGAACAGCATAATATAGGGAAAGATACCATGATTTCGGCGATGTATCACTTACAGGACTGCTTGCTGCAGTTTGGATCAATTGTTAGTTTATCTGCAGCAGATCTAAAACTTCTCCCAATGCCGAGCTCTGTAACCCCACTCAAACCACTGTGACAGCTTTCTGCCTATGCACAGTGTACACAACTGCCAATCGGTGATGGGGATGAGGTTACACAGTGCTCGTGAGTATCAAGGACTACCTGGTGGCAGGTTTATTAGTCCTCCAGTGGTGATTTTAGTGATTTTATCAATAAATAAGCAGCCCAGTAAGTGACACATTGACACTTAGTGTCTCTACATAATGCTTCTCACAGATTAGTTGGGAAAAACCTGGTGACAGATTCCCATTAATTACCACCGTGCCCATCTAACAATCATTAACTCACTGAAAAACACTTACTGGCCACTGAGTGATGTCATCAGCCCAGACATGGGGGGTTATGGAGGCGGGCTCCTCACAAGTCCTAGTGAAAAAAAAAAAAAAAACAAATTAAAAAGTTTACAAGACCACCAAAACTGGCATGACCAAATAGAACGTAAACTGAATATTCAAAGACTGGCCCCAAATGATGGTCTATTAGCACACAGAATGATGCTGGCACAATCTATCGGTTTCTCGTGTGTGTATGGGATAGGGATAGCAGAATGTGAATCCCCAAATATATTTATCTGCAGGTAAACACACTTTTAATCCTGGTCTTCGGTTAAATTGGAAGTGCAGCTACAGAGAGAAAATTAAGTTGTGTTCTCCCTGCAGCCCCTCGCTTACAGTCTATGGTGGCGGTGCAGGGAGCTGTAACAATCAGCGCTCAATAGACAGCGAGTGCTGCAGGGCAGGATGTCGGCCATGGTGCAGGGGCTGATTATAGTGCGCTCACTGTGTAGTGATTGGTGACAGCCCCTGGGAATACCCCAATAAGTGGAAGCGAGACTAATATCCCTCTCCCTATGGTGGCTCTTCCAATTAGACTGCTACCATGTTTAAAAGGTACTTGCTTTCAGATTATAGGCATGGGTGAAAAACATTTTTTTTTTTTGCCGACAGGTTCCCTAAAGTGTACAAAGCTACGGAATATGTAGCTGCTATGTAGACAATTGGACATAAAAGAGATTTTGTAAGTTTCATCTTTATCACTTCTGGAGTGCAGCACAGCATATGCAGACATGCACACTGGAGGCTTACATAGGGATTTACAGATGGATCTGGATCTCATGGAGGACCCAGCAGGTTACCCTGGGTTTAATAGGCTGACAGACAGATGAGTGGCAAAGTCCTATTCCTGTAAGTAAGCCAGCATGTCACCACTGAGCACGTGGCAAGGGAGCTGATCCTAACGGAGGACAATAGGTCTTGTGACAAGCAGACAGCTTTAGTAAAGTAGCCGCAGTAATCCAAGGCCAGGGATGGGTGGCTGCCAGCACACAGGGAAGGTGTCCGGCAGGACAGAGGCTAAAAGACATTTTAGGCAGAAGGTCCCATTCCTAAATGATAGGTACTTCACAACTCAAGTAAAGCTTTATATCAGGCAAAAAGACTGTTCCAATACTAATTATCTAGTGTACCCACTACCATCCACAAGCCTGGAGATGGCTTATAGCAGACCCCAGCTATGGCAGGCACATATACCTGAGCGTTTAGGTCTGGTAGGCCACGGACTAGTGTAAAGGCTTCCTTCTACATGTCAACCAATACTATAGTGTGGCTCCAATATCTTTCCATTTAAGAGCTAGAGATGCCAAGTGATTTTCTTTCTCACCCTGCGGTTTACAGACATATCCAAATTTACTATTCAGAGAGATCAGCTGCATACTAACAGGCAAGGAATGGAGAAAGGTCATCATCTAATGTTTTAGAGGTACAAAGAAACAGGTCTGTAGTGACGGATGTAAAAGAATACCCACAAATTCCTGCCACAATAGGCAAATGACTGGACATAAACCATACGAGGCATTTGGAGTGGCCAGCCAATTACCCGATGCAGCTGGGCAATATTTGGGGACACTGAAGGCCACTCCTTGGACCTCAGGAAGGCATTGGTGTATCTGTTCTGCAGCCATTATATGGCATTTTAAAGATTTATCAATAGGTAATGCCATGAAAGTCTGAACAGATTAAAAAAAATCTCAACAAAGATATCTATTGCCTATCCATTTAAAGAGACTATGGTTAGTAAGCCATAAGGATGATAAGCAAAATGACAGAGCAGCCAATTCTTGAGCCTCAGCTCTAATCAATGTCAGCTCACCGAGGGTCTTGGTGACACACTGCTCCTGAAACCCTCCTTTCGCCATTCTCATTAAGTTTAGGAGCATTATGGTCTGGCCACTTTAAGAAAGTAGCCAATGTTTCCTAGAAGAAAAAACGTAACATTTAGAAACATACTGGTAGTGAGACTTTTTTTTTTGGATTATTGGCATATATTTTAAAAAGTTAAAAGAAATTACCACGGGCCAACACAGTGTACCATTGGAAAACGAATACTAATAACACACTCAAATTACTACTACTCAGATAACTCCCCTTATAATCGAGGCACAATTACAGTCCATTCATAGGGCCTCAAATTAAAATATCCTGAAAGACCCACATCAGATAAAAACTTGCAAAAGCTCCCAGTCCAGATGGACTCCCTAATGTACTATAAAGCATGAGCTTCTGCCCCCCACTTACTAAACTTTCATAGAACACTCCTTTTCGCGCTCCTTCCCAATTCACCTTTTGCTTTATCTACACTGTCCCCCATTCCTCTTTGCGATCCCTTCTACGAAACTCGGAGGTAAGTTTGGAGTCAATTCTCCCCCCCATGTAAATCATCAGCCTTTAGGCACATTATTATTGGATTGTTCACATCTAATGTACGCTTACAATAGTATTTTACAGACATTTGAGGATGGTCATTATGTTTGCCCACTATTTGGAACTTTGAAAGCGCTACAGCATGTTTTCTATTGGACCTGTGACGCCATGCGGTAAAGGCTAGGGATGAGCAAAGATGTTTGCGGGATTCTTGTCCAGTGGCCATGTCACTAATCTGGCAATCTTCCTTCTCACGGCCAGCATCCCCAGCTCCACTTCTATTTAGCAGCACCGATGCAATGTTATGTGTGTTTGGTAATTAAGTTGCACTGAACCTACTAATTAGAAGAGGATCAAGGGAATGCCAGAAAATAGAAAAAGAGGTACGCAGTGCCCCTGTGCATTGGTAGTCCGTGGCCTTTGGACTAGGGTCTTACAAATCGTTTTGCTCAATTCAACGCTTTTGATGCCACAAAATCTCAGAATTATTAGGTTACAGTGTGCTGTATAGAGACCCATCTAGCATCACATTAAGCCTGGTCCACAAGTGGTTAATAAACAGCACAAAAAAGAACGTGCATTTTTTTTCTAATAAGCCTTTATCAGTTTTTTCATAAGAGCACGCCAACACACTTCCTCCTGATCTGTTTACATGCAAGTGACCTTGGGCAGCACGGTGGCTCAGTGGTTAGCACTGTAGCCTTTCAGCGCTGGGGTCCTGGGTTCCAATCCCACCAAGGACAACATCTGCAAGGAGTTTGTATGTTCTCTCCGTGTTTGCCTGGGTTTCCTCCGGGTTCTCTCCAAAAGACATACTGATAGGGAATGTAGATTGTGAGCCCCAACGGGGACAGTGATGATATGATATGTAAAGCGCTGCAGAATATGATAGCGCTATATAAACAAAAATAATCAATGACCTCAACAATCGAAAAATTAAAGGGTGCTCTTGCACAAAGGTCAAGGGAGCAGAAGGAGGCCAGACAAATAGGCACGAGTTCAGCATATTCTATGAAGGTTATTAGACCAAAGGGTCCCATTTCACTGTTGGATCTGAACGTATATTTTGCTGCTCCGAACTCAAAGTGTTAATCATGCAGCCAAACTATAGTCACAGGCATGTGATGGTGAATGAGCACCACCTACTGGTAATACATTGCGACCAGGGTGAAGATGGAAGACTTTAACCTTACCGAGCAGTCTCGACGTAGTGTCTGGACACATCCCGAGTTATCATTCTGAATGCAGCAGCCAGACTCGCGTTCAAGGTCGTGTTCTCTTTTTATCAGGCTCTGGATTTGCGCATCTCTCCGTATGCAAGGGGAAAACTTCGCTCCCAAGTGGATGAGCGCTATCTGAAATGGCAAGTTTCCTGATAAGCCTCAACATTTCCTTTACATAAAGGAGTCCAAATATACAATGTGTAACCCTTTCAGAGCAATGAGAACTCTACTTACAGAACTGGGACCTATCCAGAAGTTTTCTTGCTGAATGTATTTCACGCTCTCATATACTCCTTTGTTCCGTAAAACCTACACACAAAGTGCAAAAGTTATAACTCCACTACACCGACAGATAAAATACACAATATAAATCTCCATAGTGTCCACCTGAGTCAAGTCTTTGAATGGACTAATTATTATTTCATTTCTAATTGGAGAGTCCAGTTTCCCACTGAAAGTAACCAACAGAAGAAGTAACTTTTTGGGAAAAAGTGGTCAAGTCCCATATAGTAATGAATTTAGTGACTTATGTAACACACAGTACAGAATGGAGAACCCACAATCTAAAAGGGACATTCCCATACATACAACTTCTCCATGATGTCAGGACTAAGCGTTCGGGAAAACGTCCCATTTCTTGAAACCGCAGAGTGTGTAAGAAAACCTCATTTTTACCCACGACTCAAAATTGAAAACTATATCATGAAACTAAAAGCTGGCTGGAATATAAGGCCTTACCTGGGATATTACATAAAACTGCCTATCTTTAGGAGAACTAAAGGCCGTAGCAGAGCGACCTCTTCAATGCAGTGCTAACAGGACGATGTCCATGTGCGTGCGGCTATAGTTCAGACCCATTTCTTTTGCTAGAAAATCCAATAAATATCCTTAAAAGGAAACCAGTCACCGGGAACATTAAGTACAATATGCCCTATGTTACAGTGCAGGAAAAGTGGAGCAGATTCATAGATAAGTTTGTGAGAAAAGATCCAGTATAACCGATGTTTTCATCCTTTAACTCCGTAATGGCCAGGGGCATTTCAGTTTTAGAATTTCGTTTTTTGCTCCCTTCTTCCCAGAGCCATAACTTTTTTTTATTTCTTGGTCAATATGGCCATGTGAAGGCTTGACTTTTGCGGGACAAGTTGTACTTTTGAACGACACCATTGATTTTAACATATTATGTAAAAAAAAAAAAAAAGTGCAATTGCACAGTCTTTTTTTTTTTTGCCATGTTCACTAAATACTAAAATTGATCTGCTATTATGATTCTCCAGGTCATTACGAGTTCAGAGACACCAAACATGTCTAGGTTCTTTTTTATTTAAGTAGTGAAAAAAATCCAAAATTTCTGATACCCGTACCGTCTCCATTTTCATGATCTGGGGTTGGGTGAGGGCTTATTTTTTTGCGCGCCGAGCTGATGTTTTTATCGATACCATTTTAGTGTAGATACGATCTTTTGATCGCCCATTAATGCATTTTATTGCAATGTTGCTGCGACCAAAAAAAGTAATTCTGTCGTTTTTAATTTTTTCTCTTGTTAGTGATTGGGTTAATTCTTTTTTTTAATATTGATAGATTGGGGGATTCTGACCACGGCGATATAAAAAATGTGTATGTTTGATTTGTTTTTTCATTGTTTTATTTTGAATGGGGCGAAAGGGGGGTGATTTAAACATTTACATATATATATATATATATATATATATATATATATATATATATATATATATATATATATATATATATATATATATATATATATATATATATATATTAAACCTTTTTTTTCTTTACTTTTGGCATGCTTCAATAGTCTCCATGGGAGAGAAGAAGCTGCACAACTTTGATCACCTCTGCTACACACAGGCGATGATCAGATCGCCTGTGTGTGTTGCAGAAATGCTCACCTGTTATGAGCGCCGACCACGGGGCGGTGCTCATAGCAATCCGGCAATGACAACCATAGAGGTCTGCTTCAGACCTCTGGTTGTCATGCCGACCCATCGTTGGACAGCGATCATGTGACGGGGTCACCAATGGCAGGATTTACGACAATCTTCCGGTAATCAAGAGTTAAATGCCGCTGTCAGTCTCTTTAACTAGTTAACAGCAGCGGGTGGATTGCAGTTCCACCCACGGCTGTTGCGGGCACACGTCAGCTGTATAGATCAGCTTACATGTGCCTGGAAAGGTGCGGGATTCAGTGCCGAAGCCCGCACTAAACAGGGGGAGTCCGCCATAGGAGTACTATTATGCCCAGTGTTGGAAAGGGGTTAAGCCTCTGCACTTTCTGGGATCTTCAGTTCAGTGGGCGGTCTTCTCAGTGATTGACAGCTATTTCTGTTTGCTGACTTATACAAAGACAGCTGTCAGTCACTGAGAGGACAGCCCACTGGACCGAAAATCACAAAGCGTAGAGGCTTAAATGATTAAAACACAGATTCTACTGAATCTTTTCTAAAAAAAAATATATCAATCTACTCTTGGCTCCTCCTGCTCTGTAACATGTCTGCAGATTGGACTGCACTTTCATGGGGTTTTCTAGGGCTAACAGATTGATGACCTATACATATGATAGGTAATAATTATGACAATGGTAGACGCCAGACATGCACCAGCTGAAATCTGCTTTAGAAGTAATGCAAGGAGCTGAACAACGCAACTCTCTATATTGTTTAGTAGCTGATGACAGTACTGAAGCTCATCTGCCATACACTTATAGCTTGTCTTATACTTTCAGCAATGGCAGAAGTCCACAAGGAGGATGAAAAACTTACATTATGTCAGAAGTTTAAAGTTGGGGTTCTTAAAGTCATTGTGGTGAGTTCTTTGTAGTTACAGAAAATCAAAATTGAGTAGATGTACGTACCAGTTCTGTGGTGGTGTGCTGTGCAAAACCAATGGGCGCAATGCCATATGTACCAATGGCTAGAAGAGTGATAAGGACATGGACAACTGTGATCCAATAAGTGAAATAAGGCCTAGAGGAGAACAAAAAAGATATACAAATTAAATATTACACATTTCTTTAGTTGATTCCACAATCTTCACAAATGGAGATGACAAATGCTCAAATGCATTTATAAGAAGTTTTCTGCCACACCATGGCAGTCTATATCATATTCAAGTGCTATGAGCAGAGGATGTAGCACATCCTGTGTGATGCAGCTTTACTCTGCTCCCCCAGGCCTCCTGTTTTTAAGAGCTGACAGAAAGGAACATTTCACAAGCAGGAGGCAAGACAGACCGACTGAAGAAGCTGCATCACATAGGTTATACTGAAACTCTGCAGTACAAGGGGACAGCAGCTCTGTGTCACTTCTTTTTTGTGAATCTGCAGCGTTTTTGTACCCATTCCATTCTAGAAAACCGCAGGGGTAAAAAACACAGCAAATCCGCAAAAACGCACAAAAAACACTATGGAACCGCACAAAAAAACGCAACAAATCCGCAGCTGCGTTTTCTGCCAGGAGAGGCAGAATCCGCACTAGAAATTCCTAAGGCTAATCCGCAACGTGTGCACATAGCCTAAAAGTGTCCTGTACTGCCGATCTCTGTGGGCCCCAGCGTTGATTTCCACTGTTCAACAAGATATCACCTACCCTATGGGTAATAATTGACTTTCATCAGACAACCTCTTTAATTAAACAACGTTTCATCCTGTCTGCAGTTTAGTACAATGGCTACATTAGGACAGCAGCTATAATGTGCAAAGATCAGCAAATCTGATCTGAAGAGCCACCTGCAGGAGACTATATAAGAAAAGAGAAGGGAAGCAACAATGCAGACTGACATTCAGTACACAGATGAAAATGCACATGGCGAAAATGGGAATTCTTTAGTTTTTTTTATGTAACACTCGAATGTATCAGATGGGTATTATGGGTATATGCTACCACCATTTCTTACCTGTGGCTGTCGATATGCTCCAGCTGAGTCTGTACTGTGCTGCTGATACTTCTTCTGTAAGTCCTATTTAACCAGTTCCCCACCACTCCCAAGCCATAACGGCGCTTCTTCCGATCAAATGCAAAATGTTTGACCTGAGATGCAATACGCTTTCCTCTACATGGGTGGCCAGGCATGGTTGGAGATGGCCTTATGGGTTCTTTCCTGTCAGAAAATAGTTGTGACATTAATTCAAGCAGCATTTCCATATTAATCTGACCCCACTGAAAGATTTAGATATAAAAGACTATACAAAAGACCTATTAATATAAATATCATTTCAACCAGATGATTTTCTGTTTTTTGAGCCTTTTTCCTCCTTTCCATTTAAGAGCCATAACTTTTTTACTTTTCCGTCAGACATATGAGGGTTTGATTTTTGCAGGAAAAGTTGCAGATTTGAATGGCACCATTACCTTAACCATTTAATGCACTGGAAAATGTGAGAAAAATTCCATGCGTGGTGAAACACACTCTTCCCCCCCATTCTTAAATTCTACAATTACATTTTAGAGTTTTGTTATTACGGTTTGGTAAAAATGACTTGTGAAAATGATTCTACAGGTCAATACGACTACAGTGATATCACACTTATAGGGTTTATTTAGCGTATTTCCTTTTTTTTGTTTCTAAAGTTTAAAAACATTTTTTCCCCCCAGAAATGAAATAAACAAAAAATGTTGTTTGTGTCACTAGTTTCCCAAGACCCGTAAAGTTCTAATTTTTCCGTCTATGGAGCTCTGTGAGGGCTAGTGTTTTGCGGTGTGGACTGATATTTTTACAGATACCAGTCTGGGGCAGAAACAACGGTTTTCAATGCGTCACATAGTAGTGTTTTTTTTTTTTGCAGGAGTTACAGCTACCTCCTCCCCAAAAAATAAATACACATATAGAATTCTGATACAGGAAAGAAATATATCTTGGTACCGTGTTAGCCAGTGGATAGAAAAATATTTAGAATTGAGAGTCCTCAGTGGTTGATACCTTTTTAATTTTCAGTTAGCCATTAAAAGGTATCAACCACTGAGGACTTTCAATTCTAAATATTTTTCATATAGAATTCTGACATTTATATTTTTTCTCTTTATGGTGTTTACCAATTGTGTTGATTCATTTGAAATTTGGATAGATCGGAGTTTTACAGACACCGTGCGTGTATTTCTTTTTTACCTTTAAATGGCAGAAAAGTGAGTGATTTAAACTTTAATTTTTTTAAATTTTTACTTTATTTTGTAGCACCCTTGGGGAACTTGATTATGTGATTGTCTGATCAGTATACTATACACAGCAATAGTAGAGTATTCAGGTAAATTGTGAACATTAAGGTCTCCTATAAACGATCATGACAGGGTACAGAGCTCTTCAGCATACCTCCCCGTCTGTCATAGTCTGTCAATTAGTCTGATTGCCGTATGTGGAGTCGGGAAGGAATTTTTTTTCCCCAAGGTGGAGCTTACTCTTTGCCACATGTTTTTTTTTTTTGCCTTCCTCTGGATCTACATGTTAGGGCATGTTAGGTTAGGCTATGGGTTGAACTAGATGGACTTAACGTCTTCCTTCAACCTTAATAACCATGCAACTATATAGTATCCCGTCAGTGAGTGCCCCGCAATCGCTTACAGAAGAGCCAAATAGACTCCGGTAAGCAACCCACTGCCTGGCAGAGAAGGGGGTGATCAGATAGGGTAGGGGTCTCATATGGTAATACGATTTTCAGAAAACATAGAGACACTTACACAGTTGTAATGGGTCCCTCTGATTTATCATCAGGAGTTGGCATGTGTGCTCTATAAGCTGCAGACAGGGGAGGAGATTCAAAGACATCATCAGGCATAGAGAATGCTTCATCATGCATGTCAACCTGTGCAAAAAAAAAAAAAAAAGTTAAATGAAGAAACTTGCTTGGTGCCGATAAATAATAGCTACCTGAAATAAAATATGAAAAATGTCTTGCCTTACTGAAGAAGGAGGAATCCAGAGTGTCTGGGGCATCCACTGTGTCCTCATCCATAAAACTTGGATAAGCAAAGCTGCATTTTTGCCCAACTCTTCGGCTGTGGGGGGTGTCTAGTATGGGTCGACCCTGGAAATATTCAAACAGAATGCAAGATATAACCTCAGCAAGTCACAGTCACATGGAGAGGCAATGTGTGTCTTCTTTACGGAACTGACATGATGCAGGCATGGCTAAGGTAGGTAATATAAGTAGAAATACTGCTCATTGTACCTTAATAATAGCAGCTGCTGCACGAAAGCTCATGTGGGCAACACTTTCCCTCTTACGTCGTGGTAAACGGGTGTACCCTGAACGTACACTGGTGAAGGAGGTCAGGGACATTACTCCTGGAGTCACTGGGGTGACTCCTGCGTGAGGGGTTCTTGGCCGGTCCACCTCATCTGGATGTCGAAATGCACGTCCACGTGCCAGCGGGTCCACAATCTAAGGAAGAGATGAGTAAAGAGGACATCTTGATATATAACAGGGGCAAATATTGTTGGAGACACTTCATTCAGAACATTAACATGTGAAATGCCTCATGGCCTTCACTTAGAGAAGACGGTAACATTCTAATTCGCTGGTCACTATACACGGGGTAAGACCAGTGCCTGATGGACTCAATATACTCATCATAGCCTGCATTATGTTAAGTGTCTGACCTATATAGGAAAGTGCCACGTTATGCTGCCCTTTTTTGGGGGTCTGCATACACAGCCATTATTAGTCAGTAGCGGAGGGTTATTATGCTATGATGGGGATCATTTCTGCTCTGGACTGAATTGTTACAATGGTAAGTTTAGGTTTGCCTACCTTGGGTAGCCGAGAGGTGGCAGGAGACTCCGTCGCCTGGAAGGAGGGCGTTTCCTGGCTGGGCAGCTCCATATCCCTTTGGTATTGGGGCTTAAGTTTTCCATAACGGAGGCTGCAGTGACGAAGACTTTTGCGTTGCCACTGTTGTCTCTTCCCTTCCCAGTCATTGCTCACTCCGAACCACTGCGCTGTACCTCTGAGAGAAGAAAAGACGACACTGTAGACTACTTTTCATTCAACCCAACCATACTCATGAATACTCATAATTCTAAAAGGTTGCACAAGGTGGTACCGACTAATGGATTACAGTTATTTCTGCAGTGGAAAAGACATGGGCTTCTATTGAAATCAAGAAGAAACCTGTGGAAAGTAAGAATTCCCTGCATTCCCCACATTCTCCTGGATAATAAATGTTTTATCTATTATACAATGCAGTAAGGGAATTTCACAAAATGGTTTCTTTTTTTCTTCCCCTGAAATATGGTAAATGTGATGTCCCTAGCATCCTTCTATTATACTGTGATGACAAATGTGCCGCTATCGGGTGAGCTGAGCACACATCTCTCTGTCGTCAGCTCTAAATCCATTTACTGTTCCCTTTTTCATGTAAAGATGACACTTTCCAGACTACAAGTCAGCAGATTAATGTACTTGCAGCAAACTCCCGGAGATTTACAAACTTAGGCTACGTTCACATTAGCGTTGCGCCGCCCTGCGTCGGCGACGCGACGCACGGAAAAACGCGCGCAAACGCGCGCAAAAATGCGCGCGTTTTGCGACGCGTGCGTCGTTTTTGACGAAAATCGGACGCACAGAAAATGCAACTTGTTGCATTTTCTTGCGTCCGACGCTAGCGTCGGAAACGACGCACGTGGCGAAAAACGCCACCCAAAAAACGCACGCGTCCCCTATGTTAAACATAGGGGCGCGTCGCCGCTGCGTCGCCGCTGCGTCGCAGACGCAACAGCGGCGCAACGCTAATGTGAACGTAGCCTTAGAAGGTTCTACAACTGTGAGTGAGAATGGACATAAACACAATGCTGTGACTTAGAATCTGGACAAGAAAATAAAGGATTTTAAAAATGCACAATTTTTATGAACTTTATATTCAGAGGTGATCTGTGTTATATATTGTGAAAATGTTCCTTTAGACATGGATTTTGTAAGGATCCGGAACGTTACTTCTTACTTTCTTATGCTCTGAGAAAGTGACGTCTGTCTTCTAAACACGGGCCGGTCACCTGCGCCATCTTCCGCCCTCCTTGGTTCCTGCAGGCTGACACTCTTTTGGTACAGTGGTTTGGTAAGGGGCTGTAAAAGTCAACAGGCAAGTATATATAAATATATCTTCAATCAAAGGGCTTAAATAGACTTATTTACATAAGTTATCGGCAAATGTCATATAGAAATAGTTCAGATGACAAACTTCATGTCACCACTCCATACAGAGAAGCTGATCAGGGTATGTGATGTCTATGTATATACTACATTTATGTACATTTATACCACACATATAAGCCAGATATGTGTGTGTAAGCACAGCACAAGACGGAAGGTGCAAATCCAAAGAACAAATTTTCCTGGAAAAAGTTAAATTTTCCTATGAAAAAAAAAAAAATTGCACCACATTTAGAACCCGTTGAGCATCCATCATTTCCATTAACCCCTTAGTAACAGAGCCAATTTTGTACTTAATCTTAAGGACCAGGCCAATTTTTACAATTCTGACCACTGTCACTTTATGAGGTAGTAACTCCAGGACGCTTCAAGAGATCCCACTGATTCTGAGAGACTGTTTTCTCGTGACATATTGTACTTCATGATTGTGGTAAAATTTCTTCAATACGACTTGCGTTTATTTATGAAAAAAACGGAAATATGGCGAAAACTTTGAAAGTTTTGTTATTTTCAAACTTTGAATTTTTATGTCCTTAAATCAGAAAGATATGCCACACAAAATACTTAAATAACATTTCCCACATGTCTACTTTACATCAACACAATTTTGGAAACAAATTTTTTTTTAGGAAGTAATAAGGGTTAAAAGTTGACGAGCGATTTCTCATTTTTCCAACAAAATTTACAAAACCATTTTTTTTTTAGGGACCACCTCACATTTGAAGTGATATTGGGGGGGGGGGGGGGGGGTCAATATAAGAAAGTACCCAAGAGTGACACCATTCTAAAAACCGCACCCCTCAAGGTGCTCAAAACCACATTCAAGAAAGTTATTAAGCCTTCAGGTGCTTCACAAGAACTAAAGCAATGTGGAAGGAAAGAAATGAACATTTTACTTATTTCACAAAAAATTTACTTTGGAACTAATTTTTTTTTTATTTTCACAAGGGTATCAGGAGAAAATGGACACCAAAATTTGTTGCGCAATTTCTCCTGAGTACACAGATTCCCCATATGTGGGGGGTAAACCACTGTTGGGGCACATGGCAGGGCTCAGAAGGGAGGGAGCACCATTTGACTAATTGAACGCAAAATTAGCTGGAATCAATAATGATGCCATGTCGCATTTGGAAACCCCCTGATGTAGCTAAACAGTGGAACACACCCAATTCTAACCCCAACACATCCGCACCCCCGGACGCAACCCACCAGACTCTAACCCTAATGGAAATAAATATATTTATTTTATTATTTTGCCCTGACTAAGGGGGGTGCTAAAAGGATAAAAGGGGGTTTTATTCACCTTTTTTTATTTTGATCACTGTGATAGACCCTATCACAGTGATCAAAATGAACCAATAGGAAAAATTTCCTATTGTTGCCGGCTGACAGATCTCGGCGGGCGCACTGCACATGGGACCCTATTTCTCTCTCCTCTGATGTGCAATCACATCAGAGAAGAGAGAAATTAAATGAAAAAAAATCTACTTTGTTTTTGCGGTCACCGTTATAACGGGGGTCAGTAAAAACCAACCCGAATCATGTTCACCGGGGGAAGCCGAGACCCCGAAGAAATTTCGACTCTGGGCGGCACTATACCCTTAAACATCACCGCCGTTAAAAAGCTGTGCTGTGGTTTAAGTACCCTTAACTGCCGCTGTTAAAAACAGTAGCGGTGGTCATTGAGGGGTTAAATCAGTCATCGTCCTCCTCCCTACCGTCAAACCCTTCTCCTCCTCCCTACCATCAGTGTCACCCTCTTCATCCCTCCTCCATTCCATCACCCTGCTCCTCTCTCCTCCATACCATCACCCTCCTACTCCCTACCATCACAGTCACCCTCTTCCCCCCACCTTCATACCATTAACCTCTTTCTCCAACCTCCAAATCATCAAAATGTTCAAAATCATAGTCTTCCTCTATCATTCATATTAGTGTTATACCCGTAACTGCTTGGCATCCCGCTCTGCTTCAGTTGGAGGGATAGTAATGGAGAGGTTTGGCGGTTTTCGGCTTTGAAGCCGCGAGTTGCTTCCATTCTTGTTTACAGATGCCATGTCTACAAAAAAAGAAACATACATGTCAAGCCGCACACATTATATTCTTCTCGGAATTCTGTCCTGCCATGAGATCCCTGCAAACAGCGTCAGCTGCAAATAGGATGAGAGCAGTGAAAGCGCCATAAAGCAATTCACAGCCTGTCACTTCTGTACAAAGATGGCGAAACATTCACTGACGGCCCTTCTGGACATCAGTACATATCTATACCTTTACTCACATAGTGAAAATGTCAACATCAGTGTGTAATGTACAAAAATAGAAATAAAAAAAAAAAAGTTAAAAAATCCATAAGGGTATATTCGATGATCATAAAAAAAATGCAGTTAACCCATTAAAGTATGCTAGCAAGTCTTTTAACAAAAACTATATAAAAAATACCAGTAATATATCAATATATACCCATGAAAATGGCGACTGGCTCATCAATAACAAAATGAGGAGAAAAAGGAGTCCAAAAAATGGAAATAAGACATATCAAAGTTTATTATTCCACATAAATAACATTTTCAAAGGAAAATTACAAAAACTATATTAAAAAAAAAATCATATATATTTATATAATACATGGGTTAAATCTGAGAACCATGATTAACTCCGTGGGTGTGAATAAAGGCCGAAGATAAGGTCAGGATTAATTGTGAAAAATGCAAGTGGAAGAGAAGGTAAGAAACCTCGGCCATGTTCAACGTCGCTTCCTCAAGGAGCGTTGGGGTACTTGGCAGAGGTTAAGGCAGGATGGAGCCTCTGGCTGTGCCCTCCCCTCCTCACCTCTCTTGCGGTAAGCATACCTCTTTTCCCTGCGTACATGCCCTGTATGCCCACATGACATGTGATGTTACCCCTATTTTAGGGATGGACTACCTTAGGCACACAGTGCTCTTATGCTTATATGGGTTCATGGATAGTATACGAGGGGCGATCCAAAAGTAATGATAATCGGTTATTTCTATTGCACACAGAAATTAAAATAAAATGCTTTCTTCTCTCTTAGGTACCCACTAGTCCAGGAAAAAAAAAATTACTTAAATAGACCACGATTCCCGGGAGCTACATTCATTTGAATATGAACTGCCGAGGAGTGAACATCAAAATGGAAAAAAACGAGCTCAGAGCTGTCAAGAAATACCTCTGCTTGAAAAAAATGACTACCAAAGACATACACAGCGACTTGGTGGAAACATTGGGGGACTCTTCTCCTCCATATTCCACAGTTGCACGCTGGGCCAAGGAATTTAAGCTGGGAAGAACATCGACGGAAAATGAACATCGTGAAGGACGCCCATCCACGTCCTTCAATGAAGAAAACGTGAAGAACCGCTGTTGGGGATTTTTTTGAGGGTCAAGATCAAGAATTTTTTTTGAAGGGAATTCTAAGTTTAGAAAAGAGATGGACTAAATGTATAGACTTGTTAGGAGACTATGTAGAAAAATAAATTTATTTTTTGACTATATTCATTGTGTTTAGTATTGATTATCATTACTTTTGGATCGCCCCTCGTATGTCTGCAGGGTTTTTATATCACCGGGGCTATTGCCCATGGAGTATGAGGGGTTTCTGGGGAGGTGTTTTTTTCCCCTTCATCTATTCACTGGAAACGTCTGTACTTTGACCTATTATTGATAATTATGTTTTAATGTTTATATTGATAAAATAATCATTTTTATATATTATTCTGTGCCTTGCTCCTTGTTCTCCGGATTTATATATTCATTTCTCTAATAAGCGGTAACGGTGACCGCTGATAGAGGAAGAGGCTGCGGCACCGAAGACCAGCTGTCCGGGGGAAGGAGCGGGACGCCGGGAGCAGGTAAGTATTACATAGTCACCTGTCCGCGTTCCACCCGCCGGGCGCCGCTCTGTCTTCGCGTCCTCTTGCACTGACTGTTCAGGTCAGAGGGCGCGATGACGTACTAGTGTACGCGCAGCCCTCTGCCTGATCAGTCAGTGCAGAGAGACGCCGAGACGGGACGCCGAGGAGCTGCAAGCAAGAGAGGTGAGTATGGCATTTTTTTTTTTAATTATTGCAGCAGCAGCAATGGCACAGCTTTCTATGGTACATCTATGGGGCAATAATGAATGGTGCAGAGCACTATATGGCACAGCTATGGGGCAATAATGAGTGGTGCAGAGTACTATATGGCACAGCTATGGGGCAATAATGAGCGGTGCAGAGTACTATATGGCACAGCTATGGGGCAATAATGAACGGTGCAGAGCACTATATGGCACAGCTATGGGGCAATAATGAGCGGTGCAGAGTACTATATGGCACAGCTATGGGGCAATAATGAACGGTGCAGAGCACTATATGGCGCAGCTATGGGGCAATAATGAACGGTGCAGAGCACTATATGGCACAGCTATGGGGCAATAATGAACGGTGCAGAGCACTATATGGCACAGCTATGGGGCAATAATGAACGGTGCAGAGCACTATATGGCACAGCTTTCTATGGTACATCTATGGGGCAATAATGAATGGTGCAGAGCACTATATGGCACAGCTATGGGGCAATAATGAACGGTGCAGAGCACTATATGGCACAGCTATGGGGCAATAATGAACGGTGCAGAGCACTATATGGCACAGCTATGGGGCAATAATGAACGGTGCAGAGCACTATATGGCACAGCTATGGGGCAATAATGAACGGTGCAGAGCACTATATGGCACAGCTATGGGGCAATAATGAACGGTGCAGAGCACTATATGGCACAGCTTTCTATGGTACATCTATGGGGCAATAATGAATGGTGCAGAGCACTATATGGCACAGCTATGGGGCAATAATGAACGGTGCAGAGCACTATATGGCACAGCTATGGGGCAATAATGAACGGTGCAGAGCACTATATGGCACAGCTTTCTATGGTACATCTATGGGGCAATAATGAATGGTGCAGAGCACTATATGGCACAGCTATGGGGCAATAATGAACGGTGCAGAGCACTATATGGCACAGCTATGGGGCAATAATGAACGGTGCAGAGCACTATATGGCACAGCATTCTATGGAACATCTATGGGGCAATAATGAACGGTGCAGAGCACTATATGGCACAGCTATGGGGCCATAATGAACGGTATGGAGCATCTATTTTTATTTTTGAAATTCACCGGTAGCTGCTGCATTTTCCACCCTAGGCTTATACTCGAGTCAATAAGTTTTCCCAGTTTTTTGTGGCAAAATTAGGAGAGTCGGCTTATACTCGGGTCGGCTTATACTCGAGTATATACGGTATATGAATTTTTTTAAATATATATTTTTGTAATTTTCCTTTGGAAATGTTATTTATTTGTGTGGAATAATATAGTGACATAGCAAGGCCGAAAAAAGACATTTGTTCATCCAGTTCAGCCTATATTCCGTCAGAATAAATCCCCATATTTACGTCCTTCTAAAGAACCCAATAGCTGTATGTTACAATATTGTTATGCTCCAGGTAGACATCCAGGCATCTCTTGAACCCCTCGACTGAGTTCGCCATCACCACCTGCTCAGGCAAGGAATTCCAGATTCTCACTGCCCTAACAGTAAAGAATCCTCTTCTCTCCTCCAGACGCAGAGAATGCCCCCTTGTCACAGTCACCTTCCTTGGTATAAACAGATCCTCGGAGAGATATTTGTATTGTCCCCTTATATACTTATACATGGTTATTAGCTCGCCACTCAGTCGTCTTTCGTCTAGACTAAATAATCCTAATTTTGCTAATCTCTCTGGGTATTGTAGTTCTTTGATATAAACTGATGTAAACTTTGATATTTTTTATTGGAATTTTTTGACTCATTTTTCTCCTCATTTTATTTTTGCGTTTAACAAAAACTGTTGAGGGTCCTTCGTAAACAGTGATACTGTAGAATAAGTGCTGTTTGGGTGAGTTGACCAAAGCTACCCTGGAGCAGAAACACTGCGTCTAATTGAAGCCTAGCGCCTGCTCTAACCCAGAATAACTAACAATTGGGTTCATTAATTTTACACCAATATGACAGAACCGTGTATACACAGTGCTATGCAGCCAGTGTGTGCACAATACATCATCTCCAGTGGGAGAGCAGATGGCAAAGTTTTTCACACATGAGTCAGTGAGTGGGAGCAATCAATGAAAGGCAGCGTTCACAAATGTAAAGTGGGGAGAATGTAAGACCTCGATAAAGCGCGGCAACAAGGAGCCCCAAAGCTCAATACTCCATGCCCTGTGTTACAGGGAGTTTAAGGGCAAAGACCTCTCAGGACTAATTTATGATGCAAATCCAAAGAGAGATGAGAAGAGGGTAAAAAAAAAGGCATAAACAGGGGAAATGATGAAACACCAGTCAGCTGTGGGGGTTTCAGAGAAAAAAAGGAGTTGAAAACGGTGACTAGTCCAAGAGGTACGTAAGCCTCACAGACCTCACCTGCATTGACGGTGTACTCACCCCACTTAAGGAGTGACAGGTCAATCTAGATGTCCAGGCGTGGATCTGCCCCTTGGACTAGTCACCTCGCCACTGCAGTGTTTCAGAGTGGAACATAGGTGTTCATAAAAGCCGGCTTCTAATCACTGCCATCTGTGGTCCAGGCAGCTAACAGCTACCGGTTACATTGGCACAATTTATCATTGGTCATGACATAACCAACTTGTGGAGACAATTATAAATGCTTCTAATGCCCTATTTTCACTCGACAGTTCTTTTTAATGTTTTTGAAGAAAACCCACTTTAAACTCCACAAAGAGTATTTAAAACCACATCTTTAAAAGTTAGGGAAAAACTAAGAGGTTCACCGTGACATGGCAGGGGGCTTCATACAGTCTGCCCAGAATGTTAACTAAAGGTACTGTCACACTAGACGATATCGCTAGCGATCCGTGACGTTGCAGCGTCCTCGCTAGCGATATCGTCCAGTGTGACAGGCAGCAGCGATCAGGCCCCTGCTGGGAGATCGCTGGTCGGGGAAGAAAGTCCAGAACTTTATTTCGTCGCTGGACTCCCCGTAGACATCGCTGAATCGGCGTGTGTGACACCGATTCAGCGATGTCTTCACTGGTAACCAGGGTAAACATCGGGTAACTAAGCGCAGGGCCGCGCTTAGTAACCCGATGTTTACCCTGGTTACCAGCGTAAAAAAACAAACAGTACATACTTACATTCAGCTGTCTGTCCCTTGCCGTCTGGTTCCTGCACTGACTGCTGGCCGCAAAGTGAAAGCAGAGCACAGCCACAGCGGTGAGTCACCGCTGTGTGACTCACCGCTGTGCTGTGCTTTCACTTTCACTTTACGGCCAGCAGTCAGTGCAGGAACCAGACGGCAAGGGACAGACAGCTGAATGTAAGTATGTACTGTTTGTTTTTTTACGCTGGTAACCAGGGTAAACATCGAGTTACTAAGCGCGGCCCTGCGCTTAGTTACCCGATGTTTACCCTGGTTACCGGGGACCTCGGGATCATTGGTCGCTGGAGAGCTGTCTGTGTGACAGCTCTCCAGCGACCAAACAGCGACGCTGCAGCGATCCGGATCGTTGTCGGTATCGCTGCAGCGTCGCTAAGTGTGACGGTACCTTAAGCTCATGTTCAGTTTTGTAAATTCCTCCCTAGTCGCAAATGTATGAGTTTTGTTTGTGTGATCCACGTCTATAGTTAGTTATGGGAGTATTTGAGCTATAATTTTATATTATATTTACCATGTAACTATAGGATTAGTAATGGATAGGTGTCATATTGACGCCTCTCAATTACTAAGCCGTGGGTTTGATGTCAACGGACAATAATAATAATAATCTTTATTTATATAGCGCCAACATATTCCGCAGCGCTTTACAGTTTAACAGCTTCAATCACAACAGTCATAAGTAGTGTTGAGCATTCCGATACCGCAAGTATCGGGTATCGGCCGATACTTGCGGTATCGGATCCATAGGGATGTGTAAAATAAAGAATTAAAATAAAAAATATTGATATATTCACCTCTCCGGCGGCCCCTGGACATCACGCTGGTAACCGGCCGGCTTCTTTGTTTAAAATGAGCGCCTTTAGGACCTGAGAATGACGTCGGGGCTTCTGATTGGTCGCGTGCCGCCCATGTGACCGCCACGCGACCAATCAGAAGCCGCGACGTCATTCTCATTCACTAAACTCCTAATTCTAGGAATTGAGGACCTGCGAATGACGTCGCGGCTTCTGATTGGTCGCGTGGCGGTCACATGAGCGGCACGCGACCAATCAGAAGCCGCGACGTCATTCGCAGGTCCTAAAGGCACTCATTTTAAACAAAGAAGCCGGCCGGTTACCAGCGTGATGTCCAGGGGCCGCCGGAGAGGTGAGCATATCAATATTTTTTATTTTAATTCTTTATTTTACACCTCACTATGGATCCCAGGGCCTGAAGGAGAGTTTCCTCTCCTTCAGACCCTGGGAACCATCAGGATACCTTCCGATACTTGATGTCCCATTGACTTGTATTGGTATCGGATATCGGTATCGGCGATATCCGATATTTTTCTTTCAAGTATCGGACGGTATCGCTCAACACTCGTCATAAGTAACAGTGTTAGCAATACAATAATTAAAGCACAATAAGACGACCCTGCTAGTGAGAGCTTACAATCTACAATGAGGTGGGGGAGATACAAAGTACAGGTGTGTATTTACAATGATGGTTCAGCCATCTTCAGGGAGTGGGCGATAGATGGAAGTAGTGAATGGGTTTGATTAGGGAACGTGATAGGCCGCTCTGAACAAATGTGGTTTGAGGGCGCGCCTAAAACTATGCAAATTGTGAATGGTCCTAATATCTTGGGGTAGAGCATTCCAGAGGATTGGCGCAGCACGGGAGAAGTCTTGGAGTCGGGAGTGGGAGGTACGGATTAGTGCAGAGGTTAGTCGAAAGTCATTTGCAGAGCGCAGAGGTCAGTTAGTCTGATAGACAGAAATGAGGGAGGAGATGTAAGGGGGTGCCGCACTGTGAAGAGCTTTGTGGGTGAGAACAAGTACTTTGAATTTTATCCTGTAATGAAAGGGCAGCCAGTGTAATGACTGGCGAAGAGCGGATGCGTCCAAGTAAATGACTAGCCAGATGGACGACCCTGGCTGCTGCATTAAGGATGGAATGGAGAAGGGAAAGCTGAGTGAGGGGGAGGCCAATTAATAGAGCGTTGCAGTAGTCCAGGCGGGAGTGGATCAGGGCAACAGTGAGGGGTTTTGTTGTTTCCATGGTGAGAAAAGGGCGGATTCTAGAGATGTTCTTTAGGTGTAAGCGGGACGAGCGGGCAAGAGATTGTATGTGGGAGGTGAAGGAGAGATCGGAGTCAAACATAAGACCCAGACAGCGCGCCTGCTGCCGGGGTGTTATTATGGTGCCACCCACGGAGGGGGAAACGTCAGGTTTGGGGAGGTTAGTAGAAGTCAATACAATACAAAGGTGATATCAACCTCACTTGCCACCGCAACAGGGCAAGTGAGAAGAGCAAGGCTAAGTGCCAGAATTGGCACATCTATAAGATGCGCCATTTCTGGGGCGGCTGAGAGCTGATGTTTTTAGCCTTTGGTGTGCCAATCTCCATGGCCCCTTTCCAGGCTATTAATATCAGCCCACAGCAGTCTGCCTATAGCCTTTGCTGGTTCGATTTTATAGGGGGACACCCATATCAATTTTTTTTCTGGGGCTCCCCTGTAAACTAGCCAGTAAAGGCTCAGCAAACAGGTGTAAGCTGATTAGCGTGGGAACCTTTATGGCTACTGGCTCCTTCCCAGAATATTAACCTCAGCCGTCGGCTTTCCCTATGCTGGATATAAAAATGACACGGGAGCCCACGCAGTTTTTTATTATTTTTTTTTTAAATGAACAGATATTGCATTTCACGCAGATTGTGTGTGTGTGTGTGTGTGTGTGTGTCTTTATTTACCGCTTCATTAATGAGGGCATCTGGCTGACACCTGTTCATTACTAAATCTCGGGCTTGGCAACAAATAATGAGTTGGTGATTAAATTATCACCTGTGCAGTACAAGGAAATCCTGAAAACATGACCTGTTTGCAGCCCTCGAGGAATGCAGTTTGACACCCCTGTTCTATACTATACGTTGTCCCCGATGGGGCTCACAATCTAAATTCCCTATCAGTAGGTCTTTGGAATGTGGGAGGAAACCGGAGTGCCCGGAGAAAACCCACGCAAACACGGAGAGAACATACAAGCTCTTTGCAGATGTTGTCCTTGGTGGGGTTTGAACTCAGTACTCCAGCGCTGCAAGGCTGCAGTGCTAACCACTGAGCCACCGTGCCGCCCCTGTGTATGTATGTATGTATGTATAAAATATATATATATATATATATATATATATATATATATATATATATATATATATATATATATATATATATATATATATAGTAGCGTGGCTAAAGGTCATGTGATTAATGGACGGTATGTGTTGTGAATTCTGTGGTCAAGCCCCCTCCTGTGGTCATGAGTGGTACTTCGGCTGGTTCTGTCCATGAGCTTCCTTTGGTGGATGTGAGTGGGGCTGCGGCTTCTGAGTTTCCTTCCTCAGGTGACGAGGTTAAGTCGTTAGGTGCTGCTCTATTTAACTCCACCTAGTTCTTTGTTCCTGGCCTCCAGTCAATGTTCCAGTATTGGTCTTGCTCTCTCCTGGATCGTTCTTGTGGCCTGTCTGCCCTGCATAAGCTAAGTTCTGCTTGTGTTACTTTTGTTTGCTATTTTTTCTGTCCAGCTTGCTATATTGGTTTGTCTTGCTTGCTGGAAGCTCTGGGACGCAGAGGAAGCACCTCCGTACCGTTAGTCGGTGCGGAGGGTCTTTTTGCTACCTCTGCTTGGTTGTTTGTAGGTTTTTACATAGTAACATAGTAACATAGTTAGTAAGGCCGAAAAAAGACATTTGTCCATCCAGTTCAGCCTATATTCCATCATAATAAATACCCAGATCTACGTCCTTCTACAGAACCTAATAATTGTATGATACAATATTGTTCTGCTCCAGGAAGACATCCAGGCCTCTCTTGAACCCCTCGACTGAGTTCGCCATCACCACCTCCTCAGGCAAGCAATTCCAGATTCTCACTGCCCTAACAGTAAAGAATCCTCTTCTATGTTGGTGGAAAAACCTTCTCTCCTCCAGACGCAAAGAATGCCCCCTTGTGCCCGTCACCTTCCTTGGTATAAACAGATCCTCAGCGAGATATTTGTATTGTCCCCTTATATACTTATACATGGTTATTAGATCGCCCCTCAGTCGTCTTTTTTCTAGACTAAATAATCCTAATTTCGCTAATCTATCTGGGTATTGTAGTTCTCCCATCCCCTTTATTTTTTTGTTTTTGTTTTTGTGCTGACCGCAAAGCTATCTTTCCTATCCTCGGTCTATTCAGTAAGTCGGGCCTCACTTTGCTAAAATCTATTTTATCTCTTTGTTTGTATTTTCATCTTTACTCACAGTCATTATATGTGGGGGGCTGCTTTTTCCTTTGGGGAATTTCTCTGAGGCAAGGTAGGCTTATTTTTCTATCTTCAGGGCTAGCTAGTTTCTCAGGCTGTGCCCGAGGCGCCTAGGTCTGGTCAGGAGCGCTCCACGGCTACCTCTAGTGTGGTGTGATAGGATTAGGGATTGCGGTCAGCAAAGTTCCCACTTCTCAGAGCTCTTCCTATGTGATTAGCAACTATCAGGTCATTTTTCTGTGCTCGTATTCACCAGGTCCATTGTGGTTCTGAATCACCAGTTCATAACAGGTATGTATCGCAGAGGTGGGTGGCCCTGTGATGGAAGCCTGGGTATGTTTTGCTCAAGCAGATCTACTGCTGAGGGATTTGTTTACATTGGGAAGGCTTCCAGGTGATTGGAGAGATGGGTGGGTTCAGTCACCTACAAACCCACCCTAAGAGGCGTGTTTGAATACCTAAGATGGTTTTGTGTTAAAGGACCTGTGGTGATGTCACACTCACCTGACTGGCCATGTGACAGGTATCTGGGTGTGGTTACACTTATGTAAAGAGGTGTGTGTAGCCCATGTGGTGAGTGTGTTTGGGAGTCTGCAAGAGTGGACAGACTTCCATGTGTCCTGGCTGGACACTGCAGAGTGGCCTGTGTGTTGGACGGTTCCAAGTGGGGACAGACGTCCTGAACAGCACACAGAGACCATATTTAGGCTGGAGAGCCTACGTGCTGGACATGGCACAGCCTGTGTGCCTACAGGTCTGAGAGAGAGCGAAGCTCTAATATGGACATTGAGGATTCAACTGTCTGATGTAAGACTGTTTACCTGTTGTTCCTGTTGCTATGTGGTTTATGGAGCAATAAACCTGAGAACTTTTAATGAAACGTGCCTCCAGAGTGTCATCCGCCGCACCTGAGCGAGTACAATCCCTACAATTGGTGGAGAATGCGGGCAGCGATCCAAGGAGCACATGTTGCAGCGCTGGCTGGTCTGAGCCAGAGGAGTGGACAGTCTTGACAACCGTGAGTAAATACTGATCGGGATCAGTGAGAACTGCTGTTTTGGGATACCTCTGAGGAGAAGAGGGATCCGGGAAACTGTGTGGCCGGCACCAACAGGTAACGGACAGGTGTCCGTGTGTACTGACCGGGGTCAGAGTGGAAGAAAACAGAGACAGTGCGTCTGGGCATCTCTGAGGCGTGTCCAGAAAACCGTGAAGTTGCCAACGGGTGACGGTCTGAAAACCGTGTATTGTACTGACCAGGGTCAGTGAAAAAACTGTTTTGGGCTATGTTAAAGCCGGGTGTGCAACAGACCGTAGTCTGTGTTAATCTGACCAGGGTCAGTGAGAGACTGTTTTTTTTTTCTATAAGCACTTGTGCAAGTGCTTGCTGTGGACCGGCGAGTCCATGTATTTCTTTTCTTTTCCTCCTGTGATCGACTTGCTGTGGCTCGGCGGGGCCACGAAGACTGAAGGCGTCTGGCGGTAACTCGGCGGGGTTACGAAGTTTTGCTGTGGATCGGCGGGTCCACGAAGTCCGCGGTGCAGAGCCTTGTGAAGTGCAGTTGCAGCAAAGAAAAAAAAAAAAAAAAGACATTGCTGGTTTAGAGTGTGCAGACTCTTAAAGGGCCAGAGTCACATTGGTGTGCTGTGCAAACTGGGGCCTGAGAGTACTGTGGTAAGTCCACAGCGTGTACCCCAGAGTGGGGTGGTGTCCCTGAAAGTGGGTGGAGTCCCAAAAACGGAGCGGTGCCCAAATAATTATGGTTGGCCAAAAAGGGGCTGCGTCTCAAAAGGGGGTAGTAACCCAAAAGGGGGTGGAGTCTCTAAAAGGGGCGGTGGCCCTAAAGGAGAAAATGGTCCACAAGGGGGCGGTAACCCAAAAGGGGGTGGAGTCCAAAAAGGGGGCAGCGACCCAAAAAGGGGTGGTGGCCCAAAAAGGGGTGGCGGCGAATGCGCTGTTGAACTGTTGCCGGGTTTAGTGAAGAACAGCGCATGTTCAGAATATTGTACTGACTTTTCGTCTGACAAGATGACACAGAGCTGTTCTGTAGAAGTCAATGGAGTGTGCGTGACTGGACTTCTGGACTCGGGGAACCTGGTGACGCTGGTGAGCGCCACAATCCCTGTCTATCTGATTCCCGGAAGGAAGATGGAAGTCCACTGCGTTCATGGGGTCGCTAGGGATTATCCGGTGTCCAGGGTAATCATTGAGACGCCCACTATTATTGCCAGCCATGATGTACCTGTAGTCCCAGACTTGTCATTCGCTGTTGTAATAGGCCAGGACTTTAAAAGGTTTTGGGACTTGTGGGAGGAAAGGGGAGTGTCCGGTTGCTCAAAAAGGATCCAGAATGACCCTAAGGGAGCCCCACCACAACAGGCGGCTGTAGTGATTCCGGATTGTGTGATGTGTGAAAAGGAGATAGCGACACCTAAGGTCGATAGTCCAGAGTTCCGGGTGACTGGAAGAAAGTGTGGGTCTGACACGTGTTTAAGTGGGGAATTGCTGTTCCAGGATGACAGAGTGAGAGGGGGTGACTCCTATTCAGACTGTGACTCGAGCACAAAGGGAAAGGAGTGCAGTAAGGAGGAGCCGAGTAAAACTCACAGATCATCACGTCGTGGGGGCCGCAGAAAGGCGGGACAAGTTATACCCTCTGAGAAGAAAGATGATGAGGAAGAGACAGGGTCAGGTGCAGATAACGTTATTGCGATGAAACAAGAAAAGAAAACAGTGCGGCACTCACCCTTATTATATGAAGCTGTGAAATCGTGCTCTTTATTGGAGAAAAATGTATAAAACATCCATTAGGACATCAGGTCAGCGAGAGGGTGCGGAGGTGGAGTGTTGTCCACACTCCACCTCCGCACCCTCTCGCTGACCTGATGTCCTAATGGATGTTTTATACATTTTTCTCCAATAAAGAGCACGATTTCACAGCTTCATATAATAAGGGTGAGTGCCGCACTGTTTTCTTTTCTTGTTTCATCGTATTTACTCTGGATTGCCTATCAGTGCTGAGCACCATATACCCAGAATATTCGTGCCACCTGCGTATTTCTCGGATGTTCTATAAGGAGTGTATGTCCATATTGATTTGTGCTTCTCTAGTGCCGTCCATTGCTCATTCTGTGTGTTAGATAACGTTATTGTCCTTGATGAGGAGGTCACTATCTCTGACAAACCCTAGCACTGAGGTAGTTCGTGTCGGGCTGGGGTTAGAACAGATCTGTAGTAGACCCATGTCTGCAATGCCCAGAAAGACTGAACTGGCTCAGTATGATGAAGTACGTGATGCTGAAGAGATGGAGAACTCTGAAGTTACCAAGAGTCCAGAGGTACCGAACAGTAAACTGACAGAGAGCCCAGGAGAGACCATAGAGGTGGTTGCGGAAACAGGTGGAACTCTGATGAGGCAGAGTGTGGGTGGACAAGAGCCCCCGTTTGAAAGTTTAATTAAAGAACTGGTGGTGCGACATGTGCTGGCCAAAAGAGAGCAGGACCATAACATAGAGCTGCTTAAACAAACTGTTGAACAAGAAAGGGTCCTGAGGCAAGCAATTGAGCACAAAGTGGGTGACCTAGAGAAGGAGGTCGTTGAACTCAGGGGTCACCTATCAGCGTGTCAGGCCATGAATAGGGCCATATTGAAAAATATGGATGTGGTCAGAATGGCTCAAGAAAAGCATCAGCAGGAGCTTCTCCAGAGAGAGGAGGAACGTCGCTGCCTGGCAGAGGAGTTGCCAATGCCCATCTTGGCAAAGGCTCAAGCGGAAGAAAAGACTGAGGAAGAGTTTGTGCTAAAAGCGGAACAAGAGAGTCACCCGGTTGTGGCAGATGTCCGTGAAGATGAGACCCCGCTTTTCAAGAGCATAATAGAAGTACCCGAAGACATGCGAGAAGTGTGCGCCAGGAAGGGTGTGCATGAAGCATTTAGAAAGGCAGTAGAGGCTTGTAGTGTGCACTGGGTGCCTGAGACTCAGCAATTGGTCATACTGTCGACTAGGGAAGTCACAGTGAAGCGGGTGGCTGTCCTGAGGGATATGCACCTACACTGCCTCCGTACAAAGCAGAAGATCATTCTGAAGAATGACGAAGCCGTTCGACGTTTGGAGCGTGAAAGGAAAGCTCTTAGTCGGCTGGGCTTAGTGGAAGACACAGTCCAAGTACCTAAAGGTCTGGTGGCGAAAGTCATTGGGAAACTTGGGAGAGTGATGCAGGAGATGGTGGATAAATCCAGTCTGAAGAGACTGAGGATACCCGCTGATGAAGAGGTCCAGGTCATGGGTGAAGATGGGATGGTTCCGTTCCTGGTTGTCGGATCCAGAGAGAGTTTTAGGTATGCCATGCGATATTCCAGGAGCATGCGGATATTCCTAAGGGAAGTAGAGCAGCTGAGACTTGAGAAACTGCAAGTTAATAAACAGCTGCCAGAGAGGCGAAGAGGTGCTCTAAAGCCTGGAAGTCCTCAAGCTGAAGTTAACAGAGGATATAGACGTAAAGAGAAGAGCTGCTCTCCGAAGAAAGACAATAGGAGAGATCAACGACCGAGAGAGAACCGAAGGTGGTCAGGTGGAAGAGCTAGAAATAGTGACTCCTCAGTTAGCTCAGGGCTCAGTGACTTAAGCGGGAGATCCTATAGCAGACGAGATGACAAGGGGTCATCGTTGTCAAAGGATGTGATGGAAAGGGATGACGAATGCCGACGAAAGGGTTCAATAACAGGCCCTGACTTAGACAGACGGTTTGACTGTCAGGGACGACTGAGAGGGGTCTCTAGTCGGTTTAGGACAAGTGCCAAGCCCCACGACTTTAGGCAGAGGGGGGAGGTATGTAGCGTGGCTAAAGGTCATATGATTAATGGACGGTATGTATCGCAGAGGTGGGTGGCCCTGTGATGGAAGCCTGGGTATGTTTTGCTCAAGCAGATCTACTGCTGAGGGATTTGTTTACATTGGGAAGGCTTCCAGGTGATTGGAGAGATGGGTGGGTTCAGTCACCTACAAACCCACCCTAAGAGGCGTGTTTGAATACCTAAGATGGTTTTGTGTTAAAGGACCTGTGGTGATGTCACACTCACCTGACTGGCCATGTGACAGGTATCTGGGTGTGGTTACACTTATGTAAAGAGGTGTGTGTAGCCCATGTGGTGAGTGTGTTTGGGAGTCTGCAGTGTCCAGCCAGGACACACAGAAGTCTGTCCACTCTTGCAGAGTGGCCTGTGTGTTGGACGGTTCCAAGTGGGGACAGACGTCCTGAACAGCACACAGAGACCATATTTAGGCTGGAGAGCCTACGTGCTGGATATGGCACAGCCTGTGTGCCTACAGGTCTGAGAGAGAGCGGAGCTCTAATATGGACATTGAGGATTCAACTGTCTGATGTAAGACTGTTTACCTGTTGTTCCTGTTGCTATGTGGTTTATGGAGCAATAAACCTGTGAACTTTTAATGAAACGTGCCTCCAGAGTGTCATCTGTTGTGAATTCTGTTGTCGGTACTTCGGCTGGTTCTGTCCATGGACTTCCTCTGGTGGGTGTTTCTGAGTTTCCTTCCACAGGTGACGAGGTTAATTCGTTAGCTGGCTGCTCTATTTAACTCCACTTAGATCTTTGCTCCATGCCACCTGTCAATGATCCAGTATTGGTCTAGTTCTCTCCTGAATCGTTCTTGTGACCTCTCTTCCCAGCAGAAGTTAAGTTCCTGCTTGCATTTCTTTGGTTTGCTATTTTTCTGTCCAGCTTGCTATTTTTATTGTTGTCTTGCTTGCTGGAAGCTCTGGGACGCAGAGGGAGCGCCTCCGCACCGTGAGTCGGTGCGGAGGGTCTTTTTGCACCCTCTGCGTGGTCTTTTTGTAGGTTTTTGTGCTGACCGCAAAGCTACCTTTCCTATCCTCGGTCTGTTCAGTAAGTCGGGCCTCACTTTGCTAAATCTATTTCATCTCTGTGTTTGTATTTTCATCTTTACTCACAGTCATTATATGTGGGGGGCTGCCTTTTGCTTTGGGGAATTTCTCTGAGGCAAGGTAGGCTTTATTTTTCTATCTTCAGGGCTAGCTAGTTCCTTAGGCTGTGCCGAGTTGCATAGGGAGCGTTAGGAGCAATCCACGGCTGCTTCTAATGTGTTTGATAGGATTAGGGATTGCGGTCAGCAGAGTTCCCACGTCCCAGAGCTCGTCCTTTATTATCAGTAACTATCAGGTCATTCCGTGTGCTCTTAACCACCAGGTCCATTATTATATATATATATATATTTTTATTTATTTATTTTTTTTTTTTAACATGGTATGTAATGATATTATGGACTTCAATGGAGAATGAAAATGAAGAGGTTGAACAAGGAAATTACCGTACACCACAATTCTTGTTTTTAATAATATATCTTTATTTAGCTTACAAAAAAAGCATAGAAATCCGCATAAAAACCACGTGGATTTTCAACTACGTTTTCTGCCAAGAGAGGCAAAAACCACGCAGAATTTTAAACAACCAAATCTGCAACGTGTGCCCATAGCCGAATAGTCATGAACCTTACTGAATATGTACATTTCGCTTTTAGACTATACTGGATATAGGTAATTTGGCCAGTCATGTGTTAAAATATCTCCTGTTCAGATCCGCAATAAAATGAAGCCGCTTTACATTTTGATAAGTTCTCTCTTCTATGCTATACCATTTCCATATTCTGTAATGCGGCAGGAGCCATATAGTTAGTGCCAAGAACGGAATTGGATTCCCAAGACACAGCAGGAGCAGCTCTTGTGTAGAGAACAGTCTAAACGGAACAAACCTGCGCATATTCTCCCATCGATCTGTAATACGAGAATTACAGCAAAGCTGTGTGTACCACAGCAGCCGCGGGTATAGATTGGCCCTTCATGGAGAGTATGCAGAATGCCCCACAGGAGGCCTAATGCCAAATGATAGTGTTGGCTAATGACATGATGGGGCTGTGCGAGCCATAGATTTGCAAATTCTCTGCATGCTACACCAGTGGTGTGACTTATGTACAGATTCCTAGCTATTTGTTCTACATTTTACTTATTTCTGCATTAGTTTTATGACCACTAACAGGACTGAATACTCAACTGTTGTCCATAATGACCAATCACAGCATAGCACAGCATTTGCTGTAGGAAAATCAAAGCTGCTTTGTGACTGGTTATTTTGGGAGACCGTTCCATTAACAAACCATAATGGCATTATATTCCATCTTCATCATGGAGATACCAACATTTTTATATTTTTGCACTTCACTACCTTCCCAACATTCACTATACATGTTACTATGTTACTATGTTATACTTGTGCTATAGAGCCAGTATCTGGCTGCTACAGAAGTGATCAGATCACCGCTGCTGTCAACCCTATAAATTCTGCGCCTCCTGCCGCGGGCATATCGCATGCGGAATTGGCATGCATATTCCCGCAGAAAACTAGTGTTTTGCAACCATAATTAGCTTGCAGAATGCTAGCGTTTTCCAAGCGATCTGTAACATCGCTTGGAAAACGAATTGACAGGTTGGTCACACTTGTCAAACAGTGTTTGACAAGTGTGACCAACTTTTTACTATTGATGCAGCCTATGCCGCATCAATAGTAAAAGATAGAATGTTAAAAATAATTTAAAAAAAATTTAAAAAAATGGTTATACTCACCTTCTGACGTCCCGATCTCCTCAGCGGCTTCCGTTCCTATAGATGGTGTGTGTGTGCAGGACCTTCGATGACGTCACGGTCACGTGACCGCGACGTCATCGCAGGTCCTTCACACACCATCTACAGGAACGGAAGCGGCCGCGTGCAGCGCTGAGAGGCAGGAAGACTCTGGGGGCCATCGAAGGTGAGTATATCACGATTTTTTTATTTTAATTTTTTTTAACAATTATATGGTGCCCAGTCCGTGGAGGAGAGTCTCCTCTCCTCCACCCTGGGTACCAACCGCACATAATCTGCTTACTTCCCGCATGGTGGGCATAGCCCCATGCGTGAAGTAAGCAGATCAATGCATTCCTAGGTGTGCGGAATCCCCGCAATTCCACAAATTTAATGAACATGCTGCGTTTTTTTCTGAAATGCGAATCCGCTCAGGAAAAAAATGCAGCATGTGCACAAAAAATGCAGATTGCATCCTATTAAATAGGATGCTTAATGTGAGCGTTTTTTTCGCGTTTTTATAGCGAAAAACCGCGAAAAAAAACGCAAAAAATCTGCGATGTGTGCACACAGCCTAAATCATCTTGCATTTTGAAAGATCAGACTTATGGACTGGAAAAATGTTTGTTTTTTTTGTACAATTTTTGTTTTACTTTTTGGGGGCTTCATAGGGGTACCAAGCATTTAGTAGGCCCATGATTATTATGGTAAACATGGTCACCAAAGCACACACATCATGAATCAGAGCCTGGATGCACAGTTCAAGCCAGATACAGTTGTGGCCAAAAGTATTGACACCCCAGCAATTCTGTCAGATAATGCGCCGTTTCTTCCTGAAAATGATTGCAAACACAAATTCTTTGTTATTATTATCTTCATTTAATTTGTTTTAAATGAAAAAACAGAAAAAGAATTGTCCTAAAGCCAAATTGGATATAATTACACACCAAACATAAAAAAGGGGGTGGACAAAAGTTTTGACACTGTTCGAAAAATCATGTGATGCTTCTCTAATTTGTGTAATTAACAGCACCTGTAACTTACCTGTGGCTCCTAACAGGTGTTGACAATAACTAAATCACACTTGCAGCCAGTTGACATGGATTAAAGTTGACTCAACCTGTGTCCTGTGCCCTTGTGTGTACCACATTGAGCATGGAGAAAAGAAAGAAGACCAAAGAAATGTCTGAGGACTTGAGAAACCAAATTGTGAGGAAGCATGAGCAATCTCAAGGCTACAAGTCCATCTCCAAAGACCTGTGTCTACCGTGCGCAGTATCATCAAGAAGTTTAAAGCCCATGGCACTGTGGCTAACCTCCCTAGATGTGGACGGAAAAGAAAAATTGACAAGAGATTTCAACGCAAGATTGTGCGGATGTTGGATAAAGAACCTCGACTAACATCCAAACAAGTTCAAGCTGCCCTGCAGTCCAAGGGTACAGCAGTGTCAACCCGTACTATCCGTCAGCGTCTGAATGAAAAGGGACTGTATGGTAGGAGACCCAGGAAGACCCCACTTCTTACCCCGAGACATAAAATAAGCCAGGCTGGATCCTGAAAAAGCCTAAAACGTTTTGGAAGAATGCTCTCTGGTCAGATGAGGCAAAAGTAGAGCTTTTTGGGCAAAGGCATCAACATAGAGTTTACAAGAGAAAAAAAGAGGCATTCAAAGAAAAGAACACGGTCCCTACAGTCAAACATGGCGGAGGCTCCATGATGTTTTGGGGTTGCTTTGCTGCCTCTGGCACTGGACTGCTTGACCGTGTGCAAGGCATTATTAAGTCTGAAGACTACCAACAAATTTTGCAGCATAATGTAGGGCCCAGTGTGAGAAAGCTGGGCCTCCCTCAGAGGTCATGGGTCTTCCAGCAGGACAATGACCCAAAACACACTTCAAAAAGCACTAGAAAATGGTTTGAGAGAAAGCACTGGAGACTTCTAAGGTGGCCAGCAATGAGTCCAGACCTGAATCCCATAGAACACCTGTGGAGAGATCTAAAAATGGCAGTTTGGAGAAGGCAGCCTTCAAATATCAGGGACCTGGAGCAGTTTGCCAAAGAAGAATGGTGTAAAATTCCAGCAGAGCATTGTAAGAAACTCGTTGATGGCTATCGGAAGCGGTTGGTCGCAGTAATTTTGGCTAAAGGTTGTGCAACCAAGTATTAGGCAGAGGGTGCCAATACTTTTGTCTGGCCCATTTTTGGAGTTTTGTGTGAAATAATCAATGTTTTGATTTTTGCTTCATTCTCTTTTGTGTTTTTTCATTTAAGACAAATTAAATGAAGATAATACCAAAGAATTTGTGATTGCAATCATTTTCAGGAAGAAACTGAGTATTATCTGACAGAATTGCAAGGGTGTCAATACTTTTGGCCATGACTGAATATTGCACAGTCACGTTGTATATTGCCCAGCTACATAGTATATAGCACAGAGATGTAGTATATAACAGAGCCCACGCAGTATATAACAGAGCCCACGTAGTATATAGCAATGTGGGCACTATATCAGCGGTTAAAAAATACTTAAAATAAACATATACTCACCTTCCGAAGGCCCCATGAAGTCCTGGCGCCTGTGTGCGGTGCACGCGGCAGCTTCCGGTCCCAGGGTTGGTATGAGCGCAGGACCTGTGATGACGTCACGGTCACATGACCGTGACGTCATGGCAGGTCCTTCTCGCATAGCATCCTTGGCACCGGAACCTGCCGCTTGCACTGCCGAGGACAGCGCGCGACGTCAGAAGGTGAGAATAACCTTTTTTTATTATTATTTTTATTATTTGTAACATTAGATCTTTTTACTATTGATGCTGCATACGCAGCATCAATAGTAAAAAGTTGGTCACACAGGGTTAATAACGGTGTTAACGGAGTGCGTTACACCGTGGTCCGTTAACGCTGGCATTAACCTTGTGTGAGCGCTCAGCGCCATTTGGCTGCCAGACTATGGCCGTCGCTGATTGGTCCTTGGCGTTTTGCCACGACCAATCAGCGACTTGGATTTCCATGACAGACAGAGGCCGCGACCAATGAATATCCGTGACAGACAAACAGACAGGAAGTGAACCTTAGACAACTATGTAGTAGATATAATTAGATATATATATATATATATACACTGTATATACACACACACACATATATATATATATATATATATATCCAGCTCACCCCAAACCATCTCGATTGGGTTTAGGTCTGGTGACTGTGGAGGCCAGGTCATCTGGCGTAGCACCCCATCACTCTCCTTCTTGGTTCAAATAGCCCTTACACAGCCTTGAGGTGTGTTTGGGGTTATTGTCCTGTTGAAAAATAAATGATGGCCCAACTAAATGCAAACCGGATGGAATAGCATGCCGCTGCAAGATGCTGTGGTAGCCATGCTGGTTCAGTATGGCTACAATTTTGAGTAAGTCCATCCGTTCACTTTTTCTGCGTCGCACAAAGACACGGTGGTTGGAACCAAAGATCTCAAATTTGGACTCATCAGACCAAAGCACATATTTCCACTGGTCTAATGTCCTTTCCTTGTGTTCTTTACCCCAAACAAGTTCCTTCTGCTTGTTGCCTGTCCTTAGCAGTGGTTTCCTAGCAGCTATTTTACCATGAAGGCCTGCTGCAAAAAGTCTCCTCATAACAGTTGTTGTAGAGATGTGTCTGCTGCTAGAACTCTGTGTGGCATTGACCTGGTCTCTAATCTGAGCTGTTAACCTGCAATTTCTGAGGCTGGTGACTCGGATAAACTTATCCTCAGAAGCAGAGGTGACTCTTGGTCTTCCTTTTCTGGGGCGGTCCTCATGTGAGCCAGTTTCTTTGTAGCGCTTGATGGTTTTTGCCACTGCACTTGGGGACACTTTCAAAGTTTTCCCAATTTTTCGGACTGACTAACCTTCATTTCTTAAAGTTTCTTGCCATAATACAAATTCTAACAGTCTATTCAGTAGGAGTATCAGCTGTGTATCCACCAGACTTCTGCACAGCACAACTGATGGTCACAACCCCATTTACAAGGCAAGAAATCCCACTTAATAAACCTGACAGGGCACACCTGTGAAGTGAAAACCATTCCCGGTGACTACCTCTTGAAGCTCATCAAGAGAATGTCAAGAGTGTGCAAAGCAATCATCAAAGCAAAAGGTGGCTACTTTGAAGAACCTAGAATATAAGACATAATTTCAGTCGTTTCGCACTTTTTTGTTAAGTATATAATTCCACATATGTTAATTCATAGTTTTGATGCCTTCAGTGTGAATGTACAATTTACATAGTCATGAAAATACAGAAAAATCTTTATATGAGAAGGTGTGACCAAACTTTTGATCTGTACTGTATATATATATATATATATATATGTGTGTATGTATGTATGTGTATATATATATATATATATATATATATATATATATATATATATATATATATATATATATATATATATATATATATATATATATATATATATATATATATATATATATATAAGCTTCTACTCCTCTCCCATGCCAACGCTGTTCCTGTCGTCACTGTCCCCACCTTCGTACGAATTGAACATGAAGAGGAAGTCAGGACTGTGGCTGCTCTCACTTCCTCTTCATGTTGAATTCGTACGAAGGCGGAGACAGTGACGTCAGCGCTCATTGGCTGCCGGGCTCACTTGTCAACGGTGAGAACCCTGGAAGGCGAGCGCGAACACCGCCGGAATGATACGGTGGCACGGGAGGTGAGAATAATCTTTTTTTATCTTATTGGGCCAAGCGTGATGTATTAGAAGGGGGTTGCCCTAGTAGTAGACTTCTTTAAGTTTTGTCTTAAGAATAAGAAATAGGGATTTTTGTATTACTCACCATAAAATCCTTTTCTCCGAGACGCTCATTGGGGGACTCAGGACTGTGGGTGTATGCTACTGCCGCCAGGAGGCTGACACTTTGTAAACATAAAAAAAGTTTAGCTCCTCCTCCGTCGTATACCCCCCGACACTGGCCGAAAGAAAAACCCAGTTTGGTGTAAAAACAGTAGCAGAACAAGCAAAAAAAGTCAGCATTAACACAGAGACAACATGTCTAGAAATGACCCCACCGACTGATAAAGTCAAAAAACAAAAAATGAAACAAAAAAGAGCTATCTGGCTAACAGGGAGGGAGCTGTGTCCCCCAATGAGTGTCTCGGAGAAAAGGATTTTACGGTGAGTAACAAAAATCTCTATTTCTCCTTCGTCTCATTGGGGGACACCGGACTGTGGGATGTCCCAAAGCAGTCCCTGGGAGGGAAATTGACTCACCAGAATAACATTCAGGCATCTAGAATAACATTCAGGCATCTGCCGCCTATAGGTGAGCTACCGCTGCTTGAAGAATCCTTCTACCCAGACTTGCATCTGCACAAGTCGGAGTATGGATATTATAGTGTTTGGAAAAGGTATGCAAACTGGACCAGGTTTCTGCCTTGCAAGCCTGTTCTGCCGAAGCCTGGTGCCGAAGCGCCCAGGAAGCCCCCACTGCCCTAGTGAAGTGTGCTCTGATTCCGGCCGGAACGACCATGCCCTTGACACAGTAGGCCTCCTGAATAGCCGATCGTATCCACCTGGCCATGGTCGATCTTGAAGCAGCGAGTCCCTTCCTGCGACCCTCTGGGAGTACAAACAGCGCATCCGTCTGCCGAAGAAGGTGCCGTCCGTGAAATGTACCTCCTAAGCACTCTCACCAGGTCTAGCGTATGGAGTGTTTCCACACGGTGTGTTGGCGCTGGGCAAAAAGAAGGTAAGACAATGTCCTCGTTAATGTGAAAAGAGTAAACCACCTTTGGCAAAAAAGAGGGTGCTAGCCTGAGCACAACCTTATCCTGATGGAACCGTAGAAACGGAGAGTGGCAGGATAGAGCCTAATGGAAGTTATGGCCACCAAGAACACAACTTTCCAGGAAAGGCAAGTTAAAGAGACGTCCTGTAGAGGTTCAAAAGGAGCTTCCTGCAAAGCACTTAAGACCAGGTTAAGGTTCCAAGCATCCAGGGGGGCACTGTAAGGCGGTACCATGTGAGCGACTCCCTGTAGAAAAGTTTTCACCTGTAAATTGATAGCGATCCTGTGCTGAAATAGAACCAAGAAGGCTGATATTTGTCTTCTGAGAGTACTTGGTGCAAGCCTCGAATCCAGGCCGGCTTGGAGAAAAGCAAGAATGTTAGGGATGGAGAAGCGTAGTGGGGGAAGCCCACGCTTTCTGCACCATGAAAGGAAAACCTTCCAGGTGTGATAATAAATACGTGCGGAGACAGATTTCTGGGCGCTAATCATGGTAGCGGCAACCTTTTGGGAAAACCCGGCCTGCATCAAAATCCAAGATTCAATTGCCAGGCCGTTAAACACAGGGCCCCTAAGTTCTGGTGGTAGATTGGGCCCTGAGACAGTAGATCTGGGCGCTCTGGAAGCCGCCAAGGAACCTCGGCAAGCAGCTGCACTAGGTCTGCATTCCATGACCGACGAGGCCAATCTGGGGCGACCAGGATTGCTGGGACTCCCTCCGTCTTGACCTTCCTGACTACCTTCGGGAGCAGTGCCAGAGGGGGAAAACAGATATGGGAGACGAAACTGGTTCCAAGGTAGAGCTAATGCATCCACGGCGATCACCTGTGGATCTCGATACCGAGAGACAAACCTGGGTACTTTGGCATTCATCCCGGAATCCATCAGATCCGCGTCCGGGGTTCCCCAGCGCTGGCATATTTGCCGAAAAACTTCGGGATGGAGAGACCACTCCCCGGATGCCAGGCCCTGACGACTGAGAAAATCCACAGCCCAGTTTTCCTCACCCGGGATGTGGACTGCTGAAATCACAGTGATTCTTCTCGGCCCAGTAGAGGACCTTTTTTACCTTGTGCATGGCCGCCCTGCTGCGGGTACCCCCTTGATGATTTATGTAAGCCACCGCTGTGGCAGTGTCCGATTGAATCCGGACAGGGTGGCCTGCCAGAAGATGATGAAAATGCTGCAGAGCCAGCCGAACCGCACGAGTCTCCAAAAGATTGATCGGAAGGATTGACTCCCGCGAGGACCAGCGTCCCTGGGCTGTGTGGTGGCAAAACACTGCTCCCCAACCGAGAAGACTGGCGTCTATCGTGACTACCAGCCAATGGGCTGGGGGAAAATGCTTCCCCTGTCGTAGAGAAGGACTCGTTGACCACCATGCGAGAGCCTGTCTGACCTGGGGAGACAGACGGCACCTGAGGTTGAGAGAGCACGGATTCTTGTCCCATGCTGCCAAAAGTGCATGTTGGAGAGGACAAAGAGGGAGTTGCGCAAATGGCACTGCCTCTATTGCTGCCACCATCCTTCCTAAGACCCTCATGCAGAACCAGATTGTATGGTAGATCGGCCGGCGAAGGACCCTCACCTCTTGCTGGAGGGTCAGGACCTTGTCCCGGGGCAGGATTGTCAAACCTTTTTTCTGAGATGGTACCAGGGACGATTTCTTTAGATTCACCAGCCACCCTAGCTGACATTTTCCTCGCAGGCCCGAAAAGAAGGCAAGACGAGTATGCCCCGAGAATGCAGGATGGACACCACTGTTGCCATGACCTTGGTGAAAACGTAGAAATTTTTGATGCAAAGGAAATATGGGAATGTGAAGATAGCTTCAATAGATATTCAAGATGCCTAAGAATTCTCCCTTTTCCATTGCCGCAATGACCGACCGGAGAGATTCCATTCGAAAGTGAAAAATGTTGACGAACCAGTTTAAACATTTCAGGTCCAAAATGGGCCTTACAGTTCCGTCTTTTTTGTAAACTATAAACAGGTTGGAATAGAACCCCTGAAATCTCTCTTCCTTCGGAACTGGAGTGATGACCCCGCGGAGCTGAAGGGATTCTACAGTTTTGAATAGGTCTTGTACCCGGGATTCTGAACTGGGAAGGCGGGAGGGAAAGAATCGGCATGTGGGATGGCTGACAAACTATCTTGTACCCTGAGGATACCAGTTCTTTTACCCACCTGTCGTGAACCACCGTGAGCCAGGACTGATGAAACAAGAGTAGACGACCGCCTACTCTGTCGGTGGGGCGATCGGAGACCGCCTCCAGTCATTTGGCCGAAAACCTACGGGACCTAGATCCCCTTGATCTTGGCAGCTGGGACCACATTCTTCCCAATGGGTTGGCCCTGTAGGAGATCTGATGATCTCTGTCCTGATTAGGTCAACCTGGGCCAATGGGGATTGATGCTGGAGTCCACCTGGTGTTATGAAAGGACTTGAAACGAGCCTGAAACTGGCGGCGAAAAGGTTGTTTAATCTTTTGCTGTGGGAGAAAATTGCTGTGGTATCAGAGATGAGCTGATCCAGTTTTTCCCAAAATAATCGACCACCTCGATATGGGAGAGTCGTAAGGGATTTTATCGAGGTAGAATCCGCCCACCAAGTTCTCAACCAAAGAACCCTTCTAATGGCAATTGCATTTGCGGCAGCCAATGCCGTACAGTTCACTGCATCCAAAGATGCATTGATCAGGTAGCTCCCAGCTAGAGCTATCTGATTTGACATCTCCGTTAATTCTGCTCGTAGGTCCTTCTCCTGTAGAGCCTTCGTTAAAGATTATGACCAAGAAATCATGGCCTTAGCTACCCAAGTCGCCGCAAAAGAGGGCTGAACCTGAGGCCTCAAAAACTCAATGACCCAAACTTTCTATGAGCCGATAAGTTGGATCCCTAATAGAGGAGCTGTTGGGAAGGGATAGCAGCGTGTTAGAGGCCAAACGAGAAACCAGTGGATCTACCGAAGGGGATTCTGCCCACTTCTTACGCAGCTCAGGGGCGAAACGGTATCTTGCATTTAGAGCCTTCTGTCCCGAGAAACGCCTGTCCGGACGCTCCCTGTGACGCTGCTTGATCCTCCTTAACAATACCTTATGACCAGAGGCCAAGGTAGATTCATCCTCTATACCCAAGGTTTGGTTGACGGCCTCAATTAGGCTGTCTACTGACTCCTGATAATCCGGCGCCTCTAAATTGAGGGACCCTTCACTAATCTCCGCTGGCGAGGGTGAACGAGAGGCGGAACTCAAGGATGCAGATGCACCTGATGGACCGAGAGACGCTGTGTGGGTTAGTTTCCCCCGCATCTGCCTAGTGAGAGCGCAGCCCCTGCAAGCCAGAGGCTCCAGTGAGTCGGAAGACCTCTCCAAGGCAGAAGAACCGCTGTCCCTGGCCCCAGCCGGAGTTTGAAGGGACTCGATTGCCTTTGTTAGGGACGCCATAGATTGCGACAAGGATGTGACCCATTCCGGGAGAGAACGCATTAAGCTACTTACTCGTAGCGGCATTTTTCGGAGGCCCATGACAGCACTACGAGAGAGGGGATCTGCCCTTCAGGAACAGGAAACCTACAGATACAAAAGGGCGGCACCTCTCCCATGCATCAGTTGTATTTCAGAGCCTGACAGGACTACCGCGGTTAGTGGCACACAAATATACATTATATACAGTTTATATACAAAAATAATCCATAGCATTGTAACTAGATACCACACGTGAGAGCTATCTATCTCATTATATACATTATAGGAAGTGCAACCCCCACGTGAATAGGGAGGGAACTAAGGGTGCTGTCATGGGCCTCCGAAAAATGCCGCTACCAATAAGTAGCTTAATGCTTTATTCGGACTCCCATGACAGCACTACGAGAGAATTACAGAGATGTAAGCTACCTTAGGGAGGGACTATAGCTTGTAGCACCCTTAACCCGAAGGACAGATCAGAGGAGAACCCCAAGTCCAACCGATAGTGCTTAAAAAGGTGGAAGGGGATGACCACGTGGCTGCCTTACATATCTGGTCGATTGATACTCCAGATCTTTCCGCCCAGGATGTAGCCATGGCCCGGGTGGAATGCGCCCTCAGATTCTGCGGAGCCGGACCTCCACCTGCAGTATAAGCCAGAGAGATAGCCTCCCTAATCCACTTCGCTAGTGTGTACTTCAATACTCTAAAGGTACCGTCACACATAACGATTTTGTTAACGATATTGTTGCTTTTTGTGACGTAGCAACGATATCGTTAACGAAATCGTTATGCATGACAGCGACCAACGATCAGGCCCCTGCTGGGAGATCGTTGGTCGCTGGGAATGATCAGGACCTTTTTTTGGTCTCTGATCACCCGCTGTCTTCGCTGAATCGGCGTGTGTGACGCCGATCCAGCGATGTGTTCACTGGGAACCAGGGTAAATATCAGGTTACTAAGCGCAGGGCTGCGCTTAGTAACCCGATATTTACCCTGGTTACCATTGTAAAAGTAAAAAAAAAACAAAACAGTACTTTAACTTTTACAATGGTAACCAGGGTAAATATCGGGTTACTAAGCGCGGCCCTGCGCTTAGTAACCCGATATTTACCCTGGTTACCCGGGGAATTCGGCATCGTTGAAGACAGTTTCAACGATGCCGAAGTCTTTCCCCTGATCGTTGGTCGCTGGAGAGAGCCGTCTGTGTGACAGCTCCCCAGCGACCTCACAATGACTTACCAACGATCACGGCCAGGTCGTATCGCTGGTCGTGATCGTTGGTAAGTCGTTTAGTGTAACGGTACCTTTAGCCCTTTTCTAGGACCTTGGAAGGACAAAAATAACGCATTATCCCTCTTCCAAGCATCAGTGACTGCGAAATATTCTAACAGGCATCTCCTGACATCCAATGTATGGAGTAGCTCTTCCTTAGTTTTACCGTCATTTCTCCCTAATCCTTCTAATACTATCTCCTGTGATCTGTGAAAATGTGAGGCCACTTTTGGCAAATAGGCCGGGTCTGGTTTGAGGACTACTCTATCCTGTAGAAACTCTGTATAAGGGGAAAGTCTAGAGAGCGCCTGTATGTCCCCTACCCTACGAGCAGATGTTATTGCTACTAAAAATGCTGTTTTGAGGGATAATAACTTAACTGAGGCTGAATGTAAGGGCTCAAACGGTTCCGTAGTCAAGGCTGAAAGGACTAAATTGAGATCCCAAGGCACCGACCTATTCTTGTGTATGGGTCTAGCTCTACAAGATGCTTTAATAAACTTTGATACCCAATAGTTATTAGCAATGTTACAAGAAAACAGGGCCCCTAGGGCTGAGACTTGTACTTTTAGTGTACTTGTAGATAAGATTTGGCTCCAATCCCTTCTGCAGGAATTCTAAAATCTGGTTAATTGGTATCCCTTCTTCAATATTAACATCTGAAGAGGCCAGGAACTTCCTCCAGGTTCTAGAGTAGATTTTTGTTGTTATATGTTTTCTACTCTTCATAAGGGTATCAATTAAATTTGGGGAAACACCTCTGTTTTTTTAACAACGACCTCTCAAACTCCATGCCGTCAAAAGGAGTCCCTTCACTTGTGGATGGCTGATCGGACCTTGATGGAGTAAATCCGGAATGTCCGGAAGTACCCAGGGGTCTTCCACCGACATGGTCCTGAGCCAGGCAAACCAGGCCCTTCTGGGCCAGAATGGGGCGATCAGTATGACTCTTGCTCGATCCTACCTAATCTTTCTGACCACAAGAGGCAATAGGCCCAGCGGGGGGGACGCATAAGCCAATCGGAAATCCCATCTAAATCAGGAAGGCATCCACTGCCAACGGATTCTCCCTGGGATTTAGGGAACAGAACTTTCTTGTTTTTCTGTTGTCCTTGGTGGCAAATAAGTCCACCTCTGGATGATCCCACTTGCGGACAATCTGATCGAAGATGTCTCTGTTCAGAGACCATTCCCCTTGTCTTAAGGTGTTGCGGCTTAGAAAGTCTGCTTTTATATTTTCTTTCCCTCTTATATGCAGTGAAGTTAAAGATCGTAAATGGCTCTCTGCTGTCTGGAGCAGGCGGTCCGCTACTTCCATCAGAGATTCGGAATGTGTTCCACCCTGGTGATTTACGTAGGCTACCGCCACCTGGTTGTCCGAGAGGATCTTGACATGGTGACCCTGTAGATATACGAGGAGTTTCTTAACTGAAAATTCAATCGCCATTAACTCTCTTTGATTGGAAGAGGCTGACGTTTGGGGGTCCCATAGACCCTGAACTACAATGTCACCCATGTGTGCCCCCCACCCCGCGGGGCTGGCGTCTGTTATTACACGAGTCACATGTGTCACCCAGGGAACTCCTGCCGACAGTTTGTCTTCTTCTAGCCACCATCTAAGAGATGTAAGAACTACTGTACTCAATATCACCTGACCCTGCAAGGACCCTTGTAAGGCTCTATCATTATCCAGTACCTCAGACTGTAAAGGTCTGGTGTGGAATTGGGCCCAACGGACGGCGGGAATACACGAAGTTAGGGATCCTAATAGTGACATAGCCTGTCTAAGGGTCATGGATGGTTTATTAATCGCCTTTAACACCTGTTGTTGAATATGCAATAATTTATCAGGTGGAAGACAGCATTGTTGGGTCTCTGAATTTATATAACATCCTTAGGAAACTCGGAATTTTTAGGGGCTGTAATCGGGATTTGGATTTTCAGAATTTATAATCCAGCCCAGACGTTCTAGTTTGGTCGTAGCTGTCTTTACTTGTGAAAGGCAATGGTCTGCTGAATTCCCCACTATAAGGAAATCATCCAGATAAGGAATAATGAGGATATTAGACTCTCGTAAGTGCGCCATGACCTCAGCGACACCCTGGTGCTGCTGAAAGGCCGAAGGGAAGAGCTCTAAACTGAACATGGCGAACTATTCCTCCCATAGACACCGCTACCCTTAGGAACCTCTGGAAGTCCTCATGGATAGGTACAGGATAGTATTATTATTATTTATTACTATAGCGCCATTTATTCCATGGCGCTTTACATGTGAGGAGGGGTATACATAATAAAACAAGTACAATAATCTTGAACAATACAAGTCACAACTGGTACAGGAGGAGAGAGGACCCTGCCCCCGAGGGCTCACAATCTACAAGGGATGGGTGAGGATACAGTAGGTGAGGGTAGAGCTGGTCGTGCAGCGGTTTGGTCAATCGGTGGTTACTGCAGGTTGTAGGCTTGTCGGAAGAGGTAGGTCTTCAGGTTCTTTTTGAAGGTTTCGATGGTAGGCGAGAATCTGATATGTTGTGGTAGAGAGTTCTAGAGTAGGGGGGAAGCATGAGAGAAATCTTGTATGCGATTGTGGGAAGAGGAGATAAGAGGGGAGTAGTATGCATCCTTTAAATCTACAACTACCATGAAGCAGTGTTTGATTCCATTTTTTTAAACAATAAATTTTTATTGAAAGTTTTCGGTTTACATTTACGCGATAATCAAGATAATAAAAAAAAAAAAAAATCAGGATAAGTCTTTACATACAATCTGAACAATAGTGCATGTGGTTAACTGACATGCAATCATACAACCTAACCAAAGTAAGGGAAAGGGGGAGTGGGGGAGGGGAACCCGAGTAAAGAGGTGTATAACGTCTAAAGGGTTTGGTAGGTTATTCTGAATCCGACTGAATGTAGTTAGTTGGGTATAGTACCGGTGTGGCAAAAGGGGTATGGTTGGTGTATTCCGCCCAGGGGAGCCATATTTTCTCGAATTTTCCAACTTTGTCCATTAGTATAGCCGACAATTTCTCGTTGATCATGTACCAGGTGAGGCGTGTTTTGACCGCGGAAAAGTCTAAGTTTGGTTTTTTCCATGCCAAAGCAATGATTTGTTTCGCTGCTAAAAATATAAATGAGATAAGGGATCGGGTATGATTAGGGATGTTGGGGATGCGCTTGTTAAGTAGTGCCTCCCATGGGTTTTTTTTAAGGTTAATGTTCGCTATGGAAAAAACCAAATGGTATATCCTAATCCAGAACCTTCTGACAATCGGGCAAAGCCACCATATATGGAACATGTCTCCTGTTGAATTGCAACCTCTGAAGCAATTTGGGGAGTGGTTAGCCACAGCTTTAGCTACTCTAGCGGGGGTCAGATACCATCGGGTTAACACTTTGTAGTTGGTTTCTAACATGAGTGTGTTTAACATTCCTCCAGTAGATGAGGACCAAATTTGGGACCATTCCGAGTCTGTCAGGGTAGATCCGATGTCCGACTCCCAACGAACGGTATATTTCAAACAATGCCTATGGGAAGGGGCATTAATGTATGAGTAGAGGAGAGAAATAATCCCCGAGGCATGTGGGTTTTGACGACACTTTTGTTCAAAAGGGGTCATGGAGTAAGGAGGGGTAGAATTTTTTAATAAGGAGTTGGCAAAGTTTTTTAATTGTAAGTATCGAAAGATTTCTCCGGAGGGGAAGTGGTACTTTTCCTGTAGAGCCGCGAATGGGATTATCCCATCAATATTGAACAGCTGGTGAACCCTGGTTATGCCGGCTTCGACCCATCTATAAAAACTTTTGATAGATCCCACGCCTGGGGGGAATAGGGTATTACCCCAAATGGGAGCGAGGGGTAAAAAGGGTGAGATCAGTTGTGAGGAATATTTTAAAGTGTCCCAGATTGTAAGTTGATTCCATTTTAAAGGTTTTATTAACCAGAAACTCATTAAGGGACTTAAGATTTGTGATAGTTCTAAATGATTTATGTGGTTCTTGAATCAGAAATAGAGGAGAATAGAACCCTCTTCCTCTCTGATTCTGGGATTTCAATCAGAACTTTTTTAAGGCATAAACTCATGACCTCTGCTTCCAAAGCTGTCTGTTCAAGGGTGGAAGAACGTAAGGGGGTCAATTTAAACTTATCTCGAGGCCAGTGATTAAAATCCAGTCTCAGACCATCTGATATTATGCCTCGGACCCAGTCACTATTTGTGATGTCAGACCATGCGGAAGAGAAGGCTGCCAATCTTCCTTCCACAGGGATTGCTAGTCATTGGTCTGGTTTTTTACGTTCTTTTGAGAACGGCAAAACAGGTCGCCCGTACCTCTCCTGCGTCTATCCTCCCATCTAAAATTATCTCTAGAAGGTGAGGATGCGCGTCTTCTTCCGCGACCAAATCTCCTTCTGTTGAAAGGACGACGGTAAGACGCGGATGACAAATTAGGGAACTTTTTCTTGTCATCCCCTGCTTTCTCAAGTAACTCATCCAATATTGGCCCGAAGAGATATTCCCCTTTGCATGGGATAGCGCAGAGCTTGGATCTTGATTGAATGTCTCCTGACCAACACTTCAACCATAAGGCTCTACGAGCCGCGTTGGAGAGTCCTGCTGCTCTAGCCGCCATTCTAACTGAATCCACCGAAGCGTGTGACAGGAAGGCAGTAGCATCTTGAATTACTGGGAGCGCATTCAGGATTGTATTCCTGGAAGCGCCTTCTTTAAGTTGGGACTCCAACTGATCTAGCCAGACCATTAAGGATCTGGCTATACATGTTGCGGCCACTGCCGGTCTTAAAGATCCGGCCGCCATTTCCCAGGTACCTTTAAGGAAGGTGTCTGCCTTCCTATCAAGAGGATCTTTAAGGGTCCCCATGTCCTCAAATGGTAGTGAGGCTTTCTTTGATGCTTTCGCCACAGCAGCATCTAATTTAGGGGCCTTGTCCCAGGTATCAACAGCTGTATCCTCAAAGGGATACCTGCGCTTCAATGCTGGTGGCAACGAACCTTTCTTTTCCGGTTTCTTCCACTCCCGGAGAATTAAATTCTGAATTTTTTCATTCACCGGAAAGGATCTACGTCTTTTATGATCTAACCCGCTGAACATTATTTCCTGTCTGGAAAGTTGCGTTTTAGGCTCTTCTAGTAGGCCCATCGTACCCCTGACCGATTTAACTAATTTATCAACCTGGTCCAGAGGTAGACAAAATCGTCCAGAGTCCTCTTCTGATGACGACGAAGAGGGAATAGAGCCATAGGAACCTTCCTCTCTTTCTTCCTCCAAAGAATCAGAGATCAAGGGAGCATTATGCTTTGAACTTCCCACCTGGGATAGAGACCGCAGGGATTCCCTTACTTCCAAACGGATCATCTCCTTTAAATTAGCCGTACTCGCAGATTCTTCCGCTACCTAGGGGAGGACAACAAGGGTGATAACCTTCTATCTGACCTGATGTCACTCAACCCCTACCACTGCTGTATACAGGGGGCGCATAATTTTTTGGGATAAGAATCTGGAAAAGGGATTCCACAGAGGGCACACTCCTTATGTTTCGTCTTTGTCATTCTAGGGGAAGAAAAGTACAAAGTATAAGGGGCCCGTGTCACTGAGTGAACATTCACGCAGATCACTTACCAGCGTACGCCAAAAAAGGTACTGGAACACTAGGGGGTTCTTTCCCAGTCAATGCTCTTGATCCCTGCTTGGATGAGCTCATACGACTGGACTGGTCACTTCTGACATGCTCCTTCTCCATGGGCTTCTGTCACACTTCATCCAGCAGCTGTGGCTGCTGATAACCATCACTCTCCATGATGAAGATGTGGCCAAAAGCAGGGTTCTAAATCCGACACCTGCTTAAATCCACCTGAATTCCGGTCAGAAGGCTGCCTGGCGCCATTCCCATTGGTCCCTGCTGTTCAGGCTGCAGCTGGGAGGTCAGCGGGGCCTGCGAGGAATCCGGCGTTCAGGATCGATGGGCGCTGCCATCTTGGATCGACTGCGCATGCGCAGTCACCCAGCGACCCGGAAGCGCCCGCTGACTCCGCCCCCGACATCACCGCAGCCCAGAAATGCTCCAGCACACGCTGAGAGCGGTGCAGGACGCCAGGAACATACAGCAGCGCTCCGGACAGCGTCCACCTCCTGACACCGGTACCTCGCCACCCCGCTGCACCGTCGCATGGACCTTTAGGGGCAGCTATACTTACCAGCGCTGGCGCTTAGTGGAGATCAGAAATCCTCCGGACTCTGCTCCCTGCTGCAACACGCCACCGACGTGCAGTCCAGCCAGGACCACCGTGGCGTCTCCAGGGACTCCCGCACCGGCCGAGGTAGGAGACCCCCCCGGCAACCTGATTCGGCCGGCCGGCCTGGGATCCTTAGGATTCATCTGTAGGATCCTGTCCCTACAGGAACAGGAAACCAACTGATGCATGGGAGAGGTACCCCCCTTTTGTATCTGTAGGTTTCCTGTTCCTGAAGGGCAGATCCCCTCTCTCGTAGTGCTGTCATGGAAGTCCAAATAAACTACAGTTTCTGCCTGAGTCGAGGCTCCAGTGAGTGCAGGGGAGGGCTCCTGAGCGCGTTTGGAATCGCAGGCCTCACAAAAGACGATTACTCTGGGCATGCGGAAAAGCGGACCGACAGGCTACACATGTGGTATATAAAACCGTATGAGACTTGGTCCTTCTAGACATGGTGACCCTGCTGATGCTATAAACAGTGTTTTTAGAAAGGCTGCAGAAACAAATATAGCAGCTGTCAGGCTGGGGGGAGTAGCACTTACCCCAGTCCTGTGTCCCTGTCCGTCCTGTGGAACCTGTCACAGGGCGACACAACCGCGCTGTTCCTTTAAAAAGGAGCGCTTCCTAGGTGGGTGGTTCTGCCGGAAATGGCGGATTTTTCAGTCCGCAGCCTATGGGAAGCAGAAGCCGGGACCTAAATTTTTCCTCCACGTTTGCTCCAGGGATGAGGAAAGAGGGGCTCGCTGGACAATGACGTAGCCGGAAGGGGCGGGGCTTCCGCCGGCGGCCTAACACGACAGAAGCCGGGGCCTAGATTTTTCCCCCTAGCGTTCGCCCAGGGATGAAGGGGGGAGCCCGCTGGTCGATGATGCGGCCGGAAGGGGCGGGGCTTCCGCTCACGGCCTAACACGACAGAAGACGGGGCCACGGATTTACAGTGGATTTCGTGTGTTTTTTGTGCGGATTTCAACTGCGGTTTTACACCTGCGGATTCCTATTGAGGAGCAGGTGTAAAACGCTGTGGATTCCACACAAAGAATTGAAATGCTGCAAAAAATACAACGCAGCGTTTCCACGCGGTATTTTCCGCACCATGTGCACAGCGGATTTGGTTTAACCTGCTTAATTGATGATGAATTAACGAAGGAACACCCCATGCAGCACATTAAAAAGCTTGAGATAACTGTCCAATTACTTTTGGTCCCTTTACAAAGACGCAGCTACATATTAAAAAGCTGTAATTCCTGAACCCTTCTCCTATTAAGATGCAAATACCCTCTAATTCTAGCTGAGAATCTGCATTTTAAGCCCATATTGATTATATAACTGTATCTTGAATAGGTTTTAGTCAACAGCTAAATTACCAAAAACTTTGGTCACTGTCCGAATATTTCTGGACCTAACTGTATTCATATGATAGTTAAGTAAATAAGGCAGCACACTGCAGCGCTAAAACATGTAAACTTGAAAACACGAAATTTGAACTGCATTACTGCACTAGAAATATGAAAAATGAGAGCTTTTAGCGCATAAAAATGGCCAATTTTATGTGTACCTGGTAGCCCCTTTACGGCATCTCTCTTATACCAGGTCCTAAACTTGCCTTACCTCGCTGAGAATAAACGTCTCCATCTGAATGGGTACATGTGAAACCTCTTCTTAGACTAAAATTCTCTCTCTCTGTGGAGGGGTATTGGACCTGCTGTAATTAAAACACCTGAAGCTAGGAGGTGGAGTGCACGATCAGAAGGCTAAAGAATACATTTCAAAAACCTGACCTGCACATCCAAACATAGACTAAGTGTGAACAGGTGCTGAACCTAGAGTCGCCAACTCGTATATAGTTAAGTAAATAAGGCAGCACACTGCAGCGCTAAAACATGTAAACTTGAAAACACGAAATTTGAACTGCATTACTGCACTAGAAATATGAAAAATGAGAGCTTTTAGCGCATAAAAATGGCCAATTTTATGTGTACCTGGTAGCCCCTTTACGGCATCTCTAGTGCAGTAATGCAGTTCAAATTTCGTGTTTTCAAGTTTGCATGTTTTAGCACTGCAGTGTGCTGCCTTATTTACTTAACTATATACGAGTTGGCGACTCTGGGTTCAGCACCTGTTCACACTTAGTCTATGTTTGGATGTGCCGGTCAGGTTTTTGAAATGTATTCATATGATAATCCTACTTCTGATCTGCAATTAATCCTGGCATGCATGAGAACAAGTAGTGTAAAATGTGGTTTGTATATTGAATGTGACCCAGCAAAATCACCTGAGCACCAAAATTCACACAATTACTAGTGATGAGCGAGTGTACTCGTTACTCGAGATTTTCCGAGCACGCTCGGGTGTCCTCCGAGTATTTTTTAGTGCTCGGAGATTTAGTTTTCTTCGCCTGCTTGATTACATGTGGGGATTTCCTAGCAACCAGGCAACCCCCACATGCACTTAGCCTGGCTAATAGCTGTAAATCATTCAGCTGCGGCGATGAAAACAATCTCTGAGCACTAAAAAATACTCGGAGGACACCCGAGCATGCTTGGGAAATCTCAAGTAAAGAGTATATTCGCTCATCACTAACAATTACCAGCAGTGGATAGCACAGCAGCCTTGCAGCGCTGGAGTCCTGGGTTCAAACCACACTAAGGACAACATCTGCAAAGAGTTTGTATGTTCTCTCCGTGTTTGTGTGGGTTTCCTCCGGGTACTCCGGTTTCCTCCCACATTCCAAAGACATACTGATAGGGAATTTAGATTGTGAGCCCCAATGGGGACAGTGATGATAATGTGTGCAACCTGTAAAGCGCTGCGGAATATGATAGCGCTATATAAAAATAAAGATTATTATTATTATTATTAATTACCAATGTGACACCAGCGGAAAACACAAGTATCGTGTACTGTACATTATCCTATACTATATGAGTGGTGTCCATTCTACAGAACCAAAACTGCCATACTAAGCACCAAATGATATTTATATCATCTCAGCAATAGAACTGAAAACTAATTGCCACTGTGAAGCACCGTACACAATAAAAGAAATATTGCATGAATTGGTCAGATCTGCATTCATTGAATATAGCTACCTTTGTAGCCTGAAATTCTGTTAGTTCAGACTAATTAATAAAAACTTTGGCATGACAACCAAAAAGTTCAACCCCAATGCCTGAAAAGTTGGTACTCTGTGTAAAATTAAAAAAAAAAAAAAAATTGTAACAAAGGGAGAAATAGGAAGAGAATGAGAAGAAGATTGAAACAAATGTGCTGTCTACTCAAGGAAGAACTCTAGATGTGGGGAGCAGAGCGCAGAATTGGGTGACGGAGGGAGAGTGGGTAAGTGCTTGAGTAACGCTCACCTGGTGGAGATGGGACAGGCACGGCTCCTATGTAGGCATGAAGAAACACAGCTGCCGCTGTCCCATGGCTCCATGAAATGTTGGATCCAGTTGGATGAAACATGTTAGGTGGGCTACGCTGCTGGAGTAATCCAATTCTTCAACAATCATAAGGGTTTTTTTTATTCACAACACGTTGAAACCCTGTACCAGTGTCTTTATCAAGTGAAAAAAAAAAACAAATGTCATAGTTTTTTCACTTAATAAAGACACCGGTATGGTGTTGAAGAGCGATGTGAATAATAAAAAGCCTTATTACCATCACTTTTGAAGATTTGGTCTACTTAAGGAAAGCAAAACGTAGCCAACAGAGACTTTTAAAAGGGATATTACAGTTTTAGCAACTGTATAATAATAAAAAGTTATCAATTTTCCAAAACCGTGTACGAATTAAAGGATTCCAGTAAAAAAAAACAAAATAAACAAAAAAAACAACAAATTCTAAAAGGTAGTTACCTACATCCCTAGTGTCTACTGGCAAGTACAGTTTTAAATATTTGCTTTTTTTCAACTACTCAGCTACAGTGTGAAAATGAAGATGTGTTTTCCATGCAGTTGCCGATTGCAGTGAGCAGTCAGTGCTTTCCACGTGGTGGTGAGCACACTGTCAGGGTATGTGCACACGTTCAGGATTTTTCACGTTTTTTTTTTTTTGCTATAAAAACGTGATAAAAACGCATAAAAAAACGCATGCATATGCATCCTATCATTTAGAATGCATTCCGCAATATTTGTGCACATGATGCTTTTATTTTTCCGCAAAAAAAACGCATCGCGGTAAAAAAAAAAGCAGCATGTTCATTAATTTTGTGGATTTTTCACGCTTTTCCTGCTATTTAATGCATTGGGAAAGCTCCGTAAAAAAACGTGCAAAAAACGCATGCGGATTTCTGGCAGAAATGTCAGGTTTTTGTCAGGAAATTTCTGCAAGAAATCCTGAACGTGTGCACATACCCTAATAGCCTCCATAGCTGCTTAAATGACATCCTGCAGAGCGCATAAGTTTTTTTTTTGTTATGACTAGTGATGAGCGAATATACTCGTTACTCAAGATTTCCCGAGCACGCTCGGGTGTCCGAGTATTTTTTAGTGCTCGGAGATTTAGTTTTCATCGCCTCAGCTGAATGATTTACAGCTACTAGCCAGGCTGAGTATATGTGGGGGTTGCCTGGTTGCTAGGGAATCCCCACATGTAATCAAGCTGGCTAATAGATGTAAATCATTCAGCTGCGGCAAGAAAAACTAAATCTCCGAGCACTAAACAATACTCGGAGGACCCCCGAGCATGCTCGGGAAATCTAGAGTAACGAGTATATTCACTCATCACTAGTCATGACAGGTTCCTTTTCATTCTCGCTGTACCAATCCACAGCTGCACTACTGACTTATGAAAATTATGAAGTAAATCATGTGGGTACCACTTGGTAAGAGAGACTGGCAGTGGTTCAGCATTAGGAACCCCAAATTTCAGGTGGCATTCCACCAAGATGTTATAGTTACTACTTACTGCATCTTATACATGCTCGAAGAAGAATAGAAACACAGAAATTAGCAACGTGTCACTTATCAGCCCGTGTACTGTTTATTGACAGTGAAGGTTTTATCTCCAGGAAATCATTGCTGTGACTAGCTGTCGAGAGAACACTTGTCCGATCACACCCCCTCCTGTAATAAGCAGCTCACGGTCAATACACTATGTGCATAGAGAGCCTTGTGTGGGTGGAGTCAGCTTTCTCAGCTCTGATTGTATCACAACTGCTGCACCCAGTAAACGAAGTGATACATCGTTGGATTCAGGGTCTCTTTTCCTACATCAAGCTGCTGTCAGATGAGGTAGAGGGAATCTGTAAGCAGTTTTTTTTCTAAATGGAATCTGTCAACAGGATTGAACTGCCCTTTCAAATACAAGTCCTGCAATACCTTTACATGACCAGTCCGCTTTACTGTACTGAGAAAATAGTGTATGAATTGATATACAAAATTGGGCTTAAGAGCCATTGTAGATCTGACACCTGTCACCGCAGCTCTATTCCTCTCCCAGAGTCAACTTCTTCTTGACTGACGGCTCCTTTGCCTGAAGTCGCACAGCATAGAAGCTGTCGGTCAAACAGAAGGAGGCGGCGCTGGAGGGGAATGGAGCTGGAGTGACAGAGGCTTCAGATCTACAGCCTCAATAGCATATCAAGTCAAACACTGATTTCTCAGAAATGGAGGAATGGACTGGCCATGTAAAGGTATTGCTGGACTTGTCATTCAAAGAGCTACATTTGCATCAGACGGCAGGACATAAAAACAATCATGCCAAGCCCCAAATGATGTATAGGGTGGTACCTGCTTGTCAGTGCTGCCCAAGTTCATCCGGCTCTTGACCAGGGGGCTTCTTCGTGCACTTTAGGCATTAGCTATTTCCAGTTCTGTCTAAGATATTCGGTTGGTTTCCAGTAGCTCCACGCTGCAGAGAGAGAGATAAAAAAAAAAAGATAAGGAAGTTACACAAGTGTTTGAACATATGAAAAGTTCATGGTAAACACACCGCAGCTTTAAGGAAGTGGCCTGGCACTGAAAGTGTTAAGGGAGTAGGGCACTGTGGTTTATTGGAAGGTCAGGGTTGGTGGGTTAGGGTGGGAGAATAACTACATCATACATACATGGAATACCAGGGTTTCCCTTCATTGGATCAAGGCACAACACAGATGAGGGCAGCCAAACGGGTATGTTACAAAGTACAGTTCTGACCATGGAAAAGCTAGCAGCAACACGTGACACATCACATCTAAAGCACTCCACGTGGAAAGAAAGCTTACGGGAATCCAAATGTTTCTGTGCTTACATCAGACGTACTATCCCATCGAGGTGACCTGGCCCGTATAACCATCGACGGGATAGTACGTCATATGCGACATCCAGCTGACAGACTCCACAGCTGACATCCGGCACTACGGCGCGGTCACGGACTTTAACCCCCGGAACACTGCGATCAAACAAGATCGCAGCGTTCCGGTGGCATAGGGAAGCATCACGCAGGGAGGGGGCTCCCTGTGTCCTTCCTTAAGACCCTCAGAACATTGCGATGTTATCGCGTTGTTCTGAGGGTCTTCTCCTGTCTCCTCCCTGCAGGCCTCCCGGATCCAAGATGGCCATGGGGTCCTTCAGGGAGGTGTCTTGTCAGTGCCTGCTCAGAGCAGGCATCGGCAAGCCTCCTGCACTGCCTGTCAGATCGATGATCTGACACAGTGCTCTGGAAAGTGTCAGATCAGCGATCTGACACTATATAGTGATGTCCCTCTCTGGGACAAAGTAAAGGAAAGTTAAAAAAATTTATATAAACATAATAAAAATAAATATTGTTCCAATAAATACATTTATTATTGTAAATTAAACAAAAAAACAATAAAAAGTACACATATTTAGTATCGCCGCGTCCGTAACGACCTGACCTATAAAACTGTCCACTAGTTAACCCCTTCAGTGAACACCGTAAAAAAATAAATAAAAAACGAAGCAAAAAACAATGCTTTATCATCATACCGCTGATCAATAAGTGGAATAACACGCGATCAAAAAGACAGATATAAATAAACATGGTGCCGCTGAAAACGTCATCTTGTCCCGCAAAAAACGAGCTGCCATACAGTGCCATCAGCGAAAAAATAAAGTTCTAGTTCTCAGAATAAAGCGATGCAAAAATAATTATTTTTTATCCAAAATAGTTTTTATTGTATAAAAGCGCCAAAACATAAAAAATGATATAAATGAGGTATCGCTGTAATCGTACTGACCCGAAGAATAAAACTGCTTTATCAATTTTACCACACGAGGAACGGTATAAATGCCCCACCCAAAAGAAATTCATGAATAGCTGATTTTTGTTCATTCTGTCTCCCAAAAATCGTAACAATAAGCGATAAAAAAAAAGTCATGTGCCTGAAAATGGTACCAATAAAAATGTCAACTCGTCCCGCAAAAACCAAGCCCTCACATGACTCTGGGGGCCAAAGTATGGATAAATTATAGCTCTCAAAATGTGGAGACGCAAAAAATATTTTTTGCAATAAAAAGCGTCTTATAGCTTGTGACATCTGCCAAACATAAAAACCCGCTATAAATAGTAAATCAACCCCCCTTTGTTAGGGAAAAGTAATAAAATAAAAAAATGCATTTATTTCCATTTTCCCATTAGCGTTAGGGTTGGGGCTAGAGTGGGGCTTAGTGTTTGGATTATGTTTACGGCTGGGATTAGGGTTACGGGTATGTCAGGGTTAGGGATGTGGTTAGGGTTATGGTTGGGATTAGGATTAGGGGTCTGTTGGGCTTAGGGTTGGAGTTAGAATTGGGGGGTTTTCAATGTTCAGGCACATCAGGGGCTCTCCAAACTCGACATGGCGTCCGATCTCAATTCCAGCCAATTCTGCATTGAAAAGTCAAATGGCGCTCCTTCCCTTCTGAGCTCTACTGTGCGCCCAAATAGTGGTTTACCCCCACATATGGGGTATCAGCGTACTCAGGACAAATTGTACAACAACTTTTGTGGTTTAATTTCTCCGGTTACCCTTGGGAAAATAAAAAATTGGGGGAGAAAAGATTATTTTTGTGAAAAAAAAAAAATATGATTTTTTATTTTTACGGCTCTACATTATAAACTTCTGTGAAGCACTTGGGGGTTCAAAGTGCTCACCACACATCTAGATAAGTTCCTTAGGAAGTCTACTTTCCAAAATGGTGTCACCAGTGGGGGTTTCAATGTTTAGGCACATCAGGGGCTCTCCAAACATGACATGGCGTCCGATCTCAATTCCAGCCAATTTTGCACTGAAAAGTCAAACGGCACTCCTTCTCTTCCAAGCTCTGCCATGCGCCCAAACAGTGGTTTACCCCCACATATGGGTTATCGGCGTACTCAGGACAAATTGTACAACTTTTGCCATCCAATTTCGACTGTTACCTTTAGTAAAATAAAACAAATTGGAGTTGAAGTAAATTTTTTGTGAGAAAAAGTTAAATGTTAATTTTTTTTTTAAACATTCCAAAAATTCCTGTGAAGCACCTGAAGGGTTAATAAACTTCTTAAATGTGGTTTTGAGCACCTTGAGGGGTGCAATTTTTAGAATGGTGTCACTTTAGGGTATTTTCTATCATATAGACCCCTCACTCAAAGTGACTTCAAATGTGATGTGGTGGTGTAAATATGAGAAATTGCTGGTCAACCTTTAACCCTCAACTCCCTAGCAAAAAAAAATTTGGTTCCAAAATTGTGCTGATGTAAAGTAGACATGTAGGAAATGTTACTTATTATGTATTATGTGTGACATAAATGTGTGATTTAAGGGCATGAAAATTCAAAGTTGGAAAATTGTGAAATTTTAAAAATTTTGCCAAATTTCCATTTCTTCACAAATAGACACAAGTCATATCAGAGAAATTTTACCACTGTAATGAAGTACAATATGTCTCGAGAAAACAGTGTCAGAACCATCAGGATCCGTTGAAGCTTTCTGGAGTTATAACCTCATAAAGGATTGGAAAAATTGGCCCGGTCATTAACGTGCAAACCACCCTTGGGAGTTAAAGGGGTTAATACAAAAAAAAAAATCTAAAGCAAATCTGCTGCTGTTAGTACAGTAAATGTGGTGCTCGTCACCGCTCTATAGAGAATAGCCCTATTGTACTAAAATGACCGGGAGAAGAAACGATCAGTTCACTGACATAAAATCCACCAACTGCAGCTCCGACCGTGAGCACGGTGTCCTGCAATGGAGCCAAAATTCAGGAAACTGACAAATTTTCAAGTATGATATGTGATAACCATATACTAAAACGAAGAGGTCCACAGTAAAAGCGTCATCATTTTTATAGAAAAATGTTAAAATAAAAGTCATTTAAAAAAATTACATATTCCTTGTTCTACCTCTGGGGGCATCACACACCTAGGAGGATTATTTAACACTACTTGCAAAATCAGGCTATAGCGGTACGAACAAGAGTACTTTGTCAGGGCATAGCGTTTTTTTTCTCTCTCTATGATGAAGATTTTGCACTATTTACAAGTACCATCAGAAACCACCATAAGTTAATATATTACCCATTGAAGTACATGTATAAACGACGGATGCGGCACAATCTGCATACAGCCGCACGACCTGCGTACCTAATGTTAAATATAGGTATGCGGGCCGCATGCAGATGTAGGCGGAGCTAGCAGCGGAGGTGCGGCGGAGGGCGGGGCTTCACAGAGGAAGTCCGCAGCCCGCCGCAGATCAGGTAAACGCTAGTGTGAAACTAGCCTTACACTGTGCTCACATGCGAGGGTCATGCTGCAGCTTTTAACCACAGCAGCCTTGTGCCTCTGTGCATGGAAGCAATGGAAGGACCACAATCACCTAATCTTTCAGGAAAACAGAGACAGAGCTGCCGATCATAATGGCCACGTGGTTTTGCATGTGAAACAGTTGATTCTGTGCCAAAATTAAGAGATTGTATAGGGAAGCAGAAATACAGTGGAACAGCGCGGCTGTGGTTAAATGATGCAACAGGACATATCTATACACCAGCTGCATAGTCTGCTCAACATCTGGCTCTGAGCACTATACTACACTTATCATGCCTGGTTCAGCAGACAGATAGACAATTGTACAGAAACCTTATCTTCCCTGCCCATCTGTAAGACATTACATGTACATCCAAATGAATTCCTTAGATGTGCGCAGAATGATTACAACATGGGACATATAAGCGCATTTAAGAAGCCATCTTACACAACACACCCCAATGAACTATGCTTATAGGGCACGCTTTACCCTTCTACACTCTAACCTACACTTTTAAGGTCTTAAAGAGAAACTTTCAGAAGATTCAAGCAGCATGACATAGGGACAGGTGGCTCACTGCCTGGCTTGATTGACAGGCCTTTCCTTATTCACCAGGGGTGGGGAACCTCAGGCCCCAGGGCCATTTACGGCCCTCGATGACCTTTTATCAGGCCTCCGAGCAGATTCTCAGGGCACGCATCCTTGGGCAGGGAGGTGTATTTTGATTGCCACCAGCTCATTAATTTCTTCTTGCCCTGTTAGCACACACATGGTGTTCACTATTGAACACTGAAGGGCATGCAATGAAAGATTACGTCCTGAAACCAGTGCCAGAGTCAGGATGTACTTTGTGGGTGGAGGTTGTACGGCCCCCGAAGGATGGTATAAATATCCAAATGGCCCTTCGCAGAGAAAAAGAGAAAAAAAAAAAAAAAAAAAAAGATTCCCCACCCTTGTTATACGCAAATATAGAGAGAGAAGTGTCAACTAAGCCAAGACGGATGAAGAATGTAGCCCAGAGGACTAGTCCTCCCGTTCCTGGCTCGGTTGGTAAATCATGATTTCTCTAAAATGCAGGAACATTCAAGAGTAAACAATCTGTAAGTTGCTACAAGAAATAGGTGACGTGACTCCTACATAACGGCAAATGACACAGCCATATCATGTGATGAAACACTGAATTATTTCACAATCACCACTATGAGCACATAGCCGGCCATCACGGCGCCTCATCTCAGCAGGGTCCTTCTGTTAACCAGTCAGGGAATTTTTATCAAAAGAATAAAAACAGCTTTAATCGCTTGTTCTTGAAAATGTTCCATTCATAGTGAGCCTGTTCTGCTAGGACAGAGCATCAATTCACAGTATGGTGGTGGTGGTGGGGGGGACACATGATAATTAAGTCCTCTACTGTACCGAATGTCATCCAAGTCTTCACAAAGCCACAGCGTCTGCCAATCTCTTAGATGATAAGCAGCACTGTATTTCTATCCTGCCTGAAGACATAAGATTCCCGTCAAAGTGATGGCGGACTATGGTCCAAGCCCTGGGACACAAGCCAGGTCATGGGCGTCATCTGCCTTGCTCCAATAAAATGGAGGGATTTGGGATACGCACACATAGAAAACCCAGGGAGTGGTTTCAGGAAGGCATCTACTAATCATATGCCCAACTGGTGGACATTAGTGATGAGCGAGTATGCTCGTTACTCGAGATTTCCCGAGCACGCTCAGGTGATCTCCGTGTATTTGTTAGTGCTCGGAGATTTAGTTTCGGTCTCCGCAGCTGCATGATTTGCGGCTGCTGGACAGCCTGAATACATGTGGGGGGTTTCCTAACAATCAGGCATTCCTCACATGTATTCAGGCTGTCTAGCAGCCGTAAATCATGCAGCTAAGGAGACAGAAACTAAATATCCGAGCACTAACAAATACCCGGAGATCACCCGAGCGTGCTTGGGAAATCTCGAGTAACGAGTATACTCGCTCATCACAAGCGGACATCATAATGGTGGCCTACATCCTACAAGTCAAAGTAACAGTGATAGAGATTATTATATATATATGTATATTTATTTTACTACCTTATATTGATGAACTATAGGTCATCAATATCATAAGAATATAAGACAACCTGCATCCCCACCGATCAGCTATTTGCAGCTCCAGACGGATGGCTGTAAGTAACACATGGATCCAGAACAGCACAGAAACTGTAGTGCCCGTGATAAGGTACTGTAGCTGTGCTGTTTTGGTTCTGTACAATGTGTACCTTTGGCCCACTTGGGAACTGCAAACAGCAGATTGGTGGGTGTGTGCTGGGCTACTGACAGCCACTGATTTCTTTAAACCCGTAGCGATATCAGCTATATATGTATGGCATGTCAGGAGCAGGTGTATGTAACAGGCCCATGAGCGGAGCCTGCACTATAGATGGCAAGCTCATACTCCTGCCTCTAGCAGCAGTGAACGGGTCTAACATCGATCACTGCTATTTAACCACTTAAATTATGTCACAGATTAACCGCGTCATTTAAAAGGCACACTCCAGGTGGGTCAGCAATATGGGCCCCACTGACACCAACATCACACTATTGCAATTGCTGGATGCCAGCAGGTTGCCATGGAAGCCGGCGGCCCACCGAAGGTCCTCATAGAGCTTGGTCGATAGAAAAATAAAAAACAGGTGTGACTCTTTGATGAAGATGAGGGAAAAAACTAAAGGGCATAAATATTTAAAAACCCCTGTAAAGAGGTCACTATGTGAAAACTGACCCATTTTTACTCTTTTTTCATTCTTGCTGTTCCTGAGTTTTTTTTTATTTTTAAACATTCCACAGATATTTAATGACAGCTTACATGGTTTAAGTTAATGTAGAACAGTAAAAAAAGACACTGCCAGAGAATAAGACATACATGGCTGCTTTCTTACAGCACCACTCCAGTGTTTTTTTTTCAGTGCTGGAGTGGTGTAGTGGAGTGGAGTGGAGTAATGTAAGGTCCCTTGCCCACCTGGTCTTATATTATTTAACTTTTCAGCATTTTTATTCTTTTGTGTCGCCACTCCGGGACCGCAACACCATCTTGTGACCGCAACTTCTGATTGGCTGGAAGTCAGAAGTTACGCCACAAGCGCTCAATGCAAGCTTATGAGAGTGACATGAAACACTGGAGCGCGCCATGAAACACTGGAGCGATCCAGCAGGTCACAAACTGCTGGAGACAGACAGAAGCAGTGGTGATAGAAGGTGAAGATGGCGGTAAGAGAGTAGGACCAGGGATTTTAGATTAACAGCACCGCTCTTGAGATAAAATTAATTAAAAAAAAAACGATAGTGTGAAGCTTTAAAAAAAATTAAAAAAATTAGCTCGACTCCAATCTAAAATGTGTTATTCATTTCAGCCTAGCTCCAGTCACTGCAATAAAGCCAAGCAGAATAACAGCAAATGTAACCCGTGGGGTAGTCCTGCTTCTGGAAGAAAGCAGCTATGTTTTTCTAATCCCCTTCGATTTCATCCTTTCCAATATCCCACTCGCAGACTGTTCATACGTCAGCCTGAATGGTGGAGAAAAACAAAACCAAGTCTCCGTAGTCCACAGACAAAATAATAGCAAGGAACATGCAAAACCATCTCAAACTACATAAATTATGAAGTCAGGCTGTCTGGTGGGAAAAGAAGAGTGAAAAAAAAAAAAGGGACCACAGGTCACACTCTGCTGTCTCAACATCTCTGCTTAGAGGCCAGTGCCTTATGCTCCAGCTGGGATCCACATAAATCAGGCTGTTGTGCAGCACATACTGGGGAATCCTTCCAAGTCAGAACCCCTTCCTTTACAATGGTCTCTTATTCACATCCTTAGTGCGTGAATGAGGTGGGGGGAAGGGAGGGACCCAGATGGAGCGGGGGAAGGCAGAAAGGAGCCAGTGTCCCTGGCACTGCCCAAATCCTGGAAAGACAAAGAGCCACATGGCATCACCCACTACAGACAGACAACAGCTCTACTATGTTAATCAGGTCTGCTCATTACAGTCATTTGCTGTCAATATCATGTTTGTAAAGTGATTCAAACCCAAGCAGTAATGAGAAGTTGTTCTACATGATCATTTATTGAGCTTTCCTTGAACTGAGAAGGTCAACTACAGGTAAGCTATTGGTAGACATTAGGGTGACAAAATTGGTTTCACCCAGCTTCCATAGGAATATAAAAGGGGTAGTTCCCTTTAAAGCGAACCTGTCAGCAAGATTTTGATATGTAACCTACATGAATTGTCAGGTTGATGCGGTTATGCTGATTAAAATTATACGTAGGTGAAATCAGTCTTGTGGTTCTTGTGTAATCAGTGTTAAAAGTTTTCAGGTAATAATATGCCCATGATCCGGGACTGTAGGTAGAGTCTTATCTTTCTGCTATACGACACAAAAACCAGGAAGAGATCTGCCCACCGGCCGCCCCAAAAACAAACAGTCTGTCTCTAAGATGAGGAACATGTTTGTGCTTTGGGGCAGCCTGTGGGCAGGTCTTTCCTTGGTTTCTCTGGCTTAGAGCACCAAGATAAGACTCTGCCTACAGTCATACCCTGGAGCATGGGCATCTCATTAACTGAAAACTTCTAACACTGATTACACAAGAACCACAAGACGGATTTCTTCACCCCAAATATCTTAATCAGCGTAACAGCGCCAACCTGACAATGACCAAAGCTTACTTAAAATCCTGCCGACAGGTTCTCCTTAAGAAAATCCCAGTGCCAGGTTGCAGTTTGTGATATAAAAAAAAACAAGACAACGCTTTACACAATGTCCCCAGGATGAGTCTCCACCTCTGCTCCTGGTGTCTGATATGGTCTGCAACGATGACATCATGTTGACACTGCGGCAGCCAATCTATGAGCTCAGCAGCACTGACTGTGTAGACAGAATACCTTGCTCAGTGCCGCTGAGCTCAGGCAACAGTGCAGAAGCCACTATCAGATACCAGGAGCAGAGGTGGAGGTGCAGCACTTGATCCAGGGAGTGCGAATAAAGTGGTTTTTTCTTTGTTGCTTTACAATATACTGCACCCAGGTATCGGAATTTTCTGAAAAGGGAACAACCACTTTAAGCATGCACGACTCCCCAAAGGACTGCATATCATATTTACAGAAGATATGTCACCAGATTTTACAGTACAAATTGGATATATTAATAAATACCGTAGATCTCTGACCAGATGAGACTGGTTTAATTACATTGAAATACCCAGTTGTTGGGTGAGACCTCATGAATCCAAGTATATTTGGTCTACATTCCGGATACCTGCAGCTTGTACTGAACAGGGAGATATCGGAGAGGAGGAACATAAAGTAGCTGTCAATCAGGCTAGGTGCTTGGAGAATGAGAAACTTTCATAAAGGATCAGGGAGTACAAAGTAAAATCAACATGGCTTGTATTTTGAAGTCTTGCAACAGATTTGCTGCATACTGGTGTATGGGGCCCAGTGAGCAAAAGCAAAGTGGGGGGACCCGTACCGGGTGAGACACGCTGCGCTGAGGCAGGACAGTCGAGCCACTGTATAAATGGCCTGTCACGCTGGGGCCTGGGCTAATTACTTTATTAAGAACAGGGGCAGTCACTCACAGCCGCAGCTACTTACATCGTATAGCCGCAGCAGAGGGGGGCCGGCATAAGTGACATCAGATGCTGCTGGCGCGCCGCTGCCCCATTGTGGCACATTATATGCAGGAGTTAAGGGCCCCTAAAGTGATAAGGTGCATGCATCCTCCCGACCACCCACTCATCTGTCCGACCTCACATTCATCTACCCGCTTTCATATTTGGTGACAAAATTCAAGAAAGTTCATATTAGCAAGTGTCTTATTGCAAAATCGTTGGTCAACAATAACCAGAAAATGGCCAATCCTTTAGTCATAGTTTAAAGTTTAGGAAGAATTTAACCCCTTAACCCCCAAGGGTGGTTTGCAAGTTAATGACCGGGCCAATTTTTACAATTCTGACCAGTGTCCCTTTATGAGGTTATAGCTCTGGAACGCTTCCACAGATCCAAGTGATTCTGACATTGCTTTCTCATGACATATTGTACTTCATGATAGTGGTAAAATTTCTTTGATATTAGCTGCATTTATTTGTGAAAAAAACGGAAATTTGGCGAAAATTTCACAGTTTTCCAGCTTTGAATTTTTATGCCCTTAAATCACAGAGATATGTCACACAAAATACTTAAGTAACATTTCCCACATGTCTACTTTACATCAGCACAATTTTGAAACCAAAATTTTTTTTGCTAGGGAGTTATAATGGTTAAAAGTTGACCAGCAATTTCTCATTTTTACAACACAATTTTTTTTTTAGGGACCACATTACATTTGAAGTCATTTTGAGGGGTCTGTATGATAGAAAATAACTAAGTGTGACACCATTCTAAAAACTGCACATCTCTAAGTGCTCAAAACCACATTCAATAAGTTTATTAACCCTTCAGGTGTTTCACAGGAATTTTTGGAATGTTTAAAAAAAAAAAAAATGAACATTTAACTTTTCTTCACAAAAAATTTACTTCAGCTCCAATTTGTTTTATTTTACCAAGGGTAGCAGGAGAAATTGGACCCCAAAACTTGTTGTAAAATTTGTCCTTAGCACGCAGATACCCCATATGTGGGGGTAAAACACTGTTTGGGTGCATGGCAGAGCTCAGAAGGGAAGGAGCGCCATTTGACTTTTCAATGCAAAATTGACTGAAATTGAGATGGGACGCCACTAATGTGCCTAAACATTGAGACCCCCCACAAGTGACACCATTTTGGAAAGCAGACCCCCTAAGGAACTTATCTAGATGTGTGGTGAGCACTTTGACCCACCAAGTGCTTCATAGAAGTTTATAATGTAGAGCCGTAAAAATAAAAAATCATATATTTTTTTTTTTTTTCACAAAAATTATATTTTCACCCCCAATTTTTTTTATTTTCCCAAGGGTAACAGAAGAAACAGGATGCCAAAATTTGTTGTGCAATTTGTCCTGAGTACTCTGATACCTCATATGTGAGGGTAAGCCACTGTTTGGGAGCATGACACCATTTTGGAAAGAAGACCCCCTAAGGAACTTATCTAGATGTGTTGTAGGAACTTTGAACCTCAAAGTGTTTCACTACAGTTTATAATGCAGAGCCGTGAAAATAAAAAAAATATTTTTTCCACAAAAATTAATTTTTAGCCCCCAGTTTTGTATTTTCCCAAGGGTAAAAGGAGAAAATTGACCCCAAAAGTTGTTGTCCAATTTGTCCCGAGTATGCCGATACCCCATATGTGGGGGGGGAACCACCATTTGGGCGTATGGCAGAGCTCGGACGAGAAGGAGCTCAGTCTGGAATGCAGACTTAGATGGATTGGTCTGCAGGCGTCACATTGCGTTTGCAGAGCCCCTGATGTACCTAAACAGTAGAAAGCCCCACAAGTGATCCCATATTGGAAACTAGACCCCCCAAGGAACTTATCTAGATGTGTTGTGAACTTTGAACCCCCAAGTGTTTCACTATAGTTTATAACACAGAGCCGTGAAAATAAAAATTATTATTTTTTTTCCACAAAAATTATTTTTTAGCCTCCAGTTTTGTATTTTCCCAAGGGTAAAAAGAAGTTGGACCCCAAAAGTTGTCCAATTTGTCCTGAGTATGCAGATACCCCAAAGGTTGGGGTAAACCCCTGGTTGGGAGCACGGGAGAGCACGGAAGGGAAAGAGCACTGTTTTACTTTTTCAACGTAGAATTGGCTGGAATTGAGATCGGACGCCATGTCGCGTATGGAGAGCCCCTGATGTGCCTAAACAGTGTAAATCCCCCAATTCTAACTGAAACCCTAACCCAAACGCACCCCTAACCCTAATCCCAACCATAACCCTAACCACACCCCTAACGTCACCCCTAAACCTAATACCAACCCTAATCCCAAACATAAATGTAATCCAAACCCTAACTTTAGCCCCAACCCTAACCCTAACTTTAGCCCCAACCCTAACTTTAGCCCCAACCCCAACACTAACTTTAGCCCCAACACCTAACGGGAAAATGGAAATAAATACATTTTTTACAATTTTATTATTTTTCCCTAACTAAGGGGGTGATGAAGGGGGTTTGAGTTACTTTTATAGTGGGCTTTTTTAGCGGATTTTTTTATGATTGGCAACCATCACACACTAAAAGACGCTTTTTATTGCAAAAAATAGTTTTTGCGTCTCCACATCTTGAGAGCTATAATTTTTCCATATTTTGGTCCAGAGTCATGTGAGGTTTTGTTTTGCGGGACGAGTTGACCTTTTTATTGGTACCATTTTCAGGCACGTTACTTTTTTTGATCGCTTTTTATTCCGATTTTTGTGATATAGAATGACCAAAAAACAGCTATTCATGAATTTCTTTAGGGGGGGGGGGGGGGGGGGAGCTTATACCGTTCCAGGTTTGACAATATTGGTAAAGCAGTTTTATTTTTCGGGTCAGAACGATTACAGCGATACCTCATTTTTTTAGGTTTTGGCGCTTTTATATGATGCAAAAATAATTTTTTATATAAAATAGTTTCTATCGCTTTATTCTGAGGACTAAAACTTTTTTATTTTTTCGTTGATGACGCTGAATGGCGGCTCGTTTTTTGCGGGACAAGATTACGTTTTCAGTGGTATCATGATTATTTATATCTGTTTTTGATCGCGTGTTATTCCACTTTTTGTTTGGCGGTATGATAAAGCGTCGTTTTTTGCTTTTTTTTTACGGTGTCACTGAAGGGGTTAACTAATGGGACAGTTTTATAGGTCGGGTCATTACGGACGCGGCGATACTAAATATGTGTACTTTTATTGTTTTTTTTAAAATTTAGATAAAGAAATGTATTTATTGGATCAATATTTTTTCTTTATTTAGGATTTTTTTTTTTTTTTACACACATGTAAATATTTTTTTTTTTTTACATTGCCCCAGAGGGTAACATCACTATATATTATCAGATCGCTGATCTGACACTTTGCAATGTACTGTGTCAGATCAGCTATCTGACAGGCAGTGTAGGTAGGCTTCCCGGCGCCTGCTCTGAGCAGGCGCTTGAAAGCCACCTCTTTCTGCAGTACCCAGAAGGCCCCCCGTGGCCATTTTGGCTCCGGGCCTGCGGGAAGGAGGTATGAGACCCTCGGAGCAACGCGATCACATGGTGCTGCTCCGAGGGTCTCAGGGAAGCACACAGGGAGCCCCCTCCCTGCGCGATGCTTCCATATACCGCCGGAACACTGCGATCATGTTTGATCGCAGTGTGCCGGGGGTTAATGTGCCAGGAACGGTCCGTGACTGCTCCTGGCACATAGTGCCGGATGTCATCTGCGAGACAGCTGACACCCGTCCGCACTCCCCACGTGAGCGCGGCCGATCCACTATGACGTACTATCCCGTCACTAGGAATTAAGTCCCAGGTCACCTTGACGGGATAGTACGTTATATAGGATAAAAGGGGTTAATAATAATAAACTTACTTTAACCCCTTAGTTCCCGAGCCAATTTTGTACTTAATAACCAAGCCAATTTTTACAATACTGACCACTGTCACTTTATAAGGTTATAGATCTGTAACCTTCAACGGATTCCACGGATTCTGCGATTGTTTTTAAGTGACATTGTACTTCATGTTAGTGGTAAAATTTCTTTGATATGACTTGCGTTTATGAAAAAAAAAAAAACAGAAATTTGGCCAAAATTTTGAACATTTAGCAATTTTCAAACTTTTCATTTTTATAGTTACATAGTTATTAAGGTTGAAGGGAGACGTTAAGTCCATCTAGTTCAACCCATAGCCTAACCTAACATGCCCTAACATGTTGATCCAGAGGAAGGCAAAAAAAAACCACGTGGCAAAGAGTAAGCTCCACATTGGGGAAAAAAATTCCTTCCCGACCCCACGGCAAGCAGACTAGTTCCCTGGATCAACCCCCTTTCAAGGAATCTAGTGTTTATACCCTGTAACATTATACTTTTCCAAAAATGTATCCAGTCCCCTCTTAAATTTAAGTAATGAATCACTCATTACAACATCATATGGCAGAGAGTTCCATAGTCTCACTGCTCTTACAGTAAAGAATCTGCGTCTGTTATGCCTAAACCTTTTTTCCTCCAAACATAGAGGATGCCCCCTTGTCCCTGTTTCAGGTCTATCATTAAAAAGATCCTAAGAAAGGTCTTTGTACTGTCCCCTCATATATTTATACATTAAAATAAGATCACCCCTTAGTCTTCGTTTTTCCAAACTAAATAGCCCCAAGTTTAATAACCTATCTTGGTATTGCAGACCCCCCAGTCCTCTAATAACCTTGGTCGCTCTTCTCTACACCCGCTCCAGTTCAGCTATGTCTTTCTTATACACCGGAGACCAGAACTGTGCACAGTATTCTAAGTGTGGTCGAACAAGTGAATTGTATAGAGGTAAAATTATATTCTCCTCATGAGCATCTATGCCTCTTTTAATGCATCCCATTATTTTATTTGCCTTTGTAGCAGCTGCCTGACACTGGCCACTATATATGAGTTTGTCATCCACCCATACTCCCAGGTCTTTTTCATTGACGGTTTTGCCCAGAGTTTTAGAATTAAGCACATAATTATACATCTTATTACTTCTACCCAAGTGCATGACCTTACATTTATCCCCATTAACCCCTTAATCCCATATGACGTACTATCCCGTCGAAGTGGGGTGGGCCTTAATTTCCACCGACGGGATAGTACGTCATAGCGATCGGCCGCACTCACGGGGGGAGCGCGGCCGATCGCGGCCGGGTGTCAGCTGACTATCGCAGCTGACATCTGGCACTATGTGCCAGGAGCGGTCACGGACCGCTCCCGGCACATTAACCCCGGGCACACCGCGATCAAACATGATCGCGGTGTGCCGGCGGTACAGGGAAGCATCGCGCAGGGTGGGGGCTCCCTGCGGGCTTCCCTGAGACGATCGGTACAAGGTGATGTGCTCACCTTGTACCGAGTGTCTTCTCCCTGCAGGCCCCGGATCCAAAATGGCCGCGGGGCTGCATCCGGGTCCTGCAGGGAGTACTTCCGGGTCGACTGCAGGTGCTGGTAAGCCTGCAGCGATGTGAGTGAGATCGCCGATCTTACAGAGTGCCGTGCAAACTGTAAGATCGGCGATCTGTGATGTCCCCCCCCCCCGGGACAAAGTAAAAAAAAAAAATTCCACGTGTAAAGGAAAAAAAAAAAAATTAAAAATTACTAAATAAATAAAAAAAAATATTATTTCCATAAATACATTTCTTTATCTAAAAAAAAACAAACAATAAAAGTACACATATTTAGTATGGCTGCGTCCGTAACGACCCAACCTATAAAACTGTCCCACTAGTTAACCCCTTCAGTGAACACCGTAAGAAAAAAAAAAAAAAAAAAAACGAGCCAAAAAAACAACGCTTTATTATCATACCGCCAAACAAAAAGTGGAATAACACGCGATCAAAAAGACGGATATAAATAACCATGGTACCGCTGAAAACGTCATCTAGTCCCGCAAAAAACGAGCTACCACAAAGCATAATAAGCAAAAAAATAAAAAAGTTATAGTCCTGAGAATAAAGCGATGCCAAAATAATTTTTTTTCCTATAAAATAGCTTTTATCGTATAAAAGCGCCAAAACATAAAAAAATTATATAAATGAGATATCGCTGTAATCGTACTGACTCGAAGAATAAAACTGCTTTATCAATTTTACCAAACGCGGAACGGTATAAACGCCTCCCCCAAAAGAAATTCATGAATAGCTGTTTTTTGGTCATTCTGCCTCACAAAAATCGGAATAAAAAGTGATCAAAAACTGTCACGTGTCCCAAAATGTTACCAATAAAAACGTCATCTCGTCCCGCAAAAAACAAGACCTCACATGACTCTGTGGACCAAAATATGGAAACGCAAAAACTTTTTTTGCTATAAAAAAGCGTCTTTTAGTGTGTGACGGCTGCCAATCATAAAAATCCGATATAAAAAACGCTATAAAAGTAAATCAAACCCCCTTCATCACCCCCTTAGTTAGGGAAAAATAATAAAATTAAAATGTATTTATTTCCATTTTCCCATCAGGGTTAGGGTTAGGGTTGGAGCTAGGGTTGGGGTTAGGGTTGGAGCTAAAGTTAGGGTTAGGGTTGGGGCTAAAGTTAGGGTTAGGGTTGGGGCTAAAGTTAGGGTTGGGGTTTGGATTATATTTACGGTTGGTATTAGGGTTGGGATTAGAATTAGGGGTGTGTCAGGGTTAGGGGTGTGGTTAGGGTTACCATTGGGATTAGGGTTAGGGGTGTTGTTGGATTAGGGTTTCAGGTAGAATTGGGGAGTTTCCACTGTTCAGGCACATCAGGCGCTCTCCAAACGCGACATGGCGTCCGATCTCAATTCCAGCCAATTCTGCGTTGAAAAAGTAAAACAGTGCTCCTTCCCTTCCGAGATCTCCGGTGCGCCCAAACAGGGGTTTACCCCGTACTCAGGACAAATTGGACAACAACATTTGGGGTCCAAATTCTCTTGTTACCCTTGGGAAAATAAAAATTTGGGGGGCTAAAAACACATTTTTGTAGGATAAAAATGATTTTTTATTTTCCTGGCTCTGCGTTATAAACTATAGTGAAACACTTGGGGGTTCAAAGTTCTCACAACACATCTAGATAAGTTCCTTGGGGGGTCTAGTTTCCAATATGGGGTCACTTGTAGGGGGGTTTGTACTGTTTGGGTACATCAGGGGTGTTATGACCTGGTGGTCAGGACAATAATGGACCTGGTGGTTAAGAGCACACGGAATGACCTGATAGTTACTGATAATAAAGGACGAGCTCTGGGACGTGGGAACTCTGCTGACCGCAATCCCTAATCCTATCAAACACACTAGAAATAGCCGTGGATTGCGCCTAACGCTCCCTATGCAACTCGGCACAGCCTAAGAAACTAGCTAGCCCTGAAGATAGAAAAATAAAGCCTACCTTGCCTCAGAGAAATTCCCCAAAGGAAAAGGCAGCCCCCCACATATAATGACTGTGAGTAAAGATGAAAATACAAACAGAGAGATGAAATAGATTTATCAAAGTGAGGCCCGACTTACTGAACAGACCGAGGATAGGAAAGGTTACTTTGCGGTCAGCACAAAAACCTACAAAAAGACCACGCAGAGGGCGCAAAAAGACCCTCCGCACCGACTCACGGTGCGGAGGCGCTCCCTCTGCTTCCCAGAGCTTCCAGCAAGCAAGACAACAATGAAAAAAAAAAAGCTGGACAGAAAAATAGCAAACCAAAGAAAAACAAGCTGGAACTTAGCTTCTGTTGGGAAGACAGGTCACAAGAACGATCCAGGAGTGAACTAGACCAATACTGGAACATTGACAGGTGGCATGGAGCAAAGATCTAAGTGGAGTTAAATAGAGCAGCCAGCTAACGAATTAACCTCGTCACCTGAGGAAGGAAACTCAGAAACACCCACCAGAGGAAGTCCATGGACAGAACCAGCCGAAGTACCATTCATGACCACAGGAGGGTGCCCGACAACAGAATTCACAACACAGGGGCTCTGCAAATGCAACGTGACGCCTGCAGACCAATCCATCTAAGTCTGTATTCCAAATGGCGCTCCTTCCCTTCCGAGCTCTGCCATGCGCCCAAACAGTGCTTCCCCCCACATATGGGGTATCAGCGTACTCAGGACAAATTGGACAACTCCAAACGCAACATGGCATCCCATCTCAATTCCAGTCAATTTTCCATTGAAAAGTCAAATGGCGCTCCTTCCCTTCCGAGCTGCCATGCGCCCAAACAATGGTTTACACCCACATATGGGGTATCAGCGTACTCAGGACAAATTGCACAACAACTTTTGTGGTCTAATTTCTTCTCTTACCCTTGGGAAAATAAAAAATTGGGGGCAAAAAGATCATTTTTGTGAAAAAGCATTAAGCTACTTACTGGTAGCGGCATTTCTCGGAGGCCCATGACAGCACGACGAGAGAGGGGATCCGCCCATTAGGAACAGGAAAACTACAGATACAAAAGGGTGGTACCTCTCCCTTGCCTCAGTTGTATTTCAGAGTCTTGAGAGGACTACCGCGGTTAGTGGTACACAAAAATATACACTATATACAGATTATATACAAAATATCAGACATCTATTGGGACTGGTATCGTATTGTGAAATATATACATTTATAGGAAGTGCAACCCCCAGTGAATAGGGAGGGAACTAAGGGTGCTGTCATGGGCCTCCGAGAAATGCCGCTACCAGTAAGTAGCTTAATGCTTTACTCGGACTCCCATGACAGCACGACGAGAGAATTACAGAGATGTAAGCTTCCTTAGGGAGGGACTATGGCCTGTAGCACCCTTAACCCGAATGTGAGATCAGAGGAAGCCCCCAAATCCAACCTATAGTGCTTAAAGAAGGTGGACGGGGATGACCATGTGGCCGCCTTACATATCTGGTCGATTGATACTCCAGACTTTTCCGCCCAGGATGTAGCCATGGCCCTGGTGGAATGCGCCCTCAGATTCTGCGGAGCCGGACCTCCACCTGCAGTGTAAGCCAAAGAGATAGCCTCCCTAATCCACTTTGCTAGTGTGTACTTTGATACCCTAAGTCCCTTTCTAGGGTTTTGGAAAGATAAGAACAACGCATCATCTTTCTTCCATGTGTCAGTAATAGAGATGTATTCTAGCAGGCATCTCCTAACATCTAATGTATGGAGTAGTTCTTCTTTAGGGTTGGAGGGATTGGGAAGGAAGGATGGTAAAACTATCTCCTGTGTCCTGTGAAACCGTGATGACACTTTTGGTAAATAGGCTGGGTCCGGTCTGAGGATTACTCTGTCTGGTAGAAACTCTGTATAAGGGGTTACCCTGGAGAGTGCTTGTATGTCCCCAACTCTACGGGCAGATGTAATTGCCACAAGAAAAGCTGTCTTAAGAGATAGGGCCTTAATTGAAGCTGATTGTAAAGGTTCAAACGGCTCTCTAGTCAATGCTGACAGTACTAGGTTGAGATCCCAAGGCATAGATCTATCTTTATGTATGGGTCTAGATCTAATAGATGCTTTAATGAACCTCGAGATCCAATAATTATTGGCGATGTTACATGAAAATAGAGCCCCTAGGGCCGAGACCTGTACCCTTAGAGTACTAGTGGATAGATCTAGCTCTAAGCCTTTTTGCAGAAATTCTAAGATTTGTTTTATAGGTAATCCCTCTTCTAAATTAAAATCAGAAGATGCCAGAAATTTCCGCCAGGTTCTAGCGTAAATTGTTGTGGTTATTTGCTTTCTACTTTTCATAAGGGTCTCAATTAGACTCGGGGAGAACCCTTTGCTTTTTAGCAACGCCCTTTCAAAATCCATGCCGTTAAATGGAGATTCTTTACTTGAGGATGACTGATCGGACCCTGGTAGAGCAGATCTGGAATGTCCGGAAGTACCCAGGGGTCCTCCACTGACATGATCCTGAGCCAAGTGAACCAGGCCCTTCTGGGCCAGAATGGGGCAATCAATATAACTCTGGCCCGATCTTCTCTTATCTTCCTGACTACTAGGGGTAACAGGCCTAGTGGAGGAAATGCATACGCCAGTTGAAAATCCCATTTGATTAGAAAAGCGTCTACCGTCAGAGGATTTTCCCTGGGATTTAGGGAACAAAATTTTTTTGTCTTCCGGTTGTCCCTGGTAGCAAATAAATCTACTTCTGGATGTCCCCATTTGTGGACGATCTGATCGAACACGCAATTGTTTAGGGACCACTTCCCTTGTCTCAAGGTGTTGCGGCTTAGAAAGTCCGCTTTGATGTTTTCTTTTCCTCTTATGTGTAGAGCGGTTAGGGATAAGAAGTGATTTTCTGCTGTCTGGAACAGACGATCCGCCACTCTCATCAGTGACTCGGAATGAGTTCCACCCTGATGATTTATGTATGCGACTGCCACCTGGTTGTCCGATAGGATCTTGACATGATGACCCTGCAGATATATGAGGAATTTTTTCACTGAAAGCTCTACTGCCATTAACTCTTTCTGGTTGGAGGAGGCTGATGTTAGGGGAGGGGACCATAGACCATGAACCATCATGTCATCCATGTGTGCTCCCCAACCCGAAGGGCTAGCATCCGTTGTTACAACACGTGTTACCTGTGACACCCAGGGAACTCCCGCTGATAAGTTTTCACTGTCTAGCCACCACCTAAGAGATGTGAGTGCTTTTGGACCTAAGGTAATCTGATTCTGCAGGGACCCCTGTAAGATTCTATCATTAACCAGCACCTCGGATTGTAACGGTCTGGTGTGGAACTGGGCCCAACGGACGGCGGGAATGCAAGAGGTTAAAGAACCCAATAGTGACATAGCCTGTCTAAGGGTCATGGATGGCTTATCAATTGCCCTAGACACCTGTTGCTGGATATGTAACAACTTGTCGGGTGGAAGACAACACTGTTGGGATTCTAAGTTTAACAATAGTCCCAAAAATCTTTGTATTTTCTGGGGCTGTAAACGAGATTTTTCGTAATTTACGATCCACCCCAGATGCTCAAGTTTGGATGTGGCTGTCTCTAGCTGAGAACGGCAATGGTCTGCAGAGCTCCCTACTATAAGAAAGTCATCCAAGTAGGGAATAATTAGGATGTCAGACTCTCGTAAGTGTGCCATGACTTCGGCCACTAACTTTGTAAACACCCTAGGAGCTGCCGATAAGCCGAAGGGAAGAGCTCTGAACTGGAAATGGCGAATCTGGCCCCCCATTGACACAGCTACTCTCAGGAATCTCTGGAAGTGTTCATGTATTGGAACATGATAGTATGCATCTTTTAGATCTACAACTACCATGAAACAGTGATTAAACAACATTTTTATTGCTGAATTGATTGTTTCCATTTTAAATGATTCATTGACCAGGAACTCATTAAGACATTTGAGATTAATGATCGTTCTAAAAGATCCGTCTGGTTTCTTAATCAGAAAAAGAGGAGAATAAAATCCCCTTCCTCTTTCTGATTCCGGAATTTCAATCAGCACGTTCTTGGAACATAAGTTGATAACCTCTGCTTCCAGGGCTGCTTGCTCAAGGGGGGAGGAACGTAAAGGGGTTAATTTAAATTTTTCACGAGGCCAGTGATTGAAGTCCAGTTTTAGACCTTCAGTAATTATGCCTCTGACCCATTTACTGTTTGTAGTGTCAAGCCAAGCTGAAGAGAATGCTGACAGTCTACCCCCCACAGGGATCGCTAGTCATTGGTCCGGTTTTTTCTGATCCTTTGAGGAACGGCGAAACATATATCCCGTACCTCTACCGCGTCTGTCTTCCCATCTGAAACTTTCTCTAGTAGGAGAGGACCCGCGTTTCTTCCCGCGACCAAATCTCCTTCGATTGAACGGCCGGCGGTAAGATGAATATAGATTGGGGAATTTCTTTTTGCCATCCCCAGCTTTTTCCAACAACTCGTCCAGAGTTGGACCGAAGAGGTATTGTCCTTCACACGGAATGGCGCAGAGCTTGGTTCTAGACTGAATGTCACCTGACCAGCATTTCAGCCACAAGGCCCTGCGAGCCGCGTTGGATAGTCCTGCCGCTCTAGCCGCCATTCTGACAGAGTCCACCGATGCGTCCGATAGGAAGGCTGCAGCATTCTGGATGGCCTTCAGAATAGTGTCCCTGGATGCACCGTCCTTAAGCTGAGACTCTAACTGATCTAGCCAGACCATTAATGATCTGGCTGTACATGTTGCCGCCACAGCAGGTCTGAGAGATCCAGCCGCCATCTCCCAGGTACCTTTAAGGAATATATCTGCTTTTCTGTCCAGAGGATCCTTGAGGGTCCCCATATCCTCAAAGGGTAATGAGGCTTTCTTTGACGCCTTTGCAACAGCCGCGTCCAATTTAGGAGCTTTATCCCATGTATCCACAACCGGATCGTCAAAGGGATACCTGCGTTTTAATGCTGGTGGTAAGGCCCCCTTTTTTTCTGGTTTCTTCCATTCTCTAAGGATCAAGTCCTGAATCTTTTCGTTTACCGGGAAAGATCTATGTTTTTTACGATCAAGTCCGCTAAACATCATCTCCTGTTTCGAGGGTTGTGATTTAGGTTCCTCTATACCCATGGTGCCTCTAACTGATTTGACAACTTTGTCGATTTTATCCAAGGGTAGACAGAATCGTCCTGACTCCTCATCTGATGAAGAGGAGAGAGGACTGGAGAGATAGGAATTTTCCTCTCTTTCTTCCTCTGAAGAATTAGAGTCCAAGAGAGTCCTATGCTTTGAGCCTTCCGCTTGGGATAGGGACCGTAGTGATTCCCTTACTTCCAGCCGGATCATTTCCCTCAGATTTGTCGGAGTTACTGACTCTTCTGCTACCTAGGGGAGGACAATATAGGAGATAACTAATATCTGACCTAATGTCACTACCACCAACCCGCTCCTGTAGACCTCACCGTCTGCTGTATACAGGGGGCACATAGTTTTTTTGAACAAGAGTCAGGTAGAGGGACTCCACAGAGGGCACACTCCTTATGTTTAGACTTCCCCGTACTCTTCTTCCCCTGGAATGATAAAGTATAAGGGGCCCGCGTCACAGAGTGAACTTTCGCCGTAGATCACTTACCCGTGTGCCAAAGTAAAGTACCGGAATCCGAGGGGTTTCTTTAGTCGAAGCTCTGGATCCTTGTTCGGAAGAGCTCTTACGACTGGGCTGGTCGCCTCTATCCTTCTGTTTGGGCTTCTGACGTACCTCGTCTGGCAGCTGCTGCTGCTCACCACCACTCTCCATGACGAAATGCGACCAAAAGCAGGGATCTAACATCTCCACCTGCATAAATACCCCTTGGATCCGGTCAGCAGATGGGCCAGCGCTGTCCCTATTGGTCCAGGATACAGCAGAGGGCAGGAGATCTTGCGGTCAAAACCGGCACACAGACGCGATGGGCGCCGCCATCTTGGGACGACTGCGCATGCGAAGACGTCCGGCGACCCGGAAGCGGCCGCTAACCCCGCCCCCTGACGTCACTGCACCTGGAAATGCTCCAGCACGCGCTGAGAGCGGTGCAGGACGCCGGGGATGGAGCGCAGCGCTCCGGGAGCTCACCCACACGCCTGAGCCCGGCACCCGCAGCCACGCCATACCGCTGCACCACCAATGGGAATACTTACCTGCGCCGGCGCTGATGGAGGCAGGAAATCCTCCGGACTCCGCTCCCTGCTGCGAACGCCACTGCCGTGAAATCCAGCAAGGACCACCGTGGCGTCTCCAGGGATCTCCGCACCGGCCGAGGTAGGAGACCCCCCCGCTACCGTATTCGGCCTGCCGGCCTGGGCTCCTTCTGTAGGCATCCGTCCCCTTCAGAAACAGGAAACCAACTGAGGCAAGGGAGAGGTACCGCCCTTTTGTATCTGTAGGTTTCCTGTTCCTAATGGGCGGATCCCCTCTCTCGTCGTGCTGTCATGGGAGTCCGAGTAAAATATGATTTTTTATTTTTACGGCTCTGGGTTGGGTCAAAATGCTCACCACACATCTAGATAAGTTGCTTAAGGGGTCTACTTTCCAAAATGGTGTCACTTGTGGGGGGTTTCAATGTTTAGGCACATCAGGGGCTCTCCAAACGCAACATGGCGTCCCATCTCAATTCCAGTCAATTTTGCATTGAAAAGTCAAATGGCGCTCCTTTCCTTCCGAGCTCTGCCATGCGCCCAAACAGTGGTTTATCCCCACATATGGGGTATCAACGTACTCAGGACAAATTGTACAACAACTTTTGCGGTCCATTTTCTCCTGTTACCCTTGGTAAAATAAAACAAATTGGAGCTGAAATAAATTTTATGTGAAAAAAAGTTAAATGTTCATTTTTATTTAAACATTCCAAAAATTCCTGTAAAACACCTGGAGGGTTAATAAACTTCTTGAATGTGGTTTTGAGCACCTTGAGGGGTGCAGTTTTTAGAATGGTGTCACACTTGGGTATTTTCTATCATATAGACCCCTCAAAATGACTTCAAATGAGATGTGGTCCCTAAAAAAAAAAAATGGTGTTGTAAAAATGAGAAATTGCTGGTCAACTTTTAACCCTTATAACTCCCTAACAAAAAACATTTTGGTTCCAAAATTGTGCTGATGTAAAGTAGACATGTGGGAAATGTTACTTATTAAGTATTTTGCATGACATATCTCTGTGATTTAAGGGTATAAAAATTCAAAGTTGGAAAATTGTGAAATTTTAAAAATTTTCGCCAAATTTCCGTTTTTTTCTCAAATAAACGCAAGTTATATCGAATAAATTTTACCACTAACATGAAGTACAATATGTCACGAGAAAACTGTGTCAGAATCGCCAAGATCCGTTGAAGCATTCCAGAGTTATAACCTCATAAAGGGACAGTGGTCAGAATTGTAAAAATTGGCCCGGTCATTAATGTGCAAACCACCCTCGGGGCTTAAGGGGTTAAAGCTCATTTGCCATTTATCAGCCCAAGCTTCTAGTTTACATAAATCATCCTGTAATATAAAATTGTCCTCCTCTGTATTGATTACCCTGCAGAGTTTAGTGTCATCTGCAAATATTGAAATTCTACTCTGAATGCCCCCTACAAGGTCATTAATATGTTAAAAAGAAGAGGGCCCAATACTGACCCCTGTGGTACCCCACTGCTAACCGCGACCCAGTCCGAGTGTGCTCCATTAATAACCACCCTTTGTTTCTTATCCCTGAGCCAGCTCTCAACCCACTTACACATATTTTCCCCTATCCCCATTATTCTCATTTTATGTATCAACCTTTTGTGTGGCACCGTATCAAAAGCTTTTGAAAAGTCCATATACACTACGTCCACTGGGTTCCCTTGGTCCAGTCCGGAACATACCTCTTCATAGAAACTGATCAAATTAGTCTGACATGAACGGTCCCTAGTAAACCCGTGCTGATACTGGATCATGAGGCTATTCCTCTTCAGATACTCCAGTATAGCATCCCTTAGAATGCCCTCCAGGATTTTACCCACAGTAGAGGTTAAGCTTACTGGCCTATAATTACCGAGTTCAGTTTTAGTCCTATTTTTAAATATTGGCACCACATTTGCTATACGCCAGTCCTGTGGTACAGACCCTGTTATTATGGACTCTTTATAGATTAAAAATAATGGTCTATCAATGACTGTACTTAATTCCTGCAGTATTCGAGGGTGTATCCCATCTGGGCCCGGAGATTTGTCAATTTTAGTGATTTTTAGACGCCGCCGCACTTCCTGCTGGGTTAATGGCCTTAAATCAGAGAGTCGTGTTACACAAAATAGTTAATAAATAACATTTCCCACATACTTTACATCAGCACAATTTTGGAAACTTTTTTTGTTTTGTTAGGACGTTATAAGGTTGACCAGCAATTTCTAATTTTTCCATAAAAATTCACAAAACCATTTTTTTTTTTAGGGACCACCTCACATTTGAAGTGAGTTTGGGGGTCAATATGACAGAAAATACCCCAAAGTGACACCAATTGAAAAAAATGCACCCCTCAAGGTGCTCCAAACAACGCGGAGGAAGTTTATTAACCCTTCAGATGCTTCATGAGAACTAAACCAATGTGGAAGGAAAAAATTAACATTTTACTTTTTTCACAAAAATATTACTTTAGACCCAAACTTTATTTTCACAAGGCTAACAGGAGAAAATGGACCACAAAATTTGTTGTGCAATTTCTCCTGAGTACACCGATACCCCGCATGTGGGGTAAAGCCACTGTTGGGACACATGGCAGGGATCAGAAAGTAGGGAGCACCATTTGATTTTTTGAACGCAAAATTGGCTGGAATCAATTGCAGGCGCTATGTCGCGTTTGGAGACTCCCTGATGTACCTAAACAGTGGAACCCCACAATTCTAACTCTAACCCAACACAGTCCTAACCCCAACCCTAACCACAACTACAACCCCAACCCAAACCCTAAACCTACACCAAACCTTAAACCTAGGCCAAACTGTAGCCCAAGCCCTAGGCCAAACCCTAAACTTACACCAAACCCTAGGCCAAACCATAACCCCTAAGCCAAACCCTAACCCCTAGGACAAACCCTAAAGGAAAAATGGAAACTTTGTTTATTATTATTTTTAAGTAAGTAAGTAAGGGGGTGATAAAGGGGAGTTTGATTTACTATTTTTTTTTTTGATCGCTGTGATAGACCCCATCACATTGATCAAAATGAACCAATAGAAAAAAATCTATTGTTGCCGACAGATCTCCGCGGGTGCACTGCACATGGTGGTGTCATCATGCTATGGGGTGTTTTTCAGCTGCAGGGACAGCACAAATGGTTGCCATTGAAGGAAACATTAATGCGGCCAAGTACAGAGCGATCCTGGATGAAAACGTCTTCCAGAGTGCTCTGGACCTCAGACTTGGCAGAAGGTTCACTTTCCAACAAGACAATGATCCTAAGCACACAGCTAAAATAACAAAGGAGTGGCTTCAGAACAACGGTGACCATTCTTGACTGCCCCAGCCAGAGCCCTGACCTAAACCCAATTGTGCATCTCTGAAGAGACCTGAAAATGGCTGTCCACCAACGTTCACCATCCAACCTGATGGAACTGGAGAGGATCTGCAAGGAAGAACAGCAGAGGATCCCCAAATCCAGGTGTGAAAAACTTGTTGCATCATTCCCAAGAAGACTCATGGCTGTCCTAGCTCAAAAGGGTGCTTCTACTCAATACTGAGCAAAGGGTCTGAATACTTATGACCATGTGATATTTCAGTTTTTCTTTTTTAATAAATTTGCAAAATTTCTACATTACTGTTTTTTTTCAGTCAAGATGGGTTGCGGAGTGTACATTAATGAAAAAAAAATGAGCTTTTTTGAATTTACCAAATAGCTGCAATGAAACAGAGTGAAAAATTTAAAGGGGTATGAACACTTTTCGTACCCACTGTATATACAGGTCTTAAAAGGAAAGAAGACTTCTAGTAGGACATACTGATTGGTATCCTCTCTCTGATTTAGAACTGAGACACATCCAGCTTAGATGGCTATAATAATCTATATACAGAATTGTCTAAGGGGTACTTCCGTCTGTCTGTCTGTCCTGTCACGGTTATTCGTTCGCTGATTGGTCTCCGCAGCTGCCTGTCATGGCTGTCGCGACCAATCAGCGACGGCCACAGTCCGATCAGTCCCTCCCCTACTCTCCTGCACTCACTGCCCGGCGCCCGCTCCGTAATCCCCACCGCTCACACAGGGTTAATGGCAGCGGTAACGGCCCGCGGTGTAACCGCTGCTATTAACCCTGTGTGTCCCCAACTATTTACTATTGATGCTGCCTATGCAGCATCAATAGTAAAAATAGGTCATGTTAAAAATAATACAAAAAAAGCAAAAAAACCTGCCATACTCACCCTCCGCCACCTTTCCCGCTCCTCACCACGCTCCCGGGACCGCTCCATTGCAAGTGGCAGCTTCCGGACCCGTCCCAGGGCTGGAGTGCGGCAAGGACCTGCCGTGACGTCACGGTCATGGGACCGCAACGTCATCATAGGTCCTGCTCACACCAGCCCTGGGACCGAAAGCTGCCGCTTGCAATGGAGCGGTCCCAGGAACGTGGCGAGGAGCGGCAAAGGCAGCAGATGGTAAGTATAGCAGGACTTTAACAGGCTATAGGTGAGTATATGTTTTTTTTGTTTGTTTTTTAAGTCTCTATACTACGTGGCTCTGTGCTGGCCAATATACTACGTGACTGGGCAATATACTACGTGGCTCTGTGCTGGCCAATATACTACGTGACTGGGCAATATACTACGTGGCTGAACAATATACTCCGTCGCTGGGCAATATACTACGTGGCTGGGCAATATATACTACGTGGCTGGGCAATATATACTACGTGGCTGGGCAATATATACTACGTGGCTGGGCAATATATACTACATGGCTGGGCAATATATACTACGTGGCTGGGCAATATATACTACGTGGCTGGGCAATATACTACGTGGACATGCATATTCTAGAATACCCGATGCGTTAGAATCGGGCCACCATCTAGTCTACTATATAACTGTCTAAGGGTCACTTCCGTCTTTCTGTCTGTCCTGTCCTTCTGTCTGTCACGGGTATTCATTGGTCGCGGCCTGTCTGTCATGGAATCCAAGTCGCTGATTGGTCTCGCCAGCTGCCTGTCATGGCTGCCGCGACCAATCAGCGATGGCCACAGTCCGGCGGAAAAATGGCCGCTCCTTCCTCCCCGCAGTCAGTGCCCGCTCCGCACTCCCCTCCAGTCAGCGCTCACACAGGGTTAATGGCAGCGTTGACCGCGGTGTAACGCACTCGGTTAACACTGCTATTAACCCTGTGTGACCAACTTTTTACTATTCATGCTGCCCATGCAGCATGAATAGTAAAAAGATCTAATGTTAAAAATAATTAAAAAAATAAAAAAAGTTACATACTCACCCTCCGTTGGCCCCCCGGATCAAAGCGGATGTTACCGATGCTCCTTGCGACGCCTTGGTGACCGCTCCATGCATTGCGGTCTCGCGAGATGATGACGTGCGGTCTCGCGAGACTGCTACATCATCTCGCGAGACCGCAATGCACTCTTCAGACCGGAGCGCACGAGGAGCATCAGTGGGTTGGGCAATATACTACGTGGCCGGGCAATATACTACGTGGCCGGGCAATATACTACGTGGCCGGGCAATATACTACGTGGCCGGGCAATATACTACGTGGCCGGGCAATATACTACGTGGCCGGGCAATATACTACGTGGACATGCATATTCTAGAATACCCGATGTGTTAGAATCGGGCCACCATCTAGTTCAACATAATGAACGATCAACTTCACTAAGACCCACAAAGTGAACGTGTCCATACCAAACACGCTGTCCAACAGAAAACACGTAAGTCATGGTGGCTAAAGCCAGCCTGTCCAAATTGATGAAGTCAACTGTCTGTCCTAAGAGATGAAAAACAAACTGTTCATGGTCAGCAATATCTGGATGTGACTGAGCAATACTCTCGTGGTAAACCATCTGACATGTCATTGTAAGGTCTATCACATGATGGCAGATGAGTAACACCGCAGTCAGACTAGAAGAGGGCACAAGAAATAAACTACATTTATAATGTGCTATATTACAGTTCAAGCACTACAAAGTAATACAAAGGGCTGCCAACTACTACAATAAATGCTCTGTGACAAGACTGGCTATAGTATGGCAGTCTTATTTACTGCCTTCATTTACATTGTAAATCATTCCATCTAAAACAAGCTGAATACAATAACTTCTTTCAAATTAAAATACAATGGTTTTGATAAGAGCTAATTCACTAGAAATTATACATAGTGGAGTAATGTACAACATGCCAAGAAACAAGAGAACTGATGAGAATATATATATATATTTTACTGGAATCTGCCATAACTTTCTATAGCTATAATAAAATAGTATTGGAGCCCTAACATTGTTTATATACCCGGCATGTCCTCCTACTGGGCAGCTCTGAGCCCACTGCCAGGCCGGCATCTCCAAACCCATCTTCCCATCGTGGCATGCAGCCACACAAGCCTCAGAGACACCCAGACTGGCCCTCCAGAGCCATCACACAATTTTCCAGGACTGACCTGCTGTCCTCCCGTAGCCGATACCACAGACGATCAGGGTGCCGGCAGCCAATGACAGAAGCGAAGTCTTCCAATCTTCCAGAACACTTCCTGGCTGTGAAAATTATTGGTGTTAACGCTTAAGATTCCAAACTATTTCTGAGGTAGAACGCTTCCTGCTCCTCCATCGATAAAGGCACAACGAAGAGATTCATTGTAGGCTTGTGTGACTGTGAGCCACTAGCTGTATAAGAGTTAAGTCAGCAGAATACTAGGTGACAGATTTTCAGCAAATAAACAGATGGGTCACCGTGGAAACGGGGAGGAACAGGACATTTGGATTCCAAGATAACCCCCAAACTCAGGAAAGAACATGCGGCAATAAAAAAAAAAAAAGATTAAAAAAAAATAGTGCAGATCATTCATGAGATAATAAAAGACACTTTTGAAAAAAAATATGCGGAATACCTATAGACAGAAAACTGTCCTGCACTCACAGGTAAATGTCTGTGTCCTCAACGCAAGTCAGAAAAAATACATTTCCTATACTCTAAGGTTATTTTTTACATTAACAGAAGCAGGTCGTTCATTCTGGATCCTCAAATGTTGGCCAGAATGGAGACTACAAAAGGCATCCGTCTCTGGAGGACCAGTCCCGTCCTGCGTTACACACACCACATTGATTTTAATGGACATCTTGTAATACTTCATTTACACCCTGGGGGCGCGGCAGGATAAATAAACCCTTAATGTCAAGGTTTTCCCACAGATCACAGCTGATCACTGGGAATCAGGAGATCCAAGCAAGGATTTTCGTTAATTAAAACGTAAGAGTTTTCTTCACTTCTGAAGAAAACTGCTACAAACAAGCACAACCATATTGCAAAGGTCATGGTCATGGCTTAAGCACCCATAGACTTTAGATAACTTGCCCAGGAGGAGATCTTACTCTCCTAAGTGTTCCGGTCTTCTCTATGAGAGGGTCGTGGCCAGATATCCGATGGAGGCTAACCGCTTTGAGAACAAGAGATTCAGCAGTCCAAAAAATGGACATGCCAGTTCCCCCATAGACAAATCCGTTGATCCCAGCTGGTTTGGCCGACGGTAGCCTAATATGTATGGGGGGACGACGACTTTAGAACAAGACTTATCAACCATGGTGTGGCACTCTTGCAGCCTTTGTCTCGGGTATATTTATTCATTATCTCCATGGCCTTGCATACTCTGGTTATGAACCTGAACAGACGGCAAGCTCCTAATATGGGCAATATGGCTTTCTTAGGCTACTTCGATTTCTTTCGATACCTCAAAAACATACAACAGTTAGGTAAAATTTTATATAGTTAGCACAAGAAGACCAGCTGATAGCCAATGTGGATTGAATGAGCTCGCCTTGCCTAAACTGCACAAATCTTTAGGAACCTAACTGAAAGTTATCCTCCGAAACACATTAGACTAATATAGGCAGAACCCAACCATCAGCTAATGTCAATGACTGTACGCCAATTACACATTTTAACCCCTTCATGCCACGGCCCTTTTTCATTTTTGTGTTTTCGTTTTTCGCTCCCCTCCTTCCCAGAGCCATAACTTTTTTATTTTTCCGTCAATATGGCCATGTGAGGGCTTGTGTTTTGCGTGCCGAGCAGACTTTTTTAGTGACACCACATTTGTGCAGATACGTTCTTTTGATCGCCCGTTATTGTATTTGAATGCAATGTCGCGGCGACCAAAAAAAACATAACTCTGGCGTTTCAATTTTTTTTTCTCGCTACGCTGTTTAGCGATCAGGTTAATGCTTTTTTTTTTTTACTGATAGATCGGGCGATTCTGAACGCGGCAATACCAAATATGTGTAGGTTTGATTTTTTTTTTTTATTGTTATATTTTGGATGGGGCAAAAGGGGGGTGATTTAAACTTTCATATTTTTTTTATTTTTTTCATATTTTTAAAAACTTTTTTTTTTTTTTACTTTTGCCATGCTTCAATAGCCTCCATGGGAGGCTAGAAGCTGGCACCACTCGATCGCCTCTGCTACATAGCAGCGAACATCAGATCGCTGCTGTGTAGCTGAATTGCAGGTGTGCTATGAGCGCCGACCACAGGGTGGCGCTCACAGCAGGCCGGCATCAGTAACCATAGAGGTCTCAAGGACCTCTATGGTTACCATCCTGACGCATCGCCGACCCCCGATCATGTGACAGGGGGGGGTCGGCGATGCGCTCATTTCCGGCCGCGCGGCCGTTAAATGCCGCTGTCAGCGTTTGACAGCAGCATTTAACAGGTTAATAGCGGCGGGTGAATCGCGATTTCACCTGCCGCTATTGCGCGCACATGTCAGCTGTACAAAACAGCTGACATGTCGCGACTTTGATGTGGGCTCACCGCCGTAATAGTACTGCTCATGTCATGAAGGGGTTTTAAGGAAAAGGATGGTTGAGAATGTTGAATTTGAACATTCCTGATACTTCGTTCTCAAATACAGTTGTGACCAAAAGTTTTGAGATGGCCACTTTTTCCCCACATAGTTTACGGTTTCCATGTTTTACGATCTTTTAGTTAGATGTTTCTATGGTCACTGAAGTTCAATCATCTGAAAAGCATTAAATAGTGCTGTAGATAAACCCCTGATGCTGGTGGCCTTAGTCTATGACTGATTCCCTTTAACCATGGCTAACAAAGAAGCCCCCTTTTAAATGAATTATAACAGCAGACTTTTTCAATCAGCATGACCGAGTGATATTAGCGGTTTAATCCTCGGTAATACTTTCTCCTGAGTTAAAGGGAATCTGTCAGCAGGTTTTTGCTAGGCCATCTGAGCACAACATGATGTAGGCAAAGAGACACTGAATCCAACGATGTATCACTTGGTTTACTAGGTGCAGCCGTTCTGACACAATCAGAGCTTTCAGATTTAGTAATGCAGCAGAGCCTAGAAAGCCAACCCTGCCCACACCAGGTTCTCTATGTAAAATGTCTATAGACAGTGAGCTGCTTATCACAGATGGGGCGGAGTTGGACGAGGGCACACAGGCTAATAGACTGAAGGATAAATCACCTGCTGATTAACATTGCTGTGACTAAGTAAACAACAGCACACAGCCGGACATGTTATACATATTTGACATCTGTGTTTTAACCCCTCCATCAGGTTGTCCTCAGATTAAATTGCAAAAGCCTGCTGACAGATTCCCTTTAAGGGCTCATACAGACGTCAATGATTCTTCTTGTATGCAAAAAAATGGTCATGTTTCATTAGTTTTTTTTAAATCAGAGATTGGTCAGTGTGTCAGTTTTTACCATCAGTCTTCCTCATTTTAAAAAAACAAACGTATCAAAACAGTCCATCTGAGTGCTGTCCAATTTTTTTATGAACTTGCAATGGTGAGTTTGATCAGACACTCAGATCAAAATTGAACAAGTCTCTGTAATTTTGTATGGACCATTCAGTCCACAAAATGTATGGACATGTCAATAGTCCCAGAGACTATAATAATAGGTACGAGTTCTGTTCATGAAAAAAAAAAAAAAAACACGGTTAGAACTTGAAAAACTGATAACTGAATGGGACCTTATGAGAAGATCATCGAAATTATGTAAATAGGTCATTTTGTGGCACAAATAAAAATAGTGGAAATAGAATTGTGATTTTTCATCACAAGGAATGACTGCTTATGACCATTCATTGTATCCTCACTTACAAATTGCCACTATTCAAACTGAAGCAGAAAACTTTGGGAGAATAAATTGTGGAAATCTCAATTTTTGGCCAAGACTGTAAAATAAGCTGCCATTGGCCTCTTTCTACTGAGAACATAAGCAATCTAGGCTTGGCGTACATGCGGCTGTTGGGAGGAAGAGCTGTCTGCCAAGTGTCCAGCAAACCGCTATCTGAGGGATATGGCTAGCTTTAAAGTCACTGCAAATAAATCTGTACACAAGGGCAGATTCCATGGAAAAAAACAAAACAAAAACGTGTGACCAGTCATCATCCACAATCTTGTCGTTTTAGCTTGGCTATCCTTCCATGTTTCCTCCCTATCCAACCCAATGAGTAATGACTGGAAAGTGGAAGCCCAATATTTCTGTTGTCACTCAGATCAGGAAAACATTAGGCAAGGCTAGAAAAGAAAACACAACTAATCCACATTTCCCCTGCAAATGATGAACCAAAAGCATCTGCTAACAGGCACCGACAATAAATAGCACTGAAAACATTACAACAGATAGGAAGGTTACAGTTTTCACTGCATTTACAATCAAATAGTTTTTATAGTTTCAATGTATCTGGAAGAGATGGGCGAACCCGAACAGTAAAGTTCGGCGTCTGTGCCGAACACCTTACTGTCACCTTGCGGTCACGGACCGCCCCTGGCACACAGATCAAACATGATCGCAGCGTTCCGGGGGCATAGGGAAGCATCGCGCAGGGAGTGGGCTCCCTGCGGGCTTCCCTGAGACCCTCGGTACAAGGCGATATGCTCACCTTGTACCGAGCGTCTCCTCCCTGCAGGCCCCGGATCCAAAATGGCGGTGGGGCTACTTCTGGATCCTGCAGGGAGGTGGCATACAAGCGCCTGCACAGAGCAGGCGGCTGTAAGCCTGGAGCAGTGCACGTCAGATCGCTGATCTGACACAGTGCTCTGCAAAGTGTCAGATCAGCGATCTGACCCTATAACATTATTCTCCCCCCCTTCGTCGGGACGAAGCTGTAGGATACAGCGAAACACGCGTCGAGGTTCCTTGTGCACGGGCACCTTTGCCGCCATGTCTACAGGTATAGTTTTTTGTAGCAATATGCATTGAGGTTATTTCTTGTATTATGGCTGGTTGCCTGTTCAGTCTATTTAGTGTTCTATGGTTTACATTTAGCAGCAGCCATATATATAACTAGCTACACCTTCGGTACTACATCTGTTGGTGGATAGCAGGCTAGGTATACTTATTTGAGCTATAGGTAGATGTTCTTTGGATATTTTATCATAATTTAGATATATCTCTATGCTCTATAGGGAGTTATTATTACAATTAGTAGATACTGCTGTCTTCCTTTTATATATACATTGTGGCATCGGTGTTTCGTGCACATATTGGTCTATGTACTGTCCCATCTGCCAAGTATCCATATTCTTTTGTATTTTCTATATGTATTATATGTATTAATAAAATTTGCTGTTTATATATCTTTATACATTGGATTGGTAGTCCTTCTTTGTTCTCTTATTGTTTGCCAAAAATGGAAAAGTGTGTTTTGTTTTATTTCAAATAAAAGACTATAGAATTAGTAATGAAAAGGCGTCTTATAGGCCTCTTTCACACTTCAGTCTTTTGGCGTCAGTTTGAATCCGCCGTTATCATCAAATAGCGGATCCGCCATTTTTTTTGGCGGATCCGCTATTTTCCCATAGACTTGCATTAGCGACGGATTGTGGCGGATGGTCGTCCATTCCATCCGCCATGTGACGGATCCGTTGAAATTTGGCGGATGTCATCTAGACATTGACGGACATTGCAACATTTTTTGTCTGCGCTGAAATGGCGGTTCATGATGCATCTGTCGCATCCGCCATTTCCTAGAATGGCCGCCTATGGACGACGGATTCGTCGCGACCGTCATTTGGCGGATCCGTCACCCCAATCCGCTTTTTCAATTGAGCATGCTCCAAAAAGTAGATACTTTTCCCAGATACACGAAAGCGTCAAAAAAACTGATCCGTTAGAACCGTTTTCTCAACAATTGTGACGGATCCGTCACGATGTCTGAGCAGACTGACGCCAAACAACTGAAGTGTGAAAGAAGCCATAGCCATAGGTGCCTCGCCATTACTAATCCTTGGGCTTGATGTCACCGGACAATACAAAAGGTGACAACCCCGCAAATATGAACCCCACTTGCTACCGCTAAAGGGCAAGTGGGAAGAGCTGGCAAAGCGCCATAATTGGTGCATCTAATAGATGCGCCTTTTCTGGGCGGATGTGAGCTGCTATTTTTATGGGGGGGGGGGGTTGTGGTAGGGGAAATATCCATGGCCATCACCAGACCGAAGCTGTCTGCTTTAGCAAGGCTGGTTGTCAAAAATTGGGGGGACCCCACGCTGTTTTTTAAAAATGATTTACATAATTTAAATAAAACAGCGTGGGGACCTCTATTCTTGACAACCAGCCTTGCTAAAGCAACGATGAGTATTTGGTGCATTTATTTTATACTGTAAGTTTCCAGCAGCATTTCTGCCCCAATTAGCTAGATTAGTGGACTTGCATTTTTTTTTATCGCTCTTTTTGGAGCGAGTTTGTCTTTTTGGCAAGTCAAGTTTTAAATAAAACTTTGTTTTGGATACTTCATGGTTACTTAGCTTTCATAAAACATTATTGATTCAGTCATGTGGTATTAACGTGAAGATTTTCCTTTTCTCATTGATGTCTATGAGGAAAATCCAAAAATAAAGCGCATACAGTATTTACTGCAAGAGAAATTGACAAGTTGTGGATTTCAAAACTGCACCTCAGGTCAGTTTTAGGGGATGTGCACACGTTGCGGATTCTGTGTGGATCCGCAGCGTTTTTTGAGGTGCAGAAACGCTGCAGATCCGCAATTGATTTACAGTACAATGTAAATCAATGAGGAAAAAAAAATTCTGTGCACACTTTGTGGAAAATCCGCTGTGGAAACGCTGCGGTTTAAAAGAAGTAGCATGTCACTTCTTTTTTGTGAATCTGCGGCGTTTTTGTACCCATTCCATTATAGAAAACTGCAGGGGTAAAAACCGCAGCAAATCCGCAAGAAAACCGCAGCAAAAACGCGGCAAATCCGCAGGTGCGTTTTCTGCCAGGAGAGGCAGAATCCGCACCAGAAATTCCTAAGCCTAATCCGCAACGTGTGCACATAGCCTCTCTCCGTGTTAAATGACATACATACAAACAAACAAACAAACAAAAAAAAACACACATTGGGTATGAGATTCCTATAAATCCCATTCATTTTGCTGAAACTGTAAGACAATGCATTGTTTTGCGCAGTGAAAATATACACAGCATCAAAAACTCATTGTGGGAAGTTAACCTAAAAGTAACCCCACTGGAGAGACAGCAGAAGAGATACCTGACCATAGAAAGGTGCTTACCCTCACTGGCAAAGGAAAGTTACTAGTAGTGTAAAAATATATGCTGGGAATTATTGCAAGTCTGTGGTGGATTTGCAGCAGGTCAGTTAGGTACCTTCACACTGAGCGACGCTGCAGCGATACCGACAACGATGTCGATCGCTGCAGCGTCGCTGGAGAGCTGTCACACAGACAGCTCTCCAGCGACCAACGATCCCGAGGTCCCCGGGTAACCATCGGGTTACTAAGCGCAGGGCCGCGCTTAGTAACCCGATGTTTACCATGGTTACCAGCGTAAACGTTAAAAAAAACAAACACTACATTCTTACCTTCAGCTGTCTGTCCTCCGGCGCTCTGCTTTCCTCTGCACTGTCAGCGCCAGTCAGCCGGAAAGCAGAGCGGTGACGTCACCGCTGTGCTTTCCGGCCGGCCAGCGCTGACACAGGATGCAGGAGGAGTGCAGAGAAGCACAGCGCCGGGGACAGACAGCTGAAGGTAAGTATGTAGTGTTTGTTTTTTTAACGTTTACGCTGGTAACCAGGGTAAACATCGGGTTACTAAGCGTGGCCCTGCGCTTAGTAACCCGATGTTTACCCTGGTTACCAGTGAAGACATCGCTGGATCGGCGTCACACACGCCGATCCAGCGATGTCAGCGGGAGATCCAGCGACGAAATAAAGTTCTGGACTTTCCTCAGCGACCAACGATCTCCCAGCAGGGGCCTGATCGATGGTCGCTGTCACACATAATGATTTCCTTAATGATATCGTTGCTACGTCACAAAAAGCAACGCTATCGTTAACGTTATGTGTGAAGGTACCTTTAAGACCTCTAGACATGCATTGTATTGCCTACAGCATACCATACTCAGCATATGCAGTGATAACCTTGCCCATATCAGTGAGTGCACATTACAGTTTTATCTGCATGTGTCTATTCCAGAAGAGGGAAATTAATTTTCCCAAGCAGCCACATGAGATCCTATGACTGTTGTGGAGGGCCAAACTTAATTCTGCTTATTATTATTGTTTCATATTGTTATCATTAGGCAAAATTAAAGACTGTTACAGTTACTACATGTTACGACAGGGCTTATTGTAACATGTGTTCTTACCTGCAGCAGACAATCCAAACCACACCATGTACTGCTTTTTATAAAGTATATATAAAACAGTAAATCATCCTGCCCTGGTTATTCAGACTGTGCATTTTGATCAACACCCTCCTAGTATGGCATCAGGTCCCCACACAACCCCCCTTCCCCCGGTACGGCATCAATCAGGTCTCGACGCAGCCCCCCGCCAGTACGGCATCGGGTCTCCACGCAGCCCCCCCCCCCCCCCCCGTACGGCATCGGCTCCATGCGCAGCCCCCCCCCCCGTACGGCATCAGGTCCACACGCAGCCCCCTCAGCATGGAATCGGGTCCACATGCAGCCCCCCAGCACGGCATCGGGACCCCAAGCAACTCCCCTAGCAGGCATCAGGTCCCCACACAGTCCCACTAGCATGGCATCAGGTCTCCACGCAGCACCCTCCCGAGCACAGTATCATGGCCCCACGCAGCCCCTCCTAGCACAGTATCAGGGCCCCACAGAGCCCCTCCTAGCACAGCATCAGGACCCCACGCAGCCCCCCCAGCATGGCATCAGGTCCCCACGCAGCCCCCCAGCACGGCATTAGGTCCCTACAGATATTGGCCCCTTCCCATAATAATAACACCATCCCACAGCTGTCTGCTTTCCCTCAGCTGGTTAGTAAAAATAAAGGGGACCCTTACCATTTTTTATCAAATGTATTCAATAAATTAAAGTACAGAAAACTACACAAACAAAACACAGATTACATATCACACTGACATATTTCTATGTTCCTCATCGCTATCTATCTCTATCTTTGAACATCTTTAATACATAACACTCTTTAATTCCTATGCTGCATTTCATTCCTTACGTGGCACACAGACACATAGATGTCACCGGTAATGGTATTTCCAGTACCAGAATCAGCGGGACATGTGAAGGGGGCTTAAAGTGAACCCGATAACTAATACATGCTTTCCAATCTGTTATAAGCTTGCGAGCAGGGCCCTCGCTCCTCTTGGCATCTGTTGATTTATGTGATTATTGTTATTCTGTAATGTCTTTTATTGTCTCTACAAGTCCCCTGTAAAATGTAAAGTGCTGCGGAATATGTTGGCGCTATAGAAATAAAATGATTATAAATTACATCATACAGGCATGTTTAACTCTGCGGCATATCAGAGAAAGACATACTTTGAAAATCGTTGGGGACCGAGCTGCACGGTAGACTAGCTGGATGGGTCCCCAGGGGTTTCTCCCTGCCTGCCCTCCTGAAGTGACAGGTCTCTCCCTATACGCACACACAGGGAAAAACATGCCAATCCAGGCAACGTGTGGTGCCAGGGTTAATGTAGACATCACAATGGAAAATTGCATTCAATAGGGCTGTTGCAATTACGGGTTCTCACACAACTGAGTATTTGGAAAAAAAAGTATAACATGGATTCAACAGTGTGGATGTGGGTTTCCTTATCTGGAGTTTCAACCTAATTACTCAATTGCAACTTTCTGAAATGTGGCAACATTTTTTGTGCAATTGCACTCTAGTACCCTAGGGTACAAAACCTGCCTCATTTTATTTTTGTGCAGTTCAAGATTAACAAGACATTTAACAAAATCATGTAACTGAGCTAAAAAGGTAAAAGAAAAAAAGAAAACGAACATCTTTGATTTCACGTTAAATTCATCAATCCACATGCACCTCTAAAGAATTTGGTGCAAAAAAAAAAAAAAAAAAAAAGGTTAATGAATACACAATATAAAAAAAAAAAGAAAAGTCACTTATAAAGTAAAGAAAAAGAGCAACTGAAAGATTGAGGCCGAGAAACTTATTTTTTATTGCTTTACCATATTAATGGTCCTTGGATGGTAGAGTAGACAACTAGTACTTCACGCATCTAAGTCTACAGCAGGGGTTTTCTATCCACCTACTCCCACCCAAGCGGTGTTCTGCAGCTGTTAGACCACCACTGCCCACCTTTTATGCCACTGGCTGCTGTGTAAAAGGTCATGACGATCTCGTGTTCCTAGTAACAAAGGAGTATTTCCATCTTCATAGGTGGATAGGATTGGATAGTACTTGTAAGAACAAGCACTTTTGGAATTTACTGCTCATTAAATTCGCAGCCGTTCTTGAGATGGTAATACTTAGGTTTAGTTTACAGCTAGTTCCCAGGAGACGTCCACCGCTGATGTCTAGCAGGTAAGCAAGGCAGTGAATGCAGCATTACAGAATGCTGCAGATAAGCCCCTGATGCCGGTGGGCTTACCTCACCCGCGATTTTCGGGGTGACAGGTTCCCTTTAAGTAACTGATCTCTGCTGGATTTTTTTTAATTTTTTTTATAATGAAGTCTATGGAAAACGGATCCATTAATCAGCCATCAGTTTCTCTTTCATTTGTAACGGATCCATTAAGAAAAAAAAATAAGCCGGATTACTTACCGGTAATGCTCTTTTAATGAGTCCACGACAGCACCCACTGGAGAGAGAGGGATCCGCCCCAAGGAACAGGAAACCAGTTTAATTTTCAGAGTACCCGGAGGACCGCCAGTATTAGGTCAAGTATTTATCATTTTATGTTTAAAAACTTATTTACTTTACAAGGGACGTAAATCAATTGGTATATACTGTAATATACTAATCATTAGGGAGGGATGTGACTGGGTGCTATAGTGGTTATAGAAGGTAGAAGGAGCCAACCATGTTGCCACCTTACATATGTCCTCAATTGGAACGTTTCCCCTTTATGCCCAGGAAGATGCCATAGCTCTGGAGGAATGTACTTTAATGCCCTCTGGAGGTTCCTTATTCTTCACGGAGTAGGCCAGCTGGATAGCGTCTCTAATCCAGCGGGATAAGGTGCCCCTCGTGACTCCATACCCCTTATTTTTTCCCTGGAAGGATATGAACAGAGCCCTACACTGCCTCCAACTTCTAGTACTTTCAATATACTGTAAAACTACTCTCCTGATATCTAGAGAGTGTGAAACTTTTGTTCTTCAGGACTGGAGGGGTCTTTAACCCCTTTCTGCTGTTAGACGTACTATTCCGTCCATGTGGGGTGGGCTTTACTTCCCAAGGACGGAATAGTACGTCATAGCCGATCGGCCGCGCTCACGGGGGGAGCGCGGCCGAGTGTCAGCTGCGTATCGCAGCTGACATCCGGCACTATGTGCCAGGAGCGGTCACGGACCGCCCCCGACACATTAACCCCCGGCACACCGCGATCAAACATGATCGCGATGTGCCGGCGGTGCAGGGAAGCATCGCGCAGGGAGGGGGCTCCCTGCGGGCTTCCCTGAGCCCCCCGCAGCAACGCGATGTGATCACGTTGCTCCGGGGGGGGGGTCTCCTACCTCCCTCCCTGCATCAAGTCCCGGATCCAATATGGCCGCGGATCCGGGTCCTGCAGGGAGGGAGGTGGCTTACCAAGTGCCTGCTCAGAGCAGGCACTTGGTAACGCTGCACTGCTCTCAGACAGATCGGTGATCTGTCAGAGTGCTGTGCAAACTGGCAGATCACCGATCTGTATTGTCCCCCCCTGGGACAAAGTAAAAAAAAAAAATTTTTACAAGTGTGTAAAAAAAGAAAAAAAAAAATCCTAAACAATGAAAAAAAAAAAATATATATTATTCCCATAAATACATTTCTTTATCTAAATAAAAAAAAAACCAATAAAAGTACACATATTTAGTATCGCCGCGTCCGTAACGACCCGACCTATAAAACTGGCCCACTAGTTAACCCCTTCAGTAAACACCGTAAGAAAAAAAAAAAAAAAAAAAAACGAGGCAAAAAACAACGCTTTATTATCATACCGCCGAACAAAAAGTGGAATAACACGCGATCAAAAAGACAGATATAAATAACCAGGGTACCGCTGAAAGCGTCATCTTGTCCCGCAAAAAATGAGCCGCCATACAGCAACATCAGCAAAAAAATAAAAAAGTTATAGTCCTCAGAATAAAGCGATGCAAAAATAATTATTTTTTCTATAAAATAGTTTTTATCGTATAAAAGCGCCAAAACATAAAAAAATGATATAAATGAGGTGTCGCTGTAATCGTACTGACCCGAAGAATAAAACGGCTTTATCAATTTTACCAAACGCGGAACGGTATAAACGCCTCCCCCAAAAGAAATTCATGAATAGCTGGTTTTTGGTAATTCTGCCTCACAAAAATCGGAATAAAAGGCGATCAAAAAATGTCACGTGCCCGAAAGTGTTACCAATAAAAACGTCAGCTCGTCCCGCAAAAAACAAGACCTCACATGACTCTGTGGACTCAAATATGGAAAAATTATAGCTCTCAAAATGTGGTAACGCAAAAAATATTTTTTGCAATAGAAAGCGTCTTTCAGTGAGTGACGGCTGCCAATCATAAAAATCCGCTAAAAAACCTGCTATAAAAGTAAATCAAACCCCCCTTCATTACCCCCTTAGTTGGGGAAAAGTAAAAAAAATTTAAAAAATGTATTTATTTCCATTTTCCCATTAGGGTTAGGGCTAGGGTTAGGGCTGAGGTTAGGGTTAGGGCTAGGGCTAGGGTTAGGGCTAGGGTTAAGGGCTAGGGTTAGGGCTAGGGTTAGGGCTAGGGTTAAGGCTACAGCTAGGGTTAGAGCTAGGGTTAGGGCTAGGGTTAAGGCTACAGCTAGGGTTAGGGCTAGGGTTAGGGCTAGGGTTAAGGCTACAGCTAGGGTTAAGGCTACAGCTAGGGTTAAGGCTACAGCTAGGGTTAAGGCTACAGCTAGGGTTAAGGCTACAGCTAGGGTTAAGGCTACAGCTAGGGTTAAGGCTACAGCTAGGGTTAAGGCTACAGCTAGGGTTAAGGCTACAGCTAGGGTTAAGGCTACAGCTAGGGTTAAGGCTACAGCTAGGGTTAAGGCTACAGCTAGGGTTAAGGCTACAGCTAGGGTTAAGGCTACAGCTAGGGTTAAGGCTACAGTTAGGGTTAAGGCTACAGTTAGGGTTAAGGCTACAGTTAGGGTTAAGGCTACAGTTAGGGTTTGGATTACATTTGCGGTTGGGAATAGGGTTGGGGTTAGGGGTGTGTCAGGGTTAGAGGTGTGGTTAGGGTTACCATTGGAATTAGAGTTAGGGGTGTGTTTGGATTAGGGTTTCAGTTATAATTGGGGGGTTTCCACTGTTTAGACACATCAGGGGCTCTCCAAACGCAACATGGCGTCCGTTCTCAATTCCAGCCAATTCTGCGTTGAAAAAGTAAAACAGTGCTCCTTCTCTTCCGAGCTCTCCCGTGTGCCCAAACAGGAGTTTACCCCAATATATGGGGTATCAGCGTACTCAGGACAAATAGGACAACAACTTTTAGGGTCCAAGTTCTCCTGTTACCCTTGGGAAAATACAAAACTGGGGGCTAAAAGATAAGTTTTGTGGGAAAAAAAAGATTTTTTTAATTTTCACGGCTCTGCGTTATAAACTGTAGTGAAATACGTGTGGGCTCAAAGTTCTCACAACACATCTAGATAAGTTCATGGGAGGGTCTAGTTTCCAATATGGGGTCACTTGTGGGGGGTTTCTATTGTTTAGGTACATTAGGGGCCCTGCAAACGCAATGTGACGCCTGCAGACCATTCCATCTAAGTCTGTATTTCAAATGGCGCTCCTTCCCTTCCGAGTCTTCCCATGCGCCCAAACGGTGGTTCCCCCCCACATATGGGGTATCAGCGCACTCAGGACAAATTGCACAACAAATTTTGGGGTCCAATTTCTCCTGTTCCCCTCGGGAAAATACAAAACTGGGGACTAAAAAATAATATTTGTGGGAAAAAAAATTTGTTTTATTTTTACGGCTCTGCATTATAAACTTCTGTGAAGCTCTTGGTGGGTCAAAGTGCTCACAACACATCTAGATAAGTTCCTTAGGGGGTCTACTTTCCAAAATGGTGTCACTTGTGGGGGGTTTCAATGTTTAGGCACATCAGTGGCTCTCCAAACGCAACATGGCGTCTCATCTCAATTCCTGTGAATTTTGCATTGAAAAGTCAAACGGCGCTCCTTCCCTTCCGAGCTCTCCCATGCGCCCAAACAGTGGTTTACCCCCACATATGGGGTATCAGCGTACTGAGGACAAATTGTACAACAACTTTTTGGTTCCAATTTCTTCTCTTACCATTGGGAAAATAGAAAATTGGGGGCGAAAAGATCATTTTTTTTACAAAAAATATTTTTTATTTTTACGGTTCTGCATTATAAACTTCTGTGAAACACTTGGTGGGTCAAAGTGCTCACCACACCTCTAGATAAGTTCCTTAAGGGGTCTACTTTCCAAAATGGTGTCACTTGTGGGGGGTTTCAATGTTTAGGCACATCAGTGGCTCTTCAAACGCAACATGGCGTCCCATCTCAATTCCAGTCAATTTTGCATTAAAAAGTCAAATGGCGCTCCTTCGCTTCCAAGCTCTGTCATGCGCCCAAACAGTGGTTTACCTCCACTTATGTGGTATCAGCGTACTCAGGACAAATTGTACAACAAGGTTTGGGGTCCATTTTCTCCTGCAACTCTTGGCAAAATAAAACAAATTGGAGCTGAAGTAAATTTTTTGTGAAAAAAAGTAAAATGTTAATTTTTATTTAAACATTCCAAAAATTCCTGTGAAACACCTGAAGGGTTAATAAACTTCTTGAATGTGGTTTTGAGAACCTTGAGGGGTGCAGTTTTTAGAATGGTGTCACACTTGGGTATTTTCTATCATATAGACCCCTCAAAATGACTTCAAATGAGATGTGGCCCCTAAAATAAAATGGTGTTGTAAAAATGAGAAATTGCTGGTCAACTTTTAACCCTTATAACTCCCTAACAAAAAAAATTTTGGTTCCAAAATTGTGCTGATGTAAAGTAGACATGTGGGAAATGTTATTTATTAAGTATTTTGTGTGACATATCTCTGTGATTTAATTGCATAAAAATTCAAAGTTGGAAAATTGCAACATTTTCAAAATTTTTGCCATATTTCCGTTTTTTTCACAAATAATCGCAAGTAATATCAAAGAAATTTTACCACTATCATGAAGTACAATATGTCACGAGAAAACAATGTCAGAATCACCGGGATCCGTTGAAGCGTTCCAGAGTTATAACCTCATAAAGGGACAGTGGTCAGAATTGTAAAAATTGGCCCGGTCCATAACGTGCAAACCACCCTTGGGGGTAAAGGGGTTAAAGAAAGTGGGGAGATGTATTTCTTGTGATCTACGGAATTTCCCTGCTACCTTAGCAAACAGAGAAAAACAAGCAGGAACTTAGCTTCTGCTGGGAAGACAGGTCACAAGAACGATCCAGGAGCGAACTAGACCAATACTGGAACATTGACAGGTGGCATGGAGCAATGATCTAGGTGGAGATAAATAGAGCAGCCAGCTAACGAATTAACCTCGTCACCTGTGGAAGGAACCTCAGAAGCCGCAGCCCCACTCACAACCACCAGAGGAAGCCCATGGACAGAACCAGCCGAAGTACCATTCATGACCACAGGAGGGAGCTTAACAACAGAATTCACAACAGAAAGGTCCCTGAGAGAGTAGGTCTGGGATTGAAGGAAGGACCCATGGGTCTGTCACTGACATTGTTTGCAGGCACGAGAACCGTGGTCTATTGGGCCAAAATGGTGCTATTAATATTATCCTGGCCTGTTCTCTGATTTTCCGTAAGACTTGAGGAAGTAGAATTATCGGAGGGAAGGCATATGCTAGATTGAATTGCCAAGATATTTGAAGAGCATCTAGAATGTCTGCACGTGATCGAGATGCAAACTTCTGCACTTGTCTGTTCTGTCTCATAGCGAACAGGTCTATCTGAGGATGGTCCCATAGTAATGCTATCTTGTGAAAAATGCGAGGATTTAGTCACCATTCTCCCTGTTGTAGAGTGTATCGACTTAGGAAGTCCGCCTGTTGATTGTTCTCTCCCTTGATGTGAAGGGCAGAGAGAGAGAGCAGGTGCTTTTCGGCCAGGTTCAAGATCTTTTCTGCGGAAGCCATTAGAGCGTCTGATCGAGTACCCCTTGTTTGTTTAGGTATGCCACTGTTGTAGTGTTGTCTGAAAAAACTCTGACGTGGTTTCCTCGAAGCTGTGGAAGAAATTGACGTAATGCATAGTTTACTGCATTTAGTTCTTTTAGGTTAGATGAATATTGGATTTCCTCTTTATTCCATATCCCCTGGCAGAAACTATCTCCCATATGTGCACCCCATCCGTGGGGACTAGCATCAGTAGTTTAAGTATAGTATGGTGTTATTACCCAAGGGACTCCCCCCCCCCCCCCCCCGCTAAATGTTTACTATCTAACCACCATATTAAGGAAGCTAGGACTTCCTGCGGCAAGGTTATCTTTGATTCGAGGTGGCCAAGAAGTTGTTTCTCCTCCCGAAGAATTTGATGTTGCAGCATCCGGGTATGGTATTGTGCCCACTGGACAGCTGGAGTACACGAAGAAGGGATCCTACCAAGGACATTCCTTCTCTCAGGGACATTCGAGGTTTATCAATCGCAGCAGTTACTTTATTTTTTATCAGTGATATTTTTAACTGAGGGAGTAGACATCTGTGTTTTGTAGAATCTAGATGAAACCCTAAAATACTTCTGGAGGGAAAGTGGGATAAGTCTGGATTTTTTGAAGTTGATGATCCAGCCCAGATCCTGTAAAGATTAACCCTGCTGTTCTATTGGTCAAAAATGACCGACTTTGAACTTCAATATTCTTTAAAATATTCAAGATGCGGCTCTGAAACCCGTGGCCGACCGACCCATCCTCATTTAAGTCAATCAACCACAAGTTTCAGAACCGCATCTTGAACACCCCAAAAAATACCAAAGTTCAAAATAGGTCTCCCCAGACCGAACAGAACAGCAGGGTTAAACAGTGTAAGGTAAGCGTTTAGCACACTGAACAGTCGAGTTTCCGACAACTAAAAAGTCATCCATGTAGGGGATGATTAAGGTGTCTTTTTGATGAAGGTAGGCCATCACCTCTAACATCACTTTGGTGAAGATCCTTGGTGCCATAGATAGGCCAAAGGGCACGGCCATGTACTGAAATTGATGGATCTCCCACTCGAGTGTTAAGGTACCGTCACACTCAGCAACGCTGCAGCGATATAGACAACGAGCCGACCTAAACTAGATCGCTGGAGCGTCGTTGTTTAGGTCGCTGTAGAGACGTCAAACACAGCAACTCCAGAACGATGCAGGAGAGATCCAGTGACGTAACGGCGACTCACTTCTCGTTCTCGCTGGTTGTTAGCTCCATGTCAAACAGCCGGAGTGTACCGATCCGACACACATCTATGGGCCCTATGCTCATTGCTGGTATCGTTGCTTTTGATGTCAAACATGACGATACACGCCGACCTGGCGACTAAATAAAGTTCTGGACTTCTAGCTCCGACCAGCGATGGCACAGCGGGATCCAGATCGCTGCTGCGTGTCAAACACAACGAGATCGCTATCCAGGACACTGCAACGTCACGGATTGTTGTCGTTCTCTTTGCAAAGTTGCTGAGTGTGACCAGGGCTGCCACTAGAAATTTCGGGGCCCCATACTGGCAAAATTTTCGGGGCCCCCTTGAAACTCCGCCCAGGCTCCACCCCAGCCCCGCCTCCAGGCTCCACCCCTTGAACTGTCCACAGTCCCACCGCTCTCTCTTGGAAAATCTCCACTTCTCACCTATCACACATTGACAGTTCCCATCACCAGATCACACATATAGCCGGCAGCTTTTGTTTTGGCCAAAAGATTTTTAAAGCCGCCACCATAACACGGTAGACACTTTTGGCCGGGCCCTACTCTACTGTAACCTACTAAATATTTGTTAAAATATGCAATACAATTTAGGTATATTTTTATTTATTTTTCAATTTTTAAAATGACCTATAATACTACATACAAGGAACAAATACCACCGCACTATGACCAGATGACATTACCACCACAGTGATCGAATAATATAAAATACAAGGAACAAATACCGCTACACCATGACCAGACCGCATATAACCACAAATGACTGAATACTACAATACTGATCAGTAATAAAAAAAAAACCACAATACTATCACCAGCAGTCGAATTATACACAGGAGATCTGTAATTAGTATGCAGTGTCTGTGTACAGGTAATACAGTGATCACCGGTGACATTATACACAGGAGCTCTGTATATAATGTATAGGTAATACAGTGATCACTGGTGACATTGTACACAGGACCTCTGTATATAGTATACAGTGTATAGGTAACACTGACTCACCAGTGACGTCTATAGGTGAAGTCCTTCATCTTTCATCCAGCACAGACCGCCATCACTTCATCCAGCCAGGACTCGTCTCTGCAGGAAATAAAACAGTTATCTCGAGTTCCGCTTGTAGAACACATTACTTAATTTTCCCAACTTCTACATTACACCACATGAAGAAGGCAACATAGTATCACTCTACACAGTAACAGGACCTCCCCCCCATTTAAAACAGTATACTCAAAAAATAAAATAAATACATCACTGCAATAATAATATCCCTTAATTAGCCCCTATGGTAATATTCGCCATCCTAGCCCCCGTGTGTCTCATTCCAGGCTCCAGCCATATGTTCTCCCATCCTGCCCTCATGGGTATCCATTCTGCCCCATATGATCTCCCCATCCTGCCCCATCTGTCTCCATCGTATCCATTCTGCCCCATCTCTGTCCAGCACTCTGCCCCATCTCTGCCCAGCACTCTGCCCAGCACTCTGCCCCATCTCTGCCCAGCACTCTGCCCCAGCACTCTGCCCCATCTCTGCCCAGCACTCTGCCCAGCACTCTGCCCAGCACTCTGCCCAGCACTCTGCCCCATCTCTGCCCCATCTCTGCCCAGCACTCTGCCCCATCTCTACCCAGCACTCTGCCCCATCTCTGCCCAGCACTCTGTCCCATCTCTGCCCAGCACTCTGCCCCATCTCTGCCCAGCACTCTGCCCCATCTCTGCCCAGCACTCTGCCCCATCTCTGTCCAGCACTCTGCCCCATCTCTGTCCAGCACTCTGCCCCCCCCGTGTCCAGCTTTACTGCCCCCCGGCCCCCACCCTGTGTCCATCTTTACTGCCCCCCGGCCCCCACCCTGTGTCCATCTTTACTGCCCCCCGGCCCCCACCCTGTGTCCATCTTTACTGCCCCCCGGCCCCCACCCTGTGTCCAGCTTTACTGCCCCCGGGCCCCCACCCTGTGTCCAGCTTTACTGCCCTGGGCCCCCACCCTGTGTCCAGCTTTACTGCCCCCCGGCCCCCACCCTGTGTCCAGCTTTACTGCCCTGGGCCCCCACCCTGTGTCCAGCTTTACTGCCCCCCGGCCCCCACCCTGTGTCCAGCTTTACTGGCCCCCGGATCCCCCCCCCCCCCCCGCATCGCCGCTCTCAAAAAAACAAAAAAGTTCTACTTACCTGCCGCGCTCCTCTCTCCACGCAGCAGCCCCCTCTGCTCACCGGGCCCCATACGCCAGTCACGGCTGTAGTGCCCTGATGGCGGCCCTGAGTGTGACGGTACCTTTACTGCGACCCTGAAGTATCTTTGGTATCTGTTATGGATAGGGAGATGGTAATATGCATCTTTTAAATCAATACCCCCATCTTACAGTTTGGAAAAAGGAGCTTAATGGTGGATCTAATGGATTCCATTTTAAATGTATGGTTTCGAATAAATGTATTAAGCTTTTATAGATTTATAATTGTTCTAAATGAACCATCGGGCTTAGGGATTAGAAATAATGGAGAGTAGAACCCGCTACCTTCTTGTCCCTTTGGAACTTTAACTAAGACTTTTTTATCTACTAGACTTTGCATTTCAAGTTCAAGGCCTCTTTGCTGTATCGGTGAGCTGAGGTTTGTTATAATAAATGAGTCGTGGGGAATTTGGAGGAATTCTATCTTAATTCCTTCTTTGATGATACTCAAAATCCACGAACTTGATGTTATTTTTTCCCATTGTGGGAAGAATAATTTTAGTCTACCCCCAACTGGGGTGACCGGTATTTCAATATTTATTATCTCTGCGGAAGGTGGGTCCCTTAAACATAGTACCCCTCTGCTTTTCTTCTTTCGTGGCCCACCATGCTGGTCTTTCACTCTGTCTCCTTTTCCCGAATGGTCTCCTTCTGAAAGTCTTCCTATAGAAAGGAATTGATGGGTCAGGGAACACTTTTTTCCTTTCTTTTGCCTTTTTGAGGATATCATCTAGGACTTTTCCAAAGAGAAACTCACCCTCACATGGGATAGTGCAGATCTTTGTTTTCGACTGCGTGTCCCCTTTCCAACTCTTCATCCATAAGGCTCGACTGGCATTATTCACAAGACCTGCTGATCTTGCTGCAAGGCGTAGTGCATCAGCTGATGCGTCAGCCCCTCTAATTAATGGTATAGCATCCCACAATTTTTGTCTAGAGATGGTTTGCTCAATTTATTGATCTAATTGATCATTCCTGATGAGCATGGATCTAGCGGTGCATGTACTGGCAATTGCCGGCTTAAATATACCTGTGGAAGCTTCCCATGATCTCTTTAGGGTATGTGCACACGTTGCGGATTTTGCTGCGGATCCGCAGCTGCTTCCCATGCGTTTACAGTTCAATGAAAACTTATGGGATTACATTCCGCAGCATGTCACTTCTTTCTGCGGATTCCGCAGCGGTTTTACAACTGCTCCAATAGAAATCCGCAGTGGTAAAATCGCAGTGAAAACCTCAGAAAAACCGAGATAAATCCGCAGCGGTTTTCCACTGTTTATCAAATCTGCTGAAATCCGCTGCAGAAAAATCCACAGTGGACCCAGAATACGTGTGCACATACCCTTAATGATGACTCTGCTTTCCGGTCAAGAGGATCAGAAAGTAGGCCTGCATCCTCAACCAGTAAAGTGGATTGTTTTGAAGTGGAAGCCACCGCTGCGTCCACTTTAGGGATTTTAGTCCAGATCATTAGTTCATCATCACTAAAAGGATATTTTCTCTTGGAGGCTGATGGGAGGAAACTTCTCTGGTCCTGCTTTTCCCATTCTCTTTTTATTAATGCCTTAAAAGCCGGGATTACTGGGAAAGCTCTCCTTTTCCTCTCCGCTAACCCAGCAAACATTATATCTTGCGTGGTCTGATCATCTTTTGTTTCTTTACAACCTATTGTGCTTCCGATTGATTTTACCAAATTATCTACTCCTTCAAGTGGAAAACATGATCGACCCTCAATATCTGACGGTGATGAAGATGAGGATGATGCGTGTGAGGAGTCCGAGTCCACAATTTGATTATTATCGGACTCAGAACTGGACGCTACTTTTCTTTCGCTACTTTTTTTTTTTTTAAGGGGTGCGCTGGATTGGGTAATGGCTTGCAATTCTTCTCTGATTATGGCCCGTATATCCATAACTGACATAGATGAACTTTGCATGGTTTCACTAATGCACTGCTTACAGAGCTTTTTGGGGTAGGAATCTGAGAGAGGCTGATCGCATAAAGCACAATGCTTATGCATCGACTTTTTCTTCTTTTTGGCCTGGGGGGGCGGGGGGGGGGGGGGGAATATGGCAAAACATAGTATCAGCTTAATAGGTAGAGAGTCAACAGTCATCCAGTGAAGCTTTTCCGGTACCGGATCAGGTGGCCGAAGCGCAGTCCCGGATCTAGAGTCCGCTGTATCACTTTTACGGCTGACATCTAAGGACCTCCTGCTGGCTGAGTCTCCTGCTGGGTCCACCGTCTTGCCTGGGGATGACATGTTGCATCGCCGTGTGCCCACAACAATTCCCCTTTTATAAGCCACTTCTGCCAGATACGGGGTTTTTTTTTTAGCGCGGTATACTGCGCATGCGCCTACCGCGCTTTCCTGCAGAGCGTCAGTGAGACCGGGCGGCCTCCCCCGGACCGGGTCCTCACTGTATCCGACAGATGAGGGGGGAGCCATCTAACGGAAACTCCCCAGACGCTGCATCTGGACCGCAACCCCTACCGTTCCTGCAGAGACCGCACAGGCGGATGCCCTGGCCCAGGTATGTGTCTGCTGAGATTATCCTGAGGTTCCCCTAGGAACAGGAAACCTAAACTGAGGAGGAGAGGCGGACAATCCCTTTTATTCTCTTCTGTAGGTTTCATGTTCCTTGGGGCGGATCCCTCTCTCTCCAGTGGGTGCTGTTGTGGCGAAGGGTAAAAAAATGGATCTGTTACAAGAAAAGTTTGTAAACCCTCTAATGTATAGGGAGATATGGCCAGGAGCATTCAGGGGACATATTTCCCCCATACTTCCTTTCCTCTACAATATGAATTAGGTGACATCATGAAAGGGAAGCAATAGTTTCAGGGAAACAGTGAGATGGATTGGGGGAGCAAACAGGATAACCACAGATACCAAGCTATCTTCATAGAGGACATCATGAATTTATGCCTATTAGTGATGAACGAACGTGCTGGGATAAGGTGTTATCTGAGCATGCTCAGGTGCTAACCGAGTGTCTTCTGCGTGCTCGAATAATATGTCTAGCACTAATACTAAAGGTACCGTCACATTAAGCGACGCTGCAGCGATATAGGCAACGATGCCGATCGCTGCAGCGTCGCCGTTTCGTCGCTGGAGAGCTGTCACACAGACAGCTCTCCAGCGACCAACGATGCCGAAGTCCCCTGGTAACCAAGGTAAACATCAGGTTACTAAGCGCAGGGCCGCGCTTAGTAACCTGATGTTTACCCTGGTTACCATTGTAAATGTAAAAAAAAAAAAAAACAGTACATACTTACATTCTGGTGTCTGTCCCCCGGCGTCAGCTTCCCTACACTGTGTCAGCGCCGGCCGGCCGTAAAGCAGAGCGGTGACATCACCGCTGTGCTTTACGGCCGGCCGGCGCTCACAGTCAGTGAGGGAAGCTGACGCCAGGGGACGCGACAGACACCGGAATGTAAGTATGTAGTGTTTGGTTTTTTTTTACATTTACAATGGTAACCAGGGTAAACATCGGGTTACTAAGCGCAGCCCTGCGCTTAGTAACCCGATGTTTACCCTGGTTACCTGTGAAGACATCGCTGAATCGGCGTCACACACGCCGATTCAGCGATGCCTGCGGGAGATCCAGCGACGAAATAAAGTTCTGGCCTTTCTGCTCCGACCAACGATGTCACAGCAGGATCCAAATCGCTGCTGCGTGTCAAACACAACGATATTGCTATCCAGGACGCTGCAACGTCACGGATCGCTAGCAATATCGTTGTTAAGTTGTTCAGTGTGAAGGTACCTTAATAACAGTATTTGTGGAGCACCCACCTGTTGAACAATGTTCGCCCTATGGTACGTGGATACATGGCCCCACAATAGTATCCAATTATTTGATATATGGATATAAGATTCCCCATGACTAAACAGTTTTGATTTGACCAAGGGTCAATTAGGGACATAGAGGGATAGTCCTCGGTGAACGGGTGCGCAAATTGCGTAAACCCTAGCCTAAGGTGCCAATGGATCTATAGGGACTAACAGGTGTATTTTATGTTCAACTTGGGTGGGCTGTAAATCCATTTCTGTAGTAGTGTATATATCTTTTTTTTTTCTTTTTTTTTTTTTTTTTTAATATGTCCTATACATATGGGGAGTGTGTATTTAACAAATAAATATATGGTATACTTTTTGGGCAATTGTTAGATAATTTGACTATCCCTTATTAAAATCAAACGGTGAGCCTCCTGGCTGATAGGGCAGCATGAGTGACTACTGCATGTGACTGCTACAGCCAATCATGTACAAGACAGCTGAGACCAGTGATTGGCTGCAGCGGTGACGATACCATACCTGCTGCCCTGTCGACGAAAACCGAGAGCAACCAAAAGGCAGCTCTAAATCAGAAGACGGAAAGTAAGGCTGATTCTTAATTTCACATAACCGAAACCCGAGTATAAATATGTAACCATGAAAAACTCCTTTAAGTGAGTAAAATTGGGCAAGTATCCGGGAGCCACCACTACTGACATGTCAGTTTTGCAGATGCTTCTCCGGGGAAGTAGTACATACTCTAGTCGCCTGTATTGTAGCCATATTTTGTCACACACAATCCTCAGCACAATTATAATCCTACTGACCCAGCCATATATGATGCTCTTTAGTCCAGGTCATGAGACAGTAATATGGATGAGACATCATGCATGGGTCCCAGAGGTCATGTAACCCCTTTTCTCTCCTACAGCATCGCTACAATGCAACATTTAGGTACACTATACGGACGAAAGTATAGGGACATGCCTCTTAAAGGGAATGTGTCAGCGGGTTTTTGCTACCTCATCTCAAAGCAGCATGACTTAGGCAAAGAGAAGCTGAATCCAATAATATAATATCACTTCGATTACTGGGTGTACCAGTTCTGACAGTTTTTAGCCTTAGCATGAAACAAAGCTGAGAAAGCTGCCCCCACCCCCACCAGGCTCTATATGTACATAGTCTATAAACAGTGAGCTGCTAATCACAGAAGGGGGCGTGTCAGACTAGCAGCCCATGTGCTCATCAGACTTGGCAGTGATTATGTCCTAGTGACAAAGACTTCACTGTAAGTAAACAACTGTACACAGCTTAATATGTGTCATATCATTAAATTCTGTGTTTTAACCCCTACCTCATGTTGTCCTCAGATTTCGTACCAAAAACCTGCTGATAGATTTCCTTTAAAATCACTGAATTCAAATGTTTAATTCAACCCAATTGTCACAGGTGTATAACATTCATCCCCTTCCCATGCTGTCAGCCTTTACTAAGATTTGAGAAAGAATGCCTCAATTCAAAGAGCTCAGCTAATTCGAGTATGGTCCTGTAATAGGAACAAGTCTGTTTGTGTAATTTCTTCTAAATATCCCCCCAATAACTGAGTGGTAGTATTATAAAGTGGATCAGTTAAAAGGAGTATTCCATCTCCAAGATCCTACCCCAATATGTAGTAGGTGTAATAAAAATATTAGCAAATCAGAATAACTATACTACATTTCTAATTGGAGGTATTGGCTATGTCTCTTTCCTCATGTTCAGGTGTTTCAGGACCTTAGGTATCTAGCTACCTGGCTGTCACTATATGAGTGCTCATAACCATGGATACTGAAGGCTCCGCAATACCTGCACATGAGGAAAGAGACAAAGTGAATATAAAAAACTATGTTATATTTCTAATGGAGGTATTTGCTTATATTATTACACCTACTACATATTGTGATAGGATCTTGGAGATGAGAATACCCCTTTAAGGATCCACAGCATCTCAGCCATGATGTGGAAGACCACAAAGTTACTGTTACGACTCTTGTCAGGTGTCCCAGAACCAAGGGTTCCTTCCCTGTCCCCAATGCTAGGGGCGCCCTAGCTCGTCCTGTTCCTCAGATTACTTCTGATGGTGAAGACGCCATGAGCCACACACCTTGCCTTAGCTCCTGAATCCGCCCACAGTCTGTACCCTTCCCCACCCAGGAAACACGGGAGTAGTAGTGTACTGTAATAGACCAACCAGACTAACAAGATAATATAAACAGGGATAAACGAAAATACCAATCATACAAATATACTCACAAAAACAAGAGGTATATAAGGGGGAGTGGAGGATGGGGTAAAACCAAAGTAGGATACAAAGAAGGGGAATTATCACACACTCAAAACCTAGCAACAGTGTTGTGAATTCTGTGGCAGAGCTCCCTCCTTTGTGGTACTTCGGCTGGTTCTCTCTGTGAGCTTCCGTTGGTGGAGGAAAGTGGTACTGCGGCTTCTGAGTTTCCTTCCTCAGGTGATGTGGTGAAGTCGTTAGGTGCTGCTCTATTTAACTCCACCTAGTGCTTTGATCCTGGCCTCCAGTCAATGTTCTAGTATTGGACCTGTTTCCTCCTGGATCGTTCCTGTGGCCTGCTGCTCTGCATAGCTAAGTTCCTCTTTGCTATTTGTTTGATGTTTTTTTCTGTCCAGCTTGTCTATTTGTTTTTTTCTGCTTGCTGGAAGCTCTGGGACGCAGAGGGTGTACCTCCGTGCCGTTAGTTCGGTACGGAGGGTCTTTTTGCCCCCTTTGCGTGGTTCTTGTAGGGTTTTGTGTTGACCGCAAAGTTACCTTTCCTATCCTCGCTCTGTTCAGAAAGTTGGGCCTCACTTTGCTAAATCTATTTCATCTCTACGTTTGTCTTTTCATCTTAACTCACAGTCATTATATGTGGGGGCTGCCTTTTCCTTTGGGGTATTTCTCTGAGGCAAGGTAGGCTTATTTTCTATCTTCAGGCTAGCTAGTTTCTCAGGCCGTGCCGAGTTGCATAGGGAGCGTTAGGCGCAATCCACGGCTGCATTTAGTGTGGTTGGAGAGGATTAGGGATTGCGGTCAACAGAGTTCCCACGTCTCAGAGCTCGTTCTTGTTTTTTGGGTTATTGCCAGGTCACTGTATGTGCGCTGACCTCTATGTCCATTGTGGTACTGAATTACCTTTCACAACACAACAGTCACAGATAAACACACTAAATGCCTTCTTCAACAACCTCCAGCCATGCAGCATAAGCTACTCTGACAAAGAGTGCCAGCCAGGACCCAGATTATATAGGAGATGGGAGTGACTAACAGTGAACAGCTGAGCCTTAATGCAGGAAAGCTTCCAGGAGCTCTCAATTAGAGTTGAGTGAATTTGCTCGGCTTCCCTCTTATTCGCCAAGCTATAACGCTTGCCGAATAAGCTGCAGAGGATACCCGGCTTCCTAGATCGTGCCAGCTGATCGGTGCCGCAGCTGCATGTGTTGCGGCCTTGTGACAGTCAGGACACATACATGGAGAGCCTGTTTATTGGTTTATAGAATACGGAGAACTTAATTTCTCTATCTTCTCTATTCTCTGTGTCTGCTGCTATCGGACTGCAGACCAAGGTTTCACAGAGAATTATCCAATCATCAGATGCACTCACAGCATGAGAAAACAAACAAAAAAATTGCACATCTGCACTGCCCCATAGAATATTGGGCCAAGTGCTATCCTATAAAACATCAGATAGCACTCAGACGTGTTATACACTCGTATGAGTGAGCCCTGAAAGGAAGTCTTAAAGGGCTGTATCACCACTCGGCACAGGGTGACGGCACTAATCTTAGACTGGACAACCTGATTCAGAATACCAAGACATTTTGGACAATTGTATGCTTTCAGCTACGTGGGAACGTTTCTGTTCCACCATTACTGTGCCCCTGCACAATGCAAGGTCCATAAAAACATGGCTGGGGGGGGGGGGGAACGAGTTTGGTGTGGAAGAACTTGACTGACCTAAACCAACACTTTTGGAATGAATAAGACCAGGGTCACACTTGCGAGAAACTCGCACCTCAATACCCGACACTGCCGTCAGCACTCGGGACCTGAGTGTGTGGCTGCATGTATTCCTATGTAGCTGAACGCTCTTGTCTGAGTGCCAGAGGCAGTGCCGGGTATTGATGCGCGAGTTTCTCGCAAGTGTGACCCCGGCCTAAGAATGGAGAACTTGTTAGTACTTTCATGCACATATCTCATTAGATTTTTTCTTACCCTGCAGCTATCCTGCCAGCATTATGGCAGCACTCTATTTATGCATATTTTTTGTCCTTTTTCAGACTTTGTGTTCTTTTTTTAAAGCATCTGTTTTTGTCCCAGATATAGTTGCTGGTAATTTGTTTTCTTTCTCTCACCTTACGATGCCCCCTTTTTGGGTTCACGTTCTCAATTTTTTCATTTTTTTCATTTTTCCATATATTTTTTTTCATTTTTTTCATATTTTATACTTCTTCTTTTGATTTTTTATCTCCATGAAACCCTTAGGTAGATATCATACTATATTATGATCCTAGAGGACATTGCTCACATTGCTTGTATCACACTTCCTTGGATGTCTTATAGAAGTGTCTATGATGGCCATTTTTGGTACAATGTATCTGTTTATACATTATCATATGGACCTAGGAATGTTATAGTTTTTCTATTTATGCACAATTCTATTTGAATAAGCAATGTTACAACTTTGCCCATATACGCCATAAGTTGAAACTGTTCCTAGGTTTTCTATATGTTAGAATATATTTTATTGCATGTCTTTCTCATGTGATATTGTATGTCTAAATCAGGACGTTGCTTTTTTGCCTGAATTTAAGGCATGTATTTATTTATTGTTTGATTTTGACTGTTTATGTTTTTCAATCCTAGTCTGAGGAAGGTCTAAGTTACAGACCGAAACGTTATATATGAATTTGGGATTGCACTGGAATAAAACTTTTTTGCAGACGATTTTGAGTGCCGGATTTTTTTGACATATACATATAAGGGAGTGGTATCCCTCTCCGAGCACCTCCTGGTTACAGAGTGACGTGCATTATATTTTATAAGAATGGAGATTGTGACCCAGGACGTCTCCTCCAACATCAGTGTCTGACCTCACAAATGTTCTTCCCACAAACGCTCTCGAAAATCTTGGAAAAAGCCTTCCCAAAAGAGTGGAAGTTGTTATATCAGCTAAGGGGGACACTTCTCAATATTAAGAACTATGGATTTAAAATGGGATGTCAAATGCTCCATGTAGGTGTCCCAATACTTTTGGCCATGTAGTGTAGTTTAGCCAACATTTACCCACTGTGCATGGCCACCTAAACCGTGGCTGACTCATGCAAGTGGCAAGCATGGGACACCCAACACACACGGTAGTTCCAGCACTTCTCATAAGCTGAAGGCTTCTACTACCAGACCGTTTTGCCTTCAGAAATTCTGATATTACATTATACTTCATAACTATCCCCATAGCAATAAAGCGCATCACCCAACATAAGTCACAGGCTGAGGAAAAGCCGAAGCCATATGCTCCCTTCATAGACAGATCACGAAAATCCCAGACAGCTTCTGTTAAATAAGTTATCACACCTCGTCGTCAGGGTGCGGTCAAATCTTTGGAGGGGGGGGTCCTTTGCAACAGATTTCTAAAGCCATATTCCCTCCAGCTCCAACAAAGAAGGCAGAGCTGGGGCATAAGGTGGAGTTGCGGGGTCCGCTCATCACATTCAGAACAAGTGGCGACGATCACTGATCTTACACCAGCAAGGACTGGATTCATGAAGATCCATGAGCCTCTTGATGAGTCGAGAGCATCTGCTCCAAAACCCTCCTCAACAAGACCCGGTGAGAGAATCGTCAGTCTTCGCGGACTGCCTCCATGATCTATGGAGCTGTTTACATGGCTGTTTTATGATCTGACTCATGAATCAAGATTCACTCAAACAAGTCTATGGATCTGTGAAAATGATAGAAATCCCAAGGATGGCATCAGCGTGCCGCACAAGATCCCATTGTAATCCATTGAGAAGATTTCTAACTTATCTCTTTTTTTTCATACGAGAAAATCACTGATGAAACAACGATGGTAAAAACTGACACTGGAGAAACACAGACCATTTTTTACATACAAGAAAATTACGATGTCTGAATGAGGCCTTAAAAGTTCATTTCTGCATAAAAATTTGCTTAGGAAAAGCGTAGTGACGACACCTCTGATGGCCGTAATGACGGCCACATTGGTAGCCACTCAGCTTTTCATCATGCAATAACTAAAAGAGGATTTATGTTTAAAGGGAACCTGTCATCCCCCCCACCCCCCCAGGCATTTGTAACTAAAAGAGCAAACTTATGCTGCACTAATGCTGCATTCTGACAAGGTGGTTCTTTTAGTTCGGGTCCCTGGCACTGCTGCGATAATCGTTTTTGAAATTTGTCCCTCATACCTGTGAAATCTTCCCGGGGGGCAGGTCTTTCCCCCCTAATCCAGACGCCTCACAGCCGTCACTCATGGCCTCTGCGCGCCGCCTCCTTCTCTTCCTTCAGTAGCGTCCCCAGTGCCTGCGCTGTTATTTTTTTTTTTTCGGACATGCGTAGTTGCGCTGCCCTTTGAACTTACAGCGCAGGTGCCGGGGACGCTACTGAAGGAAGAGGTGGCGCCCGGCGCGCAGAGGCCATGGGTGACTGCTGTGAGGCGTCTGGATTAGGGGGAAAGACCTGCCCCCCAGACAATTTCACGGTATGAGGGACAAACTTCAAAAGCGATTACCGCAGCAGTGCCAGGGACCCGAACTAAAAGAGCCACCTTGTCAGAATGCAGCACAAGGTGGCTGTTTGAGTTACAAACGCGTCGGGGGGTGACAGGTTCCCTTTAAAGGTATTTATTTATGGGGAAAAGACTGCTGTATACACGCGCGATGTAACATACATACTGCAGGTCCTATAATCGCCCCTCCAATGCAGGTTATAACATGGTATAAGAGGACCACCGATAGGGAGACTGCCCAAGTCCACGTCGTGATCCGAGACAAACAAGTGCTAATCAATACACAGGCTCTCGGGATGGATGGTGGGAAGAGTTTTATAACTTACTACTCCAACCTTTGGTTTAACCTCATCACCACCCAGCCCGTGCCGTATACACGCTTATACATTAAGAGGAAATAGAGCAGAAGAGACACAAAGGACGAGCGGCAGGATGTAGAGAAGGAGGATTGGGCGAGCAGGATGCAGCTGACACATCGGTGTAATGCAACCACCAGCAACTATTACCATGCTCGTCTTTAGGGAACTAACTACTAATCGGCTGAAAACGCCATGGCCTATATAGGCAGCGAGTGTGACAGGCAGACACAGCAGAAGTATGGAGAGACCGGCCATACAGCTCCAATGTACAGACCTTGTGATGTACACCAATACATATACTGTACCTATCATCAGAACAGAGATCCCAGCACAAGTACCGATCTCTGCCAGACAAGCAGAATACAGGCTGCCCTCTCCACCAGCCAGGTAGAACACAGGCTGCCCTCTCCACCAGCCCAAGTAGGAACCGATCTCTGCCGGACAAGCAGAATACAGGCTGCCCTCTCCACCAGCCTAAGTAAGCCCAAATCTCTGCCGGACAAGCAGAATACAGGCTGCCCTCTCCACCAGCCTAAGTAAGCCCAAATCTCTGCCGGATAAGCAGAATACAGGCTGCCCTCTCCACCAGCCTAAGTAAGCCCCAATCTCTGCCAGACAAGCAGAATACAGGCTGCCCTCTCCACCAGCCTAAGTAAGCCCCAATCTCTGCCAGACAAGCAGAATACAGGCTGCCCTCTCCACCATCCTAAGTAAGCCCCAATCTCTGCCAGACAAGCAGAATACAGGCTGCCCTCTCCACCATCCTAAGTAAGCCCCAATCTCTGCCAGACAAGCAGAATACAGGCTGCCCTCTCCACCATCCTAAGTAAGCCCCAATCTCTGCCAGACAAGCAGAATACAGGCTGCCCTCTCCACCAGCCTAAGTAAGCCCAAATCTCTGCCGGATAAGCAGAATACAGGCTGCCCTCTCCACCAGCCTAAGTAAGCCCCAATCTCTGCCAGACAAGCAGAATACAGGCTGCCCTCTCCACCAGCCTAAGTAAGCCCCAATCTCTGCCAGACAAGCAGAATACAGGCTGCCCTCTCCACCATCCTAAGTAAGCCCCAATCTCTGCCAGACAAGCAGAATACAGGCTGCCCTCTCCACCATCCTAAGTAAGCCCCAATCTCTGCCAGACAAGCAGAATACAGGCTGCCCTCTCCACCATCCAAAGTAAGCCCCAATCTCTGCCGGACAAGCAGAATACAGGCTGCCCTCTCCACCAGCCTAAGTAAGCCCCAATCTCTGCCGGACAAGCAGAATACAGGCTGCCCTCTCCACCAGCCTAAGTAAGCCCAAATCTCTGCCGGATAAGCAGAATACAGGCTGCCCTCTCCACCAGCCTAAGTAAGCCCCAATCTCTGCCGGACAAGCAGAATACAGGCTGCCCTCTCCACCAGCCTAAGTAAGCCCCAATCTCTGCCGGACAAGCAGAATACAGGCTACCCTCTCCACCAGCCTAAGTAAGCCCAAATCTCTGCCGGATAAGCAGAATACAGGCTGCCCTCTCCACCAGCTTATACAGAATACTATAAAAACAATACTTCCGAATATAAACTAAAAGATCCACCCACCCCCACCCAAAAGAGAGAAAAAAAAAGTTTGAAATAAGTGTCTCCCAGCCAGTAATGCAGTGATGACATCATATTCCCTCTGTGGCCATGATGATGTCATCAGTGCACAACATAAACATGGGAGTTGTAATATTTACCAGAGTACATTCTATCTCAGTGGGGGCTGACTCACGGGGGTCTCCTCCAGCCAGATGAGCCCGTTCGGCTAGGATGTGAGCATACGTAAGCTTTTCGGTCCATACTCCCCTCTATGATAACGGGATTGGTTCCTATAAGCCAGGCTATAGGACCGGCTGTATGGAGCTGATCTCAGAACTGAACGCACGTGATCGGCCAGACACTTGGCTGATAACAGGAAGCAATAGACGCCCAGCTAGCCCAGAGTCCGGGCAGTAAGTGAGAGTCCAGAGGCCAGTGCCGTCCGTGACACAAGCAGGACCCCGGTACACGGCGAGGACACGCCCCGCACACGGCGCACTCACCTGGGCGCACTCCGCTGCTCCCTCCACGCTTCCCGTCCTCTCACTCCAGAACAAACACACTTTCTGGGCGTGGCTGCAGCGAGTCAGCTGGGTGGGCGTGGTTAGAGGCTGACACAAAATGCGGAAGTTAACGGGGAGACACGTGGGCGGGTAGCGAGTCCTGACTGGAGTCTGAAGCTGGGGCAGCGGTGTGCTGTGAGGCGCGGTGTGCTGTGAGGCGCGGTGTGCTGTGAGGCGCGGTGTGCTGTGAGGCGCGGTGTGCTGTGAGGCGCGGTGTGCTGTGAGGCGCGGTGTGCTGTGAGGCGCGGTGTGCGTGTCCGCGGCTCCTGGCTCCTTCCTGTGCTGCCCGGACAGTAAACTTCCCACGGTTCGGTCTGTGCCTGTTTACACTGCGGGGGCGGCTCCGAGTTCCGGGGCTTGTCTGGACTCGTGGCTTTGGAAGTTCCATCAGAAGAAATCCAATACTGGGGGCAGCTGGTCCAGGCAGGAGAGAGACAAAGAACGTGCAGCAGGAGAACAGTTTTCACTTCAAGCTCAGTGTAAAGGGTCACGGTATACAGCTGTACGACTTGTGAAGGAAGCATGGCAAGTGTGGCTAAAAGGAGAAGGAACCCTGTCGTCCAGATTAACTAGAGCTCACCTTATAGCTCACACTGACCGGAGAAACAATACACTGCTGTGTGTAGTGTCTTATAACTAGTGATGAGCGAATACACTCGTTACTCGAGATTTCTTGAGCATGCTCGGGGGTCCTCCGAGTATTTTTTAGTGCTCGGAGATTTAGTTTTCATCACCTCAGCTGAATGATTTACATCTGTTAGTCAGCTTGATTACATGTGGGGATTCCCTAGCAACCAGGCAACCCCCACATGTACTTATGCTGGCTAACAGATGTAAATCATTCAGCTGCGGCAAGAAAAACTAAATCTCCGAGCACTAAAAAATACTCGAAGGACCCCCGAGCGTGCTCAAGAAATCTCGAGTAACGAGTATATTCACTCATCACTACTTATAACGGTGACGGTTTTGGAACGGTAAGCTGAACGGTTATGAGAAGATTTCTGATTTCTGATAGACCCGAGGGTGCCAATCATCCATTCGTGCTGTCTGTCAGACCTGAGGCCGCCATTCAGCCATTCATGCTGTCTGTCAGACCCGAAGCTGCCTTTCATCCATTCCTGCTGTCAGACCTGAGGCCACCATTCATCCATTCATGCTGTCTGTCAGACCCGAAGCTGCCTTTCATCCATTCATGCTGTCAGACCTGAGGCCGCCATTCATCCATTCATGCTGTCTGTCAGACCCGAAGCTGCCTTTCATCCATTCCTGCTGTCAGACCTGAGGCCACCATTCATCCATTCATGCTGTCTGTCAGACCCGAAGCTGCCTTTCATCCATTCCTGCTGTCAGACCTGAGGCCACCATTCATCCATTCATGCTGTCTGTCAGACCCGAAGCTGCCTTTCATCCATTCATGCTGTCAGACCTGAGGCCGCCATTCATCCATTCATGCTGTCTGTCAGACCCGAAGCTGCCTTTCATCCATTCATGCTGTCAGACCTGAGGCCGCCATTCATCCATTCATGCTGTCTGTCAGACCCGAAGCTGCCTTTCATCCATTCATGCTGTCAGACCTGAGGCCGCCATTCATCCATTCATGCTGTCTGTCAGACCCGAAGCTGCCATTTATCAATTCATGCTGTCTGTCAGACCTGAGGCCGCCATTCATGCTGTCAGAGCCGGGGCCAGAGATGTATCTAGGTTTCCTGGCACCAGGGACAAAAATTCAGTTTGGCGCCCCCCACACCAAAGCATATATGCGATTTGCACACTTAGCCACATGCCGATGTGCTGCTCTCCCCAATTCAATGTTCAGTGAAAAGCTCGTTGTCACATGACCCTAAGCATAAAAATCCCATATGAGTGAAGTGGCTGGAACATGCAAGCAGAGCTGAAAACTGAGGCTGGAGTCACACTAAGTATATGAAAAATCGGTCCGAGTCTCCCTGCCGAGAGTTGCACGAGTGTAATGCAAGTGTCACGCGAGTACAATCCGATTTTTCACACCTAGCATCCGATTGCAATGCGATTTTATCATGAGCTTTTACATAGAGCAATTCTCTGTTATTTGCACATCGTTTTCAAAGGAAATATTCATCAAAACACATATTTATAAATAATAGAATAAAAGACTGCCATGTGCCGCATACAGCAAAATCACAGAGGGACAGGTTAGAATAGAATAGATATATACACATAGAATACGGTTAGGGCCAGAAATATTTGGACAGTGACACAAGTTTTGTTATTTTAGCTGTTTACAAAAACATGTTCAGAAATACAATTATATATATAATATGGGCTGAAAGTGCACACTCCCAGCTGCAATATGATAGTTTCCACATCCAATTCGGAGAAAGGGTTTAGGAATCATAGCTCTGTAATGCATAGCGTCCTCTTTTTCAAGGGACCAAAAGTAATTGGACAATGGACTCTAAGGGCTGCAATTAACTCTGAAGGCGTCTCCCTCGTTAACCTGTAATCAATGAAGTAGTTAAAAGGTCAGGGGTGGATTCCAGGTGTGTGGTTTTGCATTTGGAAGCTGTTGCTGTGAGCAGACAACATGCGGTCAAAGGAACTCTCAATTGAGGTGAAGCAGAGCATCCTGAGGCTGAAAAAATCCATCAGAGAGATAGCAGACATGCTTGGAGTAGCAAAATCAACGGGTACATTCTGAGAAAAAAGGAATTGACTGGTGAGCTTGGGAACTCAAAATGGCCTGGGCGTCCACGGATGACAACAGTGGTGGATGATCGCCGCATACTTAATTTGGTGAAGAAGAACCCGTTCACAACATCAACTGAAGTCCAGAACACTCTCAGTGAAGTAGGTGTATCTGTCTCTAAGTCAACAGTAAAGAGAAGACTCCATGACAGTAAATACAAATGGTTCACATCTAGATGCAAACCATTCATCAATACCAAAAATAGACAGGCCAGAGTTAAATTTGCAGAAAAACACCTCAAGAAGCCAGCTCAGTTCTGGAAAAGTATTCTATGGACAGATGAGACAAAGATCAACCTGTACCAGAATGATGGGAAGAAAAAAGTTTGGAGAAGAAAGGGAACGGCACATGATCCAAGGCACACCACATCCTCTGTAAAACATGGTGGAGGCAACGTGATGGCATGGGCATGCATGGCTTTCAATGGCACTGGGTCACTTGTGTTTATTGATGACCTAAGAGCAGACAAGAGTAGCCGGATGAATTCTGAAGTGTACCGGGATATACTTTCAGCCCAGATTCAGCCAAATGCTGCAAAGTTGATTGGGCGGCGCTTCATAGTACAGATGGACAATGACCCCAAGCATACAGCCAAAGCTACCCAGGAGTTCATGAGTGCCAAAAAGTGGAACATTCTGCAATGGCCAAGTCAATCTCCAGATCTAAACCCAATTGAGCATGCATTTCACTTGCTCAAAGCCAGACTTAAGACGGAAAGACCCACAAACAAGCAAGACCTGAAGGCTGCGGCTGTAAAGGCCTGGCAAAGCATTAAGAAGGAGGAAACCCAGCGTTTGGTGATGTCCATGGGTTCCAGACTTAAGGCAGTGATTGCCTCCAAAGGATTTGCAACAAAATATTGAAAATAAAAATATTTTGTTTGGGTTATGTTTATTTGTCCAATTACTTTTGACCTCCTAAAATGTGGAGTGTTTGTAAAGAAATGTGTACAATTCCTACATTTTCTATCAGATATTTTTGTTCAACCCTTCAAATTAAACGTTACAATCTGCACTTGAATTCTGTTGTAGAGGTTTCATTTCAAATCCAATGTGGTGGCATGCAGAGCCCAACTCGCGAAAATTGTGTCACTGTCCAAATATTTCTGGCCCTAACTGTATACAGTGCCTTGCGAAAGTATTCAGCTCCCAGGAACTTTTCAACCTTTTCCGACATATCATGCTTCAAACATAAACATACCAAATGTAAATTTTTGGTGAAGAATCAACAAGTGGAACACAATTGTGAAGTTGAAGGAAATTTATTGGTTATTTTAAATTTTTGTAGAAATTCAAAAACTGAAAAGTGGGGCGTGCAATATTATTCGGCTCCTTTAACTTCATACTTTGTTGCGCCACCTTTTGCTGCGATTACAGCTGCAAGTCGCTTGGGATATGTCTCTATCAGTTTTGTACATCGAGAGACTGAGATTCTTGCCCATTCTTCCTTGGCAAACAGCTCGAGCTCATTGAGGCTTGACGGAGATCGTCTGTGAACAGCAGTTTTCAGCTCTTTCCACGGATTCTCGATTGGATTGAGGTCTGAACTTTGACTTGGCCATTCTAAAACCTGGATACGTTTGTTTGTGAACCATTCCATTGTAGATTTTGCTTTATGTTTGGGATCATTGTCTTGTTGGAAGACAAATCTCTGTCCCAGTCTCAGGCTGATCCAACTTCAATGGAAATGCCTCAAGACAAGGAAATGATACTCAGTAGTGTGTGTGTGGCCTCCACGTGCCTGTATGATCTACCTACAATGCCTGGGCATGCTCCTGATGAGGCGACGGATGGTGTCCTGAGGGATGTCCTCCCAGACTTGGACTAAAGCATCCACCAACTCCTGGACAGTCTGTGGTGCAACGTGACGCTGGTGGATGGTGCGAGACATGATGTCCCAGATGTGTTCATCTTGCAGGAACTGCTGGCACACTCGAGTCCAGCCACATGAGGTGTGGCATTGTCGTGCATTAGGAGGAAGCCAGGGCCAGCACCAGCATATGGTCTCACAAGGGGTCTGATGAGCTCATCTCGGTACCTATTGGCAGTCAGGCTACCTCTGGCGAGCACATGGAGGGCTGTGCGGCCCTCCAAAGAAATGCCATTCCACACCATTACTGACCCAGTGCCCAATTGGTCATGCTGAAGGATGGTGCAGGCAGCAGATCACTCTCCACGGCGTCTCCAGACTTTGTCACGTGCTCAGTGTGAACCTGCTTTCATCTGTGAAGAGCACAGGGCACCAGTAGCAAATTTGCCAATCCTGGTGTTCTGTGGCAAAGCGTCCTGCACTGTGTTGGGCTGTGAGCACAACCCCAATCTGTGGACATCGGGCACTCAGACCATCCTCATGGAGTCGGTTTCTAAACATTTCTGCAGACACATGCACATTTGTGGCCTGCTGGAGGTCATTTTGCAGGGCTGTGGCAGTGCTCCTCCTGTTCCTCCTTGCACAAAAGCTGAAGTAGCAGTCCTGCTGCTGGATTGTTGCCCTCCTACTGCTTGCTCCATGTCTCCTGTTGTACTGGCCTGTCTCCGGTAGCACCTCCAGCCTCTGGACACTACGCTGACAGACATAGCAAGCCTTGCCACAGCTCGCATTGATGTGCCATCCTGGATGAGCTGCACTACCTGAGCCACTTGTGTGAGTTGTAGAGTCCATCTCATGCTACCATGAGTGTGAAAGCACAATCAACATTCAAAAGTGACCAAAACATCAGCCAGAAAGCATTGGTATTGAGATGTGGTCTGTGGTCCCCACCTGCAGAACCACTCCTTTATTGCATGTGCCTTGATAATTGCCAATAATTTCCATCTGTTGTCTATTCCATTTGCACAACAGCATGTGAAATTGATTGTCAAACAGTGTTGCTTCCTTAGTGGACAGTTTGATATAACAGAAGTTTGATTTACCTGGAGTTATTCTGTTATTTAAGTGTTCCCTTTATTTTTTTGATATATTTTGCACAGATAGAAGAAAAGTTGGAAATTCAGCAGCCGAGTAGTGTAATATCACAGCAGGCGCCTACAGGATAGAATAGATAGATTACATACAGTAAATACGAATGGAATAGGTAGATATTCTGATGTCTGTGACAAATAAAGTTAGTACAGTGTGTGCTGCTTACTGTACATGTATTTAATTAATAAAATATTTTTTCTGAACAAAATGGCGTGGGCTCCCACATAATTTTCATAACCAGCAGAGGGAAAGCCGACGGCTGGGGGCCAATGTTTATAGCCTGGGAAGGGGTAATACCCATGGAGCTTCCCAGGCTATTAATATCCGCTCACAACTATATGCTTTGCCTTTACTGGCTTTTAAAATGGGGGACCCTAAAAAAAATGACGTAGAGTCCCCCTATAATTATTAACCAGCAAAGGCTATACAGACGACTGCGGGCTGATATTAACCCCTGGAGCTTTTTTTTGTTTTGCGCTTTCGTTTTTCACTCCCCTTCTTCCCAGAGCCATAATTTTATTTTATTGTTCGATCAACATGGTTATGTGAGGGCTTGTTTTTTGGGGGATGAGTTGTACTTTTGAACGACACCATTGGTTTTACCATGCAGTGTAACAGGAAAAAAATTCCAAGAGTGGTGAAATTGCAAAAAAGTTCAATCCCACATTTGTTTTTTGTTTGGCTTTTTTTAGTAAGTTCACTAAATGCTAAAACTGACCTGCTATTATGATTTCCCAAGTCATTACGTGTTCATAGACACCAAACATGTCTAGGTTCTTTTTTTATCTAAGTGGTGAAAAAAGTTCCAAACTTTGTTTAAAAAAAAAAAAATTGCGCCATTTTCCGATACCCATAGCGTCTCCATTTTTCACGATCTCGGGTTGGGTGAGGGCTTATTTTTTGCGTGCCGAGCTGACATTTTTAATTATACCATTTTGGTGCAGATATGATTTTTTGATCGCTCGTTATTGCATTTTAATGCAATGTCGCGGTGACAAAAAAAACCGTAATTTTTGCATTTTTACTTTTTCTCGCTATGCCGTTTAGTGATCAGGATAATCCTTTTTTTATTGATAGATCGTGCAATTCTGAACACGGCTATACTATATATGTGTATGTTTGATTTCATTTTTATTGTTTTATTTTCAATAGGGCGAAAGGGGGGTAATTTGTACTTTTATATTTTTATTTTTTTATATTTTTAAAAATATTTTTTCTTTACTTTTGGCATGCTTAAATAGTCTCCATAGAGGACTGGAAGCTGGTACAACCCAATCAGCTCTGCTGCATAGAGGCAATGTTCAGATCGCCTCTATAAGATAGCGGATATGCTGACTTGCTATGAGCGCCGACCACTAGATGGCGCTCACAGCAAGCCGGCACTGACAGCCATAGAGGTCTCCCGATGGCCGGAAGCATGATTTAAATGCCGCTGTCAAGAGTTTTGACAGCGGCATTGAATTGGTTAATTGCTGCAGGTGGATCGCGATTCCACCTGTGGCAATTGCAGGCACATGTCAGCTGTTCACCGCCGTAGCCCACATAAAAGGGAGGGATACCTACATCGGTGTACTATTTCACCCGATGTCGGCAAGGGGTTAATAGCCTAGGAAGGGGCCATGGATACTGGCTCCCCACCAGGCTAAAAACATCAGCTCTCAGCCGCCCTAGAAAAGGCGCATCTCTCAGATGCGCCAATTCTGGCACTTAGCCTCGCTCTTCCCACTTGCCCTGTAGCGATAGCAAATGGGGTGATAGTTGAAGGGGTTGATGTCACCTTTGAATTGTCAGGTGACTTCAAGCCCCGATGTTGGTAGAGGAGAGGCGTCAATAAGACACCCCCATTAATAACCCCGTAGTCACATTGTATGAAAACACACCCAGAATAAAGTTCTTTAATTGAAAGAATGACACAGACTCCTTTATTAAATCTTAATTAAACCATACTTACTACCTCGCCCATTCCATCAAACCCCTTGTCATCTGCAAAAGAGATAAAAAATAATATTACCTTTCCGCAGAGATGTTGCTAATCAATTTGTCCCACGACGGATCTAGCTCTGCTACATCTAGATGGCAGGTTGCATGATGCGACCATGCAGCCTGTCATCCAGCAGAGACACTGCGCACCATGTGCTCAGAGTCTCCCTGTGAACTCCTATTCCCTGTCTGAGGGCACCGCGAGCGTGAGAAAGTTCTCCTGCTCACAATACCGTCAGATAGGTCCTGTGAGTTCGCAGCCAATGAACTTGCTTCACCTATCTGTCGTCAGCGGGAGCGCGGTGGTAAACAGTCATGTAAGCACATGTATGCAATTTGTATACATCTGGCCACATAGTGACTAGACATGTCCAGCCTCACTCAATTTCATTGAGTGAGGCCACTCATGTCTAGTCAGCACGTGACCGCAAATTATGACCATATGTAAATTGCAAGCCTGAGAGAATCCTGACTGTACAATGTCGCAATTAACGCTATGTAACGGATCCGTTAGCACACCCATTGACCGCAATGTGCTAACGCATCGCTAACGTATGCCATTTTTGGCATGCGTCAGCGATGTCCCGTTATTTTCAGCGTTCAGGGTCCGTTCTTCACTAGCACAGATCGGGCATCTGCCCTAGCGGGATCGCCAAACGCAATCCCTTTTTGAACATTGCGTTAGCGCATTCCGTTAGCGTATGCGCTAAACGGATTGCACTAACACAATGTAAACCTAGCCTTATACTCAGTTTCTTCCGGAAAATGATTGCAATCACAAATTCTTTGGTATTATTATCTTCATTTATTTTATCTTAAATGAAAAAAACACAAAAGAGAATGAAGCAAAAAGCAAAACATTGATCATTTCACACAAAACTCCAAAAATGGGCCAGACAAAAGTATTGGCACCCTCAGCCTAATACTTGGTTGCACAACCTTTAGCCAAAATAACTGCCACCAACCGCTTCCGGTAACCATCAATGAGTTTCTTACAATGCTCTGCTGGAATTTTAGACCATTCTTCTTTGGCAAACTGCTCCAGGTCCCTGATATTTGAAGGGTGCCTTCTCCAAACTGCCATTTTTAGATCTCTCCACAGGTGTTCTATGGGATTCAGGTCTGGACTCATTGCCGGCCACCTTAGAAGTCTCCAGTGCTTTCTCTCAAACCATTTTCTAGTGCTTTTTGAAGTGTGTTTTGGGTCATTGTCCTGCTGGAAGACCCATGACCTCTGAGGGAGACCCAGCTCTCTCACACTGGGCCCTACATTATGCTGCAAAATTTGTTGGTAGTCTTCAGACTTCATAATGCCATGCACACGGTCAAGCAGTCCAGTGCCAGAGGCAGCAAAGCAACCCCAAAACATCATGGAACCTCCGCCATGTTTGACTGTAGGGACCGTGTTCTTTTCTTTGAATGAACATGCGCCAAATATGGACTAAAAAAACAGTAATGAAGGTAAATAAAAAATGATGATGGCAGGGAAATAATATTAGAAAATGATCTTTATTATTGAATATAGCAACATGGGGTACATATCACCACATATTGGCGGTCCTGGAAGCAATTTTTCCCAGCTTTATAAGTAAGTGACATCAGATAGACTGGATCATATGGTCAAATAGCACGTTTTCTTTTGGTGTGTTTGCAGCAAGGCTTGTACGTTTTAGCTGCCTGTCAGTTGATTTTTTGCACAGTCTTATGTCCCAAATACCTTTAGTAGGTACTTATACACAAGTGTTTATTGTTATGTGACACTTTTATATATTTATCATATGCGGTTATTTATATACGCACATATATATATTATTTATATTATTTTTCTATCACTTAGGTCTCACATAATTTTCCCTTGGTATTTTTTAATATTTTTTGACATATGATCTCTCTCTCTTTTTTGTACTCATACTTTTATATATCCTTTTATTTGGTCCACTGGGGTATCCAGAGTATAAATACATATTTTTTGACCTGCCACATGCCGATTTTATTGCATTAATTATATGGTGTGTGATATGTGCATATACATATGAATGTAAAAATATATACATATACATAGTTATTTTATCCTTTTATCTTCTATTGCTGTTGCTATATTCAATAATAAAGATCATTTTCTAATATTATTTCCCTGCCATCATCATTTTTTATTTACCTTCATTACTGTTTTTTTAGTCCATATTTGGCGCATGTTCTTTCCGTTCTTGTAGTGGTTTCACTATATTACCTTGACACAGGTGGTGACCGGTATTTTTATATCTAATTTTTAGCTTATGGGTATTCTATTTTAGTACTCCTCTTCAGAAATAATACCTGGTGTTTTATCCTGTGTCTGTCTTATAATCTTTTCTTTGAATGCCTCTTTTTTTCTCCTGTAAACTCTATTTTGATGCCTTTGCCCAAAAAGCTCTACTATTGTCTCATCTGACCAGAGAACATTCTTCCAAAACATTTTAGGCTTTTTTAGGTAAGTTTTGGCAAACTCCAGCCTGGCTTTTTTATGTCTCGGGGTAAGAAGTTGGGTCTTCCTGGGTCTCCTACCATACAGTCTTTTTTCATTCAGACGCTGACGGATAGTACGGGTTGACACTGTTGTACCCTCGGACTGCAGGGCAGCTTGAACTTGTTTGGATGTTAGTCGAGGTTCTTTATCCAACATCCGTACAATCTTGCGTTGAAATCTCTTGTCAATTTTTCTTTTCCGTCCACATCTAGGGAGGTTAGCCACAGTGCCATGGACTTTAAACTTCTTGATGACACTGCGCACGGTAGACATTCAGGTCTTTGGAGATGGATTGTAGCCTTGAGATTGCTCATGCTTCCTCACGATTTGGTTTCTCAAGTCCTCAGACAGTTCTTTGGTCTTTTCTCCATGCTCAATGTGGTACACACAAGGACACAGGACAGAGGTTGAGTCAACTTTAATCCATGTCAACTGGCTGCAAGTGTGATTTAGTTGTTAGAAAAATAAGCCCGCTCACCCATCATGCATAAACCAATCTTTTCAGTTTTTGAATTTCCGCAGAAATTTAAAATAACCAATAAATTTCGTTGAACTTCACAATTGTGTTCCACTTGTTGTTGATTCTTCACTAAAAATTTACATTCGGTGTGCCTGGATTGATCTGGTAAATTCAGTTATACCTTATGAACGCACATTATACCAGAATAGGGGTTGCATGGGAAAATTTGAAAAGATCTGGGATATATGGATCTCATCATAGCTCACCATGTCATCATGGGACAGATAGCCTTGCCTCATTATAATAAATGGTAGAATTCTACATTGGTTCGCGCCTCATTTCAACATTTAAACACAATTAAAATGGAATTGGTTTTGGCAGCAAGAGTTTTATTACAGGTCCAAGGATATACTGTATTATTTTAAGTTTTCTGAGACTGGGTCTATGTACCAAGATATGTGCTGATATGACTTGTGCTATACATTTGTACTGGCTTGCAAGCAACATGTATGTCTTATTGTTCTTTTGATGTTTAATAAACGAATGAAAAAAAAAATTTACATTCGGTATCTTTGAATCACGATATGTGGGAAAAGGTTGAGAAGTTCCAGGGAGCCGAATACTTTCGCAAGGCAATATATATATATATATATATATATATATATATATATATATTGATTGGTTGGAAAATAAGGATCTGACATGTTGAATTTAAACACCCATTCCGTTCCTTCTCAGTGGGTATAAGCCACTGCTAGGAGTCTGGCAGCATCTAACTATTCACTAAATATTCACACTTGAATTGAGTGTACATGTGTATACTTGCCAACGCTCCCTGAAAAGTTGGCAAATCTCCCGGTTTGCGAAGAAGCCTCCTGGAATCTCTTGGAAGGCAGTACTGTCCTCAAAGTTTTCTTTGCTGTAATGATGAGTCATGAAGTCCAGAGGCACAGGGAATAAATGTAGAAGGGGTGCACTCTGTAGACGTGCGAGTGGTCCAAAAAATTCCAGTGGCATGCTTAGGCAAAATTGTCAGCATGGTGGAAGAGTTGTTGGCCATAAATAATAATAATCTTTATATAGCGCTAACATATTCCGCAGCGCTTTAAAGGTTGCACACATTATCATCACTGTCCCTGATGAGGATCACAATCTAAATTCCCTATCAGTATGTCTTTGGAGTGAGGGAGGAAACTGGAGAACCCAGAGAAAACCCACACAAACACGGAGAGAACATACAAACTCTTTGCAGATGTTGTCCTTAGTGGGATTTGAACCCAGGACTCCAGCGCTGCATGGCTGCTGTGCTAACCACTGTGCCACCGTGCTGCCATACTTTTATGTGTACCTTAATAGGCTCTTCACATTGTGTTTAGCAGTGTGTTCCTGACTCTCTCTGAGGGTTCCAGCTGAATTCTCTAAAAACTGGATTCAGAAGTGCCTCCAATGGAGTTACTGGAGTATCTCTCCAGCGTTTTTTTTCCAGTGCTGGTGTGACGCCTTAAATCCCCTGCCCCTGGTCATATACTCACCCTCTGGCATCTTCCCTGTTTTTGGCACCGCTCCGGTCCCCTGGCGCCATCTTGTGATTTCAGCTTCTGTCACAAGCTATCAATGCAAGTCTATGAGAGCCAGAACTAGGCTGGCAAAATATTGGAGCTGCGGGCAGGTCACTTTTCTGTGGAGACTGACGGGAGCGATGTTGTAAAACGATGAAGGCGGCAGCAGGTGAGTATGAGACTGGAGCAGGTGAATTATGGAAAGTATGGAACTTTGTGCTTCTTTTCAACACCATTGACCTTTTCAGACATGTACTGTATGATGGCATAGTCTGCTTCGTTATTGTGCCTGTCAGAAAAAACAGACACCGCCAGAAAAAAAGACAGAATCCAGGCAGAGGATGCCAGCAGCGGAACGGAGCAGCTGCACCTCTCCGGTAAATGAGTATATTTTATTTTGGAAGCATTTGACAAACATTGAAAAGTAGTAGATATCCCCCTTAAAGGGATTTTGTCACCAGGTTTTTGTTTCCCTTTCTGAGAGCAGCATGATGTAGGGGTAGAGATCCTGATTACATCAATGTGTCACTTGCTAGGCTGCCTACTGCAGTTTATTTAAAATTACTGTTTTTTCTGCTTCAGATCTACCTGTTCTCTGACTGATGAGCTCTGTTGACAGCTGTCTGTGTAAACTGTGCATAGGCAGAAATCTGCCAATCCGTGGTCAGGACAAGGTTATACGGAGCTCATGAATATGGAGGACAACATGGCAGCAGGTTTACTAGTCCTGTAGTGATGATCTCCTGCTGATGAAACTGGCATTTTATCAAAATTACAGCAAGCAGCTGAGTAAGTAACACATCCCTGTAATCAGGATCTCTGTTTCTACATTATACTGCTGTCAGATTCTGTGGAAAGCCCTGGTGAAAAATTTCCTTTAAGGCTATGTCTCCACGTTCAGGATTCCCTGCGCTTTGGACGCAGCGGCTACCCCGCTCTGCCCAAAGTGCCGCCCCCTGTTGTATGCACGGTGATTCTGGATGTGTTCAATGAACACAAGCGGAATCACCTCATCGTATTCATAGACTGGGTTATTTATCTTGCGGAGACGGAGCGTCTCTGCAAGATAAATATGCATGCTGCGGCTCTGCACGCATAGTGGAGACGGAATTTCATAAAATCCCCTCCACTATGCTGTAACAATCCGCAGCAAATCCTGAGGCGATGTGCCCACGTTGCGGTTTTTATGTGTTTCCACCACATTTTTGCCGCAGCGGAAACGCATTCCCATGCAATCCTATGGGATTCCGCAGTTGCTGTGCCCATGCTTTGGATTTTCTGGCTGCGGAATCGCACAGCGGTAAAATCCGCAGCATTATTTCTGCGGAATTGCGGAGATTCCGACGCCATAGGATTGTATTGAACCGCTCACTTTACGCATGTGGCTGTGCCCATCATGCGTAAAGTGAGCGCGTCATGTGCGGATGGTACCCGAGTCTGAAGAAGAGGAGACTCTCCTCCGGGCCCTGGGTACCGTATTCTTGTAAAAAAAAAAAGAATTAAAATAAAAAATAGGGATATACTTACCTTCTGATGGCCCCCGGAGTCCTCCCGCCTTTCAACGATGCACGCGGCGGCTTCCATTCCCAGTGATGCATTGCGCGAATCACCTGAGATGACATCGCGGTCACGCGACCGTGACGTCACAAAGGTCCTTCGCGCAAAGCATCCATGGGAACGGAACGTACCGGGAGCGCCGCTGAGGAAATCGGGGGCCGTCGGAAGGTGAAAATAACCATATTTTTTATTTTTTTTAATTATTTTTAACATTCTATCTTTTACTATTGATGCTGCATAGGCAGTGTCAATCACTTTTCCAAGCAATGCTTCAAATCGCTTGTAAAGCGCAAGCATTCTGCAAGCTAAAAACGCTTGCAAAACACTTTTTTTTGCGGGAAAACGCATGCAAATTCCACGTGCATTTTACCCGCGGCAGGGAGCTGCGGAAATGCAGCGGACATTTCCACAGCATTTCTGCAACGTGGCCACATAGCCTGAAGGTTTCCTGACCGTGGAAACATACCCTAAGAATTTTTAAAATTTTATTTCCAGATATACTAAACTGTAAAGGCATTAAGACTAAAAGTAGCCTCTAGATCCTGTTTTGAAGTCTATCTATCGATATAGCTACAATTTATACAATGTGGTTTACAAGATGTCATTGGGCATACAGAGGAAATGAGGCAAACAGTAGTTTAAAGGAAATAGCAACCAAGGAGATACAGAGGAAATGATTAGTCGCAACATGAAACAAAAATACATGAATCACAGCGGACTTTTATCATTTTATCATGCTCTTTCCTTGAAGGGTTTTTCCAGGAGTATTTAAATATAGTTACATCATCATACGCTCCTGCCATATTTTTTCCTGTGCTACAGTTTCAGTAGGTCTATGGGGAGGGGCTGGTGTTTTATTATTTAAAGCCCCACTCCAGCGGGGGAGGTTTCAGCACTGGAATGACTCCTTAAATGTAATTTCCCTAACCCCTGTCATACACTCACCCTCCGACATCTTCAAGGGGAGGGGGAAAAAATAATAAATTACTGATAGGGGTTTGTTATAAGTCTCCGAAAATAATGGAAGCAATGGAGAATATCCTCATAAAGCAAATAGATGAAGCTGCGACTCAAGGAGAAGTCATTATTATTGGGGGGCTTCAACTACCCTGAAATAGATTGGGGAACAGAAACCTGCAGTTCCAGCAAAGGTAATCGGTTTTTGACAAATATGAGAGACAACTTCCTTTCACAACTGGTTCAGGACCCAACAAGAAGGGGGACACTGCTAGACCTAATATTAACCAACAGGCCAGACCGCATAGCAAATATAAGGTTTTGGGGTCACTTGGGGAATAGTGATCACAAAATAATACGTTTTCATGTATCCTTTAATAAGATGTGTAGTAGAGGGGTTACAAGGACACTAAACGTCAAGAGGGCAAATTTCCAACGGATGAGAGATGATCTTGGTGCAATTAACTGGGACAATATCCTGAGACCTAAAAATACACAGAGAAAATGGGAGACATTTATTAGCATCCTGGATAGGACCTGTGCACAGTATATACCGTATGGGAATAAACATACTAGAAATAGGAGGAAACCAATATGGCTAAATAGAGCTGTAAGGTGCGCAATAAATGACAAAAAGAAAGCATTTAGAGAATTAAAGGAATTAGGTAGGGATGAGGCATTAAATAAATACAGAAAATTAAATAAATTCTGTAAAAGGCAAATCAAGACAGCAAAGATTGAGGTAGAGAGACTCATTGTTACGGCTGGCGGAACGCACCAAATAAATGTGAAGTTGATATTGGTGCGTTCGCAGCCCGGGGTCCACCGTGCAGGAGAGACACCTGCTACTAGTGAAATGGCAGCCCCATATGGTGGTACAATGCCAAATTATATGCGAATTCCATCACTCGGTCAGTACAAGGACGAACCCTGTTGCTTCACAGAGTCGTGTAATATAAGTGGGGCTAATACCCTAACTAGGGTTGTGCTTGCTCGGAACACTTCTGTGCTAACCGCCAGTGGCGTATCTAGGGGGGGGCAGCCGGGGCATGTGCCCCGGGCGCAGCCGGCAGGGGGGCGCAGTCGGGCCGCCTAATTCGGCGGTCCGCAGTGTCTCCCCCGGTGGCTGCATTCTGCCGCCCCCCGCACTGGGAGTCAGCTGTTCTCTGTGCCGACTGTCAAGCTGACAGCCGGCACAGAGAAGCTGCAGAGTGCCGGCTCCCAGTGTGTCCAGAGGGGGAGGGGAGCCCCTGCAGAGTGGCTGCAGCGGGCAGGGAGAAATCCCTGCAGCTCCACTGCCCAGCCGCACGATCTGTCTTCTTCCTGCTTCCTCTCACACAGACGCGCCGCTGGATGACGTCATCATTCAGCGGCCGGCTGTGTCAGAGGAAGGCGATGGAGCTGCTGCGCAGAGCGCGAGGAGAGGTGAGAGGAGTGTATGTGAGTGTGTGTATGTGTGTGAATGTGTGTGTGAATGTATGTGTGTGTGCGAATGTGTGTGTGTGTGAATGTGTGTGTGTGAATGTGTGTGAATGTATGTGAATGTATGTGTGAGTGTGTGTATGTGAGTGTGTGCGTATGTGTGTGTCTCAGTATTGTGTGTGTGTGTGTATGTGTATCGCACTGCAGGGGAATGTGCAGAGAAGTGAATGGTGTGTGTGTGGGGGGGGGAGGAGAGGGCAATGATGGGGCTGACGAGGGGCATATGCCCTTGGAGGGGGGGGGCGCCAAAATGAATTCTTGCCCCGGGTGCCAGAAACGCTAGATACACCTCTGCTAACCGCACACAAGAAGGAACCAAAGCCAAGGGACTAATTGCCCCCACTGACGCTAGCTGCCTGCCTGAACAATTCCTACGGCTAGACAGACACGCTCCACATATAGCCTGAGTGGCAGAGTATTCACTGAGTATTCACTGGCAACAAGCTCAAACATAAATGATACTAGCGCATGGCCATACGACCATGTGAATCTTTTATAGTTGCAGCAACTTCAGGACTTTCCTAGAGGACCAATGGGAGCTGCTACAGGACCTGAGCGTGTGATCCCCGACCTCCAATGGGCATGCTCAGAAGGAGAAAAGTAGGACTTAGTCCCAGAAGCGTCTGCTTGCCGCTGACCAGTACTGGCTACAATGGCTGAGCCTGGAAGGGCAGCAGCAACCAAGCGCACAGTATCTGCCTGATCCAGACGCTTGGCTGACGTCTCCGCTGAGCAGGCTCCACTGTGGCTGAAGAAGAATAGGAGACCGCAGCAGAGGTGGCCTGAGATTCCCCCTGTGCAGGGGCGGAAACTCCACACCTAACACGGCCCACCCCACCTTGGACCTTGCTACGCTCGAACGCAGCAATGAGCTGCGGAGCTCAAATGTGCTCAGCAGGCTCCCAGGACCTGGACCATAACCCTTCCAGTCCACCAAATAAAATTTTTTACCACGTACCACCTTACACCCCAGGATAGCGTTCACCTCATAATCTCCCGTAGACAAACCCGATGTCCCGGCAGATGACTCGGAAAACCGGGACGTATACGGGCTTTAAGAGGGACACATGGAAGGTGTAGGTGATACCTGGGCGTGGAGGAAGAGCCAGACGGTAGACCACAGGGTTAACCTATTCCAGGACCTTGAAGGGACCCAAGTAGCGAGGTGCAAACTTAGTGGACTCAACGCGCAGCCTGATATTACGGGCAGAGAGCCACACTAAATCAACAGGAGCAAAGGTCGGAGCGGGTCACCGATGCGCATCGTCGGAGACCCTCATTCTCTCCTTGGAGGCCCAGATGGCATCCTGAGTGCGGTCCCAAATGTCACGTGCCTCCACAGCCCAATCTGCCACCCTGGAGTCGGTGGAAGACACGGGCATAGGCACAGGAACCGGCGGATGCTGGCAGAAGTTAAGGAGGAATGGGGTCTGCCCAGTGGAGTCGGCAATGGTGTTGTTCAGTGCAAACTCCGCCCATGGTAGCAAGGATGCCCAATCATCCTGCCTGGCTGAAACAAAATGTCGCAGATATGTGACCAAGGTCTGGTTGGCTCTCTCTACCAACCCATTTGTCTCAGGATGATATGCGGAAGAGAGATTCAGCTCAATGCTGAGTAGAAGACAAAGCTCTCTCCAGAACCGAGACGCAAACTGGGGACCCCGGTCACTGACAATTTTATACTGTGTAGGTGAAGGATGTGTTTCATAAACAACGCTGCCAGAGCCCATGCAGAAGGTAGCCGTGGAAGAGGCACCAAGTGCACAATTTTGGAAAAATGGTCGGTGATCACGAAAATAATGGTGCAGCTACGGGACTTGCTAAGCCCACCACAAAGTCCATCCCGACCATCTCCCAGTGCCTGTCCGCCACCGGCAGGGGGTAAAATAACCCAGCTGGCCATTGTCGAAGAGATTTATTCTTAGCACAGGAGACACATGCCCGAATATTGTCCCCGATGTCACGGGCCATATGTGGCCACCATTATGCCCTCGCCAGCAGCTCAGATCTCCTCTTGGTCCCAAAATGTCCACCCATCCTGGACGAATGAGCCCAAGAGAGAACCTCCGGTCGCAAATGTGATGGTACAAAAGTATTGCCCGGGGGCACAGACTCTAGCGAGACCGGAGCTACGGTTCTCAGGCTTTTAGAAGGGACAATAAGCCGAGGCTCCTCTTCCTCCTCCTCAGATGACACAGCGGAGCGAGAGAGCGTCGGCACGAATCTTGTCCCCGGAGAGAAAATGAAGGGTGAAATGGAACAGGGAGAAGAACAGAGACCATCTAGCCTGGCGAGAATTTAGCCGTAGGGCAGTCTGAATGTACACCAAATTCTTGTGGTCTGTATAAACTTGGAAGGGAAAGCGAGCCCCTTCCAGGAGGTGTCTCCACTCTGAGAAAGCCAACTTCATTGCTAGCAACTCCCTGTCCCTGATGGAATAATTCCTCTCCACTGGTGTGAAGGTCTTGGAGGAGAAGAAGAAGCAAGGATGCTTCCGACTTTGAGCATCCTTTTGGAAGAGAACTGCTCCAGCACCAACTGATGAGGCATCCACCTCCATTATAAACGGCTTATTTACATCGGGGCGATGTAGGATGGGAGCGCTAGCAAAATGAGACTTAAAAGAGGTGAAAGCCTTGGAGACCTCCTCCGACCACAATTTGGGATTCGCCCCCTTCTTGGTAAGGGCAACCAAGGGAGCTACCAAAGTTGAGAAATGAGGGATGAACAGACGATAATAGTTAATGAACCTCATAAAGCGCTGCACCGCTTTAAGAGAATGGAGTTCTTGCCAGTCCATCACAGCCTGTAGTATGGCAGGATCCATAGCCAATCCCTGGGCGGAGATGATATAGCCAAGGAAAGGTAAGGACTCCTGCTCAAACACACATTTCTCCAACTTGGCGTAGAGGGAGTTTGCCCGTAAGAGGTCGAAGACTTTGCAAACATCTCTCCGGTGGGAGTCAATATCTGGAGAGTAGATGAGAATATCATCCAGATAGGCTACGACCGAGGTGGAGAGCATATCCTGGAAGATATCATTTACAAAGTCTTGGAAAATGGCTGGGGCATTACAGAGCCCAAAGGGCATCGCTAGGTATTCATAGTGCCTATCCCTGGTGTTAAAACCCGTCTTCCATTCGTCCCCCTCACGGATGCGAATCAGGTTGTAAGCACCCCGCAGATCTAGTTTAAATACCCTTTCTCCCCGAAGCCTATCAAAGAGCTCAGATATCAGGGGCAGCTGATACTTATTCTTAACGGTGATGGCGTTAAGATCCTTGTAGTCTATGCATGGACGTAGTTCTCTATTCTTCTTCTGAACGAAGAAGAACCCAGCCCCTGCAGGAGACACTGACTTCTTAATGAATCCTCTTGCCAGATTCTCCTGGATGTACTGAGACATTGCCTCCGTCTCTGGGAGAGATAACGGATAGACTCGACCCCGGGGAGGCTCAGCACCAGGCAAGAGGTCAATAGGACAGTCATAGGGGCGGTGAGGCAGAAGGGTCTCTGCAGCCCTCTTTGAGAACACGTCCGCATAGGACCGATAATGCTTGGGGAGAGATGAAAGATCTGCGGATACCTCTGTAGTAGCAACCTGAACGCACTCCCTCTGACATCTGCCCTCACAAGATTTACTCCAACCCAAAATTCTGCCTGTGGACCACTCAATATGAGGGGAGTGATACCGAAGCCAAGATATCCCTAACAGGACCTCATCAATTCCCTCAGGAATGACAAGTAAGGATATAGTCTCCTGATGAGATGGTGACATAGAGTAAATGGGATGGTCTGGTGTGTAATCTGTGAGGACAGTGTCGACCCATTCACCACTCGTACGGTTACCGGCTTGGCGAGCATCACCAGGGGTATTGCGTGACGTTGGGTGAAGGCAGATGACATAAAATTGCCCTCCGCCCCAGAATACACGCAAAGCTCTACCGTAAGAGTGGATTGGCCAATGGTAATTGTCCCGTTAATGGACAGTTTAGAAGAAAACGCCGCGGTGTCTAGTGAACCTCCTCCTACGGTTACTAGACACGATCTTTTTCCCGACCGCTGGGGAGATTTATTGGCATAATGTCCTAACTGCTGGCAGACATTACAGACCATGGGTAATTGAGCAGCCCAGGACTTAGGTCCCACTCGAAAAACCTCCATGGCCTCATGGGAGTCGGACTCCTGTAAAGGAGATTCCAGAGGACTGGCGAAGGTAGGAGCCAACCGGAACCTCTGCCTACACTGGGTCCACTCCAACCTTCGCTCGTTAAAATGAAGGTCGATGCGGGTGGATTTAGATATAAGCTCCTCCAGTGTGGCGGGAATCTCCAAAGTGGCCAAGGCGTCCTTCACATGGTCAGCCAGTCCCTTCCAGAACACCGGAATAAGGACTTTATCCGGCCACTCCAGCTCTGATGCCAAAGTCCGGAAGTGGATGGCGAATTGGCTGACCATGGACGAGCCCTGTATTAATGTCAGCAGTTGGAGTGCCGTATCATGGGTGACACAAGGACCCAAAAAGACCTCTTTCAGAGAGTCCAGGAAGCAAGGAGCACTCTGCACCTCATGATCATCACGCTCCCACAGCGGCATTGCCCACTCCAACGCCCTGCCCGACAGAAGGGATATGATAAATCCCACTTTAGCTCATTCCATAGAAAACCATGCAGCCAGGAGCTCCAGATGTATGGCACACTGGCTCACGAATCCCCGACATAGCTTACGGTCACCAGCAAACTTGTCTGGTAACGGGAGACGGGATAATGTCGGAGCAGGGGTGGCAGAGGACAAACTGGCTGCAGCTATGCTAGCAGCCTGAACAGCGACTGCGGTAACATCCACAGCTGAGGTTGTGCGTTCTAGAGCCACCAACCGATCCTCCAGCTGCTGGATGTACTGTTGTAGACGCTGATCGTCTGCTATTTACTAGCCAGACCCTGGCGCTAGTATCAGTTTCGGCTGGCGTAACGCACCGAGTAAATGTGAAGTTGATATTGGTGCGTTCGCAGCCCGGGGTCCACCGTGCAGAAGAGAGACCTGCTGCTAGTGAAATGGCGGCCCCATATGGTGGCAGAGTATTCACTGGCAACAAGCTCAACCATAAATGATACTAGCACATGGCCGTGCGACCAGGCGAACCTTTTATAGTTGCAGCAATTTCAGGACCTTCCTAGAGGACCAATGGGAGCTGCTACAGGACCTGAGCGTGTGATCCCCGACCTCCAATGAAAGGTCCTCCTTTGAGCATGCTCAGAAGGAGAAAAGTGTCCCAGAAGCGTCTGCTTGCCGCTGACCAGTACTGGCTACAATGGCTGAGCCTGGAAGGGCAGCAGCAACCAAGAGCACAGTATCTGTCTGATCCTGATGCTAGGACCGATGTCTCTGCTGAGCAGGCTCCACTGCGGCTGAAGAAGAATGGGAGACCACAGCGGAGGTGGCTTGAGATTCCCCCTGTGCAGGGGCGGGAACTTGACACCTAACACTCATTGCCAGAGAGAGTAAAAATAATCCCAAAATATTCTTTATCTGCGTAAATAGAAAGAAACTAAAAAATGATAGTGTTGTCCCCCTTAAAAATAGTCTGGGTGGATCAGGAAAAAGCCAATATGCTAAATTACTTTTTTTTCATCAGTATTTACACAAGAAAATTCCATGGCAGCAATATGATCAGTGATAACAAAAATTCACCATTAAAGGGGTTGTCCACTACTTTCAATTAACCCCCCAATGTATCCCCCCGGGGCCCCTAATAAATTGGGCAATTACCTTGCGTTGCCGTTTTCGCCTGTGAGCGGCGCTATTCTGCCTGCTGAGTCCGGGTCACGTGACCCCCAGGCTGCAGCCGCCGCTCATTTCCGCCGACGTCATGTCAATTTCCAGACTCTAGAAATTGACGTGACGTCAGCAGCAGGCGTGACCCAGCCTCACAGTCAGCAGTCACTCAGCAAGAGTGACTGGGCTGTGGGCGGTGCTGGGGGCTGCCTGCAGGGCTGTGCTGGGGGCGGGCGGGGCTCTGTGTGCTCACTGCTGTCTGCTGCTGGGATCATGATGTGCGGGCTGTGCTGCGGTCGCCGGGGGTCTGCCCGCCGACGCCGGTGTCTGCCCGCCGGCGTGTGCGGGTGTTTGCCCGCCGGCGTGTGCCGGGCTCTGCCCGCCGGCGTGTGCGGGGCTCTGCCCGCCGGCTTGTGCGGGGCTCTGCCCGCCGGCTTGTGCGGGGCTCTGCCCGCCTGGCTTGTGCGGGGCTCTGCCCGCCGGCTTGTGCGGGGCTCTGCCCGCCGGCGATGTGTGTGTGTGTGTGTGCAGGCATCGTCCGATGGGACCACAAGTCCCATCGGGCTCTGCCTGCTACACTGACAGTAAGTGACACATTAGCCAATGATGGGACAGTAGTAGTCCCATCATCCGGCTAATGTGTTGAATGTAAAAAAAAAAAACATACACAGTATATACATACATACATCACACACCATGAGACGACATGCACCATGCGAAGACATGCTGCATGCGACAACATGCGACGACATGCATGCACCATGCGACGACATGCACCATGCGACAACATGCTACATGCGACGACATGCACCATGCGACGACATGAGACATGTACCATGTGACATGCACCATGCGGCGACATACTGCATGCACCATGCGACATGCTACATGCGACGACATGCACCATGCGACGACATGCACCATGTGACATGCACCATGCGACGACATGCACCATGCTACTACATGCACCATGCGACGACATGCACCATGCGAAGACATGTACCATGTGACATGCACCATGCGGCGACATGCTGCATGCACCATGCGACAACATGCGACACGCACCATGCGGCGACATGCACCATGCGACGACATGCACCATGCGACGACATGCTGCATGCACCATGTGACATGCACCATGCGACGACATGCGACATGTACCATGTGACATGCACCATGCGGCGACATGCTGCATGCGACAACATGCACCATGCGGCGACATGCACCATGCGACGACATGCAACATGCACCATGCGACAACATGCTGCATGCGATGACATGCACCATGCGGCGACATGCACCATGCGGCGACATGCTGCATGACCATGCGACAACATGCGACATGCGACGACATGCACCATGCGACGACATGCACCATGCGACGACATGCACCATGCGACGACATGCACCATGCTACATGCACAATGCGGCAACATGCACCATGCGACGACATGCACCATGCTACATGCACCATGCAGCGACATACGACATGCACCATGTGACGACATGCAACATGCGACGACATGCACCATGCGACGACATGCACCATGTGGCGACATGCTGCATGCACCATGCGACAACATGCGACATGCACCATGCGACGACATGCACCATCTGACGACATGCACCATGCATCATGCTGCATGCACCATGCGACAACATGCGACATGCACCATGCGGCGACATGCACCATGCGACGACATGCTGCATGCACCATGTGACATGCACCATGCGACGACATGCGACATGTACCATGTGACATGCACCATGCGGCGACATGCTGCATGCGACAACATGCACCATGCGGCGACGTGCACCATGCGACGACATGCACCATGCGACGACATGCTGCATGCACCATGTGACATGCACCATGCGACGACATGCGACATGTACCATGTGACATGCACCATGCGGCGACATGCTGCATGCACCATGCGACAACATGCGACATGCGATGACATGCACCATGCGACGACATGCACCATGCGACGACATGCACCATGCAACGACATGCACCATGCAACGACATGCGACATACAGTACATACATACATACTACAGACATACAGTACATATAACATAGAGTACATACTCACCATCACTTGTCACTTTGTTCCCCGAAGCCATTGTCACCTGTAAAAAATATTAAAATAATAAACAAACAATATACTCCCTGTCCGCAGAAATCCAATTAAAACGAGTGTCCCACGTCGATCTCCCGTGGAGAGCAGGAGCATCAGTTGATGCGACCACTCTCCAGGGGCTCCAGGAACACAATGATGGAAGGTATCCTTCCATCATGTTTTCCTCACAAGGTATTCCTACGCCCCTGTGAGAAAATAGTCCCTAGTCTCACTATTGGCATTGCTGGGTGAGACATTTTCCCACGCAGCAATTGCCATAAAGTGAGACCAGTGAACTATAGTAACCTCAGTGATGCACTGCTGGAGCCATTGTCTCCTGTCAGTGTGTCACTGAGGGTCCTATAGAGCAGTGACATCACCCGATGTCACTGTTCTATAGGGGAGATCATCGTGGGACACTCGTTATTAATTGGACTACGGCGGACAGGTAGTATACGGTTTATTATTTTACTTTTTTTTGCAGGCGCTGAAGTATGGTAAGTATGGTTAAATGAAGAATATTAAAATACTTTTTTCCGATTGTGTGTGTTTTATTAACCCTTTCTTACTATTGGATTAGTAATGGATAGGCGTCTTATTGACGCCTCTCCGTTATTAACCCGGCTTAATGTCACCTTACAATAGCAAGGTGACATTAACCCCTTATTACCCCATATCCCACCGCTACTCGGGAGTGGGAAGAGAGGGGCTAAGTGCCGGAATTGGCGCATCTTACAGATGCGCCATTTCTGGGGCGGCTGCGGACTGGTATTTGTAGCCGGGGGGGGGGGCAATATCCATGGCCCCTCTCTAGGCTATGAATATCAGCCTGCAGCTGTCTGCGTAGCCTTTCTGGCTATAAAATATAGGGGGACCCCACGTCATTTTTTTTGGGGGGGTCTCCCTATTTTAATAGCCAGTAAAGGCTACGCAGACAGCTGCGGGCTGATATTCATAGCAGGCTACAGATATTGGCCCCGGCCGTCGGCTTTCCCCCTCTGGCGCAGAAAATTGCGCTGGAGCCCATGCCGTTTTTTTTCCGCTTTTTTTTTTTCTTTTTAAATTCATAGCTCATTAAGGCCTCTTTCACTCTTGTGTCAGTACGGGTCCATCGCTATGCGTCGGGCCGACGTACCGACACACGTTGTGAAATTTGTGCACGACGTGGGCAGTGGATGCAGTTTTTCAACGCATCCGCTGCCCATTCTGAAGTGCGGGGAGAGGGGGGCGGAGTTTCTGCCGCAAATGCGCGGTAGAAAATGGCGGGCGAGCCGGCCAAAAAAATTTTCAATTGAACGTTTTTTGTGCCGACGGTCCGTCAAAACACGACGGATCCGTAGCACGACGGAGGAGATGTCTGGCCATCCGTCACGATCCGTCGCTAATACAAGTCTATGGGTAAAACGCATCCTGCGAGCACATTTGCAGGATCCGTTTATTTGCACCGGATCGTTTTTTCCGCCAGATCTGTTTTTTTCAACCGGATCCGTTTTTTTCCGCCGGATCCATTTTATTCCACTGGATGTTTTTTTTTCCGCCAGATCTGTTTTTTCTCATAGAGTTGTATTAGCGTTGGATTGCGCCTGGTGGCCACACGTTTAATCCGTTTTTGCAGGATCCGTAAAAAAAGCTGTTTCCACCGGACGGAAAACACATACAGAGGAACGGTTTTTCGGTACGTTGAAAAAATGCACAGCGACGGATCTAGCAAAAAACGGATGAAACATGTGGCCATCAGACGCACTCCGGCGCTATTACAACTCTATGAGAAAAAAACGGATCTGGCGGAAAAAAAACGATCAGGTGGTAAAAAACGGATACGGTGGAAAAAAAAAGATCCGGCGAAAAAAAACGGATCCTGCAAATGTGCTCGCAGGATGCGTTTTGTACCCATAGACTTGTATTAGCAACGTATCCGTCGTGTTTTGGCGGACACAACGCACAAAAAAAAGTTCAATGTAACTTTTTTTGTGCGACGTGTCTGCCATTTCCGACCGCGCATGCGTGGCTGGAACTCCACCCCCTCCTCCACCCTCATCACAATGGGCAGCGGATGCGTTGTAAAACTGCATCCGCTGCCCACGTTGTGCTAAAGTTAGCATAACGTCCGTCGGTACATCTGGCCGAAGGTTTGCGACGGCCCCGTACTGACGCAAGTGTGAAAGTAGCCTTACATCTGAATTTGCTGAGTATAATGCAGCCACCCCAGAGTATAATGTAGCCCCCATAGAATATAATGCAGCCCCCCATAGTATATCAGACAGCCTCCCCCATAAAATAGAATATACCCCCGCAATAGTATATAACACAGCCACATAGTATATAACACGGCCTCCCCATAGAATATAATATACCTCCCATAGTATATATCAAAGCCCGCATATAATATAGCACAACTTGCATAGTATATAGCACAGCCCACATAATATAGCACAGCCCGCGTAGTAGTATACAGCACAGCCCGTGTAGTAGTATACAGCACAGCCCGGGTCGTAGTATATACAGCACAACACGCGTAGTAGTATATACAGCACAGCCCGCGGAATAGTATACACAGCACAGCCCACACAGTGGTACATACACAGCACAGCCCACACAGTGGTATATACACAGCACAGCCCACACAGTGGTATATACACAGCACAGCCCACACAGTGGTATATACACAGCACAGCCCACACAGTGGTATATACACAGCACAGCCCACACAGTGGTATATACACAGCACAGCCCACACAGTGGTATATACACAGCACAGCCCACACAGTGGTACATACACAGCACAGCCCACACAGTGGTATATACACAGCACAGCCCACACAGTGGTACATACACAGCACAGCCCACACAGTGGTATATACACAGCACAGCCCACACAGTGGTACATACACAGCACAGCCCACACAGTGGTATATACAGCACAACCCACATCTCATCCCCCTGATAATGGCTCCACACTCTCCTCACCTTTCCTCTTGCCTGCGCTGCTCCTGTCTCGGCGGCTGCAGTCTGCCCGGGACACAGCAGGTGCGCGATGATATGACGTCATCGCGCACCCGCAGTGTCAGAGGCAGAGCGGGGAATGATGGGAGAGGGAACGTCAGCGGACGCTCTCTCCTCCATCATTGCATTGAACTATACTGGCGTCATAGACGCTGGTATAGTTGAATGCGGCAGCGGCACTGGCGGGAGTAGGGGGGAAAGAGTGCAGCGGCCCACTACTGGCACCGGCCCTTCTAGCATTTGCCAGAAGTGCCCGATGGCCAGTCCGGCCCTGGTCACTGCCCACACACTTCCCTCCTCCTGAACTGCAGCGTTTCTCGGACCCACATCCGCAGCAAAACTGCAGATATTTGTTACATCTCAATTAAAGTCTAAGGCCGGAGTCACACTACAGTGAGATACGGCAGAGTGTCGCAGGTTAAAACCAAGCTCTGGCACCGGCACTCCGGAGCGGAGCGTGCAGCTCCATGTATTGCTGTGCGGCCGCACGCTCCGCTCCAGAGTGCTGGTGCCAGAGCTTGGTTTTAACCTGCGAGACTCGGCCGTATCTCGCTGTAGTGTGATCCCGGTGTAAGGGTGCAGAAACGCTGCAGTTCGGCACAAAAGCAGTGACATGCTGCGGAGAAAAAAAAAAAGCTGCGTTTCGGTGCGGCCTTTTCCGCAGCATGTGCACAACAAGTCTGAGGCTCCCATAGACTTGCATTGGTTGTGCATTACACTGCGGATTTAATGCAATTCCGTACGGCAAAAAACGCTGCGGATCTGCAATAAAATCCGCAACGTGTGCACACAGTCTTAGCATTTAGTGAGCCTAGCAAAAAGGCAAGCAAAAAACAAGTGTGGGATTGCACTTTTTTTGCAATTTCATCGCACTTTGAATTTTTTTCACATTTTCTACTACACGATATGGTAAAACCAATGGTGTCGTTCAAAAGTAGAACTTGTCCCGCAAAAAATAAGTCCTCACATGGCCGTATTGACAGAAACATTATGGCTCTGGAAAGAAGGGGAGCGATAAACGAAAAAAGCTCCAGGGGTGAAGGGGTTTAGAAACATGGATATGGACATATATAGATATATAGATATATTTGTATGTATCTATCTATCCCATATCTATCTAATTCTATCTATCTAATGTCTATCTATCTATCTAATATCTATCTATCTATCTATGTATCTATCTATCTATCTATCTATCTATCTATCTATCTATCTATCTATCTATCTATCTATCTATCTAATATCCATCTATCTAATATCTATCTATCTATCTATCTATCTATCTATCTATCTATCTATCTATCTATCTATCTATCTATCTATCTATCCCATATCTATCTATCTATCTATCTATCTATCTATCTATCTATCTATCTATGTGTAATGGAGTGTGTGTTGGACAAATGTAAAAGAGGAGTTGGACAGAAATGACACCACACATCTTTTTGAAGAGAGAGGAGGGAGAGGAGGGAGGGGGTTGGGTGTGTTTTTGGAGTGGGTGTGCTAGGTTCGGGCTTAGTGGCCAGTGCAAAGCATCATGGAACTTGTAGTATTAGGGCACAATAAGGAAGTTGTCGATTAACCTCATGAGAGCTGAATCCAGCACTGAAGATGTGCTGCTACAGCATGATAACAGGTAATATTGCTAAAATAAACACAGTAGATGTTTTCAGTGGCACATAATAGCAAGATTTATGAAAAAAAAAAAAAACTTTATAGTAGTGGACAACTTCTTTAAGTGTCACCTTCTGAACCCTGCAAGAAGTACGGCGGCGTCTAAAAATCATTAAAATTGACAAATCTCCGGACCCGGATGGGATACACCCCCGAGTACTGCAGGAATTAAGTATAGTCATTGGTAGACCATTATTTTTAAACTTTAAAGACTCCATAATAACAGGGTCTGTACCACAGGACTGGCGTATAGCAAATGTGGTGCCAATATTCAAAAAGGGGACAAAAGCTGAACTCGTAAATTATAGGCCAGTAAGCTTAACCTCTATTGTGGGTAAAATCCTGGAGGGCATTCTAAGGGATGCTATACTGGAGTATCTGAAGAGGACCCAGTATCAGCACGGGTTTACTAGGGACCGTTCCTGTCAGACTAATCTGATCAGCTTCTATGAAGAGGTAAGTTCCGGATTGGACCAAGGGAACCCAGTGGATGTAGTGTATATGGACTTTTCAAAAGCTTTTGATACGGTGACACACAAAAGGTTGATACATAAAATGAGAATAATGGGGATAGGGGAAAATAGGTGTAAGTGGGTTAAGAGCTGGCTCAGGGATAGGAAACAAAGGGTGGTTATTAATGGAGCACACTCGGACTGGGTCGCGGTTAGCAGTGGGGTACCACAGGGGTCAGTATTGGGCCCTCTTCTTTTTAACATTTATTAATGACCTTGTAGGGGGCATACGGAGTAGAATTTCAATATTTGCAGATGACACTAAACTCTGCAAGGTAATCAAAACAGAGGAGGACAGTTTTATATTACAGGATGATTTATGTAAACTAGAAGCTTGGGCTGATAAATGGCAAATGAGGTTTAAGGGGGATAAATGTAAGGTCATGCACTTGGGCAGAAGAAATAAGATGTATAACTATGTGCTTAATTCTAAAATTCTGGGCAAAACCATCAATTAAAAAGACTTGGGAGTATGGGTGGATGACAAACTTACATTTAGTAGCCAGTGTCAGGCAGCTGCTACAAAGGCAAATAAAATAATGGGATGCATTAAAAGAGGCATAGATGCTCATGAGGAGAACATAATTGTACCTCTATACAAGTCACTAGTTCGACCACACTTAGAATACTGTGTACAGTTCTGATCTCCGGTGTATAAGAAAGACATAGCTGAACTAGAGCGGGTGCAGAGAAGAGCGACCATGGTTATTAGAAGACTGGGGGGTCTGCAATACCAAGATAGGTTATTACACTTGGGGCTATTTAGTTTGGAAAAACGAAGGCTAAGGGGGTGATCTTATTTTAGTGTATAAATATATGAGGGGACAGTACAAAGACCTTTCTGATGATCTTTTTAATCATAGACCTGAGACAGGGACAAGGGGGCATCCTCTACGTCTGGAGGAAAGAAGGTTTAAGCATAGTAACATTTATTGTACTTGTTTTTTATTATGTATACCCCTTTTTACATGTAAAGCACCATGGAATAAATGGCGCTATAATAATAAATAATAGTATAATAATAAATAATAGTAATATATTCATGTACTGATGATGATACTGGTGTATTTACTGATGTGCTTCTGGTGATGCATTTATGTGCTGATGGTGGTTCTGGTGCCGTATTCATGTACTTTATGGTGGTCCTGACAATTTATTTATGTAACTGAAGGTGGTTGTAGTGAGCTATTTATGTACTGATGATGGTTTTGGTGCCATACTTATGTACTATTAATGGCTCTGGTGTTCTACTTATGTCCTGATGATGATTTTGGTTTCATATTGATGTACTGCTGATGGTTCTGTTAATGAATACAGCATCGGAACAACCATCACTACATGAATGTCACCAGAACCACAATCAGTATAAGAATAGAATACCATTTTTTTTTAATTTTGCTGATTTTTTTTATGAAAAAGGTAACAATTTCAGTGTAAGTGGTCGTTAGAGCTTGTTATCTGACCCATCACATGGGGATGGTGGGGTGCTTTAAGGGGTCCTGTTACCTTAGTCTCTGACCCATTCCTTCATTATTGGACAGCATCATTGGCTTCATCTTCCTTGGGCTCCGAAATACCTTGCCTCGGCCCTGCATGTAGCCATAAATGTCTAAGGGAGAAGTGATTGAAGGCACTCACCCAGCAGTAAAAACCATCTTCATTATTATAGAAAACCTTAAAAAGTGTACAAAGCCCAGGGGGGTGAAGCAGGCAATTTGTTAAACTGGCCTTTTTGCGATTTATTATGCTTTTGCGGTTTGGAAGAACAATGATTTTGATGTAGTCTGCCTCAATTTAAAGCCACATTAAATTAACACAACTTCTAGATGATCTTATTAAAAACATACAGAATATAATAAAAGATCTTAGTATGTGTCAGTGAACAATTGTTGTAAGGTATCCAGCCTATAAGGCTGCCGTCACACTAGCAGTATTTGGTCAGTATTTTACATCAGCATTTGTAAGCCAAAACCAGGAGTGGGTGATAAATACAGAAGTGGTGCATATGTTTCTATTATACTTTTCCTCTAATTGTTCCACTCCTGGTTTTGGCTTACAAATACTGATGTAAAATACTAACCAAATACTGCTAGTGTGACGGCAGCCTTAGAATACGCTGAGATCATTATGTATTAAACTCAGTGAGACCTAATTATTTTGTTTTAGTTATCCACGAGGCCACCTTTTTAGAATAGTAGCTTATGACTGTCACTTCCATGTGTTTGGGCTTGAACCTGTTCTAGCCCTGCAAACCTTTTAACTGTAGGATTGCCATCATGAGCTTCTTGCATGAGTTTAATCATGTCTTGTGCCTGAAGTAGTTTTCCTGAAATGATCAAAAAGATATCTAACAACAGTTTTTCTGATATATTAAAAATTGCAAGAGGAAAAGTCATGTAAAATACAAAATGTGACATTCAAAATGTTTTCATCCGAAAAACTATTACACATACAGTATTCCACTGGATGTGAGTACCCTTCATTGCACAAGAAAAAGACAGAGGTTCAAGCCCTTTCTTGTCTCACTCATTATAAGAAGTAAAAGGGGTGGAGGTCACAAACAACTAGCATCAGCATCAACAAGGTAGAGGGAATTGAACTACAACTAATAGAGATGGGTTAACCCGAACAGAAAATTTGTCGTCCGACCTGAACACCTACAGTTCAGCTATGGACACTGAACATGGACTTTATCAGGAAGTCCATGTTACTATTCCGGTTCAGCCCCCCGAACACCGGGTATTTGTTGTGCTGTCATGTGCATGACAGCACAGCAAACACTGCTTCTGATTGGCGGTGAAATCATTACCGCCGGTCAGACAGCCACCGTTTCCACAATGTCAAATGACAGCATGAACCCACAGCTGTGATCGGAGGCATAAAGTTAACCTCTAATCACTGGTGTCGGCTGATGGGACTACTACTCCCATCAGCCTACGCCTGCTGCTAATGACAGCAAGAGCAGGAGCGGCTGATGGGAGTATTCATCAGCCGGCATCTACGCTCTAAATAAATGATTAAAAAAAACTGCTTGGGTTCCACAGGCATTGTTGATAACCAGCCAGCTGCAACCCTCAGCTGTCAGCGTTAGCAAGGTTGGTTATCAAGAATAGAGGGGTCCCCACGCTGTTTTTTTTTAAATTATTTCAATAAATAATTTTTAAAAAACGACTTGGGGTCCCCCCATTTTTGACAACCAGCTTCTAAAGCAGACAGCCAGGGGCTGGTATTCTCTAGCTGGTAATGGGCCATTGATATTGGCACCCCAGCCTAAAAACATCAGCCGTCCAGAAAAGGCACATCTACTGGATGCGCCAATTCTGGCGCTTTGCCCGGCTCTTCCCACTTGCCCTGTAGCCATGGCATGTGGGGTTCATATTTGTGAGGTTGATGTCACCTTTGTATTGTCCGGTAACATCAAGCCTATCCATTACTAATCCTATAGTTGTCATAGCCGGATAGCTATGAGCACTGCCCAGCGCTCGGTGCTCATAGCAAGTGAGCATATCTGCTACATAGAGCAAAGCTGCAGCCCTGCTCTATGTTGGACAAGCGATCGGATGATCGCAGCTTCTAGTCTCCCATGGGTACTATTAAAGCAAGTAAAAAAAAGGTTTAAAAAATATTAAAAATATATAAAATATAAAAGTTCAAATCACCCCCTGTCGCCCCATTCAAAATAAAACAATTTAAAAAAAAAATCAAATATACACATATTTGGTATCGCCGCATTCAGAATTGCCTGATCTATCAATATAAAAAAATTAATCCAATTGGTAAATGGCGTAACGAGAGAAAAAATCAAAATGCCAGAATTACGTTTTTTTTGGTCATTGCAACATTGCTATAAAATGTAATAACAGGCGATCAAAAGATCATAATCACACCAATATTTTATCAATAAAAACGTCAGACTGGTATGCAAAAAATAAGCCTTCAACCGGCCCCAGATCCCGAAAAATGGAGATGCTACGGGTCTCGGAAAATGGCAACATTTTTTTTATGCAAAATTTTTAATTTTTTTTCACCACTTAAATAAAAAAGAACCTAGACATGTTTGGTGTCTATGAACTCATAATTACCTACAGAATCATAATGGCAGGTCAGTTTTAGCATTTAGTGAACTTGGTAAAACAAATTAAAAAAACAATTGTGGAATTTCACTTTTTTGCAATTTCACCACATTTGGAATTTATTCCCATTTTCCAGTACATGATATGGTAAAATCAATGGTGTCATTCAAAAGTACAGCTCATCCCTCAAAAAACAAGGTCTCACATTGCCATATTGACGGAAAAATAAAAAAGTTATGGCTGTGGGAAAAGGGGAGCAAAAAATTGAAATGCAAAAACGAAAATACCCCTGGTCCTTAAGTTGTTAAGGAAGAGATAAAGAAATAGTAGGATACATTTCACCAGAGGGAAGAACATTCCATCATTGGATTTCAACCTGAATAGTCACATAAATGATGAAAATGGAACCTGCAGCTAACGAATGGTGTAAAGTACTGTACAGGTAATTAAAGAGCTGCCCATTGCATACTGCTGATACTACTACTGATAATACTGATAATACTACTGATTTTTGTTATGCTGTAATGTCTATTGTCTGTACAAGTCCCCTCTATAATTTGTAAAGCGCTGCGGAATATGTTGGCGCTATATAAATAAAAATTATTATATTATTATTATACTGCCATTCCAGATCTGCATTACAGATTCTCCCTTCTGGTTCCCGACTTACGTTGGCCGCAGCATTCACAACCTGAATATTCCACAACCCGAATACATTCCACTTACTGTATCTTCTGCAGCCAATCAATGGCCACAATATTATATGGCATAAGGCTGCTGGAATGAGTGATTGACAGCAGAGGTCATATGGGGTATGCAGGCTATAACAATAACTGTTCTTACTTTTTGATACACTTTATTTACTGAACAGGTTGTTTGAATTTTACTTATGAGAACAAATGTCAGCAAAAATATTTGGCACCCATGATATTGCAAATTCAGCCAATTCTCGCATCATCTGTCAAGTCTGAGCCATGCGTTTAAGATGTAATTATCAACTGAATAAGTGTTTAATAAAATCACATAACATCTACCCAATGTTCATGCCAGTTTGTAAAATAGAGAACGTTAAAGTGCTCCTATTATGATACTTTTGTGAATTTACCTTAAGTGCTTCCATATTTGGGAAAATCTAACACATATTTAAAGAGGTTTTAAAGTCACAACAAATTAGTGACCAATCAATGGTATACATCAGTATGGGGTTGGTAGGGTCGATGAAGGCGCCGTTGCAACAAGGGGTTACATAATATTATTTATTATCTTAATGTGTTCTCATGTGTGATTTAAAAAAAAAAGGTTTTATTCTATTTCTATGATCGGTATTGTATTTGGTTTTCCTCTATGCTTTGCCTTATGGCCCTCCCTGGGAATGCGGGAGATCTGTCCACTAAGGGACATTAGGTATAGGAATATAGTCTGCACTACACAGGACATTAGATAGTTTATAGTGATGTGAACCGCCGCGCAACCTGCCCTACCCTCTCCTAGTGTTTCATCACCCATCCCCTGAAGACTGTGAGCCCTCGCGGGCAGGGTCCTCCCTCCTTATGTACCCATGTGCCTGTTATCTGCTCATGTTTAATGTATTTGTCTATATTTGCCTCGTATTCACATGTAAAGCGCCATGGAATAAATGGCGCTATAAAAATGTATAATAATAATAATAATAATGTGATTAGCTCATTTATTGGGAGGGGTTAGATGGGCTTTTATAAGGAACGTTTCCAGGTTAGGGCAGAGCCGGACTGCCATATTTCTCTTTCTCGTGGGAGAATCGCATCGCACTGCACTGACTGGCCTGGCACCTCTCCTGACCTGAGAAAGACAGCGTGATGAATTACTATGCAGCTGTCAAGCTCAGGTCAGGAGAGCCAACAGCCAGTACGAGGTTTAGGATGCGATTCTCCCACAAGAAATACGGCAGTCGGTCTCTGTCCTTAAAGGGAATTCTGGAGGAGTGGAGAGAAAGAGAGTCTAGTCAAGGGTCAGGGAGTAGTAGAAAAACTAGACAACTCTGTCTTAACAGGTTCAGAGCCAAAGAGGTGCTGTCAGTTCTTGTTTCCCCACAGCATGAGGACCCGTTCGAAGTTTCGTCTGGACGCCGGGGCAGTCTTGGGCTTTCAGGTCCGGAAGTGCCATATCCCTATGTGAGGAAGATGTTGCCTGGGTGGCAGAGAGGCATGGTGGTCCTAAGGGAAGCTGCTATGCCGTTAGGAGGCTCCCTAGAGTAAGTAAGAACAGTTGGGCTAGGGACAAGTTAGACAGAAAGGAGACAAAGACTGACAGGCCAGGGAGCAAAGGAAACATCATTAAAGTGGGACAATGTCTTATTGTTTATGCTGCAGCCGTGTGTAACCGAATTGCACAGTAAAGCTGAACCTGTTAATCTGAACCTAAGGTCTCCTGTCTTGTCTGAAGCTATAGCCAGACCCAATCCAATGGATGAGCAATGTAAGATGGCCACCGGACGAGTCCTGGAAGGGAGATATGTGTCATCACGGCTATTAGATGTGGTGATGTGAGCTCGGAAGTATGCTCCAGCACATATAGTGCTGAGAGAGTTTGGGCTGCTCCAGGGCCTGATTTTGCGTGTGGTCATAAGAGATAGGTGCGAATGACCGCTGACATATCCCCACCCCAGGGGTGTGGTTTGGATAATAAAATGGAGGCCAATTGCCTCATACAGTGTCTGTGGCTGGAGATGTGGAGACCTCCCATGTGTGTGTGCTAAAGACACTGACCAGGGCGGGCAGACCCGCATTATTATATGGACTGTGTATTTGTTCCTGTTTACTTTTCAACCTGTGCTGGAAAAGGCTGTTCATATGTTTTGAGTATCCAGAGCGGTTTATGCAACTTTAATAAACTTGCTTGGATATTTCCACAATACTGCATCCTGTGCCTACCTCAACCGCAACCAAGTGAGTACAGATTCCTACAATTGGTGGAGAATGCGGGCACAAATCCCAATTCGAAACCGCATGTCCTGTGTTAAGTCTGTTGCAAGCCAGCAAGCATCACCAGACAAAATGGAGGACCTGCTGAAACACTTGGTCCAGTCGCAGCAGCAAGAGACCAACAGGATGTTGTTACAGCAGATCCAGCAGAGCCAGCAGGAGCAATGGCAGCATATGCAGCGTCTGGCAACCACCATCCAGGGGAGGATGAATGCCCCAACCTCAGGTCCGGCTGATGACTCTGGAAGGCAGTAAGAAGAGCATTGCAAAAGATGACCCCAGGGGATGATGTTGAGGCATTCCTGACTGTTTTCGAGCGGGTGGCTGAATAGGAGAAATTGCCTCCGGAGCAGTGGATGGAGGTTCTGGTGCCATATTTAACAGGTGAACAGCAGAAGCCCTACTATGACCTTGATTTGAAGGACGCTAAAGAGTATTCGAAGTTGAAAGATGAGATCTTGGCATGCTTAGGAGTGACTCTGACTGTCAGGGCACAGCGAGTGCACCAGTGGGCCTATCGCAGTGACAAACCTCCACTGTCCCAAATATTTGACCTTCTACACCTGGTCCAAAAGTGGTTGCAACCTGAATCTTCCTCCCCAGCATAGATGGTGGAGAGGGTCGTTATGGACAGGTTAATACACTCCCTGCTGAGACCAGTGCAATCCTGGGTTGCCCAGGGAGATCCCTGTAATGCTGATGACCTAGTGAGCCTGTTGGATAGGTACTAAGCAGTTGAGAGCTCCGTGAGGAAGCAAGGGGGTGGAGCCTCCCCATATTGGGGTTCCCAAAGCGGGGCTGACACCCAAAAGAGGGGCGTTAGAGCCACACCTAGCGGGCGGCCAAGAGTACCGGAGTTAGTGCCCAAGGTCCTTTCCCATAGTGTAATTTGTTGGAGCTGTCATATACCTGGCCACATAGTGGCCCTTTGTCCCATGACCACCGAGCCAATGTACTGCAGCACAGAATGGTGCTGCTCATATTTTGTATACCCTGCCTGCAGTGCTCTCCCTCAGACGGGGAGGAGCCACAAGCATGTCCCGTAACAGTAAATGGGGTGCAAGTGACTGGTCTGCTGGACTCAGGGAGTTTGTTAACCCTTGTGAGTACTACTATTTCCCATCGGCTGATTCCGGGAAAAAGGGTGGGTGTCCGCTGTATCCATGGCGACGCTAAGGACTATCCTGTGGCTCAAGGGGTCATTAACACAAACTGTGGCATAGAGTCCCATGAGGGCGGCGTGGTCAAGGACCTATTGCACCCAATTATACTAGGGCAGGATTTTGTATTATTTTGGGACTTGTGGGGGAAAGGAAGAACATCTGGTTGTCCAGATAGCAGCCAGGATGCTCCCAAAGAAACCACATCGCAGGCTGCAGATGACAGCTTTCCGTTGTATGTGTTGGTTGGCAATGAGGATGAAGCATCATGAGGATGAAGCATCCCTGAGCTGAAGGTGTCCGGGGAAACATTGGAACCTCCCAACTCAGAGACCTAACTCTTAAAGGGGCACTTGAAATCGTCACTGTGTTAAATGGTGTGCCTCAGGAGCCGGGGGCCGACAGTCGGTTGGTTCCCTAATTTTTCTGTGATTGGGGATCTGCTTTACAGGGTAACTAAGCCAAGAGATGAGGTTATAGAACAGTTATTGGTACCAGGGCCCTATAGACGCAGAGTGCTAGACATGGCTCATTCCCAAGTGTTGGGTGGTCACCTGGGGACAGATAAGACCAAGGAGTGCATTCTGCAGAGATTGTATTGGCCTGGGTGTTACAGAGAAATCTTGAACTACTGTCGTTCCTGCCCCACGTGCCAGCTGACCTCACCAGTAGCTCACTTCGGTAGTCCTCTGGTACCGCTGCCCATCAGCGAGAAACCATTCGAGCGGATAGCGATGGACCTGGTGGGACCCCTGGTAAAGTCAGCAAGAGGACATCAATACATACTGGTGGTCCTGGATTATGCTACCCGGTACCCAGAGGCGGCACCCTTAAGAAATGCCTCTGCTAAATGTATCTCTAAGGAGATGATCCATATCAGGAGATACTGACGGACAAGGGGACCCCCTTCATGTCGAAGGTCATGAGGGAGTTGTGCAAGACCCTGCAAGTCTCCCAGCTCAGAACCTCAGTGTACCATCCCCAGATTGATGGACTGGTTGAGAGGTTTAACAAAACCTTGAAGAATATGCTGAAGAAAGCAGTGCAGAAGGATGGCCGAGTCTGGGACTTTCTGCTTCATTACCTATTGTTCTCCATCTGGGAAGTTCCCCAAGCTTCCACTGGCTTCTCCCCATTTGAACTGCTCTATGGATGACACCCTCGAGGGCTCCTGGATGTGGCGAAGGAATAGTGGGAGGCTGAAACCACCCCCTATAAAAGAGTGGTAGAGCATGTCACCCAGATGCAAGAGAGGATTGCCAACATGATGCCCATTATGAAGGGGCACCTCCTCAAGGCTCAGGAAGCCCAGTCCAGGGCGTATAATAGGTCAGCCAGGGTGAGACAGTTCAACCCAGGCGATCGAGTACTTGTGCTGGTACCCACGGTGGAGACCAAATTCCTGGCCAAGTGGCAGGGTCCCTATCAGGTGGTGGAGAAAGTTGGTGAGGTCATCTACAAAATCCACCAACCGGGGAAGCGGAAGCCCTACCACGTGTACCACGTAAACCTGATCAAGCCATGGCAAGAAAAAGAACCCGTGGAAGCTCCCTGTCTGATGGCCAAGTCTGATATCGGTGCGGAACAGTAGCTAGTAGCATAGCTACCAGGGGGGCAGAGGGTGCGGGCGCCCCGGGGCCGGTGCTCTGAGGCGGCCCACCCGGAGCTACGCTACTGTAACTGTATCGGAGCGCGAAGAGCAGGGAGAATCGATCTCCCTGCTCTGCCGCTATGGGGCCCCTGAGCAGGCGGGGGTCCGGTGCCACAAGTGGCCCCCCCCACCATCATCGTAAGATCAGCTGTACTGGCAGTTAGCCGATACAGCTGACCGCAATGATGGGAGATGGAGAGCTACGCTCCTTCTCCCATCATCCCCCTGTCAGTGTCGGCGTCTGGAGTCGCCGACACTGACAGCGGGTGCGATGACGTCACTGCCCGGCGCCCGCTGTCAGGAGATCAGCGGGGCAGCGCAGGAGCCAGGAAGAAGAGAGGTGAGTATTTTTTTTTTTTTTTAAATGGGTGCTGCTGCCTTATTACAGGGTCTGCCTTTGTTACAGGGTCTGCCTATAGGGGTGCTGCCTTATTACACGGTCTGATTATGGGGGTGCTGGCTTATTACAGGGTCTGACTATAGGGGTGCTGCCTTATTACAGGGTCTGACTATGGGGGTGCTGCCTTATTACAGGGTCTGACTATGGGGTTGATGTCTTATTAAAGGGGCTGCCTTTTTAAAGGGTCTGACAATGGGGGTGCTGCCTTATTACAGGGTCTGACTATGGGGGTGCTGCCTTATTACATGATCTGAATATGCGGGTGCTGCTTTATTACAGAGGCTGCCTTATTACAGCGTCTGACTAAGGGGGCTGCCTTATTACAGGGTCTGCCTATGGGGGCTGCCTCATTACAGGGTCTGACTATGGGGGTGCTGCCTTATTACATGATCTGAATATGCGGGTGCTGCCTTATTACAGAGGCTGCCTTATTACAGCGTCTGACTAAGGGGGCTGCCTTATTACAGGGTCTGCCTATGGGGGCTGCCTCATTACAGGGTCTGACTATGGGGGTGCTGCCTTATTACATGATCTGAACATGCAGGGGCTGCCCTATTACAGGGTCTGACTATGGGGGCTGCCTTATTACAGGGACTGCATATAGGGGTGCTGCCTTATTACAGGGTCTGCCTTATTACAGGGTCTGCCTATAGGGGTGCTGCTTTATTACAGGGTCTGCCTATAGGGGTGCTGCCTTATTACAGAGTCTGCCTTATTACAAGGTCTACCTATAGGGGTGCTGCCTTATTACAGGGTCTGACAATGGGGGGCTGCCTTATTACAGGGTCTGACTATGGGGGCTGCCTTATTACAGGGTCTGACTGTGGGGGCTACCTTATTACAGGGTCTGACTATAGGGGTGCTGCCTCATTACAGGGTCTGACTATGGGGGTGCTGCCTTATTACAGGGTCTGCCTATAGGGGTGATGCCTTATTACAGGGCCTGACTATGGGGGTGCTGCCTTATTACAGGGTCTGCCTATGGGTGTGCTGCCTTATTACAGGGTCTGACTAAGGGGGCTGCCTTATTACAGGGTCTGACTATGGGGGTGTGCCTCATTGCAGGGTCTGACTATGGGGGCTGCCTTATTACAGGGTCTGACTATGGGGGTGCTATCTTATTACAGGGTCCGCCTATAGGGGTGCTGCCTTATTACAGGTTCTGACTATAGGAGTGCTGCCTTATTATAGGGGCAGCCTTTTTACAGGGTCTGACTATGAGGGTGTTACCTTATTACAGGGTCTGACTATGGGGGTGCTGCCTTATTACAGGGGCTGCCTTTTTACAGGGTCTGACTATGGGGGTGCTGCCGTATTACAGGGTCTGACTATGGGGGTGCTGCCTTGCTGCAGGGTCTGACTATGGGGGTGCTTCCTCATTACAGGCTCTGACTATGGGGGTGCTGCCTTATTACTGGGTCTGACTATAAGGGTGCTGCCTCATTACAGGCTCTGACTATGGGGGTGCTGCCTTATTACAGGGTCTGACTATAGGGGTGCTGCCTCATTACAGGGTCTGACTATGGGGGCTGCCTTATTACAGGGTCTGACTATGGGGGTGCTGCCTTATTACAGTGTCCGCCTATAGGGGTGGATGATAATGTGTGCAAAACTGTAAAGCGCTGCGGAATATGTTAGCGCTATATAAAAATAAAGATTATTATTATTATAGGGGTGCTGCCTTATTACAGAGTCTGACTATGGGGGTGCAGCCTTATTACAGGGTCTGCCTTTGGGGGTGCTGCCTTATACTACAGAGTCTGCCTATGGGGGTACTGCCTTATTACAGGGTCTGCCTATATGGGGGTGCTGCCTTATTACAGTGTCTGCCTATGGGGGCTGCCGTATGCTATAGAGTCTGCCTATGGGAAGTGCATTATACTATATTGTGGACTATTTGGTGCATTATGCTATTGTATATGGAGGCTATCTAGGGGGCCATCATACAGTGTGGAGATTACAGTGTGGGGGTCATTATACATTGTTGGAGCCATGTACAGGGGGAGTCTCCGGACTTTATTAAATGTAAAGTGGGCACTTATTGTTATAGGGGAACTCATGTTACTGTGGCTATCAAAGGGGCACACAGGGCATTATTACTTTCTAGGGGCAAAATATGGGCACTGTTTTCTAGGGCACTTGCACCTGGCATTACTATATTGTAGAGAGTTGCTTGGCATAGGTGGTTTTCCTTTATTGGATGTTTTCCTTTATTGGATGCTGCCCTTCCCTTGGTTGTCCCTTCCCGGGGAAAGGCCTGGCTATTCACTGCCTGCGTTGAGAAACACGTTATGGTGTCTCCGCAGCTCCTCTACATGCATTTGCATATTTGGGGGCAGTGTTCTGGATCACTGCGTTGAGAAACACGTGATGGTGTCTCCGCGGTGTTGGATGTTTTGGTCTCCACGAGGTCAATCATCCGTGCCTTTTTAGAATTTAGGGGCACAGAGAACCACACAGCAGATGCATTAATAGGGACACATATGGCAGCAGCGGCTCAGTATTGGGGTATCAGGGACAGTAATAAGGACACATATGGCAGCAGCGGCTCAGTATTGGGGTATCAGGTGCAGTAATAGGGACACATACGGCAGCAGCGGCTCAGTATTGGGGTATCAGGGGCAGTAATAGGGACACATACGGCAGCAGCGGCTCAGTATTGGGGTATCAGCAGGATGAGGAGTTTGTGCAGGTTGGTAGATGGTGATGGGGCTGGAATATGAGTGAGTCGTTGCTGGAAGAAGTTGTCATGTCGGTCTGGGCCAGATGGAAAAGCGGTAAGACATCTGTAACTGTGCAGTGATCTGTTATATGTTCTGTAGGGCTGGTATCTACCACTGACCATATGACGGTAATATCCATATTGGTCTTTATATAGAGATTATCTTCAGTAACAGCGTGGTCATCTGCTCAGGTTCTCCTCCAGTATTAGGGCGCGTCACCGAGTTGTAATCAAGGTTACCTGGTTAGGGGCCCAATCAGAAGCTTCGCCCCCCCTGGACCAAAACCCTAGCTATGCCTCTGGTGCGGAAGATGGTAAGGTGGCAGACTTCTTGTCTCGCTCGCAGATGCAGCAGTGCCGAGAGTTGCTACAGCACAACAGAGACCTGTTCTCAGATCCTCCAGGATGTACGGAAGTCAGAGAGCATGACGTCTTGCCGGTGCCTCATGTCCGGGTCAACTTAAAGCCATACCGGATTCCCAAAGCACGCTGAGAGATGATCTCCAGGGAGGTGAAGCAGATGCTGAACTTGGGAATCATCGAGGAATCCAAGAGTTGCTGGTCAAGCCCAATAGGCCTAGTGACAAAACCAGATGGGGAATGGCAATTCTGCATTGCCTATTGGAATCTTATCAAGGTTTCTAAGACCGATGCCTACCCGATGCCCTGGGACGATGAATTAATTAAGAGGCTAAGGCCGGCTCGGTACATTACTACCCTTGACCTCACAAAAGGGTACTGGCAAATTCCCTTGTTCCAGGGCGCCAAATAAATTCCAGGCCAAGTGGCAGGGTCCCTATGAGGTGGTGGAGAAAGTTGGTGAGGTTAACTACAAAATCCACCAACTGGGGAAGTGGAAGCCCTACCAGGTGTACCACGTGAATTTGATCAAGCCATGGCAGGAAAGAGAACCCGTGGAATCTCCTTGTCTGATGGCCAAGTCTGATATCGGTGTGGAAGATGGTAAGGTGGCAGACTCCTTGTCTCGCTCTCAGATGCAGCAGTGCCGAGAGTTGCTACAGCACAGAGACGTGTTCTCAGATCTTCCAGGATGTATGAAAGTCAGAGAGCATGACGTCTTGACGGTGCCTCATGTCCGGGTCAACTTAAAGCCATACCGGATTCCCAAAGCACGCTGAGAGATGATCTCCAGGGAGGTGAAGCAGATGCTGAACTTGGAGTCATCGAGGAATCCAAGATTGGCTGGTCCATCCCAATAGGCCTAGTGACAAAACCAGATGGGGAATGGCAATTCTAAAACCGATGCTAAAAAACCCGCTATGAATAGTAAATCAAACCCCCCCCCCCCTTTATCACCCCCTTAGTTAGGGAAAAATACTAAAATAAAAAAAATGTATTTCCATTTTCCCATTAGGGTTAGTGCTAAAGTTAGGGTTAGGGTTGGGGCTAAAATTAGGGTTAGGGTTGGGCCTAAAGTTAGGCTTAGGGTTTGGGCTAAAGTTGGGGTTAGGATTTGGACTACATTTGCGGTTGGGGTTAGGATTAGGGTTGGGATCAGGGTTAGGGGTGTGTTCGGGTTAGGGTGTAGTTAGGGTTATGGTTTAGGGTTGATATTAGAGTTAGGGGTGTGTTGGGGTTAGGGTTGGAGTTAGAATTCGGGAGTTTCCACTGTTTAGGCACATCAGGGGCTCTCCAAACGCGACATGGCGTCTGATCTCAATTCCAGCCAATTCTGCGTTGAAAAAGTAAATCGGTGCTCCTTCCCTTCTGAGCTCTGTCGTGTGCACAAACTGTGGTCTACCACATATGGGGTATTAGCGTACTCAGGACAAATTCAACAACAACTTTTTGGGTCCAATTTCTCCTGTTACCCTTGGGAAAATGCAAAACTGGTGGCTAAAAAATAATTTTTGTGGAAAAAAATGATTTTTTATTTTCACGGCTCTGCGTTATAAACTTTAGTGAAACCCTTGGGGTTTCAAAGTTCTCACAACACATCTAGATAAGTTCCTTGGGGGTTCTAGTTTCCAATATGGGGTCACTTAGGGGTTTCTGCTGTTTAGGTACATCAGGGGCTCTGCAAATGCAATGTGGTGCCCGCAGACCATTCCATCAAAGTCTTCATTCCAAAACGGCGCTCCTTCCCTTCCAAGCTCTGGCATGCTCCCAAACGGTGGTTCCCCCCCACATCTGGGGTATCAGTGTACTCAGGACAAATTCCACAACAACTATTGGGGTCTAATTTATTCGGATACCCTTGGAAAAATAAAAAATTGTGGGCTAAAAATCATTTTTGTGGAAAAAAAATGATTTTTTAATTTTCACGGCTCTACATTATAAACTTTAGTGAAATTGTTGGGGGTTCAAAGTGCTCACCACACATCTAGATAAGTTCCTTGGGTGGTCTAGTTTCCAAAATGGGGTCACTTGTGGGGTTTCCACTGTTTAGTCACCTCAGGGGCTCTCCAAATGCGACAAGGCATCTGATCTCAATTCCAGCCAGTTCTGCATTGAAAAAGTCAAACGGTGCACCTTCCCTTCCGAGTTCTGCCATGCGCCCAAATGGTGGTTCCCCCCGACATATGGGGTATAAGCGTGCTCAGGACAAATTGCATAACAACTGTTGGGGTCCAACTTCTCCTGTTATCCTTGGGAAAATAAAAAATTGGGGTTGAAAAATCAATTTTTGTGAACAATTATGATTTTTTATTTTTACAGCTCTATTTTATAAACTTCTGTGAAGCACTCGGGGGTTCAAAGTGCTCACCACACATCTAGATAAGTTCCATAGGGGGTCTACTTTCCAAAATGGTGTCACTTGTGGGGGGCGTTTAGGCTCATCAGGGGCTCTCCAAATGCGACATGGCGTCCTATCTTAATTCCAGTCAATTTTGCATTGAAAAGTCAAGCTCTGCCATGCGCCCAAACAGTGGTTTACCCCCACATATGGGGTATCAGCGTACTCAGGACAAATTGCACAACAACTTTTGGGGTCCGATTTCTCCTGTTACCCTTGGTGAAATAAAGCAAATTGGATCTGAATTACCCCAAAAAAATTGGGTTTCAAAATTGTGCCGATGTAAAGTAGACATGTGGGAAATGTTACTTGTTTGACATATCTCTGTGATTTAAGGCCATGAAAATTCAAAGTTGGAAAATTGCTAAGTTTTTAAAAATTTCGCCAAATTTCCATTTTTTTCACAAATAAACGCAAGTCATATCAAAGAAATTTTACCCTTATCATATAGTACAAGATATCACGAGAAACATTGTCAGAATCACCGGAATCCAAGCGTTCCAGAGTTATAACCTCATAAAGGGACAGTGGTCAGAATTGTAAAAATTGGCCTGGTCAGTAACATGCATACCACCCTTGGGGGTAAAGGGGTTAAAGGGACGAAGTCTGCTATGGCTACGTGGTCTCCAGAAAGTGAGACGATCTTCCAGGAACTGAAGCTGGCCCTATGTAAACAGCAGGTGCTGGTAATACCCGATTTTTCCAGGGAATTCGTGGTGCAGACGGACGCATCGAATGTCGGGCTGGGTGCTGTGTTATCTCAATAGGTGAATGGGGAAGGGCGCCCCATAATGTATCTTAGCTGGAAGTTGTGAGAAAAACTATTCCATAGTGGAAAAGGAATGTTTAGCCAGCAAGTGGGCCTTGGATTCCCTAAGGTACTATCTCTTAAACAGGATTTGTCAGACCATGCCCCACAGTGGACCAGGTGGTTCCTAGCACTTCAGAATTTTAACTTCCATGTGGAGCATAGGCCAGGGAAACTGCATGGCAATGCTGATGCTCTGTCAAGGATCCATTGTTTATTAGCAGAAGGTGCCTAGCCCCCCTTTGGGCAGAGGGAGAGGTTATGTAAGATGGACGCCGGTTGAGTCCTAGAGGGGAGATATGTGTCATCGCGGCTATTAGATGTGGTGAAGTGAGCTCGTAAGTATGCTCCAGCACATATAGTGCTGAGAGAGTTGTTTGGGCCACTCCAGGGCCGGGTTTTACGAGCGGTCATAAGAAATGGGTGGGAATGACCGCTCATATATCCCCACCCCAGGGGCGTAGTTTGGATAATAAAGTGGAGGCCAATTGCCTCATGGTCATGGACTGTGTATTTCTTCCTGTTTACTTTTCAACCTGTGCTGGAAAAGGCTGTTCATTTGTTTCGAGTATCCAGAGCTGCTTATGCAACTATAATAAAGTTGCTTGGACATTTCCACAATACTGCATCCTGTGGCTACCTCAACCGCAACCAAGGGAGTACATATTCCTACAGCAGGTAGATAAGGAAAAAACTTCACTACACCCCACATACCAGTCTGGCTCCTGTTTTAACTAAATTCCAGCCCACAGCAGCCCCCCTTCACATCATCAATATAGGATGAGTGTGGGGCGACACTTGGCATTCACTCAGGTCAGCTGTCATTTTTTCCAGCAGCAGCCAAGGGGAAACACATGGGTAGAGCTGCAAAGCACTTGTTCATTTCATGTGTATTGGCCACTGCCAGGTCCTGAAGAACAGCTCTTGTTCCAACTTCACATTGAATGGAGCTTCCCTGTGCTGCTCCTTTACATGTGTTTACATCTGGAAGTGGTGGAATCAAATAACAGTTGGTCGGTGAAGGTGACAGATGTCAGCCCTCCGCCAATCTAATTTGATAACCTACAACTTATTGTGACTGGACAAGCTATGCACACATTTTGTAGCTACATTATCTCGTCTGAAATCTCAGCTGAGCTATGAGTCCAGAGGCATCACAGCTCACAGAGGTTTTAGAAGTATTGGTAGTAGGATTCAACCTATGGGTACAGCGTCGTCCAGAAGATTAATGTTGAGCCTGGTAAACTATGATGTGGATGCAGTAATCACTGGGGTGCTTTGACCCCTTCAGTCATTTCATCAGACCTGTGTCTGACTCCAGATTCATTAAAACGAGCACACCTCTTCATGAATCAGGAGCGTTAGACGAGTGTTGTGCACTTCTTTGTGTGCCTTGCCACAAATCCTACTCCAGTCCATAGATATGGCTATCCTACTCCCCTGAATACGTTGGTCCACTCAAGCTCTGCCCACTTTGTCGTAGCTGAGCAAGATTGGCTTAGAAATGCTAAAAGTCACAAAATTTTAGCGCAGCCTTGAGTTTTGTCAACATTTTGGGGCTTTTCAAAGCTTTTTACAACAGAATACTGGCAGAAAAGCTTTGATGAAGCAGAGCCAAAGAACATTATTGCCTCTATTCCAGGACCAAATATTATCATGCAGGGTACAAATAATACATTTACACCATGACCACAAAAATTACCACTGAGTAATGTCTGAATAATATTGCCATACTGTTTATGAATAAAAATCACTATACCAATATTACCACATTACAAATTATGGAAGGCAGTGGAAGAAGTAGTCTCATCACTGTTGTCCTCAATATAGCACTTTTGTTTAGTATTTGTGGTTTGTTTTAAGCTGGTGTATATGTCAATATTGAAGCAGTGTACCGTATGTATTATAGTTATGCTAGTTTTACTGTTCATAACTCCCTCCACGTTGTACAAAGCCCCAGTTCCAGATGCCAAAGAGCAGTCCCAAAGCATAATGCTGCCTCCACAATACTTCACTGTGGGAATGGTGTTTTTTGGTGATGCATAGTTTTGGCTTTTTGCCAAACCATGTGGTCATCAAACCATAACACATTTTTCCACATGCTTTTGGCATCGATAGGTTTTGCCAATACATAGCTGTGCTTGGGTATTTTTCTTTGTAATAGAAAGCCTTCCATCCTGCTGACCTACTCCACACGTCAGAGATATGAAGAATATGGACAGTGGCGATAATGTCTTAGTAAAATAAATAAATAAATTCTTGGCACATGTAGTATACAACTAGTACTTGCCAGATATTCCTGTCACTCCTTTAATGTTGCTGAAGGCCTGTAGGCATCTATCTATATCTATCTATATATCTAATACCATTTGAAATTTTGCGCACCCTTCTTCTGACTAAGAATTTTCAACAATGAGATCCCTTTGCTGTGTTGTAAGCTGTTTATGGGCGATGGCTTTTGCTGTAAAATGCAGCTGAGAAAATATCAGGAAAATCCTACTAGAACAGCTAAACTTTATATAAAGCGGTTAATCAGCATCATTTCAAGGCCTCCTTCACACATTAAGTAATTGGTCGGTATTTTACATCGGTATTTGTAAGCCAAAATCAGGAGGGAGTGAAAAATACAGAAGTGGTGACGTGTTTCCATTATACTTTTCCTCTGAATGTTCCACTCCTGATTTTGATTTGCAAATCCTCATGTAAAATACTGACCAAATACTGAACGTGTCCTAAAGAAATGTAATTTTATGACAACTTTCCAACTTTTAGCCTTAAAAACTGTACATTTTTGCACATAGTAACATGAATGTAAATAAAACCTTTTTTTTCCATTTTTATTTTCTCCACTCCATCCTGGTGAAAAAATTTGCACCTAATGTGTTACATTTTGTATCATTCAACTGGACTTTTCATTTCTTTATGTTGTGTGGGCGTCATAATGGATGAAAGTACATGCCCACAGAGCTGAAATAAATGAAATGCCCAGCGCAATGATAAATAATCGAACACATTTGGCGCCCTGTATGTCCACAATGGAGTGGAGAAAGTAAAAATGGAGAATGATGTTGTCCACAATTCTACTATATCTAAATGTCACTGCTATTTGCAGGACTGTACAGTTTATAAAGTCAAAAGTTGTGGAAGGTCCTGTATAAATGATGGTAGCTGTGTACTGACTACTATTTCACATGAGTGAAATATGTCATTGGGTGATTGAATATGATCGGGGCTAATTCTGAACACAACCGCTTCTGAAATTATAAGAGGGTGTCAACACTTATGTACCCACACTATTTTTGGTTTGTTATTTGTATCCCCCCTAAAAAAAAAAAAATAATATAGTGACTCGCATGCTCCAGGGGTTGCTGCTAATCACTGGCTTTATGACGTCGCAATTGTGAATGGCGAGAAAACAGTACGTGTGCTGTCTCCACGCAACACAGACTGTGTCTCCGCCGCTCAGATACCGCCGTTGAGAATGGACATCCAGATACAGTACGCATGCCTGGGGAGCTGCTCGTCACTGCGCTAGTGCAGGATTACAGGCAATATTCCCGTGACGTTGGGTCAGTACTGCAGATCAATCAAAGTGCGTGGGCGTGGATAAGGACTGTGACTGAAACCGACGGAAGTCCACCCCTATGACTGCAAGACAAAGTAGAGTATAACAATACAAAGTGATTATTTTTGGAATGAAAACTGCACCTTTTTGCTAGAAAACATGTTACTGCACACTGAGGCCAGTTTAATAGCGAAAAAAAGAAGTGACAGGTTCCTTTCAAGTCACTCTCAAACCATCCACTTTATCTTTCCAATGAATGTGACCCAAAAGTCAGTTAGTGCTTTGATCCCTATTGTTTCGCCTGCACAATAGCAGGAATCACTCAGCTGCCCATGTACAAGAGTATTCAGATCATGGGAGTGAGCTATGGAGCATGAGCGACCACCATGAGATGCATTAGGTGATCACTTTGAGAAGAAATACAAAGAGAATGAGGAATCGTAATATATGATACAGAAATATCTAAACACAGGAGCAGACTTGAAAAAATTGTTCTAGTTAGAAAATTGTTAGATTTTTCAAGATCTAAAGGTATAAATCATTATTTATAGAATTTGCAGTGATTCTTTAAAAAAATGCAAAAAATATGCAGCTTTGCAAATAACAGTTTAACTAATTTAAAAAGATTTGCTTCAAATATTTTTTTAATAAAAATAATAGTGGGACAGTTTTTGCAGATGCACAATCCTCCAAGGGTACCTGGCCTTTTACACTATAAACAAGTATCAAGGTATCCAAATGATACCTCAGATCAGATCAGCTGTGATGTGCCGGAAGAGGTGCAGGCTCATCATCACCCGGGCCCACACCAAACGGGGAGGCGTCCAATGACGTTTAGATCCGTCACTTATGGTTAAGGGGTTAAAATGCAAGGATTCTCTTTATGGCCAGGTAACTTCAAAGAAAGTCTATTATGCCCACAGAGAGAGACAGGAAAAGGTAATTAGGATCCAAGTGGACCAAAGAAGATCTCACACCCTTTACAACTAGCGACAGAGACAGTACATCTCCAGGAGAAAATCTGGAATATTGGAATTTCCATCCATCCGATATTAATGAGACGTATATTGTCGGCACCAGGATAACTAGGCAATCATACACATATTTTCCAGAAAAAAAGAGAAGAAAGCAGATGCACTCACCAAATGGACCCGTAGAAGCGCTCTCAGGCAGCGCGAAACGGCCGTCGTCTTACCTGTCGCACTCTCCCTGTCCACTTCCCTCTCCCCCGTGCCGTGAATTATGTGCCGGCTGGCACTGAAATAAAGGACGCTTTGTAACTGCATTTGGTGAGTGCATCTGCTTTCTTCTCTTTTTTTCTGGATTGTCATGGACTATTTTTCTGCAGATTGCACCGCCCGATTCATTTCTTAGACTGCTACACACCTCGTTGGTGTGTCACCGGTTTTCTCTATTTTTTAGAGCTGTGCCGCTCTCTCTTTCTCTTTTTGGTCGTTATACACATATTTTCTTTTAATCATAACCCCCACCAAAAGGCACCAAATCCATAGGGGCCATATAGACACCAGTAGCTAGGCCATGTTTGGGCTCTAAGCGTAGCTAAAATGCTGATAGAAAAGATTACATCAGTCTTGACCTTCTGTGATCAGGGGTGGATTAAGGGTAGCCAGGGCCCCGGGCTGTTCAGACACTGTGGGCCCCCCCCCCCCCCCCGGTCATGTGACGGGGGTCATGTGACGGGGGTCATGATATACCCGAACCAGATTATTCCAGAAAAATGGCCGGGCCCTACTCTACTGTAACCTATTAAATATTTGGTAGAATCTGCAATACAATTTAGGTATATTTTGACCAATAATATCACATACAAGGAACAAATACCACCGCACCATGACCAGACCACATATTACCACCACTTGGTGACCAAATATCACATACAAGGGACAAATACCACAACACCATTTCCAGACCACATATTACCACCACATAGTGACTGAATACTACAATACTGATCAGTAAAAAACAACAACACAATACTATCACCATAAGTGCCAGTATTCACAGGAGATCTGTACTTAGTATGCAGTGTCTGTGTAGAGGTAACACAGAGATCACTGGTGACATTATACACAGGACCTCTGTATATAATGTATAGGTAATACAGTGATCACTGGTGACATTGTACACAGGACCTCTATATAGTATACAGTGTATAGTGTCAGTGTATAGGTAACACTGACTCACCAGTGACGTCTCTAGGTGAAGTCCTTCATCTTTCATCCAGCACAGACCGCCATCATTTCTTCCAGCCAGGACTCGTTTCTGCAGGAAATAACACAGTTATCTCGAGCTCCGCTTGTAGAACACATTACTTAATTTTTCACAACTTCTACATTACACCACATGAAGAAAAAGAGGCGATATAGTGTCACTCTGCACAGTAACAGGACCGACCCCCATTTAAAACAGTATACTCAAAAAATAAAATAAATACATCACTGCAGTAATAATATCCCTTAATTAGCCACTATGGTAATAATATTCCACATCCCGGCCCCGTGTGTCTCATTCCTGGCTCCAGCCATATGTTCTCGCATCCTGCCCTCATGATTATCCATTCTACCCCATATGATCTCCACATCCTGCCCCATATGTCTCCATCGTATCCATCCTGCCCCATGATCCAATCCTGCCCCATGTCTTTCATTCTGCCCCGTGTCTCCAATCATGCCCCGGTGTCTACATTCTGCCCATGCCTCCAGTCCTGCCCCCAGTGTGTCCAGCAATCTGCCCCAGTATGTCCAGCATATTGCCCCAGTGTCCAGCAATCTGCCCCAGTGTCTCCAGCATATTGCCCCCAGTGTGTCCAGCATTGCCCCCAGACAGTGAGTCCAGCAATCTGCCCCAGTGTGTCCAGCAATCTGCCCCAGTGTGTCCAGCATATTACCCCCAGTGTGTCCAGCAATCTGCCCCAGTATGTCCAGCATAGTGCCCCAGTGTGTCCAGCATATTGCCTCCAGACAGTGTGTCCAGCAATCTGCCCCAGTGCGTCCAGCATTGCCCCCAGACAGTGTGTCCAGAATATTACCAACCATGTGTCCAGCAATCTGCCCCAGTATGTCCAGCATTTCCCCCAGTGTCTCCAGCATTGCCCCAGTGTCTCCAGCAATCTGCCCCAGTGTCTCCAGCAATCTGCCCCAGTGTCCTCCAGCAATCTGCCCCAGTGTCCTCCAGCAATCTGCCCCAGTGTCCTCCAGCAATCTGCCCCAGTGTCCTCCAGCAATCTGCCCCAGTGTCCTCCAGCATTGCCCCAGTGTGATCCAGCATTGCTCCAGTGTCCTCCAGCAATCTGCCCCAGTGTCCTCCAGCAATCTGCCCCATAGTCGTCCAGCAATCTGCCCCAGTGTCCTCCAGCAATCTGCCCCAGTGTCCTCCAGCAATCTGCCCCAGTGTCCTCCAGCAATCTGCCCCAGTGTCCTCCAGCAATCTGCCCCAGTGTCCTCCAGCATTGCCCCAGTGTCCTCCAGCATTGCCCCAGTGTCCTCCAGCATTGCCCCAGTGTCCTCCAGCATTGCTCCAGTGTCCTCCAGCAATCTGCCCCAGTGTCCTCCAGCAATCTGCCCCAGAGTCCTCCAGCAATCTGCCCCAGTGTCCTCCAGCAATCTGCCCCAGTGTCCTCCAGCATTGCCCCAGTGTCCTCCAGCTATCTGCCCCAGTGTCCTCCAGCCATCTGCCCCAGTGTCCTCCAGCCATCTGCCCCAATGTCCTCCAGCCATCTGCCCCAGTGTCCTCCAGCATTGCCCCAGTGTCCTCCAGCCATCTGCCCCAGTGTCCTCCAGCAATCTGCCCCAGTGTCCTCCAGCAATCTGCCCCAGTGTCCTCCAGCATTGCCCCAGTGTCCTCCAGCAATCTGCCCCAGTGTCCTCCAGCAATCTGCCCCAGTGTCCTCCAGCCATCTGCCCCAGTGTCCTCCAGCCATCTGCCCAAGTGTCCTCCAGCAATCTGCCCCAGTGTCCTCCAGCATTGTCCCAGTGTCTCCACCGTTATAAAAAAAACAAAAAAAAAAAAAAACAAGCAGTCTCCTCACCTGTCCGCGCTCCAGGCGGCGAGCTCCCTGCAGCAGAGCACACTCGCCGGTGACTGACAATGACGTCAGACGCCGGCGACGTGTGCGCCTGCGGCCGACATCAGCCGCCAGCCTCCAATTGGCTGGCGGCTGTTGTTAACTATTGACGTGCGGGAGCGCGCCCGCACGTCAATAGGAAACCGCCGCAGCGCCGGAAGGGGCCCGGTGAGCAGATGAGAAGGGGCCCGATGCGGGCCCCCTCTCTCTGCCCACCGGGTACAGTGGGGGGGCACATAAATGCCGGCGGCGGCCGCCGGCATTCACAGATGATATCAGAGGGTCAATCTGTGCGGTAGCCCAGGGCCCCCCCAGACCACTGGGCCCTGGGCTACCGCCCATATTGACCCTCTGATAATTCGCCCCTGTCTGTGATCAGTCTATGATAAGTTAGTACGTAAATTGGGATTCCCTAAAATTATGAAGGGCTGAGTCCAGACCACAACTGGGACCTTGTGAAGTCATCGTAGAGGGGTGTGTGGTTGGGACTCAGTGTCTGATAAAAGATTGTTCCCAATTGTCATCAGTGTTCGTACAAGAGAGTTACATTTTCAAGTATGTAGGGACCATGTTTATTGACAGACCAATTGAAGTGCTCGCCTTCTGCTAAACTGAATCGTTTCTGCGATCGGTGTAGTAAGTTCTTCTGTTAATCCCTTTTATTTTATGCAACTGTTTATGCTGTATTGTTTTGTCCCCTTTGTAAAATCTTTTGTATACTTTTCATAAACACTGCCTCCCATTGGATTAAATATAAAATTTAGTAGTTCTGTTCCTTCTGTAACTACTCCTCGAAGCCATAAGCTACCGTATGGTGTCTAAGGCTAGGTTCACATTGCGTCAAGTACATGGCATTAAACGGATTCGTTAAACGCATGTACAGAAAAGGAGCCAAAATATGTAAAAATTCGTCGTCACGGTAACGCTAGCGTTAACGCATGTGATCGCGTTTTTTCATTTGGATGTCCATTACGAAGTATCCGTTTGGCTGCGTTTGTCACTGTCAATAAAGTTGTTCTTTTTTTTTTTTTTCCTTTTGTCATTGTCGGGTGTGGGCACAGACTCATTCTCCATTTTGAAAGCATTGAGTGAACTTCTGCTAGCAAGATGTTTGTGTCTGAGCTTGTTAGATTTCGCTTGATGCGGTTGCGACTTCGGCAGAGAAAGTGTAGTTCACAAAGTAGAAATTGGATCCACGAAGTGAATTTCTTGCGGAATACATATGGTGACTTTCACACCCTGTATGTGCAGCTTCGGGATCATCCCTTCAAATTCCAACGCTATCTACGGATGTCCATTGAGACCTTTGATGTTGTGCTCTCACATGTGAAGGATGAGATACATCATCATCGCAGCACTTTTCGTGAAATCATCTGTGCGGAGCAACGTTTAGTAGTGACTGTGAGGTAATTATACATTTTTTTTATCATTCTATTGACAAAGACTAGATCTCGGTATCGTGTGGCCTAATGTTCATTTAGCAATTGTATATTCTATTGTAACTAGCCTTTTAGATGATCATTAAAATCCTAATTTTTTTTCTTTTTGAATGTTGACAGATATCTGGCTACCGGAGAATCTTTTGCGTCACTGCATTATCAGTTTAGACTTGGGAAGTCAACAATTTGTCAACTGGTTCGGGAAACTTGTGATGCCATTTGGAACAACTTGCAACCACTTGTGCTACCAACACCAACATCAGAAATGTGGCTAGCGATTTCCCAACAGTTCGAGGATGTGGCTAATTTCCCCAATTGTATTGGTGCCGTGGACGGCAAGCACATTCGGATTCAGAAACTTGCGCATAGTGGATCCCTCTACTATAACTATAAGAAATACTTTTCTATAGTATTGATGGCGATTGCGGATGCCAGGTACCGTTTTGTTGCTGTGGATATTGGTGCTTATGGCCGGACTAACGATTCCAGAGTCTTCAGAGACTCCAACATGGGCCGATGTTTGTACAGCCAAAGTTTCAACATACCCTCATCACGACCTCTTCCGGGGACCGAAGGCCCAAGTTTGCCCTATGTTTTAGTTGGTGATGAGGCGTTCCAACTCGGACAAAATCTCCTCAAGCCGTACTCAAGCTGTAGTCTAGACTCCACCAGGCGCATTTTTAATTATCGCTTGAGCCGGGCAAGACGTTATGTGGAGTGTGCCTTTGGGATTTTGACATTAAAATGGCGGATTTTACTAACCTGCATGCAATTGCAACCAGAAAATGTAGACCGTGTTGTGAAGGCATGCATCTGTCTGCATAATTTTGTGGCGAGACATGAACCCCAGGTGGTAGACCCCGATGATTGTGAGTCGAACCTCATTAGCATTGAATCGAATGCAGTTCAGTCTACAGCACAAATAATGAGGATTCGTGATCAATTTGCACATTACTTCACACATGAAGGCCATGTTCCATGGCAAGACAGATACGTGTGAAAATAATTTAAAGTCTTCCTGATGTCGTGTAAAAAGTTACCTTATGTCGTGTAAAAAGTTATGTTGTTTAACCTGATGTCGTGTAAAAAATTACCTTATGTCGTGTAAAAAGTTATGTTGTGTTAAAAGTTTAAGTCATACAAGAATCTTAAATTTGAAACAGTTTACTAAATGTTTATGGATTTTTCCAACAAACTGTTGGTAGACAGGTTTAACATATGATATCCCATAGGGATGAAAACCAAAGGAAAATAGAAATTTACCCCAAAAAAAAAAGAAAAACCAAAACTTGCAACGCGGTAATTGCACCTGGCTGGGGACAGTGAACAGTACTAAAGACTTTGGTACTGCACGGGCGTATTGTCTGCCCAACTGTATGATGGACTGCTACATTGTCTATGAGGTTCCACGCTCGTTTCACCCCGGCCTCTATATTGAGGGTTGTAGGCCGGCATGTCCATTCTTCTTGTTCCCGATGGAGCGGGTTCCTGGGGGGGCCACAAATTCCTCAAGAAGGTCGTTCAGTCTTTGTCTAAACATAAGGTTTCTATGGGCCGGGATATTTTGAGCGACAGGCACATAGGACAAGAAAAGTAGCTTCCACTCATTAGCAGAGTATACAGACTCGCGGGCTTGCAGCTCGGTAATTTCCCGCCTCAGGTCTTTGAGATCATTGCGACACATGTCCTCTACTTGTTGGAGTCCATCGACGATAATTGCATCAGCTTCATCTTTTTGTGATGCTCGCTTGCGTCCACGCTGTGATTGCAACCGGGCACTCACACCTGCAGCAACAGTGCTTCTCTCCACAGATCGTGGCTCGCTGATGCCAGACACATCTTCAGGTTGGGTTGGTTCCACTGGAGAAGGCTCCAGTTCCTCTGCTGGTTTAGGCGCAGCGGTACTGCATACCGTGCTGTAAAACCACAAAAAATTTTTTTATTTATTTTCCTTTAAACAAATATGTCTCGCACACAGACCTATTTCTACTTATGAGCGCTGAGACAATGTTTTTTGAAGGAAGAGCAATTGGTCGTAATGCACATACGGTGTCACCCGTTTGCCACCTGATCCGCTTGGTGCATTCTGACTGTTCCGGTAGTCACGGACAAAGCGATCGCGGATGGACTTCCAACGGGTATGGACAGCATCGGCTTTAAATTAAAAAAATATATATATATAAAAATAGTAGATAGATAGCTTGAAGATATATGAAAAATTGTTCATAGTTTGTTACGATAGTTGATATATAAATAGTAGATAGATAGTTGTTAGATAATAGAGAAATAGTTTAGAAATAGTGTATAGATAGATATATAGTGTACAGATAGTTGATAATTGAGAGATAGATAGCAGACAACAAGTGGATAGGTTGATAGGATAGAAATTTTTTTTTATTTTTTCACATTTTTCGATGTAACGTCACCAATATTTACCAATTTTTTTCTTTGAGGTTGTCGACTTCTCCATGTATCGGGGATCAAAGTGACAGATAATTTGATCCCACAACTTGCGGTTCTTCACAATGTCATGGTGGGAGCTGTCGCTCTGGTCCCATATGGAGGGGTTGGCTTCCACAAGGTTGATCAGTGTCTCGTTGTGAATAGTCAATGGCTCTTCGTCAACGACAATCCTTTTTTTTTTGGCCTCTGACTTGGACTATGTAAACATAAAACGTTATGTTGATAGCGTCAATTTCACTGGATGTCCATATTCATATATACAGAGATACATAGATACATAGATACATAGATATAGCGATAGATAGATACATAGATATAGATAGATAGATACATAGATATAGCGATAGATACATAGATATAGCGATAGATAGATACATAGATATAGATAGATAGATACATAGATAGATATAGATAGATAGATACATAGATAGAGCGATAGATTCATAGATATAGAGATAGATACATAGATATAGATAGATAGATACATAGATAGAGCGATAGATTCATAGATATAGCGATAGATAGATACATAGATATAGATAGATAGATACATAGATAGAGCGATAGATTCATAGATATAGCGATAGATAGATACATAGATATAGATAGATAAATAGATGGAGCGATAGATAGTTGATAGATAGTTTATAGATATAGTAGATAGAAAGTGAATAGATAGATTGTTGATAAATATTGGATAGAATATTTCTAGTGTTATATTTACCACTGGCAGTTGTGGCGACGACAGACGGCTAGGGACCTTCTTTCTTTTGTGTCCTCCGTGTGCCACAACCTATTGTGTATGTAAAATGTAAAAAAAATTAACATTCATTGGATCAATAAATTTATGCCTGAAAAATTCAAAATGTGTGCTATGTACCTTTGGGGTTTTTGCCTGTTTTTTTGGGGGGAGGTCTAGCAGCCTCGGGCTCAGAAGACTCCTGTTCACAATAAAAACATGATTTTTATTACGTGCTTAGCTCAATACAATGGAGTTTCACACAAATATTGTGGGTTTTTAAAGTGCAAGCCTACCGATTGCGATGAAAAAACCGCAGACACGCTGCTGCTGCTGCTGACATCAGTATCCGACATCTGCGTGCAACAAAGCAATACATTTTTAGTACACACACATCCGACGGACATTGCAGACTCCCATGATGTATACAGAGATATATATATAGAAATGTACTTACATTTCCTGTGATCTCTTGCAACACTGTGTCACGTGCAGTAGGCCTCAGGAGAAATGTGTGGGTGGGATACTCCTCATTTGGCCGAAATCACATTTCCTGTCACATGACAACATGTGACCACCCTCAAACGCTATGAAAACGTGTGGTCCTATTTGGAAATTTTTCATGATTTGCGTCTGACTGCGTTTGCCATAGCCTTCTATGGCCGAATGAACGCTTCCGTTAGTATTGCGTTAGCTTGGCCGGACCCGAAAACGCTGCAAGCCACGTTCAAGGTCCATCAGAAAAAAAACGTTATGTGACAAACGCATACCAATTTAGGGATGCGTCACGATGCGTTAGACAATGCAAGTCTATGGGCGCGTTAGTATGTGCGTTACATTGCGTTTTTGCTACTTAAAAACGTGTCCGTTAGACGGACTCACCTAGCGCAATGTGAACCTAGTCTAATCGACCGAAACAGATTAGTGGTGACAGCGAGTAGTCTGGGGTTATCTGAGAGTTGGCTCTGACTGTACCGGGTTGTGTACACATAGTCCATAATGTAAAATCCAGAGGTGTATATGCTGTACACTCAGCGCTATTTTTCTGATAGCCGGCCTAGTGGTGCGAACAGGCTGCTGCCTTCTCCGTTGATCGTTGGGCAATCGTGTAATTGTCCAGACGATAGGGTGCAGCAGAGAGCTGTTCGTTCTAAACATCACAGCGGTGGTACTTGTGACCTTCCCGGCCTGTGATATCAGGGATTTGTGGGATTAAGGAAGTCCTGACAAATATCCGGATCCCTGACACTTACTAAGCTTGATTGACATGTCTTTCCATATTTGTTTATAGGTAGAAATCTGTCAATCAGGCAAAGTCAAGCGACAAGAAATTGTCAGGGAGTCACACCATTAGTTAATGTCAACCTGCGAATGATTGATCTAGTAGAGCTGCTTAGTATAACAATAGCATTTATTCAATTCTCTGTTTTGTTATGGCTATTGTTCAAACACAGTGTGTCTCCTGACTGGTTTCCTCTAAAGTATTCACTTCACAAGAACTCTGAAAGCACGCTATCACATCTGGCCCCAGAAGTTACCAGCAGATCATTTTAGTCCTGTAACTTGTTGAATTGGGACCTCCATGGACCAGACTTATGTAGGATTTGGGGCCAAGGCAACACCTTGAAGTCTTTGTCATGTTTCTTAAACAATTCCTGCTCAATTTTTGCAGTGTTTTAGGGTGCATAATTCAACTGCAAAAGGCCACTGTCATTAAGAAATATTCATTAGCAGATTTAGTACACCATAGGCACTATAGTGTTCTCCAAACTTGACCCAATTATTATTATTATTATTATTATTATTATAGCGCCATTTATTCCATAGTGCTTTACATGTGAGGAGGGGTATACATAATAAAAGACAAGTACAATAATCTTAATCAATACAAGTCACAACTGGTACATAAGGGGAGAGGACCCTGCCCGCGAGGGCTCACAATCTACAAGGGTTGGGTGAGAATACAGTAGGCGAGAGTAGGGCTGGTCGTGCAACTGTTTGGTCTATCGGTGGTTACTGCAGGTTGTAGGCTTGTCAAAAGAGGTAGGTCTTCAGTTTTTTTTGAAGGTTTCCATGGTAGGCGTGAGTCTGATGTGTTAGGGTAGACAGTTCCAGAGTATGGGGGATGCACAGGAGAAATCTTGTATGCGATTGTAGAAAGAGGAGAGTAGAGAAGGAGATCTTGTGAGGATTGAAGGTTGCGTGCAGGTAAGTACTGGGAGACAAGGTCACAGATGTATGGAGGAGACAAGTTGTGGATGGCTTTGTGTGTCATGGTTGAACTGGAGTTATTGGGTAATGGGGAGCCAGTGCAGGGATTGACAGAGGAGAGAGGCTGGGGAACAGCGGGGGGACAGGTGGATTAGTCGAGCAGCAGAGTTTAGAATAGATTGGAGGGGGGCAAGAGTGTTGAAGGAGAGGCCACAGAGCAGGAGGCTGCAGTAGTCAAGGCGGGAGATGATGAGGGCATGGAATAGGGTTTTTGCAAATTCTTGCTTGAGGAATGTACGGATCCGGGAAATATTTTTGAGTTGGAGTGGGCAGGAAGTAGAAAGGGCATGGATATGTGGTTTGGAGGAGAGATCAGTGTCAAGGATTACCCCGAGGCAACGAGCTTGTGGGACTGGGGAGAGTGGACAGCCATTTACTTTAATGGATAGGTCTGTTGGGGGAGTCAAGTGAGATGGGGGAAAGATGATGAATTCTGTTTTGTCCATATTAAGTTTTAGAAATCTAGCGGAGAAGGATGAAATAGTGGACAGACATTGTGGAATTCTGGTTTGTAGGGAAGTGATATCTGGTTCAGGGATGTAAATCTGTGTGTCGTCAGCATAGAGATGATACTGAAAACCATGGGACTTTGAGCTGTCCAAAGCCAAAGGTATAGATTGGGAAGAGCAGAGGCACTAGGACTGAACCTTGCAGGACTCCGACAGGTAGGGGGCGAGGTGAGGAGGTGGTGTGCGAGTGGGAGACGCTGAATGTCCAGTCTGTTAGGTACAACGAAATCCAAGATAGGGCCAAGTCAGTGATGCCAAGAGATGAGAGGGTCTGTAATACTAGGGAATGGTCCACTGGGTCAAAGGCAGAGGACAGGTCTAGCAGTAGGACAGAGTAGTGCTGCTTGGCTTTGGCAGTTAATAGGTCATTGGTGACTTTAGTTAGGGCAGTTTCAGTGGAGTGATGTGGCCGGAAGCCAGATAAAAAGCGGTCGAAGAGGGAGCAGGAAAAGATGGGAGGACAGTTCAAGATGGACGTGTTGTTCCAGTAGTTTTGAGGCATAAGGGAGAAGTGATATGGGGTGATAGCTAGATGCAGAGGATGAGTCAAGAGAGGGCTTTTTGAGGATAGGTGTGATTGAGGCATGTTTAAAGCTTGAGGGGAAAACACCAGTTGTTTGTGATAGGTTGGAGAGATGGGTTAGGGTTGGAATGAAGATTGTGGTGAGGTTTGGGATGAAGTGGGATGGGATCGGGTCAAGTGCACAGGTGGTGAGATGTGATTTTGAGAGTATAGTGGAGAGTCGATCTTCTGTAATGGTGGAGAAGTTTGTTTTGGAGGAGAAGGGCTTTGCAGTTAGGAGGAAGGGCTCTGGGGGTTGTCGACCAAAAATGTCTCTGATGTTATCAATCTTCTGCTTGAAAAATGAGACAAAGTCTTCCATCAAGATGAGTGGAGAGAGGGGTGCTGGGGGACAAAGGAGAGAATTGAAAGCGTTGAATAACTGTTTAGAGTTGTGAGACAGGGTGGATATGAGAGATGAGAAGTAGGTTTGTTGTGCTGCAGCAAGTGTGGCCTTGAAAGTAGTGAGGGACTGTTTGAATGCAATGAAGTGGTCATTGGATTGGGATCTTTTCCAGCTCTGCTCAGCAACCCTGGTAGCCCTTCTCAGTTCTTTGATCAGGCTGGTGTGCCAGGGCTGTGTGTTGATTTTGTGAAATTTGGCATGTGTGAGAGGAGCGACCGATTCCAGAACTACAGCTATTGTAGTGTTATATAGAGCAGCAGCGGCATCCGCATTGTGTAGGGGACTTATGCCTTTAAGAGGGAGAAGGGATTCAGACAGTGAGTGTAGTTTGAGGTGTTTAAGATTTCTGCGAGGGTGTGCAAGTTTGTCGGGTGGGGATTGTGGACAAGGAGTGGAGAGGGAAGAGAATGTCAGTAGCTTGTGGTCAGAAAGAGGGAGAGGTGAGTTAGAGAGGTTAGATAGGGAGCAGAGCTGGGTGAAGATGAGGTCCAATGTGTGGCCATCTTTGTAAGTGGCTGCAGAAGAACATAGAGCGAGGCCGAAGGAGGAAGTGTGAGATAGAAATTTAGTGGCAGCTGAGAGGGAAGTGTAAATATGAATGTTGAAGTTGCCCATGATGATAGTGGGGATGTCCGCGGAAAGGAAATGAAGTAGCCAGGTGGTGAAGTGGTCAAGGAAGGTGTCGGCTGGCCCTGGGGGGTGGTAAATGACAGACAATTGGAGGTTAGAGGGGGAATAGATGCCCACAGAATGCACCTCAAAGGAAGGGAGGGTAACAGAGGGTGGCAGTGGGATTGGGGTGAAGGAGCAGTTATCTGACAGGAGAAAACCAACTCCTCCACCATGCTTGCTGCTGGGGCGAGGGATGTGGGAAAGGTGGAATCCACGATATGAGAGTGCAGCAGGAGAGGTTCTGTCAGAAGGGTTGAGCCAGGTTTCAGTGATGGCGAGGAAGGAAAGTTTATGAGTAATGACAATGGATGTAGGAAGGTTTGTTGCAGGCAGAGCGAGCGTTCTATAGTGCTCCTGTTAGTGGGACTCGGGAAGCAGGGGCTGGGCAAATGGGTATAAGGTTAGATGTTAGTTAGTGAAAGTTGTGATAGATAGTGTTGAGCGATACATTCCGATATTCGGAAATATTGGTATCGGATTGGATCGGCCGATATTCAAAAAATATCGGATATCGCCGATACCGATACCCGATACCAATGCAAGTCAATGTGACAAAAATATCGAAATTAAAATAAACCCTTTCTTTCCTTGTAGGTTAATTCTACATGAAGGAAAACAACTAAGAATAATGTAGAATGTATTGGGGGGAGGTGGAGGAGACATTAAAGGCATAGAGGTTTAGCCCAATCAAATGGAATAGCAGGAATTATTTTTTTTTTAAGACATTTGGAGTTACAAAGATATTGACTATGTTAAGATTTTTTATATTTTCTCAGATATTTATGTTTCACTAATTCCATGCTCTTCACCTTCTTTTTTACTTCTCCCACACTTTCTTCTTCATCATCCTCCGCAGCAGCATCTTTTTCATCATCTTCTTCTTCACCTTTTTCCTATTATTCTTTTTTTTTTTACATTCTTCATATTCTTTTTATTCAACTATTATTCTTCTTCATATTCTTCTTCTTCTTCATCATATTCTTATTTGTGACAGGCATTCCTGTAGTCGTTATCTATAAAAGTTTGAAGATTACACCTTCCGTTCTGCCTGTCACAAAAGAGTTACAACAGGATTTGTCCGCGATCAGTTTGGCCTGCAGCAGCAGACTTTTTTCCAGGGGCACCACGAGGAGGAACGGACTCACCCCCATACACTGCTTAGTCTTCTTCTGCTTATAATTTAGATAATATCTTTTGCTCTGATTTTTAGTCTTAGGCCGGGGACACACACAACGTATAAAAAAATGGTCTGTTTTTCACGGATGAGAATCGCACAAATGTTAACAAAACAGTGATCCGTGTGCAGTGCGAGGATGCGTTTTTCTCGCACCAAATGCTATATTTGACATCCGTGTGCCATCCGTATGGCATCCGTATGGCGAGATTTTCTCGCAGGCTTGCAAAATGGACATATAACGTTTTTTTCACTTGAAAAAATTTAAATCATCAACAAGAACGTTATTTAATGGCCTTAAAACAGGTGGCAGCCACCAATCTATGCAGTAGAGTCCCTGCTTGTGTTGGTGCATTTCTGCTTGATGAGCAACATGTCTGATCTACTGACTTTTAACACCACAGATCGTGTGCTTTACAACTGGGTACTTTCCCAACGTTTTGGAGAGCCATACCCAGTTATTGTAGATCCGAGGAGGCAAAGACGGATGTGGGTACATCCACTTTTGAAGCAACGGATCAATAAAGGACATTTCAACCGTCTGTATGCTGCTCTGAGGACAAATCCAAACAAGTTCTTCAACTATTGTCGGATGAGGATACAAACATTTGATATTTTGTTGGAGATTTTGCGACCAGGGATCACCAAGAAGGACACCAGGATGCGCAAATCTATTTCTGCAGAGGAGCGCCTTATCCTTACGTTACGGTATGTATAAATCCTCTTTTTACAAATAATGTTTTGACTTTCATGGTCTTACCCCTTTTTATAATTAGATAATTAAATTGTTATGTAACTTCAACATCATTTGTGCTTCTTTTATATTATTTTAGTTTATAGAAAATCAAAGCCATCGCATGTCCTTAATGTTTGATTAATCATGGCATCTTAGTTATCTAATCCATTTTGTCCATATAACACTGTAATGTGTTCATTTTGTTTTTTTAAAACATACTCTGTTTTCTTTTAGCTTTCTTGCCACTGGCCTTTCATATGCATCACTGCATTTATAGTTTTTACTGAGCAAATCAACAATTTCTGGAATTGTGCGGGATACATGCACGGAAATCTGGAGAAGACTCCATCAAGAGGTGATGCCTGAGCCCAAAATGGCAGACTGGTTACGTATTGCACAAGGATTTCAGGACACGTGCCAGTTTCCGCACTGTATTGGGGCTCTGGACGGAAAGCACATCCGTGTGCGTAACCCGCCGGGATCAGGGACCCAATTCTATAATTATAAACAGTTTTTCTCTGTAGTGCTGTTGGTCCTAGTCGACAGCAACTACAGGTTTATAATTGTAGATATTGGGGCCTATGGGAGAACTGGAGACTCTAGAGTCTTCAGTTCTTCGATTATGGGTCGGCGGCTGCGCAACAATGATTTGGATCTCCCACCCCCAAGTCACATACCAGGGGCTAATTTGGATGCGGTGCCTTACATGATGGTAGCAGATGAGGCGTTTCAATTATCAAGGAACGTCATGAGGCCCTATCCACGGAGAGGCCTGGACTACCGGCGGTGAATTTTTAATTTGCGTCTTTCCTGTGCCCGCCGTCAGGTAGAGTGTTCATTTGGCATTCTCACTGCAAAACGGTGGGTACTTCAGTCCGCAATCCAACTGAGTGAAGGCAATGTCAATGGCGTGATCAAAGCATGTGTTGTTCTTCACAACTTTACAAGATACCATGATTGCCCATCATCTGCTGCTGATGAAGTTTATTATGCAAATACTGTCTGGTCTACTACACGTGTTCTTCCTTCCTCAGGCCTAAAAGTTTGTGATGTCTTAACAAATTATTTTGTGTCACCAGAGGGAACGACTGTTTGGCAAGACAATGCTGTTTTGCTTTAATGTTTAGTTATATTGTAAGTTAATAAATAGCATAATGTTCCTGTTTGAATTGTGCAAAACAATAGTGTGGAAGAAAACGAGGTCACCAACATCGTTATTTAACCCAAATAGGGTATACTCATATGTGGAAAAAATGAGACCAAGGGTAGGACCATAATGGACAAACTGCGTTACTAAAGACCAAACCAGCCAAAGAAAAAAAGCAGCAAACAGTCCAAATATATATAAATATGCAAAAAACTTTATTAATTGTTATACTAGATAAAAACTTGACAGAGGGAAAACAGTCCCCGTGCTACACACAGCATGCACCTAAACGGGCAGGGGATAGGTGCCTCCAATATACAAAAGCACACGAACTAACCATACAAAATACTCAGAGAAAATCAGTAATTGTGCAGGACTGACCAAGTATGGCTATATATAAAGAACAATACAGTCCATAATTTTGTAAGGACGCCCATGCACAATATATAGTGTATACATACCGGTTAGCGTGAAAATATCCCAAGTATGGACTGGCACCTCACCCCTGTCCACCCCGACGCGCGTTTCGGCTGATGCCTTTCTCAAAGTTTTTATCTGGTATAACCATTAATAAAGTTTTTTGCATATTAATATATATTTGGACTGTTTGCTGCTTTTTTTCTTTGGTTGGTTTGGTCTGTTTGAATTGTGTAGTATGTTTGTCCTTAAAAAAAAAAATTATTTTATTAAGTTGCCACATCATGTATGTAGTCAGAACAATACATAACACTCCTATTTGTTAAACCATTTTTACTGCTCAAAGCATATATCTAGTAGCCAAAAACATATTCACATCATATGTAATTCTAGGCATATTAACCTGAGCAAACAAGAAAGCATAACATGCCAAGAGCGCAAATAACTTAACACATAAAAAAGCCTAAATGACAGGCCAAAAACTGGTTTGGAGAAATTAAAGGTTCTGGTAGGTTGGGGGTGGTGATGGTGATGGCGGGTGTCCAGCATGTGCGGAACTTGGCCTAGGTGGCCAACCAGACTGTCAACCTGTGGTATGGCAGATATATTATTATTATTATTATTTATTTATATAGCACCATTGATTCCATGGTGCTGTACATGAGAAGGGGTTACAAACAAGTTACAAATATCACATACAGAAAACAAACTAACAATGACGGACTGATACAGAGAGGCGAGGACCCTGCCCTTGCGGGCTTACATTCTACAGGATTATGGGGAAGGAGACAGTAGGTTGAGGGTTGCAGGAGCTCCGGTGTTGGTGAGGCGGTAGCTCCGGTGTTGGTGAGGCGGTAGCTTCGTTGGTGATGAGGCAGCAGCGGTGTCAGTGCAGGCTGTAGGCTTTCCTGAAGAGATGAGTTTTCAGGTTCCGTCTGAAGGATCCGACTGTGGTTGATAGTCGGACGTGTTGGGGCAGAGAGTTCCAGAGGATGGGGGATATTCGGGAGAAGTCTTGGAGGCGATTGGATGAGGAGCGAATAAGTGTGGAGGAGAGAAGGAGGTCTTGGGAGGACCGGAGGTCACGTGAGGGAAGATATCGAGAGATTAGTTCAGAGATATATGGAGGAGACAGGTTGTGGATGGCTTTGTAGGTCAGTATTAGCAATTTGAACTGGATACGCTGAGGGAATGGGAGCCAGTGAAGAGATTTGCAGAGGGGGGAAGCGGAGGAGTAGCGAGGAGAGAGATGGATTAGTCGGGCAGCAGAGTTAAGGATGGACTGGAGAGGTGCAAGGGTGTTAGCAGGGAGGCCACAGAAAAGGATGTTGCAGTAGTCAAGGCGGGAAATGATGAGGGCGTGCACAAGCATTTTAGTAGATTGGGGGTTGAGGAAAGGACGGATCCTGGAGATATTTTTGAGCTGGAGGCGACAGGAGGTGGAAAGAGCTTGGATGTGTGGTTTGAAGGACAGGGCAGAGTCGAAGGTTACTCCGAGGCAGCGGACTTCGGGTACAGGGGAAAGCATGATGTCATTGACTGCGATAGATAGGTCAAGTAAGGAAGATTTGTGGGATGGAGGAAAGATGATGAGTTCAGATTTGTCCACATTGAGTTTGAGGAAGTGAGAGGAGAAGAAGGAGGATATGGCTGATAGGCACTCTGGGATTCTGGACAGCAGAGCGGTGACGTCTGGGCCAGAGAGGTAGATCTGAGTGTCGTCAGCATAGAGGTGGTACTGGAATCCATGGGACTTTATGAGTTGTCCCAAGCCAAGTGTATAGATTGAGAAGAGTAGGGGTCCTAGAACAGAGCCTTGGGGGACTCCAACAGAGAGAGGGTGGGATGAGGAGGTAGTATGGGAGTGGGAAACGCTGAATGTGCGGTTGGAAAGGTACGAGGCGATCCAGGATAGGGCGAGGTCTTTGATGCCAAAGGAGGAGAGGATCTGTAGTAGGAGGCAGTGGTCAACTGTGTCGAAAGCAGAGGACAGGTCTAGAAGGAGGAGTACAGAGTATTGTCCAGTAGCTTTGGCGGTAAGTAGGTCGTTAGTGATTTTGGTCAGGGCAGTCTCAGTTGAGTGATGGGGGCGGAAACCAGATTGTAGATTGTCGTACAGCAAGTTAGATGAGAGGTGGGAGGAGAGTTCAGCATGGACGTGCTGCTCCAGGAGTTTGGAAGCAAATGGGAGCAGCGATATTGGGCGATAGCTGGACATAGCAGTTGGATCGAGGGTTGGCTTTTTAAGGATAGGCGTGATTGTGGCATGTTTGAACGCAGAGGGGAAGGTGCCAGAAGTTAGTGATAGGTTGAAGAGGTGGGTTAGGGATGGGATAAGTGTGGTGGTGAGGTTGGGGAGGAGGTGGGATGGGATGGGGTCGAGCGCACAGGTGGTGAGGTGGGATTTGGAGAGGAGACAATTAAGTCCCCCTTCAGTGATGTTGGATTGGGATATATATATATATATATATATATATATAGAGGGTGTTGTTGCAAGGATCTATCCTGTGTCTGAGGAAAAACTTGATGTTGAGGGTAGAAGTGCATCAAGTCCTGTGTACTGGATTGTCCCATTTGGTCATACCCCCATTATGGCCATGTCGAGCAGACACATGTTGGGACCAGCCTCCAAGCGTGTGTCTGTTCAAGTGGTCAGATTGGGCAGTTGCTGGATAATCATAAATTGGCCTATTTTGTGGTTGTTGGTGCTTTGGCCAGGCTGTTGTTGTGGAGCTATACGTGGCGTGGGTGGTTCTGCGACTGTTTGTGTTTGTTCCGGTGGAAGGTCTTGCACCGCCAGAAGGTTTGTAGCTGACATTTGCCACCATTTGAGGTAGTTAAACACATGAGTCGGGTTGTTTGGGGGTGTTGCCGCATCTATCACAATTTGGATACAACCTCTGGTCCGCAGCCTGAGCGAGCGCGGAATGGGACGTAAATAGTGGGCAAGACTGCAGAAGTACACTTCCTCCCCATCGTCATGGGCAGCCCTGGCCAAATAGTCCAACACCCCTGTATCCACTTGCCTCCTGGTGCCAGTGGTAGAAGCCACCCTTCTGCGCCGACCACGGTTTGGTCTTGTATTAGGCTGTGGTGATGTATCCAGAGCCAAGGTTGGACTGCTGCTCTGGGCTCCTTCCTCCACCTCTGGATTGGCCTCCTGTGTGGCAGAAGACGCTGCTGCTTGTTGTGGTGGTGGTGGTGGTTGGTTGCTGCTTGTTGGTTGGCCAGATGGTCCAGCCATTTCGGCACCTTCACCAACGGGGTCAATCACCACCTCCGAGTCAGATGCAGTCTCCCTTTCTGTCAGATTTGACTCTGTTCTGGATTTCCAAAAAGAGTTTAAAAAAAGAATTAAAAACATATTCACGTTATAAGATGTGTTAAACATTTTGTGACATGCATGCACTTACGATCTGAGCTCCATCACCGGTGCAAGAAAATTAAGCAGATCAAAATAAATATATTTTCTCTTTTTGGTTGCTGCATCACCACTCCGCCCAGAAAGTTGACGTTCACGCCGGTATTGGTCCCAGCAACTCTACCAGCGTCTATTGACATCATTCACTGCAAAGAAACACAATATTTTTTTTTAATATCAAGCACATAACTCCAACAGGTACAGGGTTTGCAATCACACACGGGCCCTGGTGCCTAGGGGACATAAAACTCCCTTTGTCCTATATTAAAGTACTATAGCTAGTACATTTCAACCATATTTGTGTGTCATGTTAATGATTTTGCATCCGCAGCCAAGAGCTTTTAACATTTACATCACTCATAAACACACCACATATGATGTGTTCTGTTATGATCTGGTGATTAAGGAGCGACATGCGACTAGCTCTGAGCAGGTGGTAACTATACTGACCGCAGTCCCTAAGCTCGACACAACACTAGAAGTAGCCGTGGAATGCTCCTAACTCTGCCTAGGCATCTCGTCACAGCCTAAGAGCTAACTACCCCTAAAGATAGAAGCAGGAAAACTATCTTGCCTCAGAGAAAATCCCCAAAGGATAGATTAGCCCCCCACAAGTAATGACTGTGAGAGGAGAAGGAAATGACATACGTAGTATGAAACAAGATTAAGCACAGGAGGCCACTTCTAGCTAGATAGAAAAAGTACAGGACAGAACGCTGTGCGGTCAGTAATAAAAACTAGAAAAAGTCCACCGCAGAGGAATGCAAAAATCTCCACACCTGACTAAAGGTGTGGAGGGCAAACTCTGCTGCTCAGAGCTTCCAGCCTAGCTGAATAGACCCATACTGATAAGCTGGACAAATGAACAAAACATAGACAGTGCTGAACAACAAAGTCCACAACAAGTGAACTGCAAAAGGACAAGCAAGGACTTAGCTTTTGCTGAGCTGGTCAGAGTGTCAGGAAAATCCTAAGAGCAATGACTCCAGGCAGGAACAATTGACAACTGGCGTTGAATGAGGGATAAGGCCAGACTAATATAGCCGAGCCAGAAAGACGATCAGTGAAAACAGCTGCTGAAGCTAAATCCAAGAAGCAGCCATACCACTCATAACCACAGGAGGGAGCCCAAGAACAGAACTCACAAAAATGCTACTTACATCCACCGGAGGGAGCCCAAGAGCGGAATTCACAACAGTGTTCATGCTTAGTTTTATCAGGAACCCAATTTTAAACACAATTTTGGTAAAGGATGGTACTTACAAATTTCTTGCTGAACCTCATGAGGTCGCTCATCAAAATCGGGGAACATGTGGCAACAGATTGCCCTCCATGCTGCGTCTTTACGTGCACAGTCCGCATAATGTGCGTCGTGTTGGTCCCATAATTCTGGTCTTTCATGGATCAGAGCAATCAGCATCTACATATTTATCTGCCTGGCCATGCTGCTACACAGTACACTCCGTGGAGGCATGCTTCCTGCTTTTCAATCCAGCGTGGCCCAGAAATTAGCATGCCAAAGCTTCCTGATAATGGATGATTCAATTTCCTGTCACCTGGAGAAGTCTTCCGTATTTCTCGCAATGCACACGCATGGTCCGTGTGTAATCCGATTTTTTCTCGCACCCATAGACTTGCATTGGCGATTCTCGGCCGAGAAACGCTGACAATCGCAGCATGCTGCGATTTCACTCGGATCCTGAATACAGCCGAGAAAATATCGGATCATGGGAGCTGCCCCATAGATTAACATTGGGACGTGCGCTATGCGATTTTTTAGCGCATTGCACTTGTCCATATTACGGTCTAGTGTGACGCCGCCCTTATGCTTAACCCCTTCATGACCCAGCCTATTTTGACCTTAAAGACCTTGCCGTTTTTTGCAATTCTGACCAGTGTCCCTTTATGAGGTAATAACTCAGGAACGCTTCAATGGATCCTAGCGGTTCTGAGATTGTTTTTTCGTGACATATTGGGCTTCATGATAGTGGTAAATTTAGGTCAATAAATTCTGTGTTTATTTGTGATAAAAACGGAAATTTGGCGAAAATTTTGAAAATTTCGCAATTTTCACATTTTGAATTTTTATTCTGTTAAACCAGAGAGGTATGTGACACAAAATAGTTAATAAATAACATTTCCCACACGTCTACTTTACATCAGCACAATTTTGGAAACAAAATTTTTTTTTGCTAGGAAGTTATAAGGGTTAAAATTTGACCAGCGATTTCTCATTTTTACAACGAAATTTACAAAACCATTTTTTTTAGGGACCACCTCACATTTGAAGTCAGTTTGAGGGGTCTATATGGCTGAAAATACCCAAAAGTGACACCATTCTAAAAACTGCACCGCTCAAGGTGCACAAAACCACATTCCAGAAGTTTATTAACCCTTCAGGTGCTTCACAGTAGCAGAAGCAACATGGAAGGAAAAAATGAACATTTAACTTTTTAGTCACAAAAATGATTTTTCAGCAACAATTTTTGTATTTTCCCAATGGTAAAAGGAGAAACTGAACCACGAAAGTTGTTGTCCAATTTGTCCTGAGTACGCTGATACCTCATATGTGGGGGTAAACCACTGTTTGGGCGCACGGCAGGGCTTGGAAGGGAAGGAGCGCCATTTGACTTTTTGAATGAAAAATTGGCTGCACTCTTTAGCGGACACCATATCAAGTTTGGAGAGCCCCCGTGTGCCTAAAAATTGGAGCTCCCCCACAAGTGACCCCATTTTGGAAACTAGACGCCCCAAGGAACTTATCTAGATGTATAGTGAGCCCTTTAAACCCCCAGCTGCTTCACAAATTGATCCGTAAAAATGAAAAAGTACTATTTTTTCACAAAAAAAATTCTTTTAGCCTCAATTTTTTCATTTTCACATGGACAACAGGATAAAATGGATCCTAAAATTTGTTTGGCAATTTCTCCTGAGCACACCGATATCTCACATGTGGGGGTAAACCACTGTTTGGGCACATGGTAAGGCTCGGAAGGGAAGGAGCGCCATTTGACTTTTTGAATGAAAAATTATCTCCATCGTTAGCGGACACCATGTCGCGTTTGGAGAGACCCTGTGTGCTTAAACATTGGAGCTCCCCAACAAGTGACCCCATTTTGGAAACTGGACCCCCCAAGGAACTTATCTAGATGCCTAGTGAGCACTTTAAACCCTCAGGTGCTTCACAAATTGATCCGTAAAAATGAAAAAGTACTTTTTTTTCACAAAAAATTTCTTTTCGCCTCAATTTTTTCATTTTCACATGGGCAATAAGATAAAATGGATCCTAAAATTTGTTGAGCAATTTCTCCCGAGTACGCCGATACCTCATATGTGGGGGCAAACCACTGTTTGGGCACACGGCAGGGCTCAGAAGGGAAGGCGCGCCTTTTGACTTTTTGAATGGAAAATTAGCTCCATTTGTTAGCGGACACCATGTCGCATTTGGAGAGCCCCTGTGTGCCTATGCAATGGAGCTCCCCCACAAGTGACCCCATTTTGGAAACTAGACCCCCCAAGGAACTTATCTAGATGCATACTGAGCACTTTAAACCCCCAGGTGCTTCACAAAAGTTTATAATGCAGGGCCATGAAAATAAAAAATTTTTTTTTCTTTTCTCAAAAATGATTTTTTAGCCTGGAATTTCCTATTTTGCCAATGGTAATAGGAGAAATTGGACCACAAATGTTGTTGTCCAGTTTGTCCTGAGTACGCAGATACCCCATATGTGAGGGTAAACCACTGTTTGGGCGCACGGCAGGGCTCAGAAGGGAAGGCACGCCATTTGGCTTTTTAAATGGAAAATTAGCTCCAATCATTAGCGGACACCATGTCGCGTTTGGAGAGCCCCTGTGTGCCTAAACATTAGAGATCCCCCACAAATGACCCCATTTTGGAAACTAGACCCCCAAAGGAACTAATCTAGATGTGTGGTGAGCACTTTGAACCCTCAAGTGCTTCACAGAAGTTTATAACGCAGAGCCATGAAAATAAAAAAAAAAAATTCTTTTCTCAAAAATGATTTTTTAGCCCGCAATTTTTTATTTTTCCAAGGGTAACAGGAGAAATTTGACCCCAAAAGTTGTTGTCCAGTTTCTCCTGAGTACGCCGATACCCCATGTGTGGGGGTAAACCACTGTTTGGGCACATGTGGGGGCTCAGAAGGGAAGTAGTGACTTTTGAAATGCAGACTTTGATGGAATGGTCTGCGGGCGTCACATTGCGTTTGCAGAGCCCCTGGTGTGCCTAAACAGTAGAAACCCCACACAAGTGACCCCATTTTGGAAACTAGACCCCCAAAGGAACTTATCTAGATATGTGGTGAGCACTTTCAACCCCCAAGTGCTTTACAGAAGTTTATAACACAGAGCCGTGAAAATAATAAATACGTTTTCTTTCCTCAAAAATAATTTTTTAGCCCAGAATTTTTTATTTTCCCAAGGGTTACAGGAGAAATTGGACCCCAAAAGTTGTTGTCCAGTTTCTCCTGAGTACGCTGATACCCCATGTGTGGGGGTAAACCACTGTTTGGGCACACGTGGGGGCTCAGAAGGGAAGTAGTGACTTTTGAAATGCAGACTTTGATGGAATGGTCTGCGGGCGTCACGTTGCGTTTGCAGAGCCTCTGGTGTGCCTAAACAGTAGAAACCCCACACAAGTGACCCCATTTTGGAAACTAGACCCCCCAAGGAACTTATCTAGATGCATACTGAGCACTTTAAACCCCCAGGTGCTTCACAGAAGTTTATAATGCAGGGCCATGAAAATAAAAAATCATTTTTCTTTCCTCAAAAATGATGTTTTAGCAAGCAACTTTTTATTTTCTCAAGGGTAACAGGAGAAATTGGACCCCAGTAATTGTTGCGCAGTTTGTCCTGAGTATGCTGGTACCCCATATGTGGGGGTAAACCACTGTTTGGGCACACGTCGGGGCTCGGAAGTGAGGGAGCACCATTTGACTTTTCGAATACAAGATTGGCTGGAATCAATGGTGGCGCCATGTTGCGTTTGGAGACCCCCTGATGTGCCTAAACAGTGGAAACCCCTCAATTCTAACTCCAACACTAACCCCAACACACCCCTAACTCTAATCCCAACTGTAGCCATAACCCTAATCACAACCCTAACCCCAACACACCCGTAACCCCAACACACCCCTAACCCTAACCACAACCCTAATTCCAACCCAACCCTAGCCCTAAGGCTATGTGCCCACGTTGCGGATTCGTATGAGATTTTTCAGCACCATTTTTTTTTTTAAACAATAAATTTTTATTGAAAGTTTTCGGTTTACATTTACGTGATAATCAAGATAATCAAAAAAAAAAATCAGGATAAGTCTTTACATACAATCTGAACAATAGTGCATGTGGATAACTGACATGCAATCATACAACCTAACCAAAGTAAGGGAAAGGGGGAGTGGGGGAGGGGAGCCCGAGTAAAGAGGTGTATAACGTCTAAAGGGTTTGGTAGGTTATTCTGAATCCGACTGAATGTAGTTAGTTGGGTATAGTACCGGTGTGGCAAAAGGGTTTCAGCACCATTTTTGAAAAATCCACGGGTAAAAGGCACTGCGTTTTACCTGCGGATTTACCACGGATTTCCAGTGTTTTTTGTCCGGATTTCACCTGCGGATTCCTATTGAGGAACAGGTGTAAAACGCTGCGAAATCCGCACAAAGAATTGACATGCTGCGGAAAATACAACGCAGCGTTCCCGCGCGGTATTTTCCGCACCATGGGCACAGCGGATTTGGCTTTCCATATGTTTACATGGTACTGTAAACCTTATGGAACTCTGCTGCGGATCCGCAGCGGCCAATCCGCACCGTGTGCACATAGCCTAATTCTAAAGGTATGTGCACACGCTGCGGAAAACGCTGCGGATCCGCAGCAGTTTCCCATGAGTTTACAGTTCAATGCAAACCTATGGGAAACAAAAATTGCTGTACACATGCTGCAGAAAAACTGCACGGAAACGCAGCGGTTTACATTCCGCAGCATGTCACTTCTTTCTTCGGATTCCGCAGCGGTTTTACAACTGCTCAAATAGAAAATCGCTGTTGTAAAACCGCATTGAAATGCGCAGAAAAAACGCGGTAAATCCGCCATAATTCCGCAGCGGTTTAGCACTGCGGATTTATCAAATCCGCAGCGGAAAAATCCGCAGAGGACCAGAATACGTGTGCACATACCGAAACCCTAACCCAACCCCTAACCCTACCCCTACCCCTAACCCTACCCCTACCCCTAACCCTACCCCTACCCCAAACCCTACCCCTAACCCTACCCCTAACCCTAACCCTACCCCTAACCCTAACCCTAGTTCTTACCCCAACCTTAGTGGAAAAAAAAAATATATATATTTTTTTTATTGTCCCTACCTATGGGGGTGACAAAGGGGGGGGGGTCATTTACTTTTTTTTTTATTTTGATCACTGAGATATAACCTATCTCAGTGATCAAAATTCACTCTGGAACGAATCTGCCGGCCGGCAGATTCGGCGGGCGCACTGCACATGCGCCCGCCATTTTGGAAGATGGCGGCGCCCAGGAAAGAAGACGGACGGTCCCCGGGAGGCCAGGTAAGTATAAGGAGGGGGAGATCAGGGCACAGGGGGGGGGCGTCAGAGCACGGGGGGGGGGGTGGATCGGAACACGGGGGGGTGGATTGGAGCACGGAGTGGGGGATCGCTGTGCGGGCGGGTGGATCGGAGCACGGGGGGGGATCGCTGTGCGGGGGGGGATCGCTGTGCGGGGGGTGGGATCGGAGTACGGGGGGGTTTGTTTGGAGCACGGGGGGTGTAATTGGAGCACGGGGGGAGCGGGCAGGAGGACGGGGGAGCGGAGCACAGGACCGAGGGGAGCGGACCACAGATCGGGGGGCTGGGGGGGCGATCGGAGGGGTGGGGTGGGTGCACATTAGTGTGTCCAGCCATGGCCGATGATATTGCAGCATCGGCCATGGCTGGATTGTAATATTTCACCATTTTTTTAGGTGAAATATTACAAATCGCTCTGATTGGCAGTTTCACTTTCAACAGCCAATCAGAGCGATCGTAGCCACGAGGGGGTGAAGCCAAACCCCCTGGGCTAAAGTACAACTCCTCCTGTCCCTGCAGATCGGGTGAAATGGGAGTTAACCCTTTCACCCGATCTGCAGGGACGCGATCTTTCCATGACGCATATGCTGCGTCATGGGTCGGAATGGCACCGACTTTCATGACGCAGCGTATGCGTCAAAGGTCGGGAAGGGGTTAATGTTCTTCTGCTCTTTGTTCTGCGGCTTCTTGTTCTTCTGCTTCTTGGTCATCAGGGTCGTCGTCTCCAGGGTCGTCGTCTCCGGGGTCATCGTCTCCGGGGTCGTCGTCTTCTTCGGGGTGGTCTTCAGGGTCGTCGTCTTTAGGGTCTTGAACTTGTAAATGTAGCAGAAGGTACAAGAAGACTGAGGAACTGCCGAGAACCAGCTGACGGTACTGGAACCCGGATGGCTACCTGAAGGTCCCAGAGCCAATGGAACTACCAAGGACCAGCTGATGGTACTGGAACCCGGTAACTAAGCAGGAGGTACCCATTCCAGAAAGCACCACCAAGGACCACCTGAAGTTGGTGGAACTCTGATACCCAGAAGGAGGCACCTAAGCCAAAGGCTCTGCCCGGAACCAGCTGACGGTACTGGAACCAGGATGGGGAGTGTGACAATCAGACTGCACTCAGATGTCATCCGAGTGCAGTCCTATTGTGAGATCTTTAGGAATACCTGGGGTGGACCCGCAGATCCACGACAGCGAACCTCCCAAGGGTGAGCTGACTAGGTAGACCACCCCCTATACAGGGAGCGTTAGGGGTAGACCCAAAGGAGACTATTGCTGCAGAAGCTGGAACCCGGAGACAGGCAGTAGGAGGTACAAAATGGAGAAGCTAGGTGTAGGACGGACAGAGCAGGGAAATATGAAGTACAGTTAGGTGAGAGCTGGGTACAGGCGAGACCAAAGGAGCACTGCGAAGGGGAAGACACAAAGGAAGCAGGGCAGGACAGACACCAGACTAACAGAGTACGGAGAGGACACAGGGAGGGCTGGACTGGACGAGGAGACAAGGAAGCCTGGGAGAGACAGAGAAGCTGAACTGGCTGGACAGAGTGGGGACTCAAAACAGGCAGTGCAGAGACAAAGGTGGACCCGAGTCACAGAAACACAAATGACAGACAGGCAAGGAGCAGAGGAAGGAATCGCCTTATATACATGGAGTGCTGGAGGACTTCCAGGTCACAATACTGCAGGATCACAGAGAGGAGATACAGAGCACCTGTAAATCAGAAAGAGGAAGAGCAGGAGTGGGCGGTGCGCACGTGCACCTGACGAGAACCAGGGAGCGGAGAAGAATGAAGGAGAGGACGCGTGCCTGCAGGAGAAGTGCACTGCAGCGGGTAAGTATGAGCGGAAGGAGTGGCCATGACAGTACCCCTCCCCTTACCCCCCTCCTTTCTAAGACCAGACAGAAACCTGGATAAAATCTGAGGAGCTTGTATGTTCTCACGGGGCTCCCAAGACCTCTCCTCGGGACCAAAACCCTTCCAATCAACCAAAAAGAGAGTTTTACCTCGAGACTTTTTCTTGGCAAGAATGTCCTTAACCTCAAAGACATCTGAGACGGAGACAGGTAAAGGAGTTTGAGCAGGAGAAACATGGAACTGATTGAAAACGACAGGTTTTAGAAGGGAGACATGAAAAGAGTTGGGAATGCGAAGTGAGGTGGGCAATATCAATTTGTAGGCAACATCATTGATACGAGACAAAACCTCGAAAGGACCTACGTAGCATGGAGCCAGTTTATACGAGGGGATTTTAAGATGAATAAACTTGGAAGAGAACCACACCTTATCACCAGGCTGAAATAACGGAGGATCCAGGCGTCTCTTATCAGCATATCTCTTAAACCTGACCTGTGCCTGTTCTAAAGTGATTTTGGTCTCCCGCCAGACCCTGGAGAACTCCTCAGACAGAAGATCGGCTGCACACCCGAAACAGGAAGTACCGGCAGAGGAATACCAGGATGTTGCCTGTTGTGAATTCTGTGGTCAAGCTCCCTCCTGTGGTCATGAGTGGTACTTCGGCTGGTTCTGTCTATGAGCTTCCTCTGGTGGATGTGAGTGGAGCTGCGGCTTCTGAGTTTCCTTCCTCAGGTGACGAGGTTAAGTCGTTAGGTGCTGCTCTATTTAACTCCACCTAGTTCTTTGTTCCTGGCCTCCAGTCAATGTTCCAGTATTGCCAAAACATGCAAACTTGAAAACACGAAATTTGAACTGCATTACTGCACTAGAAATATGAAAAATGAGAGCTTTTAGCGCATAAAAATGGCCAATTTTATGTGTACCTCGTAGCCACTTTACGGCATCTCTCTTATACGAGGTCCTACGCTTGACCTACCTCGCTGAGAATAAACGTCTCCATCTGAATGGGTACATGTGAAACCTCTTCTTGGACTCAAATTCTCTCTCACTGTGGAGGGGTATTGGACCTACTATAATTAAAACACCTGAAGCTAGGAGGCGGGGAGTGCACGATCAGAAGGCTAGAGAATACATTTTAAAAACCTGACCTGCACATCCAAACATAGACTGAGTGTGAACAGGTGCTGAACCCAGAGTCGCCAACTCGTATATAGTTAAGTAAATAGGGCAGCACACTGCAGCGCCAAAACATGCAAACTTGAAAACACGAAATTTGAACTGCATTACTGCACTAGAAATATGAAAAATGAGAGCTTTTAGCGCATAAAAATGGCCAATTTTATGTGTACCTCGTAGCCACTTTACGGCATCTCTCTTATACGAGGTCCTACGCTTGACCTACCTCGCTGAGAATAAACGTCTCCATCTGAATGGGTACATGTGAAACCTCTTCTTGGACTCAAATTCTCTCTCACTGTGGAGGGGTATTGGACCTACTATAATTAAAACACCTGAAGCTAGGAGGCGGGGAGTGCACGATCAGAAGGCTAGAGAATACATTTCAAAAACCTGACCTGCACATCCAAACATAGACTGAGTGTGAACAGGTGCTGAACCCAGAGTCGCCAACTCGTATATAGTTAAGTAAATAGGGCAGCACACTGCAGCGCCAAAACATGCAAACTTGAAAACACGAAATTTGAACTGCATTACTGCACTAGAAATATGAAAAATGAGAGCTTTTAGCGCATAAAAATGGCCAATTTTGACCTACCTCGCTGAGAATAAACGTCTCCATCTGAATGGGTACATGTGAAACCTCTTCTTGGACTCAAATTCTCTCTCACTGTGGAGGGGTATTGGACCCACTATAATTAACAGGTGCTGAACCCAGAGTCGCCAACTCGTGTTTTCAAGTTTGCATGTTTTGGCGCTGCAGTGTGCTGCCCTATTTACTTAACTATATACGAGTTGGCGACTCTGGGTTCAGCACCTGTTCACACTCAGTCTATGTTTGAAAGTGCAGGTCAGGTTTTTGAAATGTATTCTCTAGCCTTCTGATCGTGCACTCCCCGCCTCCTAGTTTCAGGTGTTTTAATTATAGTAGGTCCAATACCCCTCCACAGTGAGAGAGAATTTGAGTCCAAGAAGAGGTTTCACATGTACCCATTCAGATGGAGACGTTTATTCTCAGCGAGGTACGGTACAGTCGAAATTTCTTTTGTCCGTTACTTTGATCTGCTCTTTGTCATCCTATTCTGTCATGGCATTTGTGGATTCAGGCGCTGCCCTGAATTTGATGGACTTGGAGTTTGCTAGGCGCTGTGGGTTTTTCTTGGAGCCCTTGCAGTATCCTATTCCATTGAGAGGAATTGATGCTACGCCTTTGGCCAAGAATAAGCCTCAGTATTGGACCCAACTGACCATGTGCATGGCTCCTGCGCATCAGGAGGATATTCGCTTTCTGGTGTTGCAGAATCTGCATGATGTGGTCGTGTTGGGGTTGCCATGGCTACAAGTCCATAACCCAGTATTGGATTGGAAGTCTATGTCTGTGTCCAGCTGGGGTTGTCAGGGGTTACATGGTGATGTTCCATTTCTGTCTATTTCATCATCCACCCCTTCTGAGGTCCCAGAGTTCTTGTCGGATTACCGGGATGTATTTGATGAGCCCAAGTCCAGTGCCCTACCTCCGCATAGGGATTGTGATTGTGCTATCGATTTGATTCCTGGTAGTAAGTTTCCTAAAGGTCGACTGTTTAATTTGTCTGTGCCTGAGCACGCCGCTATGCGGAGTTACGTAAAGGAATCCTTGGAGAAGGGTCATATTCGCCCGTCGTCGTCGCCATTGGGAGCAAGGTTCTTTTTTGTGGCAAAGAAGGATGGTTCGTTGAGACCTTGTATTGATTACCGCCTTCTAAATAAAATCACAATCAAATTTCAGTACCCCTTGCCGCTGCTGTCTGATTTGTTTGCTCGGATTAAGAGGGCTAGTTGGTTCACCAAGATAGATCTTCGTGGTGCGCATAATCTTGTGCGTATTAAACAGGGCGATGAATGGAAAACAGCATTTAATACGCCCGACGGCTATTTTGAATACCTGGTTATGCCATTCGGGCTTTCCAATGCTCCATCTGTATTTCAGTCCTTTATGCATGACATCTTCCGAGAGTACCTGTATAAATTCCTGATTGTATACTTGGATGATATTTTGGTCTTCTCGGATGATTGGGAGTCTCACGTGAAGCAGGTTAGAATGGTGTTCCAGGTCCTGCGTGCGAATTCTTTGTTTGTGAAAGGGTCAAAGTGTCTCTTTGGTGTTCAGAAGGTTTCATTTTTGGGTTTCATTTTTTCCCCTTCTACTATCGAGATGGACCCTGTTAAAGTCCAGGCCATTTATGATTGGACTCAGCCGACATCTCTGAAGAGTCTGCAAAAGTTCCTGGGCTTTGCTAATTTTTATCGTCGCTTCATCAATAATTTTTCTAGTATTGCCAAACCGTTGACTGATTTAACCAAGAAGGGTGCTGATGTGGTCAACTGGTCTTCTGCTGCTGTGGAAGCTTTTCAGGAGTTGAAGCATCGTTTTTCTTCTGCCCCGGTGTTGTGCCAACCAGATGTTTCGCTCCCGTTCCAGGTCGAGGTTGATGCTTCTGAGATTGGAGCAGGGGCTGTTTTGTCGCAAAGAAGTTCTGATGGCTCGGTGATGAAACCATGTGCCTTTTCTTTCCAGGAAGTTTTCGCCTGCTGAGCGTAATTATGATGTTGGCAATCGAGAGTTGCTGGCCATGAAGTGGGCATTCGAGGAGTGGCGTCATTGGCTTGAAGGAGCTAAGCATCGTGTGGTGGTCTTGACTGATCACAAGAGCTTGACTTATCTCGAGTCTGCCAAACGGTTGAATCCTAGACAGGCTCGTTGGTCGCTGTTTTTCTCCCGTTTTGACTTTGTGGTTTCGTACCTTCCGGGCTCTAAAAATGTGAAGGCGGATGCCCTGTCTAGGAGTTTTGTGCCCGACTCTCCGGGTTTGCCTGAGCCGGCGGGTATCCTCAAAGAGGGGGAAATTTTGTCTGCCATCTCCCCTGATTTGCGGCAGGTGCTGCAAAAGTTTCAGGCTAATAGACCTGACCGTTGCCCAGCGGAGAAACTGTTTGTCCCTGATAAATGGACGAGTAGAGTTATCTCTGAGGTTCATTGTTCAGTGTTGGCTGGTCATCCTGGAATCTTTGGTACCAGAGATTTGGTGGCTAGATCCTTTTGGTGGCCGTCTCTGTCGCGGGATGTGCGTTCGTTTGTGCAGTCCTGTGGGATTTGTGCTCGGGCTAAGCCCTGCTGTTCTCGTGCCAGTGAGTTGCTTTTGCCCTTGCCGGTCCCGAAGAGGCCCTGGACACATATCTCTATGGATTTTATTTCGGATCTCCCCGTCTCTCAAAAAATGTCGGTCATTTGGGTGGTTTGTGCTCGCTTCTCTAAGATGGTCCATTTGGTACCCTTGTCTAAATTGCCTTCCTCCTCTGATTTGGTGCCATTGTTTTTCCAGCATGTGGTTCGTTTACATGGCATTCTGGAGAACATCGTTTCTGACAGAGGTTCCCAGTTTGTTTCGAGGTTTTGGCGAGCCTTTTGTGCTAGGATGGGCATTGATTTGTCTTTTTCCTCGGCTTTCCATCCTTAGACAAATGGTCAAACTGAACAAACCAATCAGACCTTGGAAACATATCTGAGATGTTTTGTTTCTGCTGATCAGGATGATTGGGTGTCCTTTTTGCCTTTGGCTGAGTTCGCCCTTAACCCCTTACCGGCATCGGACGTACTATACCGTCCGATGCCGGCTCCCCTGCTTTGATGCAGGGCTCCGCGGTGAGCCCGCACCAAAGCCGGGACATGTCAGCTGTTTTGAACAGCTGACATGTGCCCGTAATAGGCGCGGGCAGAATCGCGATCTGCCCGCACCTATTAACTAGTTAAATGCCGCTGTCAAACGCAGACAGCGGCATTTAACTACCGCTTCCGGCCGGGCGGCCGGAAATGACGTCATCGCCGACCCCCGTCACATGTCCGGGGGTCGGCGATGCGTCTCCATTGTAGCCATAGAGGTCCTTGAGACCTCTATGGTTGCTGATTGCCCGTCGCTGTGAGCGCCACCCTGTGGTCGGCGCTCACAGCACACGTGCAATTCTGCTACATAGCAGCGATCAGCAGATCGCTGCTATGTAGCAGAGCCGATCGGCTTGTGCCTGCTTCTAGCCTCTCATGGAGGCTATTGAAGCATGGCAAAAGTTAAAAAAAAAAGTTTAAAAAAATGTGAAAAAAATAAAAAAAACATAAAAGTTTAAATCACCCCCCTTTCGCCCCAATCAAAATAAATCAATAAAAAAAATATCAAATCTACGCATATTTGGTATCGCCGCGCTCAGAATTGCCCGATCTATCAAATAAAAAAAAGTATTAACCTGATCGCTAAACAGCGTAGCGGGAAAAAAACTCGAAACGCCAGAATTACGTTTTTTTGGTCGCCGCGACATTGCATTAAAATGCAATAACGGGCGATCAAAAGAACGTATCTGCACCGAAATGCTATCATTAAAAACGTCATCTCGGCACGCAAAAAATAAGCCCTCAACCGACCCCAGATCACGAAAAATGGAGACGCTACGAGTATCGGAAAATGGCGCAATTTTTTTTTTTTTTTTTTTTAGCAAAGTTTGGAATTTTTTTTCACCACTTAGATAAAAAATAACCTAGTCATGTTTGGTGTCTATGAACTCGTAATGACCTGGAGAATCATAATGGCAGGTCATTTTTAGCATTTAGTGAACCTAGCAAAAAAGCCAAACAAAAAACCAATGTGGGATTGCACTTTTTTTGCAATTTCACCGCACTTGGAATTTTTTTCCCGTTTTCTAGTACACGACATGCTAAAACCAATGATGTCGTTCAAAAGTACAACTCGTCCCGCAAAAAATAAGCCCTCACATGGCCAAATTGACGGAAAAATAAAAAAGTTATGGCTCTGGGAAGGAGGGGAGCGAAAAACAAACACGGAAAAACGAAAAATCCCCTGGTCATGAAGGGGTTAATAATCGGGCCAGCTCGGCTACTCTGGTTTCGCCGTTTTTCTGCAATTCTGGTTTCCATCCTCGTTTCTCTTCAGTGCAGGTTGAGTCTTCAGACTGTCCTGGTGTGGATACTGTGGTGGATAGGTTGCAGCAGATTTGGACTCATGTAGTGGACAATTTGACATTGTCCCAGGAGAAGGCTCAACGTTTCGCTAACCGCAGACGCTGTGTGGGTCCCCGACTTCGTGTTGGGGATTTGGTTTGGTTGTCGTCTCGTTATATTCCTATGAAAGTTTCCTCTCCTAAGTTTAAGCCTCGTTTCATTGGTCCGTATAGGATTTCTGAGGTTCTTAATCCTGTGTCTTTTCGTTTGACCCTTCCAGCTTCTTTTTCCATCCATAATGTATTCCATAGGTCATTGTTGCGGAGATACGTGGCACCGGTGGTTCCATCCGTTGATCCTCCTGCCCCGGTTTTGGTTGAGGGGGAGTTGGAGTATATTGTGGAAAAGATTTTGGATTCTCGTATTTCGAGACAGAAACTCCAGTACCTGGTTAAGTGGAAGGGTTATGGTCAGGAAGATAATTCCTGGGTCTTTGCCTCTGATGTTCATGCTGCCGATCTGGTTCGTGCCTTTCATTTGGCTCATCCTGGTCGGCCTGGGGGCTCTGGTGAGGGTTCGGTGACCCCTCCTCAAGGGGGGGGGGTACTGTTGTGAATTCTGTGGTCAAGCTCCCTCCTGTGGTCATGAGTGGTACTTCGGCTGGTTCTGTCTATGAGCTTCCTCTGGTGGATGTGAGTGGAGCTGCAGCTTCTGAGTTTCCTTCCTCAGGTGACGAGGTTAAGTCGTTAGGTGCTGCTCTATTTAACTCCACCTAGTTCTTTGTTCCTGGCCTCCAGTCAATGTTCCAGTATTGCCAAAACATGCAAACTTGAAAACACGAAATTTGAACTGCATTACTGCACTAGAAATATGAAAAATGAGAGCTTTTAGCGCATAAAAATGGCCAATTTTATGTGTACCTCGTAGCCACTTTACGGCATCTCTCTTATACGAGGTCCTACACTTGACCTACCTCGCTGAGAATAAACGTCTCCATCTGAATGGGTACATGTGAAACCTCTTCTTGGACTCAAATTCTCTCTCACTGTGGAGGGGTATTGGACCTACTATAATTAAAACACCTGAAGCTAGGAGGCGGGGAGTGCACGATCAGAAGGCTAGAGAATACATTTCAAAAACCTGACCTGCACATCCAAACATAGACTGAGTGTGAACAGGTGCTGAACCCAGAGTCGCCAACTCGTATATAGTTAAGTAAATAGGGCAGCACACTGCAGCGCCAAAACATGCAAACTTCAGGTGACGAGGTTAAGTCGTTAGGTGCTGCTCTATTTAACTCCACCTAGTTCTTTGTTCCTGGCCTCCAGTCAATGTTCCAGTATTGGTCTTGCTCTCTCCTCGATCGTTCTTGTGGCCTGTCTGCCCTGCATAAGCTAAGTTCTGCTTGTGTTACTTTTGTTTGCTATTTTTTCTGTCCAGCTTGCTATATTGGTTTTTCTTGCTTGCTGGAAGCTCTGGGACGCAGAGGGAGCACCTCCGTGCCGTTAGTCGGTACGGAGGGTCTTTTTGCGCCCTCTGCGTGGTTGTTTGTAGGTTTTTGTGCTGACCGCAAAGCTATCTTTCCTATCCTCGGTCTATTCAGTAAGTCGGGCCTCACTTTGCTAAAACCTATTTCATCTCTGTGTTTGTGTTTTCATCTTTACTCACAGTCATTATATGTGGGGGGCTGCCTTTTCCTTTGGGGAATTTCTCTGAGGCAAGGTAGGCTTATTTTTCTATCTTCAGGGCTAGCTAGTTTCTCAGGCTGTGCCGAGGCGCCTAGGTCTGGTCAGGAGCGCTCCACGGCTACCTCTAGTGTGGTGTGATAGGATTAGGGATTGCGGTCAGCAGAGTTCCCACGTCTCAGAGCTTGTCCTATGTTATTGGTAACTATCAGGTCACTTGTGTGCTCTTAACCACCAGGTCCATTGTGTTTCTGAATCACCAGTTCATAACAGTTGCCTGTAGATGATAAAGAAGGGAGACTTGGAAGAAGAAACATTGATATGGTTATTGTATGCGAACTCGGCCCATGGAAGCAAATCAGACCAGTCATTTTGATGACCGTCAGAAAAATGACAAAGATAAGTCATTAGAATTTGGTTTGTGCGCTCTGCTTGTCCGTTGTTCTGTGGAAGGTAAGCTGTAGAGCAATCTAGAGTAACGTTCATTAGTTTGCAAAGAGCCCACCAGAATCGAGAGGTGAACTGGACTCCTCTAACAGAGACAATGTGTAGCGGGAAACCATGAATCCGGAAGATATGAGTAATGAAGATTCTAGCCAATTCTGGAGCAGAAGGTAATCCTGGCAAAGGAACGAAATGAGCCATATTGGAGAATCGATCTACGACCACAAATATGACTGTATGACCAGAAAACCGGGGTAAATCAGTAATGAAATCCATTGCAATATGTTGCCATGGAGCTGAAGGAACTGGGAGCGGATGCAGGAGACCGGAGGGCAGACGTCTAGGAACCTTGTTCCTTGCACACGAAGGACATGCAGCGACAAAACCTCGGACATCCGGAAGAAGAGATGGCCACCAATAGTGGCGCGAAATGAGAGCAAGTGTCTTCTTGTATCCCACATGGCCTGCCAGTTTAGAGGCATGACTCCAATGAAGAACTAGAGTCCTCTCGTTCTCCTGGACAAAGGTCTTACTAGGGGGCAAGGAAAACATGCTAACCGGAGCCACAAGAATGATTTTGCTTGGATCCACGATGTGTGAAGGCTCCTCTTCCGCATTAGATGCGAGAAAAGATCTGGATAAAGCATCAGCCTTGAGGTTCTTGTCGCCGGGACGGAAATGTAATTCAAAATCAAAGCGGGCAAAGAATAATGACCATCTGGCTTGTTGGAGTTAAGTCTTTGCGCTGAATGGATATACTCCAGATTCTTGTGGTCTGTATAGATATTGAAAGGATGAACAGCTCCTTCTAACAGATACTGCCACTTCTCCAACGCCAACTTGATGGCCAATAGTTCCTTGTCACCAATGGTGTAATTTCTTTGAGAGACTGAGAAGATCTTGGAAAAGAAACCACAGGTAGCCAGTTGTCCGGAAGAAGATCTCGGGGAAAGTACTGCGCCGGCGCCGATGGCAGAGGCATCTACATCTAAAATGAAGGGCTTATTGATCTCAGGTCGACGGAGTACAGGAGCCGAGGCAAAGGCTTGTTTTAGAGAATGAAAAGCATCTTCAGCCTCCGAAGACAAAACGTGAGAGTTAGATCCTTTACGAGTCAAGGCTGAAATTGAGGCGACCAGAGAGGAAAAATGTGGGATAAACTGCCGATAATAATTTCGAATCCGAGAAAGCGTTGAATTGCCTTTACTCCCTGCGGACGCGGCCAGTTAAGCACAGCAGACACTTTATCCGGGTCCATCCGCAAACCAGAATCGGAAATGACATAGCCAAGAAACGGTAGCGAAGTTTGTTCAAAAACGCACTTTTCGAGTTTGGCGTAAAGATGGTTTTCTCTTAGTCGAGACAGAACTTGGCGGACGTGTCTTCTGTGGGAAGCTAGATCCAAAGAAAACACAAGAATGTCGTCCAAATATACCTCTACACTGGAGTAGAGTAAGTCCCGTAAAACATAATTCACAAACTCTTGAAACACCGCTGGAGCATTACACAGGCCGAAAGGCATGATTAAATATTCATAGTGGCCATCTCGGGTGTTGAAGGATGTTTTCCATTCGTCACCAGAGCAAATGTGGATGAGGTTGTAGGCTCCACGAAGATCCAGTTTCATAAAAATACGTACTCCCCTAAGACGATCAATCAGCTCAGTAATGAGTGGAAGTGGATACTTGTTCTTAATCGTGAGGTTGTTGAGACCATGGTAGTCTATACAACGAAGAAAAAACCTGCGCCTGCTGGAGAGGAAGATTTGTGGATAAAGCCTTTAGCTGGATTCTCCTGAACATATTCAGACATGGCTTGTGTCTTGGTAGGAGACAACGGGTAGATTCGACCTCAAGGCGGAGTAGAGCCTGGTACAAGATCAATTGGGCACTCGTATGGTCGATGCGGAGGCAGGGTCTCTGCTTCTCTCTTATTGAAGACATCCAAAGAAGCCTGATACAAGGAAGGTAAATTTGAGGACTTAGAAATAAGACAAGAAGGTTTTCTTGGCTGAACCAGAAGAAAACAGTTCTTCTGATAGAAGAGACCCCAACGCAGGATTTCACCAGACCGCCAGACAAGAGTAGGCTCATGAATCCTCAACCAAGGAAGACCAAGCAAAATAGTATGAGACAAGGAAGGCAGCACATAGAAGGCAATCTTTTCCCGGTGCAGATTTCCAATTTGAAGCTCCAATTCTTCGGTAACCAAGGTAACGGACTCCCGCAGAGGTTGACCGTCGACCGACGCAATCTGTCGAGAAGTCTCCAGGGACCTGACTGGAATCCGCAATCTCCTAACAGCCTCGAGATGGATGAAATTCCCAGCAGCTCCAGACTCTATATAGGCAAAATCAGAAAAACGCTTATCACCCAAATGCAAAAGAACAGAAAGAATAAGGGGTTGAGAGGGTTCAGAGATACCTAGGGAGACCTCTCTTACCTGCCCTAGGTGGAGGCGTTTCCCGGCCTGACTGGACAAGAACGCAAAAGATGTGATGCACTGCCGCAATAGAAGCAAAGACCTTGGGTTAGCCTTTCCTTCCGATGCTGGTCTACAGGTTTTAGGCGATCCACCTGCATAGGTTCTGGAGCAGTACTAGCAGAAGTCAAATCTGAACGAGGACCGGAAGAACTAGGAATAGCCGGAAGAAGACGAGGAGACCTTCTCTCTCTAGCGGTTTCCTGAGAATGTTCTTGAAAACGTAAATCGATGCGGGTCACCAAAGAAATAAGATCCTCCAGGGAGGTCGGAATATCACGACCCGCTGACTTGTCCTTGATCCGAGGAGAAAGTCCCCGCCAGAAAGCTCCTACCAGAGCCACATTATTCCATCCTAATTCGGATGAAAGAGTGCGAAACCGGACGGCGTATTGCCCCACCGAAAGTGTACCTTGATGGAGGTTAAAAAGGGACTCGGCGGTAGAGGCCAAACGACCCGGTTCATCAAATACCTTGTGGAAAGTATCAAGAAAGATGGAAAGTTGAGAAACGAGAGGATCATCCCGCTCCCAGAGAGGATTAACCCATGCCAAAGCCTCACCCTCCAGGTGTGAAATTACAAAGGCTATCTTAGCACGGTCAGTAGGATACTGCAAGGGAAGTAACTCAAAGTGGAGCTGGCATTGGTTTAGAAACCTTCTACACAATTTGGGATCCCCACTACAGTGAGGAGGTTTAGCCAGACGAGGGGGTGGGTGAGGGACTGAGGTGGGGGGGGGGGGGGAGAAACAGGAGCAGAAGCTTAAAGAGCACAAAGGCGATCATCCACTGAAGCCATAAAATTAAGTATATGGGCTTGAGTATCTCACTGTTGAGCTAGCTCCTGTTGGAGAGTAGCCAGCTGCGAAGCACTACCGGGATCAGAAGTCTGTAGCACGGCGAGATGAGATTCCATGGACTTCAAAAAGGACATAATCCTGGACTGGTTTTGCCGTAGGAACAATAACTCCTTCTGAGTTGGAGTCGAGATCCCAGCGGGGTCCATGTCCTGTCTGTACTGTGACAATCAGACTGCACTCAGATGTCATCCGAGGACTACCTGGGGTGGACCTGCAGATTCACGACAACGAACCTCCCAAGGATGAGCTGACCAGGTAGACCCCCTATACAGGGAGTGTTAGGGGCAGACCCAAGGGAGACTATTGCCGCAGAAGCTGGAACCTGGAGACAGGTAGTAGGAGGTACAAAATAGAGAAGCTAGGTGTAGGACGGACAGAGCGGGGAAAGATGAAGTACAGTTAGGTGAGAGCTGGGTACAGGCGAGACCAAAGGAGCACTGCGAAGGGGAAGACACAAAGGAAGCAGGGCAGGACAGACACCAGACTAACAGAGTATGGAGAGGACACAGGGAGGGCTGGACTGGGCGAGGAGACAAGGAAGCCTGGGAGAGAAAGAGAAGCTGAACTGGCTGGACAGAGTGGGGACTCAAAACAGGCAGTGCAGAGGCAAAGGTGGACCCGAGTCACAGAAACACAAATGACAGACAGGCAAGGAGCAGAGGAAGGAATCGCCTTATATACATGGAGTGCTGGAGGACTTCCGGGTGACGGTCCTCCAGGATCACAGAGAGGAGATACAGAGTGCCTATAAATCAGAAAGAGGAAGAGCAGGAGTGGGCGGTGCGAAAAATGAAGGAGAGGACGCGCGCCTGCAGGAGGAGCGCTCCGCAGTGCGTAAATATGAGCGGAAGGAGTGGCCGTGACAGGGAGCAGAAGGTACAAGAGCAAAAGACACTGCCGAGAACCAGCTGACGGTACTGGAACCCGGATGGGTAGCCGAAGGTACAAGAGCCAATGGAACTACCGAGGACCAGCTGACGGTACTGGAACCTAGTTACTAAGCAGGAGGTACCCATGCCAGAAAGCACTACCAAGGACCACCTGACGTTGGTGGAACTCTGATACCCAGAGCTGCCACCAGATTTCGGCCATTGTCACACACTACCATGCCTGGCTGGAGATTCGCTGGCACAAACCACATGTCGCTCTCCTGCTTGATGGCATTCCAGAGCTCCTGCGCTGTGTGGCTTCGATTCCCCAAAGAAATTAATTTCAGTACGGCCTGTTGACGTTTGGCCATGGCTGTGCTCATATCAGTCGTAACAGGTAAGCGTTCACTGGTAAAGGTGGAGGTAGACCCTGACGGCTCCTGCAGCGATGATTCAGAGGAATTGGAGTATGAGGAGGAGGCAATGTGTACAGACTGGATTCTTGCAATCCTTGGAGTTGGCAGAACATGTACAGTGCCACTCGCAAGATCTGTACTTGGCTCCACAACATTGACTTAATGGGCAGTGAAGGAAAGGTATCGTCCCTGTCCATGGTGACTGGTCCACGCATCGGTGGTGAGGTGGACCTTGCTACTGACGACATTTAGTAGTGCATGCTTAATGTTTCCCTCCACTTGCTTTTGCAGGGCAGGGACGGCTTGCCTGCTGAATTAAAAGCGGCTGGGCACATTGTATTGTGGGACTGCCAATGCCATCAAGTTACGGAAGGTGTCAATCTCCACCAGCCTGAATGACAGCATTTCAAGGGACAGTAGTTTTGCAATGCCAGCATTCAGAGGCTGTGCTCAGGGGTGGTTTGCCGAGAATGGCCGCCTTTTCTCCCATGCCTGTGCTACCGACTGGGCTGGGAGTGTGAGGATGATTGGGAACGTGGTGCTGTGGGTGGAATTACACTGGGTCTCTGGACAACAGTTCCAGAGGTTCTTCCATGGCGATACTGTGAGGAAGCAGAACCAGCTGTGTTTGAGCTGGAGGAAGAAGCTACAACACGAGCTGAAGAGGTGGTAGGTGCCGCTGTTGGTTGGCCTAGGTCTTCAGTGTGTTTTTGTAACTCCACCACGTGCTTGGTCCGCACATGTTTCCACATATTTGTGGTATTGAGGTTGCTGACACTTTTTCCTCTTTTGACTTTCTGATGACACAGCTTGCATTTGACAAAGCAATTGTCATCTGCAACTGTGTCTAAAAAGGACCAGGCACTGCAAGTCTTGGGAGCACCTGTTTTGGCTTTTGGAAGAGGCATGCTCCTAATGGGTGCCGAAGTGGAGGCTATAGGCAACGCAGTCTTCCCCCTCCCTCTCCCTCATTGGGCCGTTAGGGGAATCTCTTCCTCAGAGCTGCTCCCACCACCTTCCTGTACCTCACGCCATGATGGGTCAAGGACCTCATCATCTACACTACCCTCTTCCACCAACTGCTTCTCCTGGGTAGTCTCGGCAGCACAGTACGCACCAGAAAGTGGCACCTAAGTCTCATCATCCGATGCGTACTGATGTGTACTGACCAGAGGCACTGGCCCACCCGCCTCTTCAGATTCAGAGAGACAAAGCTGTTGGGCATCACTGCATACTGTCTCTTCTTCCATTTCTCGAATGCTGCTTGGCTGGCCCCCTCTTTACAAGCCAAGAGATTCAGAGAACAGAAGTAGAGATCACTCCTTTCCTGGGCTCTCTGACTGCCTGGGCAATTTGGCAGGTGGTGAAGAGACAGATGGGTGCTCTCCAGTGCTCTGTGCCTGAGAGGATGTGGCACTAATTGAATTTGATGCGTTAGCTACCATCCATCCGACAACGGCTTCAATTTGTTCTTCCCTCAGCAGCGGGGTACGGCGATCTCCTACAAAGCTGCGCATGAAGGACTGTTCCCTGCTGAAACTGGGTGATGATGAGTCACCAGTGCCCGCAGCAGGCACAGAATCCCCACGTCCTCTCCCTGCTCCATGCCCACGACCACGTGTCTTACTCCCTGCCTTCTTCATCTTGGTAGACTGATAAAGATAGGGAGAAAAGTACTAAGGGCTTAGTGTGCTTATGCCTGAACAGCTCCTAACAGGTATAAGAAACACTAATTTTCTAAAGTGTGGACTAGACTTTAATATGAGCTAATGTGGCCTACACAACTGTAAAGTGGAGTGTTTGGTGAACTTTATTAACTTTTTTTTCTCCGCAGAACAGACTAAAGAGTGAGCTGCACTCACACACAGACCGTGCAGACAGCCGTGAACGGCGCTGCAAGGCCAAAAAAAGCTCCTCTATGTAATCCTATATAGTGTTTTTCCACAATCTAGCAGGAGACGGATGGAAACCCACTAATAGGCTAAATTTGAAAAAATATGCAGCAGGCAGCACTAATTGAAAAAAGGACAATGGAACAGTATGAGGCAGTGACGCACCCTGAGCTGACTACAACCGGCTATGGCGGCAGAACAGACTACAGAGTAAGCTGCACTCACACACAGACCGTGCAGACAGCCGTGAACGGCGCTGCAAGGCCAAAAGAAACTCCTCTATGTAATCCTATATAGTCTTTTTCTATAATCTAGCAGGATATGAATGGAAACCCACTAATAGGCTAAATTTGAAAAAATGTGCAGCAGGCAGAACTAATTGAAAAATGGACAATGGAACAGTATGAGGCAGTGACGCACCCTGAGCTGACTTCAACCGGCTGTGGAAGCAGAACAGACTACAGAGTGAGCTGCATTCAGACACAGACCTGTTATGATCTGGTGGTTTAGGAGCAACATGGAACGAGCTCTAAAGGAAGTGGTATCTGTACTGACCGCAGTCCCTAAGCTCAACACAACACTAGAAGTAGCTGTGGGATGCTCCTAACTCTCCCTAGGCACCTCGTCACAGCCTAAGAGCTAACTACCCCTAAAGATAGAAACAGGAAAGCTATCTTGCCTCAGAGAAAATCCCCAAAGGATAGATTAGCCCCCCACAAATAATGACTGTGAGAGGAGAGGGAAAAAGACATATACAGAATGAAACCAGGATGAGCACAGGAGGCCAGTCTAGCTAGATAGAGAGGACAGGATGGAATACTGTGCGGTCAGTATAAAACACTACAAAAATCCACGCAGAGATTACAAAAATCTCCACACCTGACTAAAGGTGTGGAGGGTAAATCTGCTTCCCAGAGCTTCCAGCAACAGAATTAAATCATTCTGACAAGCTGGACAAACAGAGCAAGCACAGAACGGATAAGTCCACAACCTGTGGACAGAAAAGAGCAAGCAAGGACTTAGCTTTGCTGAACTGGTCAGGATAACAGGGACATCCAAAGAGATGTGAATCCAACCAGGAACCATTTACAAGTGGCACTGGCTGAAGAAAGAGCCAGCTAAATCCAAGGAGCAGCCATACCACTTGAAACCACAAGAGGGAGCCCAAGAACGGAATTCACAACACAGACCGTGCAGACAGCCGTGAACGGTGCTGCAAGGCCAAAAAAAGCTCCTCTATGTACTCCTATATAGTGTTTTTCCACAGTCTAGCAGGATACGGATGGAAACCCACTAATAGGAGAAAAACAGGAAAAATGTGCTGCAGGCAGCACTAATGCAAAAAAGGACAATTGAACAGTATGAGGCAGTGACACACGCTGAGCTGACTACAACCAGCGGTGGCTGTAGAACAGACAACATCGTGAGCTGCACTCACACAGAGACCTTGCAGACAGCTGTGAACAGCGCTGCAAGGCAAAAACAAGGTTCTCACACAGCGGTTGCTAAATTAGCCTGGGTAAAGCACAATGAAGCAAATCGCTATCTCAAAACTGGCCCTCAGTCAGAACACAGCGTCCTGTCCCTAACTGAATTCACAGCAGAGTGAACCCAAAATGGCGGCAGCGACTTTTATAGTGCATCATGACATCATTTCAGCAGCCAATCACAGCCATGCCAGTAGTTACATGCCTACCATGCAGAACAGGATGTGCCCACACTTCTAATAATTTCTCATTGGCTGAATTCTGGCTCTTTGAATTATGGGAACTTCCGATTCTGGTATCCGATATACTGAAAGTATCGGAACTCGGTATAGAAATTCCGATACCGCAAATATCGGCCGATACTTGCGGTATCGGAATGCTCAACACTAGTGATAGAGCATGGATGGGAGGTAGAAATGACTGTGGGAATGTGGTGAGGAGGACCAGGATTTGGAGCAATATCACCAGCAGTGAGGAGGAGCAGAGAAAGTGTTAGCAGGTGGGAGCAGGAGAGGACATGAGGAGACTGTCCGTGTTTGAAGACAGAGGATTGTATGTTGAGGAACAGTTCAGAGGAGGAGGTGAGATGGATAGGGAGGATTGATGAAGAGATGACCAGTTCCTTACTAGGTGTAGGGATTAGGGGGGTTAGCAGAAAGTGAAGGATTATAGGGGTGACAGTGAAAACAAACAGAAACATTGTTTACAGTGACTGTATGCACTTACCTTCAGTTCCCTTCTGTTTCAATTCTGGAATTAATTCTGAGCATCACATTTCTATGATACACTTATGTGACACACGGGGCAGACTGAAGTCTTGGCAGATTTATGCTATACAATATATGTGCAGCAAAGTGTATTCAGGTGTGAAGCAGAGGGGAGTGGTCCATGCTCATCTTGGTCAGATAATTAAGAGTGGACCAGATGTATATGATCAAGGCAGAATAAACAAGGTCATAAATAACATTGGGGATATTGCAGGGGTCAGTTGAAAAGCATACCAAGTTTTTGCTACAGGCTGAGATAGGAAAGTTCAGTGTGGAAACCTGGATGACATACCGAGTTTTTGCTACAGGCTGGGATAGGAAAGTTCAGTATGGAAAGCTGGATGACACGCCAAGTTTTTGCTACAGGCAAAGTGGTCAGAACTCCAATGATCAGCAAGTTATCCTCTCTCCTAGATAGAGGATAAATGTGCATTTTTTGAGAGAACCACTTCAATGCCTTCCTTTGCTTCTATGAATAAATTCACTATTATATAATACTGCTGTTTTTTTCTATGCAATGAAAGATTGTGTATACATGTGTCATGGTTCAGTTTGGGGATTCAATCTGCTGGCCTGTTGCTCCGTGGGCAGTTCCTCTGCTGAGCTCTTGCCTTTTCTTCCTTGTCCAATTGCCGATGATTCTAATTGTCTTTGTTCCCCCCCTTATTGGTTTTCTCCTCTCCAGGTGTTTTCCATTTCCCCTTTTTGTCTGCCCTATCACATTCTGGGTTGTGTTTTATATGTTTACCCTTCACTGCACTGTCTTGCTGGCTATACCTCTAGGACCTAGGTGGACTTGGGTTTAGGAGTTCCAGCCCTTCAGCTAAGGGGTTTGCCTTGCATGGTAAACACCAGTCGAATTCCTGCAGTGAGTCTGTTTGTTTTCCTTCCCATTTCCTCTTCCTTTCACCTCTTTAAATTTCTGGGAGGTTATTCTTTTTATATTTAGATTTAGCACTCCTTAACTTTCCCTCTCTACTTTATATGAACATGTTTTAATTTTGTTAACCTGGGTTTTCATATCTTTCTGTACATGTTCCTCTCCCTCCTGTTGGCAGTGTGTTGCGGCCTTCCATATAGTTTTGAATTCTTCCATTCATTTTACTGTATAATGCAGGGGTGTCAAACTGCATTCCTCGAGGGCTGCAAACAGGTCATGTTTTCAGAATTTGTACTGCACAGGTGATAATTTAATCACCAACTCATTATGTGTGTAGGTGATTAAATTATCACTTGTGCAGTACAAGGAAATCCTGAAAACATGACCTGTTTGCAGCCCTCGAGGAATGCAGTTTGACACCCCTGGTATAATGTATTGGAAAATAGGGAACAAAATCCATGTGTGGTAAAATGGTGAAGCATATCTTGCATATAAAGAAGTCTCGGCTCCAGAGCACGCACAATATAGCAATCAGTGGCCTATGGTGAAGAGTTATCCTGGATTAAAAAGTAAAAGGCAGCTGCATTTTTTCACAAAACAGTGCCACACCTATCTAAAGGTGGTATATGGTACTGCAGCTCAGCCCCATTTACTTCGATGGAGCTGAGCTGAAATACCATGCACAACCTGTGGCCAAGCTTTTCTAACTCAAGAAAGGCCCTTCAACTGCTTAACAACCTATGACGTATATTTTCATCATAGGTCAATAAGGAATGCATGAAACCAGCTCAGTAGCTGATACTGCTTTGTAAGCAGCAGATTATGACTGTGTTACATAGCTGGCTTCTGCCTGTTACTGCAGTGACTGGAGCTGGGTCCGATCGATGCAGTTTAACCACTTAAATATCATTTTAACCAGGGGCGGATTATAATAGGGTCAATATGGGTGGTAACCCAGGGCCCAGTGGTGTGGGGGGATCCTGGGCTACCGCTCAGATTGCCCGCTGCCATCAGGGCATTACTGCCCTGACTGGCGTAGTATGGGCCCGGTGGGCAGAGGGGGCCCGCATCGGGCCCTGTCTCATCTGTTGACTGGGCCCCTACCGGCTCTGCAGCAGTTAAATGCTATTGATGTGCCGGCACACGCCCGCACATCAATAGTTAACAGCCACCAGCCAATCGGAGGCTGGCAGTTGACATCAGCCGCAGTGCGCACGTCGCCAGCGTCTGATGTCATTGTCAGTCGCCGGCAAGTGCGCGCTTCAGCAGCGAGGAGAGAGCTTTGCCGAAGGAGTGCGGACTGGTGAGGAGAACTTTTTTTTTTATTGCGAACGGGCGGCAATCCGGGGGGTCGGGCCAGTATGCTGGACACTGGGGGCAGAGATGCTGGACACACTGGGGGCAATATGCTGGACACATTGGGGGCAGAGATGGTGGACAGACTGGGGGCAATATGCTGGACACACTGGGGCAGAATGCTGGACACACTGGGGGCAATATGCTGGACACACTGGGGGCAGAATGCTGGACACACTGGGGCAGAATGCTGGACACACTGGGGGCAGGATGCTGGACACACTGGGGCAGAATGCTGGACACACTGGGGGCAGAGATGCTGGAAACACTGGGGGCAATATGCTGGAGACACTGGGGCAGAATGCTGGACACACTGGGGGCAATATGCTGGACACACTGGGGCAGAATGCTGGACACACTGGGGGCAATATGCTGAGACACGGGGGCAGAATGCTGGACACACTGGGGGCAGATTTCTGGACACACTGGGGGCAATATGCTGGAGACACTGGGGCAGAATGCTGGAAACACTGGGGGCAATATGTTGGACACACTGGGGGCTATATGCTGGACAAAGTGGGGGCTGATTGCTGGACACACTGGAGAAGAATGCTGGACACACTGGGGACAATATTCTGGAGACACTGGGGGCACTATGCTGGAGACACTGGGGCAATATGCTGGACACACTGGGGCAGAATGCTGGACACACTGGGGGCAATATGCTGGACAAACTGGGCGCAATATGCTGGAGATACTGGGGGCAATATGCTGGACACACTGGGGGCAATATGCTGGACACACTGGGGCAGGATGCTGGACACACTGGGGGCAATATGCTGGACACACTGGGGGCAATATGCTGAGACACGGGGGCAGAATGCTGGACACACTGGGGGCAGATTTCTGGACACACTGGGGGCAATATGCTGGAGACACTGGGGCAGAATGCTGGAAACACTGGGGGCAATATGTTGGACACACTGGGGGCTATATGCTGGACAAAGTGGGGGCTGATTGCTGGACACACTGGAGAAGAATGCTGGACACACTGGGGACAATATTCTGGAGACACTGGGGGCACTATGCTGGAGACACTGGGGCAATATGCTGGACACACTGGGGCAGAATGCTGGACACACTGGGGGCAATATGCTGGACAAACTGGGCGCAATATGCTGGAGATACTGGGGGCAATATGCTGGACACACTGGGGGCAATATGCTGGACACACTGGGGCAGGATGCTGGACACACTGGGGGCAATATGCTGGACACACTGGGTCAGGATGCTGGACACACTGGGGGCAATATGCTGGACACACTGGGTCAGGATGCTGGACACACTGGGGGCAGTATGCTGGACACACTGGGGGCAATATGCTGTACACACTGGGGGCAATATGCTGGAGACACTGGGGCAGATTGCTGGACACATTGGGGCAATATGCTGGACAAACTGGGAGCAATATGCTGCACACACTGGGGGCAGGATGCTGGACACACTGGGGGCAATATGCTGGACACACTGGGGGCAATATGCTGGACACACTGGGGCAGAATGCTGGAGACACTGGGGGCAGAGATACTGGACACACTGGGGCAGGGCTGGAGACAGATGGGGCAGGATTGGAGACATGGGCAGAATGTAGATACGGGGCATGATTGGAGACATGGGGCATGATGAAAGACATGGGGGCATGATTAGAGACACTGGGGGCAGGATTGGAGACAGATCGTGCAGGATCATGGGGCAGGATGGATATGACGGAGACTGATGGGGCAGGATGGGGAGATCATATGGGGCAGGATGGATACTCATGAGGGCAGGATGGGAGAACATATGGCTGGAGCCAGGAATGAGATACACGGTGCCAGGATGGGGGATATTATTATTACCATATGGGTCTAATTAAGGGATATTATTACTGCAGTGATGTATTTATTTTATTTTTTGAGGACAAAGTTTTAAATGGGGGGGGGATGAAGGACTTCACCTAGAGACGTCACTGGTGAGTCAATGTTACCTATACACTGACATTACACACTGTATACTATATACTGAACTGAAGGGTAAATTGTCTAGATCAATGGATGTTTGACAGGTTATAGTTTCACACAGCAACTATTTTTCTGGAATAATCTGGTTCAGGTATATGATGACCCCGTCTCATGACCCCATCACATGACCCCATCACATGACCCTGTCACATGACCGGGGGGGCCCACAGTGTCTGAACAGCCTGGGGCCCTGGCTACCCTTAATCCACCCCTGATTTTAACCATTTAAGTGCTGCTGTCAATCTAAGCTGATGATCCCAAGGTTTTTCAGTTTCAAGCCTAAAGGCATAGATCTAGTAGAGATGATAAGATTTGTGTATCAGATTTTGAATTTGCATGTGCATACTTGAGAATAGAATTTAGATAGATTTGTTCTTCTCTATTGTTACATTAGTTAGGGGATATGGTGTCATATAAATGTTTATGCCATGTGTTTGTAATATAGTAAGGCATTTGCAATATTATTGTTACAAGTATTGTTTTTTGCACATTTATTCTCATTTGAAGGCAATGTAATTCATTGTAGGTAGTTCTTGTATTCTACTGAACTACCAGTAGAGGGAGCACCTGGACTGTCACATTCTTTTTACATGAAGGACTCAACAGAAAACTGAAGCTCAGCAAAATAAGCAGAGGACTGAGTGAGAAGTGGGAAAGCTCTGATGAGGTGTGCAACATGTGACAAGCCACATTACCAAAAATGTTGCATTTCCAAAATAGCATACAGTGGGGAAAATAAGTATTTGATGATACACTTATGTCTCTCATATGTGAAGTGTACCTATGATAAAAATTACAGACCTCTCCATTCTTTGTAGATGGGAAAACTTGCAAAATCTGCAGTATATCAAATACTTATTTTCCCCACTGCATGAGGTATATACATACATTGTATATCTGAATAATGGACCACCCATGATAGCAGATCTACGGACTATAAATTATGGACAGCGCAGGACAATCTTCTCCATTCATCATGATTCAATGTCTTGCTGCTCATGACCAGGGAGTCCAAAAAGGATTATTGGTGTCTTCAATGAGTCAATAGTTCAGGCATTACATGAGTGTATGTGAAGTCTAAATTATGTAATTAAAGGGATTTTCCCACGAACAAAGGTTCATTTTAATTAATAGATCTTGGAATAATAATTTCCTTGGATATGTTTAACCCCTTTAGGACCAGGGGTATTTCAGTTTTCGCGTTTCCACTTTTTGCTACCCTACTTCCCACAGCCATAACTTTTTATTTTTCTGTCAATGTGGCCATGTGAGGGCTTGTTTTTTGCGGGAAGAGTTGTATTTTTAAATGGCACCATTGATTTTACCATATCATATACTGGAAAATGGAAAAAAAATTCCAAATGCAGTGAAATTGCAAAAAAAGTTCAATTCCACAATTGTTTTTTGGGGTTTGTTTTACCATGTTCACTAAATGCTAAAACTGACCTGCCATTATGATTCTCCAGGTCATTATGAGTTCACAGGCACCAAACATGTTTTTGTTTATTTAGTGGTGAAAAAAATTCCAAAGTTTGTAAAAAAAAAAATGCAATTTTCCAAGACCCATAGCGTTTCCATTTTTCAGGATCTGGGGCCGGGTGAAGACTTATTTTTTGTGTGCTAATCTGACGTTTTTATTGATACCATTTTGGTGTATGTACGATTTTTTGATCAACCTTTATTGGATTTTATTGCAATGTTACAGTGACCAAGAAAACGTAATTTTGGCTTTTCGATTTTTTTCTCTCGCTACGCTGGTTACCAATTGGATTAATTCTTTTTAGACATTGATAGATCGGGCGATTCTGAACACGGTGATACCAAATATGTGTATATTTGATCTTTTATTGTTTTATTTTGAATGGGGCGAAAAGGGGTTGATTTGAACTTTTATATATTTTTTTATTTTTTTTATATGTTTAAAAACATTTTTTTAAACTTTTTAGTTGCTTCAGTACTTTCCATGAGAGACTAGAGGCTGTGATCATTCGATCTCGTGTACTACATAGAGTAAGGCTGCAGCCCTGCTCTATGTAGCACACATGCTTACTTGCAATGAGCGCAGACCACCAGGCAGCGCTCATACGATCCAGCAGTGACAACCACAGGGGTCTCCTGCTGACCCTGGGTTGTCATGACAACCCATCCGCGACCCACAGTCATGTGACACAGGCGCCGATGGTAAGAGGTAATGACGCGTTTCCTGCACATGCATGTTAAATGCTGATGTCAGAGTTTGACAGTGGCATTTAACCCTGCTGTTCTGTTCGGTCTGGGGAGACCTATTTTGAACTTTGGTATTTTTTGGGGTGTTCAAGATGCGGTTCTGAAACTTGTGGTTGATTGACTTAAATGAGGATGGGTCGGTCGGCCACGGGTTTCAGAGCCGCATCTTGAATATTTTAAAGAATATTGAAGTTCAAAGTCGGTCATTTTTGACCAACAGAACAGCAGGGTTAACATGTTAACAGCTGTGAGTAGATCGTGATTCCACCCGCAGCTGTTAGGGGCGCATGTCAGTGGATCAGATCAGCTGTCATATGCCAGAAAAAGTGCGTGCTCATCGCCGGAGCCCGCACCAAACGGGGAGGCGTCCAATGACGGACACTGCCCGCCATTGGATGTTAAGGGGTTAAATAAAATGTTCCTGTGCTGAGAGAATCTTATAAATGTGCCCCTGTTGTGTACTATGTAATGGCTGTGTCTGACCATACAGGAACGTGGTCTGATCATACCACAGCTCCTGGGCAGGGGAGGAAAAATGTATACATAAAGAACAGCATGGGATTACAGCTGATTCTTTGAAGTAAAACATTGGTTAAAAAGAGGATGTGATACAATTTGTTGTGCAATTTCTCCTAAGTGCGCAGATACCCCATATGTGGAGGAATACTACTGTTTGGGCGCACAGCAGGGCTTGGAAGGAATGGAGCTAGCACCAATCGCGGGCATTTAACTCCTGTGATGCCACTGTCAGTAGTGACAGCGGCATAGAGGAGCATCCCCAAATAAAGAAAAAAAAATCAATAAATATTTTTCCCAATAAATATTTTTCCAAGGAATACATTTATTTATGTAAATAAAAAATCTATAAAGTGACACATACTTGGTATTGCAGCGCCTGTAAAGACCTGCGCTATAAAACTATCCCTTTAGTTAACCCCTTCCGTGAACAATGTAAAAAAAGGAAAAGTGAGGCAAAAAACAATGCTTTATCATCATACCGCCAAACAAAAAGTGCAATAATGCGCAATCAAAAATACGGATGTAAATAAAAATGGTACAGATGAAAACATCATCTTGTCCCGCAAAAAACAAGCCACAATACAGCTCCATAAGTTGAATAATAAAAAAATTATAGCTGTAAGAATAAAGCTATGCAAAAATAATTATTTTTTCTATAAAATAGTTTTTAGTGTGTAAAAGCGCCAAAACTGTAATCTCTTATTCATCTGTTTCCGTATTCTCCATGCATCCAATAGCACTTGATAATTGTACTTACAGTGGGGAAAAAAAGGATTTGGTCAGCCACCAATTGTGCAAGTTCTCCCACTTAAAAAGATGAGAGAGGCCTGTAATTGACATCATAGGTAGACCACAACTATCAGAGTCAAAATGAGGAAACAAATCCAGAAAATCACCTTGTCTGATTTGGGAAGTTTTATTATTCAAATTATGGTGGAAAATAAGTATTTGGTCATTAGCAAAAGTTCATCTCAATATTTTGTTATATGTCCTTTGTTGGCAATGACAGTGGTCAAACGTTTTCTGTAGTCTTCACAAGTTTGGCACACACTGTTGGTGGTATGTTGGTCCATTCCTCCATGCAGATCTCCTCTACAGCAGTGATGTTTTGGGCCTGTCGCTGGGCAACACGGACTTTCAACTTCCTCCAAAGGTTTTCTATAGGGTTGAGATTTGGAGACTGGCTAGGCCACTCCAGGACCTTCATATGCTTCTTACGAAGCCTCTCCTTCGTTGCCCTGGTGATGTGCTTGGGATCATTATCATGCTGAAAGACCCATCCACGTTTCATCTTCAATGCGCTTGCTGATGGAAGTTTTGCACTCAAAATCTCAATATATATGGCCCTATTCATTCTTTATCGTACACGAATCAGTCGTCCTGGTCCTTTTGCAGAGACTCAGCCACCCCTATGCTTCACAGTAGGTATGGTGTTCTTTGGATGCACCCCCATGCTTCACAGTAGGTAGGGTGTTCTTTGAATGCATCTCAGCATTCTGTCTCCTCCAAACACAGTGAGTTTTGTTTCTACCAAACAGTTCTACTTTGGTTTCATCAGACCATATGACATTCTCCCAATACTCTTCTGGATAATCCAAATGCTCTCTAGCAAGCTTCAGATGGGCCCAGACATGTACTGGTTTAAGCAGGGGGACACGTCTGGCACTGCAGGATCTGAGTCCCTGGTGGCTTAGTGCAGGGGTCCCCAACTCCAGTCCTCAAGGCCCACCAACAGGTCATGTTTTCAGGATTTCCTTAGTCTTGCCCAGGTAATAATTGCATCACCTGTGCAATGCAAAGGAAATCCTGAAAACATGACCTGTTGGTGGGCCTTGAGGACTGGAGTTGGGGACCCCTGGCTTAGTGTGTCACTGATGGTAGCCTTTGCTCCAGTGGTCCCGGCCCTATGCAGGTCATTCACTAGCTCACTGTTCTTATGATCATTTTGACCCCACGGGGTGAGATCTTGCATGGAGCCCCAGATCGAGGGAGATTATCAGTGGTCTTGTACGTCTTCCATTTTTTTTCATTATTGCTCCCACAGTTGATTTCATCACACCAAGCTGCTTGCCTATTACAGAGTCAGTCTTCCCAGCCTTGTGCAGGGCTACAATTTTGTTTCTGTTGTCCGACAGATCTTTGGTCTTCACCATAGTGGAGTTTGGAGTATGATTGTTTGAAGTTGTGGGCAGGTGTCTTTTTATACTGATAACAAGTTCAAACAGTTGCAATTAATACAGGTAATGAGTGGCGGACAGAGGAGCCTCTTAAAGAAGAAGTTACAGGTCTGCGAGAGCCAGAAAAGTTGCATGATTTAGGTGACCAAATACTTATTTTTCACCATAATTTGCAAAATAAATATTGCCAAATCAGACAAGGGGATTTTCTGGCTTTGTTTTCTCATAGCTGTGGTCTACTGTTATGATCTGGTGGTTTAGGAGCAACATGGAACGAGCTCTGAAGGACGTGGTAACTGTTCTGACCGCAGTCCCTAAGCTCAAAACAACACTAGAAGTAGCCGTGGAATGCTCCTAACTCTCCCTAGGCATCTTGTCACAGCCTAAGAGCTAACTACCCCTAAAGATAGAAGCAGGAAAGCTATCTTGCCTCAGAGAAAATCCCCAAAGGATAGATAAGCCCCCCACAAATAATGACTGTGAGTGGAGAGGGAAAAGACATACACAGAATGAAACCAGGATGAGCACAGGAGGCCAGTCTAGCTAAATAGATAGGACAGGATGGAATACTGTGCGGTCGGTATAAAACACTACAAAAAATCCACGCAGAGTTTACAAAAATCTCCACACCTGACTAAAGGTGTGGAGGGTAAATCTGCTTCCCAGAGCTTCCAGCAAGAAAGAATTAATTCATACTGATAAGCTGGACAAACAAAGAAAGCACAGAACGGATAAGTCCACAATCTATGGACAGATAAGAGCAAGCAAAAACTTAGCTTTGCTGAACTGGTCAGGATAACAGGGAAATCCAAAGAGATGTGAATCCAACCAGGAACCATTTACAAGTGGCACTGGCTGAAGGAAAGAGCCAGGCCTAAATAGCAGAGCAGAAGAGACGATAAGTGGAGGCAGCTGATGACAGCTAACTCCAAGGAGCAGCCATACCACTTGAAACCACAAGAGGGAGCCCAAGAGCAGAACTCACAAAAGTGCCACTTACAACCACCAGAGGGAGCCCAAGAGCGGAATTCACAACACTCTACCTATGATGTCAATTACAGGCCTCTCATCTTTTTAAGAGGGAGAACTTGCACAATTGGTGGCTGACTAAATACTTTTTCCCCCACTGTAGATACTGTCTGATAACAGGTGCTGAACCTAGAGTCACCAACTCATATACAATCAAATAAATAAGGCAGCACATTGTAGCGCCAAAACTTGCAAACATGAAATATGAAAACTGAATCGCATTACTGCACTAGAAATGTGAAAAATTGAGAAAGTTTACCAGGACCTGACAATGGAAAGGCATTGTCAGGTCCTGGTAAACGAGAAATACCTTATCATGGCTACTAGGTACACGTGAATTGGTCAATTTATGCGCTGAACTTTCTCAATTTTTCATATTTCTAGTGCAGTAGTGCAATTCAATTTTCATATTTCATGTTTGCAAGTTTTGGCGCTACAGTGTGCTGCCTTATTTATTTGATTGTATATGAGTTGGTGATCCTAGGTTCAGCACGTGTTCACACTTAGTCTATGTTTGGATGTGACAATCAGTTTTTTTTAAATTTGTATTCATTAGCCTTCAGACTGAGCACTCTGCCTTTTAGCCACAGTTGTTTTTAATCACAGCAGGACCACTACCCCTCCACAGAGAGAGAGATTTTGGTCTAAGAGAGGACTCACATTAGGTTCCCATTCAGATGAAGACTTTATTCTCAGAGAGGAAAGGCATTGTCAGGTCCTAGTAAACGAGAAATGCCATATTGTGGTTACCAGTTACACATGAATTGGCCAATTTATGCGCTAAACTTTCTCAACTTTTCATATTTCTAGAGCAGTAGTGCAATTCAATTTTCATATTTCATGTTTGCAAGTTTTGGCACTACAGTGTGCTGCCTTATTTATTTGACATGTTATTATTATAACTGTATAAGCACATTCACTTGGCTTACTTACAAAACCAGGAGAGACAAACACCTGAAGCCAGAAAGCCCCTGTTCAGAATAGGAAAGTCCCTAATCTGATCCCTCATTTTTCCCTACCAAACAGCGGAATTTGGTACCCTAAATATATGCAATGGCAACCCCACTCAATGTTGACTTACTTTGAATGTCCTTAACTACATCCTCTCTATGATCAATGTGCAACACTAGAACAATAATAACTATAAAAGTGAAATATACAAAAATCTGAGGAAAGGGTACAGGCCTAAGAACATGTTCACACAGACACATAGGATAGATGGAAGAAAATAAGAATCACACAACAAATGGAATACATGGAAAACTTCCAAACGTAAAAGAAAGGAAAGGGTACTGGGGAGGAAGACACACAAACAAACTGTAGGAAAAACAACAGAGATTAACAAGGTAAAATAATCCCTTGCTCAGGAGCTGGATCTCCAAACACCATCTGTCTTGAAATATAGCCAGCAAAGATACAGGTGCAAGGTGCGTATAAATAGCCCATCCTAAAAAGTGATAGGTGTCATGGTATAGGACATGGTTCATGTCCTGCTCTCTCAGGGTTAATATTGCTGGCCTCTCTTTGGATCTGGGAGGGGTAATTATACTCATTCCAGACTAGGATTCTCTGTCAGCTATACTTTCGTTTAGTCTGAGTGTTTGACCCCTTGAGTGTGTGCTTGGTTGCATTTGTTTGCTTTGCACTCCGTGCTTTACTCTGCTTGATTGTTCTGGTGGTTTTCTGACCTTTGGCTCCCTTTCTGACTATCCCTCCGCCTCACCCTTGGTTACCGCGTTATCTCCTGGTTTGATCTTGGCACGTTTAACTACTCTAGTGTACATCGTTACCTCTGCACTCCGGCATCTGGCACGCCCTTGACCACCTCCTACCCTGTCATATGGTTCAGGTCCTGTTTGCTATCCGGTGAGTTCTCCGCCGCTCTGATCTCAGCTCCCTTGCTGTGGCGTGCAGCTCTCCCCGCAGCAGCTACACCCGGGAGTCGTGACATTATAGCTTACCCTACAGTCTTTCCCTGGTGGTGGGGTGTTAGTATATTATGGATTCGATACAGGCTCTTACAGGGGAGGTTAATGAGCTCTCCCAGCTTATGCAGAAGCTGTCCATGGAGCAGCAAGTCCTGGTTCACTCGCACCAACAAGTGCAGAGAGATGTGTCAGGCGCTCTACAGGGGTCTGCTCTGTCGGGGCCCCGGGAGGGCGGCCCCACTGATGCATTCCGAGTGGACCCCGAGCCACTGGTAAAGTTACCTGACAGTTTTTTCCAGAGATAAAAAATAGTTTTGGGCTTTAAGGAGGGATGCAAGTTGGTTTTTGAATTGCGTCCCCGGGCCTCTGGAAATGAAAGGCAGAGGGTGGGGGTTGTAATGTCCTTGTTAAGGGGGGGCTCCACAGGCATGGGCTTTCTCTCCATCTTCCTCTGCTCCTGAACGTATGTCTGTGAACCTGTTCTTTGAGGCTCTGGGGCACATTTATGATGAACCTGATAGAGTGCGTCTGGCAGAGGATATGGTGATGAGTGTGACACAGGGGAGGCACTCCGCTGAATGGTTTTGCTCAGAGTTTAGGCGTTGGGCAGCCAAGGTATCTTGGAATGACACCGCCCTGAGTTGGTTGTTCCGCAGAGGCAAGTCTGACCATCTATAGGACGCTCTGGCATTACATCCTCCTGATACCCTGGAGGATGCCATGATGCAGGCGGTCTGCATGGATCAGGGACTCCGTGCTAGAGGAGTGATGCAACTTTATCGCCCCCAGACACAGGGCCACAGGTTACTTGGTACCGGTTTTTTCTGTCTCAGTTTTGGGGTTGTCTGTTGTGAATTCCGCTCTTGGGCTCCCTCCGGTGGTTGTAAGTGGCACTTTTGTGAGTTCTGCTCTTGGGCTCCCTCTTGTGGTTTCTAGTGGTATGGCTGCTCCTTGGAGTTAGCTGTCATCAGCTGCCTCCACTTATCGTCCGCTATTTAAGTCTGGCTCTTTCTTCAGCCTGTGCCACTTGTCAATGTTTCCTGGCTGGATTCACATCTCTGCTTGGATTCTCCTGGTTTCCTGACCAGTTCTGCAAAGATAAGTTCTGGCTTTGCTCATTTCAGTCCACATGTTGTGGACTTATTGTTCTGTGCATTCTATATTTGTACAGCTTGTCAGTATGGATTTTTTCTGTTAGCTGGAAGCTCTGGGAAGCAGATTTACCCTCCACACCTTTAGTCAGGTGTGGAGATTTTGTAAACTCTGTGTGGATTGTTTTGTAGTTTTTATACTGACCGCACAGTATCCTTTCCTGTCCTATCTATCAAGCTGGACTGGCCTCCTATGCTAAAATCTGATTTCATTTCTGCGTATGTTATTTTCCCCTCCTCTCACCGTCAATATTTGTGGGGGGCTATCTTTCCTTTGGGGATTTTCTCTGAGGCAAGATAGGTTTCCTGTTCCCATCTTTAGGAGAAGTTAGGTCTTAGGCTGTGCCGAGGGGTCTAGGGAGCGTCAGGTACCCCCCACTGCTATTTTTAGTTGCGCTGCTAGTTTCAGGGTTTGCGGTCAGTACAGATACCACCTCCTTCAGAGCTTGTCTCATGTTGTTCCTAAACCACCAGATCATAACAGTTGTCACGGTGGCTGGACCCGGTCCGTGACCCTGCTAAGGGGCGTCCAATAAAGGGTGATGGTGCGTAGTGCGAGGAATAACGAGGACACAGGGTTCAGTTTCTTTACCTTTTACTGAAGGTTTCAGGATCCTCAATCCTGGGCACTTTCAGCAGGGCTGTCTGAGATCGGCCGGTCCGAAGGCACATCCAGAGTTCCCTTTGCAGGTGGAAATCAGTGTCTACCCACTAGCACCTGTGTGTTGTAGTGCTTCCCTGCTCAGCATTCAGGATAGTCCTCACAGCTTCTGTTCTCGTTCATTCTAGATCTTTCTCTTCTCCGTCCCCCAGGCATGTTATGGCTAGGACGCACCTTTATGACAGGTAGGCCTGGGGTTATTCTGGAACACTAGTGTCGCCCCTCTCCCACGATTGCCTCCTATGTCCTTCTTAGGTGTTGTATGGTAGACAGCCAACCTGTAATTAACTGTCCTGCCACTGTTTGAAGTAATGCGTGGAGACTGTTACTTCTTCGGTGCTCCGGCCACCGACTATGCGCCTCAGTAAGATGTTGCCGTTCTCGGGGCACTACTCCTACTGGATCTCCTTTGTGCTGATCTCGTTTCTCACTGTTCCACAATATCCTTCCTTTCTTGTCTCTTTCTTAGGATACCGCCGCAAGGTAGTGCAGGCGCGGTTCCGTAACAATCTGTCCTTTCGCTAAGTACCTGCCAGATTTCCCAGTTCTGACAGGTCCTCCCTGGAGCTCTCCCAGGTTTCGTTCTCCTAACTTCCTGTCCGACCCCTAGTTTTACCAATGTGAGAAGTGGCCCAATAAATAAGCCTTTTGCTCCCCCTAGTGGCCGGAGTGTGAAGTGTAGTGTGTGCTTGGTGATACTTGGTCAGTAGAACTCCTTTAGTGCCATCAGACGTACCATCACTCCCCTTAGTGGCAGAGCCACGTTACTGCAACGACCAGATCTCTGGGGCGCTGCACTCCCCCCCGGTTAAATCCAGTACTCCCGGACTGGGAAAAGAAGAACAACAATACATGTTAATAGAAAACACACAAAAATTCTTATATATATACTATGAACAAATAAACATAACAGTGCTTTCCGTTATGGAAGGTAAGGACGCTTGAACGTTGCAAAAGATTGGTCATGCACAGTCCATGACTCCCAGTTCTGTAGTTGTAACCATAGAATAGCAGGGACCCCGGGTAAACAAAGGGGCCCCTGTGAAAGTTTTGGAGTGATTCACTGTCCATCACACCATTGTCCATTTTTAACCTATAACACAAATATTTACACAAGCATTTTCAACCAAATAACAACTATCGTTAATATCGCCAAGGTCTATAACGAAGTGGAGTCTGATTCTTGGTGCTACGCGTGGACCTCCGCAGCGCAGGGGTTGCTACTGGCCTGACAGGACCCGCTACGCTTGCTATCGCTAGTGTAGTGCACTGTCTTCTAGCTACACTTCTAGTGAGTCTGGACAGCACTGGCATACTGGTGTCCTTAATGCTACCACTATTAGTGGTGGGCATGGCAGATTCACTGATGACAGAGGGAGGACCCGCTGGTTCGAACGTTGGCATTGCATCTTCCGGTGGGGTCGGCTGCGCTGGCGGGTCCAGCTGCCCTGGCACCACATTTAGTTCTGGCGGTCTCGGTTGACGGAACGTTAGGACAGGTACCACAATGGCCTGATTTATTTGAGTCCAGGACTGGGGAAAATCGCCAAGAACAGTGTGTATCATCTTCTCTTCTTCCACGGGCGTAGAAATCCTGGGATCTGTTTCCCCATCTTTCAGCTTATCCGGGCATATTTTCAGGTGGTCTCAGGATATGGCCGCTGAGGTCTCCCCTCCGTCCTTACTGATGAGACAGACCTTTGTATTGTCGAAGTCGGAGGGGAGAATGGTATACGGTTCCGCTTCCCATTGATCATCAAGCTTGTGTAGTCTCCTCTTTCTTTTGAGTACTTGCTCACCAGGTGCCAATGGAGCCGTGGGAGCAGGCTGGTTGTAGTCCCTCTTTTGCTTCTGTCTGGCCTGAGCGAGACTCTTTTCCACACTTTCCTGTACTTTGCGGTACCTCTGCTGCCTCTCGGTATCCCAATCCGCATCTGGTGATATATCTTCGGGGGTCAGAACCCCCATGTCCAGATCGACGGGTAACTTGCTAGACCTTCCTCGCATCAGGTACGCTGGGGTGCAGTTGGTGGAATTCACCGGAATGTGGTTGTACATGTCCACCAAGTCTGGTAACTTTGTAGGCCACAAGTTCCGCTCCTCTACAGGAAAGGTTTTCAGTAAGTCGATCACCACTTGATTCATCGTTTCACACATCCCGTTGGTCTGTGGATGGTACGGCCTAGTTCTGATCTTCTTACACCCGTACAAATTGCAGAACTCCTGGACACCTCCGCTTCAAATGCCGGCCCCTGATCGGTCAACACCTTCTCTGGGTACCCATGGGGTCGACAGAAGTACTGCTGGAAGGTTTTGGCAGCCGTCCTAGCCATCAAATCTTTGACTGGTACGACTACCAGGAATCTGGAATAGTGGTCTACAATGGTGAGAGCGTAGATATACCCTGACCGGCTAGGTGTTAGCTTTACGTGATCCAGCGCGACCAACTCGAGCGGCCGTTTGGTGATGATGGGCTGCAGGGGAGCCCGTTGGCTGTCCCGATCCTTCCGGCGTAGGCTACAGGGGCCACACTCTCGACACCACTTCTCGATGGCCTTCCTCATGCCGACCCAGTTGAACCTCCCACGGAGTAGCCTCTCCAGCTTTCTCCATCCGAAGTGTCCTGCCGCATCGTGGTATGCTCCCAGGACCACGGGCACATCTTGTCTGCGGACCACAATCTGCCACACTAATTCGTGAGTGCGAGGGTCGATGTTCCTTCAGCACAGCTTGCCATCGTGAAGAAACAGTTTGCCCCTCTCCTTCCACAACTGTAATGTCTCCGGTGGATCATCCGGGCCAGGATGCAAACCTGCCTGCATCAGGAGCTCCTTCACCCGATGGACCGCAGGGTCACCATCCTGGTTCTCTGTCCACCCACGGTGGGGCAGGGGATTCAACGTGGTGCCCTGTTTGTTTCTGCGCCAGTTCTCCACCTGATGGGAACACTGAGTTGCCATGGGACGATGGAAAGCGGGCAGCTCCACTTCTTCAAATGCTTCTGGGTCTTCCTCCGTTTCGGGTAGGTGAGGCATTCGGGACAATGCATCGGCTTTCGCATTCTTGTGCCCCGCCCGGTACTTGATGGTAAAATCGTAATTAGACAACCGGGCCATCCACCGCTGCTCCAAGGCGCCGAGTTTCGCTGTGTCCAAGTGCGTAAGTGGATTATTATCCGTGAAGACGGTGAATTTTGCTGAGGCCAGATAGTGCTTGAACCTCTCCGTCACGGCCCAAACGACTGCGAGGAACTCCAACTTAAAGGAACTGTAGTTGTCTGGGTTCCTTTCAGTGGGGCGAAGCTTCCTGCTGGCATAAGCGATTACTCGTTCCTTGCCCTTCTGGACCTGGGACAGCACCACTCCCGGCCCCACGTTGCTGGCGTCCATGTACAATACAAATGGTTGGTCGTATTCCGGGTAGGCTAGTACTTCCTCTCCCGTTAATGCCGATTTTAAGCAAGTGAACGATCCTTCCAGTCCGTCATTCCAATCCAACGGGGTATTCTTACCCTTGGGTTTCTTGGGCTGGCCCACCAACAGGTCTTGCAACGGCGCGGCCTTCTTGGTGAAGTCCTTGATAAACCTCCGGTAGTAACCCACCAACCTGAGGACCTGCCGGATCTCATGAATGTTACTGGGCTGCGGCCAGTCCCTGATCACCGTGACCTTGTCGGGGTCTGGGGCCACTCCTTCTGCACTCACCACATGGCCCAGGTACTGTACTTTGGGTTTGAGCAGATGGCATTTGGACGGTTTCACCTTTAAGCCAAAGTTGGACAGCGCTTCAAAGACCTCGGCCAGGTGCTTCAGATGGTCTTCATAGGTCTTAGAGAAGACAATGACATCGTCCAGATACAGCAACACGGTCTTAAAGTTCTTGTGTCCCAAACAGCACTCCCTCATCCTCTGGAACGTCCCCAGGGCGTTGCACAATCCGAAGGGCATGTAGTTGAACTCGCAGAGACCCATCAGCGTCGTGAAGGCTGTCTTTTCTTTGTCCGCCTCTGCCACGGGAACCTGCCAATACCCACTGGTGAGATCTAAAGTAGAGAAGTAATTAGCAGACTTTAACGCAGCCATGGACTCCTCTATCCTAAGCAGGGGGTATGCGTCCTTATGTGTAATGCGGTTTAATTGCCTATAATCCACACACATCCTCATGGTGTCATCTTTCTTTCTAACGAGGACTAATGGAGCTGCCCAGGGGCTACAGCTGTCTCTCACTACCCCAGCCTCCTTCATCTCTCGCAACATAGTAACATAGTAACATAGTAACATAGTTAGTAAGGCCGAAAAAAGACATTTGTCCATCCAGTTCAGCCTATATTCCATCATAATAAATCCCCAGATCTACGTCCTTCTACAGAACCTAATAATTGTATGATACAATATTGTTCTGCTCCAGGAAGACATCCAGGCCTCTCTTGAACCCCTCGACTGAGTTCGCCATCACCACCTCCTCAGGCAAGCAATTCCAGATTCTCACTGCCCTAACAGTAAAGAATCCTCTTCTATGTTGGTGGAAAAACCTTCTCTCCTCCAGACGCAAAGAATGCCCCCTTGTGCCCGTCACCTTCCTTGGTATAAACAGATCCTCAGCGAGATATTTGTATTGTCCCCTTATATACTTATACATGGTTATTAGATCGCCCCTCAGTCGTCTTTTTTCTAGACTAAATAATCCTAATTTCGCTAATCTATCTGGGTATTGTAGTTCTCCCATCCCCTTTATTAATTTTGTTGCCCTCCTTTGTACTCTCTCTAGTTCCATTATATCCTTCCTGAGCACCGGTGCCCAAAACTGGACACAGTACTCCATGTGCGGTCTAACTAGGGATTTGTACAGAGGCAGTATAATGCTCTCATCATGTGTATCCAGACCTCTTTTAATGCACCCCATGATCCTGTTTGCCTTGGCAGCTGCTGCCTGGCACTGGCTGCTCCAGGTAAGTTTATCATTAACTAGGATCCCCAAGTCCTTCTCCCTGTCAGATTTACCCAGTGGTTTCCCGTTCAGTGTGTAATGGTGATATTGATTCCCTCTTCCCATGTGTATAACCTTACATTTATCATTGTTAAACCTCATCTGCCACCTTTCAGCCCAAGTTTCCAACTTATCCAGATCCATCTGTAGCAGAATACTATCTTCTCTTGTATTAACTGCTTTACATAGTTTTGTATCATCTGCAAATATCGATATTTTACTGTGTAAACCTTCTACCAGATCATTAATGAATATGTTGAAGAGAACAGGTCCCAATACTGACCCCTGCGGTACCCCACTGGTCACAGCGACCCAGTTAGAGACTATACCATTTATAACCACCCTCTGCTTTCTATCACTAAGCCAGTTACTAACCCATTTACACACATTTTCCCCCAGACCAAGCATTCTCATTTTGTGTACCAACCTCTTGTGCGGCACGGTATCAAACGCTTTGGAAAAATCGAGATATACCACGTCCAATGACTCACCGTGGTCCAGTCTATAGCTTACCTCTTCATAAAAACTGATTAGATTGGTTTGACAGGAGCGATTTCTCATAAACCCATGCTGATATGGAGTTAAACAGTTATTCTCATTGAGATAATCCAGAATAACATCCCTCAGAAACCCTTCAAATATTTTACCAACAATAGAGGTTAGACTTACTGGCCTATAATTTCCAGGTTCACTTTTAGAGCCCTTTTTGAATATTGGCACCACATTTGCTATGCGCCAGTCCTGCGGAACAGACCCTGTCGCTATAGAGTCACTAAAAATAAGAAATAATGGTTTATCTATTACATTACTTAGTTCTCTTAGTACTCGTGGGTGTATGCCATCCGGACCTGGAGATTTATCTATTTTAATCTTATTTAGCCGGTTTCGCACCTCTTCTTGGGTTAGATTGGTGACTCTTAATATAGGGTTTTCATTGTTTCTTGGGATTTCACCTAGCATTTCATTTTCCACCGTGAATACCGTGGAGAAGAAGGTGTTTAATATGTTAGCTTTTTCCTCGTCATCTACAACCATTCTTTCCTCACTATTTTTTAAGGGGCCTACATTTTCAGTTTTTATTCTTTTACTATTGATATAATTGAAGAACAGTTTGGGATTAGTTTTACTCTCCTTAGCAATGTGCTTCTCTGTTTCCTTTTTGGCAGCTTTAATTAGTTTTTTAGATAAAGTATTTTTCTCCCTATAGTTTTTTAGAGCTTCAGTGGTGCCATCCTGCTTTAGTAGTGCAAATGCTTTCTTTTTACTGTTAATTGCCTGCCTTACTTCTTTGTTTAGCCACATTGGGTTTTTCCTATTTCTAGTCCTTTTATTCCCACAAGGTATAAACCGCTTACACTGCCTATTTAGGATGTTCTTAAACATTTCCCATTTATTATCTGTATTCTCATTTCTGAGGATATTGTCCCAGTCTACCAGATTAAGGGCATCTCTAAGCTGTTCAAACTTTGCCTTGGTAAAGTTCAATGTTTTTGTGACTCCCTGACAAGTCCCCCTAGTGAAAGACAGGTGAAACTGCACAATATTGTGGTCGCTATTTCCTAAATGCCCAACCACCTGCAGATTTGTTATTCTGTCAGGTCTATTAGATAGTATTAGGTCTAAAAGTGCTGCTCCTCTGGTTGGATTCTGCACCAATTGTGAAAGATAATTTTTCTTGGTTATTAGCAGAAACCTGTTGCCTTTATGGGTTTCACAGGTTTCTGTTTCCCAGTTAATATCCGGGTAGTTAAAGTCCCCCATAACCAGGACCTCATTATGGGTTGCAGCTTCATCTATCTGCTTTAGAAGTAGACTTTCCATGCTTTCTGTTATATTTGGGGGTTTGTAACAGACCCCAATGAGAATTTTGTTACCATTTTTCCCTCCATGAATTTCCACCCATATGGACTCGACATCCTCATTCCCTTCGCTAATATCCTCCCTTAAAGTGGACTTTAGACAAGACTTTACATAGAGACAAACCCCTCCTCCTCTCCGATTTTTACGATCCTTTCTAAACAGACTGTAACCCTGTAAGTTAACTGCCCAGTCATAGCTTTCATCTAACCATGTCTCGGTTATTCCCACTATGTCAAAGTTACCTGTAGATATTTCTGCTTCTAGTTCTTCCATCTTGTTTGTCAGGCTTCTGGCGTTTGCGAGCATGCAGTTTAGAGGATGTTGTTTTGTTCCAATCTCCTCACTGTGGATTGTTTTAGAAATGTTCTTACCTCCCTTCTGAGTATGTTTTCCTGGGTCGTCTTTGTTCGAGTCTAATGTTTTTCTTCCCGTCCCCTCTTCTTCTAGTTTAACGCCCTCCTGATGAGTGTAGCGAGTCTTCTGGCGAATGTGTGTTTCCCAGGTTTGTTGAGGTGTAGTCCGTCTCTGGCGAGGAGTCCATCGTACAAGTAATTCACACCGTGGTCCAGGAATCCGAATCCTTGTTGTCTGCACCATCGTCTTAGCCAGTTGTTTGCATCAAGGATCCTGTTCCATCTCCTGGTGCCATGCCCATCTACTGGAAGGATAGAAGAAAAAACTACCTGTGCATCCAGTTCCTTTACTTTCTTCTCCAACTCTTCAAAGTCCTTGCAGATTGTCGGTAGGTCCTTCCTTGCCGTGTCATTGGTGCCAACATGTATCAGAAGAAATGGGTGGACGTCCTTGGAGCTGAAGAGCTTTGGTATCCTATCGGTCACATCCTTGATCATCGCACCTGGAAGGCAGCATACTTCTCTTGCAGTTATGTCCGGTCTGCAGATGGCTGCTTCTGTGCCTCTCAGTAGTGAGTCTCCCACCACCACTACTCTTCGTTGCTTCTTGGCTGTACTTTTTGCTGTCACTTGTTGCTGTGTGCCCTTTTCTTTTTTGCTTGCTGGTATTGCTTCATTCTTAGGTGTGCCATCTTCATCCTCTACAAAGATTTGATATCGGTTCTTCAGTTGTGTGGTTGGTGATTTCTCCATGGTCTTCTTGCTTCTTTTGGTCACATGCTTCCACTCATCTGCTTTTGGAGGTTCTCTGACACTTTTTGCACCTTCTGTGACCAGTAGAGATGCTTCTGTTCTGTCTAGAAAGTCTTCATTCTCTTTGATGAGTTTCAAAGTTGCTATTCTTTCTTCCAGACCCCGCACCTTTTCTTCTAAAAGGGCCACTAGTCTACACTTCTGACAGGTGAAATTGGATTCTTCTTCTGGTCGATCTGTGAACATGTAGCACATGCTGCAGCTCACCATGTAGGTTGTCACATCTGCCATGTTGCTCCTAGATCCTGCTGACTTGCTGTGTGTTTTCCTTCTTGTGTAATCTACTCAGCCAAGCTGGTTTGGTGATGCTTTCGAAGCAGCTGGTCCCGGCTGTACCCAACGATCTTCTAGCTTAGGGAGACTTCGCTTCTCCCAGAAGGCACCTGGAATATGCAAATTAGCCTCCTGAAGCTTGAATCCCTGGTTTGGTGATGCTTTCGAAGCAGCTGGTCCCGGCTGTACCCAACGATCTTCTAGCTTAGGGAGACTTCGCTTCTCCCAGAAGGCACCTGGAATATGCAAATTAGCCTCCTGAAGCTTGAATCCCTTGGCACACTGATAATGAGCTGGGGGTACAGGACGATATCTTTCTTTTATGGGCGGGTGATCTCCTGTGGGGATGTGATGTTCAATCCCTTTTACCCGCCCGAAATCAAGGGGATGTTTGCTGAATACCCGCTCATACTCGTGAACCACCCTGTAGGCCCCCTGTATCTGGTGAGATGGCGTAGCATCAGTGCCCACATGTAATTCTTGGCACCAATCTTTTGATTGCTCTGCAGAGCCGTTGTCCTCCGCTGACTTGGACGGAGCCAAGGGCCCGGGTGCCTGAATCACACTATTATTAACAGTAAACAGCTTGGCAAGTGTGACATATTTAGTTAGGTGGACTTCCTCCTCCCCGCAGTTAAGAACACGTACCGGCACCCTCCCCTTGCGGACGTCAACCACCCCTCTGGCTGTCAGGAGGGTAGGCCTATTCTCCGAATACACAGGTTCTACCAGGGCCTGATAGTCTTTACCCCCGAGACCTATGGCTGCCCGACACCATATTAACATTTCTCTCCTGGGGGGTATTGCAATGGGGTTCGAATCACTCACTGTGACCCGGCCAATTTCACCACCAGTCAGCTCCACTTGCTGTCTCCGCATTAGGGCTCTGATTTCTTTCTGTAAGTCACGTTGTTCACTGTGACCAGCTGTCTCTGCTACTTGCTGCAACAAAACAATAACTTCTGCAAGACAATTTTCTATGACATTAGTACCGATGGTAATCATGGGGTTACGTTCACGCCGGTCAATATCAACAATGACAATTCCTTGGGCCTCCAATTCTACCCGCCCCACCTAAATAGTGACCTCTTTATATCCCACTTGCGGCAGTGGCTGACCATTGCTAGCTATTATGGTGAAATCATCATCACGGGTACGGGTGATGTCAGTGTCCTCCCAATAACGCCTATAAAGAATGTAGGGCATAGTTGTCACCTGGGAACCGGTGTCCAGCAAAGCGTTCATGGGGATACAGTCGATCACGATGGGGAGAACAGGACGCCCCCCGACGTATTTGGCTCTCCAATTTTGCCGGCCTGGGCGTTCTACTCCTGGGGGTTGGCCCTTGGCCCCAGGGGTTGCTCGTTTAACTGACAGTACCTTGCAAGATGACCCACCTAATGGCAGCGGCGGCAGATAGGTCATCCATCCTGATGAAAACGATCGTCGTCTCTGCCTCTGGTCGATGGAACCCTCCTTGGTCGTTGCCAGGGGACATCCTCCGGTCTGGAAGCCAGCTGGATCTTCTCCTTGGGGGCCTCCTGTAGGGACTGGATGGTCCGGGCTAGGGCAGCAACGCTCCTGGTCAGTTACTGTACCTGGAGGCGCAGTCCTGCAGGGGAGTCGTCGTCCAGGATCTGGACATCGGCTTCGGCGGAGACAGGTGCGTCCGGCGCCACCTCCTGGTGGTATGTGAGGGCTTGCCGCCTGGGAAGTGTGGCATGGCTGGGCTGCCGCTCCGGTAGCGCCTGGATAGCTTTATCTTTGAATTGCACGAAAGTCAGGTCTGGATTCTGAATGGCCAGGAAGTGTAGCTGGGCCCTTTGGTTACTGCACAGGAGCCCTTTGATGAACCGCTCTTTCAGGAGTTTATCTTCATCTTGCATGCTGCTTGGGTCACTTTGTTTGATGGCCCGCAGCGCCTCCTGCAGATTAAGGGCATAGTCACGTAAGCTATCCTGCGGCCGCTGCTTGCACCCATAGAACGTCAATTTAATTTCCGTAGCGGTGCGGGTGTCAAAGGTGGCTTTAAGCTTGGCAAATAATTGTTGCGCAGTTTTCTTGCCCGCAGTGGGCCAGGACTTTACTTCCCTCAATGCCGCTCCAAAGAGTTGGCCGATTATCATATGAACCTTCTGAGGCTCCGTCAAGGGATAAAACTCGAGCAGGCTACAAATCCCTTCTTTAAAGTCAGTTAACGTATGAGCGTCTCCAAAGTATCGCGGGAGCCAGGTGGCCCCTGGTAGGTACGGCATAGAGAAGGGCATTATGGCTGCTGTAGCGGCGGCACTATCTGGCTGGTTGGTGGGAGCGGTAAGCCCCGCGGCCTCTAGCGGTGATACCGGGTTTGTGGCTGCGCTTACCGCGGAATCCGGAAGTGCTCCCGAGTCTGCAGCTGTGGCTGCCGCCTCCGCTCCTCCGGGGTCCGACATGGCCGCTCCTCCTCCTTGCTAATCTGTCGGGGTTCTCCTTCCGGGGTCGGCGCCTCATCGCGTCTTCCGCTCCGCGCGCTTTTCCAGCCGGCTCCACCCACGAAGCTATGGCTTCTCCCTTCGCGCTCCACACGGCGCGGCATTGGCGGATTTTTGGCGGCAAATAGCGGTACACAGTCTTTGCAATAAGTCACAGTTCAATCACAGTTCCAAGGCACACATGACCTGATTCTTCAGGCTTAAGTACAATCCTGTTCGTGATGCCAAGTTGGATCGCCCCCAGACACAGGGCCACAGGTTACTTGCTACCGGTCCTTTCTGTCTCAGTTCTGGGGTTGTCACGGTGGCTGGACCCAGTCCGTGACCCTGCTAAGGGCCGTCCAATAAAGGGTGATGGTGCGTAGTGCGAGGAATAACGAGGACACAGGGTTCAGTTTCTTTACCTTTTACTGAAGGTTTCAGGATCCTCAATCCTGGGCACTTTCAACAGGGCTGTTTGAGACCGGCTGGTCCGAAGGCACATCCAGAGTTCCCTTTGCAGGTGGAAATCAGTGTCTACCCACTAGCGCCTGTGTGTTGTCTGTTACAAACCCCCAAATATAACAGAAACCATGGAAAGTCTACTTCTAAAGCAGATACATGAAACAGAAACCTGTGAAACCCATAAAGGCAACAGGTTTCTGCTAATAACCAAGAAAAATTATCTTTCACAATTGGTGCAGAATCCAACCAGAGGAGCAGCACTTTTAGACCTAATACTATCTAATAGACCTGACAGAATAACAGATCTGCAGGTGGTCGGGCATCTAGGAAATAGCGACCACAATATTGTACAGTTTCACCTGTCTTTCACTAGGGGGACTTGTCAGGGAGTCACAAAAACACTGAACTTTAGGAAGGCAAAGTTTGACCAGCTTAGAGATGCCCTTAATCTGGTAGACTGGGACAATATCCTCAGAAATAAGAATACAGATAATTATTGGGAAATGTTTAAGAACATCCTAAATAGGCAGTGTAAGCGGTTTATTCCTTGTGGGAATAAAAGGACTAGAAATAGGAAAAACCCAATGTGGCTAAACAAAGAAGTAAGACAGGCAATTAACAGTAAAAAGAAAGCATTTGCACTACTAAAGCAGGATAGCACCATTGAAGCTCTAAAAAACTATAGGGAGAAAAATACTTTATCTAAAAAACTAATTAAAGCTGCCAAAAAGGAAACAGAGAAGCACATTGCTAAGGAGAGTAAAACTAATCCCAAACTGTTCTTCAACTATATCAATAGTAAAAGAATAAAAACTGAAAATGTAGGCCCCTTAAAAAATAGTGAGGAAAGAATGGTTGTAGATGACGAGGAAAAAGCTAACATATTAAACACCTTCTTCTCCACAGTATTCACGGTGGAAAATGAAATGCTAGGTGAAATCCCAAGAAACAATGAAAACCCTATATTAAGGGTCACCAATCTAACCCAAGAAGAGGTGCGAAACCGGCTAAATAAGATTAAAATAGATAAATCTCCGGGTCCGGATGGCATACACCCACGAGTACTAAGAGAACTAAGTAATGTAATAGATAAACCATTATTTCTTATTTTTAGGGACTCTATAGCGACAGGGTCTGTTCCGCAGGATTGGCGCATAGCAAATGTGGTGCCAATATTCAAAAAGGGCTCTAAAAGTGAACCTGGAAATTATAGGCCAGTAAGTCTAACCTCTATTGTTGGTAAAATATTTGAAGGGTTTCTGAGGGATGTTATTCTGGATTATCTCAATGAGAATAACTGTTTAACTCCATATCAGCATGGGTTTATGAGAAATCGCTCCTGTCAAACCAATCTAATCAGTTTTTATGAAGAGGTAAGCTATAGACTGGACCACGGTGAGTCATTGGACGTGGTATATCTCGATTTTTCCAAAGCGTTTGATACCGTGCCGCACAAGAGGTTGGTACACAAAATGAGAATGCTTGGTCTGGGGGAAAATGTGTGTAAATGGGTTAGTAACTGGCTTAGTGATAGAAAGCAGAGGGTGGTTATAAATGGTATAGTCTCTAACTGGGTCGCTGTGACCAGTGGGGTACCGCAGGGGTCAGTATTGGGACCTGTTCTCTTCAACATATTCATTAATGATCTGGTAGAAGGTTTACACAGTAAAATATCGATATTTGCAGATGATACAAAACTATGTAAAGCAGTTAATACAAGAGAAGATAGTATTCTGCTACAGATGGATCTGGATAAGTTGGAAACTTGGGCTGAAAGGTGGCAGATGAGGTTTAACAATGATAAATGTAAGGTTATACACATGGGAAGAAGGAATCAATATCACCATTACACACTGAATGGGAAACCACTGGGTAAATCTGACAGGGAGAAGGACTTGGGGATCCTAGTTAATGATAAACTTACCTGGAGCAGCCAGTGCCAGGCAGCAGCTGCCAAGGCAAACAGGATCATGGGGTGCATTAAAAGAGGTCTGGATACACATGATGAGAGCATTATACTGCCTCTGTACAAATCCCTAGTTAGACCGCACATGGAGTACTGTGTCCAGTTTTGGGCACCGGTGCTCAGGAAGGATATAATGGAACTAGAGAGAGTACAAAGGAGGGCAACAAAATTAATAAAGGGGATGGGAGAACTACAATACCCAGATAGATTAGCGAAATTAGGATTATTTAGTCTAGAAAAAAGACGACTGAGGGGCGATCTAATAACCATGTATAAGTATATAAGGGGACAATACAAATATCTCGCTGAGGATCTGTTTATACCAAGGAAGGTGACGGGCACAAGGGGGCATTCTTTGCGTCTGGAGGAGAGAAGGTTTTTCCACCAACATAGAAGAGGATTCTTTACTGTTAGGGCAGTGAGAATCTGGAATTGCTTGCCTGAGGAGGTGGTGATGGCGAACTCAGTCGAGGGGTTCAAGAGAGGCCTGGATATCTTCCTGGAGCAGAACAATATTGTATCATACAATTAGGTTCTGTAGAAGGACGTAGATCTGGGGATTTATTATGATGGAATATAGGCTGAACTGGATGGACAAATGTCTTTTTTCGGCCTTACTAACTATGTTACTATGTTACTTCCCTGCTGAGCATTCAGGATAGTCCTCACAACTTCTGTTCTCGTTCGTTCTAGATCTTTCTCTTTTCCGTCCCCCAGGTACAGTGGGGCAAAAAAGTATTTAGTCAGTCAGCAATAGTGCAAGTTCCACCACTTAGAAAGATGAGAGGCGTCTGTAATTTACATCATAGGTAGACCTTAACTATGGGAGACAAACTGAGAAAAAAAAATCCAGAAAATCACATTGTCTGTTTTTTTAACATTTTATTTGCACATTATGGTGGAAAATAAGTATTTGGTCAGAAACAAAATTTCATCTCAATACTTTGTAATATATCCTTTGTTGGCAATGACAGAGGTCAAACGTTTTCTGTAAGTCTTCACAAGGTTGCCACACACTGTTGTTGGTATGTTGGCCCATTCCTCCATGCAGATCTCCTCTAGAGCAGTGATGTTTTTGGCTTTTCGCTTGGCAACACGGACTTTCAACTCCATCCAAAGGTTTTCTATAGGGTTGAGATCTAGAGACTGGCTAGGCCACTCCAGGACCTTGAAATGCTTCTTACGAAGCCACTCCTTCGTTGCCCTGGCGGTGTGCTTTGGATCATTGTCATGTTGAAAGACCCAGCCACATTTCATCTTCAATGCCCTTGCTGATGGAAGGAGGTTTGCACTCAAAATCTCACGATACATGGCCCCATTCATTCTGGTGCAGGGCTACAATTTTGTTTCTGGTGTCCTTTGACAGCTCTTTGGTCTTCACCATAGTGGAGTTTGGAGTCAGACTGTTTGAGGGTGTGCACAGGTGTCTTTTTATACTGATAACAAGTTTAAACAGGTGCCATTACTACAGGTAATGAGTGGAGGAAAGAGGAGACTCTTAAAGAAGAAGTTACAGGTCTGTGAGAGCCAGAAATCTTGATTGTTTGTTTCTGACCAAATACTTATTTTCCACCATAATATGCAAATAAAATGTAAAAAAAAACAGACAATGTGATTTTCTGGATTTTTTTTTTCTCAGTTTGTCTCCCATAGTTGAGGTCTACCTATAATGTAAATTACAGACGCCTCTCATCTTTTTAGGTGGTGGAACTTGCACTATTGCTGACTGACTAAATACTTTTTTGCCCCACTGTATGTTATGGCTAGGACGCACCTTTATGACAGGTAGGCCTGGAGTTATTCTGGAACCCTAGTGTCGCCCCTCTCCCACGATTGCCTCCTATGTCCTTCTTAGGTGTTGTATGGTAGACAGCCAACCTGTAATTAACTGTCCTGCCGCTGTTTGAAGTAATGCGTGGAGACTGTTACTTCTTCGGTGCTCCGGCCACCGACTATGCGCCTCAGTAAGATGTTGCCATTCTCGGGGCACGACTCCTACTGGATCTCCTTTGTGCTGATCTCGTTTCTCACTGTTCCACAATATCCTTCCTTTCTTGTCTCTTTCTTAGGATACCGCCGCAAGGTAGTGCAGGCGCGGTTCCGTAACAATCTGTCCTTTCGCTAAGTACCTGCCAGATTTCCCAGTTCTGACAGGTCCTCCCTGGAGCTCTCCCAGGTTTCGTTCTCCTAACTTCCTGTCCGACCCCTAGTTTTACCAATGTGAGAAGTGGCCCAATAAATAAGCCTTTTGCTCCCCCTAGTGGCCGGAGTGTGAAGTGTAGTGTGTGCTTGGTGATACCTGATCAGTAGAACTCCTTTAGTGCCATCAGACGTACCATCACTCCCCTTAGTGGCAGAGCCACGTTACTGCAACGACCAGATCTCTGGGGCACTGCACAACAAGAGGCTCCCTTGTACTCCAAGTTATGTGACACTACACCCGTCCCTGAGCCCATGGAGATTGGGGCTATCTCGGTAAAGGAAAAAGAGAGAAGACACCATAGAGACAACCTACTATGTTTTTTGCTTCTACTGTGGAGCCTCTGGACATTGGAAAACGGACTGTCCCTCCTCCCCTTCTTCAGTGAAACTGTCAGAAAATGACTGAGTCTAGGCAACAATCGAGGAGGTTGTCAAGACTCCAAGGTACATTTTGCCTCGCTTGCTAAAATTGTTCTCCAGGTGGATTTGGAACTTGCTGGTGGTCCTGTCGTGACCATCGCCTTTGTTGACTGCGGTTCCTCCATTAATCTGATTGATGCCTGAGTTGTGACAATAAGATAGGGACAGTCAGGCTGAAAGACTCTGTTAAAATTGTGGCTGTTGATTCATCCCCTTACCCGGGATGGAATTTGTTTCATGACTGTTGTCTTTTCTCTGAAAGTGGGTTCCACTCACGTGGAAAAAATAAGTTGTTTCGTTATAAATAATCTGCCTGCAGGACTGGTACTGGGGATGCCCTGGCTGCAACGCCACAATCCTGTCATTGATTGGGTGATGGGGAGATCACTCAATGGGGATGTAAAGATAATGGTTCATGTTGTAACCTGGGACCTTTTGTCAACCCGGTAAAATCTGTATCTGTGTCATCTGTCTGTCTTGTAGGGCAGGGGTGTCAAACTGCATTCCTCGAGGGCTGCAAACAGGTCATGTTTTCAGGATTTCCTTGTACTGCACAGGTGATAATTTAATCACCTACACAAATAATGAGTTGGTGATTAAATTATCACCTGTGCAGTACAAGGAAATCCTGAAAACATGACCTGTTTGCAGCCCTCGATGAATGCAGTTTGACACCCCTGCTGTAGGGTATTTCGGAATACCTTAATAAATAATAATCTTTATTTTTATATTGCGCTAATATATTCCGCAGTGCTTTACAGTTGGCACACATTATCATCGCTGTCCCCGTTGGGGCTCACAATCTAAATTCCCTATCAGTATGTCTTTGGAATGTGGGAGGAAACCAGAGTACCCAGAGGAAACCCACGCAAACACGGAGAGAACATACAAACTCTTTGCAGATGTTGTCCTTAGTGGGGCTTGAACCCAGGACTCCAGCGCTGCAAGGCTGCTGTGCTATCCACTGCGCCACCGTGCTGCTTAAGGATTTCGAAGACGTGTTCTCCGAAAGCGAGGCTGAGTAGCTTCCACCACATCGACCTTTTGATTGTGCCATTGATTTAGTCCAAGGAGCCAGATTACCAAAGGCTCGTCTGCTTAATTTGTCCAGGCCTGAGCGCCAAGCCATGAAAGCGTACATCTCAGAGAATCTCTGCAAGGGGTATATATGGCCTTCTGTCTCATCCGTGGCAGCAGGGTTTTTCTTTGAAAAGAAAAAGGATGGTCGTTTGCGGCCGTGCCTTGACTTTCGGAAGCTGAACAAAATTACTGTAAAGAACACGTAACCTCTCCCTCTAATTCCTGATTTATGCAATCAACTCACGGGGCCAAATAGTTCTCTAAACTCGATATACGAGGGGCTTATAACCTTATGAGGGTCCGGGAGGAGGATGAATGGAAAACAACATTCCTGATGACCGAGGGTCTGTTTGAAAACCTGGTAATGCCTTTCGGTCTCACTAAGGCTTGGTTCCCATTGCGTTAATGGGAACGCACTAACGGACAGTGTTGCATGGCGAAATTAACGCCGTGCAATGCGTCCGTTAGCGCGCCCACTCACGGCAATGGGAACGCGCAGCACTAGCGCGTGCCATGTTCGGCACGCGCTAGCGACGCGCCGGTGTTTACTGGCGCGCCGCGGACGCTGCTTGCAGCGTCCGAGGCGCGCCCGCGGTCCGTTCCCCGCTCTCACAGATCGGGGATCTGCGAGAGCGGGGACGTTACCGCGACCCCGGGACGCGGCCACATTAAAAACATTGCGTTAGCGCAACCCGCTAGCGCTAGCGCTAAACGGGTTGCACTAACACAATGTGACCCTAGCCTTAGGCCCCTGCTGTTTTCCAGAATTGTATTAATGTTATTTTTTCTGACCTGGTTGGGCGTTATGTAGTCATCTATCTGGATGACATTCTGATATACTCAGAGGACAGTCAGTCTCATTTACACCATCTGTGTATGGTTCTTATGAGACTTAGGGAGAACCATTTATACGCTAAACTGGAGAAATGATCGTTCTTTGTGCAGGAACTGTCTTTTCTGGTATTAATTATATGAGGGGAGGGGTTCCGCATGGATCCTGGGAAGGTTCAGGCCATTAACGATTTGGTGCAGCCTTATCACTTAAAGGGGTTGCAGCGATTCCTGGGCATCGCTAACTTCTATAGGAAGTTCATTAAAGGGTTTTCGCAGGTAGTGAAACCCTAGACGGACCTCACTCTCAAAGGGGTGGATGTAAAAAATTGGTCCGTGGCTGCAAAAAATTCCTTACTGATATTGAAGAAATGTTTTACTTCAGCCCCTGTGTTGGTACAACCCGATCCGTCGAGACCTTTTATTGTAGAGGTCGACGCTTCTGAGTTGGGGGTGGGGGCAGTTTTATCCCAGGGCCCTCCCACACTCACTAACCTCAAACCCTGCGCCTTTTTCTCTAAAAAATTCTCTTTGGCTGTGAGAAATTATGACGTCGGCTACAGGGAATTGTTGGCGGTTAAATTGGCCTTCGAAGAATGGATGCATGGGGGCCGTTCATCCCATTACGGTCATCACTGATCATAAAATTTGGCCTATATCGAGTCCGCTAAGAGATTGACCCCCAGACAGGCTCGGTGGGCACTTTTTTTTCTCGATTTCATTTTACCATTACGTTCCGACCAGGGTCTAAAAATGTAAAGGTGGATGCCTTATCCCGAAGTTTTGATTCTGTGTCCCCTCCAGAACTTCCTTCCTCCATTCTTCAACCAGAAGTGGTTGTGGAAGAAGTCTCATCTGAGTTACAGAGAGAGATTCTGGAAGCACAAGCATGAGCTCCCAGGAATAAACCCTCCAGTAAATTGTTTGTACCCAAACACTTCCATCTCACACTCCTGCAGAAGTTTCATGATGCTGTGTTAAGTGCACATCCTGGGATTGCAGCTTTGACACCCCAGGGTCCTGGTTGTCACAGTGGCATTGCTTTCCTCACAGGGAGAGTGATGTCATGCTTGGAAGCGAAGAAAGATCTTCTATATCAGGTATACACAAACATGCAACATGCTCACACTCTAGGCCAGAAGGGAGAGCTCTGATCCAGCTTCCAGCTTATGGGTGGCTCCCATATATATATGGCCTATATTTATATGTGTGTGTATATATATAAATATATAAATATATAAACATATAAATATATATTTTCTGGTCTGGAGGGAAAGTCAGACAGTCTGTCAGAGAGAGGAGAGAGCAGTCAGAGAGTGTCAGAAGGACAGAAGGGGCCGTGCATTCAGAGGTGCTGCAGCTCCAGGAGAAAGAGAATATGGAAGGAAGAACAGCTTGTAGCAAGCATGCAGGAGAGCGAAGCACAGGAGAGTGACAAGTGGGGATGACAGCTGCTACTGAGCTACCTCCTTGCAGAGCGCAGATTCTGGTAGCTGGAAGACCGAGGTTGTGTCGGACTCTAGGAGGCACAGCAGAAACCGGCAGGACAGCTGGACTACACATCACCTGTCCGCCCTAATATCCAAGAGACACAGTGATGCATAGAGCCCTGGTCATGATAGAGACCCTGTAAAAAGGCTCGAGCCACCTGTTGTACGGGTTAGTGTCCCACCTTTATGGAGGAGAGAGAGAACTGTGAGGACCTTGATAGAAGCCACAGGCAGCATGGGATTACACCAAAGCGCTGGTAGGAAGGCTTTCAACTCCACCTGGTAAAGGGGACTCTGAACTCACTTCCAAGCTAGCCGGACCCTGCCTGCACCTGTGATCTGGTGCCCTGGACTGCGGCTGCTTGAAGCCCTCAGTAAACCAGGTAAAGAGACTGCAAACCTGTGTCCTCTGTTTCTTACCGCCCCATTGGGGACCCAACTTCACCTGTGGGAAGTTATACCATCTTTTCTGCCATAACATCACCCCAGAGGACCCCTTTAAGCCGTGTCGGTCCCCACTGACCAAATACCACAGGTGGCGTCATGAACACAAACTTTATTCACTAAATCCCTTTAAAGACTTTTCCTTTAACATGGGCACCCAGGGCCACGGATTGGGTCCCTGCCACCGTGACATACCTCTTTAAGTACTGGACCCGGTACCGAGTACCCCACGGCCCTGGTGGGTGACTCACAGCTAGCCGGAGGGCAGTGGCTAGGGGTTTTTGGTGGCCCTCTATGGTTGCTGATATAAAAAGTTTGTGAATACTTGTGGGGTATGTGCTCTCTCTAAATGCTCTCAGGTCCGACTGGCCGGGGAATTGGTGCCTTTGCCAATTCCGGATAAGCCATGGACACATCTGTCCATGGACTTTATCACTAATCTTCCTCCTTCCAAGGGCAACTCAGTGGTATGGGTGGTGGTTGATAGGTTTTCTAAACAAGCCCATTTTGTACCGTTACCCACATTACTGGCTACTGAAACCTTGGCCCACTTAGTTATACAGCACATAGTTTGGTTGCATGGGGTACCAGTAAATGTGGTGTCGGACAGGGATGTGCAATTTGTGGCCATGTTTTGGAGACCATTTTGTAAGACGTTGAGGGTCATGTTATCATTCTCCTCTGCTTATCACCCGGAATCTAACGGGCAGACTGAACTCACGAATCAGTCATTGGAGCAAATTCTGAGATGCCTGGCCTCGTCCAGACAGTAAGACTGGTGTGAGGTATTACCCAAGGCAGAATTTGTGTTCAATTATCGCATTAATCAGTCTTCTGGAAAGTCTCACTTTCAGGTCAATTATGGGTTTATCCCGCAATTTGGGGTATTTTCCTGCATGGATTCAGGTTGTCCTGGTGCTGAGGCCATGGTTCAACATTTGAGAACCCTTTGGAGGGAGGTCCAAGGAAACATCTCTAAAGCCCGGAAAAGGTACAAATGATTTGCAGACAGGAGGGGGTCAGCTCCGGTGTTGGCAGTGGGGGAGAAGGTATGGTTGTCCACCCGTAACATCAAGCTTAAGATACCCTCTATGAAGCTGGACCCCAGGTTTATAGGTCCGTACAAGATTGTGGAAATGATCAACCTGGTGGCCTATAGATTAGTTGCCCGCCTCCTTCAAAATATCTAATGTCTTCCACAGGTCCCTATTAAACCCTGTGGAGACGGTTAGAGAAGATTCCTCATCCAATGTTCCGCCAGTGTTGGTAGAGGGTCAGCTGGAGTATGAGGTAGGGCGCATCATTGATTCACGGTGGGTGCGCCGAAGGCTTCAGTACCTAATACATTGGAAGCGATATTCCTTTGAGGATTGCTCATGGGTTCCGTCCAGTTCTGTGCACACTGACCGACTGGTGCAGGCTTTTCATACCAGATACCCTAAGACGCCTGAGGGTCCAGTGGAACCCCATTAAGAGGGTGGTACTGTCATGGTATAGGACATGGTTCATGTCCTGATCTCTCAGGGTTAATATTCATGGCTTCTCTTTGGATCTGGGAGGGGTATTTATACTCACTCCAGACTAGGATTCCCTGTCAGCTATTCTTTTGTTTAGTCTGCGTGTTTCACCCCTTGAGTGTGTGCTCGGTTGCATTTGTTTGCTTTGCACTCTGTGCTTTACTCTGCTTGTTTGTTCTGCTGGTTTTCTGACCTTTGGCTCCCTTTCTGACTATCCCTTCGCCTCACCCTTGGTTACCTCGTTATCTCCTGGTTTGATCTTGGCACGTTTAACTACTCTCCAGTGTACATCGTTTCCTCTACACTCTGGCGTCTGGCGCTGCCCTCAACCACCTCCTTCCCTGTCACGTGGTTCAGGTCCTTTTTGCTACACGGTGAGTTCCCCGCTGCTCTGCTCTCAGCTCCCTTGTTGTGGCACGCAGCTCTCCCTGCAGCAGTTATACCCGGAAGTCATGAGAATAGGACAGAACAAAATTGGGAAGTGAGAGACACCTGAATGGAAGCAAAACCAAAGAAAGGAAAGAAAAGACAAAAGAACCATCAGCAGTCGGACAGAAGTCAAACTGGCTGTGGCTCAGCAGAAAGGGAAATTGACCATGCAGTAAGAGGTCACCGGATCATGTCACGAAATCGAGGCATGACAGTACCCCCCTTCTACAATTGTCCACTGTACCCTCAGGACCCCCACCATCTGATGTTGCTTATGAAACTCTCTCAACAGGCGATCTGCATGAGAATCCTCTGAATTAACTCAGGAGTTATCTTCAGGACCATAACCCTTCCATTTGACAACATACTGTGAATGTCGCCTGACTCGCCTGGAATCCAGAATTTGCTCCACCTCATACTCCAAATCCACCTTAATTATGTCTCAAGGACCAGGTGTCCTCTCAAACATTTTTAAAAGGTAAGAATGAAAGGAATTTTCAATCTTCCAAGCCACAGGGAATTGAAGTTTAACAGTCACAGGATTCAAAAAACTCCAACTATCATGTAAGGGCCTACAAATTTTGGTGGCAAACCTCTCATATGTAACTTTACGACGTGGATTTTTTATGGACAAACACACAAACTCTGCGGTTGGCACATTTTTTGGTCCGGCCACAGGTTACTAAAAGACCCTCTTCTAACTCCTTCCTGGCTTTAATTAATTGGGAAGTTGGGAAGCAAGTCACTCCGCCTCTGGGTCTGGCACATCACTGACAAAGTCCATGGACAAGTGAGTTCATAGCTTGTGACGGAACCTTGCCAGGTGAGAAAACCCTCTGGGACCTGAGGAAATTTTTTAGCCCTGGCAACGGTTCTGCCATTACGGACATCACTACAAGACCTTCTATACCTCATAGTAGACTACTTTAGTACATTGATGAAGGTCATCATGACGGAAACATCTACTTTTGTATGTACTATATATTAAATTTTTCACAGCATCTACATGGTGTGCGCCAGGTTTTCTTACTATTTGCACAAGGTCTGGGATCCTACCTGAGCACCACAACACTAGCTGTGTTGACGGTTTTGTTTACACATACAAGGTACAAGACCAGTTGACATGAGAGTCACAACCTGGCTTATCCGAACATCTCCATGGAGCCAAGCGACCAGTGGGTCCCAATCCTGGCTTTCTCCAAACATATCCCTGGAGCAGCGATGGTCAATGGAGTAGATCTGTATTCTTCCAACCGAAGCCAAAAACCCCTAGGTTGTTTCCTGTAGAATGATAGATCCGTGTTCCTCATGATGGTGCCATGATGAATTGGCTGCAGTCCTGTCTCTGGTCCTTTTGGGTGTTTCGGTGTCTTGGCTGAGTCTCTGGCTCTCTCACTCCCAGTCTCTCTGGCTCTGAGCCTCTTTATACAAAGGCATGTAACCTATTTTTAGATTTAGCCCTTGTCCTTCAGTCCAGCTTCACAGAAAAGGGAAACAATGGTGATGAGATCAAATAGCATTACTTGATTATTTAATCTATTTGCATAATTTTTCAACAAACTGGCTCCATAATACAATGCATAATTAGCATATCAGCAAACATTACTAGTCATCAAAGGTAAGCACACACTATGTTATATGAAATATCAGCTTACAAGTCACTATTACAGGCTTACACAAGCAAACCTATAGATAATAGCACATTCTTTGTTTGCTAAAAATAATTGTCTGGGTAATTAAGATATAATCTGGCTTCTTCTCCTATGAGGGGGCTACATTATATTCTGTGGGCGGCTGCATTATACCATATGAGTGGGCTGCATTACACCCTGGAGAGGCTACATTATATTCTATGGGTGGCTGCATTATACCCTATGAGGGGGCTACATTATATTCTATGGCGGAGCTGCATTATACCCTATGAGGGGGCTGCAGTATACCCTATGAGGGGGATGCATTTTACCCTATGAGGGGGCTGCATTATACCCTGAGTAGGCTATCTTATATTTTATGGGGGTTTGCATTATACCCTATGAGGGGGCAGCATTATACCCTATAAGGGGGCTGCATTATCCTCTGAGGAGGCTACATTATATTCTATGGGGGCTGCATTATAACCTGAGGGGGCTGCACTATATTCTATGGGGGGCAGCAATATACATTATGAGGGTGCTACATTATATTCTATTGGGGGCTGCATTATACCCTATGAGGTGGCTACATTATATTCTATGGGGGGCTGCATTATAAACTAAGGGGGCTGCACTATATTCTATGGGAGGCAGCAATATACATTTTGAGGGTGCTACATTATATTCTATGGGGAGCTGCATTATTGCCTATGAGGGGGCTACATTATATTCTATGGAGGGGGGCTGCATTATACCCTATGAGGGGGCTGCATTATACCCTGAAGGGGCTATATTATATTCTATGGAGGGGGCTGCATTATACACTATGAGGGGGCTACATTATATTTTATAAGAGGGGCTTCATTATACTATATGAGAGGGCTGTATTTTACGCTAAGAGGGGGCTACATTATATTTTATGGGGGCTACATTATGCCCTATGAGGGGGCTGCATTATACCCTATGAAAGGGCTACATTATATTCTATGAGGGGCTGCATTATACCCTATGAGGGGGTTATATTATATTCTATAGAAGGGCTACAATATACCCTATGAGGGGGCTACATTATATTCTATGGGGGCTGCATTGTACCCTATGAGGGGGCTACATTATATTCTATGGGGGATGCTACATTATACCCTGAGGGGGCTACATTATATTCTGTGGGGGCTGCATTATATTCTGAGGAAGATACATTATATTCTATGAGGGGGCTGCATTATACTGTTTGAGGGGGCTGCATTATACCCTATGAGGGGTCTACATTATATTTTATGGGGGCTGCATTATACCCTATGAGGTGGCTATATTCTATAGGGGAGCTGCATTGTACCATATGAGGGGGCTGCATTATACCCTTTGAGGGGGCTACATTATAGTCTATGGGGGGCTGCATTATACTATATGAGGGGGCTAAATTGTACTCTATGGGGGCTGCATTTTACTATTTAAGGGGGCTACATTATATTCTATGGGGGATGCATGATACTATATGAGGGGCTGCATTCTACTTTATAAGGGGGCTACATTATATTCTATGGAGGTTGCATTATACCCTATGAGGGAGCTGCATTATGCCCCATGAGCAGGCTACATTTTATTCTGTGGGGGGAGGCTGCATTATACCCTATGAGGGGGCTGCATAATACCCTATGGGGGCTACATTATACCCTGGGGGGGCTGCATTATACCATATGAGGGGGCTGCATCAAACCCTATGAGGGGGCTGCATTATACCCTATGAGATGGCTACATTATATTCTATCGAGGGCTGCGTTATACCCTATGAAGGGGCTATATTATATTCTATAGAGGGGCTGCATTATACCTTATGAGGGGGCTGCATTATATTCTATGGGGGGCTGCATTATACTCTATGAGGGGGCTACATTATATTCTATGGGGGGGCGGCATTATACCCTATGAGGGGGCTACATTATATTCTATGGGGGGGCTACATGATATTCTATGGGGCTGCATGATACTATATGAGAGGGGCTGCATTATACCCTATGAGGGCTCTGCCTTATACCCTATGAGGAAGCTACATTATATTCTATGGGGGCTGCATGATACTATGAAGGGGCCTGCATTATACCCTATGAGGGAGCTACATTATATTCTGTGGGGGGCTGCATTATATTCAATGAGGGGGCTACATTATATTCTGTGGAGGAGTCTGCATTATACTACATGATGGGGCTACACTATATTCTATGAGGGGTCTACATTATATTCTATGGAGGCTGTATTATACCCTATGAGGTGGCTATATTATATTCTATAGGGGAGCTGCATTGTACCCTATGAGGGGGCTGCATTATACCCTTTGAGGGGGCTACATTATAGTCTATGGGGGGCTGCATTATACTGTATGAGGGGTCTACATTGTACTCTATGGGGGCTGCATTATACTATTTAAGGGGCTAAATTATATTCTATGGGAGCTGCATTATACCATATGGGTGGCTATATTATATTTTATAGGGGGCTGCATTATACCCTATGATGGGGCTGCAGTATACCCTATGAAGGGGCTATATTATATTCTATGGGGGGCTGCATTATACCCTATGAGGGGGCTATATTATATGGGGGCTTCTTTATACTATATGAGGGGGCTACATTATATTATAAGGGGTCTGCATTCTAATCTATGGGGGGCTGCATTACACTCTATGGGGGGCTGTATTATATTCTTTGAGGGAGCTGTTTTATACTGTATTAGGGGGGTTGCATTATATCCTATGGAGAGGGCTATTTTATATTCTATGAGAGATGCTACATTATATTCTATGAGGGGGCTGCTTTATACTATATTGGGGGGCTGCATTATATTCTATGAAGCGTGCTACCCCAACCCATGCTATATCATTAAGACATGTACTGCCTTAAATTATACCCGGATATTAGTGTGTTTTACCACACAATTGGTGGTCTTGTATTTATTTCTATGAATCTACTGTACATAGTGGATCCCAAGAATTATTTCCTCCGATTAGTCCGACTGCAATCTATACCGTATTGGTAACTTCTTATATCGTTTTGGTGGTATGACTGTTGTCTTACTTTTGGAACATCCACATGATGCCTAAAAATCTCCAGATGCGGACCTGATCACGCACACACCTTGAGAATTTGTGCATATCAAACTCCGGGGGCAAGCAGCTTATCTCCTATCTCTACTGTTATCTTTCATAATATTTTGGGCAAGGGATAAAATCTTTTCTGTACAAGACTGGCATAACACATATCCCACCACTTGAAGATGAGTATTAATGTCTCACTTACAGAGGTCAACAGTTCTTACGAGATGGTACATGGTCCCTTCTAGGCTACATAAATTGTTTCCCCAGGTGGCCCCTAATTGCCTCCATGGATGCACCACTGAAGGCACCCTGTATCACATTTAGTGAACTTTTCCCAATGTGACAATATTTTGAATCTGGGGGTTGTGGGGATTCGCTCAGGTGAGCAATGGCAGGGCCGCAGTAATGAGGCAACACACAGGCTTCCAGTCCAAACTTCAGTGGTTTATTTTCACTTTAAACAGTCCGTGACAGAAACTAAGAAAAAACCAAACATACTCCAGCTTGGAGAACCACTGGTCTCAGACTCACCCTTACACGGGACGGGCTTAACTAAGCGGCTGCCAGGTCAGCGGCTTCCGCCAGGTGCCATTCCCAGGGCTGCTAACAGTCGTGTCACCAACCTTTGTGACATGTGTGGCAGAGCGAACAGTTCAGTCTTCTTCCAGCCCAGCTCCAAACCCAGACTAACATGTGCCAAACAAAAAGAAACTCCATTACATAGTCTATAGCCACACCCACAGGTGAGGTATCCATCACATGGGCTGGTCACATGATCGTGACATCACTGCAGGTCCTCAACCTTAGGGAAATAACAGGCCAAAACTTATCCTGCTGGGAGAAACATATCTTCCGTCCAACACTACACCTTTTACTGCACCACAGGGTATAACTATAGTATATGTATTTCATCACTTTCACTAATTCCTCCAATATCATCTCAATTTTTCTCAAGGGCAACCACCTCTCCTATTGATTTTCCCCATTGATGACAAGCTCACTATCATGTTTATCCCCAGATTCTACATAAAGGTCCGTGATTAATGTGTTGTCTTCACAATGTTATTATTTTTGTACGATTCTCTTTTGGTCTTGTGTATTATCTCAGTTTAATTGTTTATTTGTGGCCTTATTTGACATCCCTTAAATTATTATTATTATTATACATTTTTATAGCGCCATTTATTCCATGGCGCTTTACATTTGAATACGGGGCAAATATAGACAAATACATTAAACATGAGCAGATAACAAGGCACACGAGTACATAAGGAGGGAGGACCCTGCCCGCGAGGGCTCACAGTCTGCAGGGGGTGGGTGAGGATACACTAGGAGAGGGAAGAGCTGGCTGTGTGGCTGTTCAGTAGGTTGAGGATCACTGCAGGCTGTATGCTTGTCGGAAGAGATGAGTCTTCAGGTTCTTTTTGAAGGTTTCTATGGTAGGCGCGAGTCTGATGTGTTGGGGTAGAGAGTTCCAGAGTATGGGGGAAGCACGGGAGAAGTCTTGGATGCGGTTATGGGAAGAAGAGATGAGAGGGGAGTAGAGAAGGAGGTCTTGGGAGGATCGGAGGTTGCGTGTAGGTAGGTACCGGGAGACCATGTCACAGATGTATGGAGGAGACAGGTTGTGGATGGCTTTGTATGTCAGTGTGAGGGTTTTGAACTGGAGTCTCTGGGCGATAGGAAGCCAGTGAAGGGCTTGACACAGGGGAGAGGCTGGGGAATAGCGGGGGGACAGGTGGATTAGTCGGGCAGCAGAGTGTAGGATGGATTGGAGCGGTGCCAGAGTGCTAGAGGGGAGTCCAGAGAGTAGGAGGTTGCAGTAGTCGAGGCGGGAGATGATAAGGGCATGCACTAGCGTTTTTGCAGTGTGGCGGTCAAGGAAAGCACGGATCCGGGAAATATTTTTGAGTTTGAGACGACAGGAGGAGATAGGGTTAGAATATTGAGATGGAAAACATATCTAACTTGTTTGTGACTTTTGGGCAATTTTATCTCCATGAACTTTGTGGAACTTTGCTTTACACTAGTCAGTCACTATTTGTCTACTTGATTATCTTGACTTTGTTACATTATAAACCTGCTACACCCCCATCTTTCACCAGAATAATCGTATTGGCTTATTTGATTTAATCTAGGCTGCAGTATCTTCATAAGCTATAGATGGCATAATTAATTATTTCTACTTTTGTATGTTGAAAAATACAATTACAGTTGTGTGAAAAAGTGATTGTTTCAGATCACCAAACAAATTTAAATATTAGACAAAGATAAAACAAGTAAACACAAAATGTAGTTTTTGAATGAAGGTCTTTATTATTAAGGGAAAAAGAAATCCAAACCTACAGGACTCTGTGTGAGAAAGTGATTGCCCCCTAAACCTAATTACTGGTTGGGCCACCCTTTGCAGCAACAACTGCAATCAAGTATTTGCGATAACTGGCATTGAGTCTTTTACAACTTTCTGGAGGAATTTTGGCCCCCTCATCTTTGCAGAATTGTTGTGATTCAGCCACATTGGAGAGTTTCCGAGCATGAACAGTTTTTTTAAGGTCATGCCACAGCATCTCAATTGTATTACGGTCAGGAGTTTGACTAGGTCATTCCAAAGTCTTAATTTAGCTTTTCTTAAGCCATTCAGAGATGGACTTGCTGGTGTGTTTTGGATCATTGTCCTGCTGCATAACCCAAGTGCACTTCAGCTTGAGGTCATGAACAGATGCCAGACATTCTCCTTCAGGATTTTTCGGTAGACTGCATAATTCATAGTTCCATTTACTATAGCAAGTCTTCCAGGTCCTGAAGCAGCAAAACAGCCCCAATCCATCACACTACCACAACCACATTTTACTATTGGTATGAGTATGACGTTACTTTTCTGAAATGTTGTGTTACTTCTACGCCAGATATAATGGGGAAAAAACACCTTCCAAAAAGTTTAACCTTTGTCTTGTCAGTCCACAGAGTATTCTCCCAAAAGTCTTGGGGATCATCAAGATGTTTTCTGGCAAACCTGAGGCAAGCTTTTATGTTCTTATTGCTCATCAGTGGTTTTCATCTTGCAATGCTATTTTTGCCCAGTCTCTTTCTTATGGTGGAGTCACAAACACTGAACTTAACTGAGGCAAGTGAGGGCTTCAGGAAAATGGCTGCCGCGATCTCCATCTGCGCACGCGCAGCATCCCGCGGCCATTTTCCTGAAGCCCCGGGAAGCCGAGCACTACCATCTGCGCACGTGCGGCCTCCGGAAGATGGCCGCCGCCAGCGATAATCCGTTGTATAGTGCAGATCACGCTCTTTTTCTTCAGCTGCGCAGTGGATTCGGCTGTTGGGCATGCGCAAACCACTACGCCACCAACGGAAAGATGAGCAAGATCTGGGGGAGAAACAGCGATGTCAGCACGCCCATATGACCAGACCAGCGTGAGTGACAGCCCAAAACGGCGACTTTACAAAGGTATTTCGGCAGCATAGGTGGGGAATAAAGGCACAAAAAATACACTAATGTAAAGCACAGCTCTGCCCCTATTTAACGCTATTTTTATCTCATCTTGAAAAAATGGGGTGACCGGTTCCCTTTAATGCTATTGATGTGCGGGCCCGCGCCCGCACGTCAATAGTTAACAGCCGCCAGCCAATCTGAGGCTGGCAGCTGACGTCAGTCCCAGCGTGCATGTCGACGGCGTCGCCAGCTAAACAGCGTGCATGTTGCCAGTTAAACAATAAAAAGTTTTGTTTCTATGCGTGTTGTCCTATTTTTGTTAACCTTTGTGTGTATTGAGCCGGGGGGGGGGGGGACTAGAAGCTGTCATAACCTGATCGCCGCTGCTACATATAGGCGATGATCAGATCACCTGTATGTAACAGAATTGCTGACTTGCTGTGAGCGCCGACCACTGGGTGGTGCTCACAGCAATCCGGCACTAACAATCATTCATGTCTCCAGGAGACCTCTGGTTGTCATGCCAACCCACCCGTGACCCACGATTACGTGACCGGGGTCAACGGTGGGCGGATTTTCGACCCAAAGGCCGGAAGCACACATTGAATTCTGCTGTCAGAGTTTGACAGTGGCATTTAACAAGTTAATAGCCACGGATGGATCGCAATTCCACCTGTGGCTGATCCAGGCACATGTCAGCTGTTCAAAACAGCTGACATGTACCGGGAAAGATGTGGGCTCACCACCAGAGCCCACATCAAAGGGAGAGAAGCTACCTGCTCAGTACTAATACGGCGGAGGTCACAAAGGGTATTGAAATTCAAATATACAGTACATGATAAGTTTCCAAAGAGAGTATGCGAGTTAGCTCAGGATCTATTACCATTTTTCTCTGCATTGTCTAAAAATTGCAAATAGCAACCATCGGCTTGAGACTGTACAATACGGACACCAAAAACTCTTTTTCCATCAATGGATTATAATTGATTTCTACCACTGAGTAAATCAACTTCATCAACAGCAGAACACTTCTACTACTGTAACACGGTGGCACAGGGTGGTAGTTGTGGGCAAGTTCACTAAACAGTAGTCAGTGAGCACCCCGGCACCTTGTACATGAAAAATAAACAAAGTCCCTTGTACTGCATGTGCAGCATGCACCACAGCACACTCACAGGCTCTGCCGAATTCCCCTCAGCTGCTGCCATGCCAGTTCCACATTCATGAGCTCCGCAAATCACTTCAGAGACGAGATCTTTTTAGAACAGCTTAACTTTACTAGACAGCAGCCTATTCATCTCACAAACAGCACAGTTCAAACACAGAGACATCTTCTTATCTGCATTCTTCACATCAGCAGCACAGTTCACACAGGGCAACGTTTCCTGCACTTTCCCTTACTCTGCCATATGCGCAGACTCTACTATCTCTGTCATTTCTCTCTCTTTACTCTTGGCGTTCACAGCTGTACCTCTAGCCAGACTCTGTCCTGTCTGCCCTTGGCATATGCAACAGATTGGGACTTATTATAAGTGAAAGGAGGACTTTATACTAACCAGACAGCAGATGGCGATAGTGTGTAAAGTTATATACTTGCTGTAATGTGGGGAGGGAAGCTCTCAGTGGTTGGTTGTTTTCTTACTTTCGGTTTTGCTTTTCTTCATGAATGTGTTGTCTTCAGTGCACGGACTGTGTGACACTGAATTGTATCTCATGTTTATCCAGTATGAAGTAAATACTGTTTACTCAAGATATCTTGCTGATTGAAACTCTCCTAAGTACAGCGGTGACTGCAAGAAGACGCACTCTGCAACAGCCCTTTCCTTTCCTCTGCCATCCGGGCAGCATCTTCGGACAGTTCGTGTCCCATCTGTGCCTTCAGCATCACCAGCTCCCTGTCAGCCCCTTGTCCGGTTCCAATTCGGAAAGGTGCTGGGAACGCCATCTCAGCTGCTTCTGCCCCGGTCGTAGACCCCGGATCCTTCTTGGGGTTGGTCCTGTTGAGCTGGTGCCCGACTGCACTATTCTTCAGCCGGTGAGCCCCTTACTGCCATCTGCAGACTTATCTCACACAGCCTGTAACTGTCTCACTGTATGGGTACCGTCACACAGTGGCTTTTTGATCGCTACGACGGCACGATCCGTGACGCTCCAGCATCGTAACAATATTGCTCCAGCGTCGTAGACTGCTGTCACACTTTGCAATGTACGACGCTGGAGCGATAATTTCATGACTTATGTGCGATGTAGAAGCCGTTGGTTACTATGCGCACATCGTATACAATATCGTGCACACCTTTGTTACACCATGCGATCATGCCGCCACAGCGGGACACTAAACGCCGAAAGAAAGTTTCAAACGATCTGCTACGACGTACGATTCTCAGCGGGGTCCCTGATCGCAGGAGCTTGTCAGACACTGCGAGATCGTAACTATATCGCTGGAACGTCACGAATCGTGCCGTCGTAGCGATCAAAATGCCACTGTGTGACAGTACCCCTTGGGCAGACTGCCAGGGTATCTTACAGAACCAGGATGTGTCTGTTCTATATCTCCCTGCTCTGTGCGGCTCTGCTCTGTGCCCCTCCCATCTACTTAACTCCTTGCTGCATGTGTCTACTCTTATCTATCCTATTCTCTATCTCTAATGTGCCCCTCTACATAAGCAGGCTAGATCTTATTTAAACCTAAAGGTACCTTCACACATAACGATTTCGTTAATGATATCGTTGCTTTTTGTGACGTAGCAACGATATCATTAACGAAATCGTTATGCGTGACAGCGACCAACGATCAGGCCCCTGCTGGGAGATCTTTGGACGCTGGGAATGATCAGGACCTTTTTTTGGTCGCTGATCACCCGCTGTCATTGCTGAATCGGCGTGTGTGACGCCGATCCTGCGATGTGTTCACTGGTAACCAGGGTAAATATCGGGTTACTAAGCGCAGGGCTGCGCTTAGTAACCCGATATTTACCCTGGTTACCATTGTAAAAGTAAAAAAAAAAAAAAAACAGTACATACTCACATTCCGATGTCTGTCACGTCCCCCGCGTCAGCTTCCCGCACTTACTGTGTCAGCGCCAGCCGTAAAGCAGAGCACAGCGGTGACGTCACAGTCAGTGCGGGAAGCTGACGCCGGGGGACGTGACAGACATCGGAATGTGAGTATGTACTGTTTTTTTTTAAAAACTTTTACAATGGTAACCAGGGTAAATATCGGGTTACTAGACATGCTAGGAGAGTGGGCCACGGAGATAGAGCGAGCGGCAGTGTTAAGCCAATATCTGGGTGTGCATGTGGCAGTACTCCCACCAGCCCCCACACAGAGGACAGTGGATTACAGGAGAGATGGGCCCCCATCTTTAAGGTACAGGGATATACCACAGTTCAATGAGAACACCTAGGATATTGATGAACATCTCTGGTTATTTGAGAACCTCTGCCTGCTGTATGAGGTGCCAGTGACTGATTTTTGAGATTTGGCTTAACTGGAAAAGCAAGAGAAGCTTTTAATAACTTGTCTTTTGGGGATCAGAGATGTTACTCTACCATACGCAGCGCATTACTAGAGAGATGCCTTCACACCTGAAACCTACCGCAGGAAGTTTAAGGATACTGACATGACATAGGGTATACGTGAGTTCCGTGACCTGGAAAAAATTACCCCAACCCCCTTAAACAAATCTCTTAACAATCTAAAGAATAAACTTCTAACGTACTCAAAACAGCAGACGGAGACATATGTTGGATTTAATTGGCCACAGCAGCCATTTTATTAAATAAAAGATAACAGAACTTTTATGACAACCCAGAATAGGAGGGGCGGTCCTCGAAGCCCCAAAGTTATAAAAAACTCAGTATCCCAAAAACTCCACAATGTTCAGCCCAGGATGAGTCTTACCCCCAGCCGTAAAGCACCAGCTCAGGGATAGATAACAACCAATCCTGGTCCACCGAACCCACCCCCATGCCAGGGGTCCATAAATCCACCTCACGCGGAATAACCGTACCGCGCCTTGTTAAATTCTCTCATGTGGTGTCCAGGACCTCTCAAGATCCCCACCCCATTGAACCACGATTTACCATTTCCACCGACTTCGAGGACCTCCACCCCCGCCAACTGCCGTGACAATACCCTGACAGCATTCACATAACAAAATAAATACATTTAGACGCCTCTTAAAACAATACTCCAAAAGCCCACATATGCCGACTTCACCCCCCCCATTACCCTAACCAAAAAAGGGAGGGTGGGCGGGAGATTCCTCACTTGTCACGCAGGCACCTAAAATGGATGCCTGCGTGAGGAGCGTGCCCCTTTTTATGTGCCCCCTCCCCACAGTCCCCTAGTTCCACCCCTTATTTTCAAAAAATGCCCCTAAAGCCACCCCTCAAGTTCCCAGTTAACCCCTTACCACCGTATCCCTTCTAACTGCTCCAGCTCCCCAGGTCCCACGTAACCCCGTCATGGCGGCCTCCCTTTACGTGCCGTGGGCCCCCAGTACGGCCTTTCTTGACATAGGGTATACGTGAGTTCCGTGACCTGGAAAAAATTACCCCAACCCCCTTAAACAAATCTCTTAACAATCTAAAGAATAAACTTCTAACGTACTCAAAACAGCAGACGGAGACATATGTTGGATTTAATTGGCCACAGCAGCCATTTTATTAAATAAAAGATAACAGAACTTTTATGACAACCCAGAATAGGAGGGGCGGTCCTCGAAGCCCCAAAGTTATAAAAAACTCAGTATCCCAAAAACTCCACAATGTTCAGCCCAGGATGAGTCTTACCCCCAGCCGTAAAGCACCAGCTCAGGGATAGATAACAACCAATCCTGGTCCACCGAACCCACCCCCATGCCAGGGGTCCATAAATCCACCTCACGCGGAATAACCGTACCGCGCCTTGTTAAATTCTCTCATGTGGTGTCCAGGACCTCTCAAGATCCCCACCCCATTGAACCACGATTTACAATTTCCACCGACTTCGAGGACCTCCACCCCCGCCACGAACACGAATGGCCTGACACCTTAGCCATTCATGTCCCTCCACACCTTCAAGCTTAATTCAATGCCACTACGGATAGCCAAACACCACATATCATTACCCACCGCGTTCAGATGCACGCCATCAGCTCTCCAGTAAGCTCCTTGACCCGATTCCAAGTCCACATGTCTCACGGCCAACGCGCCATTCCTCACCATAAACCGAGATATGGCCCTGTTTATTTTAATCCGGGCCCTGTTCACCCCCTCGTGTGATCTAGCACCTCTCCATCTTTTACGGGGAATGATGTCGGACCACACCAACAACACTTTTGGAAACATGACCCAGAACCTCAGGATATCGAATTTGATATCCTTAATCAGCTCCCTACAAGACCGTTTAGCCAAATCATTCCCCCCTAAATGTATCACCACGATCTCCGGCACTCTATCCAGTCTAACAAAACGATGAAATTCAGGTAACCATTCCTTCCACACCATCCCCCTTTTACCGATCCATCGTAAAGTCACTGTCTCTCGAGAAAGACCCAACTGACGACCGTCCGGACGAACTGCAGCACGCAACGCAGCCCATACAACATACGAATGCCCCATGATCCAGACGAGCATCGGATCAGGCCCTGCAACACAGAAAGAAAGGCAACAAACAATTAACTTAACACAGCTTCTAACTCACAATAGGTTTGGGCGAACATACGACTGGAATCTTGAAGATTCCCACCTCCCAATTCTCCGAACCACATCCTCACCAAGGCCCCACCTAGCGGCCTCAGTCGCTGCCCCGATCCTGAAGGAGTGACCACTATATTGTGTTGCAGGTAAGCCCGCTGCCGCCAAACATTTCCTAAAAACAGAAATAAACTGAAAACGGGACAAGAAAGACCCATTTTCGTGCACCAAGAATGGCTCGTCTAACACCCCGCCCTTTGCCATGTACTTCTTCACGGATGCCACCGGGCACACCGGGGATCCTTCAACATTGAACAACACCACTTTGCACCCTTTCCCATACACGTCCGTTTTGGAAGCCTTAATAAACACTACCACCTTATTCCCTTCGACATCCACGTTTTCTCTTAACAAAATACCTTTTTTACTAACGGACGGGCTAACCAACTCACCTAACCGAAATGCCCCAAAGAAGGCCAAAGAAAAGGCTGCACAGAACAGAACCACTTCCCATTCGGAAAAACACACCTCTTGCAACTTCCGCTCAATGGCTGAGAGCACCTCATAAGATACGGGTCGGCGACCGTCCGAAGCCTTCCAGCCTTTCTTCCAACCCCGAACAACTTGCCGAACCAAGAAGGATTTCGTTATATCCTTACCCCCCCTCCATTTAAGGTTGAAGGCTAGCCCCGCCAGAAACTTATTCAAACGTGTCACAGACCAACCTGCCTCCCAATGATGACCTAAGAACAACAACAAACCATACTCCTCCTCCATATCCTGGTCCATACTTGACATCCAGGATTCCCACAAGCTCCAAGCCTGATTATAATGAGACCAAGATGAATCCGCGAGCGATTTGGTAAATAACTCTGTTACGGCCCTCGCGGCAGGTTCCACAACTCCACTGGACAATCCCGGCCCGCGCTCTCCGCCTGTGGTGCCAAATCCCGGAAAAGCTGCCACTGAAATTGAGAAAGAGCAACAACTATTGGATCAGGCGCTGACAAGCTAACTTCAGATACAATCCATAAGTTAAACTTAAGACCCAGGAAAACCAAGTGCTGCAAGACCTTCACTACTGCAGGCGTAGCCGCTGACAACGAGTTTACCGCCGTCACCGTTCCAACATGCTCACAATGAAAAGAAATCTTCAAATTCCTCAATTTGTCACCCCACAGGGCCAACGCAACTACCCTGGGGAACAAATGCAACAGTAGCCGGTTGTTTGTTAACCCCTCCTCCTTCCATTCTTCCGGCCAAGCCGCTGCTGACCAGCTACCATGAAAGAAAAGACCAAAGCCACTCATTTCAACGACATGCACCAAAATGCCCAAGGAGGTAGCATCTGCCACCGGCTGAATCCACAGAGATCTGCCATTGTACTCGTCCAGAAAATCCGCCCACATCTTCAAATCGTCCCGAAACTCTTTCTTTATCCTGATGAAATGCAAAGGGGACTTTACCCCTACTGTTGCCAAGGATAGGCGGCGGCAGAACGCTCGACCCATCGGCATGATCCTACATGCAAAGTTCAGTTTCCCTAACAACGATTGCAAACTGCGCAAATTTATCTTCTTCAAACCAATCGTATTAACCACATCTTGGCGCAACGCGGTAACCTTGTCTGCAGGTAGCCTACATTCCATTGCTACCGTGTCGATTTCAATGCCTAGGAAGCTCAACACTGTCACCGGACCAACTGTTTTATCCTCCGCCAAAGGCACCCCGAAGTTTTTTGTCACACTCTCCATTGTATGCAACAAAATCGAACAATCTGCTGATTCCGCTGGCCCTATAAACAGAAAGTCATCCAGATAGTGCGAACATGAGCGTATCCCAGACACATCTTTTACCACCCATTCTAGGAACGTGCTGAAGGCCTCAAAGTAAGCACATGAAATCGAGCAACCCATGGGAAGACAACGATCAACAAAGAAGCCGCCATCCCAAAAACAACCCAATAAATGCAAACTGTCAGGATGAACTGGCAACAAACGAAAGGCCACTTCGATGTCGGTCTTAGCCAGCTTAGCCCCCTTTCCACATGCTCTAACCCACTCCATCGCTGAATCGAATGATAAGTACGACACCGAACTCAACTCGGGATCAATACCATCATTAACCGAAGATCCCTTCGGAAATGACAGGTGATGGATTAACCTAAATTTATTAGGTTCTTTCTTAGGGACCACGCCAAGAGGTGACACCCTCAGATTTGCAATCGGAGGGGCGACAAACGGGCCTGCCATTCTTCCCAGAGCAACTTCCTTATTCAACTCCTCCGACACGACCTCCGGGAATTGTAACGCCGATTTCAAATTTTTTCTTTTTAAACTAACATCCTGCTCAACATAAGGGATTTTGAAACCCTCCTTAAAACCGTCGCGCAATAAAACTGCAGCTGACCTATCAGGGTATCTACTTAGAAAGGCCTCCATCACGACCCACTGCACCGGAGTCACCCCTTTTGTCAGCTGAATCTCCAACTTTTTGCCTGTTACCCCTGAAACATTTTGAAGCGCTATGCACCCCCCCGCAGGTTGAACACTCGTGCCTATATTTACACTTGCTCCCGAATCTGCATATGCCATCATTGAAGGCGAAACACAGTCCCTTCTGCAAAGCCGCCGAGTGTCCTGACTGCCCTGAACTCCCGGCGCCCCCGTGAAAAGGCTGGCTAGTCTGACCTAAACGGGACGGGACCATAACTCTCATCCACAACGCTATGTCCTTGTGATCCCACCTGATACTTGGCCTAAAAGCCTTACGCTGACGAAACTGTTCGTCATAGCGTAACCAACCCTGTCCCCCATAGGTCCTGTAAGCCTCCCCTATGGCATCTAAGTAACAAAATAATGCCGAGCAATTTTCCGGGGCCTTCTCCCCGATTACGCTAGCCATAATAGCGAAAGCTTGCAGCCAATTTGAAAATGATCTGGGAATCAGCCTATATCTCCGTTTCTCCTCATCTTCTTTTTTAGAGTCCTCCCTTCTAGGTCTATCCAAATTAAATCTCTCTAGGGGTAAAAGAGAAAATATTTCTATGTACTCCCCTTTCCAGATTTTTTCCCTAACCTCTTGTTTTAAATGTGCCCCTAACGGGCCCTCGAAGCAGACATAGACCTCCCCCCTAGCCGCATCGTCTAGTTGCGGTACATCCTCCTTTTCCTTATCCTGCAAAGCTCCCTCACCTGGTGCATCAATTCCTGACCCAGGCCCTGGTGCTGTTCCGTCCTTCTCCCTTGATGAGCTCCCCGTGTCTGCCGCAGGACCCGCACTGCTGGATGTACCCGTAACTTCAGACAACTGTCTAGACCCCTCAAACGACCCCGTATTTCCCAACCAAGCAGCTGACGGCAAAGACCCCCTGCTAAGACCGGACCCCCACAAGCCCGCTAGCTCCCCTAAACCTCTAAGGATTAAACCCATACCCCCGCTAGCAACTCCCGAAGTAATGTCACTATTCCTAGCTTCAGGGGAAACTATGCCTGGCAAATTAAAGATAGGGAAAATGTTCTCACCTAGCTGCCTGGGTGCTGTGAGCCCAGCAGCCGAAGATCCAGCTCCCAGCCGAAGGTGTCCTGCATCCCGACCGGCTTGATCCGCGATGTTGCCCGCCGAACTCCTGGCGGCCGTATCCGTGTCCTGGCGACTCGGTGATGCCGTCGACTGCCCTGGTGCTGCGGAAAGGGAAAAGGCCGAGCCAGCATCCTGCCGCCCGATGGAAGATGTGCGGCTCCTTGCCACGGATACGTCCCCGGCACTGCGTACCGAAGCGACGGAATGTCGCCTGCCGGAATCCGGAAAATTTCCGCCACCACCAGCAGAGGACGCAGATCCAGGAAAGTTCCGGCCATCACCAGCAGAGGGCGCAGATCCAGGAAAATCCCGGCCATCACCAGGAGAGGGCGCAGCTGCAGGAAAATCCCGGCCAACACCAGCAGAGGGCGCAGAACTTGCAATATCCAGGCCACCACCAGCAGAGGGCGCTGCTGCGTTGAAGACTCCAGAGCTGTGCACTGCAGAAGGCCGCACGCTGATGCCAGGGCCAGCCGACTGCCGCCCGCATAATCCTCGGCGCTGAGGGGCCACCGCACCTGACCCCCGTCTCCTCGGCTGTTGCTGCCTCCCACGCTGAGCGGCGCCAGCGGGCATGCTGACGGCCGCCGTACCGGCTCCTGCTCCTGCCGCCCCACGTCGCCCGGACACTGAAGGAGGGGAGGAAGGATCCACCCCCCGTTGTAGGCCCCGCCGCACTGGAGGATTCCTCCCGGCGCGCGCTGTGAGGTGGAGGGAACAGCGCTGCTTACCGGAGGGTCCGCAGAGGGGCTCCTATTTCGGCGCCGGGCCCTGGGGATGATGTCCGGGCTTAGGCGCGCCGGAGGCCTAGTCCTCCGCGGCCGGCGCCCGTCCTGCGGTGCCTGCGATGGTGCTCCCGATGTCCCCTGGAGAAGGCTGTTAACGGATGCATTCAGCCAATCTGTCCCCTGGGAGCTGGCTGCCGTCCGGAGACGCTGGAGGATCGCTTCAACGTCCATTCTGGTAAGTGTGACAGAGATTCCTCACTTGTCACGCAGGCACCTAAAATGGATGCCTGCGTGAGGAGCGTGCCCCTTTTTATGTGCCCCCTCCCCACAGTCCCCTAGTTCCACCCCTTATTTTCAAAAAATGCCCCTAAAGCCACCCCTCAAGTTCCCAGTTAACCCCTTACCACCGTATCCCTTCTAACTGCTCCAGCTCCCCAGGTCCCACGTAACCCCGTCATGGCGGCCTCCCTTTACGTGCCGTGGGCCCCCAGTACGGCCTTTCTAGCCCTGCACACACATGCATCAGCAGTTTGCTAATACTCTACATATGGCATGCACCCAGTGGATAGAAGGACTGGGGGCTCGGGAAGCAAAACATGTTTTGGATATATTCCTGCTGGAACAATTTATGTCCAAGCTCCCAGGTCACTTAAAAGAATGGGTGGTGAATAGAAAACTACTCAGCCTGGATTATGCTGCAAGATTGGATGATCATTGGTCTACTGATTGACCCGGGCATTATGTAAGTACAGCCCCAGCAAGTCACGAAGCGGAGCTTATATGGAGCGCGACCTGTGGACTGGCAAGAGGAGGAACTGAGGTGATTTCAAACTTCACAAAGAGGGAGGTTTCACAAGCCCCCCAGTGTGGTCCACATCAGGGTGAGGATGGTTAAGCTGCCATAGCTGTGGACAGTTGGAACACTTTGCCAGGGAATGCCGGGAATGTTTTAGCCCACATCATCCACATCCCCAACCGGTGAACGTTGTGCTACAATGGGGCTGGAATGTTGAAAAAGAGAGGATCCCACTACCCTGACCAAAAGAGAAAGAGGCATGTGTGGTACAAAGGACAAGTGACCCGGACTAGATGGGACACCTCAGCGACCATGAATGGGCACCTGCAGCCGGTCTGGGTAGAGGGCGTGGAGGCTGCGGGGCTCCGTGACTCTGGAGCCTCTGTTACATTGATCAAGAAACATCTAATACGGGACCAGTGTATTGTTCCTGGCAGCCGGATGTTAGTCAACATAGCCTGAGGAGACTCTCTGAACATTTGGAGGGCCCGAATACATTTAGACTGGGATCACAGCCATGGAATGGTAGATGTAGGAGTAGTGGGGCACCTACCAGTAGATGTGTTGCTGGTAAACAATCTAAGAGCAGGATTTGTGTGCCACTGGGCCAATGTCGTAGCCCAAAGCCAAGGATCGGTTCACACTGCGTCAGTCGAGAGGGAACAGAGCAATCTCAACATGCTGACTACTCCCCTGCCAGTGGTGAGTAATGCTCAAAATGTAATGACATTTAGCATGAAGGAATGTGACCTGGGGGGAAGGTAAATGATATCAGGGAGGAGGCCCAGGGACTTCAGGGCATTGGGTCTATCATCACCCCGGTCACCCAGCAGAACATTTACCAGGCCGCCAAGTGACCACCCCCCCCAGCTGAGGGTCAGCACTCTGGGATTGGACATAATGGATACAAGTTCGGTTCTCATCGGGTACGCGTGGAGTTTCCCAGGTCCAACCGTGGATCAGGGGGAGGATATGGAGGACCCTGTGATAGAAACAGACCCATGCCCCAGCTAACTAAATACAGAGTCCTTGTCTCAGGGTTATCCCTAATGGGGAGTTGGCGGGTTCTGAAAGATCATATGAGACAAGCTGGAGATGTCTACTATACCGATGTACACCAGGGTGGAATGGGGACTGTGGAGTTTATTCATACGGACGACATGGAATATGCCTTAAGGAAACTGGATGAAATAAAGTTTTTTTTCTCATGAAGGTGAAACCTCTTACTTTTGTGTCCATGCTGAAAAAAGTTGGGGAGGAATGTGAGAATATGGCTGCTTACTAAAGACTATAGGATGAATGGACATAAAGCGGAGTCCACAGCTCTAAGGCTAGGTTCACATTGCGTTAAAGCAGCCCGTTCAATGCATGCACAAGTGCCGAAATGCGATCGCACTAGCGTAGATAGAGCTAGCAGATGCTCTATCTGCGCTAGCGGTGACGGACCCGGAAACGCTGCAGCCCGCATCCGAGGGTCCGTCACTCAATGACGGCACATCGCTATAGCGCGCACGCCCATTATGGAATGCGTTGGCGATGCACCCTAAATAGGGGTTAATGGCAGCGTTAACGGACTGCGTTACACCGCATTATGCCGCGGTGTAACGCAGTCCGTCTAACGGACTGCCAGAACGCAGTATTAACCCAGCCTAAGACATAGAGACTTTTTCCAGCACGGAGCATCGGTTACATGAATATTATTGTAATTTAATAGTTATTTGCTTGCTCATCAGTTCATCCTCAGGAATCAATGTTTCTATTCAGTGGCAGCCAGCAGAGGAAGGCAAGCAGGCCAGATCTTATGTAAACCTAATGCCAGACTCTATTAATCTCATCTGTATCAAGGTCTCCGTCCCATTGTACTCCCAAACCTAGACCCATTGTGTGGTTGGGGATAATAGACCCATGGAAGCCGTCCCCAAGGGGGTCTCACATACAGTCCCAGCTGATGGAATATGCTTTGTTCTGTGAGTTAAAGGAAAATGTTTAAGGGGGAGGGAGAAAAAGACATAAAGTTGAATCAGGCAATTGTTGATGGGACTTCGAAGTGAGAGGATCCAAGCTGGGATGAATGGTCTATAGAGTTTTGAAGATGAGTTGCCGGCTGGAGGAGTATCCATGAGCCACGGTCGTCCATATCCATTGTCTGGAGGAACATAGGCTGTGACTGCACAATATACTGGCTGGAGATACCAAAAGCTGTGGGCCAACCGAAAGTTGGGAGACAGTGGGTATCGCCTGGAATGGGGCCAATGAAACTACTGATCTCAGATTGGGAACTTATGGACTGAGGACTAGGGTTGAGCGAAACGGGTCGGCCATTTTCAGAAGTCGCCGACTTTTGGCAAAGTCGGGTTTCATGAAACCCGACCCGACCCCTGTGTGGGGTCGGCCATGAAGTCGGCGATCTTCTGAATCTGGTATCGGAATTCCGATCCCGAGTTCCGATATGTTTGCAATATCGGAAATCGGTATCGGAATCCATATTTAAGTGTAAAATAAAGAATTAAAATAAAAAATATTGCTATACTCACCCTCTGACGCGCCCTGACGCAGCCTTTCTTCCTTCGAATCAGCGCGTGAAGGGCCTTAGATGATGTCGCGGCTTGTGATTGGTCGCGCGACCGCCCATGTGACCGCTCGCGCGACCAATCACAAGCCGCGACGTCACCGCAAGGTCCTTCAAGCGCTGATTCTTAGGAAGGAAGGCTGCCGGAAAGAAGCAGGGCGCGTCCGAGGGTGAGTATATTCCTAATAGGAATATACTCACCCTCGGACGCGCCCTGCTTCTTTCCGGCAGCCTTCCTTCCTAAGAATCAGCGCTTGAAGGACCTTGCGGTGACGTCGCGGCTTGTGATTGGTCACATGGGCGGTCGCGTGACCAATCACAAGCCGCGACGTCATCTAAGGCCCTTCACGCGCTGATTCGAAGGAAGGAAGGTTCCCGGTTAGTACCAGGGCGCGTCCGAGGGTGAGTATAGCAATATTTTTTATTTTAATTCTTTATTTTACACTTAAATATGGATCGCAGGGCCTGAAGGAGAGTTTCCTCTCCTTCAGACCCTGGGAACCATTGGAAACCCAATGCACTGCATTGGGTTTTGAGTTTCGGCCGACCCCGACCCCGACTTTTTTTATAGGACCGGCCGATTTCACTCGACCCGACTTTTGAAAAAGTCGGGTTTCGTGAAACCCGACCCGATCCTATAAAAGTAAAAGTCGCTCAACCCTACTGAGGACATTTAATTTTGGCCATCTACATGGATTTGTTGTACAGCTCTGGCAAAAAAAAGAGACCACTGCAAAATGTTCAGTTTGGCTGATTTTTCTCTTTATAGGTATATTTTTGAGTAAAATGTAAATTGTTCATTTATTCTATAAACATTTGACAATATGTCTTCGAATTTCCAAGCAATAAATGTTGTATTTTTTTTTCTGAAAAGGAGAAATGGTCAAAATTTAAAACCCCCCCAGTGCTTTCAGACCTCAAATAATGCAAAGAAAACAAGTTCCTAATCATTTAGAAACTACAATACTAGTGTTTTAACTCAGGAAGAGTTCCGAAATCAGTATTTTGTCGAATAACCATGATTTTTAATCACAGCTTTCATGCGTCTTGGCATGCTTTCCACCAGTCTTTCACACTGCGTCTGGCGCAAAAATTTAAGCAGTTCTTCTTTGTTTGATGGCTTGTGACTATCCATCATCCGCTTGATTACATTCCAGAGGTTTTCAATGGGGTTCAGATCTGGAGATTGGGCTGCCCTTGACACGGTTTTGCCAGAGCTGTATAACCATGGATGTATGGAATAAAAATAGTTGCATTGTTAACCTGCCTAGGTGATTTTTATAACCCACAAACTCAGATCTTCACACAGGCACTTTTCAATTTTAACCATTTATGGTGATGAAAGAAACCCTTTAAGATGAGCACCTTTATTTACTACTTCCAGCAGGTGGCGCTACAGAGTTCAAGTCCTCTTTTGCTCTGAAGAGGCAATTTGCATATTAAATTTCCAAGAGGAGCATGGCACGACGAATAAGCCTCCTTACCTTGACAAGCCAGAGCTGGTATGTCATTCTCCACAAGGAGAAACCTTACTCCTTAGACCCCAGTACAGAGCCTCCCACCTAGCCAAATCAGTTCTCATGCTTCGCACTGACGAGGGCCAACAGCCCAAAACACCGTGTCTGCGAATTGAGTTATTGATTTGGCTTTTAACCTAAGTCATATTGCAAGACTCGTTAAAGGGTTGATTGTGACTTGTAGGATTGCTACTTCCAACAGATGGCGCTATAGAGTTCAAGTCCTCTTTTTCTCTGAAGAGGCAATTTGCATACACCTTTATTTATTATGATAAATTGCAGCAACTTGTAGGATTGTTGATCGATCTAGCCATCTATCAGCCCAAGGAAATGCCATGTTATTGAATAATGTGTGGTATGCAGCACCCCAGGTTACCGGTGGCTGCAGTGATGTTGCTTTTTCTTCGGGGAAGGTGATGTCATGCTCAGAGGCAAAGGAGTTCTCTTCACCAGGTGAGGCACACACATGCAACACATTCTAAATCCAGGCCAGGAGGGGGAGCACAAGACCCGGATTCAGGGGAGCTTCCCTATGCTTTATGTTTCCTGACCTGGAGGAGGAGCAAGTTTAGTCTGGGAGAGACACAGAAGGAGAAGAACGTCTGGAGCAGACGTGAGAGGCCTGTCAGCCACGTGGAGCTGCAGCCTCTGGGAAGGAGTAACCTGTTGGGTTGCATGTGTAGCAGCCAGAGGGGAAGGAGCACAGGAGAGAGACAGATCTCAGAGGGGAACTGTGGCAGGACACCCACAGAGCTAAAGCGCAGTATTGCGGGAACCGGGAGCCCGAGGCTCTCGTGAACTCTAGGACACGGAGCAGAATCGGAGGGCACTACACTAAACGTCATCTGCCCGCACCATGCCTGAGACGTAGCAGCACCTGAGGAGCCCAGGGCATCTTAGAGTCCCTGTAAAAAGGCTCAAGCTGCCCATCGTGCAGGTACTTGTCCCAGGACAGGGGGAAACTGGAGGACCTTGTAGGAAGCCTAAAGCAGCAAGGGCCTCACTTAGAAAGACAAAAGTAGGAAAGGCTCATGGACCTCTACTGGGAAAGGAGAACTTTCACTTGCCTCTGAGTCAGCTGGACCACCATCACCCGTGCCTTGTACACTGGACTGTGGCCTGTCACCCACAAGTAAACCAGGTAAAGACTTATCACTTGTCTCCTCCATTTATTCACTGGCTACACCATCTACGCCACACACCATAGGACCCCTGGGGATCTCGCTTCACCTGTGCGAAGTGTAACATCTGGGCTGCCCAACATCCCCCAGGGGACCCCTCTAATGCAGCATCGGTCCCCCTATTGACCGAACTCCACAGGTGGCGTCATGACAAACTTTAACCCCTTCATGACCCAGCCTATTTTGACCTTAAAGACCTTGCCGTTTTTTGCAATTCTGACCAGTGTCCCTTCATGAGGTAATAACTCAGGAACGCTTCAATGGATCCTAGCGATTCTGAGATTGTTTTTTCGTGACATATTGGGCTTCATGTTAGTGGTAAATTTAGGTCAATAAATTCTGTGTTTATTTGTGATAAAAATGGAAATTTGGCGAAAAATTTGAAAATTTCGCAATTTTCACATTTTGAATTTTTATTCTGTTAAACCAGAGAGTTATGTGACACAAAATAGGTAATAAATAACATTTCCCACACGTCTACTTTACATCAGCACAATTTTGGAAACAAAATTTTTTTTTGCTAGGAAGTTATAAGGGTTAAAATTTGACCAGCGATTTCTAATTTTTACAACGAAATTTACAAAACCATTTTTTTTAGGGACCACCTCACATTTGAAGTCAGTTTGAGGGGTCTATATGGCTGAAAATACCCAAAAGTGACAACATTCTAAAAACTGCACCCCTCAAGGTGCACAAAACCACATTCAAGAAGTTTATTAACCCTTCAGGTGCTTCACAGCAGCAGGAGCAACATGGAAGGAAAAAATTAACATTTAACTTTTTAGTCACAAAAATGATATTTCAGCAACAATTTTTTTATTTTCCCAATGGTAAAAGGAGAAACTGAACAACGAAAGTTGTTGTCCAATTTGTCCTGAGTACGCTGATACCTCATATATGGGGGTAAACCACTGTTTGGGCGCACGGCAGGGCTTTGAAGGGAAGGAGCGCCATTTGACTTTTTGAATGAAAAATTGGCTGCACTCTTTAGCGGACACCATGTCACGTTTGGAGAGCCCCCGTGTGCCTAAAAATTGGAGCTCCCCCACAAGTGACCCCATTTTGGAAACTAGACGCCCCAAGGAACTTATCTAGATGCATAGTGAGCCCTTTAAACCCCCAGGTGCTTCACAAATTGATCCGTAAAAATGAAAAAGTACTTTTTTTTCACAAAAAAATTCTTTTAGCCTCAATTGTTTCATTTTCACATGGACAACAGGATAAAATGGATCCTAAAATTTGTTTGGCAATTTCTCCTGAGTACACCGATACCTCACATGTGGGGGTAAACCACTTTTTGGGCACATGGTAAGGCTCGGAAGGGAAGGAGCGCCATTTGACTTTTTGAATGAAAAATTATCTCCATCGTTAGCGGACACCATGTCGCGTTTGGAGAGACCCTGTGTGCTTAAACATTGGAGCTCCCCCACAAGTGACCCCATTTTGGAAACTGGACCCCCCAAGGAACTTATCTAGATGCCTAGTGAGCACTTTAAACCCTCAGGTGCTTCACAAATTGATCCGTAAAAATGAAAAAGTACTTTTTTTTCACAAAAAATTTCTTTTCGCCTCAATTTTTTCATTTTCACATGGGCAATAGGATAAAATGGATCCTAAAATTTGTTGAGCAATTTCTCCCGAGTACGGCGATACCTCATATGTGGGGGTAAACCACTGTTTGGTCACACGGCAGGGCTCGGAAGGGAAGGCGCGCCTTTTGACTTTTTGAATGGAAAATTAGCTCCAATTGTTAGCGGACACCATGTCGCATTTGGAGAGCCCCTGTGTGCCTATGCAATGGAGCTCCCCCACAAGTGACCCCATTTTGGAATCTAGACCCCCCAAGGAACTTATCTAGATGCATACTGAGCACTTTAAACCCCCAGGTGCTTCACAGAAGTTTATAATGCAGAGCCATGAAAATAAAAAATAATTTTTCTTTTCTCAAAAATGATTTTTTAGCCTGGAATTTCCTATTTTCCCAATGGTAATAGGAGAAATTGGACCACAAATGTTGTTGTCCAGTTTGTCCTGAGTACGCAGATACCCCATATGTGGGGGTAAACCACTGTTTGGGTGCACGGTAGGGCTCAGAAGGGAAGGCACGCCATTTGGCTTTTTAAATGGAAAATTAGCTCCAATCATTAGCGGACACCATGTCGCGTTTGGAGAGCCCCTGTTTGCCTAAACTTTGGAGATCCCCCACAAATGACCCCATTTTGGAAACTAGACCCCCAAAGGAACTAATCTAGATGTGTGGTGAGCACTTTGAACCCTCAAGTGCTTCACAGAAGTTTATAACGCAGAGCCATGAAAATAAAAAAAAAATTTCTTTTCTCAAAAATGATTTTTTAGCCCGCAATTTTTTATTTTCCCAAGGGTAACAGGAGAAATTTGACCCCAAAAGTTGTTGTCCAGTTTCTCCTGAGTACGCTGATACCCCATATGTGGGGGTAAACCACTGTTTAGGCACATGCTGGGGCTCGGAAGTGAAGTAGTGACGTTTTGAAATGCAGACTTTGATGGAATGCTCTGCGGGCGTCACGTTGCGTTTTCAGAGCCCCTGATGTGGCTAAACAGTAGAAACCCCCCACAAGTGACCCCATTTCGGAAACTAGACCCTGAAATGAAATTATCTAGATATGTGGTGAGCACTTTCAACCCCCAAGTGCTTCACAGAAGTTTATAACGCAGAGCCGTGAAAATAATAAATACGTTTTCTTTCCTCAAAAATAATTTTTTAGCCCAGAATTTTTTATTTTCCCAAGGGTTACAGGAGAAATTGGACCACAAAAGTTGTTGTCCAGTTTCTCCTGAGTAAGCTGATACCCCATGTGTGGGGGTAAACCACTGTTTGGGCACACGTGGGGGCTCAGAAGGGAAGTAGTGACTTTTGAAATGCAGACTTTGATGGAATGGTCTGCGGGCGTCACGTTGCGTTTGCAGAGCCCCTGGTGTGCCTAAACAGTAGAAACCCCCCACAAGTGACCCCATTTTGGAAACTAGACTCCCAAAGGAACTTATCTAGATGTGTGGTGAGCACTTTCAACCCCCAAGTGCTTTACAGAAGTTTATAACGCAGAGCCGTGAAAATAATAAATACGTTTTCTTTCCTCAAAAATAATTTTTTAGCCCAGAATTTTTTATTTTCCCAAGGGTTACAGGAGAAATTGGACCCCAAAGTTGTTGTCCAGTTTCTCCTGAGTACGCTGATACCCCATGTGTGGGGGTAAACCACTGTTTGGGCACACGTGGGGGCTCAGAAGGGAAGTAGTGACTTTTGAAATGCAGACTTTGATGGAATGCTCTGTGGGCGTCACGTTGCGTTTGCAGATGTGGCTAAACAGTAGAAACCCCCCACAAGTGACCCCATTTTGGAAACTAGACCCCACAAGGAACTTATCTAGATATGTGGTGAGCACTTTGAACCCCCAAGTGCTTCACAGACGTTTACAACGCAGAGCCGTGAAAATAAAAAATCATTTTTCTTTCCTCAAAAATGATGTTTTAGCAAGCAATTTTTTATTTTCTCAAGGGTAACAGGAGAAATTGGACCCCAGTAATTGTTGCGCAGTTTGTCCTGAGTATGTTGGTACCCCATATGTGGGGGTAAACCACTGTTTGGGCACACGTCGGGGCTCGGAAGTGAGGGAGCACCATTTGACTTTTTGAATAGAAGATTGGCTGGAATCAATGGTGGCGCCATGTTGCGTTTGGAGACCCCCTGATGTGCCTAAACAGTGGAAACCCCTCAATTCTACCTCCAACACTAACCCCCCCACACCCCTAATGCTAATCCCAACTGTAGCCATAACCCCAACACAACCCTAACCCCCCCACACCCCTAGCCCTAATCCCAACTGTAGCCATAACCCTAATCACAACCCTAACCCCAACACACCCCTAACCCTAACCACAACCCTAATTCCAACCCAACCCTAACCCTAAGGCTATGTGCCAACGTTGTGGATTCGTGTGAGATATTTCCGCACCATTTTTGAAAAATCCGCGGGTAAAAGGCACTGCGTTTTACCTGCGGATTTACCGCGGATTTCCAGTGTTTTTTGTGCGGATTTCACCTGCGGATTCCTATTGAGGAACAGGTGTAAAACGCTGCGGAATCCGCACAAAGAATTGGCATGCTGCGGAAAATACAACGCAGCGTTCCCGCGTGGTATTTTCCGCACCATGGGCACAGCGGATTTGGTTTTCCATAGGTATACTTGGTACTGTAAACCTGATGGAACACTGCTGCGGATCCGCAGCCAAATCCGCACCGTGTGCACATAGCCTAATTCTAAAGGTATGTGCACACGCTGCGGAAAACGCTGCGGATCCGCAGCAGTTTCCCATGAGTTTACAGTTCAATGTAAACCTATGGGAAACAAAAATCGCTGTACACATGCTGCAGAAAAACTGCAGCATGTCACTTCTTTCTGCAGATTCCGCAGCGGTTTTACAATGGCTCCAATAGAAAATCGCAGTTGTAAAACCGCAGTGAAATGCGCAGAAAAACCGCGGTAAATCCACAGCGGTTTAGCACTGCAGATTTATCAAATCCTCTGCGGAAAAATCCGCAGAGGAACAGAATACATGTGCACATACCGAAACCCTAACCCTACCCCTAACCCTACCCCTAACCCTAACCCTACCCCTAATCCTACCCCTAACCCTAACCCTAACCCTACCCCTAACCCTACCCCTACCCCTAACCGTAACCCTAGTTCTTACCCCAACCTTAGTGAAAAAAAAAAATTCTTTATTTTTTTTTATTGTCCCTACCTATGGGGGTGACAAAGGGGGGGGGGGGTCATTTACTATTTTTTTTATTTTGATCACTGAGATAGGTTATATCTCAGTGATCAAAATTCACTCTGGAACGATTCGGCGGGCGCACTGCACATGCGCCCGCCATTTTGGAAGATGGCGGCGCCCAGGAAAGAAGACGGATGGACCCCGGGAGGCTAGGTAAGTATAAGGGGGGGAGATCAGGGCACGGGGGGGGGGCGTCGGAGCACGGGGGGGTGGATCAGAGCATGGGGGGGTGGATCGGAACACGGGGAGGTGGATTGGAACACGGAGTGGGGGATCGCTGTGCGGGGGGGGTGGATCGGAGCACGGGGGGGGATCGCTGTGCGGGGGGGTGGATCGGAGTGCGGGGGGGTTTGATTGGAGCACGGGGGGTGTGATTGGAGCACAGGGGGAGTGGACAGGAGGACGGGGGAGCGGAGCACAGGACGGAGGGGAGCGGACCACAGATCGGGGGGCTGGGGGGGCGATCGGTGGGGTGGGGTGGGTGCACATTAGTATTTCCAGCCATGGCCGATGATATTGCAGAATCGGCCATGGCTGGATTGTAATATTTCACCAGTTTTTTAGGTGAAATATTACAAATCGCTCTGATTGGCAGTTTCACTTTCAACAGCCAATCAGAGCGATCGTAGCCACGGGGGAGTGAAGCCACCCCCCCTGGGCTAAACTACCACTCCCCCTGTCCCTGCAGATCAGGTGAAATGGGAGTTAACCCTTTCACCCGATCTACAGGGACGCGATCTTTCCATGACGCAGATGCTGCGTCATGGGTCGGAATGGCACCGACTTTCATGACGCAGCGTATGCGTCAAAGGTCGGGAAGGGGTTAAACATTAACCCCTTTAACGTTGATGCCCAGGGCCACGGACCAGGTTGCAGCCACCGTGACATCCCCCTTTGTGACCGGACCCGGTACCGAGTACCCCACTGCCCTGTGGGCACGTCAGGTACATATAGTTTCCCAGAATTGTTAAATCCTGATGACATATCTATTTCTAGATCTACTGCAAAAACCCTATCTGTCAGATTCTCTGCTTTTCTACTAGAAGAAAGTGGCTGGCTACAGAAAATCACTTTGTGGTTAAATTAATGAACGTTGGTAAGGCTAAACTGGTGCTGTATGCTATTAGAAAGTTAATTTCACATCTAATTAGATAAGCGCAGTTTGTTCTTCTGAAGTGGAAAAGCACAATGAATTGGAGAATAAATCCGCAGGGAGCCATCTGATTTGCTCTGTGTATAGGCATGAAGTAGTGAGGGGGTTGTGAGGGTACCAGACTGTATGGAAAGGGTGCAGCACAGTAAGCAAGAGAAGAAGATGAGGATGCAGAAGAAATAATGGGAGAAGGGTTTGAGTTTTACATGGGGAGAAGGATAAATGGGCAGCGCCACGCTGTGAGGTGTGTAAGTCTTGGGGGGCACAGACATTCTTGGCTTGAGGAGTCAATTTATATGTTTCTGTTTATAAGGGTGGAAGGAAACAGAGTAAACAATGAGATCCTTCACAGTAGCTTGGTGATTGCCCGGTGTTATCTTGGCATCGGGATGTTGGCAGGGGAGATTGAGAAGTATAAACTGAGTCAATTAGTGTAAAATGTGTGTGGAGGATTTAGCCTGGGGTGTGAATTGCAAAACAGCCGATTCCTGCACAGGGATGGAGAGGAGAGTTTACTAAAATCAAGTAGCAATTCTGGGTATACGGATGGATCCTTTAATTATTATAAGAGCAGATAGTGGCACTATAGTAATATAGCACTCATAACTGAGACGCAGGGCCGGACTGGGACTAAAATTCAGCCCTGGCATTTGAAGTTACACAGGCCCACTTGTCACATGGTGACTGTATAATATCTTTGTACACTTGTAGGTTACAAGACGTGAGGGGAGTGTAACACGACTATATAACCTATAATCACAGCTGTATCCAGTATTACAGCTCAGTCCTATTTAATGTTTTAGTTGCAGTACCAAGAAAAGCCGCTACTTTAGCTACATAACTGGATCTCATAGATAATGAAGGGATGAGACGACCAAAGGCTATAGAACCTCATTCTGATGCTCCATAAACTTTGCCTACAGCCAATTTTGGTTCTGCTAGGCAGCACGAGACCCGGTGTCTCTGAAGAGCGGTCACATCAGTAACGTCACCGCTCTTCAGATATTCCGGGTCTTGCGCTGAGCTCGGCGACTGTGAAGAGCGGTATTGCAACTACCGTCACCACTCTTCAGAGTAGCTGGGTCTCGCCAGGTCTGGGTTAGTAGTGGGGGTGTCTGATAGACACCTCTTCATTACTTACACCAGGGACATTACGCAGCTGACATCAACCCTAAAAATGATTACACATACCAGAATTAAATGCTCTTGCGGCTGGGAAAAGCAGTACCGTTTGCTCTATTCACCAGGTGCCGGGTGCTAACTACAACTGTCATCATCCTTCCCTGGTCTCCCTGTGATCAGCGAGCCCAGGCAACGCTGATGACAGTTGTAGTCAGCACCCAGCGCCTGGGAACAGCTTGCATTAAATAAATAAAAAAGGCATGGGGTCCCCCCTATATTTTAACACCAGTACAGATAAAACAGACAGTGTCTGTGGGCTTCTGACCATGACAGAGGGTATACGTGAGCTCCGTGACCTGGATAAAAAATTCCCCATCCCTTTTATACGGGACCTTTTGTACTTAACAACCTATAAAATTAACTTCTTTCATACACGAATAAACAGACCGAGACATATGTTGGATTTAATTGGCCACAGCAGCCATTTTATTAACATAAATTATAACATAACTTTCTTTAACAACCCAGAATAGGAGAGGTGGTCCTCGAAGCCCCAAAGTTATAAACCTCAGTATCCAAACTCCACATTGTTCAGCCCAGGTTAAGTCTTACCCCCAGCCATAAAGTATCAGCTCAGGAGTAGATAATAACTAATCCTGGTCCACCGAACCCGCCCCCATGCCGGGGGCCCATAAATCCACCTCACGCGGGATAACTGAACTGCGCCTTGTTAAATTCGCTCATGGGGGGGTCCAGGACCTCTAAAGATCCCCCCCATTGAACCGCCATTTACCATTTCCACCGACTTCAAGAACCTCCACCCCTGCCATGAACATGAATGGCCTGACACCTCAGCCATTCATGTCCCTCCACACCTTCAGACCTAGTTCAATTCCGCTGAGAATAGCCAAACACCACATGTCATTTCCCACCGCATTTAGGTGCACGCCATCGGCTCTCCAGTAAGCTCCTTGACCCGATTCCAAGTCCAAGTCTACATGCCTCACAGCCAACGCACCATTCCGAACCGTAAACCGTGATATACTCCTGTTCACTTTGATCCGAGCTCTGTTCACCCCTTCAGTGGACCTAGCACCTCGCCATACCTTCCGCAGAATGATGTCAGACCAAACCAACAATACCTTCAGAAACATGACCCAAAACCTCAAGATATCAAATTTAATATCTTTGATCAGCTCCCTGCAAGGCCTTTTAGCCAGATCATTCCCCCCCAAATGAATAACCACAATTTCCGGCACTCTATCCAACCTAACGAAACGATGGAGTTCAGGCAGCCATTCCTTCCACAACATCCCCCTTTTACCGATCCATCGTAACGTTACTGCCTCCCGAGAAAGGCCTAATTGACGACCGTCCGGACAAACCGCAGCACGCAATGAGGCGCAAAAAACGTACGAGTGCTCCATGATCCAGACGAGCACTGGATCTGCCCTTGCAATAAAGAAAAGAGGCAACAAACAATTAACTAACGACAGCCCTGAACTCACAACAAAGTTGGGCGAGCATATGACCGAAACCTAAAAGATTCCCACCGCCCAATTCTCCATACCATGTCCTCTCCCAGGCCCAACCTGGCTGCTTCGGTCGCTGCCCCGATCCTGAAGGAGTGTCTGCTATATTGTGCTGGAGGAAAACCACCTGCCGCCAAACATCTTCTAAACACCGTAATAAACTGAAAACGGGACAAGAAAGACCCGTCTTCGTGCACCAAAAATGGCTCATTTAGAACACCGCCTTTTGACATGTAATTCTTCACTGATGCCACGGGGCATAGCGGAGAGCCCTCAACACTGAATAACACCACTTTGCACCCCTTACCCGTCCGTTTTTGAGGACTTAACAAACACCACCACCCTGTTACCTTCAACATCTACATTCTCTCTTAACAAATACCTCTTTGACTCCTGGACGGGCTGACCAATTCTCCTAGCTGAAACGCCTCAAAGAAAGCCAAAGAAAAAGCTGCCTGAAACAAAACCACTTCCCAGTGGGAAAAACAAACTTCCTGTAAGCGATGACCAATAGCTAAAAGCACTACATAAGACACGGGACGTCTGCCATCAGAAGCCTTCCAACCTTTCTTCCAGCCAAGAACTACTTGCCGAACCAAAAAGGATTTTGTAATATCCTTACAACCCCTGAGCTTAAGGTTAAAAGCTAGCCCCGCCAAAAACTTGTTAAAACGTGCTACTGACCATCCTGCTTTCCAATGATGACTGAGGAACAACAACAAACCATACTCCTCCTCCTCCATATCCTGATCCATATTTGATTTCCACGATTCCCACAGGTGCCAAGCCTGATTGTAATGGGACCAAGATGTGTCCATGAGCGATTTGGCAAATAACTCAGTTACAGCCTTCGCGGCAGGTTCCACAATTCCACCGGACAATCCAGACCCGAACTCTCCGCCCGAGGTGCCAGTTCCCGGAAAAGCTGCCACTGAAATTGAGAAAGAGCGACAACTATTGGATCAGGCACCAGCAAACCAACTTTGAGTGCTGAGTGCTGTGTAAGAGTGCTGTGCAAACTGTCAGATCAGTGATCTGTGATGTCCCCCCTGGGACAAAGTAAAATAAAAAATTTCCAAATGTGTAAAAAAAAAAAAATATTATTCCCATAAATACATTTCTTTATCTAAATAAAAAAACAAACAATAAAAGTACACATATTTAGTATCGCCGCGTCTGTAACGACCCAACCTATAAAATTAGTCCCACTAGTTAACCCCTTCAGTAAACACCATAAGAAAAAAAAAAAAACGTGGCAAAAAACAACTCTTTATTGTCATACCGCCGAACAAAAAGTGGAATAACACGTGATCAAAAAGACAGATATAAATAACTATGGTACCGCTGAAAACATCATCTTGTCCCGCAAAAAACGAGCCACAATTCAGCATGATCAGCAAAAAAATAAAAAAGTTATAGTCCTCAGAATAAGGTGATGCCAAAATAATTATTTTTTCTATAAAATAGTTTTTATCGTATAAAAGCGCCAAAACATAAAAAAATAATATAAATGAGGTATCGCTGTAATCGTACTGACCCGAAGAATAAAACTGCTTTATCAATTTTACCAAACGCGGAACGGTATAAACGCCTCCCCCAAAAGAAATTCATGAATAGCTGGTTTTTGGTCATTCTGCCTCACAAAAATCGGAATAAAAAGCGATCAAAAAATGTCACGTGCCCAAAAATGTTACCAATAAAAACATCAACTCGTCCCGAAAAAAACAAGACCTCACATGACTCTGTGGACTCAAATATGGAAAAATTGTAGCTCTCAAAATGTGGTAACGCAAAAAATATTTTTTGCAATAAAAAGCGTCTTTCAGTGTGTGACGGCTGCCAATCATAAAAATCCGCTAAAATACCTGCTATAAAAGTAAATCAAACCCCCCCTTCATCACCCCCTTAGGGAAAAATTAAAAAAATGTATTTATTTCCATTTTCCCATTAGGGTTAGGGCTAGGGTTAGGGTTAGGGCTAGGGTTAGGGTTAAGGCTAGGGTTAGGGTTAGAGTTAGGGTTAGGGCTAGGGCTAGGGTTAGGGCTAGGGCTAGGGTTAGGGCTAGGGTTAGGGTTAGGGCTAGGGTTAGGGTTAGAGTTAGGGCTAGGGTTAGGGTTAGGGCTAGGGTTAAGGCTACAGTTAGGGTTGGGGCTAAAGTTAGGGTTAGGGTTTGGATTACATTTACGGTTGGGAATAGGGTTGGGATTAGGGTTAGGGGTGTGTCTGGGTTAGAGGTGTGGCTAGGGTTACCGTTGGGATTAGGGGTGTATTTGCATTAGGGTTTCAGTTATAATTGGGGGATTTCCACTGTTTAGGCACATCATGGGCTCTCCAAACGCGACATGGCGTCCGATCTCAATTCCAGCCAATTCTGCGTTGAAAAAGTAAAACAGTGCTCCTTCCCTTCCGAGCTCTCCCGTGTGCCCGAACAGGGGTTTAACCCAACATATCGGGTATCAGCGTACTCAGGACAAATTGGACAACAAATTTTGGGGTCCAATTTCTCCTGTTACCCTTGGGAAAATACAAAACTGGGGGCTAAAAAATAATTTTTGTGGGAAAAAAAAGATTTTTTATTTTCAGTGAAACACTTGGGGGTTCAAAGTTCTCACAACACATCTAGATAAGTTCCTTGAGGGGTCTAGTTTCCAATATAGGGTTACTTGTGGGGGTTTCTACTGTTTAGGTACATTAGGGGCTCTGCAAACGCAATGTGACGCCTGCAGACCAATCCATCTAAGTCTGCATTCCAAATGATTCTCCTTCCTTTCCGAGCCCTCACATGCGCCCAAACGGTGGTTCCCCCCCACATATCGGAAAAATACAAAACTGGGGGCTAAAAAATAATTTTTGTGGAAAAAAAAATATTTTTTATTTGCACGACTCTGCATTATAAACTGTAGTGAAATACTTGGGGGTTCAAAGCTCTCACAACACATCTAGATGAGTTCCTTAGGGGGTCTACTTTCCAAAATGGTGTCACTTGTGGGGGGTTTCTACTGTTTAGGTACATTAGGGGCTCTGCAAACGCAATGTGACGCCTCCAGACCATTCCATCTAAGTCTGCATTCCAAATGGCGCTCCTTCCATTCCGAGCCCTCCCATGCGCCCAAACGGTGGTTCCCCCCACATATGGGGTATCAGCGTACTCAGGATAAATTGGACAACAACTTTTGGGGTCCAATTTCTCCTGTTACCCTCGGGAAAATACAAAACTGGGGGCTAAAAAATATTTTTTGTGGGAAAAAAATTTTGTTTTATTTTTATGGCTCTGCATTATAAACTTCTGTGAAGCCCTTGGTGGGTCAAAGTGCTCACCACACATCCAGATAAGTTCCTTAGGGGGTCTACTTTCCAAAATGGTGTATGTAGTGTACCCTGCTTTGGGAAAATGGCCGCCGCGATCTCTTCTGCGCACGCGCGGCATCCTGCGGCCATTTTCCTGAAGCCCCGTGCAGCAGAGCACTCCATCTGCGCACGCGCGGCCCCAGGAAGATGGCCGCCCCCACCGATGACAGGGGGTAATAGCGCAGATCGCGCGCTGCTTCTTCACGTGCGCGCAGTGGAATCGTCACTGCGACATGCGCACACCACTACGCCGCCAACGGAAAGCTGGGGAAGAAAAGAGCGATGTCACCACGCCCACCTGACCAGCCTGATTGACAGGTGAAAACGGCGACTTTGGTAATGTATTTCGCAGCATAGGTGGGGAATCAGGGTACACTAAACTAGAAGAAGAGGGGACGGGAAGAAAAACATTAGACTTGAACAAAGAAGATCCAGGAAAACATACTCAGAAGGGAGGTAAGAACATTTCTAAAACAATCCACAGCGAGGAGATTGGAACAAAACAAAATCCTCTAAACTGCATGCTTGCAAACGCCAGAAGCCTGACAAACAAGATGGAAGAACTAGAAGCAGAAATATCTACAGGTAACTTTGACATAGTGGGAATAACCGAGACATGGTTAGATGAAAGCTATGACTGGGCAGTTAACTTACAGGGTTACAGTCTGTTTAGAAAGGATCGTAAAAATCGGAGAGGAGGAGGGGTTTGTCTCTATGTAAAGTCTTGTCTAAAGTCCACTTTAAGGGAGGATATTAGCGAAGGAAATGAGGATGTCGAGTCCATATGGGTCGAAATTCATGGAGGGAAAAATGGTAACAAAATTCTCATTGGGGTCTGTTACAAACCCCCAAATATAACAGAAACCATGGAAAGTCTACTTCTAAAGCAGATAGATGAAGCTGCAACCCATAATGAGGTCCTGGTTATGGGGGACTTTAACTACCCGGATATTAACTGGGAAACAGAAACCTGTGAAACCCATAAAGGCAACAGGTTTCTGCTAATAACCAAGAAAAATTATCTTTCACAATTGGTGCAGAATCCAACCAGAGGAGCAGCACTTTTAGACCTAATACTATCTAATAGACCTGACAGAATAAAAAATCTGCAGGTGGTCGCGCATCTAGGAAATAGCGACCACAATATTGTACAGTTTCACCTGTCTTTCACTAGGGGGACTTGTCAGGGAGTCACAAAAACACTGAACTTTAGGAAGGCAAAGTTTGACCAGCTTAGAGATGCCCTTAATCTGGTAGACTGGGACAATATCCTCAGAAATAAGAATACAGATAATAAATGGGAAATGTTTAAGAACATCCTAAATAGGCAGTGTAAGCGGTTTATACCTTGTGGGAATAAAAGGACTAGAAATAGGAAAAACCCAATGTGGCTAAACAAAGAAGTAAGACAGGCAATTAACAGTAAAAAGAAAGCATTTGCACTACTAAAGCAGGATGGCACCATTGAAGCTCTAAAAAACTATAGGGAGAAAAATACTTTATCTAAAAAACTAATTAAAGCTGCCAAAAAGGAAACAGAGAAGCACATTGCTAAGGAGAGTAAAACTAATCCCAAACTGTTCTTCAACTATATCAATAGTAAAAGAATAAAAACTGAAAATGTAGGCCCCTTAAAAAATAGTGAGGAAAGAATGGTTGTAGATGACGAGGAAAAAGCTAACATATTAAACACCTTCTTCTCCACGGTATTCACAGTGGAAAATGAAATGCTAGGTGAAATCCCAAGAAACAATGAAAACCCTATATTAAGGGTCACCAATCTAACCCAAGAAGAGGTGCGAAACCGGCTAAATAAGATTAAAATAGATAAATCTCCGGGTCCGGATGGCATACACCCACGAGTACTAAGAGAACTAAGTAATGTAATAGATAAACCATTATTTCTTATTTTTAGGGACTCTATAGCGACAGGGTCTGTTCCGCAGGATTGGCGCATAGCAAATGTGGTGCCAATATTCAAAAAGGGCTCTAAAAGTGAACCTGGAAATTATAGGCCAGTAAGTCTAACCTCTATTGTTGGTAAAATATTTGAAGGGTTTCTGAGGGATGTTATTCTGGATTATCTCAATGAGAATAACTGTTTAACTCCATATCAGCATGGGTTTATGAGAAATCGCTCCTGTCAAACCAATCTAATCAGTTTTTATGAAGAGGTAAGCTATAGGCTGGACCACGGTGAGTCATTGGACGTGGTATATCTCGATTTTTCCAAAGCGTTTGATACCGTGCCGCACAAGAGGTTGGTACACAAAATGAGAATGCTTGGTCTGGGGGAAATTGTGCGTAAATGGGTTAGTAACTGGCTTAGTGATAGAAAGCAGAGGGTGGTTATAAATGGTATAGTCTCTAACTGGGTCGCTGTGACCAGTGGGGTACCGCAGGGGTCAGTATTGGGACCTGTTCTCTTCAACATATTCATTAATGATCTGGTAGAAGGTTTACACAGTAAAATATCGATATTTGCAGATGATACAAAACTATGTAAAGCAGTTAATACAAGTGAAGATAGTATTCTGCTACAGATGGATCTGGATAAGTTGGAAACTTGGGCTGAAAGGTGGCAGATGAGGTTTAACAATGATAAATGTAAGGTTATACACATGGGAAGAAGGAATCAATGTCACCATTACACACTGAATGGGAAACCACTGGGTAAATCTGACAGGGAGAAGGACTTGGGGATCCTAGTTAATGATAAACTTACCTGGAGCAGCCAGTGCCAGGCAGCAGCTGCCAAGGCAAACAGGATCATGGGGTGCATTAAAAGAGGTCTGGATACGCATGATGAGAGCATTATACTGCCTCTGTACAAATCCCTAGTTAGACCGCACATGGAGTACTGTGTCCAGTTTTGGGCACCGGTGCTCAGGAAGGATATAATGGAACTAGAGAGAGTACAAAGGAGGGCAACAAAATTAATAAAGGGGATGGGAGAACTACAATACCCAGATAGATTAGCGAAATTAGGATTATTTAGTCTAGAAAAAAGACGACTGAGGGGCGATCTAATAACCATGTATAAGTATATAAGGGGACAATACAAATATCTCGCTGAGGATCTGTTTATACCAAGGAAGGTGACGGGCACAAGGGGGCATTCTTTGCGTCTGGAGGAGAGAAGGTTTTTCCACCAACATAGAAGAGGATTCTTTACTGTTAGGGCAGTGAGAATCTGGAATTGCTTGCCTGAGGAGGTGGTGATGGCGAACTCAGTCGAGGGGTTCAAGAGAGGCCTGGATGTCTTCCTGGAGCAGAACAATATTGTATCATACAATTAGGTTCTGTAGAAGGACGTAGATCTGGGGATTTATTATGATGGAATATAGGCTGAACTGGATGGACAAATGTCTTTTTTCGGCCTTACTAACTATGTTACTATGTTACTATGTTACATACACTATTGTAACGCACAGCGCAGGCCCTATTTAACAGTATTTTTATCTCAATCTGAAAAAACGGGGTGACAGGTTCCCTTTAAGTATTTTGTGTGACATATTTCTGTGATTTAATTGCATAAAAATTCAAAGTTGGAAAATTGCGAAATTTTCAAAATTTTCGCCAAATTTACGTTTTTTTTCACAAATAAACACAGGTATTATCAAAGAAATTTTACCACTATCATGAAGCACAATATGTCACGAGAAAACAATGTCAGAATCACCAGGATCCATTTAAGCATTCCAGAGTTATAACCTCATAAAGGGACAGTGGTCAGAATTGTAAAAATTGGCCTGGTCATTGACGTGCAAACCACCCTTGGGGGTAAAAGGGTTAAGGACACTGCCCTCTCCTGGTTCTCCTCCTATCTTTCTGACTGCTCCTTCAGTCTTTTGTTCGCAGGCTCCACTTTATCCCCTTTTCCTCTCACTGTTGGGGTACCTCAGGGCTCAGTCCTTGGCCCCCTTCTCTTCTCTCTCTACACGGCCCCAATTGGACAGACCATCAGCCGATTTGGCTTTTAGTACCATCTTTATGCTGATGACACACAACTATACTGCTGTACTACAGAACGCCAGTGACTGTCCGTCCGCAGTCTCCAACATCATGTCCGCCCTCTATCTGAAACTCAACCTTTCCAAAACTGAACTTCTTTTGCTCCCGCGGTCTACTTACCTCCCTAAATCTCACATTTCCCTCTCCATGGGTGGCACCATAACAATACCCCGGCAGCAGGCGCGCTGTCTGGGTTTTACGTTTGACACCAATCTCTCCTTCACCTCCCATATACAATCTCTTGCCCGCTCTTGCCACTTAGGGTACCGTCACACTATACGATTTACCTACGATCACGACCAGCGATACGACCTGGCCGTGATCGTAGGTAAATCGTAGTGTGGTCGCTGGGGAGCTGTCACACAGACAGCTCTCCAGCGACCAACGATCCCGAGGTCCCCGGGTAACCAGGGTAAACATCGGGTTACTAAGCGCAGGACCGCGCTTAGTAACCCGATGTTTACCCTGGTTACCAGCGTAAAAAAAAACAAACAGCACATACTTACATTCCGGTGTCTGTCCCTTGCCGTCTGCTTACCGCACTCACTGACTGGCCGGCCGTAAAGTGAAAGCACAGCACAGCAGTGACGTCACCGCTGTGCTCTGCTCTCACTTTACGGCCGGCAGTCAGTGAGTGCGGGAAGCAGACGGCTAGGGACCTGACGGACACCGGAATGTAAGTATGTGCTGTTTGTTTTTTTTACATTTACGCTGGTAACCAGGGTAAACATCGGGTTACTAAGCGCGGCCCTGCGCTTAGTAACCCGATGTTTACCCTGGTTACAAGCGAACGCATCGCTAGATCGCATCGCTAGATCGGTGTCACACACACCGATCTAGCGATGACAGCGGGAGATCCAGCGACGAAAGAAAGTTCCAAACGATCTGCTACGACGTACGATTCTCAGCAGGATCCCTGATCGCTGCTGCGTGTCAGACACAGCGATATCGTAACTATATCGCTGGAACGTCACGAATCGTACCGTCGTAGCGATCAAAATGGCACTGTGTGACGGTACCCTTACACCTAAAGAACATCTCCAGAATCCACCCTTTTCTCACCATGGAAACAACAAAAATCCTCACTATCGCCCTGATCCACTCCCGCCTGGACTGCTGTAACACTCTATTAATTGGCCTCCCCTTACTCGAGTTTTCCCTCTCCAGTCCATCCTTAATGCAGCAGTCAGGGTCATCCATCTGGCTTATCTGTACTCAGACGTGTCCGCTCTTCGCCAGTCGTTACACTGGCTGCCTATTCGCTACAGGATCCAATTCAAAGTACTTGTTCTCACCCATAAAGCTCTCCACAGTGCGGCACCCCCTTACATCTCCTCCCTCATTTCTTTCTATCGCTGCGCTCTGCAAACGACTTTCGACTAACCTCTGCACTAATCCGTACTTCCCACTCCCGACTCCAAGACTTCTCCCACGCTGCGCCAATCCTCTGGAATGCTCTACCCCAAGATATTAGGACCATCCACAAATTGCACAGTTTTAGGCGCTCCCTTAAAACACATTTGTTGAGAGCGGCCTATCACGTTCCCTAATCAAAGTCATTTTATGTGTTAGTGTGTGTGTAGCCAATTCACTATCTCTACCTATCTCCCACTCCCTCAAGATGGCTGAACCATCGTTGTAAATACATCATTGTAAATACACACATGTACTTTGTATCTCCCCCACCTCATTGTAGATTGTAAGCTGTCACGAGCAGGGTCATCCTATTTTGCTTTAATTATTGTATTGTTAACACTGTTTTCATTATGACTGTTGTGTTTGAAACTGTTAAACTGTAAAGCGCTGCGGAATATGTTGCCGCTATATAAATAAAGATTATTATTTATTATCTATCTATCTATCCCATATCTATCTATCTATCTATCTATTTATCTATGTATGTATGTATCTATCTAGGTATGTATCTATCTGTCATCTATCTATCTATCTAATATCTATCTATCTATCTAATATCTATCATCTATCTATATCTACAGTATATACTGTATCTATCTGGCTGTCTATCTATACACCCCATATCTATCTATCTATCTATCTATCTATCTATCTATCTATCTATCTATCTATCTATCTATCTATCTATCTATCTATCTATCTATCATGGATTCTCTTTCTGTGCCCCACTGAAACTATTATATTATCTCTGTCCAATAGGCCGTGTTATTCATCTTCAGAATGAAAATTGCTTTTGAAATGAGCAATATTGCAAGTTCACATGGAGTTAGGGGGATTTCAGAGATAATGGAATTTTGAGAACTGAAGCATGACCAATTCTGTTAACCCTTTTCAAGACATAGGTGCTACAGTTCTCATATGTACAGGGACATAGCTTGTGTTTTAAATGCTAAGTGTACAGTCTCTCTAAAAATATTGGCACCTGCTTCTCATATTGTGCAAGAAAAGTTGTCTCCAGCGACCACAGAAGAAATGATTCTTAAAACTGAATCCTACATGTTTCAACCTACACGGGTGTTCCATGATTAAGACCGTGTAGGTTGAAACATGTAGGATTCATTCCTTGCACTGGGATTGCCCATATATGCCTATCTGTGCTTTTTAATATGATGATAAATAAATGTCAAGTTTTAAGAATCATTTCTCCTGTGGTCACTGGAGACAACTTTTCTTGCACATTGGATTTCCATACCGCCAGGACCAGGGCGGCTCCGTGCACAGATAACCAGCCAAGGAACCTGGACATAATGGTGTGAGCTGAACATTTTTCTTTTTATATGCCTCTCATATTGTGGTGATAGGGTGGGAGGGAGATTTGATCATTCCTTCTGTCTGCACCCACATACCAGGAAGTCGCACATCCTCCTTCAGCTGCTATTCTGAGAAGTGCAAGGATCTCCCTAAGCTCAGATATATATAAATGACATGCATGTAGCATATGCTACGTTTATTTTTGTTTGTGTGTTCATTTGCATATATACATACAGTGGCATGTAAAAGTTTGGGCACCCCTGGTCAAAATTACTGTTATTGTGACCATTTAACAAGTTGAAGATGACATGATCTCTAAGGGTATGTGCACACGTTGCGGATTTGGCTGCAGATCCGCAGCAGATTTGGCCCTGCGGATCTGCAGCAGTTTTCCATGCGGTGTACAGTACCATTTAAACGTATGGAAAATCAAATCCGCAGTGCACATGCTGCGGAAAATTCAGTGCGGAAACACTGCATGTCAATTCTTTGTGTGGATTCTGCAGCCTTTTACACCTGTTCTATAATTGGAATCCGCAGGTGTAAAAACGCAGGCAAAATCCGCAGTAAATCCGTGGTGAATCTGCAGGTAAAACACGGTGCGTTTTACATGCAGATTCTGCAGAATCTGGGTGGAAAAATCCGCAATGGAATCCGCAACGTGTGCACATACCCTAAAAAACCTAGAGTTAAAGATGAAACATTTCCTTTGCATTTTAGGCACAATAGTAAATATTTTCATCTTTTACATTTTAAAAATTACAAAAAGATAAATGGCCAATGACAAAGTTTCTGTATCTTGCATGGCTAGTGCCTAGTAGCACCCCCTTTTTAAAGTATCACAGCTTGTAAAGGTATTTTGTAGCCAACCAAGACCCTTTCAATTTTTGTTTGAAGAATTTTCATCCATTCTTCCTTGGAAAATTTTTCCCAGTTCTGTGAGATTCCTGGGTCATATTACATGCACTGCTACTTTGAGGTCTAGTCACAGATTTTCAATGATGTTCAGATCAGGCGACTGTGAGGGCCATTGTAAAACCTTCAGCTTGCACCTTTTGAGGTAGTCTATTGTCAATTTTGACATGTGTTTAGATTCCTTATCCATTTGCAGAAGCCATATTTTTTTCAACTTCACTTGTTTTAAAGATGGTGTTATGTTTGCATCAAGAATGTGCTTAAATTTCATGAAATCCATTCTTCCCTCTACCCGTGAAATGTTCCCCGTGCAATTAGCCTCAAGATAACCCCAAAGCATGATTGATCCACCCCTATGCTTAATGGTTGGCGAGATGTTCTATTCATGAAATTATGTACCCTTTTTTCTCCACACATACCTTTGATCATTGTGGCCAAAGAGTTCTATTTTAACCTTATCAGACCACAGGACTCCTTTCCAAAATGTATCAGGTTTGTTTAGATGTTCTTTTGCATACTTCAGATGCTGAATTTTATGGTGTGGACACAGGAAAGGTTTTTTTCTGATGGCTCTAACATGAAGGCCATATTTGTGCAGGTGTCTCTTAACAATAGAACAATGTACCACAGCTCGAGAGTCTGCTAAGTTGTTCTGAAGGTCTTTTTGCAGTCAAGCGTGTCTTCTGATTTGCCTCTCTAGCAATCCTACGAGCAGGTCTAACTGAAATTTTGCTTGGTCTTCCAGACCTTATCTTGACCTCCACTGTTCTTGTTAACTGCTATTTCCTAATTTGGAACTGAGGAAAGGGCAACTTGAAAACGCTTTGCTATTTTCTTATAGCTTTCCCCTGCTTTGTGGGCTTCCATAATTTTCATTTTCAAAGTTCTAGGCAGCTGCTTTGAAGAACCTATGGCTGCTGTTTTTTGGCACAAGGTTAGAGGAGGCTGTGTTTTTATAACTCTGGGAAATTTGCATCACCTATGCTTTCCTAATGATGATAGTGAACAAGTTATATTCTTAACAGTCTAATTAAGGTCTGAAACCATGGTCAAAGTTATCTGAGCTTATAAATCTCCATGGGTGCGCAAACTTTTGCATTGGCCCATTTTCCTTTTTAGAATTTTTAAAATGAAAAAAAAAGGAAAATATTTTTTTTCTTTTGCATAAAATACAAAGGAAATGTGTCATCATTAACTTTTGACCTTTTAGAAACAATCTCATCTACTTTCTTAACTGTTCACAGAAAAGATAGTTTTGACCAGAGGTGCCTAAACTTTTACATGCCACTGTATGTCTATATTTATTATAACACCCTAGGGCGTTGTAGGGCATCGTCGGAGTGACATAGGCAGACACAGTTCATATAAGGAAAACATGGAGCTTTATTTTCAGCCGACAGGTAACAAACAGTATAGAAACCAAAAACATCAAAGATTTGCCCGGTGCTAACTAACATACCATACCTTTGACTCGCATTACCAGGGATGTGGTCTTGGCTGTCCAGCCACTCAGCATTTAGCACATTTAACCAATGTACATATCTTCCTCCAGAACATATCATATCAGTCCGGAGCATGTGACACTCTGAAACTTTTTCTTGAGCCTTTTTGGTGTCTGTAATGAGACGACCTCTCTCAGCTGAGCTGGCTAGCCCTCCATCAAAACATGTACCAAAGTGGGAGTGGGAGTGATGAGTCCCATCACTTAATTCTCCTCATCAATCCAATAAAACCTGCCCTGGAACTATCATAAATAAAACGGCTGAGCACCTAAGATGCTGCACCAAACAGTACTACCCAATTTTAATACCTCACCCAGCTTAATTTTCTGATAGAGATACTCATTCCGTCCAGTAACTTCTATGGCGGCCACCCAGATATCGTCCCCTTCTTGTTCAGACCAGACGTCTGGGCATTTTGGGTCATCATACTATGAATTCTTGATAGTCCATCTAAATTCCCGGTGATTTCCTCGGTCTGTGTTCCTTGGAGAAATTAAAATTCTGCAGCAAGAGAAACCACCTTGTCACCCTAGCAGTTTTTTCCTTATTAAGTTTCATCCACGTCAGCGGGGCATGATCTGATACAAGCTTAAATCTACTCAAGAGGTAATATTTCAAAGATTCTAGTGCCCTCCTTATAGCTGAGCGTTCACACTCTATGATAGCATTTTTTTTTTCTGCTGGAGTCAACTTCCTGCTCAAATACTGGGTGTTCTTCTTTATTTACAGTTTGAGACAAGACGGCTCCCAACCTCGTGTGCGAGGCGTCTGTCTGAACCAAGAACTTTTTTATTTTTTAAATTTGGTGTAATTAATACAGATTGGTCACACAGCGCTGACTTAAGGCACTGAAAGGCTTATTCCTCCTCTTGTCAGGTTTGTTAATGGCGCTGTCTTTGAGGCAAAATTTGGTATGAACCTTCGATAATAGCTGGTAATCCCTTAAAGATCCTGCACTTGTTTCTTAGTAACCGGCCAAGGCCAACTTTGTATGGCCTCAGCATAATTAATTTGAGGTTTGATCATGCACCTGCCAATAGCAAACCCCAGGTACTTGGCCTCCTCTAGTCCTAAAGCCCATTTTTCCAGATTTATTATGAGTCCTGCCTCACTGATCGCATCTAGCATGGCTTGCACTTTACACAAATGGCTTCCCCAGTCTGCACTGAAGATAACCACATCATCAAGGTAAGCTGCTGCGTAACTATTATGTGGCTTCAAAATTAAATCCATCAATATCTGAAAGGTTGCGGGTGCTCCATGTAGACAAAAGGGCATGTTCTTGCACTAGTACAAACCCTCTTGGTTGGAAAAAGATGCTTTGTCTTTGGCCCTCCTGGTTAATGGAATTTGCCAACAAGCCTTTGTAAGATCCTGAGTCGTTATGCATCTAGCATTACCAAGTTTGTCAATTAATTCATATACCCTAAGAATGGGGCATGCATTACATTTAGAGATTTCATTTAACTTTCGAAAATTATTGCAAAACCTCCAGGTCTCGTTTTGTTTGGGAATAAACACAAATGGGCTAGGCCATTCAATTTGGGACTCTTCGATCACTCCAAGCTCCAACATTCGTTTGACTTCAATTGAGATTGCTTCACGGCATGCCTCTGGTATTTTATAGGGTTTCAGGTTTATTTTCTTACATGGTTCGGTAACTATATCATGTATTATTAGATGGGTGTTCTAAGAGAACTTCATTTCATTTTGTTTCCTGTCATTGGGTTGTTGAAAGGGTATCCTCTAATTTCACCGCTGGAACCAGTTGTGGTAACATACTACACTTCATCCTGGCAGTGCCCATTGATTCCCTGTCTTTCTAACGTTTAAGTAGATTCATGTGATACAGTTGGTATGGTTTACGCTCTCCCAGTTAATATACATTATAATCTACTTCTCCAACCTTCTCTACTGTCATGATCCGTTCCGGAGTTTAGTCCTGTCTGCTCTTTCTCTGGGTGGATCATGTCAAGGGTTAACTTTGATCTGCCTCATTCTGGGCTCGGGTTTGCTATTTAGCTGCCAGGTATCCTGAGGGTGGTGTCAGCTATAGCTCTGTCTTTGGCGTGTGAACCTGACTCTGGAAGCCCTTGGTTTGTCCTACTGTGAACTCTGACTTGTCCTGTGTCTGTTGTCTCCCCCTTCCTGCCCTTTCCCAGTGTCTTTTTGTTTGTTTGTATATCTGCTTGACTCCCTGGTTATGATCTTGGCTTGGCTCTTTTGACTCTGTTTCAGTTTGTCGCTATTGTACCGTATTTCGCCCATCCTGGTTTACTGATCCCTTGCTATGTCCTGACTATTCATTCTGTCTAACTCCATTTGTACTATTATGCTGTCTTCTAATCTGACTCGGCTTTCCTGACCTCGCTCTCGCCACTAGGTGGCATCTGTTCAGTTGCTCTGTGTGTGCAATCTGGCTTCCCTACCAAGCTCCCCCTGGTGGAGGTTGCGCTGTACTGCACTGCAGCTGCATGACATCTACTACCTCAAATGGACCCTGCCAAAAACTTACTTACTTCGGCATGAGGTCCAAGACCCTATTTCCCGGGTTGAAGTGTCTGATTTTGGCCCTTTTTCACCCTATCATACAATCGGCTTCGGGCCTTCTGCATGTGTACTCTGACAATAGATAATACTTTTTCAATTCGGTGTTGCATCTGTTCTACGTGATCAATATCACTTCTATACAGGCTAGCCTCAGCTTCCCATGTTTCTTTCGTTATGTCCAGCAGACCTCTTGGGTGCCTCCCATACACTATCTTGGAAGGCTAGAAACCAGTAGAGGCCTACTGTACTTCTCTCACGGAGAACAATAAATATGGTAAAAGATAATCTCAATCATATCCAGCTTTTCCCACTATCTTTTTTTACCATGTGCTTTAGCGACTTACTGAATCTCTCAATCATCATCCATTTGAGGATGATGTACCGAAGTACGTATGTGCACCATCTTCAGCATTCAGCACAGCTCTTTCATTAGATTTGACTTGAAGGGTGTGCCTTGATCAGTAAGGATTTCCTTGGGAATCCCCATTGAGATAACACTCACGGGTGATACGTTTGGATGCAATATTTCTTAGGGGAACAGCTTCACGATAGAACGTGGCATAATCTACTAAGACAAGGATATACTGGTGCTACAGAGCTGATTTCACAATAGGGCCCACCAAATCCATCCCCATCCTCTCAAAGGGTATTTCAACTATGGGGAGAGGTAATAGTGGGCGATAAAAATAGGCCATGGGTGCAGTTATTTGGCATACATGACGGGATTTTTATAATAATCTTCAATCTCGTTGTAAATCCCCGTTCAGAAGAACCTTCCTCCTGGTCTTCTCGGTCTCCAAGTGTCCCACCAGAACATGACTATGAACCATATTAATCACCCTGCACTGATAAGCCTAAGTGATCAGCAATTGCTCAACAATTTTCAGATCTTGATCACTCTATACAATAGCTCACTATTCATTGCAAAGTGTGGAAGCAGTTGGTCAGCTCCTGGATATTGGGAAACTCCATTAACAAGGACGACATTCTCCCTTGCATATCTAAGGGTGTTATCCTTCAATTGAGCAATACCAAAACTTATCCTGTGTTTCCTCTAACTCAAGTATCACTGGGAAATTAGTGAGAATTTTGTCTTTTCCAGCGAAAACCTGCAATGGAGAATTTTCACCCTCTCCCCCCTGGGCCAGTACTGGTACTCGTTCCTTTACCCCACAACTTGCAAAACAATGGGAAATCATGTCCCAAGATTACTTTATGCATAAGGGCTTTTACTACCTCCACTTCATAATCCATCATCCCATATGATTTCTATTTTCCCGAGGGCTACAGGGTACATTTTGGTGTCAGCATGGATACACACCATACTTGAACCTGTCAGGTACATGACCCCCAGGTATGAGGCTGTCATGTAATAGTGTCACAAGACTACCTTAGTCTAGTAGGGCGGTGACAGGACAACCATTCAGCCTGACTTAACACACTTGTGTCTCAGTCTCTAGTCAAGGTGTAGCCACACAGGAAGGAGCGGCAAACAGAGACTGGCGGTGGCCGGCATCACATTTCATAGGCTCTGGGCACAATGAACACTGAGCCATGAAAAGATCAAACTCACGACACCTTCAACACTGGACAAGCATGGGTTTTTTAAACATAGAGTCGCCAACAGGGTTGGGACTTTTCCTGGCAGTCCCTTTCATCCCTCCTTGGATGGTGGGGCATTTCTGATGTTACAGAGAGTTGGTTGGCATCTCCCTGCAGGTGACGAGTTGAGGAAGGCTTCCTGGAGAGTTCCCTCTGCAGCAACAAACCTCTCCAACAACTCCACTAGATTATCCACACTTCGGGGGTCACCAAGACCACCTGCTTCAAGATCTGTGCGGACATGCAGACATGGGGTTGCCACCATTTCTTTACTAGATTAAATGATCTGGTTAACCGGTATTCCAAGGCCCAAGACCAGTCTAACACTCACCATGGCTGTAACCCCTAGGCAAGCAAGGATCTCAGCTTTCAGTTTTGCATAATCTTGCACGTCTTGCTGACTAAGGTCATGATAGGATTTTTGAGACTATTATATCAAACTAGATTGTGGCCCGATTCTAACGCATCGGGTATTCTAGAATATGCATGTCCCCGTAGTATATGGACAATGAGGATTCCAGAATTCGCGTCAGACTGTTCCCGTCCCTGATTGGTCGAAGCAACCTTTATGACATCATCGTCGCCATGGCATCCATTATGACATCTACGTCGATACTGTGCCCGTCGCTGAATCAGAAACGTGGGATTTCTACGTCCTTTATGACATCATCGTTGCTGTGCCCGTCGCTGATTGGTCGAGGAGGACTGATCAATATAGAAGTGTCAGGAGGACTGATCAATATAGAATGTCAGGAGGACTGATCAATATAGAAGTGTCAGGAGGACTGATCAATATAGAAGTGTCAGGAGGACTGATCAATATAGAAGTGTCAGGAGGATTTATCAATATAGAGGTGTCAGGAGGACTGATCAATATAGAAGTATCAGGAGGACTGATCAATATAGAAGTGTCAGGAGGACTGATCAATATAGAAGTGTCAGGAGGACTGATCAATATAGAGGTATCAGGAGGACTGATCAATATAGAAGTGTCAGGAGGAATGATCAATACAGAAGTGTCAGGAGGAATGATCAATACAGAAGTGTCAGGAGGAATGATCAATATAGAAGTGTCAGGAGGACTGATCAATATAGAAGTGTCAGGAGGATTTATCAATATAGAGGTGTCAGGAGGACTGATCAATATAGAAGTATCAGGAGGACTGATCAATATAGAAGTGTCAGGAGGACTGATCAATATAGAAGTGTCTGGAGGACTGATCAATATAGAAGTGTCAGGAGGACTGATCAATATAGAAGTGTCAGGAGGACTGATCAATATAGAGGTATCAGGAGGACTGTTCAATATATCTGATCAATGATCAATATACTGATCAATATAGAAGTGTCAGGAGGACTGATCAATATAGAGGTATCAGGAGGACTGATCAATATAGAAGTGTCAGGAGGAATGATCAATACAGAAGTGTCAGGAGGAATGATCAATACAGAAGTGTCAGGAGGAATGATCAATATAGAAGTGTCAGGAGGACTGATCAATATAGAAGTGTCAGGAGGATTTATCAATATAGAGGTGTCAGGAGGACTGATCAATATAGAAGTATCAGGAGGACTGATCAATATAGAAGTGTCAGGAGGACTGATCAATATAGAAGTGTCAGGAGGATTTATCAATATAGAGGTGTCAGGAGGACTGATCAATATAGAAGTGTCAGGAGGACTGATCAATACAGAAGTGTCAGGAGGACTGATCAATATAGAAGTGTCAATCAGAGACGCAGGATTTCTACGTCGATAGTGTTGGCGCTATATAAATAAAAATTATTATTATTATTATATAGAAGTGTCAGGAGGACTGATCAATATAGAAGTGTCAGGAGGACTGATCAATATAGAGGTATCAGGAGGACTGATCAATATAGAAGTGTCAGGAGGACTGATCAATATAGAAGTGTCAGGAGGACTGATCAATATAGAGGTATCAGGAGGACTGATCAATATAGAAGTGTCAGGAGGACTGATCAATATAGAATGTCAGGAGGACTGATCAATATAGAGGTATCAGGAGGACTGATCAATATAGAAGTGTCAGGAGGACTGATCAATATAGAGGTATCAGGAGGACTGATCAATATAGAAGTGTCAGGAGGACTGATCAATATAGAAGTGTCAGGAGGACTGATCAATATAGAAGTGTCAGGAGGACTGATCAATATAGAAGTGTCAGGAGGACTGATCAATATAGAAGTGTCAGGAGGACTGATCAATATAGAATGTCAGGAGGACTGATCAATATAGAGGTGTCAGGAGGACTGATCAATATAGAAGTATCAGGAGGACTGATCAATATAGAAGTGTCAGGAGGACTGATCAATATAGAAGTGTCAGGAGGATTTATCAATATAGAGGTGTCAGGAGGACTGATCAATATAGAAGTGTCAGGAGGACTGATCAATACAGAAGTGTCAGGAGGACTGATCAATATAGAAGTGTCAATCAGAGACGCAGGATTTCTACGTCGATAGTGTTGGCGCTATATAAATAAAAATTATTATTATTATTATTATATAGAAGTGTCAGGAGGACTGATCAATATAGAAGTGTCAGGAGGACTGATCAATATAGAGGTATCAGGAGGACTGATCAATATAGAAGTGTCAGGAGGACTGATCAATATAGAAGTGTCAGGAGGACTGATCAATATAGAGGTATCAGGAGGACTGATCAATATAGAAGTGTCAGGAGGACTGATCAATATAGAATGTCAGGAGGACTGATCAATATAGAGGTATCAGGAGGACTGATCAATATAGAAGTGTCAGGAGGACTGATCAATATAGAGGTATCAGGAGGACTGATCAATATAGAAGTGTCAGGAGGACTGATCAATATAGAAGTGTCAGGAGGACTGATCAATATAGAAGTGTCAGGAGGACTGATCAATATAGAAGTGTCAGGAGGACTGATCAATATAGAAGTGTCAGGAGGACTGATCAATATAGAATGTCAGGAGGACTGATCAATATAGAGGTATCAGGAGGACTGATCAATATAGAAGTGTCAGGAGGACTGATCAATATAGAGGTATCAGGAGGACTGATCAATATAGAAGTGTCAGGAGGACTGATCAATATAGAAGTGTCAGGAGGACTGATCAATATTGAAGTGTCAGGAGGACAGATCAATATAGAAGTGTCAGGAGGACTGATCAATATAGAAGTGTCAGGAGGACTGATCAATATTGAAGTGTCAGGAGGACTGATCAATATAGAAGTGTCAGGAGGACTGTCAGGAGGACTGATCAATATAGAGGCATAAGGAGGACTGATCAATATAGAGGTGTCAGGAGGACTGATCAATATAGAAGTGTCAGGAGGACTGATCAATATAGAAGTGTCAGGAGGACTGATCAATATAGAGGTATCAGGAGGACTGATCAATATAGAAGTGTCAGGAGGACTGATCAATATAGAAGTGTCAGGAGGACTGATCAATATAGAGGTATCAGGAAGACTGATCAATATAGAAGTGTCAGGAGGACTGATCAATATAGAGGTATCAGGAGGACTGATCAATATTGAAGTGTCAGGAGGACAGATCAATATAGAGGTGTCAGGAGGACTGATCAATATAGAAGTGTCAGGAGGACTGATCAATATTGAAGTGTCAGGAGGACTGATCAATATAGAAGTGTCAGGAGGACTGATCAATATTGAAGTGTCAGGAGGACTGATCAATATTGAAGTGTCAGGAGGACTGTCAGGAGGACTGATCAATATAGAGGCATCAGGAGGACTGATCAATATAGAAGTGTCAGGAGGACTGATCAATATAGAAGTGTCAGGAGGACTGATCAATATAGAGGTATCAGGAGGACTGATCAATATAGAATGTCAGGAGGACTGATCAATATAGAAGTGTCAGGAGGACTGATCAATATAGAGGTATCAGGAGGACTGATCAATATAGAAGTGTCAGGAGGACTGATCAATATAGAAGTGTCAGGAAGACTGATCAATATAGAAGTGTCAGGAGGACTAATCAATATAGAAGTGTCAGGAGGACTGATCAATATTGAAGTGTCAGGAGGACTGATCAATATAGAGGTATCAGGAGGACTGATCAATATAGAAGTGTCAGGAGGACTGATCAATATAGAGGTATCAGGAGGACTGTTCAATATAGAAGTGTCAGGAGGACTGATCAATATAGAAGTGTCAGGAGGACTGATCAATATTGAAGTGTCAGGAGGACAGATCAATATAGAAGTGTCAGGAGGACTGATCAATATAGAAGTGTCAGGAGGACTGATCAATATAGGAGTGTCAGGAGGACTGATCAATATAGAAGTGTCAGGAGGACTGATCAATATAGAAGTGTCAGGAGGACTGATCAATATAGAGGTATCAGGAGGACTGATCAATATAGAATGTCAGGAGGACTGATCAATATAGAGGTATCAGGAGGACTGATCAATATAGAAGTGTCAGGAGGACTGATCAATATAGAGGTATCAGGAGGACTGATCAATATAGAAGTGTCAGGAAGACTGATCAATATAGAAGTGTCAGGAGGACTAATCAATATAGAAGTGTCAGGAGGACTGATCAATATTGAAGTGTCAGGAGGACAGATCAATATAGAGGTATCAGGAGGACTGATCAATATAGAAGTGTCAGGAGGACTGATCAATATTGAAGTGTCAGGAGGACTGATCAATATAGAAGTGTCAGGAGGACTGATCAATATAGAGGTATCAGGAGGACTGATCAATATAGAAGTGTCAGGAGGACTGATCAATATAGGAGTGTCAGGAGGACTGATCAATATAGAGGCATCAGGAGGACTGATCAATATAGAAGTGTCAGGAGGACTAATCAATATAGAAGTGTCAGGAGGACTGATCAATATAGAGGTATCAGGAGGACTGTTCAAAATAGAAGTGTCAGGAGGACTGATCAATACAGAAGTGTCAGGAGGACTGATCAATATAGAAGTGTCAGGAGGACTGATCAATATAGAAGTGTCAGGAGGACTGATCAATATAGGAGTGTCAGGAGGACTGATCAATATAGAGGCATCAGGAGGACTGATCAATATAGAAGTGTCAGGAGGACTGATCAATATAGAAGTGTCAGGAGGACTGATCAATATAGAAGTGTCAGGAGGACTGATCAATATTGAAGTGTCAGGAGGACTGATCAATATAGAAGTGTCAGGAAAACTGTCAGGAGGACTGATCAATATAGAGGTATCAGGAGGACTGATCAATATAGTGTTGGCGCTATATAAATAAAAATTATTATTATTATTATTATATAGAAGTGTCAGGAGGACTGATCAATATAGAAGTGTCAGGAGGACTGATCAATATAGAGGTATCAGGAGGACTGATCAATATAGAAGTGTCAGGAGGACTGATCAATATAGAAGTGTCAGGAGGACTGATCAATATAGAGGTATCAGGAGGACTGATCAATATAGAAGTGTCAGGAGGACTGATCAATATAGAATGTCAGGAGGACTGATCAATATAGAGGTATCAGAAGGACTGATCAATATAGAAGTGTCAGGAGGACTGATCAATATAGAGGTATCAGGAGGACTGATCAATATAGAAGTGTCAGGAGGACTGATCAATATAGAAGTGTCAGGAGGACTGATCAATATAGAAGTGTCAGGAGGACTGATCAATACAGAAGTGTCAGGAGGACTGATCAATATAGAAGTGTCAGGAGGACTGATCAATATTGAAGTGTCAGGAGGACTGATCAATATAGAGGTATCAGGAGGACTGATCAATATAGAAGTGTCAGGAGGACTGATCAATATAGAAGTGTCAGGAGGACTGATCAATATTGAAGTGTCAGGAGGACTGATCAATACAGAAGTGTCAGGAGGACTGATCAATATAGAAGTGTCAGGAGGACTGATCAATATTGAAGTGTCAGGAGGACTGATCAATATAGAAGTGTCAGGAGGACTGATCAATATAGAGGTATCAGGAGGACTGATCAATATAGAAGTGTCAGGAGGACTGATCAATATAGAAGTGTCAGGAGGACTGATCAATATAGAAGTGTCAGGAGGACTGATCAATATAGAGGTATCAGGAGGACTGATCAATATAGAAGTGTCAGGAGGACTGATCAATATAGAGGTATCAGGAGGACTGATCAATATAGAAGTGTCAGGAGGACTGATCAATATAGAAGTGTCAGGAGGACTGATCAATACAGAAGTGTCAGGAGGACTGATCAATACAGAAGTGGCGGCCTCGACCAATCAGAGTCGTGGGATTTCTTCGTCGATGCTGTGCCGGTCTCTGATTGGTCGAGGCCTGGCGGCCTCGACCAATCAGAGAGCCGGGATTTCCAGGACAGACAGACAGACAGACAGACAGAAAGACAGACAGACAGACGGAAAAACCCTTAGACAATTATATATATAGATAGGGCACAAGTACATCCACCCATGCTTCCGTGAGGAGCTGCTGCCTTTAGGCTGCCCTGTCAAAGAAAGTGAAAAAGTCTCCACATCATCATCTGGAGTCATGGAGTGGTGTAAGTGTGGGATTTCTGTGTGTGACATTCTTACTGGATACTGAATAAATTGAGATAATTAACATGTCTATGCATCCTGTGATTTCTATAATTCCATGATTATTTATATACTAGATGGTGGCCCGATTCTAATGCATCGTGTATTCTAGAATATGCATGTACACGTAGTATATTGCACAGCCCACGTAGTATATTGCCCAGCCACGTAGTATATTGCCCAGCCACGTAGTATATTGCTCAGTGACGTAGTATATTGCCCAGCCACGTAGTATATTGCCCAGTCACGTAGTATATTGCCCGGTCATGTAGTATATTGCTCAGTTACGTAGTATATTGCCCAGTGACGTAGTATATTGCCCAGTCATGTAGTATATTGCCCAGCCACGTAGTATATTGCCCAGCCACGTAGTATATTGCCCAGTGACGTAGTATATTGCCCAGTCATGTAGTATATTGCCCAGCCACGTAGTATATTGCCCAGCCACGTAGTATATTGCCCAGCCACGTAGTATATTGCTCAGTGACGTAGTATATTGCCCAGCCACGTAGTATATTGCCCAGCCACATAGTATATTGCCCAGTCACGTAGTATATTGCCCGGTCATGTAGTATATTGCTCAGTTACGTAGTATATTGCCCAGTGACGTAGTATATTGCCCAGTCATGTAGTATATTGCCCAGCCACGTAGTATATTGCCCAGTCACGTAGTATATTGCCCGGTCATGTAGTATATTGCTCAGTTACGTAGTATATTGCCCAGTGACGTAGTATATTGCCCAGTCATGTAGTATATTGCCCAGCCACGTAGTATATTGCCCAGCCACGTAGTATATTGCTCAGTGACGTAGTATATTGCCCAGCCACGTAGTATATTGCCCAGCCACATAGTATATTGCCCAGTCACGTAGTATATTGCCCGGTCATGTAGTATATTGCTCAGTTACGTAGTATATTGCCCAGTGACGTAGTATATTGCCCAGTCATGTAGTATATTGCCCAGCCACATAGTATATTGCCCAGTCACGTAGTATATTGCCCAGTCACGTAGTATATTGCCCAGTCACGTACTATATTGCCCAGCGACGTAGTATATTGCCTAGCCACGTAGTATATTGCCCAGCCACGTAGTATACAGCACAGACACGGAGTATACTGCCCAGTCACGTCGTATATTGCCCAGTCACATAGTATATTGCCCAGCTACGTAGTATATTGCCCAGCCACGTATGTAACAGTTTAAAAATTAAAAAAGAAACATATACTCACCCTCCGAGGTGTCCCTTGTATTCCTGCCGCCTGTGTGCAGTGCATGTGGCAGCTTCCGGTCCCAGGTTTGGTATGAGCGCAGGACCTGTGATGATGTCGCGGTCACATGACCATGACATCATGGAAGGTCCTTCTCGCATAGCATCTTTGGAACCGAAACCTGCCGCTTGCACTGCTGAGGACAGGACGCACGTCGGAGGGTAAGAATAACCTTTTTTTAAAATTATTATTATTTTTAACATTAGATCGTTTTACTATTGATGCTGCATACGCAGCATCAATAGTAAAAAGTTGGTCACACAGGGTTAATAACTGCATAACCGGAGTGTGTTACACCGCACTCCGGTAACGTTAGCATTAACCCTGTGTGAGGGCTGACTGGATGACTGGAGGGGAGTAAGGAGCAGGCACTGACTGCGGGGAGGAAAGAGCGGCCATATTACTGCCGGACTGTGGCCGTCGCTGATTGTTCGTGGCAATGGTCGTGGGCGTTTTGCCACGACCAATCAGCGACTTGGATTCCATGACAGACAGAGGCCGTGACCAATGAATATCTGTGACAGAAAGAAAGACAGACAGAAAGAGAGACAGACGGAAGTGACCTTTAGACAATTATATAGTAGACTAGATTGTGGCCCGATTCTAACGCATCGGGTATTCTAGAATATGCATGTCCCCGTAGTATATGGACAATGAGGATTCCAGAATTCGCGTCAGACTGTTCCCGTCCCTGATTGGTCGAAGCAACCTTTATGACATCATCGTCGCCATGGCAACCATTATGACATCTACGTCGATACTGTGCCCGTCGCTGAATCAGAAACGTGGGATTTCTACGTCCTTTATCACATCATCGTTGCTGTGCCCGTCGCTGATTGGTCGAGGAGGACTGATCAATATAGAAGTGTCAGGAGGACTGATCAATATAGAATGTCAGGAGGACTGATCAATATAGAAGTGTCAGGAGGACTGATCAATATAGAAGTGTCAGGAGGACTGATCAATATAGAAGTGTCAGGAGGATTTATCAATATAGAGGTGTCAGGAGGACTGATCAATATAGAAGTATCAGGAGGACTGATCAATATAGAGGTATCAGGAGGACTGATCAATATAGAAGTATCAGGAGGACTGATCAATATAGAAGTGTCAGGAGGACTGATCAATATAGAAGTGTCAGGAGGACTGATCAATATAGAGGTATCAGGAGGACTGATCAATATAGAAGTGTCAGGAGGACTGATCAATATAGAAGTGTCAGGAGGATTTATCAATATAGAGGTGTCAGGAGGACTGATCAATATAGAAGTATCAGGAGGACTGATCAATATAGAAGTGTCAGGAGGACTGATCAATATAGAAGTGTCTGGAGGACTGATCAATATAGAAGTGTCAGGAGGACTGATCAATATAGAAGTGTCAGGAGGACTGATCAATATAGAGGTATCAGGAGGACTGTTCAATATATCTGATCAATGATCAATATACTGATCAATATAGAAGTGTCAGGAGGACTGATCAATATAGAGGTATCAGGAGGACTGATCAATATAGAAGTGTCAGGAGGACTGATCAATATAGAAGTGTCAGGAGGATTTATCAATATAGAGGTGTCAGGAGGACTGATCAATATAGAAGTGTCAGGAGGACTGATCAATATAGAAGTGTCAGGAGGACTGATCAATACAGAAGTGTCAGGAGGAATGATCAATACAGAAGTGTCAGGAGGAATGATCAATATAGAAGTGTCAGGAGGACTGATCAATATAGAAGTGTCAGGAGGACTGATCAATATAGAAGTGTCAGGAGGACTGATCAATATAGAAGTGTCAGGAGGATTTATCAATATAGAGGTGTCAGGAGGACTGATCAATATAGAAGTGTCAGGAGGACTGATCAATATAGAAGTGTCAGGAGGACTGATCAATACAGAAGTGTCAGGAGGAATGATCAATACAGAAGTGTCAGGAGGAATGATCAATATAGAAGTGTCAGGAGGACTGATCAATATAGAAGTGTCAGGAGGATTTATCAATATAGAGGTGTCAGGAGGACTGATCAATATAGAAGTGTCAGGAGGACTGATCAATATTGAAGTGTCAGGAGGACTGATCAATATTGAAGTGTCAGGAGGACTGTCAGGAGGACTGATCAATATAGAGGCATCAGGAGGACTGATCAATATAGAAGTGTCAGGAGGACTGATCAATATAGAAGTGTCAGGAGGACTGATCAATATAGAGGTATCAGGAGGACTGATCAATATAGAATGTCAGGAGGACTGATCAATATAGAAGTGTCAGGAGGACTGATCAATATAGAGGTATCAGGAGGACTGATCAATATAGAAGTGTCAGGAGGACTGATCAATATAGAAGTGTCAGGAAGACTGATCAATATAGAAGTGTCAGGAGGACTGATCAATATAGAGGTATCAGGAGGACTGATCAATATAGAGGTGTCAGGAGGACTGATCAATATAGAAGTGTCAGGAGGACTGATCAATATAGAAGTGTCAGGAGGACTGATCAATATAGAAGTGTCAGGAAGACTGATCAATATAGAAGTGTCAGGAGGACTAATCAATATAGAGGTATCAGGAGGACTGTTCAATATAGAAGTGTCAGGAGGACTGATCAATATAGAAGTGTCAGGAGGACTGATCAATATAGAGGTATCAGGAGGACTGTTCAATATAGAAGTGTCAGGAGGACTGATCAATATAGAGGTATCAGGAGGACTGATCAATATAGAAGTGTCAGGAGGACTGATCAATATAGAGGTATCAGGAGGACTGTTCAATATAGAAGTGTCAGGAGGACTGATCAATATAGAAGTGTCAGGAGGACTGATCAATATTGAAGTGTCAGGAGGACTGATCAATATAGAGGTGTCAGGAGGACTGATCAATATAGAGGTGTCAGGAGGACTGATCAATATAGAAGTGTCAGGAGGACTGATCAGTATAGAAGTGTCAGGAGGACTGATCAGTATAGAAGTGTCAGGAGGACTGATCAATATAGAGGTATCAGGAGGACTGATCAATATAGAAGTGTCAGGAGGACTGATCAATATAGAGGTGTCAGGAGGACTGATCAATATAGAGGTGTCAGGAGGACTGATCAATATAGAAGTGTCAGGAGGACTGATCAATATAGAAGTGTCAGGAGGACTGATCAGTATAGAAGTGTCAGGAGGACTGATCAATATAGAGGTATCAGGAGGACTGATCAATATAGAAGTGTCAGGAGGACTGATCAATATAGAGGTATCAGGAGGACTGTTCAATATAGAAGTGTCAGGAGGACTGATCAATATAGAAGTGTCAGGAGGACTGATCAATATTGAAGTGTCAGGAGGACTGATCAATATAGAGGTGTCAGGAGGACTGATCAATATAGAGGTGTCAGGAGGACTGATCAATATAGAAGTGTCAGGAGGACTGATCAGTATAGAAGTGTCAGGAGGACTGATCAGTATAGAAGTGTCAGGAGGACTGATCAATATAGAGGTATCAGGAGGACTGATCAATATAGAAGTGTCAGGAGGACTGATCAATATAGAATGTCAGGAGGACTGATCAATATAGAGGTATCAGGAGGACTGATCAATATAGAAGTGTCAGGAGGACTGATCAATATAGAGGTATCAGGAGGACTGATCAATATAGAAGTGTCAGGAGGACTGATCAATATAGAAGTGTCAGGAGGACTGATCAATATAGAAGTGTCAGGAGAACTGATCAATATAGAAGTGTCTGGAGGACTGATCAATATAGAAGTGTCAGGAGGACTGATCAACATAGAAGTGTCAGGAGGACTGATCAATATAGAAGTGTCAGGAGGACTGATCAGTATAGAAGTGTCAGGAGGACTGATCAATATAGAAGTGTCAGGAGGACTGATCAATATAGAAGTGTCAGGAGGACTGATCAATATAGAATGTCAGGAGGACTGATCAATATAGAGGTATCAGGAGGACTGATCAATATAGAAGTGTCAGGAGGACTGATCAATATAGAGGTATCAGGAGGACTGATCAATATAGAAGTGTCAGGAGGACTAATCAATATAGAAGTGTCAGGAGGACTGATCAATATAGAAGTGTCAGGAGGACTGATCAATATAGAGGTATCAGGAGGACTGATCAATATAGAGGTATCAGGAGGACTGATCAATATAGAAGTGTCAGGAGGACTGATCAATATAGAGGTATCAGGAGGACTGTTCAAAATAGAAGTGTCAGGAGGACTGATCAATACAGAAGTGTCAGGAGGACTGATCAATATAGAAGTGTCAGGAGGACTGATCAATATTGAAGTGTCAGGAGGACTGATCAATATAGAAGTGTCAGGAGGACTGATCAATATAGAGGTATCAGGAGGACTGATCAATATAGAAGTGTCAGGAGGACTGATCAATATAGAAGTGTCAGGAGGACTGATCAATATAGAAGTGTCAGGAGGACTGATCAATATAGAGGTATCAGGAGGACTGATCAATATAGAAGTGTCAGGAGGACTGATCAATATAGAAGTGTCAGGAGGACTGATCAATATAGAAGTGTCAGGAGGACTGATCAATATAGAGGTATCAGGAGGACTGATCAATATAGAAGTGTCAGGAGGACTGATCAATATAGAGGTATCAGGAGGACTGATCAATATAGAAGTATCAGGAGGACTGATCAATATAGAGGTATCAGGAGGACTGATCAATATAGAAGTGTCAGGAGGACTGATCAATATAGAAGTGTCAGGAGGACTGATCAATATAGAAGTGTCAGGAGGACTGATCAATATAGAGGTATCAGGAGGACTGATCAATATAGAAGTGTCAGGAGGACTGATCAATATAGAGGTATCAGGAGGACTGTTCAAAATAGAAGTGTCAGGAGGACTGATCAATACAGAAGTGTCAGGAGGACTGATCAATATAGAAGTGTCAGGAGGACTGATCAATATTGAAGTGTCAGGAGGACTGATCAATATAGAAGTGTCAGGAGGACTGATCAATATAGAAGTGTCAGGAGGACTGATCAATATAGAGGTATCAGGAGGACTGATCAATATAGAAGTGTCAGGAGGACTGATCAATATAGAAGTGTCAGGAGGACTGATCAATATAGAAGTGTCAGGAGGACTGATCAATATAGAAGTGTCAGGAGGACTGATCAATATAGAAGTGTCAGGAGGACTGATCAATATAGAAGTGTCAGGAGGACTGATCAATATAGAAGTGTCAGGAGGACTGATCAATATAGAAGTGTCAGGAGGACTGATCAATATAGAAGTGTCAGGAGGACTGATCAATATAGAGGTATCAGGAGGACTGATCAATATAGAAGTGTCAGGAGGACTGATCAATATAGAGGTATCAGGAGGACTGATCAATATAGAAGTATCAGGAGGACTGATCAATATAGAGGTATCAGGAGGACTGATCAATATAGAAGTGTCAGGAGGACTGATCAATATAGAAGTGTCAGGAGGACTGATCAATATAGATGTATCAGGAGGACTGATCAATATAGAAGTGTCAGGAGGACTGATCAATATAGAAGTGTCAGGAGGACTGATCAATATAGAGGTATCAGGAGGACTGATCAATATAGAAGTGTCAGGAGGACTGATCAATATAGAGGTATCAGGAGGACTGATCAATATAGAAGTGTCAGGAGGACTGATCAATATAGAAGTGTCAGGAGGACTGATCAATATAGAAGTGTCAGGAGGACTGATCAATATAGAAGTGTCAGGAGGACTGATCAATATAGAGGTATCAGGAGGACTGATCAATATAGAAGTGTCAGGAGGACTGATCAATATAGAAGTGTCAGGAGGACTGATCAATATAGATGTATCAGGAGGACTGATCAATATAGAAGTGTCAGGAGGACTGATCAATATAGAAGTGTCAGGAGGACTGATCAATATAGAGGTATCAGGAGGACTGATCAATATAGAAGTGTCAGGAGGACTGATCAATATAGAGGTATCAGGAGGACTGATCAATATAGAAGTGTCAGGAGGATTTATCAATATAGAGGTATCAGGAGGACTGATCAATATAGAAGTGTCAGGAGGACTGATCAATATAGAAGTGTCAGGAGGACTGATCAATATAGAGGTGTCAGGAGGACTGATCAATATAGAGGTATCAGGAGGACTGATCAATATAGAAGTGTCAGGAGGACTGATCAATATAGAAGTGTCAGGAGGACTGATCAATATAGAGGTGTCAGGAGGACTGATCAATATAGAATGTCAGGAGGACTGATCAATATAGAGGTGTCAGGAGGACTGATCAATATAGAATGTCAGGAGGACTGATCAATATAGAAGTGTCAGGAGGACTGATCAATATAGAAGTGTCAGGAGGACTGATCAATATAGAGGTATCAGGAGGACTGATCAATATAGAAGTGTCAGGAGGACTGATCAATATAGAAGTGTCAGGAGGACTGATCAATATAGAGGTATCAGGAGGACTGATCAATATAGAAGTGTCAGGAGGATTTATCAATATAGAGGTATCAGGAGGACTGATCAATATAGAAGTGTCAGGAGGACTGATCAATATAGAAGTGTCAGGAGGATTTATCAATATAGAAGTGTCAGGAGGACTGATCAATATAGAGGTATCAGGAGGACTGATCAATATAGAAGTGTCAGGAGGACTGATCAATATAGAAGTGTCAGGAGGATTTATCAATATAGAGGTATCAGGAGGACTGATCAATATAGAAGTGTCAGGAGGATTTATCAATATAGAGGTATCAGGAGGACTGATCAATATAGAAGTGTCAGGAGGACTGATCAATATAGAAGTGTCAGGAGGACTGATCAATACAGAAGTGTCAGGAGGACTGATCAATACAGAAGTGGCGGCCTCGACCAATCAGAGTCGTGGGATTTCTTCGTCGATGCTGTGCCGGTCTCTGATTGGTCGAGGCCTGGCGGCCTCGACCAATCAGAGAGCCGGGATTTCCAGGACAGACAGACAGACAGACAGACAGACAGAAAGACAGACAGACAGACAGACGGAAAAACCCTTAGACAATTATATATATAGATGTGCAGACATATATAAATAAGAATTAGATCTATGTTTATGGCATTACTCAGCTCCCTGTTTCCAACAGGTCAACTAATCTGGCTGTGACACAAGTTGCCACATTTCAATATCTCTCAGCTTGGGAGGATTTATGCCTGGACTATGAGACTATGTTCTCTTTCATTTCTTTGTGGGGGAAGGAAATCCTCTGTTTTCTATTTCATTATCCATCAAATGCAGTTCATGCAGTGTGAATGTCAGAAATCTTGAAATTGCTATTTTAGTGTATTCATAGATTGGATGACATGTGTATGCATTCAATTTATCATCTACAAAGGAGGGCAACTGATAGGAATCTTTTTTTTAATAATAATATATTTATCATACATGAAGAATGACATTTCATTTTGTTTGCTGGCCTGTGAAGATGAAGATAAATGAAATGAACTGTCGCACAAATAGATTTTGTCTTCTAAGGATTGCTGCAGCCCGGTGCATCATCTCACTAATATGGTCCCTTCACAACTTGAGAAGCATTGGCTTGGTGAGCAGTGAGTGACAGGAGATTCCCCGAATGCTGACATGTAAAGGCGCCACTGGTAATAATTTAATGGGAATCGATATTATTGACTCAGACATAAGGGAATTTATTCAGCCAAGAATATGGCTCAAGCATGGAAGAGGTATCAGGTAAATAATGGAGAGAACTTCAATTAGATTGAGATAGTGATAAAATTGAAAAACGGTGGCAGATAGTAAAGACTGTAATAATTTCAGAGATTCAGAGTAAAAATTAAATTCTTATGCTGACTATAAACATAAATGTCCTAAATGTGAGGACATAGGGAAGCCAATTTGTTCTATTGTCTATAGAAATGTCCTACAATTAACATGTTCTGTGAAGAAGTACAAACTGTTATAATACTTACGGTAACTAAGACCTAAATATATCTGGTAATAAAGATATAATTAATTTGATACTATTAGAAGCATAAAATGGTCGTTATGAATGTATAAATATTGGATATTTCTACACCCACCCAATATAAATGATATATTCCATCTGTCAGAAACTGGCAGAGTTGGCTCAGATCTCTCTGTCTAAAGATCACAGATAAATCCCGGCCTTCACCCTTTAGCCCATATTCAGGGATATCAACTTAGTAAGGGGCCCCCTGAGTTATAGCCACAGAGTGGCTGCTGGGTGAGGGAGAAGGTTTAAAGGTGGGAGAGTATCAGGGGGACAAAACAAAGTACAGAATGGACAAAACCGAAGTAAGAGGAAACCGGGGTCAGATACCGGAAAGTCAATCAAGAGAGGAATGAGACAAGCCGAGGTCGGAATCAGGAGGGATAACAGACAAGACAAGGTCACAATAAAAACAGGATCTCAACAGGAATAGCACCAGAGTTGTGTGAGGCTAACTGAGCACTATATATGTCAGTTTCTAGCAGAATGATAGGAGTTTAAGAAGGATGTGTTGCTTCTCCATAGGCCACATCAGGGAGCTGATAACACCACATAGGCTACACACTCATTAGTCTGGCTGTGCTGAAGCACAAGTCCCATGTACACCAGTATCTCTGGTGGTACAAGGTCTGGGCCACCAAGAGACACTGAACGTGACCTCTCCACCAACACCAGTGCAGCCAGTTGAGTGACAATGGTGGCACCTGACGATAACAGCAGAAGCTGCTGGAGCTGGTCTGGGTGATTATGTGATAGGATTAAAATAAATTTATTTTTTAACAATTCGGTGACTTGGTCTGATGGTCAGCAGCACGGTTACATTGTATAGTAATATGAAGAAATTACTATTGATCCTTTAGTCTTATGTGCAGAGTACAAATACTTATGTAGCCGGTTGGTAGGGAGAACATGAAGGAAATTAGGGCAGAAGATATTCTAACATGATAAAAATGCTATTACCTGATTTTATTTTTATTCTCAATGATGAACAAGGTTCTTTTTAACTGTTTCTTTAATATTTTCATAGTTCTGTCTTCTTCCCATGCTCCTCTGAATGAACTAAAACTTGTCTTTGCTGTATAAAGAGGTTGACTCTTGCATAGAAGACTATAGTACTTAAATGATTTAGATGAGTTTTCTGGCATGTTCAACCGCTTCTTGACATCTGTCATACGTATACGGCGGATTTCACGTGTATGAAATGAAAGACCCTGAACCTGCTCCATACATGGTGGTATACAGCTGACACCTGCCTTTAACAGCTACAATTGTACCAAACAACAAATGCCACTGTTTTCAACTTAAATGCCACTGTTAATCTCAGATAGGCATTTAGGCATTATGATCCAGAGGGTAAGTCATTCCAATGCTCATTGCCATGCACCTGCAACACAATGTTAGGGTCAAAATGGCTTGTTAATGTAGCTGGGAAAGTCAGGGAGCAGCCGCCACTCTCAGTTCCTCCAGATGTCTGATTTGTAAAAAGGAGAGGACAATGAAGAGGTTGCTGATTGGATGACGGAGTTTGTGTGACACAACAATAATGTCACATGATTACATAGAGAGCCAATGCTAACAGCGTTGGAACGGCGCCCACACTGGAGGGGAGTATAAATATTTTAATTTTATAATGAGGAAATATAGGGATTGAGGAGGGGCTGTCAGAGCAGTGAATAGCCCCATTAATATATGTTCTGAGAAAATGGGAGTCATTTAAAATTGTAGGATTTTTACTTAAAAAAATTAAATTGTATTTTACTGTTTTTAATGAAAAAAGAAAAAAAAAATATACATATATATATATATATATTTATATATATATATATATATCTATCTTGAGTGTCACTGTGATCGTACTGCCCTGAAGAATCATGTTGTCAGGGCTTTTTTACTGCACCTTGAACAAAGAAAATACAAATTCATCGAACCGTGGCCGAATTACATTTTTTTCATCATTTAACCTCGCTTGGAATTTTATTCCTGTTTTTCAGTACATTATAAAGTGAACTGAATGGTTTCATACAAAACTACTAGTTGTCCCAAAAAAAAGCCTTATACAGCTGTATTGTCAGAAAATAAAAAAAGTTATGGCTCTTGGAAATTAGAGTAAAGGTACCGTCACACATAACGATATCGTTAACGATATCGTTGCTTTTTGTGACGTAGCAACGATATCGTTAACGAAATCTTAAGTGTGACAGCGACCAACGATCAGGCCCCTGCTGGGAGATCGTTGGTCGCTGGGGAAAGTCCAGCACTTTATTTTGTCGCTGGATCTCCCGCTGACATCGCTGAATCGGCGTGTGTGACGCCGATTCAGCGATGTCTTCACTGGTAACCAGGGTAAACATCGGGTTACTAAGCGCAGGGCCGCGCTTAGTAACCCGATGTTTACCCTGGTTACTGTTGTAAATGTAAAAAAACAAACAGTACATACTTACATTCCCGGTGTCTGGTCAGGTCCCTCGCCGTCAGCTTCTCGCACTGACTGTTGAGCGCCGGCCAGCCGTAAAGCACAGCACAGCGGTGACGTCACCGCTGTACTTTACGGCCGGCGCTCAGTCAGTGCTGGAAGCTGAAGGCGAGGGACATGACCAGACACCGGGAATGTAAGTATCTAGTGTTTGTTTTTTTACTTTTACGCTGGTAACCAGGGTAAATATCGGGTTACTAAGCACGGCCCTGCGCTTAGTAACCCGATGTTTACCCTGGTTACCCAGGGACTTCGGGATCGTTGGTCGCTGGAGAGCTGTCTGTGTGACAGCTCTCCAGCGACCAAACAGCGACGCTGCAGTGATCGACATCATTGTCGGTATCGCTGCAGCGTCGCTAAGGGTACCGTCACACAGTGGCATTTTGATCGCTACAACGGCACGATCCGTGACGCTCCAGCATCGTAACAACATCGCTCCAACGTCGTAGACTGCTGTCACACTTTGCAATGTACGACGCTGGAGCGATAATTTCATGACGTATATGCGATGTAGAAGCCGTTGGTTACTATGCGCACATCGTATACAATATCGTGCACACCTTTGTTACACCATGCGATCATGCCGCCACAGCGGGACACTAGATGACGAAAGAAAGTTTCAAACGATCTGCTACGACGTACGATTCTCAGCGGGGTCCCTGATCGAAGGAGCGTGTCAGACACAGCGAGATCGCTGGAAGGTCACGGATATATCGCTGGAACGTCACAAATCGTGCCGTCGTAGCGATCAAAATGCCACTGTGTGACGGTACCCTTAGTGTGACGGTACCTTAAGAGAACAATTAAAGCACAAAGACAAATATTGTCACTGGGAAATTAGAGTAAGAAAACAATTAAAGCACAAAGACAAATATTGGCCCTGTCACAGAGGGGTTAATAAACTGACAGTAGTAACTGTATGTGCACACGTCAGGTTTTTTTCCTGACAAAATCCGGAGAAATATGCCAGAAAATCGCGTTTTTTTCCGCGCGTTTTTCTCGCGTTTTTTGCGCGGATTTTTTGTGTTTTTTTTTTTCCTGAATGCATGAAATCCGCAGAAAATCCGCAAAAAGAATGAGCATGGCCATTCTTTTTGCGGATTGCGTTTTTTTTGCGGAAAAAAACGCATACATCTGCACAAAAAATGCGGAATGCATTCTAAATGATAGGATGCATAATTTGAGCGTTTTTTATGCGGATTTATAGCGTTTTTATCGGGAAAATCCGCAAAAAAAACGCGAAAAATCCGGACGTGTGCATAATACTTGGTAAGAAAACAAAAAAGGAATCCAGACTGCTGACTGCTGTGGGCATTGATGGGCTGTGGAATCTAGAATCAGGAGGCTGGTGATTGGGGCGTCATCGGTTCCAGTCCAGTGTAGACTGTTAGTGCAGCAGTTCTGGAGCGAAAAGCCTGCAAATAAGCAGCAAAACCTCGTTAATATGGACCAGTGATCACTCAGATAACAAGGCTCATAGTTGCTAGAGAAATTACTAAACGTCTATAAATTCAAAACGATTCTCTGTCTCACAGACATGAATTTAGAAAAGTCATAAAGTGACAAGTCACAAATAAAGTCGCATGGTAATGCAAAGGTCCAGGGTGCTGCTTGCTAAAAGCCGGAGGAGATTTTGTGAGTTGGCCAGAGTGGTAGTCATGGTGAGGGGCTGCTGTTTCGACACACCTTGGCACCCCGCAAAGAAAATATAATGTCCTGTCCTGTCTGTCGTGTGGTTTGTATGTAGTGCACAACACTCACTTTGGATTGGAGATCTCCACGGGTTCCAAAGTCCTGGTTCCAGGTGTCAGCACACACTGACTGACAGACTCAGAATCCATTTTCAACATATTAACTTTACTCAGCAAGTTCAGTTCAGCCACAGACACCACACAGCAATTCTCATTGGCCACAGTTCCTTCCAGCTGCACTGTCCTTTGCTGTCCTGGCAATTCTTGTCCCTGAAACATACACTCCGGTACCGCAGCTTCCCAACTTTCCAAGCTAGTTCTTGCTTGGGGCTCCCCGCTCATTTTCCCCTTCTAGGGTGAAATTAAGGATGCCTCTTCCATACCTTTTCCAGACCGTAGATCCCGGACGTTCCAGGATAGCCCATTGAACCTAGTCGCTACCGTTCTCATGCTGCTTCCGTTTCCTCGTACCTGTGTGACTTTCAGCCCCATGGGCCTTAATTGTTGTCCCACTGAACTTGTATCTGGAACAATCTAAAAGATCTCCATCCAACTTACTAACTGCTCTAAACTAGTAAATGCTCCTACTATAACTACTCCTACCCCTCCCAACTGAGAAATTCCATATATACTTAACTACTTCTGTCCTGCATTTACCTAACTTCATAAACTACAGTGTCCAATTCTAACCATTATTACTACTCTAACTCACTGCTACACTTTTACTCTAGTTTCCTAACTCTATCCCTAGTCTTATAAAAAATTGACAACTGTACATTACACATATGTCATCTCATAATAAATCATGTTACACTGAAAATGTACCCTTGTTATCAGGAAGGAATGCAGGGTATGAATTGATCCTGACATACCCTTACATAGGCGATAGATGAGTATGTTATAATCTTCATGACACACACGATAGCTAACAAGGGGAAAAAATAAGAAAAAAATCCCTGGAATGGGACTTTGAGTTTTGGCAGAAGAAATTCTACAACCTAATGTTACGTTTATTAAACTATGAAGCTGCAGTTACTGCAAGTTCAGTGCAAGCAGACATCTAGTCGCCATCATCACACCATAAGGCTTTGCTTCCAGGATACGTGGTTCACAAGTCCACCTCTGTTTTACAACTTCCTCCATCTCTAAACGCTTCCTGTTTTTCTTTACATATAGTGCTAACACCAGGCTCATTTAGCTGTTATCTACTGCAATTTATGGGACATTATGGTAGTTCAATTCAATTTTCATAGCTACATAATTACAAAGTCAGCAAAAGTTAATTGAAAAAAAAACACATCAATCAAATTCAAAAGAGAGATGGTAGAAGATAAAGGGAAATAGTATAGGTACAAACATAATGCATGCCCCAGTCTGCCATCAAGGAGCACACTTTCCCTCCTGATGGAGTGTCAATCCACTGGATCAACATTCAGAAAAAGAATTTCATACATTTACATTTTATTTTATTTTTTTCTTAAAGAACATCCACAGCTCCTGAGGGAGGCTGTTCCAATAGTTCTCATGGTAAGAAAACCTTGTCTGCTCTGGCGTTTTACCATTTTTTCACCAGATGTAAGGAACGCACCCTGTCTTTTGAGGGGATTTTGCATGAAATAACTTTTGACCATATTGCTGAATGAGTCATTTACTGTATGTACTTGTACACGTTAATAATATCACCCCTTAGGTGTTTCTTCTCAAGATCAAATACATGTAATTCTTTTAATCTTTCCTCAATCCTAAAATCCACTTTTCCCCCGTATCACTTTTGTGGCTCTTCTTTAAACCTTTAATTCCAGGGCATCCTTTATAAGAAATGGTGCCCAGAACTGAACTGCATATTTAAGAAGAGGCTGCACTAATCCTTGTAAAGTGATAGTATTACATCCCCATCCCACGAGTTCATGCCTCTTTTAATACATGACAATATCCTGCAAGCCTTAAAAGCTGCTTATTGACATTGCATGTGTTATTTATTCTATGATTCTTCTTAAAGTGGTTGCCCTTTAAAAAGGGGTTCTTAACCCCTTAACGACCGCTGATATGCCTTTTAATGGTGGCAGTTAAGGGTACTTATTCCTCAACGTTGCTTTTTAACGGCACTGAGAAATAAGGGTATAGCGGCCCCAGCGTTGGAAAATCTCCGGGGGTAGCTGAGACCTTGGTGGACATGATCAGGGCCGGTTTTTATCATCCCCTGTCACATGATCACTGTTATTCACGGAAGAACGACTATCACAGATAAAAAAAAGTCAAATTTAAAATTAATTTCTCTCTCCTCTGATATGATTTAACATAACAGAAAAGAGAGAAATAGGGTCCCTCGAAGCCTCTTCAATGCCTCCGCCATTCCCCAGTCCCTCCTGCTCCTCTCCCCGGTCCTGCGCATCATCTGCCTGAAAAAAAATGGTGGGCACATGCTGCTTCGCGCAATGACTCGGCATTGGGGATGGAGACTTGGTTGGATAAAACAGGGTTCAAAAAAGGTTAAGTAACATGTTTGTAAGATAAATAATAGAAGCTGTGGCCATTCGTTCACCCAACATCTGTGTGGTGGGTGTTCTTCTTTGCTCGGACCTGACACCCATAATGTGGTGGTGCACCATCTTGGGGGTCAGGTCCGAGCATTCCTACATGAACAGTTTCCTGGAAAGTGGATTGGACGTCGTGGGCCAGTTGAATGGCCACCAAGGTCTCCCGATCTGACACCCTTAGACTTTTATCTTTGGGGTCATCTGAAGGCAATTGTCTATGCTGCAAAGATATGAAATGTGCAGCATCTGAAACAACGAATACTGGAAGCCTGTGCTAGCATTTCTTTTGTGGTGTTGCTATCAGTGTGGGAGTGGGAGAAGAGGGTTGCATTGACAATCCAACACAATGGGCAGCACTTTGAACACATTTTATAAGTGGTCATAAACTTGGAAATAACTCACGAACGAATAAAGCTATGTTAAAATCAAGAACACCATTGTTTTTCTTGTGAAATTCTCAATAAGTTTGATGTGTCACATGACCCTCTTCCTATTGAAAAAAAAAAGTTAGATCTAAAATGGCCGACTTCAAAATGGCCGCCATGGTCACCACCCATCTTGAAAAGTTTTCCCCCTCCCATATACTAATGTGCCACAAACAGGAAGTTGATATCACTAACCATTCCTATTTTATTTACGTGTATCCATATAAATGGCCCACCCTCTATAATAAGTCCCATATACGATACTCCAGTGTATGATGAGCCCCATATAATGCTCCATATATAATGGGGGCCCCATATATGATACTCCAGTATATGATTGTCCCCATATAATGCTTCATATATAATGGGCCCCATATTTCTTGCTCCAGTATATGATGGTCCCCATATAATGTTCCAGTATATGATGGGCCCATATATTGCTCCAAACATTAAAACATTTAAAAAAAAAATGAAATCCTCACCTCTCCTTGCTGGGCCCTGCTCTGCTACGGACTCCTCAGCATTGGCATCTTCCAGCTCTCTGCACGGTGACTACTCAGGCAGAGGGCGCACAGATGTGATGTCATTGCACCGTCTGACCTGAAACTACATAGAGATGAGACGCAGAAGACCCTGCAGCAGTGGAACAGGGAGAGGTAAGTATCGTAAGTACAGGGGCCCTGGGCAGGTTGGGGGCCTACTTGCGGGCACCGACACTGGCACAAGCACTGAGCCTTCATAGTGTGGCGGTGTCCCTGACAGCGAGTGGCCCACCTACATGCTCAGGACTCTGACACTTGCCCGGGTGCTGACGCCAGCCCTGGCCCTACCACTACTCTAACTGACCCGGCATCCTCTATAGGTGAACATATATATGAACATATATACAGGTGCTTCTCACAAAAATAGTTAATTTATTTCAGTTCTTCAATACAAAAAAGTGAAACTCATATATTATATAGAGTCATTACAAACAGAATGATCTATTTAAAGTGTTTATTTCTGTTAATGTTGATGATTATGGCTTGCAGCCAAAGAAAACTCAAAAGTCATTATCTCAGTAAATTAGAATAATCTACAAAAAACACATGCAAAGTGTCATGACTCTGACAGGATGGTTCCGCCTCCGTCCTGGACAGGTCAGGGTTAACTTTAGTCCACCTCTCTTTTGTTCTGGGCCGGCTATTTAATGTTGGTTGTTCCTGGGTTTGATGTCGGTGGTACTTCCGTATTCTCGGTTTGTGGTTGCTGACCCAGGTTACTCATCCGTAATCATTGTGCCTCTGTGCTTGTGAGCTTGTGCTGTGTATGACCCGGTTTGTCCCCTGACTTTTGCATCTGTATCATGCGTTGTACTGCCCTGTCCTTCCTGGTTATCTGACCTTTTGGCTTGTCTCAGTTTACTCTTCGGCTTATCCCTAAGTACTACGCTCTCGTCTGGCTTTTGACCCATGGCTCTCCATTGACTATGTTTACGTTCTGTGCCCTGTACTTTGCAATCCCAGCTGCCTTCCCCGGCAACACGCATGGTGACTCCGCCCCCTATCTTCACCTCACTGCTTTGTTCCAGGTCCTGCTCTCACTGCTTAGTGTCAGGTCCTTGCGCACTGCGAGCCTTTTTCTTCCACTCCCTGCATTCGTTCCCGTGCCCCCTGATTGCGCCCCCTAGGCTGCGCTAATGACACCATCGGTGTTACTACATTATCACCTACCCTTTACATTTTTTCAGGGGGTTTTGTGTGTTTGAATATTATGGACCTGCTGCGTGCTCTGTCGGATCAGGTGTCTAACCTCACCGAAAAGATACAGAACCCTTCGGTAGAGAAAAGAGCATTGGTTGCTTCTCACCAACAGGTTCAGAGGGAATTGGCAGATACAGTTAATGCTGTTCGGGGTTCCCCTTCTTCATCTGGCATGTGGGGGGTACTGTATCTGATGTTTGCCTATCCTCTCTGGAACCCTCTGTCAAACTTCCGGACACCTTTTCTGGGGATAAGACAAAATTTTGGGTGTTTAGAGAGAGCTGTAAATTACTTTTTTCCCTGCGTCCTCACTCCTCGGGTGATGAGAGTCAAAGGGTGGGGATAGTTATTTCCCTGTTACGTGAGGGGCCTCAATCCTGGGCTTTCTCCCTATCCCCCACCTCCCCTGAGAGAATGTCTGCTGCTAATTTACGATGAACCTGATCAAGTGAGATTGGCAGAGGACACATTTATGAGTCTTACCCAGGGAAAGCTCTCTGCTGGGTGGTACTGTTCCCAGTACAAGCGATGGGCACCAGAAGTATCCTGGCACTCAGGGGGCTATTCCGAAGGGGTCTCACCAAGCATTTAAAGGATGCTTTAGCCCTGCAACCACCGCCTGACTCTGGAGGAGGCCATGACCTAGGCCGTCCGAAAGGACTGCAGGCTGAGAGAAAGGAGTTGTGTAATGTGAAGCTACTCTGTTGCTAATGAAACTGGAGCCTTCGTCGTTGGTTGAGCCCATGGAGGTGGGGGCTGTCTCCATGAAGGAAAAGGAGAGGAGACGTCGCAGAGAGAAATGACTAGGTCTGTGTAGCAGCTGAGGAGATTACCCAGACCCACATGTACTTTTTTCTTCAGTCTTCAAACTATTGTTAAAAGTGGAAGTTGGGGTGGACAATTGTTTTTTCCCTCTTCAGCTTTTGTGGATTGCCGGTCTTCAGTAAAGGGGCAGTAAAGGGGCAGACTAAGCAGTTGGGGGAGGCCCCAGGTCTAGCATCTCCCTGGGAGTCATGTTCGTTAACCTGCCAAAATTTTCGAGGAGCAATGTCATGTTGTTGAGTTGGATGGAGCGCATCCGAGGGATGATGCGGGTGCATCCTATGATGCCGGCTCTGCAGGCGGAAATAGCTGTGATGGCCCTAGAGGAGGATGCACAGGACTCTGTTATGCTCAGACCCCCCAGGCGAGAGATACCCTGGATAAAGTATTACGTATACTTGAGGAGACGCATGGGGACCCCACTGACGTAGAGGAGCTGCACATGTGACTGTTCCTCCAGGTACAAAGAGGGGGAGACCGTGACGCAAAATATGAATGCCCTGCAGGAGCTTCATACTGCCATCATACAGAAGGATGGCGTAGGTGTGGGGTCAATTGACGTGCTGCGAGACCAACTGGTGACAGGCTTGCAAGATGTGTTGATGAAACAGGTCCTGTGAAAGCCAGATATGACTTTCTCTGAGGTCGGGAGTGAAGCACGTACGCGCGAGCAAGAGCAAGGGGTGATAGTGCCAGTGGGGAAGGTCTGGAGCGGGGAGGAAACTGCCCCTCAATGGGTAGAAGACTTGAAGAAGGAGGTTAAGCGAGTCCATGAGGAAGTGGCTGAATATAAGTAGACCCCTGCTGCAGAGCACAGCCCTTCGGTGCGAGAAAGAGAGACCGGCCCCCAAAGTGAGACTAGTGCCGCTTGGCAAAGAAGACTGCCTACATGCTACAATTGCGGAGCACCCAGTCAAAATGAAGAGGAGGCGATGTGGACCCGAGATTCCCAGCTGAAGATAAGAAGAATCTGGGAGGAGATTGATAGTCTGGAGAAAGCCCTTACTGCCTTTTTGGGAACCAGCGGCATACCCCATGGAAACGTGAGGAAGCTGCCAGAAAGAGATAGAGGAGAAGTGCGTAGCATGAAGAAGGCTTCAGTGGTGGCCCCATAGTGTAACTCCATATTCTGGGGTGAAGAGCAACGGCAGATGAGAGATGTTTCCTGCCGAGGTTGACGATAGAGACTGAAGCTCCCTCCAGACAGATGCAGACGTGAGTGCTGGTCGTGCAGAAGTGTGGGACACATGTCCAGAAATTGCCCTACCTGAGAAGAGCGGTGACAGAGATCCGCTCACCCCTCTGAGGGTCCTGCTAACTGGAGGGAACGTCACCCTTGGAGAGAATGGTACGGCAGGAAGAGAAGAGTTCCACCTAAGGCAAGACAGTACCACAATGTTGGACCCCAAGGAGAGGTGGAGAAGGTGTCAAGCATCTCTGTTGGAATGACTGCGTGAAGGCGAGCCTGGTGGAACTCCAGCCTAGGTCTGAAGGTTTTGTCTGTGAGACTCAGCCTGGAGGAAAGAAAGGGACGTCCACTCGAGAAGACCACCGAAGTGCTTTACTACCTTGCCCAGCACGAGTTCCCAAAGAAGGAGAGAAAGTGCCAAGTGTACCTGCGACGCTCGTTTTCGAGGTCCTCGTCAATGAGAAGGAGGAACCACTAATATCATCCCCTGAGGTGAAGAGTGTGCTGGCTCTTAGCTCACAAGATCCTGATCGGACGGAGGACGTGGAACAGCTGTGTGAGACGGGGCGTATGGCTGAGAAGCCCTGGGAAGTGATGCCCGCAGAGCCCGGCACAGATGACGAAGGATCCGGCTTGCATGGTCTTAATTCATCTGATTCTACTTTGGACAAGAATGCTCCTGTCAAAGAGGGCGGAGCTATGGAGTTAAGTATGGTGTATGGTGTTAAGTATGGAGCTAAGTAAGCTATGGCTTACTTGTACTAAGCCCCCAAACTGAGGAGCCCGAGCAAGAAGCCCCTAGAGTTTCCGATGGCGACAAGGAAGAGGATGAATCATCTACGCAGACATCTGCTAGTGGCAAAGCTAAGAAGAAGAAGAAAAAAAAGAAGAGGCCACCAGTTGTCGATGAAGTAGAGGAGGCATATCTCAACCTGACTGAGGAACAACTCCTCGACCATTTAGTTTGGCAGTATGTGCAAGGAGAAAGGCAAAAGGAGATGCGAGAATTGCAGGAATCTGTCTCCCCTCAAAAGAGCAAAGAGAAGCACAAAGAGTCCTCACCCATGGAATGGCGAGCTTTAACAGAGGGGGAATGTAAGGAGGTGGAACACAAGAAGAGTCCGGGGGGGGGGGGGGTTACCTTCTCTGCTCCGTGCCTGGAACCATTGAGCTGTGCTACAGGTTCCCTGGGGGGGGGGGGCAGACTGAGAGACTGGGACAGGAAGGAAGCCGGGCAGAGAGTGGCAAAGGCACGCGCGCAAATGGCAGAGCAGCGTGTGCAGCGGTCAGGGCAGGACACAGCTGCGCTCCAGGGAGGGGAGAGGGCTCCCGGTCAGAGGACAAATGCAGGAAGATTCCCCAGATAGACTGCATCTTGTGAGTACATGAAAGCGGACTCTGCTGTGACTGGAGAGGGGCTCCTTGACACCCGTGCAGAGACAGTGGCCCGTGCAGAGACTGTGACCCCTGGTACCCACGGTATCAGTGCAGAGCCCCTGATTCCTGTTAAGAGACTTAATAATAGACTGAGCATCGTTCTCCCGGGAGAGGCTGTGCTGTTAAAGCTAAAGACTCAGAGCCGAGGGGACCCCATTTGCCTAGCATCCCCTCTGTCTATCACATTAACTCCCAAAACCCCCAGGCTGCGGATTCCTAGAGACTACTCATCTCACAGATAACAGAGGGACGACAAGTGCCGCTGTTTCTCGGTGCCTACGTTGGAGAAGACGACCCTTCAAGCAAGTCCTCATCAGACTGATAAGTGTTCTTTTTCTCAAGAAATCCTGCTTAATTCTGTTACACTGTTTGACTCTCATATTTTGCACCGTTATCTTTTCAGTTTATATTCTACTGTTCTCTCCCTGCGAGGAGAATATTGTCCCTGTTAATAAATCCCCCTCAACAGTTGGTCTGTCTGTTCCGTGGTGACATACTCAACCCTGCACTCTATTACACACACAGTATGGCTCTGAATACCTCAGAATTCATTTGGCTGCTTCTGTCCTGTGTCACATCATCAATAAATACTAGTGACCCAGTGCCACTGGCAGCCATGCATGCCCAAGCCATCACATTGCCTCCGCCATGTTTTACAGATGATGTGGTATGCTTTGGATCATGAGCTGTACCACGCCTATGCCATACTTTTCTCTTTCCATCATTCTGGTAGAGGTTGATCTTGGTTTCATCTGTCCAAAGAATGTTCTTCCAGAAATGTGCTGGCTTTTTTAGATGTTTTTAGCAAAGTCCAGTCTAGCCTTTTTATTCTTGATGCTTATGAGTGGCTTGCACCGTGCAGTGAACCCATTTAGTATAGTTCCCACATCAAAACCCGATACGTGGGAAAAGAAAACAGAACAAGCAATGCCCCAAATATGAAGGAAATAGGGCAAAGGAGAGGGATCACCACGTTAGTGTCCAATTTATCCTTATTATATAGTGATTAACAGTAATTAGTGGAAAAAAATAGAATAAATACTTAACAAGTCGATAATGTCCTCCTTGGTAGAGCTATATCAGGTCTCACTATGAAAAAATATATACCAATGGAGCACGCTGACCCATACTATTACAGCCGTTCTTAACCGTGTCCCATGTGGAACATACCTTAATAGAGTTGAGGAAAAAAATCCGGTAAAGTTAAGTCAGGAAGAACCTGTAGTGCTTTTCCGGATAGTGTGAAACGAGTGAAGTCCGGGTGGCGGCGTGTGCCGGCTCTCGTGGATTGAAGGAATAAGTGCGCGTACTTCCTTATATGCGCCATACTTGCGTGTGTGAAGAAAGAACTTCCGGGTCATAGTTTGTATCAGTGAAGGTCGATATGCGCCTGCGTGCGCCGAAGAATGCCGAACGGAGCCGAAAGAAGGGACGATGTGATAATACAAGAGTGCGTATGCGTCCTGTCTAACTATAGAAAGCCTGTCTTCATCTTGTATCTTCACCTGCGTGCTGTGAAAGAAGAACAGAGTATGAATGACAAAGAAAAGGGAAGAAACAATAAGTAGAAAACAAGGAAAAGAGAGGATACATGGAATAATACATACAGAACATATATGTTAACACATCACCAAATCTGGAGCTAATATGAAGTTTGTATGAAGTGATATTATACATTGAACAGCAATTTAGACAATACTTAAGGTTAAAAGGAGAGGAACATGCCATAATTTATTTATTTAATTATTTAATACATGACCTCATATTCCCTATTTAGACCCAAGGGAGATAAGGTCTGAAGGGTAAAAATCCAAAAGGATTTACGTTCCTTGAGTTTCTTAACCCGATCACCTCCCCTGCTCATAACTGGTACATGATCTATGATTTGATATTTAAGTTGGGTTATTCTGTGCTTATTTTGTAAAAAATTATGTGGAATGGGGAGGAGTGGACGTTCACATCTAATGGTAGATTTGTGCTGGGAAATGCGGTCTCGGATATGCTGGGTGGTTTCTCCAACATATCCGAGACCGCAGGGACATTTAATTAAATAGATGGCATACGATGATTCACACATAAAATGACCTTGTATAGGGTACCTACGACCCGATCGAGGATGCGTGAAAGAATTGCCTTTCGTGATATTGGTGAACTCGTAGTTGGACAACCGGGCCATTCATCGCTGCTCCAATGCACCTAGTTTTGCCATTTCTAGGTGAGTCAGCGGATTGTTGTCCATGAAAACGGTGAATCTTGCTGAGGCCAGGTAGTGTTTGAATTGCTCTGTTACCGCCCAGATTATGGTGAGGAACTCCAGCTTGAAGGAACTGTAGTTTTCGGGGTTCCTTTCAGTGAGACGAAGATTCCTGCTGGCATAGACAATTACTCTTTCTTTGCCTTTCTGCACCTGGGACAACACTGCTCCCAGTCCCACGTTGCTGCATTCTGTGTAGAGCACAAACGGTTGGTCATAGTCAGGGTAGGACAGTACCTCATCCCCCTTGAGAGCCAATTTCAACTGAGTGAAAGATCCTTCCAGCCTGTCGTTCCACTCAAACTGAGGACCTTTGTTCTTGGTCTTCTTGGATTGGTCCACTAATAGGTCTTGCAGGGGTGCAGCTATCTTAGTGAAGTACTTAATGAAGCTTTGGTAGTAGCCTACCAACCCGAGGAACTGCCGGACTTCGTGGATGTTTCTGGGTTTCGGCCAGTCCCTTGTCAGGGTCTGGTGCCACTCCTTCAGGGCTTACCACATGGTCCAGGTACTGTACTTTGGGTTTTAACAGGTGGCACTAGGATGGCTTTACATTCAGGCCAAACACTTCGGCCAGCTGCTTCAGGTGGTCTTCATAAGACGATGACATTATCCAGGTACAACAGGACGGTCTCAAAATTCTTGTGCCCGAGACAGCACTCCATCATCCTCTGGAACGTCCCTGGTGCATGGCAAAGTCTGAACGGCATGTAGTTGAATTTGAAGAGGCCCATCGGTGTCGTGAAGGCGGTCTTTTCTTTATCCGCCTCTGCCGTGGGAATCTGACAATACCCACTAGTGAGATCTAAGGCGGAGAAATAGCAGGTTTTAAAGCAGCTAATGACTCTTCAATTCTGGGCAACGTGTATGCATCCTTGTGTGTAATACGGTTTATCTGCCTGTAGTCAACACACATCCTCATTGTACCATCCTTCTTTCTAGCGAGGACTAATGGAGCTGCCCAGAGGCTACAACTGTCTATGATTACCCCAGCCTGCCTCATCTCTTGTAACATACTCGTGGCACATTGGTAGTGAGCTGGAGGTACAGGCCGGTACCTCTCTTTAATGGACGGATGACCTCCAGTTGGGATATGATGTTGAACCCCTTTTACCTGCCCAAAATCTAGTGGGTGTTTACTGAATACCCGCTCATACTCATGGACCATCCGGTAAGCCCCCTTTTATTGATGTGAAGGTGTACAGTCAGTGCCCACATGTAACTTCTGACACCAATCCTCCAACTGTTCTGCAGAGCCATTGTCCTCCACCTGGTCGGATGGGACCAAGGGTTCTGTTGCTTTTATTGCATTATCATTAACAGTGAACAGTTAGCAAGTGTGGCATATCTGGATAAGTGGACCTCTTTCCACAACTAAGGACATGTACTGTGTTGTGAATTCCGCTCTTGGGCTCCCTTCGGTGGTTGTAAGTGGCACTTTTGTGAGTTTTGCTCTTGGGCTCCCTCCGGTGGTTTTAAGTGGTATGGCTGCTCCTTGGATTTAGCAGTCTGCAGCTGCTTCCACTGATTGTCTTTCTGCTCGGCTATTTATGCCTGGCTCTTCTCTTCAGCCAGTGCCACTTGTCAATGGTTCCTGGTTGGATTCACATCTCTCTTGGATTTCCCTGATATCCTGACCAGTTCTGCAAAGTTAAGTCCTTGCGTTGCTCTTTTCTGTCCACATGTTGTGGACTTATTCGTTCTGTGCATTCTATGTTTTGTCCAGCTTGTCAGTATGGATTAATTCAGTTAAGCTGGAAGCTCTGGGAAGCAGATTTACCCTCCACACCTTTAGTCAGGTGTGGAGACTTTTGTAAACTCTGTGTGGATTTTTGTAGTTTTTAGTACTGACCGCACAGTATTCTATCCTGTCCTATCTATCTAGCTAGACTGGCCTCCTGTGCTACATCCTGGTTTCATTCTGTGTATGTCTTTTCCCTCTCCACTCACAGTCATTACTTGTGGGGGGCTATCTATCCTTTGGGGATTTTCTCTGAGGCAAGATAGCTTTCCTGTTTCTATCTTTAGGGGTAGTTAATTCTCAGGCTGTGACGAGGTGCCTAGGGAGTGACAGGAGCATCCCACGGCTACTTCTAGTGTTGTGTTGAGCTTAGGGACTGCGGTCAGTACAGGTACCACCTCCTTCAGAGCTCGTCCCATGTTGCTCCTAAACCACCAGTTCATAACAGTACTGGTACCCTCCCCTTGCAGACATCAACCACCCCTTTGGCTGTCAGGATGGTGGGCCTACCATCTGAATACACAGGTTCTACCAGTGCCTGGTAGTCTTTACCTCTGACGCCTATTGCCGCCCCACACCAGATTAACATTTCACTCCTGGCGGGTATTACAATGGGGATCTGATCACTCATTGTGACACGTCCAACTTCTCCACCAGACAATACCACCTGTTGTCTCTGCAGCAGGGCTCTGATTTCTTTTTGCAGGACACGCTGATCACTAGAACCAGCAGTTTCGACCACCTGTTGTAACAAGACAATAACCTCGGCAAGACAGTTTTCTATGAGATTAGTACCTAAGGTCATCATGGGGTTACCTTCTCGCTGGTCAATATCAACAATCACCAGTCCTTGGGCCTTCAATTCTACCCGCCCCACCTTAATGGTTACCTCCTTGTACCCCACCTGTGGCAAAGGCTGACCTTTACTGGCTACTATTGTCAAATCACTATCTGGGCCACGGGTAATATCAGAATCAGCTGAGTACCGTGTGTAGAGAATGTAAGGCATAGTCGTCACCTGAGGGCCTGTGTCCAGTAAAGCGTTCATCGGGATACCGTCGATCACAATGGGGAGGACCGATCATCCTCTGACGTACTTGGCTGGCCAGTTTTGTGGGCCTCCTGGTTGTCCTACTTCTGGGGGTTGGCCCTCTGCACCAGGAGTCACTCGTTTAAATGGCAGAACAATTGACGACAAATGGGTCGTCCGTCCTGATGATAGCTGTCGTCTCTTCTTCTGATCGGTGGGATCCTCTTCTGTCGTTGCCAGGGGATGTCATCTGGACTGGAAGCCAGCTGCATTTTCTCCTTTGGGGATTCCTGCAGGGACTGCACGGTTCTGGCTAGTGCAGCTATGCTTTTTGTCAGTTCCTGGACCTGGAGGCGCAGTTCTGTTGAGGGATCAGTGTCCAGGATCTGTGCGTCGGCCTCAACGGGGGCCTGATGAAAGGATGCCACCTTCTGGTGGTACGTGATTGTTGGACGCCTAGGGGGCACTGTGCGGCTGGGCGGTGGTTCATGCAGCACCCGGATGGCCTTGTCTTTAAAATGTGCAAAGTCCAGGTCAGGGTTTTGCAAGGCCAGGATGCGCAGGTGTGTCATTTGGGTGCTGGACAGGAGTCCCTCAATTAACTGCTCCTTTAGTAGCTTGTCCTCATCCTGCAGGCTGTTAGGGTTAACCTGTTTAACCCCTTTCTGCCATTAGACGTACTATTCCGTCCATGTGGGGTGGGCCCTACTTCCCAAGGACAGAATAGTACGTCCAGCGCGATCGGCCGCGCTCACGGGGGGAGCGCGGCCGATCGTGGCCGGGTGTCAGCTGCTTATCGCAGCTGACATCCGGCACTATGTGCCAGGAGCGGTCACGGACCGCCCCCGACACATTAATCCCCGGCACACCGCGATCAAACATGATCGCGATGTGCCGGCGGTGCAGGGAAGCATCGCGCAGGGAGGGGGCTCCCTGCGGGCTTCCCTGAGACCCCCGCAGCAACGCGATGTGATCGCATTGCTGCGAGGGTCTCCTACCTTCCTCCCTGCAGCAAGGCCCGGATCCAATATGGCCGCGGCATCCGGGTCCTGCAGGGAGGGAGGTGGCTTACCAAGTGCCTGCTCAGGGCAGGCGCTTGGTAAGGCTGCAGCGCTCTTTGACAGATCGGTGATCTGACAGAGTGCTGTGCAAACTGTCAGATCACCGATCTGTATTGTCTCCCCCTGGGACAAAGTAAAAAAGTTAAAAAAAAAATTTCCAAGTGTGTAAAAAAAAAAAAAAAAATTATTCCCATAAATACATTTCTTTATCTAAATAAAAAAACAAACAATAAAAGAACACATATTTAGTATTGCCGCGTCCGTAACGACCCGACCTATAAAGCGGTCCCACTAGTTAACCCCTTCAGTAAACACCGTAAGAAAAAAAAAAAAACGAGGCAAAAAACAACGCTTTATTATCATACCACTGAACAAAAAGTGGAATAACACGCGATCAAAAAGACAGATATAAATAATCATAGTACCGCTGAAAGCGTCATCTTGTCCCGCAAAAAACGAGCTGCCATACAGCAACATCAGCAGAAAAAAAAAAAGTTATAGTCCTCAGAATAAAGCGATGCAAAAATAATTATTTTTTCTATAAAATAGTTTTTATCGTATAAAAGCGCCAAAACATAAAAAAATGATATAAATGAGGTGTCGCTGTAATCGTACTGACCAGAAGAATAAAACTGCTTTATCAATTTTACCAAACACGGAACGGTATAAACGCCTCCCCCAAAAGAAATTCATGAATAGCTGGTTTTTGGTCATTCTGCCTCACAAAAATCGGAATAAAAAGCGATCAAAAAATGTCACTTGCCCGAAAATGTTACCAATAAAAACGTCAACTCGTCCCGCAAAAAACAAGACCTCACATGACTCTGTGAACTCAAATATGGAAAAATTATAGCTCTCAAAATGTGATAACGCAAAAAATATTTTTTGCAATAAAAAGCGTCTTTCAGTGTGTGACGGCTGCCAATCATAAAAATCCGCTAAAAAACCCGCTATAGAAGTAAATCAAACCCCCCCTTCATCACCCCCTTAGTTAGGGAAAAATTAAAAAATTAAAAAAATGTATTTATTTCCATTTTCCCACTAGGGTTAAGGTTAGGGCTAGGGTTAGGGCTAGGGTTAGGGCTAGGGTTAGGGCTAGGGTTAGGGTTAGGGCTAGTGTGAGGGTTAGGGTTGGGGCTAGGGTTAGGGCTAGGGTTAAGGCTACAGTTAGGGTTAAGGCTACAGTTAGGGTTGGGGCTAAAGTTAGGGGGTTAGATAAGTTCCTTAGGGGGTCTACTTTCCAAAATGGTGTCACTTGTGGGGGGTTTCAATGTTTAGGCACATCAGTAGCTCTCCAAACGCAACATGGCGTCCCATCTCAATTCCTGTCAATTTTGCATTGAAAGGTCAAACGGCGCTCCTTCCGTTCCGAGCTCTCCCATGCGCCCAAACAGTGGTTTACCCCCACATATGGGGTATCAGAGTACTCAGGACAAATTGTGCAACAACTTTTGTGGTCCAATTTCTTCTCTTACCATTGGGAAAATAGAAAATTGGAGGCGAAAAGATAATTTTTGTGAAAAAAAATGATTTTTTATTTTTACGGTTCTGCATTATAAACTTCTGTGAAGCACTTGGTGGGTCAAAGTGCTCACCACACCTCTAGATAAGTTCCTTAGGGGGTCTACTTTCCAAAATGGTGTCACTTGTGGGGGGTTTCAATGTTTAGGCACATCAGTGGCTCTCCTAACGCAACATGGCGTCCCATCTCAATTCCAGTCAATTTTGCATTGAAAAGTCAAATGGCGCTCCTTACCTTCCGAGCTCTGCCATGCGCCCAAACTGTGGTTAAACCCCACATATGGGGTATCGGCGTAATCAGGACAAATTGTACAACAATGTTTGGGCTCCATTTTCTCCTGTAACCCTTGGTAAAATAAAACGAATTGGAGCTGAAGTAAATTTTTTGTGAAAAAAAGTTAAATGTTAATTTTTATTTAAACATTCCAAAAATTCATGTGAAACACCTGAAGGGTTAATAAACTTCTTGAATGTGGTTTTGAGAACCTTGAGGGGTGCAGTTTTTAGAATGGTGTCACACTAGGGTATTTTCTATCATATAGACCCCTCAAAATGACTTCAAATGAGATGTGGTCCCTAAAATAAAATGGTGCTGTAAAAATGAGAAATTGCTGGTCAACTTTTAACCCTTATAACTCCCTAACAAAAAAAAATTTTGGTTCCAAAATTGTGCTGATGTAAAGTAGACATGTGGGAAATGTTACTTATTAAGTATTTTGTGTGACATATATCTGTGATTTAATTGCATAAAAATTCAAAGTTGGAAAATTGCGAAATTTTCAAAATTTTCGCCAAATTTCTGTTTTTTTCACAAATAAACGCAGGTAATATCAAAGAAATTTTACCACTATCATGAAGTACAATATATCACGAGAAAACAATGTCAGAATCACCGGGATCTGTTGAAGCGTTCCAGAGTTATAACCTCATAAAGGGACAGTGGTCAGAATTGTAAAAATTGGCCCGGTCCATAACGTGCAAACCACCCTTGGGGGTAAAGGGGTTAATGGCAGTAGTGCCTCCTGGAGATTAAAGGAATAGTCCCGTATGCTGTATCGGAACCCTATTACCAGAGGCCCCAGTATAGGTAATACCACATACAAAACATATGGTGCACTGGATTGTACTGGGCGCACTGTAAATAAATATATATGGCATACAGGTATTTCTGTGCTCTTCTTGCCCATAACTACAGGTACGGCCTCAAAAATGACAGCCAAATAGGCCTCATTACCAGCACATAAAGCCTGACCCCCATTAATAGTGCCAGAACACTAAACCCATTGAGATTAGTGACATAAAATGTCCCCCAATAAATAATACTGGCAGCTGAGTGTCCTGTGTAACCTAAAGATAAAATTCTGCTTTCCTGCAGCCACTAGGGGGAGTGCAGTGCACCAATATATATATTATGCTGTATATTATGCTGATAGCTCCCCCTAGTGGCGGGTGACAACAGCCACTGTGGCAGATTTATCTGCTCTGCCCAGTTTCTCTCCTACTTTAGGTTTAGGTGAAATAATAAAATCATCAGTGGATTTTAGATAACTAGAATTAATCTTCAGGGAGATGAGAGAGATCAGTGTCAGTTACACCAGATGATGGGATGGAAGCACTCACCGACATCCATCTTCACTGCTCACTGTCCAGTAACAGACTGAGGATGACTGACAGTTTGCTTTCTTTTCAAATTCAAATGCAGTGATCCTGTTGGCTGATGACTAGTTTCATGTAACACCCAGAATTTAAAGGGAAAAGATGCCCTTATTTCTTTCTCTGCATTGTATTTCATATATGCGTGCTGTAATCTGCTTATAATATGAAGCTGTGGAAATAATCTGAGGGGCACAGCTTTACTTTTCTGGCAGTCAAAGGAGAGACAAAGAGAATGCACACAAAATTGGGAACACCCAAACTAAAATAGAACAATGACAAGGTTTTATTATTTTAAATCACAAAAAAGGAACATGCAAAAATAACACAACACTCAGAATAAAAACATTTAAAAACAAACTATAGGACATAGTCTGGTCATGCTAAAGTATGAAGAAGCCACAGTGGTCGTGGCGATACGTGTGGACTTTTTTCTCCCATCCCTATTCCCCTCAGCTTCCATGGCTCTCCATTTGATTTTTTCATTCCCATACCATTGGGTTTAACTCTCAGGCTGCCTTTTCCCATGACATCCTAATAACTGGTTTGTTGCTACCTATGCTCTATATTCTTTGCACCCATGATTCATTTATGATCACCCGGTGGGTTAAGAAACTATAGTCATTATTGGGCACACATTTGGACTATATGATTATAATTATAACATATCCTTTCTCTTTCCCTTCTTATGGTGCTGTGAATAGGTAGACATTTTCTTGCTACTGTTTGATTCCGTTGATATCTTGGGTGTTTGTGGCTTATATACACGAAACAGTTTTGCTATTTGTTTTTGAGCCTTATTGTATTTACCTTATGCTGTGTGGAATAAGTTGTGGGTTAGTCATTTCCATTATACTTTGGCATGACCAGACTATGTCCTATAGTTTGTTTTTAAATGTTTTTATTCTGAGTGTTGTGTTTTCTTTGCATGTGCCTTATAATAATAAAACACTGTCATTGTTCTATTCTAGTTCGGGTGTTCCCAAATTTGTGGGCATGCTCTTTGTCTCTCCTTTATCTGCCATACATGTTCATTAGCATGCTCTTGGAGAATCCCTTTTAGCACAGTGAAGCGGTGCCCTCCTTGTCCTTTTTTCTTTCAACAGCTTTGCTTTTCCATACAGAGAGTGTCACGGGGTTACTGCGAGAGTGTGGAGCCAGAAGACCGCAGCATCTGATTGCTCCTTCTCTGGTGCTGAGAAGCACTTCGCCTACATTTTAAGCATTATTTATTGCAGAACAGGGGTCAATCAGCCATGTTGGAAATCACTGTGCTCACAGCTGTGCTCAGTTAGGCACTCCTTTTCCCTATATATTCTGGGCTCTGTTACTAATCCTGGTCAGAGCTATCTTTATTGTTGCATGGCTAATGGAGGGAAAGGAGTTGGTATGAGAGAGTTGGAGGAGTTATTAGCGACTGTTGCTAAGTTTGTTCTCTATTTTGTTTTTTTCCCCTTCCTGCACACCCCAGTGCATTCCTCTGTTACATGTGAGTGAATATTTTGTATGCCTGGAGTTTTCAGTTATCTTTTGTCTGTGTAGCCTTGTTTGTCGGGGTGGTGTACTGCGGTGCACAGTAGCGCCCCCACTTCCCTGGGTGGATGAAGAGAACAGACTGAGGGCTAATTTAGGAGATAAGGCATCTTCATCATCTGAAGTATCCCGGGGAGCAGCGTGAGCTAGGGGCTAGTGTTAGGGACAGGAAAGGAGCTCCTGGTCTCTGGTCACCCCACAGCTGTGTCGTGACTGAAAGATTTCAATTTCATTAAATATCATATCAGAACATTAGAGACCTGATTAAATGGAAGGTGCCCTAAAAAAATTATTTTCACCAAGTGAAAGAATGTACATGGAGCGCCCCCAGACACAGGGCCACAAGTCACTCGTTACCGGTCCCTTCTCCTTCGGTTCTGTGGTTGTCACAGTGGCTGGACCCGGTCGTGACCCTGCTAAGGGGCGTCCAATGAAGGTGGTAGTACAGTCTGTCAGGGGTTCGTGACGCCACCTGTGGTGTTTGGTCAGGGTGACTGACACTGCTGTGGGGTCCGCTGGGGTGATGGAATGGCAGCTGGATGGTGTACCTTCCCACAGGTGAAGTATGTCCCCAGGGCTTCCCAGTAAGGTGGATGGTGATGGTGTGAGGTGCAGGCAATAACGAGGACACAAGGTTGCAGTCTCTTTACCTTTTTACTGAAGGCTTCAATATACTCGGTCCAGAGCACGTTCAACCAGGCTATCAGAGACCGGCCGGTCCAATGGGCACATCCAGAGTTTCCTTCGCAGATGGAAATCGTTGCCTACCAATAGCGCCTGTGTGTTGTAGTCCTACCCTGCTGAGCATTCGGAATAGTCCTCACAACTGCTGCTCTCGTTCGTTCGTTTTCTACAGCTTTCTCTCTCGTTCTTTGGTTCCAGATGTTGCTAGTTTCTAACGTCCCCAGATATGTTATGGCTAGGACGCCACCCATTTGACGGGAAGGCTTGGAGGTCTTCCGGGACCCTAGAGACGCCCCTCTCCCAATGTTGCCCCCTATGTCTTCGTAGGTGTAGAAGGTAGACAGCCAACCTATGATTAACTGTCCAGCGGAATTTGAAGTAAGGCCTGAAGTCAGTTACTCCTACGGTGATCCGGCCACCGACTACGCGCCTCAGTAAGATGTTGCCTTCCTCTCTCGGCACGACTCTTACTGGCTCTCCTTTGTGCTGATCTCGTTTACACGTTTCCACAATATCCTTCCCTTCTTGTCTCTCTCTTAGGATACCGTCGCAAGGTGTGCAGGCGCGGTTCCGTTACGTTCTGTTCGCTAGGCACCTGCCAGGTTCCCACCCCCCTGTGTCTTCTCCCTGCAACACCCCCTGCCACGGGATGTTGCCTGGTTCCAACCCAGTCAGCTTCTGACTAACTTCCTCCCCAGCCCCTAGTTTTACCAGTGTGAGGAGTGGCCCAATAAATAAAGTCTTTTTCTCACCCTAGTGGCCGGAGTGTGAAGTGTAATGTGTTCTGGTGATACCTGGTCAGGAGAACTCTTTAGTGCCATCAGACGTACCGCTACTCTCCTTAGTGGCAGAGTGCCATACTGCAACGACCAGGTCTCTGGGGCGCTGCATACACTTTTAATATATTTTTTGAATGTTAACATTTGTTTTAGCAGTATGAAGAATAATTTAAAAAGTTTGGATATTTTCCACTTTGAAACTCTAGGGGGAGCTGCTTCTGACATTTACCATGAAAACCTAATGTACTGCTGGCTCAGTAAAAGTAAATTGCAGTAAAAGTGGGTGAGATCTGCTCACATGTTTATGATGTCACTCATCTCCTCCCCTTTTGCTCTTTTGCAAGAGGATAAAGGAGGAAGAACTTTGGGATCACAGTGCGGAGCCATTTTTTGGGTGACTGCAGAGTGATACTGACATGTCTACAGTGTCACAGAGGACGGCTGCTAGTGCTGCTCACTGTATGACTCGCTGGGGTTAGATACACGGAACACACGCTAGGATTAGATACAGGCCCCATTGTAGTGTATCACATGATGCGATTAGATATAGGCCTTAGTGTAGTGTATCACACGATGGGATTATATACATGGCTCAGTGTAGTGTATCACACAATGGGATTAGATATAAGGCCCAATGTACTGTATCACACGATGGGATTAGATAAAGGGCACAGCGTAGTGTATCACACGATGGGATTAGATACAGGGCCCAGTGTAGGGTATCACACGATGGGATTAGATAAAGGGCACATTGTAGTGTATCACATGATGGGATTAGATACAGGGCCCAGTGTAGGGTATCATACAATAGAATTAGATACAAGGCCCAATGTACTGTACCACACGATAGGATTAGCTAAAGGGCACAGTGTAGTGTATCACATGATGGGATTAAATATAGGACCCAATGTAGGGTATCATACAATGAGATTAGATACAGGGCCCACTGTAGGGTATCACAGGTTGGCATTAGATACTGACCCCAGTGTACTGTGTCATACAATGAGATTAGATACAGGGCCCACTGTAGGGTATCACAGGTTGTGATTAGATACTGACCCCAGTGTAGTGTGTCACACAATGGGATTAGATATAGGGCCCAGTGTAGTGTATCACACGATGGGATTACATACAGGTCCCAGTGTAGTGAATCACATGATGGGATTAGATACAGGGCCCAGTGTATTGTGTCATAAAATGGGATTACATACAAGGCCTATGTAGTGTGTCACACGATGGGATTAGATACTGGCCCCAGTGTAGTATATCAAATGATTTGATTAGATACATGGCTCAGTGTAGTTAAACAAAATATGTCCACTAGGTACATTTTATCAAATGGCTAATTCATCCGTTATACAACCATTGTTGTGTAGTTGAGAAAAGCTGACTCCACATTGGCCCTACATAGAAGAGAATAAAAGGAATTTTTATAGCCAAAATTAATACATTATTAAAGTTACATATGTAGTAAACAGAGTGATGCAATAAAAGCAGAACAACTGCAAAGAGTGTTTTAACAACTACACAGTCCAGTATATATGTTAGTATCAAAAATAGGTTTATTGATATGAGTGCATAAGTCAAACGAATAAAGAATAGTAGACACAATGGTCAATGTATAGTATAGTATAATACACTCCTCATATTCCCCCATGTAGTACAATGTACTCACTATAGTATAATGAACCCCATAGTTCTTCATATAGTATAATGCATTCCCCATAGTCCTTAATACAGTATAATGCATGTCCCATATAGTACACATAGCATAATGCACTGCCCATAGTCTGATAGAGTATAATCCAGCCCCCATATAGTGTAATGCATGCCATAGTCTTCGATAGAGTATAATGCAGCCACCCCATAGATTATAATGCAGCCACCCCATAGAGTATAATGAAGCCACTCCATAGAGTATAATGCAGCCACTTCATAGAGTATAATCCAGCCACCCCATAGCGTAAAATGCAACCACCCCATAGTGTAAAATGCAGCCACACCATAGAGTAAAATGCAGCCCTCATGTAGTATAATGCAGCCCCCTCATAGAATATAATGTAGCCTCTTCATAGAATATAATGCAGCTCTCATATAGTATAATGCAGCCCCCCTCATAGAATATAATGTAACCCCCTCATAGAGTATAATGCAGCACCCATATAGAATATAATGTAGCTCTTATATAGTAAAATGCAGCCATTAGAATATAATGCAGTCTTACAGTATTATGGCCACAATGTACTCACTCACTGATATATATTGTATTTTTGGAACTATAAGACCTAGGTTTTAGAGGAAGAAAATAGAAAAAAAATTGAAGTAAAAAATGTGGTTAATTCTGTACTAATATCCCCCATCCTGGTAGATATATGTCCCCAGTCCAGGTATACATAGCCCTCTCATCACCATCCTGGTATGCATGGACCCATCATCTCTATCCTGGTATGCATGGGCCCCTCACCCCTATCCTGGAATGCATAGTCCCCTCATTCCCCATTCTGGTATGTACAACTTGATAAAGGCATCCGTCGAAACGCATAGTTTTAGGGGGGTGAGGGGTGAATTTTTTGTCTCTATATGGAACGTTTTGATTCATTAAATATCAAGAGTTTTTTGCAAAAAAGTCTGCTACTGTTCCTCCAACGCTCGCTGGAAAAACTCTCCTTGTTTGGATTCTGGTATTATTATTATTATTATACATTTTTATAGCGCCATTTATTCCATGGCGCTTTACATGTGAATACGGGGCAAATATAGACAAATACATTAAACATGAGCAGATAACAAGGCACACGAGTACATAAGGAGGGAGGACCCTGCCCGCGAGGGCTCACAGTCTGCAGGGGGTGGGTGAGGATACACTAGGAGAGGGAAGAGCTGGCTGTACGGCTGTTCAGTAGGTTGAGGATCACTGCAGGCTGTAGGCCCCTCATCCCTATCCTGGTATGAATGGCCCCCCTCCCCATCCTGGTATGAATGGCTCCCATCCCCATCCTGGTATAAATGGCCCCCATCCCCATCCTGGTATGCATGGCCCCCAGCAGAAAAATATAAAAAAACATAAACCATTCTACTTACCTTCCCTTGCAGCACCCTATTCTGCCACCAGCAGCTGATTTCAGCTGTAAACAGCGCATTAGAGTAATGTCATGTGCCACTTACAAGCCTAGGACAGTTGCTCTCCACACCTGGGACTATAGCAGTGGAGAGTAGTGAATATTTATTTCACTTTAATAGTGGGCAGTGTTAGCTGCAGCCGCAGGCTTCCCGCTGCTGGGAAATCACATGTGCCTGCTACTAAAGGGAATGAACTGCTTTCCACTCCCATGGGCATGGAGAGAAGTAAATATTCATTCTCTTTAGAAGTGGGCGCACCTGAGCTTCCAGCAGCAGTAGCCTGCGGATGCGGCTACTGAGCCTGATATTAGTGTGAAATGATTGTTCACTGCTCACCATGTCAATAGCCATTTCAATCTCTCAGCTCCGGCTTCAGTGCATAGAGGTGGGAGAGACTATGGTCGTGGGGAGCAGTGAACATTAATTTCTCTTTAGCAGTGGGCACAGGCTTTAGCAGCAGCAGCCGCCTCTTGTCACCTGCTGGCGTTGGGTGGTGTGCCCGTTACTCAGGGGCAGTGGCGTAGGAAGGGGGGTGCGGGGGGGGCGGTCCGCCCCGGGCGGCACAATGCTGGGGGCGGCCGGCGCTGCAGAAGAAGATAAAAAAAAAAAAAATAAAAAAAAAAAAAGACGCCCCTTTAAATCTTCGGGCGGCGCCGTCCGCCGCCACGACCAGGGCCAGCTCCCCCCACCCCCGGGTCCCGCCCCCGCCCCCGCCCCCCGCTCTATACTCACCTCTCCTGGTTCCTGCGGCGCCGGCAGCTGCAGCCTCCTCTGACTCTGCGACGTCTCAGAGCAGAGGGCGCGATGACGTCACTACTGTGCGCGCCGCTCTGCCTCTCTGTCCTGAGCGTCGCAGAGCCGGAGAGACGCTGACTGCACCGGACCTGCGCTGGGAACGGGAGAGGTGAGGATTTTAATTTTTTTTTTTTTTCTTTATTTCTGTCTGGGGCTGGGGCAATGCTGGAGACCATGGGGCAGAATGCTGGACACACTGGGGCAATACAGGAGACCATGGGGCAGATTGCTGGACACACTGGGGCAATACAGGAGACTATGGGGCAGATTGCTGGACACACTGGGGCAATACAGGAGACCATGGGGCAGATTGCTGGACACACTGGGGCAATACAGGAGACCATGGGGCAGATTGCTGGACACACTGGGGCAATACAGGAGACTATGGGGCAGATTGCTGGACACACTGGGGCAATACTGGAGACCATGGGGCAGAATGCTGGACACACTGGGGCAATACTGGAGACCATGGGGCAGAATGCTGGACACACTGGGGCAGTACAGGAGACTATGGGGCAGAATGCTGGACACTCTGAATACTGGAGAACATGGGGCAGATCTCAGGACACATTGAGGCAATGCTGGAGACCCTGGGGCAGACTTCTGGACATACTGGGGCAATACTGGAGACCATGGGGCAGATTGCTGGACACACCGGGGCAATACTGGAGACCATAGGGCAGAATGCTGGACACACTGGGGCAATACAGGAGACCATGGGGCAGATTGCTGGACACACTGGGGCAATACTGGAGACCATGGGGCAGAATGCTGGACACACTGGGGCAATACTGGAGACCATGGGGCAGAATGCTGGACACACTGGGGCAATACTGGAGACCATGGGGCAGAATGCTGGACACACTGGGGCAATACTGGAGACCATGGGGCAGAATGCTGGACACACTGGGGCAGTACAGGAGACTATGGGGCAGAATGCTGGACACTCTGAATACTGGAGACCATGGGGCAGATCTCAGGACACATTGAGGCAATGCTGGAGACCCTGGGGCAGACTTCTGGACATACTGGGGCAATACTGGAGACCATGGGGCAGATTGCTGGACACACCGGGGCAATACTGGAGACCATGGGGCAGAATGCTGGACACACTGGGGCAATACAGGAGACCATGGGGCAGATTGCTGGACACACTGGGGCAATACTGGAGACCATGGGGCAGAATGCTGGACACACTGGGGCAATACTGGAGACCCTGGGGCAGATTGCTGGACACACTGGGGCAATACTGGAGACCCTGGGGCAGATTTCTGGACACATTGAGGCAATGCTGGAGACCCTGGGGCAGACTTCTGGACACACTGGGGCAATGCTGGACACTGGGGCAGATTGCTGGACACACTGGGGGTAATATACTGGACACACTGGGGCAATGCTGGACACTGGGGGTAATATGCTGGACACACTGGGGCAGACTGCTGGACACACTGGGGAAAGGCTGGACACTGGGGCAGATTGCTGGACACACTGAGGGCAGATTGCTGGACACACTGGGGGTAATATGCTGGACATACTGGGGCAGATTGCTGGACACACTGGGGGTAATATGCTGGACACATTGGGGCAGATTGCTGGACAACATGGGGGTAATATGCTGGACACACTGGGGCAGATTGCTGGACAACATGGGGGTAATATGCTGGACACACTGGGGGCAGGACTTGAGGCATGGGCAGAATGTAGATACGGGGCATGATTGGAGACACGGGGCAGGATTGGATCATGGGGCAGGACGGATACGATGGAGGCTGGTGGGGCAGGATGGGGAGATCATATGGGGTAGAATGGATACTCATGAGGGCAGGATACGACAACATATGGCTGGAGCCAGGAATGAGATAAACGGGGCCAGGGTGGGGAATATTATTACCATAGGGGATAATTAAGGGATATTGTTACTGCAGTGATGTATTTATTTTATTTTTTGAGTATACTGTTTTAAATGGGGGGGCGGTCCTGTTACTGTGCAGAGTGACACTATATCACCTTTTTTTCTTCATGTGGTGTAATGTAGAAGTTGTGAAAAATTAAGTAATGTGTTCTGCAAGCGGAGCTCGAGATAACTGTGTTATTTCCTGCAGAAACGAGTCCTGGCTGGAAGGAATGATGGCGGTCTGTGCTGGATTAAAGATGAAGGACTTCACCTAGAGACGTCACTGGTGAGTCAGTGTTACCTATACACTGACACTATACACTGTATACTATATAGAGGTCCTGTGTATAATGTCACCAGTGATCTCTGTATTACCTCTACACAGACACTGCATACTAAGTACAGATCTCCTGTGAATACTGGCACTTATGGTGATAGTATTGTGGTTTTTTTTTTTATTACTGATCAGTATTGTAGTATTCAGTCACTATGTGGTGGTAATATGTGGTCTGGAAATGGTGTTGTGGTATTTGTCCCTTGTATGTAGTATTATTCGGTCACTATGTGGCCTGGTCATGGTGTGGTGGTATTAAGTCACAGGTGTGGCATGTGGGGGTGACACCATTAGGCCCAGTTTAAGTTCTACAAAACAGGAAAACCATTTTTGGTAACCTTTGTGTGTATTGAGCTGGGGGGGGGGCGCCAAACTCGGGAACAGCCCCGGGCGGCAAAAGCTCTAGCTACGCCTCTGCTCAGGGGCCCATAGCGTTCTCGTGGTGTGCCGCTATTAGCGACAAACCACTGGCTGGGGGAACAAGTAGGAGTGGGGGCCCTAGGCGGCTGCCTAGTCTGCCTTCCCCTAACGCCAGCCTTGGTCATGTGTCATCTGCAAAAATGCAAACAGTGCTATTCATCCCATCATCTATATTAAAAATAAATTAGATGAATAACTACAGAGTCAGCAAAGAAGATTGGCATACATCACTTATGAGTGGAGAAGGACTCTAGACACTCACTTGTACACCTCTCTGTACTAAAGAATTGAGACTGTAATGTTTTCAGTGGCCATTTGGTTGGAGATTGCCACTATTCAGTTTGCCACCATTTCCTCAGACTCTTATGATTTCTATTCTTTGCATCTTCTGCTTTTGTTTTCTTTATTGTGAAGTTTTATTAGAGTTAGTTCATATTATGTTGCAATATGCTGTAAATGTTAAAACTTGCATCTGCTACTTCTGTGACCAACTCTTTAACCCATCCTTTTCTGTAAACATCACAAACTGTTATATTACTTTTCATATTATGTTAAAATCTGTTGGGCATTCTGTTACCTACATCTGATACTCCTTTACACCTGCCATTTGTCTCGTCATCTGCCTTCTCGATTATGTGAGTTCTGGTGTGTACTGGCTCACTTGTTTGACTGCCGTAGAGCATAGACTGTCATCCAGATTCTTATTGTTCCATGTGCCTTCTAGCTTGTTATACCAATGCCCTGTACTCGATGTCCACCCAGGAAAGGTTTACTTTTACATATTCAGACTGGTAAACAAGCATAATCGACAGTATTGAAGGCATTCGAGGCTTGTTTTACATCCTCTTTACATCAGCCGAGGAAGAATGATGTGCACAGAATGATTACTATCTGTCCCAATACAGCATCATGTAATCAGCAGCATATCTGCACTTTTCACCTGCGATGTGCTGCTGAGAACAATGATTTTTGTTCCAGTATAAATAATACAATTACTTGATGAATAAATAGGTTGAATTTTGCTAGTTTAGTATAATGCACCTCATAGTCCTTCACATAGAATAATGTGTCCCATAGTACTCAATATAGTAAAATACATTCCCCATAGTCCTCCATATGGTATAATACACTCCTCATAGACCTTCATATAGTATAATACACTCCCACTAGTCCTCCATATACCATAATACACTCCCCATAGTCCACAACAGTATAATGCATACCCAATGAACCTCCCTATAGTATAATGCACACCCCATAGCAGAGGCATAGCTAGGGGTTCAGCTCAGGGGGGGCGAAACATGTGAGTGGGCCCCTAACAGGCGGATATATCATTAGTGCAAACCATGCGGCAGCACATGGGCCCAAGAGTTAAGGGGGCCCTTTTCTACCTCTAAATAAGGTGCAATTTTGTATTTTTAGAAGTTCTTGGGCTGCAAAGGGCCCATATATTGTTCTTGCACATGGGCCCTTTTCTGTCTATGTCCACCTGTGGCTCTTAACTAGGTAACCATGATTGTAACTACGGTGGGTATTGGGGAACCTCAGGAGATGACCGCACTGTTATTGAAAATAAATCTCTATACAATAACCAGCAATGATAGTACCGACATACGGTGACATATAGTGGTAGATACCAGTCCTGCATGACATAGAGAGATCACAGTGCAGTTATAGATGGTGACTTACAGAGGACGTTCTTTCCGGTGGAGCCATTCACTTTTCCCATCTTTTCCACCTGGCCCAGACTGACAAACTGTGTATACTATTACTTCAACATTTTTCAGTCACCGCTCTGTGTATAGAGAGCGGCGGCTGTTACTGATGCCCCGGGACTGACTGACAGCCGGTACAGCACTATCTGCCACCCAGTAGTTAGGCTTCAATGCTTCGTAAGTGCCTACTTAATATTTAGGAGTCCCCCTATGTACAGTAATAATGGCCCCAGCATCGCTGATGAGAGCAGGAGGTCATGTGACGATTTTCTTCTATTGAGAGAAGTCAAACTTGTCTAGTCAACAGGTGCAAATAGCAAACGTGGTCGCATGAGCGCCTGATCACACCAGTGGTCTTGGGGTCTCATGACGGCAGGTGCACCCCATCATGATTTGGCAGTCTGTAGAGTGACTGCAGACAATTATCCCAAGCCTTTAATAACTTAAAGGGAACCTGTCACCCCCCCAGGGCCTATTAAGGTAAAATAGCCACCTTCTTCAGCACTAAGGCTGCATTCTGTGAAGGTGGCTCTTATGTTTTTCATCCATAATAACGCTGAAATATTCACTTTTATAAATTGCGCGCCATACCTGTATTGAGTCCGGGGGGTACGCTTTCTCCCCCTGACTCAGCCGCCTCGCAGCCGTTCATCATCCCACCGAGCACCGCCTCCTTTCTGTCCTGTGCCGTCACCGGCGCTCTGCAATTATTTCTGGAACTTATATCAAGTGATGTAAGTAGATCGCACCTGCACACAGCGCCAGATTCCCAGCCCCACAGTGTGAATAAATCATAACACACTGCGGGGCAGGATCTCGGGCCTCCGCTACACGCAGGCGCGATATCCGTACATCAGCTGATGTGAGTTCCAGGGCAGCGCACACGGCGCATGCCCGAAAAATGAGAGCCCAACCCAGGCATCGACGCCCGGTGGGATGATGGACGGCTGGGAGGTGGTTGTGTCCGGGAACAAAAGACGTACCCCCCAGACTCAATACAGGTATGGCACGCAATTTATAAAAGTGAATATTTCAGCATTATTAGGGAACAAAAACCTAAGAGCCACCTTCACAGAATGCAGCCTTAGTGCTGCTGAAGGTGGCTGGCTCAATTACCTTAATAGGCCCTGGGAGGTGACAGGTTCCCTTTAATAATTTAATTATAAGCAATTTATTCTTATAACATAGAATGCAGCCCATGGTTACTGTATTGTTATACTTGTTAGGGGCAGACAGACGAACATATTTCTCATGTGAGGATCGCATCGCAATCTTCGGACTGACCGTCGGCTCTCCTGACCTGAGGCTGACAGTTGCATAGTAATTTATCACGCTGTCAAGCTTATATCAGGAGAGGTGTCAGGCCCAGTCCGAGGATTGCAATGCGATCGTCGTTATACAGTTTCTGTCTGCGCAGTTATGTTAATACTTATCCTTGTTATAGTAATATTAACCTTCTTTGCTATGCTTGTTTTACTAATACTTATAAAAGCCCCAGCTCACAATAATAAAACCCCCCCGACCTCCCCATCTCCAGCACCCAAGACAGCAACTATTAGGGTATGTTTCCAAGGGGCGTATTGCTTGAGTTTTAATGGGGATTGGATGCTGTGGACATCCGCAGCGTCGAAACCGCAGCTTCCAGATGTTACAGCATAGTGGAGGGGATTTTATGAAATCCCATCTCCACTATGCGTACATAGACGCAGGTGGCAGACCTGCGTAACCGGACATGTGGCACGTCTTTCTAGACAGCAGCATGTCTATTGATCTTATAGACATAAAGAGAAAGATGTCATGCTATACATAGGGGAGCCACCACACAATAACAGAAAATATAAAGATAACTTTTGAGTACTTTATTTTATCGACCAAAAGAACACCCCTGGACCTCTGTATGGTTGGGTATATTGGTCATGCTCTGTAGACATAGCTATTTTAGTCTGTATGGAGATGGTAGCATTTTGCTCTATTGGAGTGGGCTCTGTTCTTTTATACGCTGTATGCATTGTGCATTGGGGCTGTAATTTTGTATAGTGGGGCTCTGGACACGTTACCGGCTCCGCACTGTCCCTATGAACAGAATGAGTCTCTGTGATATGGGACTAATGCCAATTCACCACTAATGTTCTCTAGCTTTAGAGCCTGATCACCTCTTAGCTGGTTACTTATCACAGGGGCATATTCGCCGTGTATACTTTCCTTCATTGGTTATAACTTGTCTTTATGGGCAGATTCGCTATACTTGGTACTTGGTGCTTGCCGGTCTTATAGCAGGCTAACCTCTTGGGTCTATATTGGGTACATTATTATTGAACTAGTACCATATATGTATTAGTGGCTACATCGGATATATCCGCTATATTCATCCAGATAGTGAGCACCCACTTTACCAACAGGACCACATATATATGGTTGTTTACTAGTATCTAGTACCTTGTACATCTGGGATACTCGCTATATTTATCTATATAGTGATTACCTACTTTTCCAACAGGACCATATATGTATATTCCTTCATTAGCACCTAGTATCTTGTGCAGCGAGCTGGGCCAGATTTAATTACTTATTTCTCATTCCCATCCTTATTCTGTATTAATATGCTATGTATAATTGTATCATTTACTTGAATGTATACTTAGAGCAGTTACACTTGTGACCCAACAACTATTGTGGTATTTACATCTCCTTACTATTGTTACATGTCTAGGGGGAGGTTCCTCATAGGAATCTTTGATGTTATATTTGTCACTTTTAAATGTTTTTAAATTATAGTGTGCTATTGTGTGTTCTTTTGGTCGATAAAATAAAGTACTCAAAAGTTATCTTTATATTTTCTGTTATTGTGTGGTGGCTCCCCTATGTATAGCATGACATCTTTCTCTTTGTGTCTATGGGATTCGCAGTAGGTCATGCTTGGGTTGAACCCCTGTCTTTTGCTATTATGGTAGATGGTGCCCTCCACCTCTTTGTTGCATAGATGTCTATTGATCTTGTGGAGGTGCTCCGTCTCCACAAGATAAATAAAACAGTCTATGAATAGGATGCGGTGATTCCACCTGTGTTCAATGAATATATGCGGAATCACCGCGCGTACAACAGGGGGCAGCGCTTTAGGCGGAGCGGGGTATCTGCTGTGTCCAAAGCACTGCCAATACACCTCGAGGACACAAACCCTCACATATGATGGAGTGAATATCTCATAACATTAAACAGTATAATAATAATCAGCCCCCCAGTGCCCCCTCACCCACGTCAGCCCTCACAATACCCTCAAACTCTCCCATTCACCCCCACAGTGCCCTGTCTCCCTCCCACAATACAACCATCCTCTCTCATTCACCCCCACAGTGCCCTGTCCCCCTGCACACCCACAATAACCCCCATTGTTTTACATTTACCCCACAGTGCCCTGTCCTCCTCTCCCACTTCAGCCCCTACAATAACACAATCCTCTCACATTCACCCCCACAGTGACCATGATATGCCTAAACCGAATTACTCTAATAATCTCCATCCCCACTTACTGATGCAGTTTTCAGGCAGTGAGGAGAACCAGGAAGTGTCCAGAGAGATGCAAGAGGGCACTAGGACCCAGCGTGCCTCAGCCAAACCAAGCGTGCACAGCCAGAAAGTAACTGCAGCTGCTGCTGCTGCCAGCCAGGAAGAGACTCCTCTGGTGAGACCACATCGCACTCTGCAGGAGGGGGGCTCTGCAGCAGGCATTGTGCTGCTCTCTCCCTGACATCTCACACTCGGCAGAGGATCTCCTGGTGGGCCCCTTCAGGTGACTGGGTCCGGGGCAATGGCCCCCTCTGCCCCACTAGTAGCTACGCTACTGCCCCATAGTCTTCCAAATAGGATAATACTCTCTGCATAGTCCTCCATATAGTATAGTACTATAATATACTCCCCATTGTCTTCCATATCATATAATACACTCTCCATAGTCCTCCATATAGTATAATGCACACCCGATAGTCCTCCATATAGTATAATGCACACCTCATAGTCCTCCATACAGTATAATAAACTCCCTGTAGTCCTCCCTATAGCACAGGGTGGGCCATATATATGGATACACCTAAATAAAATGAAATGGGAATGGTTGGTGATATCAGCTTCCTCTTTGTGGCACATTAGTATATGGGAGGGGGAAAACTTTTCAAGATGGGTGGTGACCATGGCGGCCATTTTGAAGTTCGCCATTTTGGATCCAATTTTATTTTTTCCAATGGGAAGAGGGTCATGTGACACATCAAACTTATTGAGAATTTCACAATGGATCCAAAATGGTCGACTTCAAAGTGGCCGCCATGGTCACCACCCATCTTGAAAAGTTCCCCCCCTCCCATATACTAATGTACCACAAAGAGAAAGTTGATATCACCAACCATTCTCATTTTATTTAGGTGTATCTCTATACATGGCCCACCCTGTGTAATACACTCCCCATAATCCACCATACAGTAAAATGCACACCCCATAGTCCTCTATATTGTATAATGCATCCCATAGTCCTCTAGATTGTGTAATGCACCCCCATAGTGCCAAACAGGTTCTTTAAGGACTTCTTTAATTATTGTTACATGCTCCTGTCATTGATTGGTCTACCAACCATAACACCCAGTGAGAATCATCTTGTTTTCACAATTACCTCAATGCTCTAGTTCAACCATCTTCTCTGAATCTCCGTTCTGCCTCCATTGTTTCCAATTTGCCTGTTCCCTTCTAGGACTTCACAGATGTCTTCTCTAAGCGATGTCTGAAACATTACCTCCTTCTACCTCCTCATCAGCTGTTTGCACTATTCCCCTTATTCCTGGTACTTAACCACCCAGAGGGATTGTATGGAAAAGTCAACTTGCCAGCATGGGTGTGTATCCTCACAGATGCAAACCAACGCCTCGCAGGGATGAGGGTGAAGCACCCACAGCAATCAGTCCAATAATCGGAGGAATCCAGTGAAAGGCGAAGGTTGCTAAAAATAACTTTTGTTCCAAGTAAGTAAAAATTATGCTAACATGTTGTGTCCAGCACTATAACACACTTGTGAGGAAAGATCAACGCGTTTTGACTTACGTCTTATTCATCATCTACAAATAAGATTTATTTCTCCTGACTACATTACTCTGGAAATGGGGTTCATATGAAAAAACTTACCTTAGAGGGCCCTTAGACTCTCATCATTTTCTTGTATGTTCTGTTCTGAAAAGACTGTGATAAAACCATCTTTATGCTACGGCCCTAATTCAAAAGGGCCACTATTTTTCATTTAAGTGGATGCATGTGCTATTGGTATAGGAGTAGTTCTCTCACTGAATTCTTCTGTACCTTGAAATCATCACTGCAGATTCTAGTCCAAGAAATGTTCTCCAACAGAATGGTATCATTCCATTGGTGACCTTCAGATCTTAGCAATAAAATTAGCTCTTGATGAATGGCTCTATTTGAAGCAGCTAAGTTTCCAATACCAATTTCTTCAGCTAGTCAACAGGCTGAATCAACAACTAATGAACAGGGTGGCTGTGGACAAGGGTTGCATTCGCATACCGCCACGCTACAAAAAATGGGGAATCCTGGCTTGATGTGTGTATTATCCAAATATGGTCTTTTTTTATTTGAACACAAACACCTGTTTCAATGCAGGTTTGCAAGCAACAGGGCTATAGGTCCTTTCCTTCATCAATACTCCTCCTTATTTGCCTAACATCAAAAACTAAGATCCTTTGTCCCACATAACTCCTCCCTCAATGGGCTTTTCCAATAGTTAACTCTGTCTGCAGCTAATCAATTTTGTTTCAGGCCACAAACCAGACAAAACAATATATCAAACATGGCAATGCATTATGTAACTATAAGATGTTCAAAAGAGGTGTCTAAATCTCTTCCTCTCCTTTAGACATACAATGCTTGATGTTCACTCTTCTCACGGTTTGACTTCATCCTCACCTACCATCCAGATGAGAAAAACAACAGGGTTGATGTCCTTTTCCAGTCTTTTGATCCTTGTGATGCCTCTGAATATGCGTTCTTACTAAGGATGAGTGAATATACTTGTGACGCCCAGGAGACCGGGATACCCAGCACCGGACCAATGGGGTCGGTCTCTTAAGGGGGATGTCACGGGTGGCTTGACCCGGTGCTGTAGCCTCAGGCAATGCACAGTGTAAGGGGTACCGTGAGGGAGCAGGCACTTACTTGATCAGCAGCAGGTTCTCCCAGCGGCGATGATCCCGATCCTGGATATTGGCTATTGTCCAAATGAAAGACTGAGGCACTGAAACGTTTAACCAGTTTACTTTAACATAAAGGGATTTACAACCAGTCCTGTCACCGGAGTCTGTATGGGAACTCTGAGTTACTTTGACCCTGCCGGGGTCTTCGCCTCTTATTGTACGCAATTTCTGTGTGGCCCTGCTGCTGTATGTGAACTGGCTGCCGGCCCAATCTGTCCCCTCTGGGTCCTGGTTCGACGGGCAACCTGAGTCCTTTTATCAGCTTACCCCCTCCGGGAGTACCGCTGAACTCTGTGTCTGTTGCTGCGTCCGGCCCTAGTGAAGCTGATATCACCTCACGTTTTTCCGGTTGCTGTATTATATATAATGAATACAGCCACGGATCCGGTATCCGTCTTTGCGCCTGTTCTGGGTAGTGATTAATGCTACCCGGTTCTCACAATGTCCTTTTTCTCTGTCCCTTTTCTCCTCAGGCCAGTGATTTGGGCCTGGAAACCGTCATAGGGCTGTTAGAAATTCAGCTGTATGACCTCTCACTTTCAGCTCCTTGGCCCAACTGCCATTTCTTCTCTCAGACCAGAATGGATCAAGGGGAGTCTCTGGAGCTCCCCCTTCTGGCCGGAGGTGGTAGTGCAGTCTTGCTATTTTAGTATTTGTATTTACTGTCAGTAACTATTTTTGTGGCAAATACCCCTAGGGGTGCCACATTCCCCCTTAGTTAAGAACAGTACTCCGGGACTGTGGGACGATAACATTTTGAAGTAACAATTAATATGTACAGAGTCTTAAAAATGAAAAGTTACAAAAACCACTCAAGGAAACAAAAATAGAGTTCTGTAAAAAGTCACTTCAAATAGCGTCCATTAATACAGTTCTATCCTTGAAGGTACTAGGAAAGGCACTGCACTTTGTGTCCAAGAATTTAGTTCCATTTTTCCAACGAAGTTGTCAATATAAAGTCTAAAGAAAGTTCAAAAAGAGCAAAAAGCAAAGTTCAAAAAGCAGTCTTTCCGGAGCTTTGATTTAGTGCCTCCGGGCTGATAACAAGTTCAAGAATATGCAAGAAGTTCATACAGACAAGTCTCTGTAGGTGCTGGGCTTAAACGTTGCAGAATGATAACAATGACTATAGTTTTATAATTGGTAATCTGCATACCTGGCCGGTAATTGACCCTGGGTACTACGCTGTGATCTACGTAATAGCGGTATCTCTTCATGTGGTGTACTACTGTCTACTGCGGATGTAGTATCTGCCTGCTCTGCTAAAGATAATTCCATGACTATGGAGTTGGCAAGTCCACCGTGAATGGGATTACTCTGATCAGGAATCTGTTCTTCCTGGCCTGGAACCTCCTGTAGTATGGGGTCAGCCTCTTCCTGTCTTGGGACTTCTGGTATTGGGTTCGGTGTTGGGTAAAAGGCCACCATGGGAACCACTACTGCACCATGGTATGTTAGTAGGGTTTTGGGAAAGTCTCCTATACAGGTGTGATACATTTCCTCTTCTTTTTCCTTTACTGGTTGAACCTGTATGGGTTGAATAACTTCTGATTCTGGCTGGACAACTTCTGGCTCTTTCAATGCTTCCGGACACAATTTAAGATTGTCTCTTGACACTAATACAGATGTTAAGCCTCCGTTTTTGCTAATGAGACACATTTTAGGATTATCCATTCTTGTTGGTAAAACTGTGTAGGGTACGGCTTCCCACTGATTGTCTAGTTTATTGGTTCGACGGTTTCTCTTGAGCACTTGATCACCCGGTCTTAATGGGGTCGCTAGAGCATTCTGGTTGAAAGTTCGCTCTTGTCTTTCTCTAGTTTGCTGAAGGCTTCTTTCCACACTCTCTTGCACTTGGCGATACTGCTTTTGCCGTATGATATGCCAATTGGAGTCTTGAACTTCTGCGTCTGGTTTCAGAATTCCCATTTCTAGATCGATTGGTAATTGGCCGGGTCTTGCACGCATAAGGTAAGCTGGGGTGCAGTTGGTGGAGCTCACCGGGACATGATTATACAGATCCACCAAGTCAGGCAATTTCTCTGGCCATTGATTCCTTTCTGTTTCAGGTAAAGTCTTTAGTAGGTCTATTACAACATGGTTCATCTTCTCGCATAAGCCGTTTGTTTGTGGATGATAGGCCGTCGTCCGGATCTTTTTGCAACCATACATATTACAGAATTCTCTGAAGATCTCTGATTCAAAGGCTGTACCTTGGTCGGTGAGAACCTGTTCCGGATATCCATGGGGTCTACAAAAGTACGTTTGGAACGCTTTGGCTGCTGTTTTTGCTGTCAGATCTTTTACGGGTACTACTACCAAGAAACGTGAATAATGGTCCACGATGGTCAAGGCATAGACATAGCCGGACCGGCTTGGTATTAACTTCACGTGGTCTATGGCTACAAGTTCAAGTGGTTGTTTGGTGATTATGGGCTGCAGTGGTGCTCTTTGGTTCTTTTGATCGTTTCTTCTGAGGTTGCACGGGCCACAATTTCTGCACCACTGTTCGATTGATTTTCTCATCCCGACCCAATAAAATCTTTCTCTTAGAAGTACTTCTAACTTTTTCCAACCGAAGTGACCAGCACCATTATGGTAAGCTTCGAGGACCATCTTCACATCTTGTTTAGGCACGATAATCTGCCAAACCAATTCATGTGTTTTCGGATTGGTGTACCTTCTACAAAGCTTCCCTTGATACAGGAACATTTTGCCTCTCTCTTTCCAGAGTTGATGCGTCTCTTCTGGGGCATCCTCATCGGGATATGCACTTTGCTCAGTTAACAGTTCCTTCACCAACTTCACAGCCGGATTGCTGTCTTGGGTGTCAGCCCATCTATGGTGTGCTAACGGATTAAAATTCACCTCTTGTTGTTTCTGATAGGTACTTGACTGATGATGTTTCGCCTTGGGATGATGGAAGGCTGGTAGTTCAATTTCTTCAAGCTCCCCCGTTTCTTCTTCTACATCTCTCAAGTGTGGCATCCGGGATAGGGCATCGGCATTTCCATTCTTGCGACCTGCTCGATACTTGATCTTGAAGTTGTAATTAGATAACCGGGCTATCCATCGCTGTTCTAACGCACCTAATTTGGCTGTGTCCAGGTGGGTCAACGGATTGTTGTCAGTATAGACAATAAATTCTGCAGCGGCCAGATAGTGTTTGAAACGTTCAGTCACAGCCCAAACTACTGCCAGTAGTTCCAATTTGAAGGAGCTATAATTTTCTGGATTTCTTTCAGTAGGCCGGAGCTTTCTACTTGCAAAGGCGATGACTTTCTCCCGACCTTCTTGCTTTTGTGACAGCACCGCTCCTAGTCCCACATTGCTGGCATCGGTGTAGAGGATGAAAGGCTGATGGTAATCTGGGTATGCCAGAACCTCCTCTCCGGTTAGTGCCTTCTTTAGTTGTTCAAAGGAGTCTTCCCTTTCGTCGTTCCACTGGAAAGGAGGGTTTCGGTTTGAAGGTTTCTTCGTCTGCCGTACCAAGGCGTCTTGCAATGGTGCTGCCAACTTGGTAAATCCTTTTATAAATCTGCGATAGTAACCCACCAAACCCAGGAATTGCCTCACTTCTTTTGCGCTGGTAGGTCTCGGCCAATCCCTTATGGCGGTTATTTTCTCGGGATCCGGTGCTACTCCCTCCGAACTCACAATGTGTCCCAGGTACTGTACCTTTGGCTTGAGAAGGTGACATTTGGATGGCTTGATTTTCATGCCATACCTGGATAAGGCTTCGAACACTTCTGCCAGGTCTTTTAAGTGTTGTTCGTAAGTCTTTGAGTAGACGATCACATCATCTAGGTACAGGAGGACGGTCTCGAAGTTCTTGTGTCCGAGGCAGCATTCCATCAGCCGCTGGAAGGTACCGGATGCATTGCAGAGTCCGAACGGCATGCGATTAAATTCACTTAGACCCATTGGTGTGGTGAATGCCGTCTTTTCCTTATCTCTCTCAGCCACAGGGACTTGCCAATACCCGCTTGTTAAGTCTAAGGTGGAAAAATAATTAGCAGATTTCAAAGCGGTCAAGGACTCTTCTATCCTAGGCAAGGGGTAGGCGTCTTTATGGGTGATGTTATTAATCTGCCGGTAGTCTACGCACATTCTCATGGTTCCGTCTTTTTTTTTGACAATCACTAGAGGGGCTGCCCAGGGGCTACAGCTGTCTCTTATTACCCCGGCCTGTTTCATCTCCCTCAGCATATCTTTTGCACATTGATAGTGAGCGGGCGGTATGGGTCTATATCTTTCTTTTATTGGGGGATGGTCACCGGTGGGGATTGTGTGTTCTACCCCATCTATCCGTCCGAAGTCCAATGGGTGTTTACTGAAGACTTGTTCATATTCCGTCACTAGCCTATACACCCCTTGTTTTTGATGGGTAGGTGTTGAATTTATGCCCACGTGTAACTGTTGGCACCAATCCTCCATTTCTCCATCTGAGCCATTGCCTTCCACCTGACAGGTTGGTTCTAAGGGCTCAATGGTTGTGATGGCATTGTTGTCAACAGTATATAGCTTTGCCACTGTAGCATACCTTGGCAAAGTGACCTCTTCCTCTCCACAATTCAAAAGTCGTACCGGCACCCGTCCTCGGTGTACCTCGACTATCCCTCGTGCTGTGAGTATAGTGGGCCTGCTGTCGGTGTACACTGGTTCTATTAAGGCTTGATAATCTCGTCCCTTAGTACCAATGGCTGCTATACACCATACCAGCATTTCTGTTTTTGGTGGGATTACAATAGATGTTGAATCACTTACCCTCACACTGCCGATTTCTCCACCTGCAACTTCTACCTGTTGCCTTAACATCAATACTTTTATTTCCCTCCGGAGAACTCTCTGCTGGCAGGATTGGGCAGTTTCAGCAATTTGCTGTAAGACAGAAATGACTTCGGAAAAGCAGTTCTCTAACACATTCATTCCTATCAATACAGTTGGTTCACAGTTCCGCCGGTCAACATCAACAACAATTATACCCTGTTTCTTCAATTCTACTTTACCAATCTTTATGGTCATCTCCCTGAAACCTAGTTTCGGTACCAACTTACCATTACTGGCCCATATATCTAGTTCAACATCAGAGGGCCCTTTATCAATATCTGCATCAGCCCAGTACCTCTTATAAAGGATATACGGTATAGATGAAATCTGGGAACCTGTGTCCAGCAAAGCGTTGAGGGGCATTCCGTCCAGCACGATAGGGATAATGGGTCATCCTCCGATGTACCTGTCGTGCCAGGGTGTTGGGCCTTGAAAGTTCATTCCTGCGAAGCGGCCCGCATTCCCAGGGGATTCCCGTTTAAATCACAATCTCGTGCAAAGTGGCCTGGCTGCTGGCAATGGCGGCAAATGGGCTGTCCATCCGGTTGGTAGCGGTCGCGGGGTCGTCCTCTCCATGTCGGGTATCTCCGGGGTCTCATCCATGGAACATCTTCTCTACGGTTTGCCAACTCCATCTTGGGTCCTCTCATCTCCTGCATGGTTTTAGCCATTGAAGCAACAACATCAGTTAAAGAGTCAAGCTTTTGTTGAAGAGCCTCATTAGTACTGGGCCCCAGGGGCTTAGCAATGGCCCCGGACATAGCTGATGTCACTGGCACTCCCTGTTGTTGAGGAGCCTCTGCCATGGGTTGCGCAGGCTCCTGATCCAGAGGTGCCTCTGCCAGCTGGAGACGTATAGCGCTCTCCTTTAATTGGGCAAATGTCAATTCAGGGTTCTTAAAAACAAGCATGCTCACATGCCCCTGGTGAGAAGAGGTGTAGAGTCCCTCAATAAATTGATCTCTAAAGGTACCTTCACACATAACGATATTGTTAACGATATCGTTGCTATTTGTGATGTAGCAACGATATCGTTAATGAAATCGTTCTGTGTGACAGCGACCAACGATCAGGCCCCTGCTGGGAGATCGTTGGTCGCTGAATAAAGTCCAGAACTTTATTTCGTCGCTGGACTCCTGCTGACATCGCTGGATCGGCGTGTGTGACACTGATCCAGCGATGTCTTCACTGGTAACCAGGGTAAACATCGGGTAACTAAGCGCAGGGCCGCGCTTAGTAACCCGATGTTTGCCCTGGATACCATGCTAAAAGTAAAAAAAAACAAACACTAGATACTTACCTAACGCTGTCTGTCCTCCAGCGCTGTGCTCTGCACTCCTCCTGTACTGTCTGTGAGCCGGAAAGCAGAGCGGTGACGTCACCGCTCTGCTTTCCGGCTCACAGCCAGTACAGGAGGAGAGCAGAGAAGCAGAGCGCAGCGCTGGAAGACAGACAGCGTTAGGTAAGTATGTAGTGTTTGTTTTTTTTACTTTTAGCATGGTATCCAGGGTAAACATCGGGTTACTAAGCGCGGCCCTGCGCTTAGTTACCCGATATTTACCCTGGTTACCGGCATCGTTGGTCGCTGGAGAGCGGTGTGTGTGACAGCTCTCCAGCGACCAAACAGCGACGCTGCAGCGATCCGAATCATTGTCGGTATCGCTGCAGCGTCGCTTAATGTGAAGGGGCCTTTAGCAGTTTATCCGCTCCGGTGTTAAAAATGTGTTCAGCCAGTGTAAGTGATTTAAGGGCTTCCTGCAGGTTTAAGGCAAAGTCTCTCACGCCCTCATGAACTTTTTGTTTGCAATTAAAGAATCGTACTTTAGCTTTGCTGCTGGCAGTGGTTTCAAATGTAGCTTTTAATCCAGCAAATATGCGTTCAACAGTGCCTTTCAGATCACCTGCCCATGCTGTGACTTCTCGCTTAGCATGGCCACTTAACTGCATCATCAGGAGACTAACACGCTGAACTTCACCCACGGGGAACATGTCAAAATGGGCCAGCATCTTTTCTCTGAAATCGTCAAGGGTATTAGGCTCACCTTCATACATTGGAAGCCATGGGCCACCCGGGGTATATGGCATCAGCACCGGCATGATGGGCGCCACTCCTTGCTGCGCTACCGGACTCTCTATCGACACTCTGTCTTTCAGCTGCATTAGCGTCGCCGGGTGCTGCGGCGTCTCCGTGCTGCGACATACTGTGCCCCCTTAGTTAATCCGGACCCTTCCGGTCCTCCGCTTCCGTCGGGATAGTGTAGATTCGTTCCGCTGTGCAGCAGGATCGATTTTCCCCTTGCTCTGATGTCAGAGCGCTCAGCTTGGTGCCGCCCACAATGACACGCCCCCTGCTGCTCCCGCCCGCCGCGCGCTCTGTAATGGCGGATTCTGAAGTTTTTCAGTCAGACTGGGGTTCAGGTGATGGCGTAGCTCAATTAACAGTCTCGTGCCTAACGGTTATGAGGTGATTACCTCAGGGGATGGCAGCCATCTTTACTCCATTATAACCAATGGGGAAAAGTCACTTTCAATAGTTTTCAATGGGGAATGGATTTTTCTTTAACCCCTTCCCGACCTTTGACGCATACGCTGCGTCATGAAAGTCGGTGCCATTCCGACCCATGACGCAGCATATGCGTCATGGAAAGATCGCGTCCCTGCAGGCCGGGTGAAAGGGTTAACTCCCATTTCACCCGATCTGCAGGGACAGGGGGAGTGGTAGTTTAGCCCAGGGGGGGTGGCTTCACCCCCTTGTGGCTACGATCGCTCTGATTGGCTGTTAAAAGTGAAACTGCCAATCAGAGCGATTTGTAATATTTCACCTAAAAAAATGGTGAAATATTACAATCCAGCCATGGCCGATGCTGCAATATCATCGGCCATGGCTGGACACACTAATGTGCACCCACCCCACCCCTCCGATCGCCCCCCCAGCCCCCCGATCTGTGGTCCGCTCCCCTCGGTCCTGTGCTCCGCTCCCCCGTCCTCCTGCCCGCTCCCCCGTGCTCCAATCACACCCCCCGTGCTCCAATCAAACCCCCCCGCACTCCGATCCCCCCCCGCACAGCGATCCCCCCCCGTGCTCCGATCCACCCGCCCTCACAGCGATCCCCCACTCCGTGCTCCAATCCACCCCCCCGTGTTCCGATCCATCCCCCATGCTCCGACGCCCCCCCCCCGTGCCCTGATCTTCCCCCCCCCTTATACTTACCTGGCCTCCCGGGGACCGTCCGTCTTCTTTCCTGGGCGCCGCCATCTTCCAAAATGGCGGGCGCATGTGCAGTGCGCCCGCCGAATCTGCCGACCGGCAGATTCGTTCCAGAGTGAATTTTGATCACTGTTATATCTCAGTGATCAAAATAAAAAAAAGTAAATGACCCCCCCCCTTTGTCACCCCCATAGGTAGGGACAATAAAAAAAATATTTTTTTTTTTTTTTTCCACTAAGGTTGGGGTAAGAACTAGGGTTAGGGTTAGGGGTAGGGTTAGGGGTAGGGTTAGGGGTAGGGTTAGGGGTAGGGTGAGGGTTAGGGGTAGGGTTAGGGGTAGGGTTAGGGTTAGGGTTAGGGGTAGGGTTAGGGGTAGGGGTAGGGTTAGGGGTAGGGTTAGGGGTAGGGTTAGGGGTAGGGTTAGGGTTTCGGTATGTGCACACGTATTCTGGTCCTCTGCGGATTTTTCCGCTGCGGATTTGATAAATCCGCAGTGCTAAACCGCTGCGGATTTATGGCGGATTTACCGCGTTTTTTCTGCGCATTTCAATGCGGTTTTACAACAGCGATTTTCTATTTGAGCAGTTGTAAAACCGCTACGGAATCCGCAGAAAGAAGTGACATGCTGCGGAATGTAAACCGCTGCGTTTCCGTACAGTTTTTCTGCAGCATGTGTACAGCGATTTTTGTTTCCCATAGGTTTGCATTGAACTGTAAACTCATGGGAAACTGCTGCGGATCCGCAGCGTTTTCCGCAGCGTGTGCACATACCTTTAGAATTAGGCTATGTGCACACGGTGCGGATTGGCCGCTGCGGATTCGCAGCAGTGTTCCATCAGGTTTACAGTACCATGTAAACATATGGAAAGCCAAATCCGCTGTGCCCATGGTGCGGAAAATACCGCGCGGGAACGCTGCGTTGTATTTTCCGCAGCATGTCAATTCTTTGTGTGGATTCCGCAGCGTTTTACACCTGTTCCTCAATAGGAATCCGCAGGTGAAATCCGGACAAAAAACACTGGAAATCCGCGGTAAATCCGCAGGTAAAACGCAGTGCCTTTTACCCGTGGATTTTTCAAAAATGATGCTGAAAAATCTCATACGAATCCGCAACGTGGGCACATAGCCTTAGGGCTAGGGTTGGGTTGGAATTAGGGTTGTGGTTAGGGTTAGGGGTGTGTTGGGGTTACGGGTGTGTTGGGGTTCGGGTTGTGATTAGGGTTATGGCTACAGTTGGGATTAGAGTTAGGGGTGTGTTGGGGTTAGTGTTGGAGTTAGAATTGAGGGGTTTCCACTGTTTAGGCACATCATGGGGTCTCCAAACGCAACATGGCGCCACCATTGATTCCAGCCAATCTTGTATTCAAAAAGTCAAATGGTGCTCCCTCACTTCCGAGCCCCGACGTGTGCCCAAACAGTGGTTTACCCCCACATATGGGGTACCAGCATACTCAGGACAAACTGCGCAACAATTATTGGGGTCCAATTTCTCCTGTTACCCTTGAGAAAATAAAAAATTGCTTGCTAAAACATCATTTTTGAGGAAAGAAAAATGATTTTTTATTTTCACGGCTCTGCGTTGTAAACGTCTGTGAAGCACTTGGGGGTTCAAAGTGCTCACCACATATCTAGATAAGTTCCTTGGGGGGTCTCGTTTCCAAAATGGGGTCACTTGTGGGGGGTTTCTACTGTTTAGGCACACCAGGGGCTCTGCAAACGCAACATGACGTCCGCAGACCATTCCATCAAAGTCTGCATTTCAAAAGTCACTACTTCCCTTCTGAGGCCCGACGTGTGCCCAAACAGTGGTTTACCCCACACATGGGGTATCAGCGTACTCAGGAGAAACTGGACAACAACTTTTGGGGTCCAATTTCTCCTGTAACCCTTGGGAAAATAAAAAATTCTGGGCTAAAAAATTATTTTTGAGGAAAGAAAACGTATTTATTATTTTCACGGCTCTGTGTTATAAACTTCTGTAAAGCACTTGGGGGTTGAAAGTGCTCACCACATATCTAGATAAGTTCCTTTGGGGGTCTAGTTTCCAAAATGGGGTCACTTGTGTGGGGTTTCTACTGTTTAGGCACACCAGGGGCTCTGCAAACGCAACGTGACGCCCGCAGACCATTCCATCAAAGTCTGCATTTCAAAAGTCACTACTTCCCTTCTGAGCCCCCACATGTGCCCAAACAGTGGTTTACCCCCACACATGGGGTATCAGCGTACTCAGGAGAAACTGGACAACAACATTTGTGGTCCAATTTCTCCTGTAACCCTTGGGAAAATAATAAATTCTGGGCTAAAAAATTATTTTTGAGGAAAGAAAACGTATTTATTATTTTCACTGCTCTGTGTTATGAACTTCTGTGAAGCACTTGGGGGTTCAAAGTGCTCACCTCACATCTAGATAAGTTCCTTTCGGGGTCTAGTTTCCAAAATGGGGTCACTTGTGGTGGGTTTCTACTGTTTAGCCACATCAGGGGCTCTGCAAACGCAACGTGACGCCCGCAGAGCATTCCATCAAAGTTTCAAAACGTCACTACTTCACTTCCGAGCCCCAGCATGTGCCTAAACAGTGGTTTACCCCCACATATGGGGTATCAGCATACTCAGGAGAAACTGGACAACAACTTTTGGGGTCAAATTTCTCCTTTTACCCTTGGGAAAATAAAAAATTGTGGGCTAAAAAATCATTTTTGAGAAAAGAATTTTTTTTTTTTCATGGCTCTGCGTTATAAACTTCTGTGAAGCACTTGAGGGTTCAAAGTGCTCACCACACATCTAGATTAGTTCCTTTGGGGGTCTAGTTTCCAAAATGGGGTCATTTGTGGGGGATCTCTAATGTTTAGGCACACAGGGGCTCTCCAAACGCGACATGGTGTCCGCTAATGATTGGAGCTAATTTTCCATTTAAAAAGCCAAATGGCGTGCCTTCCCTTCTGAGCCCTGCCGTGCGCCCAAACAGTGGTTTACCCCCACATATGGGGTATCTGCGTACTCAGGACAAACTGGACAACAACATTTGTGGTCCAATTTCTCCTGTTACCATTGGCAAAATAGGAAATTCCAGGCTAAAAAATCATTTTTGAGAAAAGAAAAATTATTTTTTATTTTCATGGCCCTGCATTATAAACTTCTGTGAAGCACCTGGGGGTTTAAAGTGCTCAGTATGCATCTAGATAAGTTCCTTGGGGGGTCTAGTTTCCAAAATGGGGTCACTTGTGGGGGAGCTCCATTGCATAGGCACACAGGGGCTCTCCAAATGCGACATGGTGTCCGCTAACAAATGGAGCTAATTTTCCATTCAAAAAGTCAAAAGGCGCGCCTTCCCTTCTGAGCCCTGCCGTGTGCCCAAACAGTGGTTTACCCCCACATATGAGGTATCGGCGTACTCGGGAGAAATTGCTCAACAAATTTTAGGATCCATTTTATCCTATTGCCCATGTGAAAATGAAAAAATTGAGGCGAAAAGAAATTTTTTGTGAAAAAAAGTACTTTTTCATTTTTACGGATCAATTTGTGAAGCACCTGAGGGTTTAAAGTGCTCACTAGGCATCTAGATAAGTTCCTTGGGGGGTCCAGTTTCCAAAATGGGGTCACTTGTTGGGGAGCTCCAATGTTTAAGCACACAGGGTCTCTCCAAACGCGACATGGTGTCCGCTAACGATGGAGATAATTTTTCATTCAAAAAGTCAAATGGCGCTCCTTCCCTTCCGAGCCTTACCATGTGCCCAAACAGTGGTTTACCCCCACATGTGAGGTATCGGTGTGCTCAGGAGAAATTGCCAAACAAATTTTAGGATCCATTTTATCCTGTTGTCCATGTGAAAATGAAAAAATTGAGGCTAAAAGAATTTTTTTGTGAAAAAATAGTACTTTTTCATTTTTACGGATCAATTTGTGAAGCAGCTGGGGGTTTAAAGGGCTCACTATGCATCTAGATAAGTTCCTTGGGGTGTCTAGTTTCCAAAATGGGGTCACTTGTGGGGGAGCTCCAATTTTTAGGCACACGGGGGCTCTCCAAACGTGACATGGTGTCCGCTAACGAGTGCAGCCAATTTTTCATTCAAAAAGTCAAATGGCGCTCCTTCCCTTCCAAGCCCTGCCGTGCGCCCAAACAGTGGTTTACCCCCACATATGAGGTATCAGCGTACTCAGGACAAATTGGACAACAACTTTCGTGGTTCAGTTTCTCCTTTTACCATTGGGAAAATACAAAAATTGTTGCTGAAAAATCATTTTTGTGACTAAAAAGTTAAATGTTCATTTTTTCCTTCCATGTTGCTTCTGCTGCTGTGAAGCACCTGAAGGGTTAATAAACTTCTTGAATGTGGTTTTGAGTACCTTGAGGGGTGCAGTTTTTAGAATGGTGTCACTTTTGGGTATTTTCAGCCATATAGACCCCTCAAACTGACTTCAAATGTGAGGTGGTCCCTAAAAAAAATGGTTTTGTAAATTTCGTTGTAAAAATGAGAAATCGCTGGTCAAATTTTAACCCTTATAACTTCCTAGCAAAAAAAAAATTTGTTTCCAAAATTGTGCTGATGTAAAGTAGACGTGTGGGAAATGTTATTTATTAACTATTTTGTGTCACATACCTCTCTGGTTTAACAGAATAAAAATTCAAAATGTGAAAATTGCGAAATTTTCAAAATTTTCGCCAAATTTCCGTTTTTATCACAAATAAACACAGAATTTATTGACCTAAATTTACCACTAACATGAAGCCCAATATGTCACGAAAAAACATTCTCAGAACCGCTAGGATCCATTGAAGCGTTCCTGAGTTATTACCTCATAAAGGGACACTGGTCAGAATTGCAAAAAACGGCAAGGTCTTTAAGGTCAAAATAGGCTGGGTCATGAAGGGGTTAATAAAGTCAATTTTCAAGATTTTTCATCCAAGTTTTCACAGTTTTGGGCTCCAATCACGGCACACAATACCCGGTATACGGGCTGGCTAGATCCTGTTCGTGACGCCAATTGTGACGCCCAGGAGACCGGGATACCCAGCACCGGACCAATGGGGTCGGTCTCTTAAGGGGGATGTCACGGGTGGCTTGACCCGGTGCTGTAGCCTCAGGCAATGCACAGTGTAAGGGGTATCGTGAGGGAGCAGGCACTTACTTGATCAGCAGCAGGTTCTCCCAGCGGCGATGATCCCGATCCTGGATATTGGCTATTGTCCAAATGAAAGACTGAGGCACTGAAACGTTTAACCAGTTTACTTTAACATAAAGGGATTTACAACCAGTCCTGTCACCGGAGTCTGTATGGGAACTTTGAGTTACTTTGACCCTGCCGGGGTCTTCGCCTCTTATTGTACGCAATTTCTGTGTGGCCCTGCTGCTGTATGTGAACTGGCTGCCGGCCCAATCTGTCCCCTCCGGGTCCTGGTTCGACGGGCAACCCGAGTCCTTTTATCAGCTTACCCCCTCCGGGAGTACCGCTGAACTCTGTGTCTGTTGCTGCGTCCGGCCCTAGTGAAGCTGATATCACCTCACGTTTTTCCGGTTGCTGTATTATATATAATGAATACAGCCACGGATCCGGTATCCGTCTTTGCGCCTGTTCTGGGTAGTGATTAATGCTACCCGGTTCTCACAATGTCCTTTTTCTCTGTCCCTTTTCTCCTCAGGCCAGTGATTTGGGCCTGGAAACCGTCATAGGGCTGTTAGAAATTCAGCTGTATGACCTCTCACTTTCAGCTCCTTAGCCCAACTGCCATTTCTTCTCTCAGACCAGAATGGATCAAGGGGAGTCTCTGGAGCTCCCCCTTCTGGCCGGAGGTGGTAGTGCAGTCTTGCTATTTTAGTATTTGTATTTACTGTCAGTAACTATTTTTGTGGCAAATACCCCTAGGGGTGCCACATACTCGTTACTCGAGATTTCTCGAGCACGCTCGGGTGTCCTCCGAGTATTTTTTAGTGCTCAGATTTAGTTTTTATCGCCGCAGCTGAATGATTTACATCTGTTAGCCAGCATAAGTACATGTGGGGGTTGCCTGGTTGCTAGGAAATCCCCACATGTAATCAAGCTGACTAACAGATGTAAATCATTCAGCTCAGGTGAGGAAAACTAAATCTCCGAGCACTAAAAAATACTCGGAGGTCACCCGAGCGTGTTCGGGAAATCTTGAGTAACGAGTATATTCACTCATACATATTAGTAAACCTGCATGTATTCTTGCTATCATATCTTCAGCTGAATCACCACCTACAGTACAATCTGTATTGTTAAAAGCTCTCTGCCGAAAGGTGTTATCTTGGGCTCACTCTTCTCTCCTTTCACACTGAAATTAAACTGCTGAACTATTTTCTTGTTTTTACTGGTGGCCCAAATGGAGTGTCATGCCAGCTTCGGACTATTCATACTGGGAAGTCGGATGTGCACTCCTAGACTTTCCTGTTGCTCAGCCTGACTTTGGGCGTCGGCGGTGGTTTGTTCTCTTATGTTCAGCTTTGCAGGAGTTAACTTTTTGATTAGTGTCAATTGAAGACTTAGACTGCTTAGAACAGTGTTTTTCAACCAGTGTGCCGCGGCACACTAGTGTGCCGCGACACATGGTCGGGTGTGCCGCGGGGAACGGGAGTCAGCTGTTCTCTGTGCCGACTGTCAAGCTGACAGCCGGCACAGAGAAGCTGCAGCGCGCCGGCTCCCGGAGATCAATTGTACTCGCAGACATCTACCAGCTGCGAGTACAATTGAGGCTCTGACCGCTGGGTCAGAGCGACGCCAACAGCGTGATCAAGTCATGTGATCACGCTGCTGGCGTCACTATCCGGCACGCAGGAGACAGAAGACACTTGGTGGTAAGTGCTCCTGTGCTGTGGAGCTGAAGACACCGAAGATTCAGCGTGGGGTGGGTTTATGGGGAGTATGTGGGGGGATTTATTAAGTGTGTGGGGGGATTTATTAAGTGTGGGGGGATTTATTCAGTGTGTGGGGGGGATTTATTCAGTGTGTGGGGGGGGATTTATTCAGTGTGTGGGGGGGGATTTATTCAGTGTGTGGGCGGGATTTATTCAGTGTGTGGGGGGGATTTATTCAGTGTGTGTGGGGATTTATTCAGTGTGGGGGGGATTTATTCAGTGTGTGGGGGGGATTTATTCAGTGTGTGGGGGGGATTTATTCAGTGTGTGGGGGGATTTATTCAGTGTGTGGGGGGATTTATTCAGTGTGTGGGGGGATTTATTCAGTGTGTGTGGGGGATTTATTCAGTGTGTGGGGGGGATTTATTCAGTGTGTGGGGGGGATTTATTCAGTGTGTGGGGGGGATTTATTCAGTGTGTGGGGGGGGGCTGGAATTTATTTGATGGATGGATGGATTTATTCTATCGGAAGGGCAGTGGATATATTCTGTGGGGGTGAGTGGGGAGATGGGGGTGGACACAGTAGCGAGGGGGAAAATGTGTGCTGACACAGTATTGGGAGCAACGGTGATGGGATGTGTGAGGACAGTATGGGGAGTCGGGGGAATGTGTGAGGGGGGGAAGGTGTGAGGAGGAAATATGGAGAGAGCAAAGGGGTATGTTAGCGGGGGGGGATGTACAGGAGGAGGCTATTAGAAATGTGTGCAGACAGTATGGGGGGATGAAAGTGTGAGTGGACACATAATAGATATTGAGTAGTGTGAGGGTAACAGCCAGGAGGAGACAGTATGCCAAGTAGGAGGAGTGTAATGAAGGGGCACAGTAGAGAGACTGGGCTCTCTAGGAGGGACACAGTATGAGAAGGCAGTGTGAAGTATAGAAAAGAGAGAGAGGGTAGTGTGGATGGCATGTACCATAAGAGGGATAGTGAGGGTCATATTATGTGCTGGGAATAAAGTGAGGGGCAATTATTTACTCAGGGGCTCAGCCTAGGGCAGATATTGTTATTCCGGAGCATTATAATAACACTGCTATCTTTAAGGGTGTTGTGTCGGGATGTGCTGCAGAAGACAGGAGAAGATGGAAGTCTGCAGAAACGAGCTCTGCCGGTGGATGAGAAGAGTCATCATGGCATCTGGACAAGGTGAAGATGAAAAGAAAGAGGCGATTCCACAAACAACGTCATCTATCAGGTACCTGGATGTAAATGTTTTTTTTGTGATACTAATTCTCATTTTTATTTGTTAGGAACATTAAAGGGGATGTCCGAGGTTGTGATGAGTCTGCAGTCATACTATGTGACTGCAGACTTCTGAATTCTCACAGTGCACACTGCTATCATAATTCTCTGATGTTGGTGATTTACATACATGCGGTCACGTGCTGACTAGACATGTGTGGCCTCATTCAATGAAAATGAATTGACTGAGGCCGGACACGTCTAGTTAGAATGTGGCCAGAAGTATCCAAATCACATACTTGTGCTGTCATGACCGTCCACTCTGGCCACCGGCAAGGGAGAATCCTGAAAGTGTGCAGTGCTTGCGCTGTGAGAATTCAGAAGCCTGCAGTCACATAGAATGACTGCAGACTTTCATCTCAAACCTGGACGCACCATTTTGTGCCATTTTGGTTGGTGGTGTGCCTCGGGATTTTTTAAGTATAAAAAGTGTGCCGCGGCTCAAAAAAGGTTGAAAATCACTGGCTTAGAACACCTTCTCCTTTTAAATATGGCTCAGAACATTCCTTGATGCCGACTATAGCAATTGCGTGCCTCTTGCATACCTATCCTGTGTTGGATGAAAACATAATCCATGCAACAGAGAACATACTAACTATAATGAACCCTCCACCAAGTGGTATTCTGGGTCAAAGTTACAGGACGCTCTTATAAATGGCAATCCAACAGAGAATAAAGAGAGACAAAGTCAAATAAAAATATACAACTCATTTTATTAAAGACAAATTAAAAACATTAACTTATATTACAAATACAGTAAAGCACCCATCCACTCTATATTATATCTTGGGGTTTGTGCGGTCTTTTTCACCTTTGTTCCATATTTATCTGTCACAGCCCCCCGAGGAAGCCCACGCAAAACGCACATCGGGGCTGCCTGCGCTTAAAGGTACCTTCACACTCAGCGACGCTGCAGCGATACCGACAACGATGTCGATCGCTGCAGCGTCGCTGTTTGGTCGCTGGAGAGCTGTCACACAGACAGCTCTCCAGCGACCAACAATGCCGGTAACCAGGGTAAACATCGGGTTACTAAGCGCAGGGCCGTGCTTAGTAACCCGATGTTTACCCTGGTTACCAGCGTAAAAGTAAAAAAAAAAACCACTACATACTTACATTCCGCTGTCTGTCCCCCGGCGTTCTGCTTTCCTGCACTGTGTAAGCACAGCGGCCGGAAAGCAGAGCGGTGACGTCACCGCTCTGCTTTCCGGCTGGCCGGCGCTCACAGTGCAGAGAAGCACAGCGGAGGACAGACAGCGGAATGTAAGTATGTAGTGGTTGTTTTTTTTAACTTTTACGCTGGTAACCAGGGTAAACATCGGGTTACTAAGCGCGGCCCTGCGCTTAGTAACCCAATGTTTACCCTGGTTACCAGTGAAGACATCGCTGAATCGGCGTCACACACGCCGATTCAGCGATGTCTGCAGGGAGTCCAGCGACGAAATAAGGTGCTGGACTTTCTGCAGCGACCAACGACATCACAGCAGGATCCAGATCGCTGCTGCGTGTCAAACTGAACGATATCGCTAGCCAGGACGCTGCAACGTCACGGATCGCTAGCGATATCGTTCAGTGTGATGGTACCTTAACTCCTTGTGTGGGGATTATGGGTAGGACTTTCTTTATGTGACTTAATCTTATCTGAGTCCTGATCATTAGTGCTCTTTGCATGTGTACCCTGTCTTCTAGTCATTTTGACAGAGGTCTGGATACTTGGTAGAGACAGATACTTTATTGTATATTTTGTATGAGCTCAGAGCAGGTACTCAGAATGTATATTGGCACTAGCACTTTATATACAATTAGACTATTACGTCTTGAGGGTTCTCCCATCCACTTTATATTATATCTTGATGTTGATGCTGTCTTTTTCACCTTTGTTCCATATTTATCTGTGTCATGCTTTACTGTATTTGTAATATAAGTTAATGTTTTTAATTTGTCTGTAATAAAATGAGTTGTATATTTTTATCGGACATTTTTTTGTCTCTCTTTCTTCTCTGTCGGACTGTCCTGTGTTGGGGTAGCTGTTGATACTCATATCTTAATTTGGGTTCTGGTGAAGTATACCTTGTTGTTACCTTCTCTCTATTTGTATTGTGTCATCCTGATAATTTGCTTTTTGCTTTTTACTTTATCCCTGTCTGTCTTTATCTGTGGTTTCCATTACGGTTCACCTCGTGGGTGGGGTGGTTGGGGGCTTAGTTCAGGGCTGGACAGGAGATAGGGGCAGGTGGGTGACTCAGGCCTCCCTACCCCTGAGTTAAGGAAAGTCAGGGCTCCCCTAGCCTGAGGGGCAGTTCAGAGGCCCAGGTTCATTATCTCCTGTTTTCCCATTGCTCCCCGTGACATGGAGACAAGACATCGAATAATTCGTTAGCGTCTTGCCCTCAGTATGCACTGTTCAAATCCTCACATCAAGCACTTATTGGTCCTCTACAGCCTGTCATTGTAGCACATGAGTCGTGCCCTCATTTCTCCAAGAAGTCTCGTTTTATTCCATTATCAGGAATTCCATCTGCTCTACAGTTAGAGACCAAGTATTTTTGAAAGAATTTCCTGTTTCACGGTCTCCCAACTCACATAGTCTCTGACCAAGGTATGCAATGTGTTTCCAAGTTCTGGAGGGCCCTCAGCAGGAATTTAAAATTCTCCTTAGGCTACGTTCACATTAGCATTGTGCGGGGCAGCGTCGTCGACGCAACGCACAACGCATGCAAAAATGCATGCACAACGCAGCTTTTTGTGATGCATGCGTTCATTTTTGCATGATTTTTGGCGCAGAAAAAACTGCATCATGCAGCGTCCTCTGCGCCCTGACAGTTGCACCAAAATGACGCATGCGTCACAAAACGCAAGACAACGCATGTCCATGCGCCCCCCATGTTAAATATAGGGGCGCATGACGCCTGCGTCGCCGCTGCTGCGCCTGACACTGCCCCGCACAACGCTATTGTGAACGTAGCCTTAGATGTCTTCTCAACTTATCATCACTTTTATGGGCATACTGAGAGAATGAATCAGTCAATAGAGCAAACACTACAAATTTTCTCAAACTCCATTCAAGATAATTGTCTGGATCTGCTTCCTTGGGCTGAATTAACCCACAACAATTCAGTTTCAGAGTCTTTTTGGAAATCTCTGTTTGTTGCAGTGTATAGTGTACAGTGTATAGTCGAGGACCTCATGTACTTTTGCCTGTTACCCCAAAAAGTCTATTTGATGCTATGTACAATGTCTTTCAAGATATTTTTAACATCTGTACATGCACTTGTCAGCACACGGTGATTAACCAATACAAGAACTCCACTCTTGCTCTACACCTAAAAACTGTGAAGTATGTAGTTAACATTTTTTTAATCAAAAAATGTAAAAGCTATCCAACCATGACAAGGTGTTCCTCATATGGAAGGTCTCTAAAATTAATGACTCACCTGCTTTAAATGAAATGGGGAGAATATAGGAGCCAGGTTTATCTTGTAATGAAACCTTTTTTGGGGAAGATCACTGCAGAAGGATGCCCAGCCCAAGAAGGGATCACACCAACCCCAATGCAAACTACAAAAAAGGGCATAGACACATTTGGCATTACATTTTTATGCAGGTGCACAAATAAGCTATGGTCAATTTTTTCAAACATCAGCAATTAATGATTCCTAGAGGTCTTCCCATTTTCCTGGAGCCTTTCAGATATTCCAGGAAAGTTTGTATGTATGATAGTAGCGCCAAATCTAAATGTATTGTCTTTTACAGAATTTGATAGATCTATATGCCCTATTAGAGATACTGACAACAGAAATTGGGGTTCACCCTTGTTTATGAGCCAACGTAGAAAGCCTCAAAGTAAGAGCAATTGACAAGGTGTCCTAAAATAGCTTGTTTCTGACAGGGAAGCCACAAGGAGGTTATTTATCTGGTGGCTCCTCTGCTCTATTATCAGATCACTCCTGCAAACCTGCAGTTCTGATAATAGACGTGTGACATGGGAATATAAATAGGATGAGTATGACTGTGATATTTTGCTGCAAGGTTCCATTGTAAAGAGAATTCACTCACGAGACATTTTCCTGGCTGAGCTCACAATATCATTTTTCTGCTTCAAATACCATTACTCTAGCACTATAGAGCAATTTCACTGGAAACCAATTGATCAGTGTGTATTCACTCCTGATTAGATTTAGATATCCTAATGTGGCAAAGTAGTCAGAAATGTTAGCAGTGGTCGGGGCCATGGGCAGAGGCATAAAAAGTGTCACACAAAAGCCAGGAATCGGGTTCAAATTTTTAAATTTTTTTTAGGGATTAATATAATTCACTACTTGTTATAAAAAATGCATAGGTGCATATATGATCACAATTATCTTTATTGAAGATACAAGCATCTCATCTAGTGGTCGATTAACATTATGCAATAAATCTACTGTATTTAGCTTTTTCACTATATATAATAAATCGTGTATAAACATTTTTGCTTCCGATTGTTGTCTAGATGAATCGGTGCTATATTTTGTCCTTGAAGATATGTCCCTGTTACTTCCTCCCTGCATACCTCTCTCTGCCTCTAATCATGCTTTGAGAAGGGAACATGAAGGTGACACTGGCATGATGCGGCTCTGCCAGCAAGGGATTAATTACCGGCCTCTCAGCTTGCAGTGGATACAGAGACACCATCTCAAAAGGGGGAGACGAGGCTCAGATCAGAGGCTGTACCTGCCTGGGAGGCAAGCAGTGGACGTGCACAGAAGCTTATTACAGGCTCCTGTGTCCCAGATATATATACTACTCCTTTCTCTTCATATCATAGTGAATGAAAATATAATTAAGCAATAATATCTAAAATATTATACGCAGTATACAATCATGTTGCTGTCAATAAAATTCAATATTATAATAAAATTAGTTATGGCTCAAGAAACCTCACCTGGACTTATAAGACTTCACATAATGCTAATTAAAAAAAAAAACAAGAAAAGGAAAACTACACATTATAGCAATGTATCCTTACTCTGAAAGTTGTCACCTTAATGCCAGACAACTGCATTTTGAGTGGGCTTCAAGATGATGACATGCAGTACTGGCAAGATTTTTCCTCACTGTCAATCTGTGAAATCTGAAAATACCAACATAAAAATAGTATGTACTATCTAAAAGCCAACAGACATATGTTTTGTTACAGAACACCTAAAACATTAAAATGGTAAAGTTGTAAAATAGAAGTAGGGGTCTGGTAATGACGGTTTATGCTCTGACTGTTACTATAAACTTGTGCGCTTCTAGAAATATGTGTGAGTGGTCAACCATTGATTCAACAAGTCATACATCTCTTGTATTTTTTATGATATTCTCCAACAAAGTTTTGGTCATCTACTCTTCATACTGATGCATAAGTCATCTCCATCAGGTTTGGGGGAAAATATTTATTCTCTCAAATATCATCGAGAATGGAGATTAACCAATTCAGCCACATAATTTGGTGAATTCCCTTTCAGATGAGACACATGCAGACACCATTTTCCTGAATTAGTGTGGGATTTCTTTATGTGATAAAGATGGCACAACTCTTTAAATCACTCTTCCTACAAAACAGGCCCCTTGGTCTTAGAGTAAAGGTGCTAGATACTCGTACAGCAGTATGGATTTCTGTCTGATCTTAGGTAAGAACTACCACTCAGAACATAGCGAAATGATCAAAAATAAAGTGTACTTGTAACCCTTCTGTGAATACTTCTCAGAAGTTCCTATAGTCAAACTGTAATTTCTGCACCTCATACAAATGTCATGGGCTGCATTCTATATTTTTGGATGGAAATAGAATCTCTGCAGCCAGCAAAAGTCTCTTCAGTTTATCAAATGGTGTCCAAATAAAGCAAGCTATGGCACTTCAGATAACATATAAACAAATTCGGACTTACACAGGTAAGTAGCTGAAAGAAGAGAACAATATATAGAATTAATAATAATAAAACATAAACTTTATTATTAATCCATTAAAATACAATTGAGAAAAAGGCACTAAAACATCAAAGTATCCAGTGGGGGGATACTAATCCTATCCAGAGAGAGTTGATCAAACAGGAAAATATATAAGTCTATGGAAGTCAGTGTTACCAGCAAGGGTTTATGTATCAAATTACAGGGTTAATTGTCCCATATGTTGTGAATTACTTCATCATACAGAGCCAGGCTTTTGTGCAGGCAAGCAAAAAAATGCAAAAGTGTACAGTAAAAAGGTGGATCATAAAATCCAATATACTAGATAATAATAAATTATGATGCGCTTTTACCTGGACACAATAGACCACTGGAGAAGATCCGTAAGGATTAAGCGTCCACCTCACACCGATGTACGTTTCGCCCATTGCTTCTTCTAAAGTGTCCTTTCTGCTTATGGTTAAGGAGGAAAAAGGAAAAAAGAAGGGGGCAGATATGTTCTGGGTGCTGCAATGGAGGAGACCAGCCTATTCAGAAGATGAGAAATTTAGTGGCTTTACCCGTTTCAGGGACGGTCTGTCCCCTTCGTCAAGTGCATATTAATGAAGGGGGCAGACTGTCCTTGAAACACAGTGCCATTAAACGTCTCATCTTGTGAATACGCTGGTCTCCTCCTTCACAGTGCCCAGAGCCTATCCACTACCTTCTTTTTCCATTCTCTTCCTGAATTGTATCTCCAGCTCCTGCCCAGGAGGATGTGAAACCGGCGTTCGGTGAGGCCATCTGTCTTACACCTCCTCAGAAGAACTCTTCATTTTGTGCCCTATAGCAGTGTTATGTCTGTCCTTTTTTTTTTTTTCCCCTTTAGCTTACGAATCCACATTAGAGTTACACTCTTTTTTTCCAGTAACACAATCTGCCTGATGGGACCCATCTCAGTTGTCTATTTTGTTGGTTATACAACATCCTGGACGGATGGCTTGCCAGTCTCATAACAATATCAGCTGTTTTCCCGGGTGATGGGCTTTCTCATTTAGTTTCTTCTGTCCATTTGTCAAAGCCCTGCAGATATACATAGCAACATCCTAGACCTGTGCCAAGAAAGCCTCCAGTCCTACAACACAAATAGCTTTGTGAAGTCTGCATAAGAAAAGATGACAGCCAAGTTTAAAGTTCATATTAGCTAAGTCCAGGATAGTGGAATACTTTGCATGGCCAATTGGTGCTGGAGAGTCTTCCACTGGTGGCAGCAGATGCGCCTGTCTTGTCCTCAGAAAACCACTAAGAACTTCATTGATAGTATAACAAGGCTGTAAATGCGTGTATTTGTTCACATGGTGCTCATTCTTGACACTGAAAAAATGTTTGTTCCCATTTCTGGATAATTTGCATATCAATAACATGTCTATCTATTTCCAAATAGCCCTGACTTTTCCTTCTAGGTATTTCGACTATGCTGAGTGTAAATTGACTTTTCCAACCATCAAATGTGTTTAGGACCCTTGAACCTATGGCCTCACAGTGGAATTTGTCAGAAATGAGAATTGGACATGCTGTTGATGTATTTTAGCATAGCTACCGTATTTTCCAGACTATAAGATGCACCAGACAATAAGACGCACCCCAAATTTTCAGGAGGAAAATAGGTAAAAAAATAAATGCACGAAATGGGGGTCCATCCTACCCTAGTCCGAATTCAGCTTACTGGCAGGGGTGGGTGGCTAAGAGCGGTTATAGGAGTATTCAGAGGTGCGACTCTGCGGAGTTATGCTGCGAGTACCATCCTAGTCTGGAAGAAGGGGGTGTTCGGCGGTATCCTGGATTCCACTGCATTTGATCCATTTAATATATGAGGTCTCCGGGCTTTCACAAAATGTTGACGGAGCCCCCGCACCGCCGAGTATCGATAAAGCACCCCCTCCTACCAACCTGGGACTCACAGCATCGCCCTGCAGCGTCGCACCTTTGAACACTTCTTCATCCCAGCTCGAAATTTTTTGGGAAAAAGTACATCTTATAGTCTGAAAAATATTGTAATTCTGTCTTTTGGCACATTTTCCTATCTGCATTATTATAAAATAGATTCAGGATAGAAAGCGTTTCTATGTGCATCGTTTGTTTAAGATGCAGCAGCTCTTACCCAACCCTACAGTATATCTTACTAATAATGCCAAGAGGAATGACTTATTTGGTATTACCCGTCAGGGCCGCCATATGGACATTACAGCCGTGACTGGCGTATGGGGCCCGGTGGGCAGAGGGGGCCCGCATCGGGCCCCGTCTTATCTGCTCACCGGGCCCCTACCGGCAGCCGCAGGCTAAACCGGGCCCTTAGCGGCGGCGCTGCAGCTGTTTAACGCTATTGACGTGCGGGCCCACGCCCGCACGTCAATAGTTAACAGCCGCCAGCCAATCTGAGTCTGGCAGCTGACGTCTGCCGCAGCGTGCATCTCGCCGGCGTCTGACGTCATTGTCAGTCGCCAGCGAGTGCGCGCTTCACTGCGTGGAGAGAGCCAGAGCTTCGCCCGCCGCAGGAGCGTGGTCAAGGTGAGAAGAACTTTTTTTTTTGTTGATCCGGGGGGCCCAGGGCATCACCCTGGACACAGGGGGAGGACGCTGGACACAGGGGCAGCATGCTGGACAAAGGGGCAGAATGCTGGACATGGGCAGAAAGCTGGACACAGGTGCAAAACGCTGGACACAGGGGCAGAAAGCTGGACACAGGGGCAGAATGCTGGACACAGGGGCAGAATGCTGGACATAGGGGCAGAACGCTGGACATAGGGGCAGAACGCTGGACACAGGGACAGTATGCTGGACACAGGGGCAGTATGCTGGACACAGGGGCAGTATGCTGGACACAGGGGCAGTATGCTGGACACAGGGACAGAAAGCTGGACACAGGGGCAGAATGCTGGACACAGGGGCAGAATGCTGGACACAGGAGCAGAATGCTGGACACAAAGGCAGAAAGCTGGACACAGGGGCAGTATGCTGGACACAGGGGCAGTATGCTGGACACAGGGGCAGTATGCTGGACACAGGGGCAGAATGCTGGACACGGGCAGACTGTGAGACACAGGGGCAGAATGCTGGACAAAGGGGCAGAATGCTGGACACGGGCAGAATGCTGGACATTGGGGCCGAATACAAGACACGGGCAGAATGGAGATACAAGGCATGATTGGAGACACGGGGCAGGATGAAAAACATGGGGGCATGATTGGAGACAGATGTGGCAGGATTGGAGACAGATGGGGCAGAATGGAGACACAGGGGGAATGATTGGAGACAAGTGGCAGGATTGCAGACATGGGGGCATGACTGGAGACATAGGGGGCAGAATGGAGACACGGGGCAGGATGAAAGACATGGGGCATGATTGGAGACACTGGGGGCAGAATTGGAGACAGATGGGGCAGGATTGGAGACAGATCGTGCAGGATCATGGGGCAGGATGGATATGATGGAGACAGATGGGGCAGGATGGGGAGATCATATGGGGCAGAATGGATACTCATGAGGGCAGGATGGGAGAACATATGGCTGACGCCAGGAATGAGACACACGGGGCCAGGATGGCGAATATTATTACCATAGGGGCTACTTAAGGGATATTATTACTGCAGTGATGTACTTATTTTATTTTTTGAGTATACTGTTTTAAATGGGGGGCGGTTTTGTTACTGTGTAGAGTGACACTATGTCGCCTCTTCTTCTTCATGTGGTGTAATGTAGAAGTTGGGAAAAATTAAGTAATGTGTTCTGCAAGTGGAGCTCGAGATAACTGTGTTATTTCCTGTAGAGACAAGTCCTGGCTGGAAGAAATGATGGCGGTCTGTGCTGGATGAAAGATGAAGGACTTCACCTAGAGACGTCACTGGTGAGTCAGTGTTACCTATACACTGACACTATACACTGTATACTGTATACTATATACAGAGGTCCTGTGTATATTTTCACTAGTGATCACTGTATTATCTGTACACAGACACTGCATACTAAGTACAGATCTCCTGTGTGTAATGGCACTTATGGTTATAATATGGTGCTTTTTTTATTACTGATCAGAATTGTAGTATTCAGTCACTATGTGGTGGTAACATGTGGTCTGGTCATGGTGCGGTGGTATTTGTTCCTTGTATGTGATATTATTCGATCACTGGTGGTAATATGCGGTCTGGTCATGGTGTAGCGGTATTTGTTCCTTGTATGTGATATTTTTGGTCATTTTAAAAATTGAAAAATAAATAAAAATATACTAATGCAATAATTGTATTGCATATTTTAACAAATATTTAATAGGTTACAGCAGAGTAGCCCCCGGCTAAAAGTGTCTACCGTGTTATGGTGGCGGCTTAAAAAATCTTTTGGCCAAAAGAAAAGCTGCTGGCTATGTATGTGATCTGGTGATGGGAACTGTTAATGTGTGATAGGTGAGAAGTGGAGTTTTTCCAAGAGAGCCAAGAGAGAGCGGTGGGACTGTGGACAGTTCGAGGGGTGGAGCGTGGAGGCGGGGCTGGGGGGAGCCTGGGTGGAGTCTCAAGGGGGCCCTGAAAGTTTTGCCAGTATGGGGCCCCGAAATTTCTAGTGGCAGCCCTGTTACCAGTAACATCACATTCACACATACCTTTTTTTCCCTAGTGATTTCGTGCATTTTGTAAACTACATGTGTAAAGTTTACTCTTTAGTATAGCATTTAACAAGAAGCTAATAGAGAAAGGGATTTAAATTCTGTTCTTATAAGATCTGCATCTTCACTTCTAATAATTAGAAAGAGAATAACCTTTTATTCTAATTCAGTTCATTTTAATTCAGTAAATTCATCTATAGGCTCATACTCATTTGCGAGAAAAACTGACTAGTGCAATCCGATAAAAAGTCAGATTGCACTCTGACCAATGTTAATCTATGAGTCCCTGCTCATTTGCGATATTTTTCTCAGCTCTGATTGGGCTGAGAAAAAAAAAATCGCAGTATGCTGCAATTGTCCTGGATCTCGGATGAGACTCGTCAATGCAAGTCAATGAGTGTAATAACAAAATTGCATGGCACTCGGACCATGTAAGTGCCGTCTGAGTTTTGCACATCCATGTTATTGAAAACCTGATATTTCATCAGCCTCATACAATAAAATGACCGCATGACAAGTTAGAGTAGGATAGAATAGATACTGTATATGCACATAGAATAGAAAGACAAAAATATGTCAGTCACATATATAATTATTACAGTGCTTGTGTAGCTTACTGTATTTTATTACTAAATCAAATTTTTCTGAAAAAAAAATTGCATGGGTTCCCCCTAAAGTTTGCTAACCAGCACAGGGAAAGCAGACAGCCTGGGGCTGATGTTTATAGCCTCGGAAGGGGGTAATACCCATGGTGCTTCCCAGGCTATTAATATCAGCTCACAGCTGAATACTTAGCCTTATCTGGTTATTAAGATGGGAGACATGCCCCCAAAAAATGCCGTAGGGTCCCTTCAATAATTAATAACCAGGAAAGGCTAGGCAGACAGCTGTGGACTGATATTAATAGGCTAGGAAGGTGCCATGGATATTGGTCCTGTCCTTGACTAAAAAAATCAGCTTTCATCTGCCCCAGAAATGGCACATCCATAAGATGCACCAATTCTGGCACTTAGCCTGGCTCTTCCCACTTGCCTGGTGCATTGGCAAGTGCGGTCATAGTATTGAGGTTGATGTCAGCTTTGTATTGACAGCTAACATCAAGCCCAGGTGTTAATAATGGAGAGGCTTCTATAAGACACCCCCATTGCAAACCCCATAGTCAAATTCAAAAAAAAAATAACACCCAGAATAAAGTTCTTTATTTGAAAAAAATGACACAGACTCCTTTATTGAATTAAAATGAACCAAGAACACTTATACTCCGCTCTATGCCCAATCCACTATAGCCCAGTAAAAAAATAAAACAATAAAAGAACATCATCCACACCTGTCCCAGACGTGAAAATAATAATCTAATTGGCCGCGACGTGTCTAGCTCTGCTACATCTAGATGTCAGGCTGAATTGTTCCATGTTGCTACAATACAGCCTGCCATCCAGCAGAGACACTGAGTTGTGCATGCTTGCTCAGCTCAGTGACTCATGGTGACATGATATATTTGTCATGATCCAGGACGGGGTTTTGTTTTTGTCCCATCCTGGTCAGACAGGGGTAAATTGGTTCAGCCTCTCTCTGGCAGAGGGCGGCTATTTAGTTGCCAATTGATCTAGGTCTGCTGTCAGTTATACTCCTGCCCTCGGCTGAGTTGGTTGACCTCTTGCGTGCCTGTGCCTTGTGCCTGATATCCTGTTGCTTGTTTGGTTTTGACCTGGTCCTACTGTCTTGGTACTGTTTATTTGCCCGTTCTGGTTTTCTGACCCCTTTGCTACATCCTGACTACCCTCTGCCTGCTTCTCTTGTACTGCGCTGCTCTCTCTGTGTATGACCCCTTGGCTACGTCGTGACTATCCGTTCTGTCTAATCCCTTGGTAACCTTGTCCCGTAGTAACCGTTCTAGGAGTTTTCCTTCTGCTCCTAGCTCTCTGAGCTTAGGCCACACCCCCAGCAGTCAGGTGCTTCAGGTCCTATCTGACCTGAAGCAATCACTCTCTGCTCCTACTTCCTCTGAGAGACCTATGGCTGGCTCCGCCCTTGGCAGTCATGTGCTTCAGGTCCTGTTGGTCTGAAGCACGCATCTTTACCGCCTTTGCCCCGCTCCACAGGTATCTCTGAGAATAGTCTGTCTTACCCAGGACACACGCACTGGCTCCGTGAGCAATTGCAGTGCGGTGTTCCTGATATTATTTCAGCGGAGTTCATATCCAATGAACTCCCTTCGCCTCAATGACTTCACCACGAGTATGAGAAAGTTCTAATGCTCGCGGTGCCATCAGAAAGGTCATCGAAGTTCATAGCATTTCAAATTCAGGCAATTTTTCATAGGTGTTTAGGGGCCGCGGGGGTTCAGCCAGAAGATTATCGGATACATTCTTGTCAAATTGCTGCTGAGGCCGCCAAGGCAGGTTTGTCCAAGGCAGAAGTTCAAAGGAGGTGGTGTTTGGTTTGTTTGATAAGATGATTACAAATAAATTGAACAGACTAGGATCAGGTAGTTAAGGCTACCAATGTCCGGACATACAGATACACAAGTGGGCAGTAATTAAAGTGCTTAGTGCATAGTATTGTATGAGGAACATAATAATAATGGGCAAAAAGTGTAACATCAAAAGTAATAGTAAATGCGCACTAAATACATGAAGCCCAAATTCCCCCACATTAGCCTTGCTTACCCATGGTGTATCTGAGTCAGGACACGCGCCACGCCAACACCGACGTGCGTTTCGCTTATCTTTCTCAAGGTACCTTGACCGCACCTTGAGAAAGATAAGCGAAACGCGCGTCGGTGTTGGTGTGGCATGTGTCCTGACTTAGATACACCATGGGTAAACAAGGCTAATGTGGGGGAATTTGGGCTTCATGTATTTAGTGCGTATTTACTATTACTTTTGGTGTTACACTTTTTGCCCATTATTATTACATTCCTCATGCAATACTATGCACTAGAGTTGAGCGACCTTGACCTTTTTAGAGTCGAGCCGGGTTTTGCGAAACCCGACTATGTCCAAAGTCGGGTCGAGTGAAATCGGCCGATTATGACGTAAAGTCGGGATCGACCGAAACACGAAACCCAATGCAAGTCAATGGGGCAGCATAGTCGGCAGTGAGTGGGGGCCAGGAAAACACCTAGAGTACCCATTTTAATGTCAAAACCATCCATTCTTCTTAATGAAGCTTGTCAAGCGTAATTTACCTTATAATAATTGGAAGGCATTTGAAATTGGGGGTCATTTGGCTAAAGTTGTGGGGGGTAGGGCTGGTTCAAGTAATTAGTGGGCCCAGGAAATCTGGACCACGTCACGGCAGTGGAGCAGGGAGAGGTAAGTATTTCAACTTTGCAAGTGCTGTGAACCTGAGCAAGCAGGGGGGGCCCACTCGTTGGCATTGGCACTGGCACAGGGCCCCTCAAAGTACAGCGGTGTGTTTGCACGGCGGGGGCGCCTCCCACCGGCAGCAACACTTTTGCGTACTATGAGAGGCCCTGTGCCAGTGACGTCGCCAACTAGTATTCCTCCCCCCACCTGATGAAGGAACCTGCACTTTCATCTGCACCTTCCTCTTTGTCCCCGTGTAAGGTGGTATGGTATGCGGGAAGAGCAACCTGACTTTCAGCAGGGTCACAATGTTGTTGTGTAGCGTGCACGGGGAATGTTGCGTTATGGGTCAATGTACCAGCAGACTCATCTATCACTGGCTGGGCAATGGGCACGATGAAGTGGAAACACAGATATAGGCCCAAAGAAGAAAGTGGGCTAAATGCAGTTCAAAATTGGTAACACAGGAATAACCAGGGGGCATTGCAGTGGAGGACAACTGGAATGAGAGGCTGACACAGAGAGTAGGGCCAAATCAGTAAGTAGTCGAAATGCAGTTCAAAATTGGCAACCGTAGTAAACAGGCGGCACAGCTTTGTTCAGTGGAGGAGAACAGCAAGGAGTGGCAGACACCGATAGTAGGCCCCAACCCAACTAGTAGGCCAAATGCAGTCTAACATTAACAACTACTTAACGAGAGGCTGAAAATGGAATTTCAGGACAGGAAACCAGGAGAACAGCAAGGAGTGGCAGACACCGATAGTAGGCCCCAAACCAACTAGTACGCCAAATGCAGTTGTTCCATTTAACCACAATTTAATGAGAGCCTGAAGATAGAAGCTCAGGAAAGGCAACCTGGGGAACACCTTGGAGTGTAACACACCATCTCTCTCCACCCCATACCCATTTTGTAGGCCTAATGCTGTGTACTTTTCTACAACTACTAAACGAGAGTCGGAAGACCGAAGCAATGGCAAGGAAACCTGGGGAACACCTTGGAGTGTAACACACCATCTCTCTCCACCCCATACCCAATTTGTAGGCCTAATGCAGCCTACTTTCCGACACCTACTAAACGAGAGCATGAAGATCGAAGTTCAGGAAAGGCAACCTGGGGAACACCTTGGAGTGTAACACACCATCTCTCTCCACCCCATACCCATTTTTTAGGCCTAATGCAGTGTACTTTTCTACAACTACTAAACGAGAGTCGGAAGACCGAAGCAATGGCAAGGAAACCTGGGGAACACCTTGGAGTGTAACACACCATCTCTCTCCACCCCATTCCCCATTTTTTAGGCCTAATGCAGCCTACTTTCCGACACCTACTAAACGAGAGCATGAAGATCGAAGCTCAGGAAAGGCAACCTGGGGAACACCTTGGAGTGTAACACACCATCTCTCTCCACCCCATACCCATTTTGTAGGCCTAATGCTGTGTACTTTTCTACAACTACTAAACGAGAGTCGGAAGACCGAAGCAATGGCAAGGAAACCTGGGGAACACCTTGGAGTGTAACACACCATCTCTCTCCACCCCATACCCAATTTGTAGGCCTAATGCAGCCTACTTTCCGACACCTACTAAACGAGAGCATGAAGATCGAAGCTCAGGAAAGGCAACCTGGGGAACACCTTGGAGTGTAACACACCATCTCTCTCCACCCCATACCCAATTTGTAGGCCTAATGCAGCCTACTTTCCGACACCTACTAAACGAGAGCATGAAGATCGAAGCTCAGGAAAGGCAACCTGGGGAACACCTTGGAGTGTAACACACCATCTCTCTCCACCCCATACCCATTTTTTAGGCCTAATGCAGTGTACTTTTCTACAACTACTAAACGAGAGTCGGAAGACCGAAGCAATGGCAAGGAAACCTGGGGAACACCTTGGAGTGTAACACACCATCTCTCTCCACCCCATTCCCCATTTTTTAGGCCTAATGCAGCCTACTTTCCGACACCTACTAAACGAGAGCATGAAGATCGAAGCTCAGGAAAGGCAACCTGGGGAACACCTTGGAGTGTAACACACCATCTCTCTCCACCCCATACCCATTTTGTAGGCCTAATGCTGTGTACTTTTCTACAACTACTAAACGAGAGTCGGAAGACCGAAGCAATGGCAAGGAAACCTGGGGAACACCTTGGAGTGTAACACACCATCTCTCTCCACCCCATACCCAATTTGTAGGCCTAATGCAGCCTACTTTCCGACACCTACTAAACGAGAGCATGAAGATCGAAGCTCAGGAAAGGCAACCTGGGGAACACCTTGGAGTGTAACACACCATCTCTCTCCACCCCATACCCAATTTGTAGGCCTAATGCAGCCTACTTTCCGACACCTACTAAACGAGAGCATGAAGATCGAAGCTCAGGAAAGGCAACCTGGGGAACACCTTGGAGTGTAACACACCATCTCTCTCCACCCCATACCCATTTTTTAGGCCTAATGCAGTGTACTTTTCTACAACTACTAAACGAGAGTCGGAAGACCGAAGCAATGGCAAGGAAACCTGGGGAACACCTTGGAGTGTAACACACCATCTCTCTCCACCCCATTCCCCATTTTTTAGGCCTAATGCAGCCTACTTTCCGACACCTACTAAACGAGAGCATGAAGATCGAAGCTCAGGAAAGGCAACCTGGGGAACACCTTGGAGTGTAACACACCATCTCTCTCCACCCCATACCCATTTTGTAGGCCTAATGCAGCTTACTTTTCTACAACTACTAAACGAGAGCATGAAGATCGAAGCTCAGGAAAGGCAACCTGGTGAAAACCTTGGAGTGTAACACAACCTGTCTCTACACCCCATACCAAATTTGTAGGCCTAATGCAGCGTAGTTTCCACCAACTACTAAACGAGAGCCGGAAGATCGAAGCTCATGAAAGGCAACCCGGGGAACACCTTGGAGTGTAACACAACCTCTCTCTACACCACGAAAGGGCTGATTCTTAGGAAGGAAGGCTGTTGTAAATAAGCATTGCGCGTCCGAGGGTGATTATATTCTTATTCGGTATCTACTCACCCTCGGACGCGCCATGCTTCTTGATTTGTAATTAATGTTTATTTGCAATGTGCTTTTGACTTACTCAATTATTTTTTTAATTATTGATTTTATTAAATTAATAGTTTAACATCTTATTGGAAATAATTTAAAGGAGACGCGACAGGACAACACTCGGTGGATGCCATATCTGTGTTAACAACTCCAAAAAACTTTCAGTTAACTTCTTGCAGGAGAAAGAAATTGTAGCTGTTGGACCTTTGTAGTACAGTTCCAGATATTTGTTGTGTGTTTGTTTTGATTGTTAAAATGTCTGCATTTGAGATCTCAACACGATCTTATTTTTTATAATCAAATTAATTTTTTAAATATTTTATTAGGTTGGTTCAAGGGGTACACGGGCCGCAGTAGACAGGTCAGTGGAGGCCTAGTGGAAGGAGGGACCGCAGATGCGCCACTGTTTCACCCATACACAATTAGTAGGCCTAATGCAGCGTAGTTTCCAACAGCTACTAAACGAGAGCCGGAAGATCGAAGCTCAGGAAAGGCAACCTGGGGAACACCTTGGAGTGTAACACAACCTCTCTCTACACCACGGAAGGGCTGATTCTTAGGAAGGAAGGCTGTTTTAAATAAGCATTGCGCGTCCGAGGGTGATTATATTCTTATTCGGTATCTACTCACCCTCGGACGCGCCATGCTTCTTGATTTGTAATTAATGTTTATTTGCAATGTGCTTTTGACTTACTCAATTATTTTTTTAATTATTGATTTTATTAAATTAATAGTTTAACATCTTATTGGAAATAATTTAAAGGAGACGCGACAGGACAACACTCGGTGGATGCCATATCTGTGTTAACAACTCCAAAAAACTTTCAGTTAACTTCTTGCAGGAGAAAGAAATTGTAGCTGTTGGACCTTTGTAGTACAGTTCCAGATATTTGTTGTGTGTTTGTTTTGATTGTTAAAATGTCTGCATTTGAGATCTCAACACGATCTTATTTTTTATAATCAAATTAATTTTTTTTATATTTAATGATGTTGGTTCAAGGGGTACACGGGCAGCAATAGACAGGTCAGTGGAGGCCTAGTGGAAGGAGTGACGGCAGACAGGCATCAAAGGTCTAACATTGGGCTGGCTGTAGGCAAGTTAAAATTGGTTCCAGGGGAACACGGCCATCAGTGGCCTGGTCAGTGTAGTTGTAGTTGAAAGAACGGGACGCAGACAGGCTTCGAAGGCCTAACATAATAACATAGGGCTGGCTGTAGGCAAGTTAAAATTGGTTCCAGGGGAACACGGCCGTCAGTGGCCTGGTCAGTGTAGTTGTAGTTGAAAGAACGGGACGCAGACAGGCTTCGAAGGCCTAACATAACAAACTTGGGCTGGCTGTAGGCACTTTTAAATTGGTTCCAGGGGTACACGGGCAGCAGTGGTCTGGTCAGTGGAAGTCTAGTGGAAGGAGTGACCGCAGACAGGCTTCCAAGGCCTAACATAACAAACTTGGGCTGGCTGTAGGCACTTTTAAATTGGTTCCAGGGGTACATGGGCAGCAGTGGTCTGGTCAGTGGAAGTCTAGTGGAAGGAGTGACCGCAGACAGGCTTCCAAGGCCTAACATAACAAACTTGGGCTGGCTGTAGGCACTTTTAAATTGGTTCCAGGGGTACATGGGCAGCAGTGGTCTGGTCAGTGGAAGTCTAGTGGAAGGAGTGACCGCAGACAGGCTTCCAAGGCCTAACATAACAAACTTGGGCTGGCTGTAGGCACTTTTAAATTGGTTCCAGGGGTACATGGGCAGCAGTGGTCTGGTCAGTGGAAGTCTAGTGGAAGGAGTGACCGCAGACAGGCTTCCAAGGCCTAACATAACAAACTTGGGCTGGCTGTAGGCACTTTTAAATTGGTTCCAGGGGTACACGGGCAGCAGTGGTCTGGTCTGTGGAAGTCTAGTGGAAGGAGTGACCGCAGACAGGCTTCGAAGGCCTAACATAACAAACTTGGGCTGGCTGTAGGCACTTTTAAATTGGTTCCAGGGGTACATGGGCAGCAGTGGTCTGGTCAGTGGAAGTCTAGTGGAAGGAGTGACCGCAGACAGGCTTCCAAGGCCTAACATAACAAACTTGGGCTGGCTGTAGGCACTTTTAAATTGGTTCCAGGGGTACATGGGCAGCAGTGGTCTGGTCAGTGGAAGTCTAGTGGAAGGAGTGACCGCAGACAGGCTTCCAAGGCCTAACATAACAAACTTGGGCTGGCTGTAGGCACTTTTAAATTGGTTCCAGGGGTACACGGGCAGCAGTGGTCTGGTCTGTGGAAGTCTAGTGGAAGGAGTGACCGCAGACAGGCTTCGAAGGCCTAACATAACAAACTTGGGCTGGCTGTAGGCACTTTTAAATTGGTTCCAGGGGTACACGGGCAGCAGTGGTCTGGTCAGTGGAAGTCTAGTGGAAGGAGTGACGGCAGACAGTCTTCGAAGGCCTAACATAACAAAATTGGGCTGACTGTAGGCACTTTTAAATTGGTTCCAGGGTAACACGGCCAGCAGTGGCCTGGTCAGTGTAGTAGTTGTAGAAAGAAGGGACCGCAGACAGGCTTTGAAGGCCTAACATAACAAAAATGTCAAAACAATGGTATTGTCAGTGCCAGGCATTGAAGGATGTCAGCGCCTAGACTACACATTGGTGAAGCTGTGAGAGATAATTTTGCTAGTGGTAGAGCACTGTTTGAGCTGGGGGGGGGAACTGTCTTGTGGCCGGCGGTACAGGCACAGGGCCCCTCATATTACAACGGTGTGTCTGACGTTGGGTGCGCACCACCACCGCCAGAGACACTTTATTGTACTATGAGGGACCCAGTGGCAGTGCCGTCGACCAAAAGCGGCCACACCCACCTCTTCAGACAAACAGCACTCTCAAGGGTCCAAGCGCAAAGTGGCGATAGCACGGCCCCGTGTGGGGAGTTTGGCCATTTCGTGAGGTGGAAACATGTCGTATGCTGGACAATCAGGTGAAGAAAATTACGAGATTGGAAAAGTCATTCAGAATAGTCCACAGGCAAGACCTTTTCATAGGAAAGCTAGGTGTCAGCCGGGCAGGGTGGGGCAAAAGATTTTGAAATCCAGTTGTGGTTCATTTTAATGAAGGTTAGATCATCTACATTTTGGGTAGCCAGACGAGTCCTTTTTTCTGTTAGTATTGAACCTGCAGCACTGAATACTCTTTCTGATAGGACACTAGCTGCCGGGCAAGCAAGCTCCTGCAATGCATATTCTGCCAATTCTGGCCAGGTGTCTAATTTGGATGCCCAGTAATCAAATGGGAATGACGGTTGAGGGAGAACGTCGATAAGGGATGAAAAATAGTTTGTAACCATACTGGACAAATGTTGTCTCCTGTCACTTTGAATTGATGCTGCAGTACCTGTCCTGTCTGCGGTCATAGAAAAATCACTCCACAACCTGGTCAGAAAACCCCTCTGGCCAACGCCACTTCTGATTTCTGCCCCTCTAACACCTCTGGTCTGCTGGCCCCTGGAGCTCGTGTGAGAACGATCACGGGCGCTGTGTGCAGGGAATGCCAGAAGCAAACGGTCAACAAGAGTTGATTGTTTTGTTGCTAATATTAGTTCCAAGTTCTCATGTGGCATAATATTTTGCAATTTGCCTTTCTAGCGAGGATCAAGGAGGCAGGCCAACCAGTAATCGTCATCGTTCATCATTTTTGTAATGCGTGTGTCCCTTTTGAGGATACGCAAGGCATAATCCGCCATGTGGGCCAAAGTTCCCGTTGTCAAATCTGCGGTTGTGCTTGGTTGAGGGGCAGTTGCAGGCAAATCTACGTCACTTGTGTCCCTCAAAAAACCAGAACCCGGCCTTGCCACGCCACCAATTTCCCGTGCCCCCGGGAAAGCTTCCTCATTAAAAATATACTCATCCCCATCATCCTCCTCATCCTCCACCTCCTCTTCGCCCGGTACCTCGTCATGTACACTGCCCTGACCAGACAATCGCTGACTGTCATCAAGGCTTTCCTCTTCCTCTGGTGCAGACGCCTGATCCTTTATGTGCGTCAAACTTTGCATCAGCAGACGCATTAGGGGGATGCTCATGCTTATTATGGCGTTGTCTGCACTAACCAGCCGTGTGCATTCCTCAAAACACTGAAGGACTTGACACATGTCTTGAATCTTCGACCACTGCACACCTGACAACTCCATGTCTGCCATCCTACTGCCTGCCCGTGTATGTGTATCCTCCCACAAAAACATAACAGCCCGCCTCTGTTCGCACAGTCTCTGAAGCATGTGCAGTGTTGAGTTCCACCTTGTTGCAACGTCTATGATTAGGCGATGCTGGGGAAGGTTCAAAGAACGCTGATAGGTCTGCATACGGCTGGAGTGTACAGGCGAACGGCGGATATGTGCGCAAAGTCCACGCACTTTGAGGAGCAGGTCGGATAACCCCGGATAACTTTTCAGGAAGCACTGCACCACCAGGTTTAAGGTGTGAGCCAGGCAAGGAATGTGTTTCAGTTGGGAAAGGGAGATGGCAGCCATGAAATTCCTTCCGTTATCACTCACTACCTTGCCTGCCTCAAGATCTACAGTGCCCAGCCACGACTGCGTTTCTTGCTGCAAGAACTCGGACAGAACTTCCGCGGTGTGTCTATTGTCGCCCAAACACTTCATAGCCAATACAGCCTGCTGACGTATGCCAGTAGCTGCCCCATAATGGGAGACCTGGTGTGCAACAGTGGCAGGTGCGGATGGAGTGTTTGTGCGACTGCGGTCTGTGGACGAGCTCTTGCTTCTGCAGGAGGACGAGGAGGAGGAGGAGGAGGAGGGGGTGCGAACGGCTACAGACAACTGTTTACTAGACCGTGGGCTAGGCAGAACTGTCCCAAACTTGCTGTCCCCTGTGGACCCTGAATCCACCACATTTACCCAGTGTGCCGTGATGGACACGTAACGTCCCTGGCCACGCCTACTGGTCCATGCATCTGTTGTCAGGTGCTCCTTTGTGCTCACAGATTGCCTGAGTGCATGGACGATGCGCTCTTTAACATGCTGGTGGAGGGCTGGGATGGCTTTTCTGGAAAAAAAGTGTCGACTGGGTAGCTCGTAGCGTGGTACAGCGTAGTCCATCAGGTCTTTGAAAGCTTCGCTTTCAACTAACCGGTAGGGCATCATCTCTAACGAGATTAGTCTAGCTATGTGGGCGTTCAAACCCTGTGTACGCGGATGCGAGGCTAAGTATTTCCTTTTTCTAACCATAGTCTCATGTAGGGTGAGCTGGACTGGAGAGCTGGAGATCGTGGAACTAGCGGGGGTGCCGGTGGACATGGCAGACTGAGAGACGGTGGGAGATGGTATTGTTGCCGCCGGTGCCCTAGATGCAGTGTTTCCTACTACGAAACTGGTGATTCCCTGACCCTGACTGCTTTGGCCTGGCAAAGATACCTGCACAGATACAGCAGGTGGTGCGCTAAATGGTGGTCCTACACTGCCGGAAGGGATGTTGCGTTGATGACTAGCTTCATTGGCCGAGGGTGCAACAACCTTAAGGGACGTTTGGTAGTTAGTCCAAGCTTTCAAATGCATGGTGGTTAAATGTCTATGCATGCAACTAGTATTGAGACTTTTCAGATTCTGACCTCTGCTTAAGGAAGTAGAACATTTTTGACAGATGACTTTGCGCTGATCAATTGGATGTTGTTTAAAAAAATGCCAGACTGCACTCTTTCTAGCATCGGATACCTTTTCAGGCATTGCAGACTGAGCTTTAACCGGATGGCCACGCTGTCCTCCACCAGGTTTTGGCTTTGCCACGCGTTTTGGGCAAGATACGGGCCCGGCAGATGGAACCTGTGGCGATGTTGATGCCTGCTGCGGCCCCTCCTCCTCCTCTGCTTCAGAACTGCTGCCGCCTGCACCCTGTTCCCCCAATGGCTGCCAATCGGGGTCAAGAACTGGGTCATCTAATAACTCTTCTTGTACCTCCTGCGCAACTTCGTCTGTGTCACCGTGTCGTTCGGTGGTATAGCGTTCGTGATGGGGCAACATAGTCTCATCAGGGTCTGATTCTTGATCAGCACCCTGCGAGGGCAATGTTGTGGTCTGAGTCAAAGGACCAGCATAGTAGTCTGGCTGTGGCTGTGCGTCAGTGCACTCCATGTCAGATTCAATTTGTAATGGGCATGGACTGTTAACTGCTTCACTTTCTAAGCCAGGGACGGTATGTGTAAAGAGCTCCATGGAGTAACCCGTTGTGTCGCCTGCTGCATTCTTCTCTGTTGTTGTTTTTGCTGAAGAGGACAAGGAAGTGACTTGTCCCTGACCGTGAACATCCACTAACGACGCGCTGCTTTTACTTTTACCAGTTTCACGAGAGGAGGCAAAAGAGCTAGAGGCTGAGTCAGCAAGATAAGCCAAAACTTGCTCTTGCTGCTCCGGCTTTAAAAGCGGTTTTCCTAATCCCAGAAAAGGGAGCGTTCGAGGCCTTGTGTAGCCGGACGACGAACCTGGCTCCACAGCTCCAGACTTAGGTGCAATATTTTTTTCCCCACGACCACCTGATGCTCCACCACTACCACTACCCTCATTACCAGCTGACAATGAACGCCCCCGGCCACGACCTCTTCCACTAGACTTCCTCATTGTTTTAAAAACGTAACCAAACTAACGTTATTTGTTGCAGTCACACAACTTACACGGTGAGCTATAACTTCAGTATGATTTAGCTACCCCTTTACAGGTTGGTGAGACCACAGCGAAAATCAGGCCCAATGTTACACACTCTTTTTTTGGTAGCTGCAAATTAGAGAGATGCCCCACACGCAGGACTGTCACTGAAGCACAAATGTTAATATTAATGTCACACTATTATTTATTTTTTATTTTTATTTTTTTCAGGAACACTTTAGAAACCCCCCCAAAAAAAAAAAATAGATTTTTGCAGGGAGAATTTAGAAAACAAATGTAACAAACTATATGCTTTCTATGGGCCACTGAGTGAGAGATGACGCACACAGGAATCAGGAGTGGCACACAAGCCCAGAGGCCAATATTTTTCTACCAATGATTGATGGAGTTATTTTCTCTGGTAGATTTTGGAACCCAAATCAAGGAAAAAAAATATAGGCTTTCTATGGACCACAATTGGAGAGAGAGAGAGAGAGAGAGAGAGAGAGAGAGAGATGGCACACCCAGGAGTCAAGACTGGCACACAAGCAGAAAGGCCAATATTAATCTCCCATTTTTTGGGGGGGTTTGTATTTTTTTTTTTTTCAGGGAGACTTTAGAAAAAAAAATAATAAAAAAAATATGATTTTATCAGGAAGAATTTAGAAACCAAATAAAATAAAATGATTTTTTCAGGGAGAATTTATAAAACAAATAAAAACAAAAATAGGCGTTCTATGGCCCACTGACTGAGAGATGACGCACACAGGAGTCAGGAGTGGCACACAAGCCCAGAGGCCAATATTTTTCTACCAATGATTGATGTAGTTATTTTCTCTGGTAGATTTTGGAACCCAAATCAAGGAAAAAAAATATAGGCTTTCTATGGACCACAATTGGAGAGAGAGAGAGAGAGAGAGAGAGAGATGGCACACCCAGGAGTCAAGACTGGCACACAAGCAGAAAGGCCAATATTAATCTCCCACTGTTTTTTTTGTTTGTTTTTTTTTTTTTTTTTTCAGGGAGACTTTAGAAAAAAAAATAATAAAAAAAATATGATTTTATCAGGAAGAATTTAGAAATCAAATAAGATAAAATGATTTTTTCAGGGAGAATTTATAAAACAAATAAAAAGAAAAATAGGCGTTCTATGGCCCACTGACTGAGAGATGACGCACACAGGAGTCAGGAGTGGCACACAAGCCCAGAGGCCAATATTTTTCTACCAATGATTGATGTAGTTATTTTCTCTGGTAGATTTTGGAACCCAAATCAAGGAAAAAAAATATAGGCTTTCTATGGACCACAATTGGAGAGAGAGAGAGAGAGAGAGAGAGATGGCACACCCAGGAGTCAAGACTGGCACACAAGCAGAAAGGCCAATATTAATCTCCCACTGTTTTTTTTGGTTGTTTTTTTTTTTTTTTTTTCAGGGAGACTTTAGAAAAAAAAATAATAAAAAAAATATGATTTTATCAGGAAGAATTTAGAAACCAAATAAAATAAAATGATTTTTTCAGGGAGAATTTATAAAACAAATAAAAACAAAAATAGGCGTTCTATGGCCCACTGACTGAGAGATGACGCACACAGGAGTCAGGAGTGGCACACAAGCCCAGAGGCCAATATTTTTCTACCAATGATTGATGTAGTTATTTTCTCTGGTAGATTTTGGAACCCAAATCAAGGAAAAAAAATATAGGCTTTCTATGGACCACAATTGGAGAGAGAGAAAGAGAGAGAGAGAGAGAGAGATGGCACACCCAGGAGTCAAGACTGGCACACAAGCAGAAAGGCCAATATTAATCTCCCACTGTTTTTTTTGGTTGTTTTTTTTTTTTTTTTTCAGGGAGACTTTAGAAAAAAAAATAATAAAAAAAATATGATTTTATCAGGAAGAATTTAGAAACCAAATAAAATAAAATGATTTTTTCAGGGAGAATTTATAAAACAAATAAAACCAAAAATAGGCGTTCTATGGCCCACTGACTGAGAGATGACGCACCCAGGAGTCAAGACTGGCACACAAGCAGAAAGGCCAATATTAATCTCCCACTGTTTTTTTTTTTTTTTTTTTTTTTCAGGGAGACTTTAGAAAAAAAAATAATAAAAAAAATATGATTTTATCAGGAAGAATTTAGAAACCAAATAAAATAAAATGATTTTTTCAGGGAGAATTTAGAAAACAAATAAAACCAAAAATAGGCGTTCTATGGCCCACTGACTGAGAGAGAGAGAGAGATGGAACGCTTAGTACTGGCACACAAGCCCAAAGGGCAATATTAATCTCCCTTTTTTTTTCAGGGAGAATTTCTAAAACCCAAAAAAAAAAAAAATAGGCTTTCTATGGCCCACTATTTGTGAGAGAGATGGGACGCTCAGGACTGGCACAGATGGCACGCTCAGGACTGGCACAGAAGCCCAGAGGCCAATATTAATCTCCCTTTTTTTCTGGGAGAATTTATAAAACCAAAAAAATATTTAAATAGGCTTTCTATGGCCCACTATTTGTGAGAGAGATGGCACGCTCAGGACTGGCACAGATGGCACGCTCACAACTGGCACACAAGCCCAGAGGCCAATATTAATCTCCCTTTTTTCAGGGAAAATTTATAAAACCAAAAAAAAAATTAAATAGGCTTTCTATGGCCCACTATTTGTGAGAGAGATGGCACGCTCAGGACTGGCACAGATGGCACGCTCACAACTGGCACACAAGCCCAGAGGCCAATATTAATCTCCCTTTTTTCAGGGAAAATTTATAAAACAAAAAAAAAAATTAAATAGGCTTTCTATGGCCCACTATTTGTGAGAGAGATGGCACGCTCAGGACTGGCACAGATGGCACGCTCACAACTGGCACACAAGCCCAGAGGCCAATATTAATCTCCCTTTTTTTCAGGGAGAATTTATAAAACCAAAAAAAAAATTAAATAGGCTTGCTATGGCCCACTATTTGTGAGAGAGATGGCACGCTCAGGGCTGGCACAGATGGCACGCTCAGAACTGGCACACAAGCCCAGAGGCCAATATTAATCTCCCTTTTTTTCAGGGAGAATTTATAAAACCCCAAAAAAAATAAAATAGGCTTTCTATGGCCCACTATTTGTGAGAGAGATGGCACACTCAGGACTGGCACACAAGCCCAAAGGCCAATATTAATCTCCCACTGTATTTTTATCAGGGAGAATTTATACACCCCACAAAAAAAAATACAGAAAAATGAAAAGGCTTTCTATGGCCCACTATGTGAGAGAGATGGCACACACAGGGATGGCACTCTAGCAGAAATGCCAAATTGCCAATCTTAATCTCCCACCAAAAAAAAACAAAAAAAAAAACAGGGAATGTCCTACAATTACTATCTCCCTGCCTGCAGTAATCTCAGCCAGGTATGGCAGGCAGCTACTATCTCCCTGCCTGCAGTAATCTCAGCCAGGTATGGCAGGCAGCAATAAGGAGTGGACTGATGCACAAATGAAATAAAAAGTGTGGACAAACAAAAAAGATAGCTGTGCAGAAAGGAAGGAACAAGAGGATTTGTGCTTTGAAAAAAGCAGTTGGTTTGCACAGCGGCGTACACACAGCAATGCAGCTATCAGGGAGCCTTCTAGGGCAGCCCAATGAGCTACAGCGCTGAGGGGAAAAAAAAAAAAAAAAAAACTTCCACTGTCCCTGCACACCGAGGGTGGTGTTGGACAGTGCAAATCGCTGCAGCACAAGCGGTTTTGTGGTTAATGGACCCTGCCTAACGCTATCCCTGCTTCTGACAAAGCGGCAGCAACCTCTCCCTAAGCTCAGATCAGCAGCAGAAAGATGGCGGTCGGCGGGAACGCCTCTTTATAGCCCCTGTGACGTCGCAGAGAGCAAGCCAATCACTGCAATGCCCTTCTCTAAGATGGTGGGGACCAGGACCTATGTCATCACGCTGCCCACACTCTGCGTTTACCTTCATTGGCTGAGAAATGGCGCTTTTCGCGTCATTGAAACGCGACTTTGGCGCGAAAGTCGCGTACCGCATGGCCTACCCCGCACAGGGGTCGGATCGGGTTTCATGAAACCCCGACTTAGCCAAAAGTCGGCGACTTTTGAAAATGTTCGACCCGTTTCGCTCAACCCTACTATGCACTAAGCACTTTAATTACTGCCCAGTGCCCACTTGTGTATCTGTATGTCCGGATATTGGTAGCCTTCACTACCTGATCCTAGTCTGTTCAATTTATTTGTAATCTAATTAATAAAATTTACATTTTCTTATTAAATTGGGCGTTATACTCCTATTTTTCTATATTTTTGGCAGTACTTACTGGGAGTGTCCGTGAGGTGTATCTTTAAAGACATCCACATGGGGTGCATTGAACTGAAATAGTGAGTCATCAAAGGCTTGCAATGGCCTTAAGTCTTACCTGAGGTCAGCAATATTGGGAGAGATGTTAATAGTCCACTGATAGTGGTTTTACATATGGGTGGTAACGACCTTTGTTCCTACAAAGTGACCAAATTAATAATGATCATGCGATCAGACCTGGATTGTTTCCTCAGTTTTTCCCTGAATTTCTCCTGGCTTTGTCCAAGATAGCTTTCCGGCCTATATGGTAGGAGGCTCCAGATAATATGGCGGTAGAGTGGATCCGGTGTACTATAAATGCTTGTGTGTATAAGTTGTTTGTGATAAATTTGGTGTCGTGGTAAGATATCTTCAGCATAAAGGCGACAATTCATGCCTCCTAAGGTCAGATGGTATGCATCTTAAAGACATTGGCCTTTTCCTATCTGACTTCAAGACTGTGTTGAGAAAGCATTGTTTTTGATGGGTGGGGGTCGGAGTCCTGTGAAGGATTACATAGGATTAGAGATGAGCAAACTTTGTTGGCTCCCTCCTTATTCAGCAAGCTATAGCTTTTAGGCTACTTTCACACTGGCGTTTTTTGCCAGACGTCGCAATGCGTCGTTTATGGCAAAAAACGCATCCTGCAAAGTTGTTTGCAGGATGCGTTTTTGCCCCATAGATTAACATTAGGGATGCATTGTGACTCTTTGCCACACGTCACAACCATCGTGCGACGGTTGCGCCGTGTTGTGGCGGATCGCCGGGAGCAAAAACGTTACATGTAACGTTTTTTGCTCCTGACGGACCGCTTTTTCCGACCGCGCATGCGTGGCCGGAACTCCGCCCCCACCTCCCCGCACCTTACAATGGGGCAGCGGATGCGCCGGAGAAATGCATCCGCTGCACCCGTTGTGCAGTGCGTCAAACGCTAGCGTCGGAATCTCTGCCCGATGCATTGCAACGAGGAGATTCCGACGCTAGTGTGAAAGTAGCCTTACCGAAGAAGCTGCATCAGGAACCTGGATAACTGGAGTGCTCCCGATAATCAGGTGTCCGGAGCCGCAGCTGAATGTGGCGCGACTGTGTGACAGTCACCACACATGCATGGAGAGCCTGTGTGTTGTGACTGTCACACAGCCGCGACACATGCAGCTGCAGCTCAGAACACCTGATTATTGGAGCGCTCCTGGTATCTGGGTTCCTGATGCAGCTTCTTCAGTAAAGCTTCTTTCACACTTCCGTTTTCCAAATCTGCACAGGATCCGTCAATGACAGATCCTGTGCAGATTGTGGAAAACGTGTGCACTGGCCCCGTCTTTCTGACGGACCTGTCGAGCCTATGTGCACCTGTTGCGCAACACAACACAAACCAGGTTAAAAAAACTAAAAAAAACGCAGTATTCTCACCTACAGGCGTTCCCGCGCAGCGTCAATGATGTTCCCGGAAGCTAGCGTTACTTCCTAGTAATACGTTGCGAAGAAGGTCATTTGGCTACCAGTCAAGTTCTCAAAAGATTTAAGTGCCTTCCTTATAATTGTTATACTATAAAATATATATATTATTAAGTAAAACTGTGACCACCTTCACCCATCAATTCATGTGTGTCTTTATTTGTTCTACAGAGTATTGGTGCGGAGTAAAGCACCTGGTGTTTCTCTTTGGGGTTTCAGCAGTCTCCTTTACATATTTATCTAGTTGACCCTTTACAATGCCATCATTTGGTACAGTCAAATTACCCAGGTACAAGGTGCACCTGTACAACTGGTCAATATGTAACCATCCTCTACAGAGTGTTTACAGGGCAAAGTACTTTGCAGGCCACAGCATTGATCTGTACGTGTATATCCATTAATATGGCATTCCCAGTACAGAGTTTGCTGAGAGTTATAGTGCAGTAATGAATTTAGTTTAGTAATGGCTGAAGCGGAAGCAATGACCACTTTGCTGAATTATGATATGGATACCGTGCGTGTTGATCAATTCCATTCACCATAAAACCTGTATACATTTTTTAGAATTTGTTTAAACAGCTGCAAGACGTTTTGTGGGGTCCTCAGCATCGTATGTAGGAGCATAATTTGTATGTTTTATTGTGAAAGAACTTAAAGTAAATTTCATTGTGGAGAAAATGTTTGGAATGTACACAGATATATCACGGCATTCCTGACTTAGGTGTGGCTTCCAAATATTTCAACCACTGGTAAATACAAGTAGACAGGAGTGTGATAAAGTGGCTCCCTTTTCTGAAACAACTTATCTTTGTTTCAGCTTTCTTAGAGTCGAAAAGAAGTCATGTCCTTATTATATACCATGCTACAGCATTTGAATGTCATAACAGGCAGTCACTCATGCAGAGCGCCCATTTTGGCTAGGGTGGCTAACGGAATGTGTACCAAATAACACTGTTTACCACATGGGCTTAGCTCATTAACAGTATGACTACTTCTGGAAAAGGGTCTTTCCTAATGGGACAACCTCAATAACATGATGTACAGGGTACGTTATATGCCGTCTCCCTGACTCTGATGCGGGCTCTCAAGCCAAGCCAGCATCTTTACTAGCAGATGAATGATGATTTTATCAGCCATCTTCAGCCTCTAACAACTGCAGATGGAGTGGAACTCAGAAAGCGGCTGTTAACTTTCAAACGTTGCTTTCATTCTGTGACATCGGCATTGACAACGCACCATCAGGAGATAGGCCTTTCTCATGATCGTGGAGTGCCAATGGGTTGCCATGACGTCCAGGGGTTTACTGAAGACCCATGTGCTTGTCATGATGGTAGTCCAGTGAAAGTCAGCTTGTGGTTGACCTTCATAGGAGACCATGATTTTTGCTATATACAGAAATGTTGTATAATAAGACGACCGCAGGTTAACCCCTTCAAGACCCAGCCTATTTTGACCTTAAAGACCTTGCCGTTTTTTGCAATTCTGACCAGTGTCCCTTTATGAGGTAATAACTCAGGAACGCTTCAACGGATCCTAGCGGTTCTGAGATTGTTTTTTCGTGACATATTGGGCTTCATGTTAGTGGTAAATTTAGGTCAATAAATTCTGCATTTATTTGTGATAAACACGGAAATTTGGCGAAAATTTTGAAAATTTCGCAATTTTCACATTTTGAATTTTTATTCTGTTAAACCAGAGAGATATGTGACACAAAATAGTTAATAAATAACATTTCCCACATGTTTACTTTACATCAGCACAATTTTGGAAACAAAATTTTTTTTTGTTAGGAAGTTATAAGGGTTAAAATTTGACCAGCGATTTGTCATTTTTACAACGAAATTTACAAAACCATTTTTTTTAGGGACCACCTCACATTTGAAGTCAGTTTGAGGGGTCTATATGGCTGAAAATACCCAAAAGTGACACCATTCTAAAAACTGCACCCCTCAAGGTACTCAAAACCACATTCAAGAAGTTTATTAACCCTTCAGGTGCTTCACAGCAGCAGAAGCAACATGGAAGGAAAAAATGAACATTTAACTTTTTAGTCACAAAAATTATCTTTTAGCAACAATTTTTTTATTTTCCCAATGGTAAAAGGAGAAACTGAACCACGAAAGTTGTTGTCCAATTTGTCCTGAGTACGCTGATACCTCATATGTGGGGGTAAACCACTGTTTGGGCGCACGGCAGGGCTTGGAAGGGAAGGAGCGCCATTTGACTTTTTGAATCAAAAATTGGCTCCACTCTTTAGCGGACACCATGTCACGTTTGGAGAGCCCCCGTGTGCCTAAAAATTGGAGCTCCCCCACAAGTGACCCCATTTTGGAAACTAGACGCCCCAAGGAACTTATCTAGATGCATAGTGAGCACTTTGAACCCCCAGGTGCTTCACAAATTGATCCGTAAAAATGAAAAAGTACTTTTTTTTCACAAAAAAATTCTTTTAGCCTCAATTTTTTCATTTTCACATGGGCAACAGGATAAAATGGATCGTAAAATGTGTTGGGCAATTTCTCCTGAGTACACCAATACCTCACATGTGGGGGTAAACCACTGTTTGGGCACATGGTAAGGCTCGGAAGGGAAGGAGCGCCATTTGACTTTTTGAATGAAAAATTATTTCCATCGTTAGCGGACACCATGTCGCGTTTGGATAGCTCCTGTGTGCCTAAACATTGGCGCTCCCCCACAAGTGACCCCATTTTGGAAACTAGACCCCCCAAGGAACTTATTTAGATGCCTAGTGAGCACTTTAAACCCTCAGGTGCTTCACAAATTGATCTGTAAAAATGAAAAAGTACTTTTTTTTCACAAAAAAATTATTTTCGCCTCAATTTTTTCATTTTCACATGGGCAGTAGGATAAAATGGATCATAAAATTTGTTGGGCAATTTCTCCCGAGTACGCCGATACCTCATATGTGGGGGTAAACCACTGTTTGGGCACACGGCAGGGCTCGGAAGGGAAGGCGCGCCATTTGACTTTTTGAATGGAAAATTAGCTCCAATTGTTAGCGGACACCATGTCGCGTTTGGAGAGCCCCCTGTGTGCCTAAACATTGGAGCTCCCCCACAAGTGACCCCATTTTGGAAACTAGACCCCCCAAGGAACTTATCTAGATGCATATTGAGCACTTTAAACCCCCAGGTGCTTCACAGAAGTTTATAACGCAGAGCCATGAAAATAAAAAATAATTTTTCTTTCCTCAAAAATGATTTTTTAGCCTGGAATTTCCTATTTTGCCAAGGATAATGGGAGAAATTGGACCCCAAATATTGTTGTCCAGTTTGTCCTGAGTACGCTGATACCCCATATGTGGGGGTAAACCACTGTTTGGGCGCACGGCAGGGCTCGGAAGGGATGGCACGCCATTTGGCTTTTTAAATGGAAAATTAGCTCCAATCATTAGCGGACACCATGTCACGTTTGGAGAGCCCCTGTGTGCTTAAACATTGGAGATTCCCCAGAAATGACACCATTTTGGAAACTAGACCCCCAAAGGAACTAATCTAGATGTGTGGTGAGGACTTTGAACCCCCAAGTGCTTCACAGAAGTTTATAACGCAGAGCCATGAAAATAAAAAAAAAAAATATTTTCTCAAAAATGATCTTTTAGCCTGCAATTTTTTATTTTCCCAAGGGTAATAGGAGAAATTTGACCCCAAAAGTTGTTGTCCAGTTTCTCCTGAGTACGCTGATACCCCATATGTGGGGGTAAATCACTGTTTGGGCACATGCCGGGGCTCGGAAGTGAAGTAGTGACGTTTTGAAATGCAGACTTTGATGGAATGCTCTGTGGGCATCACGTTGCGTTTGCAGAGCCCCTGATGTGGCTTAACAGTAGAAACCCCCCACAAGTGACCCCATTTTGGAAACTAGACCCCCAAAGGAACTTATCTAGATGTGTGGTGAGCACTTTGAACCCCCAAGTGCTTCATAGAAGTTTATAATGCAGAGCCGTGAAAATAATAAATACGTTTTCTTTCCTCAAAAATAATTATTTAGCCCAGAATTTTTTAATTTTCCCAAGGGTAACAGGAGAAATTTGACCCCAAAAGTTGTTGTCCAGTTTCTCCTGAGTACGCTGATACCCCATATGTGGGGGTAAACCACTGTTTGGGCACACGTCGGGGCTCAGAAGGGAAGTAGTGGCTTTTGAAATGCAGACTTTGATGGAATGGTCTGCGGGTGTCACGTTGCGTTTGCAGAGCCCCTGGTGTGCCTAAACAGTTGAGACCCCCCACAAGTGACCCCATTTTAGAAACTAGACCCCCCAAGGAACTTATCTAGATATGTGGTGAGCACTTTGAACCCCCAAGTGCTTCACAGACGTTTACAACGCAGAGCCGTGAAAATAAAAAATCATTTTTCTTTCCTCAAAAATTATGTTTTAGCAAGCATTTTTTTAGATTCACAAGGGTAACAGGAGAAATTGGACCCCAGTAATTGTTGCGCAGTTTGTCCTGAGTATGCTGGTACCCCATATGTGGGGGTAAACCACTGTTTGGGCACACGTCAGGGCTCGGAAGTGAGGGAGCACCATTTGACTTTTTGAATACGAGATTGGCTGGAATCAATGGTGGCGCCATGTTGCGTTTGGAGACCCCTGATGTGCCTAAACAGTGGTAACCCCTCAATTCTACCTCCAACACTAACCCCAACACACCCCTAACCCTAATCCCAACTGTAGCCATAACCCTAAACACAACCCTAACTGCAACACACCCCTAACCACAACCCTAACCCCAACACACCCCTAACCATAACCACAACCCTAATTCCAACCCTAACCCTAAGGCTATGTGCCCACGTTGCGGATTCGTGTGAGATATTTTCGCACCATTTTTGAAAAATCCGCGGGTAAAAGGCACTGCGTTTTACCTGCGGATTTTCCGCGGATTTCCAGTGTTTTTTGTGCGGATTTCACCTGCGGATTCCTATTGAGGAACAGGTGTAAAACGCTGCGGAATCCGCACAAAGAATTGACATGCTGCGGAAAATACAACGCAGCGTTCCCGCGCGGTATTTTCCGCACCATGGGCACAGCGGATTTGGTTTCCATATGTTTACATGGTACTGTAAACCTGATGGAACACTGCTGCGAATCCGCAGCCAAATCCGCACCGTGTGCACATAGCCTAATTCTAAAGGTATGTGCACACGCTGCGGATCCGCAGCAGTTTCCCATGAGTGTACAGTTCAATGTAAACCTATGGGAAACAAAAATCGCTGTACACATGCTGCGGAAAAACTGCACGGAAACGCAGCGGTTTACATTCCGCAGCATGTCACTTCTTTGTGCGGATTCCGCAGCGGTTTTACAACTGCTCCAATAGAAAATCGCAATTGTAAAACCGCAGTGAAATGCGCAGAAAAAAGCGCGGTAAATCCGCCATAAATCCGCAGCGGTTTAGCACTGCGGATTTATCAAATCCGCAGCGGAAAAATCCGCAGAGGACCAGAATACATGTGCACATTCCTAACCCTAGCCCTAACCCTAACCCTACCCCTAACCCTAACCCTACCCCTAACCCTAACCCTACCCCTACCCCTACCCCTAGCCCTAACCTTAACCCTAACCCTACCCCTAACCCTAACCCTACCCCTAACCCTACCCCTAACCCTAACCCTATTCTAACATTAGTGGAAAAAAAAAAATTCTTTATTTTTTTATTGTCCCTACCTATGGGGGTGACAAAAGGGGGGGGGGTCATTTATTATTTTTTTTATTTTGATCACTGAGATATAATCTATCTCAGTGATCAAAATGCACTTTGGAACGAATCTGCCGGCCGGCAGATTCGGCGGGCGCACTGCGCATGCGCCCGCCATTTTGGAAGATGGCGGCGCCCGGGAGAAGACGGACGGGACCACGGCTGGATCGGTAAGTATGATAGGGTGGGGGGGGACCAAGAGGGGGGGATCGGAGCACGGGGGGGGGGAATCGGAGCGCGGGAGGGGTGGAACGGAGCGCGGGGGGCGTGGAACGGAGCACGGGGGGGCTGGAATGGAGCACGGGGGGGTGGAACGGAGCACGGGGGGGGTGGATCGGAGTGCAGGGGGGGTGATTGGAGCACGGGGGGGTGATTGGAGCACGGTGGGAGCGGACACGAGCACGGGGGGGAGCGGAGCACTGGACGGAGGGGAGCCGGAGCAGTGTACCGGCCAGATCGGGGGGGTGGGGGGGCGATCGGAGGGGTGGGGTGGGGGCACACTAGTATTTCCAGCCATGGCCGATGATATTTCAGCATCGGCCATGGCTGGATTGTAATATTTCACCCGTTATAATGGGTGAAATATTACAAATCGCTCTGATTGGCAGTTTCACTTTCAACAGCCAATCAGAGCGATCGTAGCCACGAGGGGGTGAAGCCACCCCCCCTGGGCTAAACTACCACTCCCCCTGTCCCTGCAGATCGGGTGAAATGGGAGTTAACCCTTTCACCCGATCTGCAGGGACGCGATCTTTCCATGACGCCGCATAGGCGTCATGGGTCGGAATGGCACCGACTTTCATGACGCCTACGTGGCGTCATGGGTCGGGAAGGGGTTAAAGTCCCCTAAGAGGACTAACAATTATAATGAAAAGTAAAAAAAAGTATGACAAAAATTAAAAATTATAATCACTACACTTTCAAGTCAATGACGGCACATCGCTAGCGCACGGCCATTGTGGGCGTGCGCTAACAATGCGTCTGACATAGGACTTAATGGTGGCGTTAAAGGACTACGTTACACCACGTTATGCCACGGCGTAATGTGAACCTAGCCTTACCTGTAGAATCATATTGCCTGGTCGTTTTTTCCATAAAATGAATGCTATAAATAAAGAAAACAACAAAATAATTAAGGAATTGGCATTTTTGCTATTTCGTCGCATTTGGAATTTTTTCCCTGCTTTCCATTACATCACATAATAAAATGGATGGTTTCATTCAAAAGTACAATTCACCCTACAAAAAACAAGCCCTCATTAGCTACAGTTAGGGCCAGAAATATTTGGACAGTGACACAAGTTTTGTTATTTTAGCTGTTTACAAAAACATGTTCAGAAATACAATTATATATATAATATGTGCTGAAAGTGCACACTCCCAGCTGCAATATGATAGTTTCCACATCCAAATCGGAGAAAGGGTTTAGGAATCATAGCTCTGTAATGCATAGCGTCCTCTATTTCAAGGGACCAAAAGTAATTGGACAATGGACTCTAAGGGCTGCAATTAACTATGAAGGCGTTTCCCTCGTTAACCTGTAATCAATGAAGTAGTTAAAAGGTCGGAGGTGGATTCCAGGTGTGTGGTTTTGCATTTGGAAGCTGTTGCTGTGAGCAGACAACATGCGGTCAAAGGAACTCTCAATTGAGGTGAAGCAGAACATCCTGAGGCTGAAAAAAAAAGAAAAAATCCATCAGAGAGATAGCAGACATGCTTGGAGTAGCAAAATCAACAGTTGGGTACATTCTGAGAAAAAAGGAATTGACTGGTGAGCTTGGGAACTCAGAAAGGCCTGGGCGTCCACGGATGACAACAGTGGTGGATGATCGCCGCATACTTAATTTGGTGAAGAAGAACCCGTTCACAACATCAACTGAAGTCCAGAACACTCTCAGTGAAGTAGGTGTATCTGTCTCTAAGTCAACAGTAAAGAGAAAAATCCATGACAGTAAATACAAAGGGTTCACATCTAGATGCAAACCATTCATCAATACCAAAAATAGACAGGCCAGAGTTAAATTTGCAGAAAAACACCTCAAGAAGCCAGCTCAGTTCTGGAAAAGTATTCTATGGACAGATGAGACAAAGATCAACCTGTACCAGAATGATGGGAAGAAAAAAGTTTGGAGAAGAAAGGGAACGGCACATGATCCAAGGCACACCACATCCTCTGTAAAACATGGTGGAGGCAACGTGATGGCATGGGCATGCATGGCTTTCAATGGCACTGGGTCACTTGTGTTTATTGATGACATAAGAGCAGACAAGAGTAGCCGGATGAATTCTGAAGTGTACCGGGATATACTTTCAGCCCAGATTCAGCCAAATACTGCAAAGTTGATTGGACGGCGCTTCATAGTACAGATGGACAATGACCCCAAACATACAGCCAAAGCTACCCAGGAGTTCATGAGTGCCAAAAAGTGGAACATTCTGCAATGGCCAAGTCAATCTCCAGATCTAAACCCAATTGAGCATGCATTTCACTTGCTCAAATCCAGACTTAAGACGGAAAGACCCACAAACAAGCAAGACCTGAAGGCTACGGCTGTAAGGGCCTGGCAAAGCATTAAGAAGGAGGAAACCCAGCGTTTGGTGATGTCCATGGGTTCCAGACTTAAGGCAGTGATTGCCTCCAAAGGATTTGCAACAAAATATTGAAAATAAAAATATTTTGTTTGGGTTATGTTTATTTGTCCAATTACTTTTGACCTCCTAAAATGTGGAGTGTTTGCAAAGAAATGTGTACAATTCCTACATTTTCTATCAGATATTTTTGTTCAACCCTTCAAATTAAACGTTACAATCTGCACTTGAATTCTGTTGTAGAGGTTTCATTTCAAATCCAATGTGGTGGCATGCAGAGCCCAACTCGCGAAAATTGTGTCACTGTCCAAATATTTCTGGCCCTAACTGTACGTGTTGTTAATAAACTTGTTAACTTTTGATGTGCCTCCTGTCCGTGACGACATCTCACATTCCTGCGATTTTTACATTTGGCGTAGTCGGCAGGATGTCGTTCAATGGCGCAGAGGTGGCAGATCAAGCAGTTGGAGGGGGCACTAAATCCAGTATCTCCCTGGAGGCCATGTTAAATAACCTTCCAAAGTTCACTGGGAGTAACACGATGCTTTGGAGTTGGACTGAACATATAAGGGGGTTGATGAGGATGCATCCCATGACTCCGGCCCTAGAAGCAGGGGTGGCTATTATGGCACTAGATGGGGAGGCCAGGGACTCTGTCAAGCTTCAGCCCCTACAGGCGAGAGATACCCTGGATAAAGTTTTGCTCATACTTAAGGAGATGCATGGGGACCCCACGGACGTAGGGGAGTTACGTATGCGCCTGTTCATTCAAAGAGAGGGGGAGACGGTCACCCAGTTTATGAATGCGCTGCAGGAACTTCATACGGCCATTGCTCACAAAGATGGCATAGGCATAGGGTTTATTAAAGGAGTGCTGCGAGACCAATTAGTGACGGGCCTACGGGACATGCTGCTGAAGTCGGATCTGCGGGAGCGCTTGAGAGTAAAGCCCAGCATGACTTTCTCTGAAATAGGGAGTGAAGTGCGCATGTGCGAGCAAGAGCAGGGGGTGACAGTTTCGGTGGGGAAGGTCTGGAGTGGGGATGTGACCGCAACGGTTACTGCTCTCCAATGGGTAGAAGAATTGCAAAAGGAGATACAGCAGATACATGAAGAGTTGGCTGATTCAAAGAAAGTACCCGTAGTAGCTGCAAGCAGCCTGAAAATTTACATGAGCCTGCCCCCCCTGCCGTGAGATGAGAATGTCCCACAAAAAAGGAACCCCACGTGTTATAACTGTGGAGAAGTAGGACACATAGCCTGGTGGTGCACCCGACAGGGTAGGCCTCTCCAGCGCCGTCCATTAAACTAGGGGGCTCCGAGCCTGGGGGACGCCATCTGGAACCTGTACTGTTAAGAAGTAGTACTAGAAGTCCCACAAATCTTGTTTCCATGTGCCCCCTCATCTGGGCCGAAATGAACGTTCGAGCTGTACGTTGTCTGGTCAATACGGGCTCACAGGTGACCACAATGCCTGAAGTATACTTCGCCGGCATTTTACTTAAGTGATGTGGCATGAAAATGGGGCCAGTGATGAAACTCACGGCTGTCAATCAATTGCTAGCAATGGAGGCTAGCAATGAACATACTATCCCGTTAGGCATGAATGTGTTGAGAGAGTTCAGAAGTCTTATTAATGACTCCCCAGACAGGTTCCTTAAACAATGGAGTACCCATACACCACAGTGGAGAGTCTTCCAACAGCTGATTAGGGCGGATCAAGCCCAAGAGACCTTCAGCGGTGGAAAGGCACTGGGGAAAGTAATTGCCCCAACTTCAATCAATAGGGTCTTACCTCTGGGTCAAGCAGTGCTTACCCTGCCCATCTAAACATGTACCCCCCTGGAAGGCATCGAGGTTCAGATCAAGCCGAGTAATGCTGACCAGTTACCACTGGGAATTCTTGTGGTGCGGACATTAGATACGGTGCGTGACGGAGCAGTTCTTCTACGCTGTGCGAATTTGGGGGAAAATGATATCATACTACCCCCCAGAAGCAAAGTGGCTCATGTCCTGGCTATGCCAGAAGAGTGGATATCACCTCAAGCTGTACAGATGAGTGCTGAGCTCACACAACAACAGGATGTGTTCGCGAGACACAAGGATGACTGAGTGCACGACGGCAATCACACATGAGTTCCAACTGGAAGTGCTGCACCCATAAGAGAGCGTTACTGTCAAATTCCTCCCCAAATGTACCAGGAGGTGAAAGGCATGCTGAACCAGATGCTACAGAAGGGGGTAATTCGAGAGATGGGACGTTACATTTTTGTGTGGATTACCGCAAACTCAATGTCTATACACTGCGGGATTGAGGAGTTCCTGTCTGCCCTGGGAAATGCTAAATACTTTTCCACAATGGACCTTGCTATTGGCAAGTGCTGATGTCCGAGCAAGACCGATCCAAAACAGCCTGCATACTCCCCATGGGATTATTCGAGTTTGATCAGATGCCATTCAGATTGGCCAACACCCCAGGTACATTTCGGTGACTCATGGAGAGGTGTTTGGAGGATTTAAACTTCGAGGCCACACTGATCTATCTAGACAACATCATTGTCTTTGCTCCCTCGTTTGACGAACATCTCTGGAGACTGGAACAGGTGTTGAGTGTTGTGAATTCCGCTCTTGGGCTCCCTCCGGTGGTTGTAAGTGGCACTTTTGTGAGTTCTGCTCTTGGGCTCCCTCTTGTAGTTTCTAGTGGTATGGCTGCTCCTTGGAGTTAGCTGTCATCAGCTGCCTCCACTTATCGTCTCTTCTGCTCGGCTATTTAAGTCTGGCTCTATCTTCAGCCAGTGCCACTTGTAAATGGTTCCTGGTTGGATTCACATCTCTTTGGAGTTCCCTGTTATCCTGACCAGTTCAGCTAAGCTAAGTTTTTGCTTGCCCTTTTCTGTCCATAGATTGTGGACTTATCCATTCTGTGCTTTCTATGTTTGTCCAGCTTATCAGTGTGAATTAATTCTGTCTTGCTGGAAGCTCTGGGAGGCAGATTTGCCCTCCACACCTTTAGTCAGGTGTGGAGATTTTTTGTAAACTCTGCATGGATTTTTGTAGTGTTTTATAGTGACCGCACAATATTCCATCCTGTCCTATCTATTTAGTTACATGTAAAGAAGCTGCGGAGACACCATCACGTGTTTCTCGACGCAAGCAGTGAATAGCCAGGCCTTTCCCCGGGAAGGAACAACCACGGGAAGGGCAGCATCCTATGAAGGAAAGCCACCTATGCCAAGCATGGTATCCATCCACAGACAGCTGTTTTGGGGTTTTTGCCCCTCATCAGTGTGGAGTAGGAATCTGGCTATTAGGAGCAGTGCCTAGTAAAAAGGCTATAAAGGCACAGATGATTGGCCTCAGGGAGGCCAAAACATCCAACACCGCGGAGACACCATCACGTGTTTCTCAACGCAGTGATTCCAGAACACTGCCCCCATCCCTTATGGGAAATATGCAGATGCATGTAAAGAAGCTGCGGAGACACCATCACGTGTTTCTCGACGCAAGCAGTGAATAGCCAGGCCTTTCCCCGGGAAGGAACAACCACGGGAAGGGCAGCATCCTATGAAGGAAAGCCACCTATGCCAAGCATGGTATCCATCCACAGACAGCTGTTTCGGGGTTTTTGCCCCTCATCAGTGTGGAGTAGGAATCTGGCTATTAGGAGCAGTGCCTAGTAAAAAGGCTATAAAGGCACAGATGATTGGCCTCGGGGAGACCAAAACATCCAACACCGCGGAGACACCATCACGTGTTTCTCAACGCAGTGATTCCAGAACACTGCCCCCATCCCTTATGGGAAATATGCAGATGCATGTAAAGAAGCTGCGGAGACACCATCACGTGTTTCTCGACGCAAGCAGTGAATAGCCAGGCCTTTCCCCGGGAAGGAACAACCACGGGAAGGGCAAATCTGCATATTTCCCATAAGGGATGGGGGCAGTGTTCTGGAATCACTGCATTGAGAAACACGTGATGGTGTCTCCGCGGTGTTGGATGTTTTGGTCTCCCCGAGGCCAATCATCTGTGCCTTTATAGCCTATCTATTTAGATAGACTGGCCTCCTGTGCTCATCCTGGTTTCATTCTGTGTATGTCTTTTCCCTCTCCACTCACAGTCATTATTTGTGGGGGCTAATCTATCCTTTGGGGATTTTCTCTGAGGCAAGATAGCTTTCCTGCTTCTGTCTTTAGGGGTAGTTAGCTCTTAGGCTGTGACGAGATGCCTAGGGAGAGTTAGGAGCATTCCACGGCTACTTCTAGTGTTGTGTTGAGCTTAGGGACTGCGGTCAGTACAGTTACCACTTCCTTCAGAGTTCGTTCCATGTTGCTCCTAGACCACCGTATCATAACAGTACAAGTGGCCAAAAATGAATTAAATGCATCTCAAAAGAAGGAAAAGAAAGTTCTGAACCATTTTTTTTCTGTGCTCTAGTTTGTCTTTTTTTTTTTCTTTTCCTCTTGATATCTGGGTGGTTCAGGATATATGCTTTGGCATGGATGTTCAGGGTTTGTTTTCTCGTGGGGATCAACTTGCTGCAAGAGTACAGAGTATCCAGGACTATGTTGTCCAGACTCCGGCTTTAGAGCCCAGAATTCCTACTCCTGATTTGTTTTTTGGGGACAGATCCAAGTTTTTGAACTTTAAAAATAACTGCAAATTGTTTTTTGCTTTGAAACCCCGTTCTTCTGGTGATCCCATTCAGCAAGTAAAAATCATCATATCCTTGCTGCGTGGTGACCCTCAAGACTGGGCTTTTTCTCTTGAAACAGGGGATCTGGCATTATTGAATGTAGATGCATTTTTTCAAGCGCTCGGATTATTGTATGACGAACCTAATTCTGTGGATCATGTGGAAAAAACCCTGTTGGCCTTGTGTCAAGGTCAGGAAGTGGCAGAGTTATACTGCCAGTAATTTAGAAAATGGTCTGGGCTCACTAAATGGAATGAAAAGGCTCTGGCTTCTATTTTCATAAAAGGTCTTTCTGAAACCCTTAAAGATGTTATGGTGGGCTTTCCTACGCCTGCCGGTTTGAGCGAATCCATGTCTCTAGCCATTCAGATTGATCAGCGTCTGCGCGAGCGCAAAGCTGTGCACCATATGGCAGTATCCTCTGAGCAAAGTCCTGAACCTATGCAATGTGAAAGGATTTTGACTAGAATAGAACGGCAGGAATTCAGACGTCAGAATAGGCTGTGTTTTTACTGTGGTGATTTGGCTCATGTTATCTCTGATTGACCTAAGCGTACTAAGAGAGTCGCTAGGTCTGTTACCATTAGTACTATACAGCCTAAATTTCTCTTATCTGTGACCCTGATTTTCTCATTGTCGTCCTTTTCTGTCATGACATTTGTGGATTCAGGCGCTGCCCTGAACTTAATGGACTTAGAATTCGCCAGGCGCTGTGGTTTTTCCTTGCAGCCTTTGCAGAGCCCTATTCCTTTGAGGGGCATTGATGCTACACCCTTGGCCAAGGATAAACCTCAGTACTGGACACAGATGACTATGTACATGGCTCCTGCACATCAGGAAGATTGCCGTTTTCTGGTGTTGCATAACCTGCATGATGTTGTTGTACTGGGATTTCCATGGTTACAGGAACATAATCCGGTGCTGGATTGGAAAACTATGTCGGTGACTAGTTGGGGTTGAGCCTTCTGATTGTCCTGGTGTTGATTCTGTGGTGGACAGGCTGCAGCAGATTTGGACTCATGTGGTGGACAATTTGACGTTGTCTCAGGAAAGGGCTCAACATTTTGCCAACCGCCGTCGGTGTGTTGGTCCCCGGCTTCGTGTGGGGGATTTGGTTTGGTTGTCTTCTCGTCATGTTCCTATGAAGGTTTCTTCTCCTAAGTTTAAGCCTCGGTTTATTGGTCCTTATAAAATTTCTGAAATTATTAATCCGGTGTCTTTTCGTTTGGCTCTTCCTGCCTCTTTTGCCATTCATAATGTTTTCCATAGATCTTTGTTGCGGAGATATGTAGTGCCCGTTGTTCCCTCGGTTGACCCTCCTGCCCCGGTGTTGGTTGAGGGAGAGTTGGAATATGAGGTTGAGAAGATTTTGGATTCTCGTTTTTCGAGGCGGAGGCTTCAGTATCTTGTCAAGTGGAAGGGTTATGGCCAGGAGGAAAATTCTTGGGTTGTTGCCTCCGATGTCCATGCCACCGATTTGGTTCGTGCTTTTCACTTGGCTCGTCCTGATCGGCCTGGGGGCTCTGGTGAGGGTTCGGTGACCCCTCCTCAAGGGGGGGGGTACTGTTGTGAATTCCGCTCTTGGGCTCCCTCCGGTGGTTGTAAGTGGCACTTTTGTGAATTCTGCTCTTGGGCTCCCTCTTGTGGTTTCTAGTGGTATGGCTGCTCCTTGGAGTTAGCTGTCATCAGCTGCCTCCAATTATAGTCTCTTCTGCTCGGCTATTTAAGTCTGGCTCTATCTTCAGCCAGTGCCACTTGTAAATGGTTCCTGGTTGGATTCACATCTCTTTGGAGTTCCCTGTTATCCTGACCAGTTCAGCTAAGCTAAGTTTTTGCTTGCCCTTTTCTGTCCATAGATTGTGGACTTAGGGTACCGTCACACAGTGGCATTTTGATCGCTACGACGGCACAATCCGTGACGCTCCAGCATCATAACAATATCGCTCCAGCGTCGTAGACTGCTGTCACACTTTGCAATGTACGACGCTGGAGCGATAATTTCATGACGTATGTGCGATGTAGAAGCCGTTGGTTACTATGCGCACATCGTATACAATATCGTGCACACCTTTGTTACACCATGCGATCATGCCGCCACAGCGGGACATTAGACGACGAAAGAAAGTTTCAAACGATCTGCTACGACGTACGATTCTCAGCGAGGTCCCTGATCGCAGTAGCATGTCAGACACTGCGAGATCGTAACTATATCGCTGGAACGTCACGAATCGTGCCGTCGTAGCGATCAAAATGCCACTGTGTGACGGTACTCTTATCCATTCTGTGCTTTCTATGTTTGTCCAGCTTATCAGTGTGAATTAATTCTGTCTTGCTGGAAGCTCTGGGAGGCAGATTTGCCCTCCACACCTTTAGTCAGGTGTGGAGATTTTTTGTAAACTCTGCGTGGATTTTTGTAGTGTTTTATACTAACCGCACAGTATTCCATCCTGTCCTATCTATTTAGTTAGACTGGCCTCCTGTCCTCATCCTGGTTTCATTCGGTGTATGTCTTTTCCCTCTCCACTCACAGTCATTATTTGTGGGGGGCTAATCTATCCTTTGGGGATTTTCTCTGAGGCAAGATAGCTTTCCTGCTTCTATCTTTAGGGGTAGTTAGCTCTTAGGCTGTGACGAGATGCCTAGGGAGAGTTAGGAGCATTCCACGGCTACTTCTAGTGTTGTGTTGAGCTTAGGGACTGCGGTCAGTACAGTTACCACTTCCTTCAGAGTTCGTTCCATGTTGCTCCTAGACCACCGTATCATAACAGTTGAGTCATCTACAACAGCATGGTCTAGAAGTGAAGCCTCAGAAGTGTCATCTGTTTCGCACTCAAATTGAGTATCTGGGACACATTACCTCTGCAGAAGGAGTGAGACCATCTCTATAATAGATTAGAACAGAAAATGCGGCAGCACTCACCCATCTGTGGTCCAATTCTTTATTCAAAACATGAACAAATACAGCCTTGCGGTCCGAGGGAGTGCAGATGGACGGGAGGTGAGCAGGTGAACGACGACAGCTGTTTCGCGCTGATCCAAGCGCTTCTACAGGTCTGGAAGCAGGGGAAGTGACGCCGACTTAAAACAGGTGAGTGAGAGCAACCCGCCCCCACCCCGCCGCACGCCCACGACCCCTGTACCAATAAAAACAGGTGCATAACAAACTACACATAAATTATGTTAAAAACAAAATCCCTGGAAAACAAACCATAGGACGAACCTCAACAAGACCAAACGATCAGGGAAATTAAGCCTCCGGTCTGAACGCATAATCCACCCTATCAAAATTATAATAAAGTAAACGAAAATCAATTCAAGCCAGAGAAAGCCTATTGCAGGGGCATATTACAGCTCTTCCTACTCACAGTGACAGACCATTCCATAAAAAAAGAAAACAGAAAACAAAAAGACAAAAAACTAATGGGGAGAGAGGAAAAACGCAGAAATAAGCAAAATGATAAAGAAAGAGAGAGAAAAAAAAAAAAATCATCAAAACTCATGCAGCATAACCAACAGGGGGGGCTATAAAAATACAGACATGTCAATTCTGTCATTGAAGCCAGCGGGACCAGTAGCGTTAGTGCGCATGATCCACCGTGCTTCTGCCCTTAATAGCAATTTATGTAGATCCCCCCCTCCCGCTGGTAACACAACCCGTTCTATGCCAGCAAACGTGAGAACATCCGATTTACCCTCATGCATTTCCCTTACATGATTAATAAGTCTGGGAACGCCTTTCCCCGTCTGAATGGAACGGACATGTTCCCTAAATCGCACGTACATCTGGCGTATCGTTTTGCCTATATAGAACATTCTACAAGGACAAAAGATGACATACACTACATAATCAGTCTTACAGGAAATAAACTGACTTATCGTGTGTCTAATAGGGCCTATGCTCATACTCCGTCCAATGACATGTCGTGCGCAAAAGTGACAATGACCGCAACGGTTATTACCTCTAAGGGTCGACCGCTCCAACCAATTCCCCTGAGTTCCTAACAACCGATTGCGAACTAGAATGTCCCTAACCCGTGTACTCCTCCTATTAGAGATCAATGGACCCCCTGATGCTTTACCTGAGAGATCCCTATCCCTTTCTAGAACATGCCAATGGCGTCTTATCGACGCACGAATCTCCTGGTCTAACGGACCATACTTAAAGCAAAAGGTGAAACGTGGTTCAACTAGACTCTGCTCTCCTCTATTCTGCTTTTCAGTAGTAGAACCCACCCTATCCATAGCTGTATCCAGCAGGGTTTTCGGATACCCCCTCTCACCTAAACGTTGGCAGAGTTCACCAGCTTGCTGTGTAAACCCCCTCTGTGTGTTGTTCACTCTCTGCGTACGTAGTAATTGACTACAGGGGAGAGAACGTTTGACATGCGCCGGATGGAAGCTATTAAAATGCAGAATGGCATTGGTGGCAGTGGGCTTACGATAGACAGATGTGCAAATATTGCCCTCCTCGATCGTGACCAGCACGTCCAGGAATTCTAAACGACATCCCCCAAACACTGAGGTAAACGACATACCCATCTGATTAGTGGTGTTCAGATAATTAACAAAACCTTCAAAATCCTCCTCCGTGCCGTCCCACACCAGGAACACGTCATCGACATATCTCAAAAATAATCTGATGTGCTTAAGGAAGGCATTACTGTCCGGGCGAGCACCCCCTATACTGAAGTCAGTCCGTCACCACTCACTGCTGCTGATCTGCCGGAGGAGGGAAGGCTGTGCAGCTCACTTTTTCCTTTGTTTTTGGACTATCGATTCTTATATGAAGCTAGCACGCCTGTGATCGCAGTTACGAAGTTAAGTCATTACAGTGAGAGTGTGTGATTATACGGCTGCATTGTCGGAGATTTCCACATTATGGATCCTGACATCCCTTCAGTCTGTGTGGGACTACAAGCCGGCCGAGAGGATGTAGCCAATTATTTCAGGGAGTGTGAGCAGGTGGATCAGGTACATATGCTCAGTACCAAATCCCTGGAGTATAAACTTATGAATTTGTCTGAACGAGAAATCAGACTCTTTTGGACGAACAATTCTCTCCAGTCTTATCTGGATAATGGACGAGTCCCGAGGGGACTTCGAGTCTGGAAGGACATATCGCACTTCAGCAATGATCCGTCCTTCAAATCAGAATGGGAAAAAAATCATGTTAAAAAGTCCTCAGGAGCTGCTTGCCTTGGTACTTAAGTCCAATATATCGAATTATGATGCATTGAATATAGAAATCACAAAAACGCAGTCAGAACTAAAAAGCAGACTCACAGAAAGCCAATGGGTTTCGTTTAATAAAAAACTTGACAGCAGACTCATTCCTATTCAAGCAGAAATTAAAGAGAGAAAAAGGGACAAATTTATTAGAGATAAAAATGACTATGATTCCGGGCAGATATTTACTTGGCAGAAAGCGCAGAAGGACATTCATCAATTTGGTTCAGAGAGAAGTAGAACGGGTAATAATAATAATAACAAAAAACGCAGATTTAGAAAACGCCATCAACGCCGTCAGGGTGATTACCTAACCACCGACTCTGACTCGAGTCTGAGTGAAGGAGGGGGCATGAATCTTGAACCGGCAGAGGGATCAACCTCTGAATCATCTATAGCAGCTGCACCCCCTTTAGGAGAAGGACCCGTAGGGGGAAGAGGAAGCAGAGGCTACACCCCCGGGTGGGGACACAAGAGGAAGAATGTCTCCTGGAGGCAGGGGCATTAATTTCTACTGCACCTGAGGAAAGTGTCATTAATCTAACCAACCGAATTTTAGAACCAGCACATCTCAACCTACTGGCCAAGGGCCTGAACTATTGCATTCCTGAGGACTTCGACTTTACGGAATTTCGGATCGATTTGTTTAAAGCAATAAGGAACATTCATCTACATAAGGCCTTTTCGTTGGGTTCTGCTGCAGCGATTCCCCTGGAGGGTGAACGTCCCTGCCATATTGGACCCTTGGGCTTTTTGGCCGGTTCACCTGGAGAAGCGTTGGCGGACTACCGTGATGATGCCGCTCTGTTGTTGAGCCTGACTGATTCTGATTGTTTACCTAATGTGACAGCATCGCCGGAGTCTACCCCTTTTTTGGGGGGGGTCCCGTCGACCTATATACCACCCGTCTCACCAGGGAATATGGCGGATTTGTTTGAGACTCTAGTTTTAAGGGACATGGAAGCCCTTATTTATAAGAAGGCTCCCTTTAATTTGGCTATCCCTGAGAGAATGGCGTTGAGGGAAATGGCCGGGTGGTCTGATGTGATTCTGCGTCCGGCGGATAAAGGCGGGAAGACGGTTTTGCTATCTAGGGAGGCGTATGAGAGGGAAGCGTTGCGGCAGCTTTCAGATGGTGGCACATATCGGAGATTGTTGAAAGATCCAACGAATAAGTTTAAGATTGAGTTGCAATCATTTTTGAGGGCTTCGGTGTTGAAAGGAGTGATTACCCAGACGAAAGCAGAAAATTTTTTCCACCTTTTCCCACCAAACCCTATTGGTATTACCTTCCAAAGGTGCACAAATCGGTTACCCAGCCCCCTGGTAGACCCATTGTCTCGGGGGTTGGGTCGTTAACCAAACCCCTCTCCCAGTATTTGGAATGGCTGCTACAGCCTTTGCTTGCCTCCGTCCCGTCCCACACCCGGGACACTAAGTCTTTTTTGCAACATATTCAAGATTTTGCATGGCATCCGGGGTTCTCCTTGGCGTCCATTGACGTGGCTAACCTATATACCAGTATCCCACAATCGCTTGGGGTCGACTGCATCAGGCGTGTTTTATGCACTACTGATAGGAACCGGGCCTTTGTCGATTTTGTATGCAATGGGTTGAGTTTTGTACTTACCCATAACGCCTTTACGTTTTTGGATACATGGTATCATGAGACCACTGGGACTGCCATGGGGACCCCGGTCGCATGCACTTTCGCCAATCTTTTTTGGGCCGTGTTTGAGGAGGATTATGTGTATTCGGACAGTAATGCCTTCCTTAAGCACATCAGATTATTTTTGAGATATGTCGATGACGTGTTCCTGGTGTGGGACGGCACGGAGGAGGAATTTGAAGGTTTTGTTAATTATCTGAACACCACTAATCAGATGGGTATGTCGTTTACCTCAGTGTTTGGGGGATGTCGTTTAGAATTCCTGGACGTGCTGGTCACGATCGAGGAGGGCAATATTTGCACATCTGTCTATCGTAAGCCCACTGCCACCAATGCCATTCTGCATTTTAATAGCTTCCATCCGGCGCATGTCAAACGTTCTCTCCCCTGTAGTCAATTACTACGTACGCGGAGAGTGAACAACACACAGAGGGGGTTTACACAGCAAGCTGGTGAACTCTGCCAACGTTTAGGTGAGAGGGGGTATCCGAAAACCCTGCTGGATACAGCTATGGATAGGGTGGGTTCTACTACTGAAAAGCAGAATAGAGGAGAGCAGAGTCTAGTTGAACCACGTTTCACCTTTTGCTTTAAGTATGGTCCGTTAGACCAGGAGATTCGTGCGTCGATAAGACGCCATTGGCATGTTCTAGAAAGGGATAGGGATCTCTCAGGTAAAGCATCAGGGGGTCCATTGATCTCTAATAGGAGGAGTACACGGGTTAGGGACATTCTATAAATAAATAAATAAATAATCTTTATTTTTATATAGCGCTAACATATTCCGCAGCACTTTACAAGTTGCACACATTATCATCACTGTCCCCGTTGGGGCTCACATTCTAAACTCCCTATCAGTATGTCTTTGGAATGTGGGAGGAAACCGGAGTACCCGGAGGAAACCCACGCAAACACGGAGAGAACATACAAACTCTTTGCAGATGTTGTCCTTGGTGGGGTTTGAACCCAGGACTCCAGCGCTGCAAGGCATTCTAGTTTGCAATCGGTTGTTAGGAACTCAGGGGAATTGGTTGGAGCGGTCGACCCTTAGAGGTAATTACCGTTGCGGTCATTGTCACTTTTGCGCACGACATGTCATTGGACGGAGTATGAGCATAGGCCCTATTAGACACACGATAAGTCAGTTTATTTCCTGTAAGACTGATTATGTAGTGTATGTCATCTTTTGTCCTTGTAGAATGTTCTATATAGGCAAAACGATACGCCAGATGTACGTGCGATTTAGGGAACATGTCCGTTCCATTCAGACGGGGAAAGGCGTTCCCAGACTTATTAATCATGTAAGGGAAATGCATGAGGGTAAATCGGATGTTCTCACGTTTGCTGGCATAGAACGGGTTGTGTTACCAGCGGGAGGGGGGGATCTACATAAATTGCTATTAAGGGCAGAAGCGCGGTGGATCATGCGCACTAACGCTACTGGTCCCGCTGGCTTCAATGACAGAATTGACATGTCTGTATTTTTATAGCCCCCCCTGTTGGTTATGCTGCATGAGTTTTGATGATTTTTTTTTTTTTTCTCTCTCTTTCTTTATCATTTTGCTTATTTCTGCGTTTTTCCTCTCTCCCCATTAGTTTTTTGTCTTTTTGTTTTCTGTTTTCTTTTTTTATGGAATGGTCTGTCACTGTGAGTAGGAAGAGCTGTAATATGCCCCTGCAATAGGCTTTCTCTGGCTTGAATTGATTTTCGTTTACTTTATTATAATTTTGATAGGGTGGATTATGCGTTCAGACCGGAGGCTTAATTTCCCTGATCGTTTGGTCTTGTTGAGGTTCGTCCTATGGTTTGTTTTCCAGGGATTTTTTTTTTAACATAATTTATGTGTAGTTTGTTATGCACCTGTTTTTATTGGTACAGGGGTCGTGGGCGTGCTGCGGGGTGGGGGCGGGTTGCTCTCACTCACTTGTTTTAAGTCGGCGTCACTTCCCCTGCTTCCAGACCTGTAGAAGCGCTTGGATCAGCGCTAAACAGCTGTCGTCGTTCACCTGCTCACCTCCCGTCCATCTGCACTCCCTCGGACCGCAAGGCTGTATTTGTTCATGTTTTGAATAAAGAATTGCACCACAGATGGGTGAGTGCTGCCGCATTTTCTGTTCTGATCTACATGTTTGCATCTATATTCCATGCGAGCACCCCCTATACTGAAGTCAGTCCGTCACCACTCACTGCTGCTGATCTGCCGGAGGAGGGAAGGCTGTGCAGCTCACTTTTTCCTTTGTTTTTGGACCATCTCTATAATAGATTGTTGCGGTACAAGATTGGCCTACCCCGAAAACCGTGAAAGGCGTGCGGGCTTTCCTTAGGACTCACGGGGTATTTCAGACGTTTTACAAAAAGAACTTTACCTGCATCATGAACCCGCTGCTGGAGCTATTGAAGGGGGTACTGTCTAGTGCTAGAAACAGAACTGTACAACGGAGTGAGGGACAAGAGGAAGCATTTCAAGCCCTTAAATTTGCCTTGACAGAGACACCAGTGCTGGCCTATGCTGACTTTATGCAACCTTTCATTCCACATACTGATGGATGTTTGCATGGACTAGGAGCAGTGCTGTCCCAGATTCAGAAAGGAGAGGAGTGAATAATCACTTATCACTTACTCAATCTCTTCATGACTCTGAGAAGAACCCGGATAACCACAGTTCTTCTGTGAATATCTGTGCGGTTCTGAAGTTCACGTGTGCATGGATAACAATCCATTGGCTCATCTGGAAAGAGCAACACTTGGGGCGCTGGAACAACTCTGGGTAGCTTGGATGGCGAAGTTTCGTTATAAAATCACCTACAAGAGTGGAGCAGAGAATACCCATGCCAATGCTTTGTCCTGAGTGAGCTACGGGGAGCCAGGGCCTTACTGTGATGAGGAACTGGAGGCTGAAGAGGTTCCCAGATTCAGGGACTCTGCCAGGCCATGCTGGAGAAAGTACAGATGACGATTCGTGCGTGTCTACTGGGACAATCCCGTGATGAGTGGGTCTGGATACAACAGGAAGACAAAGAATTGGCTTGATTGAGGCAGTGGGTGTCATCCAAACAACTGCCCAGCGGATGCTACGGCAGTGGGAGAAACTACAACTGCGTGATAGAGTTCTGTACCGGAAAGTTCTACTGTCATGGGAGCTGGGCATCACCTGGCAAAAGGAGGTCCCTGAAATGTGGCTACAGAGGCGCACAAAAGAGGAGCTCACTTCGGACCGGAAAAGACCTTGCAGTGGCTGCAACGACTAATTTATCATCCTCAATTAAAAACTGTAGTGGAAGAAATCTCTCAACTATGTCGGAGCTGCGAGTTGGCCAAGCCACCTGAACTAAGGGCCCCCACAAAGACCATAGTGACGTCTGCTCCTCTAGAGTTGCTAATGGTAGATTATCTGACTGTTGGCTCAGGGATATGAACATTGCTTGGTGATGACGGATCACTTCACGAAGTTTGCCGTTGTGACTCCGACGCGAGATCAGACTGTCGAATCCATGGCATACACCATCTGTAATAACTTCATCCAGGTGTACAGGTGTCCAAAGCGCATACACTCGGATCAAGGCGCCTGTTTTCTTGGAAGGGTGATGGAGGAGTTACATCAGTTGTACCAGATAGGGAAGTCTCAGATGACGCCCTACCACCCTCAGGGAAATGGAGCCTGCGAACAGTTCAACCGTACTCTGATCCTGATGTTAAGGACCTTGGAAAAGGATAGAAAGGCCCAATGGCCTCAGTACGTGACCGAGTTGGTTTGGGTGTATAACAACCAAAGACACAGCACCACTGGTTTCATGCCATATACTCTCCTGTTAGGTCGACTAGGGAAAGAAATTACTGAACTGTTGCTAGAGCCCAAGGAAGACTACCCACGGACGGGGGTGTCCACTTGGGTTCAAGAACATCCACATCGGTGGCAGACTTTGCATTGACTAGAATGGACCACGTTTCAAGAATTGGAACATCCCAGGACCACTCCTCTGCGTGGAACAGCTCTCCAGGCTGGAGACCGTGTCCTGGTACGAGAAAGGCGCCCTCGAGATAAGCTGGAGTTTCGGTGGGATAAGGACCCGTATCGGGTGAAGCGTAGAGTCAACGCTAAGGGACCTGTCTATGAGATTCAGCCTGAGGGAAAGGAAAGTGCCCCACTCGCATAGTCCATTGAAACATGTTACGACTCTGCTTATCAAGAGATTCCGACCAAGAACAGAAGACACTGGATGCTCCAAATGTAGTTCCGCCAGACATCCGGGCTTCCCCCACAACAAATGCCTAGTAGGTGAGCTGGTTTCTCTCCATTTTTTTTTTTTTTTTTTTTCCTTTTGTGTTAGTCCAGTTTTGAAACCGTGCACACCTAGAGCCTGTATATACAAGTGCTAGCTTTGTCTAAATACGTTTGTGCTCTAAAGGCATTCAATTTTTTCTTCCTTTTTGTTTGTGGGTTTTTTGATATATATTTTTAAAATGAATGAAAGTCCAGAAAGAGCTCGTAAGGCTGCTCAGCTGTTTTCAATGGATCTTTCTTCCACAACTGATAGGTCTGAGTCAGACCTCTTCAGCACAGACGTTAACAAACTGGAAAAACTCATGATGAAATGAAAGTGTGGTGGGATTTTACTACATTGGACAATTATGTGCAAAAAGACTTGATCCCAAGAGGATTGCGCATTAAAAAAATTCCCACCACCATATATTCACAGCAGTTTGTGGATGAATGGAATATGATCCTAAGTAATTGCTCGACTAAATTAATGCAATTAATTATGAAATATGAGGACATTAAGCTGAAAAACATTTAGTCATAAATTAATGACATTAAAACTAGTCTTGAAAAGAAAGATATCAATAAATATAATGAGGAATTAAAAAATATTAAAACGTCTCTATTGAAATCAGAGGATTTAATTATGAGCCGCAAGAAAAAGAAATTTCAACGTGACTTAAGTGACTATCAAAATAATCAGGTATATGAATGGGGCAGGTGGCAGAAAGCATATAAAAGCCCTCGCCCTATCCTGAAACGTACCAATTCCTCTGATACATCTGAGCGCCGAGTCTCTTTCAGTTCCTCAGACATGGATTCTATGGATAATGGGTCTATTGAAACTGGTGGTGACGCAAACATCAATCAAAGTATGGACAACATCAACACTTACTACCGTAGACCAAGAAGAATTAATTCAAAAAACGCAAGAGGCGCGGGGGCCGTAAACACCGCAGGAAACTTCCGCATGGCTACCCGCAACAGAAAGTAACATCTTTTTCAGGTGATTTTTCTAATATTTTAAATATTTCCAGCTGTGATCTTTCAGTTGAACAATTGCAAGTGTTGACTTTGGGACTTAAATATGCACCGGATCAACGATTTGATTTATTTCATACATTGATGGACATTAATAGATTTATTCGCAATTTGACAGTTAAAAGACATTTTTTTAAACAGGAATCAACTGTCATTGCGGACACTTCTGTTGTTATAAATGAATTCTGTGATCTCACAATTAATGAACAATGTCTTTTGATGAACTTGAACGAATTGAATGGTTCTAATGTATCTTTGAATCGCGATGTAAATCAAGCTGATCAATTCATAACAAAAAATCCATCATTCTACCCCATTCATTCGAGGGTAGACTGCATGGACAGATTCCAGGCTGTCATGGAACGAGATTTAAGATCTTTGGATACATATGTCCAGCAAGAAACTCACAAAGGTAATTTAAATTGGAAGCAGCGCAGAGCTCTCCATGAAATTAAAAAAATGGACGAGATCACTATAAAAAAGGCAGACAAAGGTGGCCTAATTGTGGTGATGGACACATTGGTCTACAAAGAACAAATGAATGATCTCCTAAATGACAGCACCACGTATAGAAAATTACTCTCAGATCCTACATCTTCTTACAAAAAGGAATTGTTCAGTTTGATTGATGATGGTGCAGCTCTGGGTGTTCTTACTAGAACACATGCTGAATACCTAAAGGTTGATTGCCCCATTATACCTACAATATATGGCTTACCAAAGGTACATAAAGGTGTTACACCTCCACCAATGCGCCCTATATTATCAGGGATGGGCTCTCTAACAGAACATCTTAGTCAATGGGTAGATTCCCTCTTACAGCCATTGGTTACGAGAGTTCCAGGATTCTTGAGAGATTCGAGAGATGTTTTACATCAGCTCTCTAATATTGTATGGTGTGATGGATTTCAATGGATAAGTTGTGATGTCATCACTCTGTACACCTGCATTCCACAAAATATTGTTATTCAAGCACTTGAATTTCATTTGCATAAGTACAGTAATTACACCATTGATTTGTGCAATTATATCTTGCAGGTTATTGTTTTTTTAATGACTCACAATTATTTTTTCTTTGATCAGCAGTTTTTTCTCCAATGTAAAGGAGTTTCTATGGGAGGCAAACATTCACCATCCGTTGCTAATTTGGTAATGTCATACTGGGAGGAATTATTTCTTTATTCGGATCGTAATCCATTTTTGATGGACATATTCTGGTATGGTAGATATATCAATGATTTGCTCCTCATATGGAGTGGCGATGAATCTACCATACCGGAGTTCCTCAGTTATCTCAATTCTAATGAATTTAATCTTTGTTTTACATGCAGCCATAATTCACACATGATTTCCTTTTTGGACTTGATGCTGCATAGTACTGTTGGCTCTGGTATTGCCACTTCCACATTTCATAAACCTTTATCTGGTAATAGTATTTTACATGCGTCCAGCAGTCATCCTGGACATACAATAAAGTCTATACCAGTGGGTGAGCTGACTAGAATAACCAGAAATTGTAGTGATGCTAGCATTTTAAAGCAAGAGACTGATTTGTGTTGTAAAAAATTAGAAAAAAGAGGCTACTCTAATTGGTCTCTGGATAGAGCCAAAAATATAGTACAACATAAAAAACGCAGTGACATGCTGTTATCTAAAAATAAGAGTAAATTGCATCAAAACCAAAAAAATTTCTGCTCCATTAAATACAGTCCTCAATACAATAACATCAAATCTCTTATTTTGAAAAACATTCCTATTCTTTATGAGGATGAGATTCTCATCATTAAATTACTGAACTGTTGCTAGAGCCCAAGGAAGACTACCCACGGACGGGGGTGTCCACTTGGGTTCAAGAACATCCACATCGGTGGCAGACTTTGCATTGACTAGAATGGACCACGTTTCAAGAATTGGAACATCCCAGGACCACTCCTCTGCGTGGAACAGCTCTCCAGGCTGGAGACCGTGTCCTGGTACGAGAAAGGCGCCCTCGAGATAAGCTGGAGTTTCGGTGGGATAAGGACCCGTATCGGGTGAAGCGTAGAGTCAACGCTAAGGGACCTGTCTATGAGATTCAGCCTGAGGGAAAGGAAAGTGCCCCACTCGCATAGTCCATTGAAACATGTTACCACTCTGCTTATCAAGAGATTCCGACCAAGAACAGAAGACACTGGATGCTCCAAATGTAGTTCCGCCAGTCCTTGCTGAATATGAAGAGGAAAAATCTGACACCGGTGGTTCAGTCAGGGAAAATGTGTCTTCCATTCCCCGAGGACAACCTGATTCAGTTGCTCCAATGGAATCTACTGCTCCTTCTATCCTTCTGCGCTCCAAACGATCTACAGCAGGTGTAGCCCCTAACCGATATAATCAGGATCAGTTTGTCTGGCGGCAAATAGTTCAAGGACTGGAAGAGTGTCAGCGTGAGCTAAGAAAACTCTAGCCTGTGGAATGGCGAGCTAAAAGAGAGGGGGAATATAAAAGGAAGAACAAGGTCGGGTATACCTTTCTCACACCGGTTCCCGAACTACCAGGACTGTCACCAATGTTGTAGGGGGGAAGATTTTCAGACAAGAACTGACCCTTGCAAGTGACTGCGGTAGGCGGGACCGTGTAAAAATTGCTGAGTGCGGGAAAAGGGTTAGAGTCTGGGGGGAAAGATAAGCGAACTGTCGGGTGCAGTGTCGGCTGTGAAAGCAGAGCATCCCTTTAGCACAGGCCGACTTGACTGATCCCCTGCGTAACGTTACACTGTAGATTGACAACCGACTGCCAGTTCCCCGCTATCCTCTGTGCCAGGAGGTGACTCACCATTGATACCAGAGACTGTAACGTGCGCGCAGCGATAAGCAAGTGACTAGGCCAGAGCCTCTTAACCAAGTACCTGTATACGCCACGGAGCAAAGCCTTGTTCCGGTGGTTCTTCGTACTGGACTGAGCACAGTGTTTGGTGTTCATGAGTACTGGAACTCCCTGCACCCTTCAAAGACTCTTCACCCGCTCCGTGGATTGAAGCCCCGACCTCTACAGACACCTCCGAGACGACACCTGCCACTGTTGTCGGTGCCACCGTTGGAGAACCGAGACGCTGCACTCAAGAAAACTACAGACTGATAAGTTTTATTGTCTTTGTTTCTTCCTATCGAAAGATCGTTCGTTCCTTTCCTGCCCCATCCTAGCTCCCCGTTCTGCCCTTCTCCCTAACACACCTCCCATGTCCTGCCACTCCCTGCGTGGAGTATACGTGTTGTTAATAAACCTGTTAACTCTTGATCTGCCTCCTGTCCGTGACGACATCTCACGTTCCTGCAATTTCTGCACAACATAGCTCTCCATACACTTGTATGGAGCAAGGCCACGTCCTCTAGACTGACATGCCCATTCGCCATCCGCATCACTTGTTGGGGCGCAGCATTGGCTCAACAAAAATGTATGGAGCGAGACCATGTCCACTGGCCAGGATGCGGCCAGGCATAGCCTCCGTTGCCAGGTCTGAAACTGTCAAATCTCTGTTGAATGCGCTGGGGATTCATAAGTCTGCAATTACACAGAGTGACAACAGACTTATCGGTTTTGACCGGACAACCCCTTTACATAATACTTAAAGAAAACCCTTTCCCATTTCATGCTGTTAGAAATGGTACCATGCAGAAGAGAAATGTCACAAGACTTTAGAAAGAAAATAATTTCTTTACACAAGAAAGGTGAAGGCTACAAGAAAATCAACAAAGCTTTACTTATCAGTCAGAATATTTTAGATAATTGGTCCAAAATTTTAACAAAGATGGAACTGCAACCATCTCAGAAAGATGTCTACGCCGACCATGGAACTTAACACCTAAACAGGAGTGTCTTCTGATGAGAACGTTTGAAGAAAATCAATATGCAAGTTTATTGCTGTTAGCTAAAGAAAGCCAAACCGGAGCAAGTGTTTGCCGTGACACCATATGGGGTACACAGCAGAGGAATGACATGCGTCATCCACAAAAGAAACGTCTCCTAAATTTCACAAAAAAACCTGCCTACGATTTTCCATTGACCATGCTGAAAGATATGAAGACTACTGGGACTCTTTACTCTGGACTAATGAGACAAAGATAAATGTTTTTTTTGGAACTGATAGCTTCAAAACTGGATGGTGTCTCAAAGGTGAGGAGTATGAAGAAAATTGCATGGTGCCTACAGTGAAATATGATGATGGCAGTGTCCTTACATGGGGCTGCATGAGAGCTCTTGGTGTTAGGAAGCTACATTTCATTGAAGGTATCATGAAATCACACATGTGCTGCTCTATATTGAAGTAGAAGATGCTACCATCACTCTATGCCCTTGGTATACATGCATTTTCCAACATGACAATGATCCAAAACACACATCTGAGGCCACTGTTGCATTTCTAAAGAACTGGATAAAAAGTGATTCAGTGGCCATGTACAGTCATGGCCAAAAGTATTGACACCCCTGCAATTCAGTCATATAATACTCATTTTCTTCCTGAAAATGATTGCAAACACAAATTCTTTGGTATTATTATCTTCATTTAATTTGTCTTAAAAAGAAAAAACACAAAAGAGAATAAAGCAAAAAGCAAAACATTGATCATTTCACACAAAACTCCAAAAATGGGCCAGACAAAAGTATTGGCACCCTCAGCCTAATACTTGGTTGCACAACCTTTAGCCAAAATAACTGCGGCCAACCACTTCCTGTAACCATCAATGAGTTTCTTACAATGCTCTGCTGGAATTTTAGACCATTCTTCTTTGGCAAACTGCTCCAGGTCCCTGATAATTGAAGGGTGCCTTCTACAAACTGCCATTTTTAGATCTCTCCACAGGTGTTCTATGGGATTCAGGTCTGGACTCATTGCTGGCCACCTTAGAAGTATCCAGTGCTTTCTCTCAAACCATTTTCTAGTGCTTTTTGAAGTGTTTTCGGTCATTGTCCTGCTGGAAGACCCATGACCTCTGAGGGAGACCCAGCTTTCTCACACTGGGCCCTACATTATGCTGCAAAATTTGTTGGTAGTCTTCAGACTTCATAAAGCCATGCACACGGTCAAGCAGTCCAGTGCCAGAGGCAGCAAAGCAACCCCAAAACATCAGGGAACCTCCACCATGTTTGACTGTAGGGACCATGTTCTTTTCTTTGAATGCCTCTTTTTTTCTCCTGTAAACTCTATGTTGATGCCTTTGCCCAAAAAGCTCTACTTTTGTCTCATCTGACCAGAGAACATTCTTCCAAAACGTTTTAGGCTTTTTCAGGTAAGTTTTGGCAAACTCCAGCCTGGCTTTTGGGGTAAGAAGTGGGGTCTTCCCGGGTCTCCTACCATACAGTCCCTTTTCATTTAGACACCGATGGATAGTACGGGTTGACACTGTTGTACCCTCGGCCTGCAGGGCAGCTTGAACTTGTTTGGATGTTCGTCGAGGTTCTTTATCCAACATCCGCACAATCTTGCATTGAAATCTCTTGTCAATTTTTCTTTTCCGTCCACATCTAGGGAGGTTAGCCACAGTGCCATGGGCTTTAAACTTCTTGATGACACTGCGCACGGTAGACACAGGAGCATTCAGGTCTTTGGAGATGGACTTGTAGCCTTGAGATTGCTCATGCTTCCTCACAATTTGGTTTCTCAAGTCCTCAGACAGTTCTTTGGTCTTCTTTCTTTTCTCCATGCTCAATATGGTGCACACAAGGACACAGGACAGAGGTTGAGTCAACTTTAATCCATGTGAACTGGCTGCAAGTGTGATTTAGTTATTGCCAACACCTGTTAGGTGCCACAGGTAAGTTACAGGTGCTGCTAATTACACAAATTAGAGAAGCATCACATGATTTTTCAAACAGTGCCAATACTTTTGTCCAGCCCCTTTTTTATGTTTGGTGTAGAATTATATCCAATTTGGCTTTAGGACAATTCTTTTTGTGTTTTTTCATTTAAGACAAATTAAATGAAGATAATAATACCAAAGAATTTGTGTTTGCAATCATTTTCAGGAAGAAAATGAGTATTATCCGACAGAATTTCAGGGGTGTCAATACTTTTGGCCATGACTGTATGTCTTCTGTTTTGAACACAATCAAATGCCTATTGGGAATTCCGAAGTGACAAGTTGAGCATCACTCTCCATCCAGCATCCAGTCTCTAAAAGAGGGTACTCTTGAAAAAAAAAAAAAAAAGATGTTGCAATATGTCCCCAATGTTCATTCCATGCCTAAAAGACTTGTTGCTGTCCTTAAGAATCAAGGAAGTCATACAAAATACTAGCTGTAGTAGTTTTTGATGTGGGGCGTATTCATTTAGACAACAAATTAGAGTAAGACTGCCATCACACTTGCAGTATTTGGTCAGTATTTTACATCAGTATTTGTAAGCCAAAACCAGGAGTGGGTGATAAATGCAGAAGTGGTGCATATGTTTCTATTATACTTTTCCTCTAATTGTTCCACTCCTGGTTTTGGCTTACAAATACTGATGTAAAATACTGACCAAATACTGCTAGTGTGACGGCTGCCTAAAACTGAAGATTTTGTAATGAATATTATGGTACTAGCATTACTTTAATGTTACTGTGACAAAACACTCTGGGATCGCCTTTGCTGGGGTCAAAGGACACGTGGTTTGTGCATTGAATCTGAGGCGTACAGCAGGTTTCTGAGCAGGCTGACCTCAGGTCAGATTTATTAACGTGAAAGCAACACAAAAAACAAAACATAAAAATAAATCCTAGCCTGTCCGGCACTAACTAAACAAATACGTTGCTATCTCAACAACTGGGGAGGCTTCTCCCACCCAGCTAACATCACACAGATCTTGAGCAGAGCTCTTCACTCACGTTTGTCTCACACAGGCAGGCAATCTGTGTGCCCCAGGCAGACACTGGAAACACCCAGCTGGTCATCTTTTATTCCTGCAATCATTAACCCATTAGCACCCTGAAGATACTGAGTGGCCTAATTCACATAGGACAAACACCTGGGCGAGATATATCTGCCTCCAACTACCACACCAGCATGAGTCTTACATATCCCCCCCCCTTGCTCAGACCACTCCGGTCGAGCAAGAACACTTTTGAAACAGTGCACTCGGGATAGGGCATCAGCGTTCCCCATCTGCACCCCAGGTCGGTGCTCCACCGTAAAAGAGTAAGCCTGCAGGGCAAGGAACCACCGGGTTACCTGACTATTACGGTCCTTGTGGAGGTGCATCCACTTGAGAGGGGCATGGTCTGTGACCAGCCTAAACTTCCTACCAGCCAGGTAATACTTGAGGGAGTCGAGAGCCCATTTAATGGCTAGGCACTCTTTTTCAACCACCGCATACCTCTGCTCATGTACATTCAGTTTCTGACTGAGATAGAGGACCGGGTGTTCGACTCCGTCCCTCACCTGGGAAAGTACAGCTCCGACACCAGTATCAGAGGCATCAGTTTGTACCACAAACTCGCTGCTGAAATCAGGAGTCACTAGTACGGGCTGAGAGCACAAAGCCCGTTTCAGGCTGTGGAAGGCCTCTTCAGCAGCTGAGGTCCATTTTACCATGACGGAACCCTTCCCCTTGGTAAGATCCGTCAAGGGAGTAGCCATGGCTGCAAAATTGGGTATGAACCGGCGATAATAGCCGGCAATCCCCAGGAAAGCCTGCACTTGTTTCTTGTTCACTGGTTGTGGCCAGCCCTGAATTGCCTGTATTTTGTCGATCTGGGGTTTAACCACTCCTCGGCCAATCACGTAGCCCAAGTATCGGGCTTCTTCAAGCCCGATGTGGCATTTCTTGGGGTTTGCCGTTAAACCTGCATCTCGCAGGTCATCAATCACCGCTTGTACCTTCTGGAGATGAGTTTCCCAGTCCATGCTGTAAATTACGATGTCATCCAGGTAGGCAGAAGCGTACTGTCTGTGAGGCCTCAAGACTCGATCCATCAATCTCTGGAACGTTGCGGGAGCTCCGTGAAGTCCAAACGGCATATAGACATACTGGAACAGACCTTCCGGTGTAGCAAATGCCGTCTTCTCTCTGGCCGCCTCGGCCAGAGGAATCTGCCAGTACCCCTTTGTTAAATCCAGGGTCGTAATGTATCGGGCTTTACCAAGCCGGTCGATCAACTCATCGACCCGGGGCATAGGGTACGCATCAAATTTAGAAACTGCATTCAGTTTCCTAAAGTCATTACAAAACCGGATGGAGCCATCCGGTTTAGGTATCAACACAATTGGACTGGACCAGGCGCTGTGTGACTCCTCAATGACTCCTAAGTCCAACATTGCCATCACTTCCCGGGAGACGGCTTCACGGCGGGCTTCCGGAATCCGGTAGGGCTTCACATGAACAGTGACGCCAGGCTCTGTGACAATCTCATGTTTCACCAACTTAGTCCGGCCAGGTTTTTCGGAGAAAAACTGTGGGTTCTGTAACAAAAATTGCTTAACCTCAGATTTTTGTCGTTCTGAGAGAGTCTCAGCAACCTGCACCTCTGGTACAGTAGGTGAACAAACCGGACGGGGCAGATCCGCCGTTAGGGCAGAGCGGTCTTTCCAGGATTTTATCAGATTCACATGATAAATCTGTTCCGGTTTTCTCTTACCCGGCTGGTACACTTTATAGTTCACTTCACCAACTCTTTCTCGGACCTCAAATGGGCCCTGCCATTTCGCCAGGAATTTACTATCCACCGTAGGGATTAGGACCAACACCCTATCGCCGGGTGCAAATGTACGGACCTTAGCGCCTCTATCATAACTTTGCCTCTGGGCTCCCTGGGCCTGTAACATATGGTCCCTAACAATGGGCATGACAGCGGCAATACGATCCTGCATTTGTGTTACATGGTCGATCACCGTTTTAAAGGGAGTGACTTGACCTTCCCAGGTTTCTTTTGCGACATCCAGCAGTCCCCGGGGACGACGGGCGTACAACAGTTCGAAAGGCGAAAACCCTGTGGAAGACTGGGGAACTTCCCTAATGGCAAACAGCAAATAGGGTAACAAGTAATCCCAGTTCTTCCCATCTTTGTCCATCGCCTTCCGGAGCATCTGTTTTAAGGTTTTGTTGAAGCGCTCAACCAGGCCATCTGTTTGAGGGTGATAGACAGACGTACGCAACGGGTCTATTTGTAAGAGCCTGCAGAGCTCCTTCATTACTCTCGACATAAAGGGAGTCCCCTGGTCGGTGAGTATCTGTTTTGGAATTCCCACCCGACTAAACACTTGTACCAATTCCTTGGCGATCGTCTTGGTAGCTGTGTTACGCAAAGGGACGGCTTCCGGGTAACGAGTGGCATAGTCCACGATGACGAGGATATGTTGGTGCCCACGTGCGGATCGGGGAAGGGGCCCAACCAAATCCATCCCAATTCTCTCAAAAGGGACCCCGATGATAGGAAGGGGTACCAAAGGGCTACGGAACTGAGATTTAGGGGCCGCGATTTGGCACTCTGGACAGGACTCACAATAGTTACGCACATCACAATGTATTCCAGGCCACACAAAACAATGCAATATCCTTTCTGTGGTTTTCTGTACCCCCAGATGTCCCCGCATTCTCCACCACAATGTGACAAAACACTCTGGGATCGCCTTTGCTGGGGTCAAAGGACACGTGGTTTGTGCATTGAATCTGAGGCGTACAGCAGGTTTCTGAGCAGGCTGACCTCAGGTCAGATTTATTAACGTGAAAGCAACACAAAAAACAAAACATAAAAATAAATCCTAGCCTGTCCGGCACTAACTAAACAAATACGTTGCTATCTCAACAACTGGGGGGCTTCTCCCACCCAGCTAACATCACACAGATCTTGAGCAGAGCTCTTCACTCACGTTTGTCTCACACAGAATCTAGAAAATCACATAGTATAAATTGTATAAATTTATTTGCATTTTGCAGTGAGAAATAAGTATTCAATCCCCTACCAACCATTAAGAGTAGGGTTGAGCGAAACGGGTCGGCCATTTTCAGAAGTCGCCGACTTTTGGCAAAGTCGGGTTTCATGAAACCCGACCCGACCCCTGTGTGGGGTCGGCCATGAAGTCGGCGATCTTCTGAATCTGGTATCGGAATTCCGATCCCGAGTTCCGATATGTTTGCAATATCGGAAATCGGTATCGGAATCCATATTTAAGTGTAAAATAAAGAATTAAAATAAAAAATATCGCTATACTTAACCTCTGACGCACCCTGGTACTAACCGGCAGCCTTTCTTCCTTCGAATCAGCACATGCAGGACCTTGCGGTGACGTCGCGGCTTGTGATTGGTCGCGCGACCGCCCATGTGACCGCTCGCGCGACCAATCACAAGCCGCGATGTCACCGCAAGGTCCTGCAAGCGCTGATTCTTAGGAAGGAAGGCTGCCGGAAAGAAGCAGGGCGCGTCTGAGGGTGAGTATAGCGATATTTTTTATTTTAATTCTTTATTTTACACTTAAATATGGATCGCAGGGCCTGAAGGAGAATTTCCTCTCCTTCAGACCCTGGGAACCATTGGAAACCCAATGTACTGCATTGGTTTTCGAGTTTCGGCCGACCCCGACCCCGACTTTTTTATAGGATCGGCTGATTTCACTCGACCCGACTTTTGAAAAAGTCGGGTTTTGTGAAACCCGACCCGATCCTATAAAGGTAAAAGTCGCTCAACCCTAATTAAGAGTTCTGGCTCCTACAGACCAGTTACATGCTCATAACTCGTTACCTTCATTAAAGACAGCTGTGTAACATAGTCGACTTTATAAAAGACTCCTGTCCACCGACCCAATTAATCAGTCAGACTCTAACCTCTACAACATGGGCAAGACCAAAGAGGTTTCTATGGATGTCAGGGACAAGATCATTGACTTTCACAAAGCTGGAATGGGCTTCAAAACCATACGTAAGATGCTGGGTGAGAAGGAGACAACTGTTGGTGCAATAGCAAGAAAATGGAAGAAATACAAAATGACCCTCAATCGACATTGATCTGGGGCACCCTGCAAAATCTCACCTCGTGGGGTATCCTTGATCATGAAGAAGGTGAGAGATCAGCCTAAAACTACATGGGGGGAACTTGTTAATGATATCAAGGCAATTAGAACCACAGTCACCAAGAAAACCATTGCTAACACATTACACCGTGAAGGTTTAAAATCCTGCTGTGCCTGCAAGGTCCCCCTGCTCAAGAAGGCACATGTGCAGGCCCATCTGAAGTTTGCCAATGAACACCTGAATGATTCTGTGAGTGATTTGGAGAAGGTGCTGTGTGCTGTGGTCAGATGAGACAAAAATTGAGGTCTCGCCCTGTTTAGAGAAAGAGAAATGCTGCCTATTGTTAGGGTTGGCGGATTGCGCTAAATAAAATAAATAAAGCGCAATCACAAACCTGGGGTCCACCGTGAAGGGATGGAAAACTGCTGCTAGTAAACAATGATGGAACACACGGCAAGCGATTGCCTGTACACACTGGGTTAACGCCACTCAGTGTGAACAGGGCGCTGAGTTCCAAACTCTGTTACTCCACAGGAAGGAACAGTACAAACGAGTACTAAGTGCTTTGTCCTGTTAAACGGCACAGGGCAAGCACATGAACTGAACTTGCACACAGAAACATAGCAGATGCTCTGCAACTGAGCTCTATCACTCGCACACAGAAACGAAACAGACACTCTGCAACTGAGCTGTGTCACTCGCACTCAGAAACGAAACTGATGCTCTGCAACTGATAAACATATACCATACAGGGCAACATTAGTATTGAGATGCCACAGAGACCAAAACCTTTGTGGATGTCTCCAAGGTGCACCTACAGGACACTCCTAAACATGATATGAAACATTAGAAAAATTGGAGCCCGGTCCAAAAATAAAATACAATTTATTGAAATAATGCACCATACATATACACAGACTAGGATCAGGTAATCAGAAAAAAGAGACAGTAGTATCTTGACTTAGAATATTAGTACTTCCCATGGGTAAAGTGCTCAAGTGCCGCAAGAAAAAAACCCACTGGTCAAAAAGTAGTGCACACCTTGAGGAAGAGACGAAATGCGCCTCGGTGGCACGTGTCCTGACTCACTGACGCCATGGGTAAGCACAGATAAGAGCATGAGACACTGTTTTTCAATGGCACAGCGCACATAATACTATAGCCATTTGGATACTTTGATCATTACTACTTTTTGACCAGTGGGTTTTTTCTTGCGGCACTTGAGCACTTTACCCATGGGAAGTACTAACATTCTAAGTCAAGATACTACTGTCTCTTTTTTCTGATTACCTGATCCTAGTCTGTGTATATGTATTGTGTATTATTTCAATAAATTATATTTTGATTTTTTTTGGACCGGGCTCCAATTTTTCTAATGTTTCATGTTCTGCAACTGAGCTGTGTCACTCGCACACAGAAACCTAACAAATGCTCTGCAACTGAGCTGTCACTCACACACAGAAATGAAATAGATGCTTTGAGCATAATACCCTGACTAGGGTTGAGCTTGCTCTGAAACTCTACTGTGCTAACCGCAGACATGCAAGTAACAGATGCTAAGCCAAACAGCTAATTGCCCCCACTGACGCTAGCTGCCTGTTTAAATGTACAGTCCCAAAGCTTAGACAGACATACAACACTTGTAAACAGAGTGGAAGGGTGTACACTACCATAGCCACACACAAATTTTTATACATAAGGCTCCGCCCCAAACACTTACGCCCAGTCGAGCGAGACATCGCACATGGGCCAATCTGGAGCTACCACATCAAGGACATGCTAAGTAAATAAGAATCTCCGTGGCCTTCTTAGAGAACACGTCAGCATATTGCCAGTAGTGCTTAGGAAGAGAGGTTAGATCTGTAGTGATCTCAGACAACCTAACCAGAACTTGGGCCCTAAGACACTGTCCCTCACATGACCTGCTCCATCCCAGTATGCTCCTAGTAGCCCAAACTATGTGATGTGAATGGTGGTGCAACCAAGGTATGACTAACAGTACATCATCAATACCCGTTGGGATGACCAAAAAAGAAATTATCTCCTGATGCTTTGGAGAGATTATGAGTGTAAGAGGAATAGTTTGATGAGTGATTTTGGTAGATAGAGCGAACCCATTAACCACCCGGATGGTGATTGGCTTTGGGATCATCACTAGGGGTATTGTGTGCCGTCGGGCGAAGGTGGAAGACAGAAAATTGCCCCAGAATCCACGCAAGCCTCAGTAATGTGAGTGGTCGACCCATAAGATAGAGTCACCTTGAAAGTTAATTTGGAGGACACATCTGCCGTGTCTAGTGAGCCTCCTCCGATAGACACTAGACACATTCGTTTCCCTGTCGCCTGGGACACTTGTGAGCGTAATGACCTGCTTGCCTTACAAATAAAGCAGGTCGGGCGTGGACAAACAGAATGGGACCTAGGTTTTGCTTGGGATACCTTCATGGCCTCCATTGGCTCGCTTGTCTGAGCCAGAGACTCCAAAGGATTGGTAAAACTTGGGGAACCAAATTCTTTGTCTACATTGGGCTCGCTCCAATATTTCTTCAACGTGCTGAAGATCGATGCAAGTGGACACCGATATTGAGTCCTCCAGTGTAGTGGAAATCTCCCTAGTGGACAGAGCATCCTTTACATGGTCAGCAAGGCCCCTCCTTTAATAAGGAATCAAGACCTTATCTGGCCACTCCAACTCGGACGCTAAAGTCCAAAACTGGATGGCAAACTGGTACACCAAAGAAGAGCCATGGGTTACCACCAAGAGTTGGAGAGCGGTGTCTTGAGTAACTCAAGGTTGTAAGAAGACCTGTTTCAGGGCACCCAGAAAGCGAGAGGCGTTCTGAACCACCTGGTCATTACGCTCCCACAGAGGCATAGCCCACTCCCACACCCTGTCCGTCAATAGAGACACCAGAAAGTGAGGCCAGTAGTTCCCACTCAAAAGGGCACTGAATCACGAATCCCCTGCAAGCCTTGCTGTCCCCCTGAGAACTTATTGGGAAGCGAGAAATGTGGGAAAGACAGACAGGAGTTGCAGCAGAAACCCTGGTAGCGACCTCACTGGCAGCTTGTGACGTTGCTGCTCATCCGCCATTACTAGTCAGACCCTGGTGCTAGTATACAGTTAGGGTTGGCGGATTGTGCTAAATAAAATAAATAGTAATGCACAATCACAACCCATGGTCCACCATGCAGAGATGGAAAACTGCTGCTAGTAAGCAATGGCGGAACACACGGCGAGTGATTGCCTGTACACACTGGGTTTAACGCCACTCAGTGTGAACAGGACGCTGAGTTCCAAACTATGTTACTCCACAGGAAGGAACAGTACAAATGAGTACTAAATGCTTTGTCCTGTTAAATGGCACAGAGCAAGCATATGAACTGAACTCGCACACAGAAACAAAGCAGGTGCTCTGCAACTGAGCTGTATCACTCACACACAAAAACAAAACTGATGCTCTTAAATGTAAGAGCAACTGAATCCAGTGCGGATTCAGTTGCTCTTACATTTATCAGTATTCTCTTGACAGTGGTGGCACCTCCCTGTCCTGTTTCCTGCAGCTGAGGGATTTATCTATTTTTTGGTGAGGTAGCGCGCGTGTATTCTTCTATACCATATCTAAAACTGATGCTCTGCAACTGAACTGTGTCACTCGCACACAGAAATGAAACATGCTCTGCAACTGAGCTGTGTCACTTGCACATAGTAAAGAAACTGATGCTTTGCAACTGAGCTGTGTCACGCGCACACAGAAACAAAACAGCATTATACCCTGACTAGGGTTGAGCTTGCTCTGAAACTCTACTATGCTAACCGCACACATGTAGGTAACAGATGCTAATCCAAATGGCTAATTGTTCCCACTGATGCTAGCTGTCTGCTTACATGTACAGTCCCAAAGCTTAGACAGACTTTCAACACTTGCAGACAGAGTGGAAGGGTCTACCCTACCATAGCCACACACAAATGATACTAACACACCCGCATGCGCCACAGGGGGCTTTTTATACGTAGCGCTCCACCCCAAACACTTAGGCCCAGTTGGGCAAGCCATCGCACACTGGCCAATCCAGAGCTGCCACATCACAGACATGCTCAGTAAGGAAACTCTGGGCTTTGGTTCCAGATTGGCAGGCTGCTCCTGAATAACACTGGTTACAAAGGCCTTGGTTGGAGAGCCTGCAGTAACCAACCGTATACCACGAGCATGAACTAGACATTGAGATTGATGTCTATGCTGAGTAGCATCTGCCGTGGCCGAGCCCGAATGGGAGACCGCCGAGGCAGACAAGGCTTGGGATATACCCCGTGCAATGGGAGAATCCCAGCGCCTAACACCTATGACCCAAAGAACACCATTCCTACTGTCAAGCATGGAGGTGGAAACATGGAAACATCATGTTTTGGGTGTGTTTCTCTGCTAAGGGCACAGGACTACTTCACTGCATCAATGGGAGAATGGGTGGAGCCATGTACCATAAAATTGACAACCTTCTTCCCTCCACCAGGACATTAAAAATGGGTTGTGGCTGGGTCTTCCAGCAAAACAATGACCTAAACATACAGTACAGACCAAAAGTTTGGACACACCTTCTCATTTAAAGATTTTTCTTTATTTTCATGACTATGAAAATTGTACATTCACACTGAAGGCATCAAAACTATGAACTAACACGTGTGGAATTACTTTATATACTTAACAAAAAAGTGTGAAACAACTGAAATCATGTCTTATTTTCTAGGTTCTTCAAAGTAGCCACCTTTTGCTTTGATGACTACCCAAGTTAAAAATCCAGAACACCTCCCTCACCATTAGACGCCTTTGCATATCGCCACCTCGAGCCGGTCTGGTAATTTTTTCAAAACCAAAAACCTTGATAGATGAAAGATTGCCTCTTTGCGTGTCAATAAAGTGTTTCGATGCAGTGGATATTTGTCTATTGTTGTGATTATTACCAGTAATATCATTAATATGTTCATTAATATGAACTTTTAATTTGCAAGATGTACATCCAATGTACGAGTTGCATGCACTCGGACCAGTGTTAATCTATGGGGCAGATCACATCTGCGATTATTTTCTCATGCCGAATCGGTATGTGAAAACAATCGCAGTGTAGGGGGGTCGACGAGGCAGAGGGTACCTGTGTGCTGGGTCCAGAACTAGAGAGGCTGCATTCACTGTTCCCGGGAGGAAGCCTGAGTAAGGTGGACCTTCCCCTGTTGCCTGGGGGAAGCTCTAGAGTGGAAAGGCTTCCTGCTGTCGGTGGGGGGCGGAAGAGGAGAAGGAAAAAGAGCACAAAGGAAGGGAGTTTGGCGCCAGGGCAGAGCAGCGCATAGTCAGGTGAGCGGTGTTCTCCGCTGCTCATCCCGACACAGAGTAAAGGCGCTGCGACAGGGCGGGCTGCAGTCAACCAGAAGGGCAGGAACTGCTGTGCTGAGGGAAGCAGTGTGCCCAGCAGTAATCCTGAGAGGGAGAGCTGTGCAGAGCATGCGTGCAGAGCTGAGCCGTACAGAGCAGAGCCATGTAAACAGAGCAGTGCTGAGCCGGGTGTTGCAGCAGCCACTAGGCTCCCAGCCAGAGAGTAGTGCTCTGGCTGGGAGCACCAGCACCAAGCAGATCAGCGTCGCCCACCGCCAACAGTGGGAACCAGGGAAAGCGGGACATGCAGTGTGTGTCCAGTGACCACCAGAGAGAACCGGGTGCCATACACTATGTGACTGTGAGTACCGCACATGCGCTGCCCCAAGAGAGACCACACATGGGACTGACACTTGCACCCTGACGTTGGCAGAGAATAGTTATCTTGACCCTTGTTACCTGACTACTCCAGTTAAGATAGTTAAGGAGCCATGTTTGGCTCACACAGGACTGTGGCCCATGCTTTTGTTAGCCACATCAGTATATGGACAAGGGGCAATGGAAGGTACTGGAGACCGACCACTGCCGCCAGAAGACCAACCAACGACTACAGAACCATCCTGGAAAAAAAGGCACTGTGCCCGCCATTGCCGGCGCTCTTGAGTTCGCAGCAGGAGCTGCAGTGTTAGCACTTCCTGATACGCTTGCTACTGAAGTGTCGTTATTTGTACCGTTGTACTTCACTTTGCCATTCATACTGTTTAACTCTTTACCGTCCTGCGTGGAGTATTCCCCAGTAAATAAACCTGTCAACCCTTGCTCTGCCTCCTGTCACTGCATCCCGCATTCCTGCGATTTCTACACTTGGCGTAGTCGACAGGATGAAGTCTGCGGGCGCAGGGGTGGCAGACCAAGTGGTTAGGGGTGCCCCAAGAGCCAGTATACCGCTGGGGGGCAGTATGGAGCAACCTCCTAAAGTTTACTGGAAGTAACACCATGTTGTGGAGCTGGACTGAGCTGGTCTAAGGGATGTTGAGTATGTACCTCCTGACCCCTGCGTTAGAGGTGGAGATTGCCTTGATGGCCCTAGATGGAGAAGCAAGAGATTCCATCATGCTGCAACCTCCGCATGAGCGAGACACTTTTGACAAGGTGTTACAGAAACTAGAGGAGACACATGGTGACCCTATGGACATAGGGGAGTTACGCATGCATTTATTTAGGTGTATTCAAAGAGAGGGGGAGGCTGTGATGCAAAATATGAATGTGCTACAGGAAATCCACACTGCCATTATTAAGAAAGATGGTGCAGGCATAGGACCCCCTGACCTAGTGCTGTGAGACCAGTTGGTGACAGGCTTGCGAGACATGCTGTTAATGCAGGCTTTGTGGGAGCGCTTGTGGACAAACCCGCACATGACGTTTACTGAACTGGGGGGCAAAGCCTTGACTGGGATGGTCCAGTGTTGCGGAGTACCCACCCCAAACGAGGAAGAGCCAAAGTTGTCCCGTAAATTACGGCAAGGAATGGAAAAATTGGGGAAGCAGTCGAATGCCTGAAGAAAACCCTTGTTGCTAATTTTGGAGCTCAGCGTCATACCCCAAGGTAGCAGGTAGCTCACAGAAAAAAATAGAGGAAGTTAGAGGAGAGGTGCTTAGCATCAGAAGTACCCCAGCAATCACCCCGAAATATGCTTCCAGGTCGTGGAGTGAAGAACAATCGCAGATGAGATATGCTTCCTGCAGAGGCCAACAATCCAGACTGAAGCGCCCACCAGACAGGAGCAGAAGAAGGTGCTGGACGTGTGGAAAACTGGGACACCTGTCCAGAAGTTGCCTGGCCCAAGACAGCCGACCGCAAAGATTTACTCACCTCTCTGAAGGTACTGATAATTGGATAGAACGCCGCCCCTGGGAGAAGTGGTATGGCGAGAGGAGAGGAGCTGCACCTAGAGCCAGACAGAGACTGCTCTGCTGTGGCCTTAAGCTCGTCTGAAGACAGTTCTGTCAGATGGCTAAAAAGCTAAATTTGCTTGATATATCTTTATATGCTTGAAGATGTTGGTCAAGAGAAGCGATAAACTGATCAATGATAGGCAAGAAAGTTTCTGCTCTGTATTTTTCAGAAGAGCTGGGTGGTACTTCTTCCGTATGGCCATAATCCAATGGAATGAGACACACGTTTTGGCGCCTGTGTCGAGTTATCGTCTGAACATACTCAGATGAACCAGACCGCTCTTCGCCTTGCTTCTCATAAATTTTGAAGGAGTCACGCTTTGATGCGACATAGTTTTTTAAGCTGGTCAGTGACGCCACAGCAGTAGATCAAGATTTGTGTGTTGTAGATTTTTACTAGTAGCATCTGTTCTTTGCAGGATATCATTCCAGAAGGTGGTGTTAATACCAATTTCAAGCTTATTCATTTGTCTTAACAGTCCTTCTGCTTCACGCCGTACACAGCTTTTGATTTCAAAGTCATCTGCAATCTGTTTCATTACATCTTTAATCTGTTGATAGTCATGCTTAAGGGCCTTAGTAGCGTCAGCTCTGCAGGATCAACGCATTGTTGTGACACGTTTGAGAGTCAAAGCTGTTGCTGAGTCAATATTTCTCTTCTATCGCCAACATCGTGGCTCCGCCTCCTTCCTCAAAGGTAGCTGAACAAACTCTCATCTGATCTAATCCGAGGGAGTGATCATATAGCTGAATAGGTAGCGCCTAGAAGCCTCTGTTGGAATCGGAGAAGGCTGCCGCATGCCATAAGCTAAGCATTAGGTACAGGGAGGGTACTAAGGAAGTCTGGCTAGGCTAGCCAGGTCAGTGGATGCTGACGCAGGTCAGGTGCCATGACTCTGCAGCTCTGCGTCAGCCACTGAGATGTAGGACCGCAGCCAGGTCCCTACACTTTCAATATTTTCTCTTTTGTTAAATGATCCCTATCATTAGAAACAGTTCACAGCAAAGAGACGTGTATTTTACATGTTTTGAGCTATTTATCCCTTTATTGGTGGGAGCGAGGTCCTCGCTTGGTGGCTGACCCAGGGCCCGGGCCCCTTGGGCCCCCCCTAAATCCGGGCCTGCTGCTGCCTCATTATAGTGCATAGATCCCTCAGAAGTTTCATCTGAATCATGTAATTTGGAGTTTTAGATGGAAACCCCAAAGTAATTGCTCAGCATAGCGTGCAGGATAAATGTGATCCAAAATTCCAACAAAATCTTCAAATCAATCCACAAAAAAGCAAGTCCCCACTCAGGTCCGTCATCTGTTAATAAAAAATATAGGGAGCTTCAACATTACTGGGAGTGCAACGGCTCTGGAAAAGCAAAAAGATTCCTTGCCCCCCAAAAGAAATTCAGCAAATTCTGTGCTCCCAAATCCAAATATCCCTCTCCCTTATGATCTTCACAATGTGTCTAAACCACATTTAGCGTCCACATGATTGGCATTTCTGTAGCGATGAGAGCTCACCTAATTTACATGTGAATGTCTCCAGAAGTATGAGCTGGGCAAAATGTACTTGGCACTGCTACGTACTGGGCACTACAACGTACTGTGCACTAAAAGAGCAGATATGCAATTTTCACTCAGCAACATCCACTGCGGCCTGTTTTTAGAAAAACACCCATAGATTCAAATCATCACTTCACTTGTAGATAAATTCTCAGAGGGGTAGTCTAGGAAAATCTGCGCTCCAGGAGACAAACAGCGCTCTGTCCCTCCCAAGTCTTGCCATGTGGCTAAGCAGTACTGTACAAACATATATGGGCTATTTCCAAGTTCAGCAGAAATTGTGGGACAAATTTTGGTGAAATGTTTAACCATTTGCAGTGTGACAATATAAAATCTGGGGCTAAAACAAAATTTTGATGGTAAAATTGTAATGATTTTTTTTCTTCACTTCCCAATGGTATAAAATTCTGTGACATACCTGTGGTGTCAATATGATCACTGCACCCCTAGATGAATTCATTGAGAGGTGCAGTTTGTAAAATGGGGTCACTTACGGGGGCTGTTCTGGCACCTCAGGGGCTCTCCCAGTGAGTCTTGGCACCCACAAACCATAACAGTAAAATCTGCACTATAATATGATGCTCCTTCCATTCAGAGCTTTGCACTGTGCCTGAAAAGTATTTCCCTATTACATCTAAGGTATTGGTTCGCTCAGGAAAAATTGGCACAACTAACAGGGGTCCATTTTTTCCTACTAGCCCTTAGAAAAATTAAAAACTTTGGACTAAACCAACATTTTAGTGGTAAAAATGTAATTATTCTTTCTTTATCACCCAATGGTATAAAATTCTGTGAGGCATATGTGGTGTCAACTTACTCACTGCACCCCTAGATTAATTCATTGGGGGTGTACTTTGTAAAATTAGGTAAATTTCTGCTATTCTGGCACCTCACGGGCTCTGCCAGTGTGACATGGCATCCTCAAACTAATCCAGCAAAATCTGAACTCCAGTATGGCTCTTCTTCCCTTCTGAGCTTAGCACTGTGCCTCAAAAGTAGTTTTCAACCACATATGGGGTATCGGTGGAATCAGCAGAATTTGCACACATTTTGGGATCCATTTTCTCCTGCTATCCATGTAAAGATGAAAAAATTGGGGGCTAAAACAACATTTTTGCAGGAAAAACATATAGGTTTTCATTTTCACTTTTCAAATTTTGTGAAGCACTTGTAAGTTCAAGGTGCTCATCATGTTAGATAAATTCCTTGAGGGGTCTAGTTTCCAAAATGTTATCACTTGTGGAGATATCCACTGTTTAGGCCCATCAGGGCCTCTGCAAGCGAGACATGACACCTGCAGACCATTCCATAAAAGTCTGCGTTCCAAAATGTCACTCCTTCCTTTTTGAGCCCTGCCTTGCATTCCAAACAGCAGTTTTCCACCACATATAGTGTATCTGTGTGCTGAGGAGAAATTTCACAACAAATTTTGGCGTCCATTTTCTCTTGTTACCCTTGTGAAAATAAAAAATTGGGGGGTAAAAAAAACATTTTTGTGGGAAAAATGAGATTTTTTATTTTCAAGTCATAAACTTCTGTGAGGCACCTGGATGGTTTAAGGTGCTCACCGCACATCTAGATACCTTCATTGAGGGGTCTAGTTTAAAAATGGGGTCACTTTTGGGGGGGTCTCTACTGTTTAGGCATATTGGAGCTTTCCAAACGTGACATGATGTCCGGTAATGCTTCGAGACAATTTTGCGTTCAAAAAGCCAAATGGCGCAACTTCCCTTCCGAGCCCTGCTGTGCGCACATCAGTAGTTTTGCTTCACAAATGGGGTATCAGCATACCCAGGATAAATTTTACAACAAATTTTGAGTTCTATTTTCTCCTGTTACCCTTGTAAAATTAAAAAGAATGTTTTTTTTGTGGGAAAAATGGGACTTTTTTTTATTTTCACGGCTCTACATAAACTTCTGTGAAGCACCCATCTCACCACACATCTAGATACATTCATTGAGGGGTCTGGTTTCCAAAATGAGGTTAGTTGTGGGAGTTTCCACTGTTTAGGTACATCAGGGGCTCTCCAAACGTGACATGGCGCCTGCTCTCGATTCAAGCTATTTTTGCTTTCAAAGAGTCAAAGTGTTAGGACTGGCGGAACGCACCAAGTAAAAAGTAAGATGTTATTAGGTGCGTTCTCAGTCCGGGGTCCACCGTGCAGGTGAGAACCTGCTGCTAGCAAATGGCAGCGCTATATGGTGGTAGAAGCGAACCCTGTTAAGTCACAGGGCCGCGGTACCGCACAAAAGAGCGCAAGCAAGGAGTCACCGAACTCAGTCCCAAGACTAGAGATTTGAATCCGTCTAGACTACTTGCGCTCGGCACCGCTAGTGGGTGTAAGAGGTAAACTGAAATAATAATTTTGAGCACGAGAGTCCGAGCTGTGCGATACTCTGCGGGTATCTCGGTAGTGGAAACCTGTACACACACTCTCTCACACATCTGCCCTTACAAGACTCATTCCAACCCAATATCCTCAATATGTGGGGAGTGGAAACGGAGCCAGGGTATTCCCAGCAGAATCTCATCCATTCCCTCGGGAAGGAAAAGAAGGGAAATAATCTCCTGGTGGGAAGGGGACATGGACAACGTGAAAGGGACATTCTGGTGTGTGATTTGTAATGGAAGTGTCGACCCATTCACTACTCTAAGGCCGGGATCACACATGCGAGGAACACGTCCGAGTCTCGCATGTGAAACCCAAGCTCTGGCGCCGGCACTGTGGAGCGGAGCGTGCGGCCGCATAGCAACACATGGAGCTGCCCGCTCCGCTCCGGAGTGCCGGCGCCAGAGCTTGGGTTTCACATGCGAGACTCGGACGTGTTCCTCGCATGTGTGATCCCGGCCTAACAGTTACCGGTTTGGCGAGCATCACCAGAGGTATTGCGTGGCGCAGAGCAAAAGCAGAGGACATGAAATTTCCCTCCGCTCCAGAATCCACACAAAGCTCGACTGTTAGAGAGGATGAGCCAAACATGATTGTCCCTTTGAAGGACAGCTTGGAGGAAAACACTGCTGTGTCTAGTGAACCTCCTCCAATGGTTACTAGACGTGATCGTTTACCCGACCTCCGTGGACATTTATTTGCATAATGTCCTTGTTGTTGCCAATTTCTACAAACCACGGGTACTCGAGCGGTCTGAGACTTAGGTCCAGCTCGAGAAACCACCATGGCCTCATAGGAGTCGGACGCCAGAACAGGAGATTCTAGAGGTTTGGCGAAGGTGGGAGCCAGCCGAAACCTCTGCCTACACTGGGTCTGCTCTAACCTCTGCTTGTTAAAATGGAGGTCGATGCGGGAAAATATAGAAATGAGCTCCTCCAGAGTGGCGGGAATCTCACTGGTGGCCAAGGTTTCTTCACATGGTCTGCCAGTCCTCTCCAGAACACCGGAATAAGGACTTTATCTGGCCATTCTAGCTCAGAGGCTAGAGTCCAGAATTGGACGGCAAACTGGCTGACCATGGACAAACCCTGAGTTAATGCCAACAATTGGAGCGCGGTATCGTGGGTGACATGGGGTCCCAAAAAGACCTGCCTCAGAGCATCCAAGAAGAGAGGAGCACTCTGCACCACACGATCATCACGCTCCCATAGCGGCATTGCCCACTCCAACGCCCTGTCCGACAAAAGAGATAAAATAAATCCCACTTTCGCCCATTCCGTAGGAAAACGTGCAGCCAGGAGCTCAAGGTGTATGGAGCACTGGCTCACGAATCCCCGACATAGCTTACTGTCACCAGCATACTTGTCTGGAAGCGGGAGACGGAAAATAGTCGGAGCAGGGGTGGCAGCGGACAAACTGGCTGCAGCTACACTTGGAGCCTGAACAGCGACTGCAGTGACACCAACAGCTGAGGTTGTACGCTCTAGAGCCGCCAACCTACCCTCCAGCTGCTGGATGTACCACTGTAGACGCTGATCATCCGCCATTTACTAGCCAGACCCTGGTGTTAGCGTTCTGTTAGGACTGGCGGAATGCACCGAGTAAAAAGTAAGATGTTATTAGGTGCGATCGTAGTCTGGGGTCCACTGTGCAGGTGAGAACCTGCTGCTAGCAAATGGCAGCGCTATATGGTGGTAGAAGCGAACCCTGTTAAGTCACAGGGCCGCGGTACCGCACAAAAGAGCACAAGCAAGGAGTCACCGAACTCAGTCCCAAGACTCGGGATTTGAATCCATCTAGACTACTTGCGCTCGGCACCGCTACTAGGTGTAAGAGGTAAACTGAAATAATAATTTTGAGCACGAGAGTGTGAGCTGTGCCGTACTGGCGGACGCCACTAACCACCCAGACTTCAGCTAAAGAAGCGCTCAAATGGCGCTTGGCGCCATTCTGGCGGTCACAGCAGTAGACGCTGTTTCGTGTGTTAACTGTTATGATAAGGTAATTCAGTACCACAATGGACATAGAGGTCAGAGCACATACAGTGACCTGACAATAACCCAAAAACATAGAACGAGCTCTGAGACGTGGGAACTCTGCTGACTGCAATCCCTAATCCTCTCCAACCACACTAAAGGCAGCCGTGGATTGCGCCTAACGCTCCCTATGCAACTCGGCACAGCCTGAGAAACTAGCTAGCCTGAAGATAGAAAATAAGCCTACCTTGCCTCAGAGAAATACCCCAAAGGAAAAAGCAGCCCCCACATATAATGACTGTGAGTTAAGATGAAAAGACAAACGTAGAGATGAAATAGATTTAGCAAAGTGAGGCCCGACTTTCTGAACAGAGCGAGGATAGGAAAGGTAACTTTGCGGTCAACACAAAACCCTACAAAGACCACGCAAAGGGGGCAAAAAGACCCTCCGTACCGAACTAACGGCACGGAGGTACACCCTCTGCATCCCAGAGCTTCCAGCAAGCAGGAAGAAACAAATAGACAAGCTGGACAGAAAAATAACAGCAAACAAAATAGCAAAGCAGAACTTAGCTATGCAGAGCAGCAGGCCACAGGAACGATCCAGGAGGAGACAGGTCCAATACTAGAACATTGACTGGAAGCCAGGATCAAAGCACTAGGTGGAGTTAAATAGAGCAGCACCTAACGACTTCACCACATCACCTGAGGAAGGAAACTCAGAAGCCGCAGTACCACTTTCCTCCACCAAAGGAAGCTCACAGAGAGAATCAGCCGAAGTACCACTTGTGACCACAGGAGGGAGCTCTGCCACAGAATTCACAACAGTACCCCCCCCTTGAGGAGGGGTCACCGAACCCTCACCAGAGCCCCCAGGACGACCAGGATGAGCCATATGAAAGGCACGAACAAGATCGGGAGCATGGACATCAGAGGCAAAGACCCAGGAGTTATCTTCCTGAGCATAATCCTTCCACGTAACCAAATACTGGAGTTTCCGTCTTGAAACACGAGAATCCAAAATCTTCTACACAATATACTCCAACTCCCCCTCCACCAAAACCGGGGCAGGAGGATCAACAGATGGAACCATAGGTGCCACGTATCTCCGTAACAATGACCTATGGAATACGTTATGTATGGAAAAAGAATCTGGAAGGGTCAGGCGAAAAGACACAGGATTAAGAACCTCAGAAATCCTATACGGACCAATAAAACGAGGTTTAAACTTAGGAGAGGAAACCTTCATAGGAATATGACGAGAAGATAACCAAACCAAATCCCCAACACGAAGTCGGGGACCCACACAGCATCTGCGATTAGCGAAAGGTTGAGCCTTCTCCTGGGACAAGGTCAAATTGTCCACTACATGAGTCCAAATCTGCTGCAACCTGTCCACCACAGTATCCACACCAGGACAGTCCGAAGACTCAACCTGCCCTGAAGAGAAACGAGGATGGAACCCAGAGTTGCAGAAAAACGGCGAAACCAAGGTAGCCGAGCTGGCCCGATTATTAAGGGCGAACTCAGCCAAAGGCAAAAAGGACACCCAGTCATCCTGATCAGCAGAAACAAAGCATCTCAGATATGTTTCCAAGGTCTGATTGGTTCGTTCGGTCTGGCCATTAGTCTGAGGATGGAAAGCCGAGGAAAAAGACAAGTCAATGCCCATCCTACCACAAAAGGCTCGCCAAAACCTCGAAACAAACTGGGAACCTCTGTCAGAAACGATAGTCTCAGGAATGCCATGTAAACAAACCACATGCTGGAAGAACAATGGCACCAAATCAGAGGAGGAAGGTAATTTAGACAAGGGTACCAAATGAACCATCTTAGAGAAGCGATCACAGACCACCCAAATGACTGACATCTTTTGAGAGACGGGAAGATCTGAAATAAAATCCATAGAGATATGTGTCCAAGGCCTCTTCGGGACCGGCAAGGGCAAAAGCAACCCACTGGCACGAGAACAGCAGGGCTTAGCCCGAGCACAAATCCCACAGGACTGCACAAAAGAACGCACATCCCGCGACAGAGATGGCCACCAAAAGGATCTAGCCACTAACTCTCTGGTACCAAAGATTCCAGGATGACCAGCCAACACCGAACAATGAACCTCAGAGATAACTTTATTCGTCCACCTATCAGGGACAAACAGTCTCTCCGCTGGGCAACGATCAGGTTTATTAGCCTGAAATTTTTGCAGCACCCGCCGCAAATCAGGGGAGATGGCAGACACAATTACTCCCTCTTTGAGGATACCCGCCGGCTCAGATAAACCCGGAGAGTCGGGCACAAAACTCCTAGACAGAGCATCCGCCTTCACATTTTTAGAGCCCGGAAGTTACGAAATCACAAAGTCAAAACGGGCAAAAAACAGCGACCAACGAGCCTGTCTAGGATTCAACCGCTTGGCAGACTCGAGATAAGTCAAGTTCTTATGATCAGTCAAGACCACCACGCGATGCTTAGCTCCTTCAAGCCAATGACGCCACTCCTCGAATGCCCACTTCATGGCCAGCAACTCTCGATTGCCCACATCATAATTTTGCTCAGCAGGCGAAAACTTCCTGGAAAAGAAGGCGCATGGTTTCATCACCGAGCAATCAGAACTTCTCTGCGACAAAACAGCCCCTGCTCCAATCTCAGAAGCATCAACCTCGACCTGGAATGGAAGCGAAACATCTGGTTGACACAACACAGGGGCAGAAGAAAAACGACGCTTCAACTCTTGAAAAGCTTCCACAGCAGCAGAAGACCAATTGACCACATCAGCACCCTTCTTGGTCAAATCGGTCAATGGTTTAGCAATACTAGAAAAATTGCAGATGAAGCGACGATGAAAATTAGCAAAGCCCAGGAACTTTTGCAGACTTTTCAGAGATGTCGGCTGAGTTTAATCATGGATGGCTTGGACCTTAACAGGGTCCATCTCGATAGTAGAAGGGGAAAAGATGAACCCCAAAAATGAAACCTTCTGAACACCAAAGAGACACTTTGATCCCTTCACAAACAAAGAATTAGCACGCAGGACCTGAAACACCGTTCTGACCTGCTTCACATGAGACTCCCAATCATCCGAGAAGATCAAAATGTCATCCAAGTACACAATCAGGAATTTATCCAGGTACTCTCGGAAGATGTCATGCATAAAGGACTGAAACACCGATGGAGCATTGGCAAGTCCGAATGGCATTACTAGATACTCAAAATGGCCCTCGGGCATATTAAATGCAGTTTTCCATTCATCGCCTCGCTTAATACGCACAAGATTATACGCACCACGAAGATCTATCTTGGTGAACCAACTAGCCCCCTTAATCCGAGCAAACTAATCAGATAACAACGGCAAGGGGTACTGAAATTTAACAGTGATCTTATTTAGAAGGCGGTAATCTATACAAGGTCTCAGCGAACCATCCTTCTTGGCTACAAAAAAGAACCCTGCTCCTAATGGCGACGATGACGGGCGAATATGCCCCTTCTCCAAGGACTCCTTCACATAACTTCGCATAGCGGCGTGCTCAGGCACAGATAAATTAAACAGTCGACCTTTTGGGAATTTACTACCAGGAATCAAATTGATAGCACAATCACAATCCCTATGCGGAGGTAGGGTATCGGACTTGGGCTCATCAAATACATCCCGGTAATCAGACAAGAACTATGGAACCTCAGAAGGGGTGGATGACGAAATAGTCAGAAATGGAACATCACCATGTACCCCCTGACAACCCCAGCTGGACACAGACATGGATTTCCAATCTAATACTGGATTATGGACTTGTAGCCATGGCAACCCCAACACGACCACATCATGCAGATTATGCAACACCAGAAAGCGAATAACCTCCTGATGTGCAGGAGCCATGCACATGGTCAGCTGGGTCCAGTACTGAGGCTTATTCTTGGCCAAAGGCGTAGCATCAATTCCTCTCAATGGAATAGGACACTGCAAGGGCTCCAAGAAAAACCCACAACGCCTAGCATACTCCAAGTCCATCAAATTCAGGGCAGCCCCTGAATCTGCAAATGCCATGACAGAATACAATGACAAAGAGCAGATCAAGGTAACAGACAGAAGAAATTTTGACTGTACCGTACCAATGGTGGCAGACCTAGCGAACCGCTTAGTGCGCTTAGGACAATCAGAGATAGCATGAGTGGAATCACCACAGTAGAAACACAGCCCATTCAGACGTCTGTGTTCCTGCCTTTCAGCTCTGGTTAAAGTCCTATCGCACTGCATAGGCTCAGGTTTAAGCTCAGGTAATACCGCCAAATGGTGCACAGATTTACGCTCACGCAAGCGTCGACCGATCTGAATGGCCAAAGACATAGACTCATTCAGACCAGCAGGCATAGGAAATCCCACCATGACATCTTTTAGGGGGTTCAGAGAGACCCTTTCTGAAAATAGCTGCGAGCGCACCTTCATTCCATTGAGTGAGTACGGACCACTTTCTAAATTTCTGACAATATACCTCTATCTCATCCTGACCCTGACACAGAGCCAGCAAATTTTTCTCTGCCTGATCCACTGAATTAGGTTCATCGTACAGCAATCCAAGAGCCAGGAAAAACGCATCGATATTACTTAATGCAGGATCTCCTGACGCAAGAGAAAATGCCCAGTCCTGAGGGTCGCCACGTAAAAAAGAAATAATTATCCTAACTTGTTGAACTGGGTCACCAGAGGAGCGAGGTTTCAAAGCTAGAAATAGTTTACAATTATTTTTGAAAATCAGAAATTTAGTTCTATCTCCAAAAATCAAATCAGGAATAGGAATTCTCGGTTCTAACATAGAATTCTGAACCACAAAGTCTTGAATATTTTGTACTCTTGCCGTAAGCTGATCCACACATGAAGACAGACCTTTAATGTCCATCGCTACACCTGTGTCCTGAACCACCCAAATGTCTAGGGGAAAAAAAGGCAAAACACAGTGCAGAGAAAAAAAAATGGTCACAGAACTTCTTTTTTCCCTCTATTGAGAATCATTAGTACTTTTGGCTTCCAGTACTGTTATGATAAGGTAATTCAGTACCACAATGGACATAGAGGTCAGAGCACATACAGTGACCTGACAATAACCCAAAAACATAGAACGAGCTCTGAGACGTGGGAACTCTGCTGACCGCAATCCCTAATCCTCTCCAACCACACTAAAGGCAGCCGTGGATTGCGCCTAACGCTCCCTATGCAACTCGGCACAGCCTGAGAAACTAGCTAGCCTGAAGATAGACCACATCACCTGAGGAAGGAAACTCAGAAGCCGCAGTACCACTTTCCTCCACCAACGGAAGCTCACAGAGAGAATAATAATTGCAGATGTTGTCCTTAGTGGGGCTTGAACCCAGGACTAGAGAATCAGCCGAAGTACCACTTGTGACCACAGGAGGGAGCTCTGCCACAGAATTCACAACAGTTAACGCTGTGAGTTCAGCCAGGAGCTAGATAGCAGCCATACACCTTACGCGAACAGTCATACACAAGGGATGGTTTTTTAAGGAACGACTTGCACTCATCAACACACACATGATTACAAATGTACACTAGCGCATAGCAGTGCAGTCATGCAAACCTTTTATAGCTGCAGCATGTACTGGACCCTCCCAGATGGACCAAAGGGAGGCAGCCACAGAAGTTGAGCACCTTCAGGACCTTCCTGGAGGACCAATGGAATCTGCTGCAGTATCTTAGCATATGACCCTCGATCTCCAATGGGAGATCTTGCCCTGGGCATGCTCAGAAGAGGAAAAGCAGGACTTAGTCCCAAAAGCATCTGCTTGCCGCTGCCCAGCATTGGCCTCAATGGCAGAAGTTGGAAAATCAGCAGTAACCCTTTGCACAGAGTGAGACTGAGCAAGACGCTGGGACCGACGTCTCCGCTGAGCAGGCTCCACTGCGGCAGAAGAAGAATGGGAGACCGCAGCGGAGATGGCCCGAGATTCCCCCTGTGCAGAGGCAGGAACTCGACCCCTAACACAAAGTGTGCTGCTTCCCTTCAGAGCCCTGCCATGCGACCAAACCGTAGTTTCCCCCACATATGGGGTATCAGCATACTCAGGAGAAATCGCACAACAAATTTTGAGGTCCATTTTCTTCTGTTACCCTTGTGAAAATAAAAAAATGAGGGCTAAAGTAAAATTTTCATGAAAATAAGAAAATGTTCATTTTTTCCTTACACATTACATTAATTCCTGTGAAACACCTGAAAAGTTAAGAATTTTCTTAAATGCTGTTTTGAGGACTTTAAGGGGTGCAGGTTTTAGAATGGTGTCACTTTGCGGCATTTTTAGTCGTATAGGTCCCCTAAAGTCATTTTAAATGTGAAATGGTCCCTAAAAAAATGATTTTGCTGGAGTAATTTCAAATTTCTGATCGAGTTTCAACCCTTCTAATTTCCTAACAAAAAACATTATATTTTAAAACTGATGCAGATGTAAGGAAGATGTGTGCTAAATGTTATTAATCAACTAATTTGTGTGATATAACTCTCTGATTTAAGGGCATAAAAATTAAAAGTTTGAAAGTTGCAAAATTTTCTAAATTTTCTCCAAATTTTCGATATTTTCACAAATAAATGCAAGCTTAATCAAACAAATTTTACCAATATCATGAAGTACAATATGTCACAAGAAAACTTTCTCAGAATAACTGGGACCCATTGAAACATTCCAGAATTATTACCTCATAAAGTGACACTGGTCAGAATTTTAAAATTTGGCCTGGTCATGAAGGTGACAACAGGATTCAGTGTAGAGGGGTTGATTAATTATCTTCTGTGTTTCACAGATCGTTTTTTGAGCAAACATGGATCTAAAAGCCGGAGAAAGCACCTGGCAAAGTAAAGTTAGTGATCTTTTTAAACAGAGTTTTCTCATGGTAAAAAAAGGACAAGTCCCATGACTTAGCTTGGGCAAAACATGCATTGGGGCACACAAGACCCCAGGTCACACTAGCTCTTGGCAATGTAAGTACTCGTTTGAACTTTTTTCTCTGACACTATGGTGAAACAATATGTAAATGAAGAGTATGAGTTAGTTTAACCCCAGAGCTGGGTAGGTATGCCAAATACATTTCATGTGGTCCTTCATAAAATTACTCTGCTATTGTTTATATGTTATTTATTTATTTTTCACTAAAGGTTATATTTAGGGTTGAGCGACCTTTACTTTTATAGGATCGGGTCGGGTTTCACGAAACCCGACTTTTTCAAAAGTCGGGTCGAGTGAAATCGGCCGATCGTATAAAAAAGTCGGGGTCGGGGTCGGCCGAAACCTGAAACCCAATGCAGTGCATTGGGTTTCCATGGTTCCCAGGGTCTGAAGGAGCGGAAACTCTCCTTCAGGCCCTGCGATCCATATTTTAGTGTAAAATAAAGAATTAAAATATCGCAATACTTACCCTCTGACGCGCCCTGGTACTAACCGGGAACCTTCCTTCCTTAGAATCAGCCTTCCAGGACCTTGCGGTGACGTCGCGGTGACGTCGCGGCTTGTGATTGGCCGCGCGGCCGCCCATGTGACCGCTCGCGCGACCAATCACAAGCCGCGACGTCACCGCGACGTCACCGAAGGTCCTGGAAGGGCTGATTCTTAGGAAGGAAGGCTGCCGGAAAGAAGCAGGGCGCGTCCGAGGGTGAGTATATTCCTATTAGGTATATACTCACCCTCGGACGCGCCCTGCTTCTTTCCGGCAGCCTTCCTTCCTAAGAATCAGCCCTTCCAGGACCTTCGGTGACGTCGCGGTGACGTCGCGGCTTGTGATTGGTCGCGCGAGCGGTCACATGGGCGGCCGCGCGGCCAATCACAAGCCGCGACGTCACCGCGACGTCACCGCAAGGTCCTGGAAGGCTGATTCTAAGGAAGGAAGGTTCCCGGTTAGTACCAGGGCGCGTCAGAGGGTAAGTATTGCGATATTTTTTATTTTAATTCTTTATTTTACACTTAAATCTGAATTCCAATACCAATTCCCGATATAAACATATCGGGAATCGGTATCGGAATTCCGATTCTAGATTCAAAAGATCGCCGACTTCATGGCCGACCCCACACAGGGGTCGGGTCGGGTTTCATGAAACCCGACCTTGCCAAAAGTCGGCGACTTTTGAAAATTTTCGACCCGTTTCGCTCAACCCTAGTTATATTTAATGAGACATTATACACCTGTTTGTTCTCTTAACGATAATCTCTATTAGTAGTGTGTCTATGAGTACATTCATTTTTTTCATTATTATGCTGTTTAGTGTTTGGATTGAGTTAAAAAGAAAACCAGAAAAAAGAACAGCTGGGTAATAGACAAAGACAAACTAGTTTAATACACCTTAAATCAATTTTCAATTGACTTGAAGGTATTAGAATATCCATCAACAATAAATTGTAAATTTCTGTATGATCAGGAGTATGATTTCTGTATGGATTTTCTATTTCAGAAGTATTTGCAGTCAGCTACCAACAATACAGAAAATTACAGCTGCACGCACAGACTTAGCAAGATTGCTTTTGGTATTAGATAATAATAATACTTAGGCAGCACTTTTTCTCCCATGGGATTCAAAGAGCTTTTCAAGCAAATCCACTGAATAAATTGTTGAGATAAAGATTCAGTCAATATGATGAAATGAAATTAATTGCTGCCAAATGCCTGAGTGAACAGATGTGTTTTCAGTTGGCTGCTGAATACCTACGCTGTTGTGAATTCAGCTTTTGGGCTCCCTCCGGTGGTTGTAGAGGGTAATGCAGTTGTGCCTGGACTGCAGGAGTGGACAGGTGTATCTACTAATTGCAAAACTGACTGGGGTATATAGCTTTGCTGGATCCTTTAGTCAGTGCCAGTTGTCCATTGTTCTGGAATTATTCTCTTCCCTGCTGGTCTCTCCAGTTTGCTGTGCTTTTCTACAAAGATAAGTCCTGGCTTCATGTTTGCTGTCCACCTGCTGTGGACCTATAGTCCTGTGCATATTCATGTTTTTGTCTTGTCCAGCTTAGTCTGTGAAGGATTTTTTGCAGCCTAGCTATTTCTCTGGAGATGCAGATATACCCCCCATGTCTTTAGTCAGATGTGGTGATCCGTATTTTCTGCGGTGGATATTTTCTAGTGTTTTTTATACTGACCGCATAGTACTCTGTTCTATTCTTTCTTTTTAGCTAGTATGGCCTCCTATGCTAAAATCTGATTTCACATCTGCGTATGTTATTTCCCTCTCCTCTCACAGTCAATATTTGTGGGGGGCTATCTATCCTTTGGGGATTTTCTCTGAGGCAAGATAGGTTTCCTGTTTCTGTCTTTAGGGGTCTTTAGGCTGTGCCGAGGGGTCTAGGGAGTGTTAGGTACCCCCCACGGCTACTTCTAGTTGCGCTGCTAGGTTCAGGGTTTGCGGTCAGTACAGGGACCACCTTCTCCAGAGTCCGTCTCATGCTGCTCCTAGGCCACCAGATCATAACAGTACAACTGGCCAACAATGAGTTAATTGCATCTCAGAAGAAGGGTGGAAAGCTTTTTTTCCTTAGCCTGTTTGGTATTTTCCTCCCTCTTTACCTCTGGGTGGCTACTGAGTCTTGTTTAACATGAATGTTCAGGAGTTAGTTGGTGGATCAGCTTGCTGCTAGGGTACAGGGTATTTCAGATTTCATTGTTCAAACTCCTGCCTTAGAACCTAAGATTCCCACTCCTGATTTATTCTTTGGTGACAGATCCAAATTTTTGAGTTTCAAAAATAACTGTAAACTGTTTTTTGCATTAAGACGCCGGTCTTCTGGTGATCCTATTCAGCAGGTTAAAATCATCATATCTCTGATGCGTGGTGACCCACAGGATTGGGCATTTTCCCTGGAATCTGGCAATCCTGCTTTGCTTAATGTTGATTCGTTCTTTCAGGCATTGGGGTTGTTGTATGATGAGCCTAATTCTGTGGATCAGGCTGAGAAAATCTTGTTAGCCCTGTGTCAAGGTCAAGAAGCGGCAGAATTGTATTGCCAGAAATTTAGAAAATGGTCTGTACTGACTAAATGGAATGAGGATGCCTTGGCGGCAATTTTCAGAAAGGGTCTTTCTGAATCCGTTAAAGATGTTATGGTGGGGTTCCCCACGCCTGCTGGTCTGAGTGATTCTATGTCTCTGGCCATTCAGATTGATCGGCGCTTGCGCAAGCGCAGAGTTGTGCACACTGTGGCGTTGCCCTCTGAGCGGAGCCCTGAGCCTATGCAGTGTGATAGGATTTTGTCTAGAGCTGAACGTCAAACATTCAGGCGTCAGAATAGGTTGTGTTTTTACTGCGGCGATTCTGCTCATGTTATTTCTGATTGCCCTAAGCGTACTAAGAGAATCGCTAGTTCTGTTGCCATCAGTACTATACAACCTAAATTTCTGTTATCCGTGACCTTGATCTGCTCATTATCATCATTTTCTGTCATGGCATTTGTGGATTCAGGCGCCGCTCTGAACTTAATGGACTTAGAATTTGCCAGACGTTGTGGTTTTTCCTTGCAGCCTTTGCAGAACCCTATTCCTTTGAGGGGCATTGATGCTACACTGTTGGCTAAAAATAAACCTCAGTTTTGGACACAGCTGACCATGCGCATGGTGCCAGCCCATCAGGAAGATTGTCGTTTTCTGGTGTTGCATAATTTGCATGATGATATTGTGCTGGGTTTTCCATGGTTGCAGCTACATAATCCGGTTTTAGATTGGAAATCCATGTCTGTGACTAGTTGGGGTTGTCAGGGGGTTCATGATCAGATTCCTTTGATGTCAATTTCCTCTTCCCCCTCTTCTGAAGTTCTTGAGTTTTTGTCTGACTTCCAGGATGTATTCGATGAGCCCAAATCCAGTTCCCTTCCACCGCATAGGGACTGTGATTGTGCTATTGACTTGATTCCAGGTTGTAAGTTCCCTAAGGGCCAACTTTTCAACCTGTCTGTGCCTGAACATACCGCCATGCGGAGCTATATTAAGAAGTCTTTGGAGAAAGGGCATATTCGGCCATCTTCTTCACCATTGGGAGCGGGGTTCTTTTTTGTTGCCAAGAAGGATGGCTCCTTGAGACCCTGTATTGATTATCGCCTCTTGAATAAGATCACGGTTAAATTTCAATACCCCTTGCCTTTGCTTACTGATTTGTTTGCTAGGATTAGGGGGTCTAGCTGGTTTACTAAGATTGACCTTCGAGGGGCATATAATCTTATTCGTATCAAGCAGGGTGACGAATGGAAAACTGCATTTAATACGCCCGAAGGCCATTTTGAATACCTTGTGATGCCATTCGGACTCTCTAATGCCCCATCTGTGTTCCAATCCTTCATGCATGATATCTTTCGGAGTTATCTTGATAAATTCATGGTTGAATATTTGGATGATATTTTAATTTTTTCCAGTGATTGGGAGTCTCATGTGAAACAGGTCAGGATGGTATTTCAGATCCTCCGTAATAATGCTTTATTTGTGAAGGGGTCGAAGTGCCTCTTTGGAGTGCAGAAGGTTTCTTTTTTGGGTTTCATTTTTCTGCCTCATCTATAGAAATGGATCCCGTTAAGGTTCAGGCCATTCATGATTGGATTCAGCCCACATCTGTGAAGAGCCTTCAGAAATTCTTGGGCTTTGCTAATTTTTATCGTCGTTTCATTGCCAACTTCTCCAGTGTGGTTAAGCCTCTAACCGATTTGACCAAGAAAGGCGCTGATGTGACGAATTGGTCCTCCGCGGCTGTTTCTGCCTTTCAGGAGCTTAAACGCCGATATACTTCTGCCCCTGTGTTGCGTCAGCCAGATGTTTCTCTTCCATTTCAGGTTGAGGTTGACGCGTCTGAGATTGGGGCAGGGGCCGTTTTGTCTCAGAGGAATTCTGATGGTTCCTTGATGAAACCGTGTGCCTTCTTTTCTCGGAAGTTTTCGCCTGTGGAACGCAATTATGATGTCGGCAATCGGGAGTTGTTGGCTATGAAGTGGGCATTTGAGGAGTGGCGACATTGGCTTGAGGGGGCCAAGCACCGTATTGTGGTCCTGACCGATCATAAGAATCTGATTTACCTCGAGTCTGCCAAATGGATGAATCCTAGACAGGCTCGATGGTCCCTGTTTTTCTCCCGTTTTGATTTTGTGGTCTCGTACATTCCTGGTACTAAGAATGTTTAGGCGGATGCCCTCTCTAGGAGTTTTTTTCCTGATTCCCCTGGGGTTCTTGAGCCGGTCGGCATTTTGAAGGAAGGGGTGATTCTTTCTGCCATCTCCCCTGATTTGCGATGGGTTCTTCAGGAATTTCAGGCTGATAAGCCTGACCGCTGTCCTGTGGGGAAACTGTTTGTTCCTGATAGATGGACTAGTAAAGTGATTTCTGAGGTTCATTGTTCTGTGTTGGCTGGCCATCCTGGGATTTGTGGTACCAGAGATTTGGTTAGTAGGTCCATTTGGTGGCCTTCTTTGTCACGGGATGTGCGTTCTTTTGTGCAGTCCTGTTGGATTTGTGCGCGGGCTGAGCCTTGTTGTTCCCGCGCTAGTGGGTTGCTTTTGCCATTGCCGGTCCCTGAGAGACCTTTGACGCATATTTCTATGGATTTTATTTCCGATCTTCCTGTTTCCCAAAGAATGTCGGTTATCTGGGTTGTCTGTGACCGATTTTCTAAGATGGTTCATTTGGTGCCTTTGCCTAAATTGCCTTCTTCTTCTGATTTGGTTCCGTTGTTTTTTCAGCATGTGGTGCGTTTGCATGGTATTCTGGAGAATATTGTGTCCGACAGAGGTTCCCAGTTTGTTTCCAGGTTTTGGCGGGCCTTTTGTGCCAAGCTGGGCATTGATTTGTCTTTTTCCTCTGCATTTCATCCTCAGACAAATGGCCAGACTGAGCGAACTAATCAGACCTTGGATACCTATTTGAGATGCTTTGTGTCTGCTGATCAGGATGATTTGGTGGCTTTTTTGCCATTGGCCGAGTTTGCCCTTAATAATCGGGCTAGTTCGGCTACTTTGGTTTCGCCTTTTTTTTGTAATTTTGGTTTTCATCCTCGTTTTTCTTCTGGGCAGGTTGAGCCTTCTGACCTTCCTGGTGTGGATTCTGTGGTCGACAGGTTGCAGCAGATTTGCGCTTATGTGGTGGACAATTTGGTGCTGTCTCAGGAGGAGGCTCAGCGTTTTGCTAACCGTCGTCGGTGTGTTGGTTCCCGGCTTCAGGTTGGTGATCTGGTTTGGTTATCTTCCCGTCATGTTCCTATGAAGGTTTCTTCCCCTAAGTTTAAGCCTCGATTTATTGGTCCTTATAGGATTTCTGAGATTATTAATCCGGTGTCCTTTCGCCTGGCGCTTCCGGCCTCTTTTGCTATTCATAATGTCTTCCATAGATCTTTGTTGCGGAAATATGTGGAGCCCGTTGTTCCCTCTGTTGATCCTCCGGCCCCTGTATTGGTCGATGAGGAGTTGGAATATGTTGTTGAGAAGATTTTGGATTCACGTTTTTCGAGGCGGAGGCTTCAGTACCTTGTCAAGTGGAAGGGTTATGGCCAGGAGGATAATTCTTGGGTTTCTGCCTCTGATGTCCATGCCGTTGATTTGATTCGTGCCTTTCATCGGGCTCATCCTGATCGGCCTGGGGGCTCTGGTGAGGGTTCGGTGACCCCTCCTCAAGGGAGATGTACTGTTGTGAATTCAGCTTTTGGGCTCCCTCCGGTGGTTGTAGAGGGTAATGCAGTTGTGCCTGGATTGCAGGAGTGGACAGGTGTATCTACTAATTGCAAAACTGACTGGGGTATATAGCTTTGTTGGATCCTTTAGTCAGTGCCAGTTGTCCATTGTTCTGGAAGGATTCTCTTCCCTGCTGGTCTCTCCAGTTTGCTGTGCTTTTCTACAAAGATAAGTCCTGGCTTCGTTTTTGCTGTCCACCTGCTGTGGACCTATAGTCCTGTGCATATTCATGTTTTTGTCTTGTCCAGCTTAGTCTGTGAAGGATTTTTTGCAGCCTAGCTATTTCTCTGGAGATGCAGACATACCCCCCATGTCTTTAGTCAGATGTGGTGATCCGTATTTTCTGCGGTGGATATTTTCTAGTGTTTTTTTATACTGACCGCATAGTACTCTGTTCTATTCTTTCTTTTTAGCTAGTATGGCCTCCTATGCTAAAATCTGATTTCATATCTGCGTATGTTATTTCCCTCTCCTCTCACAGTCAATATTTGTGGGGGGCTACCTATCCTTTGGGGATTTTCTCTGAGGCAAGATAGGTTTCCTGTTTCTGTCTTTAGAGGTAGTTAGATCTTAGGCTGTGCCGAGGGGTCTAGGGAGTGTTAGGTACCCCCCACGGCTACTTCTAGTTGCGCTGCTAGGTTCAGGGTTTGCGGTCAGTACAGGGACCACCTTCTCCAGAGTCCGTCTCATGCTGCTCCTAGGCCACCAGATCATAACACTACGCTTGAGGGTGTCTCTTGGGTTGTGCAGAAAAGAGGGTCCTACAAAACAGTTGCAGAAGGCAAAGGACTTGAGCAACAATGTGTAAGTTAGATTATTACAATTATAAACATATGGTGGCTCAGTGGTTAACTGTTCTCTTGCAGCCCAAGAGACCTGAAACAAACTAGAACCTCTCTGAAGAGTTTCTATAGTTTCTCTGGGCTTTCAAAGGTTTCTTACAGGTACTAAATTGTAATAGGTAAATTCTACGAAATGGCCCCTATTTCAAATGTTTGATATAGGCATTTAAAGGGGTTTCCTGGAAACAAAGATCATTTTAGTCAATAGATCCTGGAATAAAAATAATTTCCACAATTGGATGTGTTAAGAATTCCTCCTGTGCTGAGATAATCTTATAAATGTGCCCCTGCTGTGTACTGTGTAATGGCTGTGTCTGACCGTACAGGGACATGGTCTGATCATACCACAGCTCCTGGGCAGGGGAGGAAGCGATAGTATACAGACATTACAACACATGATCACAGCTGATTATTCGCATGAGATAAAACATTGCTTAAAAACCGACAGTGAAAACTTTTACATCATATAAAGAATCAGCTGTGATCCTGTTCTGTCCTGTCTGTATACTCTTTTGCTTGCTCCCCTGCCCAGGATCTGTGGTACAATCAGACCATGTTCCTGCATGGTCAGACACAGCCAATACACAGCACACAGTAAGGGCACATTTATAAAATTAATTGTCCAAAGAGGAAAAGTAGAACGATACTAGATGTGGCGATAGCTGATGGACCGTGAACACAATATCATGCAGGCAGATATCTCTTATGACCATATAGCTGTGGTGGTTTCATCTCACAATGTGGTGCTCAACAAAAAAGTAATCCATGATAAAAGTTGTAGAAGAAAATAAAATGTGGCACTCACCAAATGATGCCTTAAAAGTCCTTTTATTCTCACATTTAGTGGGGTGAGGACATGCCTCAAGGGCGGCTGGTATACACGAGGGTGCAGGGAAAAAACAGGACGACAACCGTTTCGCGCCAACTGCGCTTCAACGGGTCCAGGTGTGTGATTTAGACTCATGTCGGTTCCTTTATTGGGAACCCTAAATCATCTGTGTAGCACAAATCTTTACATAACACAATATGCATAAAATTATACAACATAAAAACAAAAAATAATCACATACAGATTCAGAACTGACCAAAAGCAATAATTATAAAAAGACAGAAATGTCGAATTTATCATTCAGACCAATTGGACCCTGAGTGTTTGTTCTCATGATCCATTGAGGGGAGGAAACCACAATAAGATTCTTTTGCAACATGAGGCTAAATGGATCATGAGAACAAACACTCAGGGTCCAATTGGTCTGAATGATAAATTGGACATGTCTGTCTTTTTATAATTATTGCTTTTGGTCAGTTCTGTATCTGTATGTGATTATTTCTTGTTTTTATGTTGTATAATTTTATGCATATTGTGTTATGTAAAGATTTGTGCTACACAGATGATTTAGGGTTCCCTATAAAGGAACCGACATGAGTCTTAATCACACACCTGGACCCGTTGAAGCTCAGTCGGCGCGAAACGGTCATTGTCCTGTTTTTTCCCTGCACCCTTGTGTATACCAGCCGCCCTTGAGGCATGTCCTCACCCCACTAAGTGTGAGAATAAAAGGACTTTTAATGCATCATTTGGTGAGTGCCACATTTTCTTTTCTTCTACAATTTTTATCATATTTATAAGATTATCTCAGCACAGGAACATTTTATTTAAACATATCAAATTGTGGAAATTATTATTCCAGGATCTATTAATTAAAATGTACTTTGTCAGAAAACCCCTTTTAGTAGGGTTCAGATTATAAGTAGTGTATAGTGAATTTATCAAGAGTTCTCCAACACCAAGTTTCTTAGATACTTTTGAAACAAGACATGCAGGGAATTGCTAACAAGTAGCAGTTAAGTTTTCAGGCCCTGTGTATATAGGATGGGGCCAATGTTAGAGTAGAGTGTGATTTGTCCTTGTTATTATTGGCCCTATGGACAAGATCAGGAACAATAAGTGGTCCTTTTTAGTATCTACCTTGTGGCTATTGGATGATGCCACTGTTGCAGAGGAATAGAAGAAGTCCTTTAACCCCATAACAACCGTCAATACGCATAAAAATGGCAATCTTTAAGGGGCCTTATCCCTGTTTTTAAACTGAGATTGGGAAAAAGAGTATAGCGCCGCACAACGGCCGTAATTGCCGTTTGTGTCAGCTGTACATGACAGTTTTGTAACCGGTTGAGGTGGATTAACCCCTTAAATACCGCTGTCAAGCACGATAGCTGTATTTAATTGGTTGAAAGGGGTTAAGAAGTCTCTGTTTGTAATCATCAGACCGCCGCAATGAGAATCGCGAGTGCTGATGGTTACCCTGTCATGGGTAACCCCAGAGTACAGTGGCCTGTCAGATCCAGCTGTAAGCTGGGTCTCATAGGCTGTGTCAGTGAGATGCTGATAGTCTCTGTACTGTACTGTACGTGTACTGCACGTACACGAGTGAGACCAGAGATCAAAATAAAAATTATACATGCCCCACTTCGGACTAAGTAAAAAAGTGAAAAAAAGTAAAATAAACTATGTAAAGAAGTAAAAAAAAACACAACAAAAGAGCGAACAAATTCCAAAAAGCCATTTTGCCACTCAAAACGCAGCGCTTGTGTCTTTCTAGTGCACAAGTGTGGGTGACCACAGATCTGTGCATGCCTAAAAAGAGGGATCCTTCAGTACAAAGTATCTCCATCTGCTTCATATTAGAGAATGGTTCCATTGGAGATTTGGTCCGAATCAAATTTTTGTAGGATTTACATGGAAACCCTGAAGTAAGTGCTCAGCATAGAATACAAGAATGTGATCCAGCCTTATTCTGGAAGTGATGAAAAATATTATGTAATCCACAATATTGCCAATAAAAACCCTAATGTATCACGCACAAAACCAATTTTCTCTTGTTACTCTTGTTAAATTAAAAAAAAAGAGGCTAAAAGAGCATTTTTGTTGGAAAATTGTGTTTTTTTTATTTTAGCGGCTGTTTTCCAAATTTTTGCCAAATTTCTGATATTTTCACAAATAAAGGCAAGTCATATCGAATACATTTTACCACTATCATGAAGAACAATTTGTCACGAAAAAATAGACTCAGAATCACTGGGATCTGTTGAAGCGTTCTAGCGTTATTAAGGCATAGGCTGGAGTCACACTTAACGTATAAAAATACAGTCCATTTTACACAGACGAGAATCGCAGAAATGTTCCCTGAACAGTGATCCATATGTCATCTGTGTGCAATGCGAGGATGCGATTTTCTTGCATTTAAGCATTCGTGTGAGATCTGTATGGCATCCGTATGGCGAGATTTTCTCGCTGGCTGGCAAAATGGACATATAATGGATCCATGGCCTCAAATATTCATGAAAACATATACCGTATATACTCGAGTATAAGCCAACCCGAGTATAAGCCGACCCTCCTAATTTTGCCACAAAAAACTGGGAAAACTTAATGACTCGGGTATAAGCCTAGGGTGGGAAATGCAGCAGCTACGGGTAAATGTCAAAAATAATAATAGATACGAATAAAAGTAAAATTAATTGAGTCATCAGTAGGTTAAGTGTTTTTGAATATCCATATTGAATCAGGAGTCCCATATAATGCTCCATACAGTTCATGATGGGCCCCATAAGATGCTCCATATTAAAATATACCCCATATAATGCTGCACAAAGGTTAATAATGGCCCCATAAAATGCTCCATAGAAACATTTGCCCCATACAATGCTGCATAAAGGTTGATGGCCCCATAAAATGCTCCACACATTATGGCCCCATAAGATGCTCCACACATTAGGGGCCCCATGAGATGCTCCATACATTATGGCCCCATGAGATGCTCCACACATTATGGCCCCATGAGATGCTCCACACATTATGGCCCCATAAGATGCTCCACACATAATGGCCCCATGAGATGCTCCATACATTATGGCCCCATGAGATGCTCCACACATTATGCCCCATACAATGCTCCATACATTGTGGCCCCATGAGATGCTCCACACATTAGGGGCCCCATGAGATGCTCCACACATTATTCCCCATAAGATGCTCCTCATATATGCCCCATAAGATGCTCCTCATATATGCCCCATAAGATGCTCCTCCTATATGCCCCATACGAAGCTCCATACATTGTGGCCCCATACGAAGCTCCATACATTGTGGCCCCATAAGATGCTCCACACATTTGCCCCATTTGCTGTTGCTGCGATTAAAATAAAAAAAATCACATACTCACCTCTCTTTGCTCAGGCCCCCGGCACTTGCGATAGTCACCTTCCACGTTCCATCGCTGCGCGTTGCTCTGTCTTCCATCCTCAGCACTGACTGTTCAGGCAGAGGGCGGCGCGCACACTAATCGCATCATCGCGCCCTCTGACCTGAACAGTCACAGCCAGAGGACGGAAGACAAAGCAGCGCGCAGCGATGGAACGTGGAAGGTGACTATCGCGCAATGCTCTCCTCCCCTGATATACTCACCTGCTCCCGGCGCGGTCCCTGGCAGCGTCTCACTGTCAGATGGTCTCCGGGAGCCGGCGGCATCTTCCTGTGTTCAGTGGTCACGTACCGCTCATTAGAGTAATGAATATGCGTGCATATTCATTAATTTAATGAGCGGTACCACGTGACCGCTGAACACAGGAAGCGCTGCCCGGAGACCATGGGACATGCAGGGACAGCGCCAGGAGCAGGTAAGTATATCACAGCCACCGCTCCCCCTCACCCGCCGACCCCACACCGACACTGACTCGAGTATAAGCCGAGAGGGGCACTTTCAGCCCAAAAAAGTGGGCTGAAAATCTCGGCTTATACTCGAGTATATACGGTATATGTGTGTGTGTGTCAATGACATATATATATATATGTATATATATATATATATATATATATACAGTACATACCTATACTATGTGTATACATTTACTTTATCTATTCTATTTTAACCTGTGAGTGTGATTTTATATTATACCACACTGATTTGCCGGCTTTTCTAAAGGACATCGGTGCATATTTCTCGCAAGTCACACTGATGGTCTGTGTGGTGTGCGAGTTTTCTCGCACCCATAGACTTTCATTGGTGAGTCTCAGCCGATATACGGTACAAATCGCACATATAATGCAGCCGAAAAAAAACGATGATGGGAGCTGCCCCATAGATTAACATTGGTCCGAGTGCTATGCGACTTTTTATAGCATAGCACTTGTCCGTATTATACGGTAGTGTGACTCAGGCCATAAAGTGACACTGGCCAGATTTAAAAAAATTGGCTTGTCATTAAGATTAAAATTAGCTCAGTCACTAAGAAGTTAAAATATCAGCCCTGCAGATAGGATGAGGCCACAGTTAGAGTAGAGTTTAAGTTTTATTTTTTCAGGCCTCTTAGGTTTTGGATGAGGCCACTATTGGAATAGAGTATGAGAGATCCTTTTTATTATCGGTTCTATGGAACGGCTTAGGCTACTGTTGGAATAGATTAATTATGAGTAATTCTTTATAATGGCTCTGTGTATAGCATGAGGCCACTGTTGGAGTAGAGCTTGAGTCTTTTTTTTTATTATCGGCCTTGTGGATAGGATGAGGCCATTGTTGGAGTAGAGTATAAGAGTATAAATGATTATTTTTATTATTGGCCTTGTGGATAGGATGTGGCCTCTATTGGAGTAGAGCATGAGTAGTTATTTTTATTATTGGCACAGGAGATATGATAAGGTCACTGTTGTAATAGAATATAAATGATCCATTTTATTATTGACCTTGTGGAAAGGATGAGGCCACTGTTGGAGTGGAGTATAAATGATCCTTTTTATTATTGGCTCAATAGATAGGATGAAGCCTTTGTTGGAGAAGAGTATAAAGGATCCTCTTTATTATTGGCCTTGTATGAATAGTTTTTTTTTATTATTTGCACTACGAATAAGATAAGTCCACTGTTGCAATAGAGCATAAATTATACTCTTTATCATCAGCCTTGTGGAAAGGTTGAGGCCACAGTGAAAGTAGAGTATAGATGATTGTCTTTATTATCGACCTTGTCGATAGGATGAGACCACTGTTAGAGTATATTATAAATGATCCTCTTTATTATCAGCCTTGTGGATAGGATGAGGCCTCTGCTGGAGTAGAGTATAAATGATCCTGTTTATTAACGGCCTTGGGGAAAGTATGGGGCCACTCTTGGAGTAGAGTATGAGTAGTCCTTTTAATTATCGGACCTGAGAAGATGATAAGACAAGTGTTGGAGTAGAGCATAAATGATCCTTTTTTATATCACTCTCTGACTTTGAACCAGTTACAGAAGAAGAAGTAAGCAGGCTCCTTGCATCTTCTCGCCCGACCACTTGCACCAGTGACCCCATTCCGTCACATTTCCTCCAGTCCCTTTCCCCGGCTGTCACCTCTCACCTAACAAAAATATTCAACCTTTCCCTCACTTCCGGTATTTTTCCCTCCTCATTTAAGCATGCCATCATACATCCATTACTTAAAAAACCATCCCTCGACCAAAACTGTGCCGCTAATTATAGACCTGTCTCTAATCTTCCCTTCATCTCTAAACTCCTCGAACGCCTGGTCCACTCCCGTCTTACCCGCTATCTCTCAGATAACTCTCTTCTCGACCCTCTTCAATCTGGTTTCCGCTCTTTACACTCTACTGAAACTGCCCTCACTAAAGTCTCTAATGACCTACTAACAGCTAAATCTAATGGTCACTACTCCATGCTAATTCTCTTGGATCTCTCTGCAGCATTTGATACTGTGGATCATCAGCTCCTCCTCACTATGCTCCGCTCCATCGGCCTCAAGGACACCGTTCTCTCCTGGTTCTCCTCCTATCTCTCTGACCGATCCTTCACTGTATGTTTCGCTGGTTCCTCCTCCTCCCACCTTCCCCTTACTGTTGGGGTTCCTCAAGGATCAGTCCTAGGCCCCCTCCTCTTCTCTTTGTATACTGCCCCTATTGGACAAACAATCAGTAGATTTGGCTTCCAGTACCATCTCTATGCTGACGACACCCAACTATACACTTCTTCTCCTGATCTCACGCCTGCCTTATTAGAAAACACCAGTGATTGTCTTACCGCTGTCTCTAGCATCATGTCATCCCTCTATCTGAAACTAAACCTGTCAAAAACTGAACTCCTCGTGTTTTCTCCCTCTACTAACCTACCTTTGCCTGACATTGCCATCTCCGTTTGCGGTTCCACCATTACTCCAAAGCAACATGCCCGCTGCCTTGGGGTCATCCTTGATTCTGACCTTTCATTCACCCCCCACATCCGATCACTGGCTCGCTCTTCTTACCTGCATCTCAAAAACATTTCTAGAATTCGCCCTTTTCTTACTTTCGACTCTGCAAAAACTCTTACTGTTTCACTTATTCATTCTCGTCTGGACTATTGTAACTCTCTACTAATCGGCCTCCCTCTTACCAAACTCTCCCCGCTCCAATCTGTCCTGAATGCTGCTGCCAGGATCATATTCCTCACCAACCGTTACACCGATGCCTCTACCTTGTGCCAGTCATTACACTGGTTACCCATCCACTCAAGAATCCAGTACAAAACTACTACCCTCATCCACAAAGCACTCCATGGCTCAGCACCACCCTACATCTCCTCTCTGGTCTCAGTCTACCACCCTACCCGTGCCCTCCGCTCCGCTGATGACCTCAGGTTAGCATCCTCAATAATCAGAACCTCCCACTCCCGTCTCCAAGACTTTACACGTGCTGCGCCGATTCTTTGGAATGCACTACCTAGGATAATACGATTAATCCCCAATCCCCACAGTTTTAAGCGTGCCCTAAAAACTCATTTGTTCAGACTGGCCTACCGCCTCAATGCATTAACCTAACGATCCCTGTGTGGCCTATATTAAAAAAAAAAAAAATTAATTAACTGGTTCATGCAGCTTTACATGAACACCCAAGCCTTACACTATGGCTGGTCCGAATAACTATAGCAATTGTTACCATCCACCTCTCGTGTCTCCCCTTTTCCTCATAGTTTGTAAGCTTACGAGCAGGGCCCTCACTCCTCTTGGTATCTGTTTTGAACTGTATTTCTGTTATGCTGTAATGTCTATTGTATGTACAAGTCCCCTCTATAATTTGTAAAGCGCTGCGGAATATGTTGGCGCTATATAAATAAAAATTATTATTATTATTATTATTATTATTATTGACCCTATGGATAGGATAAGGCCTTTGTTGGAGTAGAGTATCAGTGGTCATTTAAATTATCAGTCCTGTAAATAGGATGAGGCCACTGTTGGAGTAGAGGATAAGTGGCATTTTTATTGCTGGCCAATTGGATATTGGATAACACCACTATTGGAGTAGAGTATAAGTAATTCTTATTGTCCCTGTGGGTAGGATAAGACCAATGTTGGAGTAGAGGATGAGTGGTCCTTTTCATTAGTGGCTTTGTGGATAGGATGAGGCCACTGTTGTAGTAGAGTATTTATGTTACTTTTTATTATTGGAAATGTGGACCAAATGATGCATCTGTTGGACAAGAGTATGAATGGTCATTTTTATTATCGGTCTTGTGGATATGATGAGGCCACTGATGGAGTAGAGTATAAAAGATTATTTTTATTATTGGCCTTGTGGATAGGTTCAGGTCACTATTGGAGTAGAGTATAAATGATAATTTCTATTATTAGCCCTATAGATAGGATGAGGCCTTTGTTGCAGTAGAGTATGAGTAGTCCTTTTTATTACAGGCCTTGTGGATAGGATGAGGCCACTGGTGGAGTAGAGTATGAATGGTCTTTTTTATTATCAGCCTTTTGAATACGATTAGGCCATGACTGGAGTAGAGTAGAAATTATTCTTTTTATTATTGGCCTTGTAGATAGCAGTAGGCCACTGTTGGAGTAGAGTATAAATTATCCTTTTTATTATTGACACTATGTATTGGATGAGGCCTCTGTTGAAGTAGAGTATGAGTGGTCCATTTTGTTATCGGCCTTGTGGATAGGATGAGGTCAATAGTGGAGTAAAGTATAAATTATACTTTTTATTATCGGTCTCGTTGATAGGATGAGGCCTCTCTTGGAGTAGAGTAGAAGTAATCCTTTTTATTATTGGCGTCATGGATGAGGCCATTTAGAGTATAAATGATCCCTTTTATTATTGGCCCTACTAATTGCATGAGGCCTCTGCTGTAGTAGAGCACAAGTGGTCTTTTTATTATTGGCCTTGTGGATAGGATGATGCCACTAGTGGAGAACAGTATGAATGGTCCTTTTTATTATAAGCTTTGTCAATAGGATGAGGTCATTGTTGGAGTAAAGCATAAATTATCCTTTTTATCAGTCTTGTGGATAGAATGAGGCCACTAGTGGAGAAGAGTATAAATGGTTCTTTTTATTATTGTCCTTGTGGATAGGATGAGGCCACTAGTGAAGTAGAGTATGAATGGTCCTTTTTATTATCAGCTGTCTGAATAGGATGAGGCCATTGTTGGAGTAGAGTATAAATGATCCGTTATCATCAGTCTTGTGGATAGAATGAGGCCTCTGTTGGAGTAGACTGTCAAAAAACTGAAGAAAATTATTTTAAATAAGGTCAAAAAAATCAAGAAAAACAACAAAAACCCTATATTCCAATGATACTGAAGATAAAATGTATCCTTTTATTTATCACTTTAAAACCATGAGGCAAATACAATTAATATGCAGACAACCGTGCTGACTAAATAACCCTGACACTTAAGCCTGATTTCAACTGCCTATCAGCGGAGTTTGGCACCCTAACAAATAATACGAGACTGGCGCCCCGGCTCCTCGGCGACTATCCCTAAATCTCCTAAGTTCACCCTGGGCTGGTGTCTCAGATAGACCATCATTTAAACACCACAGGAAATGAAAAGGGACATTGCCATTGGGGATTGCCAATAGAGAAATGATGAATGGCAATACTAAATTAGTGTGAAAGGGTGAATTACACAGTAACAAAAGTACATAAAAACATATAGTACCTCACTAAACTGTTCCCTGCTGATATGAGATACTGCCTAGCTGCGGGGTTGACACCCTAATATTCAGCGGATATGGCACCCCCCCTTAGTGACGGCTCACCCTAGGAATCCCTGAAGATTAACTGATACCTTCATAGGCTAGCCATATGATAGACCCAAAGGGTAGCCATATTAACCAATTTAAGGCAGATTAAAAAACAAGATAACACACAGAACAGATCAAGAACTGGTGTTATATATTATATCATGATGATAGCTGTAAGTAAAAAAAAAAGGTACTCATCATATATGATGTCCAAACACGCCTCAACGCGTTTCACCAATTAGGATCATCAGGAGGCTCAGATACATGATACCAGAATCTCAGATACATGGATGTATCTGAGTCGGGGCGCCATATAAATGATCCTGTTTATCTTTGGCCTTGTGGATATGATAAGTCTACTGGTGGAGTAGTGTATGAGTAGTCCTATTTATTATCAGCCTTGTGGAAAGGATGAGACCATAGTTGGAGTAGAGTATAGATGATTGTCTTTATTATTGGCCTTTCAAATAGGATAAGGCCTCTGTTGGACTAGAGTATGAGTGGTCCTTTTTATTATCGGCCTTGCGAATCGGAAGACACCACTGTTGGAATAGAGTGTAAATGATTATTTTTATTATTGGCCTTGTGGATAGAATGAGGCTTCAGTTGGAGTATGAGTAGTCCTTTTTATTATCAGCCTTCTGGAAAGGATGAGGCCATCGTTGAAGTAGAGTATAAATGATCGTCTTTATTATCGATCTTGTGATTAGGATGTGGCCACTGTTGGAGTAGAGTATAAATGATCGTCTTTGTTATCAGCCTTGTGGATAGGGTGAGGACACTGTTAAAGTAGAGAATGAGGAGTCTTTTTTATTATAGGTTCAGAGGATAGGATAAGGTTACTTTTCGAGTAGAGTATTAATGATCTTTTTTATTATTGGCCTTGTGAATAGGAATAGGTCTCTGTTGAAGTAGACTATTGTCCCCTATGTATAGGATGAAGCTGCAGTTAAAGTAGGGCATGAGTAGTCATTTATATTTTTGGCTCCTGTAAATAGGATAAGGTGTCTAATGGAGGAGAATCATTTTTATTATCATCAGCTCTGTAGATATAGGATTATGTTGTTTACATTAGTTTGAGATGTTGTACACATGTACATATATCTGCCCTCCTGTCACTAATGAAGAAATCCGCATAAGTAACTTGAGCACATGCAAAATCCTTTAATCTCTCTGTACAAAGCCATCTGCTGCTTGTCACCTGGAGGAGGAAGCTATGTCCTTGTTGTTTCTCATTTGCCTGGAAGCCAAAAGGGTTGGGCAGGTTTATGAGAATTCCTGACCAATGATCCTTTTAAAATGACAAGTTCCACAATTTTCCTTCTGTTGTTGGGTTGGAGGAGATTCAAGGCTGTCAGAGAAGGCATCTAAGAGGGCGTGAAGGTGACAGTCCAGGTATTCACACTACAAAAAAGAAAAGCTCATCATCATCATCACCACAAAAATGTAATATGGACAATAATTTATAGATGGCGATAGAAGAGTTCTTGCAGTGTGGATATCACATGCTACCATCAGTAGTAAGCCAACCAAATAATGTAATCAGGAACTAAGGTAACCTACGTAAAATAAATTAAATTAAATTAATGTTTTTTGGAAATCATCTGATGTAGATTAAATGGCCTCACAACACTTAATTTTTATCTTTCTTGAATGTAAGGAATGTACAATAAGTGCTGCTAATTCATAACATATTAAAGGAATTTCACATTTTCATATGATCTGAAGAAAAGAGGAGTTCTATGCCAATACAAATAAAGGCTATTCCGGCTTGGGTTATCATTTCCTTTAAACCTTTTGTAGAAAATTAAATTATGCTTCTGTTATTCTGGAAAACCACAAAATTTGGCATTTAGAGACATTGCATCTGGTAGAATGTAGTCATTTTCACTTTTGTAAATCTATAAGTCCAGGGCCAGGTCGTCAAGTTGCAAAGTCAATACACCAATCTCATATGGACTAAGATATCCTTTTAATAGTCTATCGTAAAATCTGGCGACAGATCTACTTTATGCTTCCTCAGTTTAGATTTTCTGCTGGATTCTTCCTCATTAGGGTATGTTTCACACTGGGCATTTTTGCTGCGTTTTTTATGCTAATTTCCAGCTGCTTTTTTCAGTACCAGCAAAGCCTATGAGATTTCAGAAATCTCATCCGCACATTGTTTTTTTTGTTATCAGGATTTTGTGCTTTGGAGAGTTTATTTGACACAGCATGTCACTTCTTTCAGCATTTTTTAATTGTTTTTCACCCATTGATTTGAATAGATGGTGAAAAAATGCTGTAAATGTGCAGGTTGACTTTGTTTGCAGCGCATTTGCTGCAGAAAAGTCAAGGACAGCCGTCAAGGACCAATTATCCGCCAGACATGGATTACGGCGTGGGACAGAACGATGGACAGGTATGGTATATTGTTGTTTTATTATTTTTGGTTTCTTACAGGAGAACAAGGGCTTTGCTGGAATTAGGCAAGGTCGTAAGTATGGTCTAATTGAGATTATTAAAGGAGTCTGTGCCATTTTTTCAGTTAAAGGACTTTTTTCTGGGTGTCTGTGTTTTCTTACAGTGTGACTATGGGGTTAGTCTTATTAATGCCTCTCCATTACTAACCTCGGGGCTTGATGTCACCGGACAATACAAAGGTGACATCAACCCTCTCAACTATCACCCCACTTGCCACCGCTACAGGGCAAGTAGGAAGAGCAAGGCTACGTGCCAGAATTGGCCCATCTTAAAGATGCACCTCTTCTGGAGAGGCTGAGAGCTGATGTTTTTAGCCTGGAGGGGACAGTATCCATGGCCCCTTCCTAGACTATTAATAGCAGCCTGCAGCTGTCTGCATAGCCTGTGCTGGTTGTTAAGTATAGGGGAACCATACGTCATTATTTTAGGGTCCCCATTTTAATAGCCAATAAAGGCTAATTATACAGCTGTGAGCTGATATTAATAGCCTGGGAAGCTCCATGGGTATCACCCCTTCCCAGGCTATAAACATCAGCCCCCAGCTGTCGACTTTCCCTCTGTTGGTTACGAACATTGTGTGGGAGCCCACACCATTTTTTCTGAAAAATAATCCTTTATTAATTAAATACATGTACAGGAAGCTGCACACACACTGTACTAATTGTATTTGTCACAGATGTCTGTATATCTACCTATTCTATTTGTATTTACTGTATGTAACCCATCTCTTCTATCCTGTCGGCTACTGCTGTGATTTTACAGTACACGGCAGATGAATTGCCGGCTTTTCTTCTATATATACAGTATATGTGTGTGTGTCACTGACATCTATATATCTATGCATTCTATGTGTATATATCTATGCTATCCATTCTATTCTAACCTGTTACGCTGTGATTATATTGTACGCCGCACATGAATTGCTGGCTTTTCTTCTATCGATCTATGTAATGTAAATACATGTATATATGTGTGTGTCACTGTGTCACTGACAACTACAGTATATATCTATCTATTCTATGTGTACATATATATATACAGTGGGGCAAAAAAGTATTTAGTCAGTCAGCAATAGTGCAAGTTCCACCACTTAAAAAGATGAGAGGCATCTGTAATTTACATCATAGGTAGACCTCAACTATGGGAGACAAACTGAGAAAAAAAAAATCCAGAAAATCACATTGTCTGTTTTTTTAACATTTTATTTGCATATTATGGTGGAAAATAAGTATTTGGTCAGAAACAAAATTTCATCTCAATACTTTGTAATATATCCTTTGTTGGCAATGACAGAGGTCAAACGTTTTCTGTAAGTCTTCACAAGGTTGCCACACACTGTTGTTGGTATGTTGGCCCATTCCTCCATGCAGATCTCCTCTAGAGCAGTGATGTTTTTGGCTTTTCGCTTGGCAACACGGACTTTCAACTCCCTCCAAAGGTTTTCTATAGGGTTGAGATCTGGAGACTGGCTAGGCCACTCCAGGACCTTGAAATGCTTCTTACGAAGCCACTCCTTCGTTGCCCTGGCGGTGTGCTTTGGATCATTGTCATGTTGAAAGACCCAGCCACGTTTCATCTTCAATGCCCTTGCTGATGGAAGGAGGTTTGCACTCAAAATCTCACGATACATGGCCCCATTCATTCTTTCATGTACCTGGATCAGTCGTCATGGCCCCTTTGTAGAGAAACAGCCCCAAAGCATGATGTTTCCACCACCATGCTTTACAGTAGGTATGGTGTTTGATGGATGCAACTCAGTATTCTTTTTCCTCCAAACACGACAAGTTGTGTTTCTACCAAACAGTTCCAGTTTGGTTTCATCAGACCATAGGACATTCTCCCAAAACTCCTCTGGATCATCCAAATGCTCTCTAGCAAACTTCAGACGGGCCCGGACATGTACTGGCTTAAGCAGTGGGACACGTCTGGCACTGCAGGATCTGAGTCCATGGTGGCGTAGTGTGTTACTTATGGTAGGCCTTGTTACATTGGTCCCAGCTCTCTGCAGTTCATTCACTAGGTCCCCCCGCGTGGTTCTGGGATTTTTGCTCACCGTTCTTGTGATCATTCTGACCCCACGGGGTGGGATTTTGCGTGGAGCTCCAGATCGAGGGAGATTATCAGTGATCTTGTATGTCTTCCATTTTCTAATTATTGCTCCCACTGTTGATTTCTTCACTCCAAGCTGGTTGGCTATTGCAGATTCAGTCTTCCCAGCCTGGTGCAGGGCTACAATTTTGTTTCTGGTGTCCTTTGACAGCTCTTTGGTCTTCACCATAGTGGAGTTTGGAGTCAGACTGTTTGAGGGTGTGCACAGGTGTCTTTTTATACTGATAACAAGTTTAAACAGGTGCCATTACTACAGGTAATGAGTGGAGGAAAGAGGAGACTCTTAAAGAAGAAGTTACAGGTCTGTGAGAGCCAGAAATCTTGATTGTTTGTTTCTGACCAAATACTTATTTTCCACCATAATATGCAAAAAAAATTATAAAAAAACAGACAATGTGATTTTCTGAATTTTTTTTTCTCAGTTTGTCTCCCATAGTTGAGGTCTACCTATGATGTAAATTACAGACACCTCTCATCTTTTTAAGTGGTGGAACTTGCACTATTGCTGACTGACTAAATACTTTTTTGCCCCACTGTATATACACTATCTATTCTAATCTGTCAGTATGATTTTACTGTAGGGGCACATGAATTTCCAGCTTTTCAAAGAATTTAGAACAGAGGTGGGGAACATTTTTCCAGCCGGGGGCCATTTGGAAATTTCTACCATCATCCGGGGGCCACATAAAAATGATCACCTTGAAAATTATCCCGGTATATTTAGTCAAACAATTACCGTAATTACGGTAACTCACCCTTAATGTGACGGCTGGAGCTGCTTCTTTTTGGTGCAGCTGTGATGGTAGGTGATGCTGATCATGTTGCTGCTCACAGCTGCTTTTCCATGGGTGGCACGAAGATCACAGGGAGACACATCACAGTGGGGGCACAAAGATCAAAAGGAGGGCACATAGCTGGGGGGCACAGAGATCACAAAGGGGCACATAGCTGGAGGGGACAGAGATCACAGGGGGGACAGATTATTATTATTATTATCATTATTTATTTATATAGCACCATTAATTCCATGGTGCTGTACCGTACATGAGAAGGGGTTACATCAAAATACAAATATCACTTAAAGTAAACAAAACTAACAATGACAGACTGATACAGAGGGGCGAGGACCCTGCCCTTGTGGGCATACATTCTACGGTATAATGGGGAAGAGACAGAAGGTCGGGGGTGCAGGCTGTAAGCTTCACATGGGATCACAAATATCACAGGGGGTACATAGCAGGGGGGCACAGGAATCACAGGGGGCACAAAGCTGGGAGCCACAAAGACCACAGGGATGCACATAGCTGGGGGGCACAGATCACAGGGGGCATATAGCTGGAGGGCACATAAATCACAGGGGGAACAGAGATCACAGGGGGCTTATAGTTGGGGAAGCAAAGAGATCATATTTGGGCACATAGCGGGGGGCAACAGAGATCACAGTCGGCACATAGCTGAGGGACACAGATCACCTGCAGACACAGAGCTGCCAGCACAGAGATTGCTCTGGACTCTCTGGCAGGCCAGCAGCTCCTCTTCTGGGACAGGAGGATGGGAGAGCATTCGGCGCTAACCCCACCCACCCCATCGCTAAGCCCGCCCACCCCGATGACCTCATTCATACGCAGGGCAGGCAGCGTTCTGTGATGAACGCTGCGTGCCGTGCACTTGGAGTTAAAGGGCCGGCAGGATGTGGCTGCCGCCCGGACATTGCATACTCCGGGGACCTTCCCACGGTTCTAGAGGAAGTAGTTTTTTTTCTCTGGGGGCACTCAACTTTATTAGCATGCACAAAGGGACACAAGTTAGCCCCCAAAACTTATGATAAAAATGGACTAAAAACGCAAGAAAACATGTTTTTTTCCAGCCAAGAAATCAGGTTTTGCTGCAGAAAAAAACGCAGTAAAAATGCACAGTGTGAACTTACCCTTAACTATATTTCAAAAAGAGCATTCTGAGAAAGGATGACCTTCAAATAACCTTCAGGTGTGAGAGCTTGTGGAGCACAATTACACTTACCAGTTCATTATTGATACTGAACATGGTTGCCTAAGGACCTGAACTGTAGACAGAAACCAGAATGATGATTAGTCCAGTCTGTCTATCTATCTATCCCATATCTATCTATCTATCTATCTATCTATCTATCTATCTATCTATCTATCTATCTATCTATCTATCTATCTATCTATCCCATATCTATCTATCCCATATCTATCTATCCCATATCTGTCTATCTATCTATCTATGTATCCCATATCTATCTATCTATCTATCTATCTATTTATCTATCTATCTATCTATCTACAGTGGGACAAAAAAGTATTTAGTCAGTCAGCAATAGTGCAAGTTCCACCACTTAAAAAGATGAGAGGCGTCTGTAATTTACATCATAGGTAGACCTCAACTATGGGAGACAAACTGAGAAAAAAAAATCCAGAAAATCACATTGTCTGTTTTTTTTATCATTTTTTTTGCATATTATGGTGGAAAATAAGTATTTGGTCAGAAACAAACAATCAAGATTTCTGGCTCTCACAGACCTGTAACTTCTTCTTTAAGAGTCTCCTCTTTCCTCCACTCATTACCTGTAGTAATGGCACCTGTTTAAACTTGTTATCAGTATAAAAAGACACCTGTGCACACCCTCAAACAGTCTGACTCCAAACTCCACTATGGTGAAGACCAAAGAGCTGTCAAAGGACACCAGAAACAAAATTGTAGCCCTGCACCAGGCTGGGAAGACTGAATCTGCAATAGCCAACTAGCTTGGAGTGAAGAAATCAACAGTGGGAGCAATAATTAGAAAATGGAAGACATACAAGACCACTGATAATCTCCCTCGATCTGGGGCTCCATGCAAAATCCCACCCCGTGGGGTCAGAATGATCACAAGAACGGTGAGCAAAAATCCCAGAACCACGCGGGGGGACCTAGTGAATGAACTGCAGAGAGCTGGGACCAATGTAACAAGACCTACCATAAGCAACACACTACGCCACCATGGACTCAGATCCTGCAGTGCCAGACGTGTCTCGCTGCTTAAGCCAGTACATGTCCGGGCCCGTCTGAAGTTTGCTAGAGAGCATTTGGATGATCCAGAGGAGTTTTGGGAGAATGTCCTATGGTCTGATGAAACCAAACTGGAACTGTTTGGTAGAAACACAACTTGTCGTGTTTGGAGGAAAAAGAATACTGAGTTGCATCCATCAAACACCATACCTACTGTAAAGCATGGTGATGGAAACATCATGCTTTGGGGCTGTTTCTCTGCAAAGGGGCCAGGACGACTGATCCGGGTACATGAAAGAATGAATGGGGCCATGTATCGTGAGATTTTGAGTGCAAACCTCCTTCCATCAGCAAGGGCATTGAAGATGAAACGTGGCTGGGTCTTTCAACATGACAATGATCCAAAGCACACCGCCAGGGCAACGAAGGAGTGGCTTCGTAAGAAGCATTTCAAGGTCCTGGAGTGGCCTAGCCAGTCTCCAGATCTCAACCCTATAGAAAACCTTTGGAGGGAGTTGAAAGTCCGTATTGCCAAGCGAAAAGCCAAAAACATCACTGCTCTAGAGGAGATCTGCATGGAGGAATGGGCCAACATACCAACAACAGTGTGTGGCAACCTTGTGAAGACTTACAGAAAACGTTTGACCTCTGTCATTGCCAACAAAGGAAATATTAGAAAGTATTGAGATGAAATTTTGTTTCTGACCAAATACTTATTTTCCACCATAATATGCAAATAAAATGTTAAAAAAACAGACAATGTGATTTTTTGGATTTTTTTTCTCAGTTTGTCTCCCATAGTTGAGGTCTACCTATGATGTAAATTATTGACGCCTCTCATCTTTTTAAGTGGTGGAACTTGCACTATTGCTGACTGACTAAATACTTTTTTGCCCCACTGTATCTATCCCACATCTATCTATCTAATCTATCTATCCCACATCTATCCATCTAATCTATCTCTCCCATGTCTATCTATCTATACCATATCTATCTATCTATCTATCTATCTATCTATCCCATATCTATCTATCTATCTATCTATGTATCCCATATCTATCTATCTATCTATCCCACATCTATCTATCTAATCTATCTATCCCACATCTATCTATCTAATCTATCTCTCCCATGTCTATCTATCTATCTATCTATCTATCTATCTATCTATCTATCTATCTATCTATCTATCTATCCCATATCTGTCTATCTATCCCATATCTATCTATGCCATATCTATCTATCCCATATCTGTCTATCTATCCCATATCTGTCTATCTATCCCATATCTATCTATCTTTCCCATATCTATCTATCTATCTATCTATCTATCTATCTATCTATCTATCTATCTATCTATCCATCCCAAATCTATCTATCTATCCCACATCTATTTATCTATCTATCTCATATCTATCTATCCCACATCTTTCTATCTATCTATCTATCTATCTATCTATCCATCCCAAATCTATCTATCTATCCCACATCTATTTATCTATCTATCTCATATCTATCTATCCCACATCTTTCTATCTATCTATCTATCTATCTATCTATCTATCTATCTATCTATCTATCTATCCCATATCTATCTATCCCACATCTATCTATCTATCTATCTCATATCTGTCTATCTATCTATCTATCTATCTATCTATCTATCTATCTATCTATCTATCTATCTATCTATCTATCTATCTATCCATCCCATATCTATCTATCCCACATCTATCTATCTGTCCCATATCTATCTATCAAACATCTATCTATCTATCTATCTATCTATCTATCTATCTATCTATCTATCTATCCCATATCTATCTATCTATCTATCTATCTATCTATCCATCCCATATCTATCTATCTATCTATCTATCTATCTATCTAGATTCAAGATTCAAGATTCAAAGAAGCTTTATTGGCAGGACCAAATACACATCAGTTTTGCCAAAGCAAGTGTATAGAGGCAATAGGGATAGGGACTGTGGGGATGTTGGGTAGGAGCTGTGGGGGAGGTGGTTGGGGCAGATCCAGGTTGGGGGCTATAGTCCATGGCATAGGGGAGGTGGATGGGGCAGATCCAGGTTGGGGGCTATAGTCCATGGCATAGGGGAGGTGGATGGGGCAGATCCAGGTTGGGGGCTATAGTCCATGGCATAGGGGAGGTGGATGGGGCAGGTCCAGGTTGGGGGCTATAGTCCATGGCATCATAGTTCTCTTTCTCGCAGTCTATGACATTCGCTCACATACCGCGCTGCTATCTCCACTGCTCTCTCTTCTTCTCCCAGCAAGATATATGTTTTCTCTTCCTCCTTCATGGTGATGAAGTCTGGGAAGAGATGTGAGAGTCTCCTGAAGTGAGTGTCCCTCACTGCTGAGTATTTGGAGCAGTGTAGCAGGAAGTGGGTTTCGTCCTCTATGGCCTCCTGATCACAGTGTTGGCACAGTCTTTCCTCCCTGGGCTTGTAGCTCTGCCTGTGTCGGCCACATTCGATGGCCAGACTGTGGGCACTGAGTCTATATCGGCTCAGGATCTGGCGGTCTCTGGGGTCCGGGAGTTTCTCCAGATATGGGGCCAGTCTGTAATCTCTCTGTAGGCTCCGGTACATGGTCAGTTTCTGTGAGCTGATGATATCATTCTTCCAGTCACTGACATACCTCTCCTGGCCTTCATCTGCCATCTTCCTAATTCCGGCTTTTGTCAGGTTGTTGTGATTGGTGTTCTGCTCCGGTTGGGTTTGGCTGGGCTGTTCCGGGGGTTCTGGTTTTTCTGTTTCACCTTCATGTATCAGGGCTTTATGGTGATGGGAGCTTGGATTGCTCCTATGCAGATGAGCCCGGAATGACAGCGCCCTCTTTAGAACTGTCAGGTGTAGAGGGAATCTGCCCAGCTCGGCCCGACAAGCACTGTTGGAGGTGCTCCGATGGACCTGGAGAAGGGGCTTGCAGAATTCGAGGTGGAATATTTCTGTTGGACTGGAGTCCCACTTTGACCAGTCTGGGTAGGTGTGAGGACCCTAGACTTCGCTGCCATACA